>NC_138548.1:117913161-119330661 GCF_964273705.1 Natrix helvetica | reverse complement strand
CATTGTAAGCCATCTATTGTCATATGTGTAAAATGGGAAGATATAAATTGATTGAATAAATGAATAAATTAAATTTACATAGCCACCTATCTCATGAAAATTGTGTTCGTAACTGTTTAGGTTGTTTGTTTATTTGTTTGTTATGATTGTTGTATAAGATGCACCAAGATTTTGAAGAGGCAAATTAAGAAAAAAAGGTTTTTGCACTCTGCAGACCTCCCAAAAACGGCCCGTTTTTTGCGAAAACGGGCCCATTTCCCCCCCAAAAAACAGGGCATGAATAGCCTTTAGGTAAGGTGACCAACTTTTTTACAATGAAAAGGAGGACAAAACATGTTCTATTGTCCAAAATGCTAAGGTGACCAACTTTTTTACATTGAAAAGGAGGACAAATAAATTGGAAAAAATATATCGTAAATAAAAGAAATATTTTATTCATTGCAACAATAATACACTAAAATATGATATATGCATAATAAAAACATTTGTAACATTTTATATTGTAATTATGCTTACATGCCTGTTATTATATAAATGAGTACTTTTCCATTGAATTAATATTTTTTGTCAATGTATCATCTTCTAACAATATATTGGAAATATCTGAACAAGAAATATCCTTCATATTGAATTTTACAGCAAGTGCTGCAGCTAGAGTATCAACATTCAATCTCGATTTCTCACTTGTCGAAAAATCATTGGCAATTGAAAAAAACTCTTTCAACTGCTGCATTAGTTCCAGGGCAGCACAACGTAAATTGAACAAGTATAAATAAATGTTCACATGGAATATGTTCATTTTTGAAACGGCTGAAAATATCCACCCATCTTTTATCAATTTCAACATGTTGATTTTCCCATTGTATTAATTTTTCAGAATTTAAATATACATTCAGTCTTTTAATTTCTTCAAAGAGACAATTGTCATCTATTTTAATGTCTAGCATTTCTTTAGATAAAAAATCAACACAAGATTCAATATCTGTTCAATATACTTGCGATGAAGTAAAAAAAACACAATTAAAAACTGTTTAACAAAATACGTCACATAACGCGCAACAGGTTAGCCTTCAAATATCAAAAAGGAGGACATGTAGGAGGACACTTTTCGAGGGAGGACAGAACTTACAAAAGAAGGACTGTCCTCCCTAAAGGAGGACGGTTGGTCACCTTACTTTAGGATGCTTATAGAATGTTCCTAGGGGCTGGGGGGGCAAAATTGAGCAAAAAGCGGACACTCTGAAAGCCTCTTAAAGGCTATGCACAGCCATTTGGTGAAGGGGGCGGAGTTTCAGGAGGCAAAAAATGCTGTATTCAGTGTATAAGATGCACCCAGATTTTCAGCCTCTTTTTTGAGGGAAAAAGCTGCATCTTATACTCCGAAAAATACGGTATTTGTGTTTTAAAAGCAATTAAGTATAAAAAAAATTCCTCCCAGAAAGCATACATTTTTCCTCAACTCTTATTTCCAAAAATATATGCATGTATACATGTATATAATTCTAGAGAGTTTATTTCTTTTTAAATGCATTATTCTCTGGTTCATTATGAAATTATATGAACTCCTCTGAAACTTTCTAATGTTTTAATAGAGTATTCAAGAAGAATTTTGCAAAAAAAAAATTTTATGAGGACTTGGTCCTCTCCAGTAGTGAAAACTTGAATAAACAAGGATCAATAGTAAACATTCAGGCAGAAATCAATATTCCAGTCAAGGTATCATCAAAGAGGAAACGGCATCTCCATCAAAACTGGCAAGTGAAGTTACTATGCACAAACAGGCAGCAAACCCTGTACTCACTTGCATTGATGATGTTACCTAGTTGGGTAATGAAACATTTACAAGCCAACAACCAAGCTCCAAGAGCACCAATAACCTTTTTAATTCAGTCCTGAGCTACATACATTTCCTTCTATTGGAATTCTTATTTTACCCAGACCATTGGTTCATTTTATTAATTCCTAATGGGATCCAGAAAAAGAGCCTTCTCTTCTGTAGTGCTTGTTTTCTGGAGCATCCTGCCCCCAGGGCTGAGGCTTGCCCCCACCTCACCTCTGGAGGCAGGATGTTCCAGAGGCCTGACTCTACAGCAGAAAAGGCTCTTCTTCTGGATTCCATCAGTCTTAAGAGTTCCTTAAATGACTGGATCCATAGCCAGCCTCCTTTGCCAGCATGAGTAGGGTGGGCTTGTCTTAGCCGGATGAGATGGCTCATCAAGTAACCTGGACCTTGCCATGGAAAGCTTTAAAGGTCATAACCAACACCTTGAACCGCACCCATAAGCAAACCATCAGCCAGTGCAGCTCACGAGACAGTGCTGTAGCATAGGCCATTCTATGGGCCCCAAAGACTAATTGCACTGCTGTACTATGTATTTAGTTGAGGCTTCCTAATGCATTTCAAAGGTAGTCCCATGTATTGCTCATTGCAACAATTCAGATGAGAGATGGCTAGGGCTTGAGTGACTGAGTGCATGGAGTCCTGATCTAAGAAAGGCTACAACTGGTGCATAAATTGAAGCTGTCCAGAGCTCTCCTAGCCATGACCATCACCTGCTAGATTTTCTGTGGAAGAAGCAAAATTGCTTCAGTACTGTTATTTCTCTTTTGGTTTTTTCTCAGTATGATAACACTACATCATCTTATTCTTTTTCCTTTATCCCATAGTCTTTTGGCTAAATAAGGCTATAGAAAGAAGTGGATAAATTATCCCCCCCCCCCCCTCATTTCACATGCTTGGAGAAAGCCTTGCATTGTTGAACAGAGGAATGCTAGCGATGATGGTAATAACAGTGTATTAACAAATATTCACTGAGCTGCTTTTTTCTTCTCCCTGGGATTTTCAGTGGCTACAGGGTGAATATGCTGATTCCTCCTTCATTCACAAAGTGTACATCCATGGATACAGACTTTCCCAATAAAGCTTCTTGTGACAGAAGAATGTGCTTCTACTGGATTACATGCTCTACATGCTATGTAAGCATAACTTGATCTCAGTTTTCTCTTTCTTTTATCTAAAGCTACAGTTCTGCATGGTTTTCTGTTTCAAACTTAAGATAGACATTTCATAATCTTGTTCATGGAGACTGACAGTGAAAGATTAGTTATCTAATTTAACCCTTTTACTGTGTTCATAATTGTAGGTCTTCTCATATACAAAATATGAATGATTTGTTGCTTTTAATGGTGTGCTCCTTTCATTTAACATTCACCTTGCTTTTGCAAGTAATTCTCACTTACCAATTGCCTCATATAGTGGCCAGTCAAAGTTACAATGTTGCTGTCCTCAATTGTGTTATCTCCATTACACTCATCAGTATTCATTGTCCTGTGCCTGACTTGTTTTTCTGTTTTCCCTCCTTGCAGAGCAGAGGGATTGGAAAGAAAGGGATTACAAGAGAGTAAGCAAGCACACAATTGAGAACACATATAAAAAGCAGTGTGCACCATGCCAGCAGTGCAATCTCTCCATTCTGCAAGAATGTAAGAGGGGAACAAGCAATTCCTGCAGGCAGTCTCTTCTGTGTCTGATTTGTTTCTCCCTCCCTCCCCCTTCACAATGAATATAAATACAAACAGTAAATTCCTTGTTAATTATCCCAGCACTGGCATGTGCATTCCAAAACATATTGAACTGGTTAGGAAGCAAACAAAAGTCAAAGGTATGAAACTGATTAATCTTACCAGTTTTGAGCTGGAAAGCACAGTTGCAGTCATGTGATTTCCCACTTAGCAACTGCTTTGCTTAGCAATGTTGTTGGTCCCATGTTAATTAAACAAGGTCATTAAACAAGGACTACCTGCATAAGAAAATCAGATACTTCTTCATAGTCATTTGCATATGGAATTATTCTTGACTAGTGGAAGTACTAGTTTGGGCATAAATAGATCCAAAAGTTAGTCCCATAGAGAACACAATTTTTGTAAGGAGAAAAGAATATCCTATATTAGGTTAGCTGTTGAAATGAATTATTCTTGGCTTTTTAAATCACCATGTGTTATCACTGCTAGAAATAGTATGTGATACCAAAATGCAAGACGAGTGAAAGATTACAACTACTTGTTTTAATTGTCAGTAAAAATTAATACCTTGTATTCTTATAAAGCTAAGTGCACTAAAAATCAACATCTTGATTTTTTAGTGTAATAGAAAGGGAAAAAAGTTAATACATGCTATCTTCCTTGGTGGGAAATTAGAGAAATAAAGTTTAAGTATAGAATAAGAAAGGACATCTGGAAGATTTGCCAGTTGAGAGTCTCTTTTGGAATTGGGGATATATGGTGAAGTTGTGCTGGCTTGCTCTCATGTGAGATATAAGAGTAGTGATGTTGAATGTTGATAAGATTATAATGGACCCATTAGAGCTGGGTGGAAGGGAGCATTAAGGGATGGAGTGGTGGACAGTAATGGGAAAATATGGCAAGAGGAGGGATCAGGCCACTTTCAGGGAAGATGGGCCTGGTGTTTAACACCAGTGTGGTAATAATATATGGTATATTCCTGTGATGATGAACTTATGGCATGTGTGCCTGAAGTGGCACGCAGAGCCATGTTGGCTGGCATGCACAGTGTCGCCAGTTCTTTCTGTTCAGGAGCAGCTGTATTTTGCACACGCGGCAGGGCCAGAAACCAGAAGAGCTGGTCTTCTGGTTTCCATTGTGTGCATGCGCGTCAGCCAGCTGATCATCATGCATGCATGTGTGCCAGTAACCGGAAAACAAGCTGGCCGGTGCACATGCCAAAAAGGCACTATGTGCACGCGCTCATCGGGTACGTGCCCTGGAAGAGAACCTGCCAAGTGGGCATGCACCCATCGGGAAATGAACTTCTGGTTTCCGGCGCACGCATGCCCACTTGGTAGCTTCTCTTCCGGGGCACATCCCTGATGAGTGCGCACACGCAGTGCCTTTTCGGCACTCAGTGCCAAAAATGTTCACCATCAGTGGTATATTCCATTCTGCTGCACTCTGCCCCAGAGCTTGGTCTTCTGCTGCTTAATATCAAGTTAGCCTCTAACAAAGCTCACCTCATTCATAATCTGATGATGGACAAAGGGGCCAGCTTGGTGCATATGGAATTTGGTTGGATGCAGAGGGGGAAATCTTTCTTTCTCAAAAATGTACCCTCTTGGGTTTTAAGTGTGGTATCAGCTGCAATTCCATGGTAGAAGTGGGTGTGGCTGCTATTATCTGAAATTGTTTGGTGGCGAGACATAGCCAAATGGCAGAGCCTTTTTGTTGAATTGGGCTATTGGGGTCATTTGGTCTTATTGCTTGCCTCCTTCCATACCTAGTGGTGGCTCTATTTGAGCTCCTTGACTCCGTGGCTGAGTTGCCAGTGGACCTAGCCAGACTAATGGTGCTTGAAGATGTCCTTCTCATTCTTTGGGCCCATGTATTGAAAGTTCATGGCCCCATGGCAACCATTGACTTGATCCATTGAACTTATTGATGGCCTACATCATAATCACACATTGGGTCTGG
The DNA here is from genome assembly GCF_964273705.1 of Natrix helvetica. Classification (NCBI taxonomy): domain Eukaryota; kingdom Metazoa; phylum Chordata; class Lepidosauria; order Squamata; family Natricidae; genus Natrix; species Natrix helvetica. The sequence continues at coordinate 119,325,177 of NC_138548.1, read as the reverse complement.
TTTTTGTCTCAGGGCAGTGGAAAAGTAAACTAGGGCTAGGGGATGTTAACATTAATTCCTTGCCATGGATAGATTACTCCCTCTTGGCCCTGGAGTTTATAGCCAAGTCTTACTGCAGGGAGATTGGGCCTACTCAGTCAAGCTGCCCCAAGTAATTGATGGATCTCGTATAGGTTCAGAGAGCATTTTGGATTTCTCCTGAACCTATGGTGCACAATTCAACTGAGGTGTTAGTCACGGCTTGGAAATGAGCATATGATGAGGGATTTGGGTCCATTAGCACCCATGCAGTTTTTCTGTGATCATGGATCCTATAGAGTCCTTGTAGGACGGCTCTATAGCAATGCAAGTGATGCCTAGAGCAGTGCTGGAGAAAGAGAAAGAATAAAACAACTAGAACAGATAAGAACTTATTAAAAGTTGTAACTTGTAAGAGCAGCAAAGCATTCTCACTTTTATGCTCTTATTGCATCCATTGATCGCTAGCCAACATTTTTTGTCAAGTGACTTGGGCTCTCCTAGGACTGAGTGAGCTATTGCAGGATTGCTATGAGAATTATTCTAGGGATCATTTGAACAACTTTGAAGTTAAACTGGTTGGCTGGGTCCTGTGAAAATTGCTGGGCCAATTTAGTTATTTGAAAGTAGAGAGTAGAAAATATGAAAAGAAGGACTAGGGGAGACATGATAGCAGTGTTCCAATATCTCAGGAGTTGCCACAGAGAAGAGGGAGTCAAACTATTCTCCAAGGCACCTGAGTGTAGAACAAGAGGCAATGGGTGGAAACTAATCAAGGAGAGAAGCAACTTAGAACTGAGGAGAAATTTCCTGACAGTTAGAACAATTAATCAGTGGAACAGCTTGCCTCCAGAAGTTGTGAATGCCCCAACACTGGAAGTCTTTAAGAAGATGTTGGATAGCCATTTGTCTGGAATGGTATAGGGTTTCCTGCCTAGGCAGGGGGTTGGACTAGAAGACCTCCAAGGTCCCTTCCAACTCTGCTATTGTATTATTGTATTAAATATGAACCCCTTATGGACTTTTGTGTAAAAAAAAGAAAAAGAGCGTTGGTCCTTACCTGAACGCTTCTTTTCAGTGGTGTAGGTGGGAGGGGCTACAGCCGGGTTTGATACAGCCTGATTGGTCCAAAGACTGAGGGATTTTTCTTTAAGTATCCTCCTTTCCCTCCTGGCTCCCAGTTCCCGAGGTTGCATGGAAAAGCTGATAGTCATACGTAAGGAAATAACCGTAGAAAAACACACAGAACCGAACAGCAACAACAAACAATATTCAACGACCACCCCGACCCCTACAATCATTCTAGGGCAGGAAAGTAGCCCCTCCCACCTACACCACTGAAAAGAAGCGTTCAGATAAGGACCAACGCTCTTTTTCCAGTGGTTTTGGTGGGAGGGGTTACAGCCGGGACATACCCAAGCTACGTCCCAGGGTGGGTAGAACGCAACGGGGGAGGGGGGGTCGCCACTTGTTGAAGCACCCTACGGCCGAAGGCCGCATCCCCCAAAGCGAAATGATCAAGTCAATAGTGCTTGACAAAGGGAGAGGGAGAGGCCCAGGTGGCCGCCCTGCAAATATCTTCCAGAGGAGCTCTGGTAGCCCAAGCGGCAGTGGTAGCCGCGCTCCTAGTAGAGTGGGCCGTTATACCCTGGGGAGGAGGCAGGTGAGATGCCTGGTAAGCCTCCAAGATTGCCTGACGGACCCACCTGCCGATGGTGGCAGAGGACACCCTAGCCCCCAGGGACCCTGGCAGGAAGGACAGAAATAAGGCTTCCGACCGTCGAAATGAGGAAGTGCGCCTGAGATAAATGCGCAGGGCCCGCCGGACATCCAAACGATGCCAACTGACCTCCCTCTCATGGACCGGAGCTGGACAAAAATTTGGCAATATGACCTCTTGAGATCGATGGAAGACGGAATTGACTTTCGGCAGGAAGGCCGGGTCTAGTCTGAGGACGACCCTATCCTGGTGGAACTGACACAAGTCCTCCTTGGACGACAAGGCGCCCAGTTCGGAGATGCGCCTGGCCGAGGTGACGGCCACCAGGAAAACTACCTTCAGGGTAAGGAATCTAAGATGCACCGTCCTCAGGGGCTCAAAGGGAGCCCCTGTCATGGCCCTAAGGACTAGAGCCAAGTCCCAAGTGGGAAACCTATGTACCGGGGGGGAGACATAGATTAGCGGTGCCTTTGAGAAACCGCTTTACCAATGCCGACTGAGTTAGTGAACCGGACCCCACCCCTGATAGAATGGAGGACAGGGCAGCTGTCTGTCTCTTTAACGTATTGTGGGACAACCCGCGATCCAGCCCATGCTGCAGGAATTCTAAGACCTGTGCGACAGAGGCAGCGGTCGGGTCAATGCCAAACCTCCCACACCAGGAAGCAAAAGCCGACCACGTTGAGTTGTAAATACGCGTGGTCGAGGGGCGCCTAGAAGCTTCGATGGAAGCTATTACCTTGGCTGAAAGATTTGCGCCCCTTAGGAGGCTCCGTTCAACAGCCAAGCGGTCAGCTGGAGCCACTGGGGCTCCGGATGACACAGGACCCCTTGGTGTAAGGCTACCTCCCCCTGGGGAATCCTCCAATAGGGGGCTACGGACAGCTGGACAAGGTCTGCGAACCATGGACGTCTCGGCCAAAACGGAGCTACCAGAATGACTAGGGCCTTCTCCAAGACTATCTTCCTCAGGGTGCCCTGAATCAGAGGAATGGGAGGAAAGGCATAAAGCAAACCGGGAGGCCACGGGCACCGCAGGGCGTCCGTGTTCGCTGCGTAACGAGCCAGGAAGTGGGAAAAGAAGCGGGGAAGTTGTGAGTTGCTCGGACTGGCAAAGAGGTCCACCAGAGGGACGCCGAACCGGAGACAGATCTTGTGAAATATTTCTGGGTCGAGTTGCCACTCGCCGTGATCTACGGTCGCTCGGCTCAGCCAGTCTGCCTGGTGGTTGGCGACGCCCGAGATGTGTTCCGAGACGATCGAGGCCAGATTCTTCTCCGCCCACCTGCCCAGCTTTCGAGCCTCCAGCCATAGGCTTCTGGAGTGCGTCCCCCCTTGACGATTTATGTGTGCTTTCGCTGCCACGTTGTCCGTCAAGAGGAGAACATGACGGTTGTAGATTGAGTCCCGGAAATGAAGAAGGGCTAGGCGGGCCGCCTTGAGTTCCAGCCAATTGATGTTGTGGCGCAGGTCGGACTTGGACCATCGTCCCTGCGCCAGGCTAGAATCCATCACTGCCCCCCATCCGAAAAGGCTCACGTCTGTCGTGATGGTAACTCTGTCTGGTTCCCAGAATTCAGCTCCGCGATTCAAGGTCGGGTTCAACCACCACTTCAGAGACCATCGAAGGTCCGGCGGAATCCGAATGGGCCGCGGAGAGTTGCTGAGCCACTGTCTCTGGAATGGAATCAGAGTCCACTGTAGTGTCCTGGAGTGAAGATTCCGATGCATGACACCATCTTGCCTAACAGTTGTGCCAAGGTCAAGATGGAAGCGGACCGTCTTGAATGGACGAGGCGGGCGAGCTTCTGAAGTCTTGATAGCCGGTCTGGAGAGAGTCGAACCAGACCCGACCTTGAGTCTATCATAGTGCCTAAGTGTAGGATTGTCGTTGAAGGTGACAGGTGACTCTTGGGGAAGTTGATGGAGAAGCCCAGGGCCTGCAGAGTCTGAATGGTGGTCTGTAGATCTCTTACTGCTTGTGACTGAGACTGGGCAAGGACGAGCACGTCATCGAGGTAGCAATGAAGTCTCACCGGCCTCGAGCGAAGGTGAGCCGCCATTGCTGCCAGGACCTTCGTGAATGTGCGGGGAGCTGAGGCTAGGCCGAAGGGAAGAGCCCTGTACTGAAAGTGCTGCCCCCCGTGGGAAAACCGGAGAAATTTTCGATGGGATGGCCGAATTGGAATATGTAAGTAAGCTTCGGTTAAGTCTATAGATGCCATGAAATCCCCTCGTCTGATGCCGAGGAAGATCAACTTGAGTGAGGACATCTTGAAGCGTCGGTAGACTAGATAAGAGTTGAGACGCTTCAAGTCCAATATCGCTCTCCTTCCCCCGGAGCTCTTCGGGACCACGAAGAGATTGGAGTACACGCCTTGACCCCACTCCCCCCGGGGAACCGGTTCGACAGCCCGAATTTCGATCAGGTGCTGAATTGCGAGACGCATCAGGCGCCATCTCTCCGGGTCCCTGGAGGGGGGAAAAGTCCTGAAGAGTGTCGGGGGAGGGGCTAGGAACTCCAGCCGGAGTCCCTCCCTGACAGTCGTTCTGACCCAGGCATCGGATGTGATTCGATCCCACTGGTCCGCGAAGGACGCCAGGCGGCCGCCTATGGGTAGACTCGGGTTTGAGTCATTTCCCCCTGCGGAAGGGACAGCCGCCGCCCCCCCGCGAAAGGGCCGTTTGGATTGGTTCTGAAACCTGTTTCTATCTTGATAATAAGGGCGCTGGTACTGCCTGTCATATCTATAGGGAGTGAATCTCTGCTGACGGTAATCCTGATCTGAAGCCCTATAGGAAGAGGACCTACGATAAGATGACGGGCGGTTGTCTGGCTTCTTTGTATTCGAAGGTAGGACCTTTTTCTTGTCCTTGTTCTCTACAAGGATGGGATCTAGAGAAGTCCCGAAAAGGTTGGGACCCGAGAAGGGCGCCCCCGCCAGACTCCATTTGGACTTGTTGTCCATTTGCCACAAAAGTCTCCGCATAGTCACAGAGGTGGCAAGAGCTCTGGACGAAAATTTAATGGAGTCGAGGGTGGCGTCCGCCGAGAACTGTGTGGCTGAAATAATTTTGGCGAGGTCTTGATGAAGACGCTCATCTTCCAGAGGTATGTGGTCTTGCAGCTGTCGTAGCCACATGACTGAGGTGCGATTAAAGTAAGAGGCTGCCGCGGCTGCTTTAATAGCCCAGGCCGAAGCGTTGAAATTTTTGCGCAGGGCTAGTTCCGCCCGCCTGTCCTCCAGTTTCAATTTATCGGCCACATCGCCCGTGACTACGGAGGAAGCGTTGGCTAACAGGGCAACCGGAGCGTCTACTGTGGGCAGCTGAAGAGCCTGCGCAAAGGCTTGCTCCATATTGTAGTAACGTTTGTCGTTACCACCCGGGTTAGGCAAAGAAGAAGGTTTAGTCCACTGATCCTGAACTACCTCCAGAAAAAGGGGAGGAGCTGGCACCTCCTCCTTCTCCGTGTTGGGGTTAATAAACATTGCCAGATTTGGGTCCTTACGTTGAAAGGCCGGGGGGGGGCGTGCCAATCTGCGTGGTCTTTTTGGCCTTGCGCAGCATAGGTTTAAATGCTGGAGGGGGAAAAAGACCGGGAAAAACCGGTGTCTCGGGAGAATCCTCCTCATCCTCAGAAAACCCCAGAGCAACATGAGCAGGTTCCCCCAAAAAGGAACCCTCGCTGACAATCGAAGGAGAAGGCGCCCTAGTCATCTCCAGACTTCTATCAGCAATCGGAGGTCTGCTTCTGGCAGCAGCCACAGGATGAGGCCTACCCTGGGATGGATCTCTGTGAGCTAGGCCCGAGGAGATACCCTTATAAATTGCAGTAGAAATGAGCCTTTTAATATTGGGAGGCAAGTTCTCTAATTCCTCCAGATCCTCCTCTGAAGGACCACGGGAGGGATCCTGTGGTGCCAATTGAGCTGGTGGCAAATAGTCTCCAGATCCCCCTTCTCTTGGATCCTCCATCCTTGACCTGTAACTTCTGGGGGAAATGGATGGAGAGGGGGAGATCACTTCCCTCCTGGGCCTGGCCGGGGAGACTGAAGGGGAAGAAGGACTGTAGCCCCTGGTAGGAGAATCTGAGGCCTGAGACCGTGCCCCAATAGGAGACCTAGATATGTTGGGGGAGTTAGGCCTAGATGCCTGTGCTCGCCGTTCGGTCCTGGCCACCTGTTTTTCCGGGGCCCTTTGTCTCCTAGACTCGTCCGTGGCAGTTGCTCTGGAAGGGCGTTGCTCAGCAGAAGGCTTGGGGCCCGCTGTTCTGGGCCTAAGCCTGCCCTGGGTCTCCTCCACCCCTTCGCCGGCCTGTGCATCTGAGGTAGTGGAGGCCATGCCTCACTCACGTGTCCTGTAGAGCTGTGTGCCGGTCTCAGGAAAAAAACCTCGTTGCAGCCGCTCCACGAGGCTCAGCGTGCCTCTCCCCAGTAGTTGTAGGCCTGCTCGACCAGTTTCTGCGTGCGGGAATGAGGCCGCCGCCCACAAGGTCGCACCAAAATGGCTGCCGCGCCTCGTGGGTGAAGAAATCAAACTTTCCGGCTCAAAGGAATGGCTCTGAGGGGATTAGCCTCGCTACGAGCCTAAACGACTGCCCGGGGAGTTCTTCAGCTGACTCGCCGGCTGCAAGCAGCACTTGAACGAAAAAGGAAGCCGCGCGGCAGCTCTTTAAAGCCACAGCAAGCCGATCGGGCAGATAAGAGCCTCCGCAAAGTTCCAAGCCGCCGCAAGGATCCAGGCGGCGCGAAAAGCCGATCGGAGGCTTTCCTGCACTATCGGGCTGAAGCCTCAAAGGCAAAAGCCCCGCTCTTTTCCGGCGCCGCAAGGACGGCGCTCCTGAAGAGCCCCCGCCCTCAGGAATTTCCTGAGAGCCCGATTAAACCCCTTCGCTTTAAGGCAGAGGTTTAAGTTATAATTTTAGAATATCCAATTAATATTTATACTAAACTTCAACCTCACAGGAGCCAAACTAGCTTGGACCAAAGACTGAGGGAACTGGGAGCCAGGAGGGAAAGGAGGATACTTAAAGAAAAATCCCTCAGTCTTTGGACCAATCAGGCTGTATCAAACCCGGCTGTAGCCCCTCCCACCGAAACCACTGGAAAATAACTGTGACTTGCGGTTTTGATGATTAAAAAGAATAGGTTATAGAAAGAAAGGAATGATGATATAATCTTAGAGAGAGGTTTGATTAGAATTTCATCTAACTGCCAAATCATAAACCATTTCTTAATATTTCTTTTCATATTTTGTCCTTGTATTTTTTTTCTTTCTTTTTTCTATCTTCTTTATTGTTTATTTTCTTTTTTCCCTTCCTTTCTCTTTTTCCAATTTCACATTTACTATATATTTTCTTTGAATGTAATTATATATGTAAAATCTTTTAATAAAAACTATTTAAAAAAAAGGAAGGATGGAATATGAGTATTATTTCTTTAGATTTCTAAATATAAATGGTTTAAGACATTCCATGCATAACTAAAGTTTAACTATATATCATTTATTGTTACTATAAAAAGGGAAACAAAATTTACTGAGAATAGGTTATCTTAAGTTCTCAGGCACTGTTTATATATTCAAGTGAATGGAAGTCTTTGTGAGGAATATATACATTATGAAAGTTAGTAAAAAATTGTACCTTCCCTAACAATAGCTTACATTTCTATAGGCAGGCACAACTCATAGCTGAAAAATTGGACATTTTACTTACTGTAGGGGAAGGAGTAGCAAAATCCAGGGGTGGAGTCAAAAGAAGAATCAGCCCAAAATCTCTACATAGCCACAAATGTACGGTCCAACCCCTCTTGAATTACATTGACTCTTATCTTACATCAAGATATCACTAATGCACCAGCTACAACTGCTACCTGTAACTGACAATATCCTAATCTGTTTCACACTAAAGGTTTTTTTTTACTCCTAAATAGCTTGCAGCTGCAGCCACCTGAAATGGAAGAAAAGGGCTATAAGATTTTTATCCAGACTTCCTTGTGAACTTAGTCTTAGAAACCTTCCCCGCTGTTTGTACTCTCCCAGCTGTTTAGGGCTATATCTTTTTGACATTACAAAGCAAAGAAAAGCTGAAGTAAAATCATTAGTACAGTTATGTCATGTGATTGTTCGCTTAGCAATTGCTTCCCTTAACTACCAAGTCACCAGTCTCAATTGTAGTTGTTAAAGAAAGACTACATGTATTATGCTGAGTGAATGCATCACATCACTTTTTGAAATGAATAACTAAGAATGGGGTGGTTTTATTAATTAAAGAGTTTTGGATAAATGTTTATTTCCTTTATTTTCTTGTAGCTAACCTTTGCATAGAAAAGGTCCTTGGCATAGTGCTTAAGCCATCAGGCTAGAAATCTGGAGACTAATTTCTAATCCTTTTTTAGGCACAAAGCCAGCTGGGAGACCTTGGTCAACACTAACTAAAGAAACAAAAAAGACTCCACTCTTTACATAAGGGATCAATTTTTTTTGGTACAGTTTGGAAATTATCAAAGTGCTATATTAGATATAGTTAAAACTCTGTCTCTGGTCCACATTGCCAAAGCAGACTAACAAAGGTTAGATAAATAGGTTTCTTACAGAGAATCAAGTGATACATTCAAGAACTTCTCCAGGTATCCTGCCCCTATGGTATGTTAGTCATACAGTTTGAAATCTGGGTTTCTTTCTGCATTTTTGAGTCAATGTCCATATGGGTTCCTGTGTTGAATGTTGGGTTTCTGCTATCCATCCCTTGCTTACAAAATTTCTTTTCCTGGAATATGAACCAAAAGTACAGACTTCACCAGCTTCAACCTATAGGAACAAATGACAGTAAAGATCTGAAATTGGGTCCGGTTTCGGCGGCTGACGGCGATGGGCAAGCCTTGCTCGCCCCGCGCATCCCCAGTGGGCTTCCCACTCCTTGGGGGGCACAGGACGCCCTGTAGAGGCATCCTGCCGGAGGGGCGGCACTGCGGGGGATCCCTGGATCGGCGGTGGCCGGCGGGGGCCCCCTGCTTCGCTCCAGGCACTGGGGAGCACGAAGGGGAGACGCCCCAGCGTCTTCGCTGTGAGGCTGATCGGAGAAAAAGAGAAGAGAAGGATGCGGCTGCGGTGTGGTGAGGCGTGAACTTCCTCCATTCCTTTTAACAACCTTAAAAACTTAACAAGAAAGTCAGCTGTTTAAACTTTACTTTCGGCTTGACTCGGAGAGGCGCGGCTGGAGGGAGGGGGATTTTCCCCCCTCCCTTGGACAGGCGGCTGGAAATGATTTAGCTCTTAGCCCCAGGGGAAGGAGGAGGGGCAGAGCCAACCAATGATGTCACGCCCCTACTAAGTGAATTTTCGGATTTAAACCTCAAAATAATGATGATCTGGAAACTTTGGGAGCATTGAACTTTGAAAACTTTGTTTTTTGCCTCTAAACCTGAAGCTGGCAGGGCAAGATGGCACACTTCCGTTGTCTTTATGAAATGTGAAATCTGACTCCACCTTTAAAACTTCAGGCTTCCGGTCTTTGTCTCCATGCTACTCAGACAAATCTCTTGTTGATTGCTGTCTTTTGATCTCCCTGGAGTGAAAAATCTTGCTCTATTGCCAGGGCCAGTGGAAAAAATTCTCTTCTGCCTGGACCTTCTGTCTCCTGGACTCTCCTGGCTGTCCTGCCTTTCTGACTGACCATTCTCTATACTGACTGAACTTTTTATTCTACAAATAATGCCACCTAAAAAACCACCTCCTGGAAAGCCTGGCTTTGCTGCCTCTGCCCCAACATCTGCAACCTCCAGTCCTAGTACACAATCAACGATAACAGCTTTGATGCAACCTAAATCTACAGAGATGGAGTTTCAACAAATGTTCCAGCAACTTCTACAGGGACAAGAGGAAATAAAGAAGCAAGTGAAGGAGATGAAAGAAGAAATTAAAGAGAACCAGGCCAAAATTAATAAGAACTCACAGAGATTGGACCTTTTGGAGGGCGGGGCGGCTGAGATGAGGGAGGGGATGGAAGGGATGCAGAAGGGAAACAAAGAACTTGACACCCAGCAGATGAAAATAGAGTTTGAGAGAATGTCTTTTTATCTTAGATTCCAAAATGTGATGGAGGCAGATGATGAAAACATAAGGGACATCATGACAAACATTTTGGCTGAATACATCCAGAAAGAGAAACAACAGATGGGGTGGGAAATAGACCTGGTCTATAGAGTGAACTCAGCTTACGCTAGAACACACAACGTTCCCAGGGAGGTACACATTAAATTCCTTAGAAAAAGCACAAGAGATGAAATTCTGAGTGCACAAAGGGGGCAAGCCCTGACATACAAAGATAAGGAGATAACCATTCTGAAACAGATCCCCAAGAAAGTGAGGGAAAAAAGAAAAAGTTATTCGCAATTAACAAATAAATTATACCAGAAGGGGGTGTGGTTTAGATGGTTGATGCCTGAAGGTATGCTAATATTCTGGGAGGAGACAAGAGTTAGAATTAATACACCCATAGAGGCACAGGCCTTTATGGAAAAAAACAAACTTCTCCTAGAAAAACCAGATGATTCCTCATCAGATACACAGGACACGGGAGGGGCCGGAGCCTTGTCGGCGGGGGGAGATGGGGCAATACCGAGAAAGCTCAGATCACAAAAATGAGTAAGAAAATCCACCTGACACAAACTGATCGAAATTATTAACTGAATTTATATGCTGACTATATGTTACTACTTAATAATGAATTATGTGCAAATGTATACTATGAGTATGGAGGGGGGGGCGCACCTACCGCACATCGCAGTTGCCAAAATTTGTAACTTTTCCCCTACCTTTTCCCTTTGTAAAATACCAAAAAACCAATAAAACTTTGTTATAATAAAAAAAAAAGATCTGAAATTGGAAAGTAATGAATCTATTTTTATGAAGAAAGTTTAGATTAAAACAAAGAGAAAAACAATGAATATCCTCGTGATACATGATATATCTTTAGTTTTACTTGATTCTGTAATAGCATTTTGGTATTTTGATGCAGCTTCATACTTCGAGCTCATTGTGGAAAATTACAGATCTAGTGACGGTACTTAAAATGGAATTTGAATTTAGTATAAAACAATAACTCTTTTGATAATATTAGAAGTATACATTGTGAAAGACCAAAAGAGTGTTTTGTGAAACAAGTCCTAGTTGTAATGATGTGTATGCTTTATGTTATATCTCAAGTTCAATTGTTATGCCCAGTTCTTTTTTTAATTTGTTTTTAATTTTTTATTTTCAAAACAAACAACACAAAGAATCCTCCTTCTTTACATACTGTAGAAAGTGTATCAGTTGGTTACAAAAGACTTTCGTGCATCTCTTCCACAGTCATCAACCATAATTCATATTAACTCAAGTATTTTAACTCAGATATATTTATACATATTACCATCACCATACCTCCATTTTCATTTGAGTATAATTGTTTAAACGTCCTTCATCATAAAATATACCAAGATTTAAAACATAAACACATACTGGCATTTCATTTGCTATTTCTAATATCCTCCAATAACACTAAATCCTTATGGCCTATTCTGGCTAAGCATCCATAATATTTAGTAACAAAAATTTCTAATCCTCCTTTCCAAATCACTGTTTACAATTTACATCCAATTTCCTTATGTTGTACCCATACATGTATATACATTGTTATCATTATCCCTCCTTTATTTGACTATATCCTTTATCATAACATTTCCCCCCCTAATAATCAAAACTTAACTAAATTTAACAGTTCTTTTTTATTAACCTTTACATATAACCAAAAAATTTCTAATCTTCCTTTCATAGGTACCATTCAATATTAATATCCAATTATTACTTATCATAGCAATACATATGTAAACATTATTATCATTATCAATTATTTATTTAACTATATCTATTGTCACTAAATTTTACTAAGTTTAACTAGTTTTAGATTATATACTTTCATCTGGGTTGAGTTTTAGTCGGTTGCCATCCATCCAGACCCGTACGGCCTCCAAACACCGGGACATCATTTCAACGGCCTCGTTGGGGTGGTTCGGGGTGGAAATGTATAGCTGAGTATCATCAGCATACAGATGATATCCCACCCTAAAACCACGGATGATCTCACCCAGCGGTTTCATGTATGTGTTGAACAGGAGAGGCGAGAGCACCGACCCCTGTGGCACCCCACATGTGAGGGGGCTCCGGGTCGATCTCTGCTCCCCTGCCAACACACGTTGCGTCCGGCCAGAGAGGTAGGAGCCAAACCACCGTAAAACGGTGCCCCTGACTCCCAGCCCCTCTAGCCAGTGCAACAGGATACCATGGTCGATGGTATCAAACGCCGCCGAGAGATCTAATAGGACCAGGATAGAGGAACAACCCCTATCTCTGGCCCTCCAGAGATCATCAACCAACGCGACCAAGGCCGTCTCCGTGCTGTGCCCGGGTCGGAAGCCGGACTGGCGCGGGTCTAGATAATCATTCTCCTCCAGGTGACGTGGAAACTGTTGTGCCACCACACTCTCTACAACCTTCGCTAAAAAGGGAAGGTTGGAGACTGGACGATAATTGACTAGATCCGTTGGGTCCAGAGAAGGCTTCTTGAGCAGGGGCCTCACCACCGCCTCTTTCAAGGCGGCCGGTAGAAACCCCTCACCCAACGAAGCGTTCACTAGGCCCAGGAGCCAGTCACGCGTAACCTCCCAGGATGCCAGTACAAGCCAGGAGGGACACGGGTCCAATAAACATGTGGTAGGACGCAGACGTCCACGCAACCTGTCCAAATCCTCGATGGCAACCGAGTCAAACTCCTCCCAGAACGGTCCCTCAAGACTCGCCTCGGGCGTCTCCACTGGACCACTGAAAGGGGCCCATCCCATCCGGATTTGAGCGACTTTGTCCTGTAGATATTTCCCAAACTCCTCTGCTCTGCCCTGTAAAGGGGCTTCCCGCGGTCTCTCAAACAAGAGGGAGCGAGTCACCCGAAACAGGGCGGCAGGGCGGTTATCTGCGGACGCAATAAGAGCGGCACAATGTTGACGTTTGGCCGCTCTTAATGCCACAAGGTACGTCCTCAAATAGGCTCGTGCCTGTGCTCGGTCAAATTCGGAACGGGAGGATCTCCAACGACTCTCTAGGCGTCTCTTGTGGCGTTTCATCACCCTTAGCTCCTCGGTGAACCAAGGAGCCAGGGTGGTTCGTCGCTGCAGGAGAGGCTGCAAAGGCGCCACCCGGTCTAGGGCCCCGGTAGTCGCACTATTCCAGGCGTCTACCAGGTCCTCCACCCGACTAAAACTCAACCCTTCCAAGACGGAATGGCTGTGGCTTCCGGCCTCCCAGTTCAACCAGTTGCTTCCATCTCTGGCCATTGGGGGCGAGCAACTGGCCCCCATGGAATGGGTGCGCAATTTGGGCGTCCTCCTGGATGCCCGGCTGTCCATGGATGACCATGTAACAGCCGTGGCAAGGGGGGCGTTCCATCAGGTTCGCCTGATGCGCCAATTGCGCCCCTTATTGGACCGGGATGCCCTACGCACAGTCACCCATGCGCTGGTGACGTCTCGCCTGGACTACTGCAATGCTCTCTACATGGGGCTTCCCCTGAGATGCACTCGGAGACTGCAGTTGGTCCAGAACGCGGCCGCGCGGGTGATTATGGGGAGGACTAGATACTCCCCTGTAACACCTCTCCTGCGCGAGCTGCACTGGCTCCTGTAGTCTACCGAGTGCGTTTCAAGGTTTTGATTATGATCTTTAAAGCGCTTCATGGCACAGGACCTAGTTACATGCAGGATCGCATCCTGCCCCATACATCCCTACGACCAATCCGCTCACACAGAGAGGGACTTCTTCGGGTGCTGTCCGCTAAACAGTGTCGGGGGGCGACACCCAGGAGCAGAGCCTTCTCTGTGATGGGCCCAGCCCTGTGGAATGACCTCCCCCGTGACATCAGGATTACTTCCGATCTCCGCTCCTTCCGTGTACAGCTGAAGACCCACCTCTTTCACTTATCTGGCCTGGCTCAACCGTAAATTTTTTCTTATTCCTTCTGACAGTCCTTTTAAATTTTAAATTGTGGTATTACTAATGGGGTATTTTAATGGTGACTTTTAACTGTCTAAATGTGATGTAATTTGTTACCTCCTCTGTGCATGTATGTCTTTGTATATGTGTGTATTTGGATGTTTATGTGTTTGCACATATGTTTTATGTTTTATATGTTTTATTGTACGCCGCCCCGAGTCCTGTCTGGAGAGGGAGCGGCTAATAAATTCAAATTTATTATTATTTATTATTATCTATCAACCTGTATCTTTTCAGTAGCAAAACAATCTCATGTCTTCTGCCATTTATGGTATCAGTCCTCTAATCATCTCCTTAATCAAATTTGCATGAACTCCTCCTTGCAGCTCATTGCTTATTAAGTCTCTCATATAATTTCGATACCCTTCTTCTGTTTCCTTGATCAGCTTATCTTTAATTATCCGTGGTGTTATCAATGATGTTACTGATTACATTTCTCTCTTTAATTCCATAAATACTTTTGTTTTTTTCTTCTTCTATGTCTTGCCATCTGGGGTAGAATTCCCCACTCTTTCCATTTCCAGACACAAACCATTCACCATCGATGTCAACAGATTTGATTTCTTCATGATCATTTTTCTCTTCGGTGTTTAGAACTCTAACCTCCACTTTTTCCACTTGATAAACATCTCCAACTTCTTCATCATATTTTATACATCCCTGCAACCAATTCGCTCTCACAGAGAGGGACTCCTCCGGGTGCCGTCCACCAGGCAGTGTCAGAGGGCGGCGCCCAGGAATAGGGCCTTCTCTGTGATGGGCCCAGCCCTTTGGAATGACCTCCCCCCAGATATCAGGACAACGACCGATCTCCACTCCTTCCGCACGAAACTCAAGACCCACCTGTTCCAACTAGCCGGCCTGGCTTAACTAGAACTTTCTAACCTCCCTGGCAATTTTAATATTTTAATATTTTATACGTAAATTTTGGGGTTTTTAACTGTTTTAATTGTTTTAATTTATTGTTATTTATTTGAACCTAGTGGCTTCCATTTGTATTTGACTGTTAAATATTGATGTCACCTCCTCCATGCCACACTTGTATTTTGATTTAATTGTACGTTGCCCCGAGTCCCTTTGCGGAGAGGGGGCGACTGATAAATCGAAATAAATAAATAAAATAAATAAATTTTGCTGTTAAATGCTCTAGGTTTTCCAACTTCTTTTCTATTCTCTCAGATGTATTTAATAATTTCTGAATTTCAAACATTATCTTTTGCAAACTTAAAGTTTCTTTCTGCTGTTGAAATTGTGCCATTATCTTCAGCTGACGAACACTGCTGCTCAGACTTGGGAGGTTTTTACAAGATTAAGCATAAATTCACAATAAGGTCTTATTTTCACTTTTCTCTGGTTAAAGATATACTTTAAAAGAACATCTGTATAAACAATTCGTGCTTTTCTTCTTATCACTCTCTATAAACAAACAGTGAGACTTTGAAGTGCCAAGCCAGAATGATCGGTGAGGAAAGTAAAAGTGTTTTGTTTCCAATACACAAACCTCCAGCCTCCGAGTAGCAGTGTTGTCTTTCCCTCTGTTACAATTTTCTTTGTTTCTTTTTGTATCTTTTTTATATTCCAAGTTTTAAAAAAGTCAAATTCTTGAATGAAATAGAGAAGAAAAAGGGAAAAACACATGCAGTAATGAAGAAGGTGAATTTTAGTCCATAGGTTGCAAAAATAATTTTAAAAAAAGATAGAAGAAGAAAACTAAATCCATTTGTTTTAAAAGTCTTGCATAAATTCCATCCATGAAAATAGCATTTAAAAAAATGAGATAATACACTGTCCAAAACCATTCAAAGCTTAATTCCGCCACTTATTTCTTCCGTTCTCAAATTTAAATTAACTTTTAAGTTTTTTGTAGGCAGTCTCTTTTAAAACGGTAAAAATTCCTCACCAGCTGAAAACACTTTCTCTTTCCGTTTCCTTCCGTTTCGGAGCTGTCCCAACTTCATCAGCCTAAGGGCTGTGCTTTTGTCGCCAGCTAGAAGAACTTCTCCTGCATCGATCAGTAACTTTGCGGTGTCCCTGAGATCAGCAGGACATATTCTTCCTGTTCACTGTCTCTGCAGGATGGTTTAGGTCCATTTGGACCACACAGTGGCAAAAGTGTCGGCGGCGATCTCAGAGCATTGAGATTGCACATCGTCTCGTGGTGACATTGGCTCCTCCTTGTTATGCCCAGTTCTTGATGCATGTTAGGAAACAGCTAACATTTCTAGTCATGTGATCTGGGGGCAGGAAGTAGTTGTTGTAAGATGGATGCTGCTGAGTAAAGACAAGCCTCTGATTCAAGCTCCTTGTTGTCTGCCTTTATATTGTGTTAAATCATCACATGGTACCAGGATTGGGGTGAGAAGAGTCATGGCAGCAAACAGCAACACAAAGAACATTCCTTCCCTGGATTTGGAGTCAGGGAACATAGCTGAAAACTGGTCAAAGTGGAGGGAGCTGATAGAGCTTGTGTTTGCAGGACCTGATGCAGACAAATGGACTGATCAGCAGAAAGCAAAACACTTTCTGATTTGCGTGGGACAGAAAGGATGTGATGTGTGTGCAAGAAAGTGGGGAGATCACTGCAGAGGACAAAAAGAAAACAGGGGTACTGTTTGCAAAGTTTGAAGCACACTGCAACCCAAGGAAAAACTCAACAGTGCAGAGAAAACTGTTTTATGAGAGGAAGCAGCGTGGAGGTGAATCTGTGGGTGAATGGGTGACACAGCTGCACTTGCTTGCCAAAGACTGTGCTTTTCATGATGCTGGAGATATAATTAAAGACCGTATTCTGATGGGCAGTAAGTTTAAGGAAGTTCAGGAAAAACTGCTGCAGGAAGAAGACTTAAATCTCGAGAAAGCCATAAGGATTGCCAGAGCGTATGAAATTTCAAGAAAGGACATGCAGGTACAGGAAGGAACACAGCACTGGAACAATGCTATAGAAACTCAAAGCAGTAGATATGGTCAAGAAAGGGCGCACAAAATAATAAAAGGCACCTATGGCACTGGGACAAGAGAGAAGCAGGTTGTGGATATTGTGGAAACATGCACCATAAAAATAGTGTCTGTCCTGCAAAGGGGCAGACCTGCAATAAATGCAAGAAAAAAGGACACTTTGCCAGCGTGTGTAGACTGTCTTCACAAACCGGAAGATCACAAACACGGGCTGTACACACCATGGAGGACAATGATGACAGTGCAGGGTCAGACTCGGACTGCTCCCCGATATATCTTGCAGTGGTACTGAAAGCACATCACTCTGCAGATGAAGCAAATGTAACATTACAGATAGGGGCTAACAAAACTCCAATCACATTCAAAATAGATACTGGAGCACAAGTAAATTGTGTGCCAAGCCACATATACTTAGAACACCTCAGGAATGAATCCCCCTTAGACACTCTGGACCTACCGAAACTAATGGGATATGGTGGTGAAAGGCTGAAAGTAATGGGTCGCTGTCATGCAAAATGCTCTTACAAGGGATCTGAAAAGGTTTTACAATTGTTTATGATAGAAACGCAAGCCCCAGCCATGCTAGGTCTCAAAACAAGTAAAGAGATTGGACTTGTGAAGATCATAATGACTGTGGATGGTGGGCATAGCGGTCTGATGGAGGCTGACATATATACAGTCTACCGAGGAAACCAAGGATAGCGTAAGCGTATCAGCATGTGACAATGCTCGGAGTGACTCTCAACTTGACAGCAATCCTACTGATGATGAGACAGTGGTTACTTTCTCTCGCTATGGTCGAGCTATTAAACCAAAAATATGGAAAGACTTTGCATCATATTAGATGTTTTATACTTAAGAGGGAAGAAGTAATGTTGTGTATGCTTTATGTTATATCTCAAGTTCAATGATTATGCCCAGTTCTTGTTGCAAGTAGTTGTTGTAAGATGGCTGCTGCTGAGTAAAGACAAGCCTCTGGTTCAAGCTCCTTGCTGTTTGCTCTTATATTGTGTTAAATCATCACACTAGTTATAATGCTTAAGAGAAACTAGATGAACTAGGTTTTGTTCTTTGCTTAAGAAAACTGTTTAATATTTGAAAGCGCAATGGATGCAAATAGGAATTAGAACTAAGATGCATTGAAGCAGTACTGAGAGTGCTACTGGTAGCTTCATGCTAAAACTGCTAGAAATCTAAAATACAGAGAAAAGCAATTAAAATTTGAAATAATTTTGTGCTTTATTGAGGCTTACTATAAATTATTAACTGTTATCAGGTTTTCAGCCATAGTTGCAAAATTTTCTTTGCATTTGTGTAGGTAGTTTATATTCCTTTAGCAGTTGTACAAGTAGTGAGCAAGGAATGACTAAAGATCACAGCTGCCATTTGTTTAAAGATATTAAAAATAGGTCCACTAAATACTGAAACTGAAAGACATCTTTGCTAGTTTTGTGTAGACTGCATAGAAAACAGTGTACTATATAGAATAGAATTCTTTATTGGTCAAGTGTGATTGGACACACAAGAAATTTATCTTTGGTGCTCTCAATGTACATAAAAGGAAAAAAAATGCATTCATCAAGAATCATAAGATACAACACTTAGTCCAAGAAAATGGACACGGAAGGTGACAAAAAGTGGAAGTAACAGGAATGAAAGTAGAATGATTGTAGAATGAAAAAGTTTCAGAATGAATGAAGGTTGAAGAAAGAGGATGTGGAAGGAATAGAAAATAGAATAGAATAGTATAGTATAGTCAGTGGTGGGTTGCAGGCGTTACGCCCCGGTACGGGCGTACTGGTGCCTGCCCAGAGCACTGGGTACGTTCCGGTACAGTGCTCCAGAGGGCCCACCCGCCTGCCCGAGCTCCTTATCTGTATTTGAGCTCTTAGGCATTTATGCGCAGGTGCACGGAGCACACAGCGCATGCGCAACGCTCCACCGAGCACCTGGAGCGTCACGGAGGCATCACAAGAGGTAAGGACATTTGTGCGCGTGTGCACGTGCGCTGCACACATTCATGTGGTGGAGGCTGGGCCCTGTTGCAACCATACCTATTTGTATATTTGTATATTGAATGTATATCTATATTTTGTACTATACTGTTTTAACATGACTGTACACCGCCCTGAGTCCTGTTTAGGAAAGGGCGCGGTTTAAAAATTTAATTAAATAAATAAATAAATAAATAATAAATACATGTTGCAACGGGATCCGGAACCCACCACTGAGTCTAGTCTAGTCTAGTCTAGTCTTCATTGGCCAATTGTGATTGGACACACAAGGAATTTGTCTCTGGTGCATAAGCTCTCAGTGTACGTACAAGCAACAAAATTGTCTTTCTAATGTTAGATTTGTTAGAAAGTACACAGAAGTGTTTATATACACAATAAGGGAAGATTTTTATGGCATCCACCAAGGCAAAAAAAAAATTGAAGATGTATCCTATTTTATATCTACCCTGTTTCCCTGAAAATAAGACCTCCACAGATAATATGCCCAATAGGGCTTTTGAGCACATGTGCTAAAATAAGCTCTCCCCCGAAAATATTGCAACACCGCAGCAGCCATGAGGTGACCACGCTTGCCGCCTCCTGTACCTCAAAAATAATACCTCCCCGAAAATAAGGCCAAGTGCTTATTTTGGGGGTCAAAAGAAAATAAGATCCTGTCTCATTTTCAGGGAAACATGGTAGGAAAAATCTGACCTTTTAGTGGCCATAAGAAATTATGTTTATTTCTGCTCCCAAATCCATTCTAAACCCAGAGAATGTATACATGGAATAAACCGAATGTGTGCCATCCACTTTCAGTTTATTTGAACCATACACTGGAATTTCAATAATTGGCCTCTTCTGCAAATCTGGAAAATGTAGAGGCTAAAGGATGTATCTTTTGGCTCGATCTGAATGTAGTATCTGATCCCTAGGGAGATCATGACCTTTCAGAGGAATAGTAACATGAGCAAACCTCAAAGTAGCAATAGTTCTGAGAGACTTCTGCGTGTAGATAATTAAATTAGCTTTTCCACATTTATTGACATTACAAGATACACAATTTACTTCTGCAGATGAGGCCTTTGTTGCATAATCTGCAGAGTGCTCTAGGCTGAAGATGTTAACCCCAGTAAGCTACTTTCTGTAGGCTCTCTTTTTCTGGTGATCAAGTTGAAATGAACCATGAAATATTCTTGTCTGGACAGATAACACAACAGTATCCAGGGAGGTAGCATATGTGTAATCCAGATTAAATCCTTTTCCTTTATGTTTCATTCTATCGATTTGTTCATTGATTATAAGAAAAAAAATAGTCTCTATAGCTTAAGTTAATTCCTATGACTAAAGGGAATTTTCTCTAGAATCAGGAATGCAGTTCTGTTCGGCCCTGCCTTCTTAAATGAACAGGAGTTAATTTTTTCTTTTCAGGTTTATCAGTTTGTAGATTACTGTAGACAATAATTCGCTTTGTTAACATTCCTAGTTCAAATGTAATTTTTATATTTTATTAAGTCAAACCAATCAAATGAATGTGTGATTGTATGTGTGTGTGTGTTTCTGTCTTTCCTTGTGTCTATAAATGGTGATAAAAATGTGAATTATTTTTTTTAAAAAAATAAACCAAAACAAACTAAATTATTAATAGTCCCATTCCTTTCTTTTTTTATAGAAACCAAAGCCCAAAACAAAACCTAATTCAAACATTGAATTTCAAACTTTCAAAATAGGTGAATATAACCAACAAAAATAGATTCATGTTTACAAACAGAAATGTTAACATCCAATAGAATCAACTCAAAATGTGCCAGTACTAAGATAAACGCAAATCATGTCAGTTAGGCAATATTTTGCTGTTCTCCAAAAGCAAAGAGATGCATCCAACATCTGATAAATGTTCTCTGAAGGATCAAATATATTAAAATACACATTTTCTGTAATGTTAGCCTATTTTAAAATAAAAAGAAACTAGGTTTATACTTGTGATGTAAGGTTCCATTTTCATGACCCACTGAATCTGATTATTGTAGAAGTACAATAAATAGTATTACTACAGTATTATTGTAATACTACAATAAATAGTATTAATTTAGTTTAAATATTCTGAATTCTCATAAAAATGTGTTGAGTTTAAAGAGCTGCAATTGATTGTTTGAGGACTTTAACAAACATAATTTTAGAAGCAATGTGTCTAGACCAGCGGTTCTCAGCCTGTGGGTCGTTTGACACCCCCCCCCCAATGGGGTCGCGACCCACAGGTTGAGAACCGCTGGTTTGGGGGTCAAACAACCCTTTCACAGGGGTTGCCTAAGACCATCCACCTCCACTGGCGTCGCCCATGCTCAGGAGCACGTCCTGAAGCAGCAGATGCATGAAGAGTGCTGGATGGCAAAGCAGCCTCCTCCCGGCTCCGGGCGCAACCCAGATGCCGCCCACGCCAGGTCTCCACGCCAGGGAAAGGCCGGGGCGCTTAAGGGGGAGAGAGACGGGTTCTTCTGGGTGGCGGATCAGCCTTGGCATCCGAAGCGAGCGTGGTCGGCAGTGCCGCTTCAGCCCAGCCACCTGTACAAGGGCTCAAAGGTGCCCAGAGAGCAGGAGAGCGGCGGGGCAGTCGGGCCACCCCGCTTCAGCCAGCGGGATGGGCTCTCGCCCAGGCAGGCACATCCTGGGATTTAAGCTGCCTTGGGCCTGGACGCTGCCTTTGCAGGCCAAACTGAGCTCGGAGAATTGTTGGCTCCCGGGAAGGGCTGGCAGGAGAGGCCGGAGGGGAGGACAGGCCCCGCCCACCCATTCCTTCCATCCTGAGGAATTCCACTCGGGATGGAAGCACAGTTCGATGTAGCTTAAGCCTTTGTTTAAAATCCCATTTAAAGGGCAACTTCTTAATCTGTGTTAAATAGATTGCTCGCACAAATTAACCGCTACGCGCTCCCACGCCTGGTTGTAATGATTCTAAGAAAGAAAGATAAAAAGAAGAAAGATGAAAGAAAGAAAGAAAGAAAGAAAGAAAGAAAGAAAGAAAGAAAGAAAGAAAGAAAGAAAGAAAGAAAAGGGAGGAAGGGAGGAATGGAAGGAAAGAAAGAAAAAGAAAGAAAGGGAGGAGCGGAGGAATGGAAGGAAAGAACTTCTTAATCTGTGTTAAATAGATTGCTCGCACAAATTAACCGCTACGCGCTCCCACGCCTGGTTGTAATGATTCTAAGAAAGAAAGATAGAAAGAAGAAAGAAAGAAAGAAAGAAAGAAAGAAAGAAAGAAGAAAGAAAAGGGAGGGAGGAATGGAAGGAAAGAAAGAAAATGAAAGAGGGAGGGAGGAATGGAAGGAAAGAAAAAAGAAAGAAAGAAAAGAGGAATGAAAGGAAAGAAAGAAAAAGAATAGGGAGGGGGGAATGGAAGGAAAGAAAAAAGAAAGAAAGAAGAAAAGGGAGGAATGAAAAAGAAAAAGAAGAGGGAGGGAGGGATGGAAGGAAAGAAAAAAAGAAAGAAAGAACGAAAAAGAAAACTGGGTGCGTGGGGGGAACGGAATGTAAAAAAAGTAAACTTAATAAAGTGAAACTCATGTAAACCACGAACTGCTGCTGGAGGCAGGCATGGAGGTCGTTTTATCCTGGAAAATCCCAGCCTAGCTGATCTTCTCCCAAACCAAGATTGGCAGATTAATCACTATGCTTTAATTATGTTCAATTTGTAATAATGAAAACACATCCGGCATATCAGATATTTACATTACGATTCATAACAGTAGCAAAATTGCGGCTACAAAGTAGCAACGAAAATAATTTTATGGTTGGGGGTCACCACAACATGAGGAAATGCATTAAAGGGTCGCGGCATTGTGAAGGTTGAGAACCCCACTGGTCTAGACAATATATTTTGTAGTAAATTTGTAGCAACAATATTGATTTTGTCAGATATAGAAACAACGTATGTTCCTGTTCTTTGTATTTCTATTACAGAAAGTTAATATTGTGCCCGGTGACCCTTTTCAGGCTCACTAGCCATGCCAGGCATTGTGGTGTTCCGTCGTCGCTGGTCTGTGGGAAGTGATGATCTTGTTTTGCCTGCCATTTTTCTCTTTGTTCTTCATACAACTTGGTAAGTGAAAATATACATGAGAAGAAGACGTCTATTGTTAGGTCATAAGCCATTGATATTTGTTTTGTAATTTTCATATCCAGGTATTAATACTATGTTGCAATTTAAAATGCAACCTAAAGTTCATATATATAAAGCAGCATGGAAATGGATCTATGCATGTATAAGGTTCAGGCACAAATATATATTTTTTTAATTTTTTATTTCACTACTATGGTTCTGTAATGTCCTCAGGGAAGTTGTTGGAGTATCCAGTTTATTCTTAAATCAGCTAAAAAGAATTTCAAAGCAACATAATTGAATTAAAGAGAAAGGAAGCCACATACAGATGTGTGAAAAAGTCCTGCACGGTTTACGGTTTATGACATTTTTTGGATAGGCCATTGATTTTATGATATTTTATGCAAATATAAATAAATACTGGTGGTTTTTAAGTGAAGAGCATAAGCTTTTTGCAATTTAGTGTTGTTTGGATGGGGATTGTGAATTTTCTTGCATGCTTACAATGACTATGAAAACACTGATGCATACCCAGTGGCATACATGTTGCAATTACTAAGGTCGATGCTAGTGTTTTGTTAACATTTTTATTGTTTGTGACCCTGAAAAGGACCATTTGGGTAATCAAACATGGTTACTAATATGAAATTGGCCAGCCCTTATTGCTTATCACCAGGCGGCATCGCTTCGGCATAGACTGTATAAGCCTTTGCACGTGATCTTTGGTGACAATGTAGTGCCAGGCTGCAGTAATGGATTCAATCAGCTCCTGCTTGGTCTTCGGATGCTTCTTTCTTATTTCGTAACTTCCCCCCCCCCCCTCAAGTTCTCCATTGGGTTCAAATCCGAGTTCTGAGCTGGCCAACCCAGGAGTTGAACACCATGCTTCTTCATCCACTGCTGGATGGACTTGGCTCGATGACAAGGAGCGTTGTCATCCTGGAAGTAAAAGTCCTTCCCTACAAGTTGCTGAGCTGAAGGAAGCATGGTCTTTTCCAGGACTTCAACATACTGCTTGAAATTCGTGATTCCCTGCACGATTTGTATCTGACCAATACCAGAAGCAGCGATACAGCCCCAGATCATCACGTGCAATGGATGCTTCACAGAAAGATTCAGGCAGTATGGCCTAAATTCTTCAGCTGGAAATCTTCTGACATATTTATTGCACTGATTCCCAGTCAAGTAGAAATTGCTGAAGATGACCTTGGCCCACTGTTGGTTAGTCCACTTGGCATACTTCTTGGCCCTCGCATGTCGATGAGAGCGGTGAGCGTTTGTGAGCAAAGGTTTACTTCGAGCCCTGCAGCCTTTGAGCCCCCTGGCAAGCAGTCTGCAACACACTGTGCTTGTGCACACTTTTACACCACATGTTTCACCCCAAATTCTTGTAATCTGAGGTGAGGTGAGCTTCCTGTCAGCCATCGAAATGTGTTGCAGAGCCTGATTTTGCCATTTTGCTGACTTTCTTGGTCTTCCAGAGCGGAGCCTGTCATCCAATGAACCAGTTATTTGATATTTTTCAACCACTCTGCTCACTGTGATGCGATGGCATTTCACTCTCTTGGCTGTTTCTGTACAGGTGTAACCCTCTTCATGAAGCACAATGATGCGATGCCACTGCTCAATACTGGTGAAAGCAAGGGCCATCATCCTTGCCCGCAGCTAGAGCTAAATTAAATTTCTTGATGCTTTTCATACCTATTTATAGTCAGAGAGTATGACAACATTGATTGGCTCATAGATTTAGCCTCTGCATTTTGATTGGTCAGCCAAAGCTCACTGCTAATTGGCTACTTTCAATCCTAATATTCTCCAAAATTCTAGTTGTGTTTGTTTTAGCACATAAACTCACTCAAAACCTTAAAAAGACTTTGGTTATATTAATAAAAATTATGCATCGCAATCCGACTACAGAAATTTTCATCAAAATACTAATTTTGCGTGGTTTCTATGAGTGAAAAGTAGATTAAACATGTAATACAGCTTAAAACTGAAAGCATGCAGGACTTTTTTGCACAGCTGTAAATTATACCCATGGTTGTAGTAGATGATAATTAATATATAAATCCATTCAAATCATACTGTCAGTGTCAAAAGAAAAGATAAGAATTGGTTTCTATGTAGATACTACCACTGAGAAAGCCAAACCATGTCGGCAATCATTAAGAAACTATTAAAAGCAGGGCTTTTTGAAAGCTCAACACCTGATTAGAGGCAAATGCAATTCTTCCATATCAGCCCATTAATATTTTTGTAATTAAAGTGGGTCATACTTATTCCAAGGAGAAAAAAAATTGAATAACTACATTGGTGTTATCTTTATTAGAAATAAATATATACAAAACCATAAACACATTTTTGAGATCTTCAGATCTTTTTATTATACAAAATGTAACAAGAAGTTGATGGAAGTGAGAAAAGAGATGAAGATATACAGTATGTTGAGTTGGTTGACGTTAAAAATAATAAAACTGCGTGGATGGACAGACAAGACACTCCAGCACCACAAAAAAACAGCACCACAAAAAACAGATTAGGAACACAAGTTAAACTAGGGAAGAAAATGGTAAGTGAGCACCTGTCTACCCTAGACGAGTTGAAATCACCAGTACCAGATGGATTACATACTAAGGTTCTGAAGGAACTGGCAGATGTGATCTCAGAACCACTGAACTACCATATATTTCGGAGTATAAGGCGCATCCAGATTTTGAAGAGGTAAATAATCCAAAAAAAAATTGCACTCTGCAGAGCTCCCCAAAACGGCCCGTTTTTCACGAAAACAGGCCCATTTTTTTTTCAAAAAAAGGGCATAACCTTTAGGAGGCTTGCTCCTGGGGAGTGGGCCCCTCCAAAAATGAGCAAAAATCGGCCCGTTTTTCGTGAAAACTGACCCATTTTTTTCTAAAAGACAGGAGGCTTATAGAGTGCTCCTGGGGGCTGGGGGGGGGCAAAATTGAGCAAGAAATGCCCCGTTTCAGCCACTTTTTTGAGGGAAAAAGGTGCATCTTATACTCTGAAAAATATAGTATATCTTTCAAAGTCCTGGAGCACCAGAGAATTGCCAGAGGACTGGAAAAGAGCTGATATAGTTCCCATATTCCAAAAAGGGAAAAAATAGATCCAGGAAAGTACAGACCCATCACCTTGACCTCAATATCAGGGAAGATTCTGGAAAAGATAATCAAGCAACGAATCAGCAAACACCTAGAAGCAAACAAAGTAATAACCAAAAGCTAAGATGGGTTTGTCAAAAACAGATCCCGCCAGACTAATCTTATTGCATTCTTTAACAAAGTGACAAAACTAGTGAACCAGAGGAATGTTGTTGATATAATTTACTTGGACTTCAGTAAGGCATTTGACAAAGTAGACCATAACCTACTACTTGACAGAATAGAAAAACGTGGGTTAGACAGCATCACCACCAGATAGATTCGTAACTGGCTAACCAACCACACTCAATGTGTAGTCCTCAATGGAACTGCATCTACATGGAGGAAGGTATGCAATGGGGTATCACAGGGCTCTGTTTTAAGCCCAGTATTCTTCATCATATTCATCAATGATTTGGACGAGGGGATAGATGGGAAGCTCATCAAATTTGCAGACAGCGCCAATCTAGCAGAAATATCCAGCACTCCAGAAGATAGGTTTAAGATACAGAAGGATCTTGACAGACTTGAACATTGGGCGCTATCTAACAAAAAGAAATTCAGTGGTGAAAAAGGTAACGTTCTACATTTAGGCAAGAAAAACAAAATGCACAGGTACAGTATATGTGGTACCTTGCTCAATAGTGGTGACTGTGAGTGGGATCTTGGATTCCTGGTGGACAATTACTTAAACATGAGCCAGCAGTGTGCTGCAGCTGCCAAAAAAGCCAACACAGTTCTCGGCTGCATAAACAGAGGGATAGAATCAAGATCATGTGAAGTGTTAATACCACTTTATAATGCCTTGGTAATGCAACACTTGAAATATTGCATCCAATTTTGGTTGCCATGATGTAAAATATGTTGAGACTCTAGAAAGAATGCAGAGAAGAGCAACAAAGATGATTAGGGGACTCGTGGATAAAACATATAAGGAATGGTTGCTGGAACTGGATATGTCTAGTCCTATGATAAGAAGGACTAGGGGTGACATGATAGCGGTGTTCCAATATTTCTGGGGCTACCTCAAAGAAGAGGAAGTTGAACTATTCTCCAAAGCACCTGAGGATAGGACAAGAAGCAATGGGTGGAAATAATCAAGAGAGAAGCAACTTAGAATTAAGGAGAAATTTCCTGACAGAACAATTAATCAGTGAAACAACTTGCCTCCAGAAGTTGTAAATGCTCCAACACTAGAAATTTTAAAGAAGATATTGGATAACCATTTGTCTGAAGTGATATAGGGTTTCCTGCCTAAGCAGGGAGTTGGTCCCTTCCAACTCTATTCTACTCCCAATCGGAGATTTAACAGAGTAGAAAAGGGGGGTTTTGTGTGAAAGGATTGATCTCTCCTTGGTTCTGATACCTAATGTTAATATCTGACCTCAGGATTCTTTTGCTGTGAGACTGGGTTTTCTGTTGTGAGATTTCAAGGTTCTAATATAAAACAGATTAGTATTTGCTAGCCTAATGTCTGTTTCCCAAACTCTGCTGTTCATGGACAAAACAATAATTGTTGGTGGTAATGGCATTTATGTGTCATCTTCATCTTGTTGGGTAGGTTCCTCATGAGTAAATAAATGTATGACGTTTAGGAGCCTGTGATTGTTAAGATGCACTGTGTGTGTGAGAGAGTGAGAAAGTGTGTGCACTCACTCATGTGCATGCGTTGGCAAGCATGGTAAATTACATGCTGGATAAAAACAATATAATTGGCATATGGGAATCAAAAAATGTGTGCCTGATAACATTTTCGCCTGCCCTCTGCTGACTGTTGAAGTATGTGCAGGTTTTTACTGTTCCCATTTCCAGGCTTCTTTACATGATGGAGAGACAGATAAATCTCAAGGGGATTGGTGCAGCCTTCCCCCCCCCTTCTTGTATTGCAGAGAAAAACAGAGTGTGTTCTGGGACACCATCCAGAAATCAGTATGTGGGCGGGGGGGGGGGGAGACTTGTTAGCTATCCACCAGCATTTTACTATTACAGCAGCACAAGGAATGCATAGCACCCATAAATGAATATTAACAAAATACAGGTTTGCGATATATTCTATTACCTGAGAATCCCATAACCCCCTATACCTAAAATCGACTAAAAGCAATATGATAGTCCATTTAGGAATTGAAACTTTGACATATTTACTTTATGAATAATATCAAAATAAGTTATCTGTGAATATCATATTATACATACTACAGTATCTTAGAGATACAGTAGTAGTTTACTGTGGGATAAGCTTTTATTGGCAGCAGTTAATTTCATCAGCTGCAAACAGTTTGGTTATTTATATAGCACTAACTATTCCCAGGGATTTAAAAAAAGAGAGATTTCCTTTCTCAATTCATATAAAAGCAAAACAAACCACAACAGTTGGAAAAAAAACCTTAATTAATGTTAGGCTTCTTGTTCCTTATATGGCTAAAAGCCTTTGGTCGTGTATATATTGTCTCAAGCTCTGTCAAGTGAATGTGGCTTATGTACGGCAGGTTCATCATCCTTTCTGTGGTGCTCTTTGGACTGGCATACAATCCCAATGAGACCTGCTCTCTCAATCTGGTGGACCATGGCAGAGGCTATCTGGGTATTTTGCTCAGCTGCATGATCGCTGAAGTTGCAATCATCTGGCTCAGCATGCGTGGCAGCATCTTGTACACAGAACCCCGGGATTCCATGCAATATGTGCTCTACGTCAGACTGGGTAAGAGGCAGCAGCGGTCAAGGGTTTATTTATTTTTAAAATTAATTTTTGGTCTTGATGGAGCTGCAGTCATGCTCTCAAAGGTTTCTCCATTCGTAATATTTCCAAACACTGAGTGATCCAAGGGCATTTTCAGTTGTGGCACCAAAAGACGTCTGCATCTGGACATATGGCTACTGAAATTAAATATTATTTGCAAATTTAGTCACTATTTCATTACTTTTGCAGATGTGGGAAAACATACTCTTATTTTCTCCCAAATAGGAAAATATGCCTCCATAAAATCTGTATCAATTTTTCTAGGGCGAATGCACATTTATGATTTTTTGTATTGTTAAAAATGGACAGCATCATTAATGAAATACATAGACTTTGTCTGATGCCTTGACAGCGGTGCATGTGTGCTGTTTCTTATGTTCAGCAAAGACAAACATGTTAGCATGATACTTTTAAGGATAAGTAAATATAGTTTACTATTCTGTGAAAAGAAACGCATACTATAATTATCTTTCTCAAACTCACCATTATTTCCTTTGTTCACTTACCATGAGCTTTCATTTGTAAAAAAAATCTGATGCCTATCTACCCCTCCCAAAAGTGTGTGTGGAATATATTATGCTATTCACTCCAAGCCTCCAAAAAGAAAAGTCTACATATATGTGGGTATATATGTGCTATAGAGAGATAAAACATTTTGGATGCTTCCCTTGCTCATTTTTATAGTTAAGGTTCCCCATTATCATTCTTTAATATTTTTCTCCTAGACTTACATTGCATGTTTATCTGGGTAAAAGTGAAAAGTTTTAGAATGACATTTATTTTTATTTAGTGTATGGCATCTACAAAGGCCATGCAATCTCTCTGATATACAACACTGGAAACAAGAAATATATGTTTAAAAATATAAGTTTAAATAAAATATCAGAAAATATATATGTGGGAAATACAGTATATGAGATAAAATATTAAATTAAGATAAAACCATGATAAAATCATCATAAAATGTCACGATAGAATAAGATATATGCTATAATTAGATATCTAAGCAAGCTAATCACCTAATGTCTTCTGGTGTAGCTGCAATGA
Source organism: Natrix helvetica (assembly GCF_964273705.1). Classification (NCBI taxonomy): domain Eukaryota; kingdom Metazoa; phylum Chordata; class Lepidosauria; order Squamata; family Natricidae; genus Natrix; species Natrix helvetica. The sequence continues at coordinate 119,295,368 of NC_138548.1, read as the reverse complement.
GATCATCCCATTTAGAATGACACATCAGAATGGATATTTTTCTCATTGGCTAAGAATTGATGCTCAGAAATATGGTGAAATCAGTTGTTGTTGTTGTTGTTGCTGCTGCTGCTGCTGCTGTTATTGTGTTGTTATACCATTGTACACTTTATTCTTTTGTACCAGCAATCTTGGTGATTGAATTTATCTACGCTATTGTGGGCATTGTTTGGTTAACCCAGTACTACAGTTCCTGCAATGATGTTACTGCCAAGAGTGTTACTTTGGGTATGTCTTTATAAGTATTCAAAATCACGTGTACGCATCATATTGTATTGAGATTTAAAGTGTTTATAGACCTAAACAAGCATAATTGTTGAGGTCTTGCTGTTTCACTGTTGTAATTTAGTTTTGCTGAAAACATTCATGTACATTTATTCATAGGCATAACAATTAATAGTATTACAATTAGAAAGGAAATAACTGTTGAAGAGTAACTAGGCTGTGCTTTAAAAAAAAGTGTTGTATATGCCATGATCCTATGAAGGACTGAAGATGTAGACTGAACAAAGTGGTATAATGCATATGTAACTATTTGGGGGTCACTAACTATTATTCACAGTATTTATACTCATTGCGCTTGCTTGATAACCCTCATTAAATATATTTTATGATATATTTATGATGTTACAGAATCTCCAAGAATATCAGAAATTTTATACAAGAATTATTTTTACCTTGTCAAAGAAAATCAAACAGGGAGTATTACTCTCTGGAAAAGAATACATAAACTTCAAGCAAAGAGTACAAATGAGTCAGATCTGCCACTTACAAGCTGGGCCTTATCATCTGTCTCCTCTGTTTCACTAGGAATGGTCGTCTGCAACTGGGTGGTCATTCTGAGTGTTTGCATCACTGTCCTCTGCGTATTTGACCCAACAGGACGGACTTTTGTTAAATTGCGAGCCACAAAGAGGAGACAACGTAATCTAAGAACATATAACCTGAGGTAAGAAAATTGTAATTGTAGAGGTTGACTCAGGGTTTTATAAAATAGATTTGCAATTTAGATAGATGCAAATCTATTGTTTTCAATTTAAGGTAAAGGTTCCCCTTGCACATATGTGCTAGTCGTTCTGACTCTAGGGGGCGGTGCTCATCTCTGTTTCTAAGCCAAAGAGCCCGAAGATGTCTCTATGGTCATGTGGTCAGCATGATTAAATGCCGAAGGTGCAATGAGCGCTGTTACCTTCCCACCAAAGTGGTCCCTATTTTTCTACTTGCATTTTTTACGTGCTTTCGAACTGCTAGGTTGGCAGAAGCTGGAACAAGTAATGGGAGCTCATTCCATTACGTGGCACTAGGGATTTGAACCCTTTTCAACCCTGTAGATAAGCACAAATGAGTGTATTCAATATGGCAGCAAATAGTGCAGTTTACGTATTGGGGATACTTTTTTGGAATTGTAAATAGTAAATGTCTTGTTTTTATATGTATGTATGTATGTATGTATGTATGTATGTATGTATGTATGTACAGTATGTACAGTATGTACAGTATGTATGTATGTGTGTGTGTGTATATATATATATATATATATATATATATATATATATATATATATATATATATGCACAATTTTGGTGTCCAGATGATATTCTTTAAAATATATATTTTGCAATATTTATAGTCCTCTTTACTATGCAGCAAAAGTCAATTTTTTTCTCACAATGATACTATCATGTACATTAGAATAAAAGGTAATGGTTTGGCGAAGATCATCCAAGTATAAATGAAATACATTATATATCATTTACCCAAAACTATAAAAGAATGTGTATTTGGTTTGTCATAACTTAATGAGCCAGGAGTATTTGACAACAAAATGGTATTTTCAGCAATGCAATTTTCTATTTTAAAAAATAAAGAAGTTAAAATAGAGCAAACATTTTTAATTAATTCAATCTAGCCAGTGTGACATTTTCCCCCCCGCAAAGATATAGGATTTTTGACCAAACATACAATATTAACATTTTACATCATTTTGTTTTCCTTCGGAATCCATGGAGGATCAAACTTCTGTAATATTGCCTAAGTTATATTGGAGATTTGAATTGAGCAGAAGTCCTTATTGGAGAATATGGTTGAGAACCTAAACAGAGTGCTAAAGATACTGAGTAATTAAGTAGCAGAACTTCCCATTTAAAAATGCTCATAATGTATTAACTGAGATGCAGAATAAGGGGTCAATCCATCTTTTATTAAATGCTGACACTGATTATATTTGACGTAAGAGCTACATATTTTGAGAAATCCACAAAGGCAGAAAAGCTTGAAGAATTTGAAGAGAGGAAGGTACAAAAGGGAAAAGTTTCCTTTATCTCTTAAACATAAAGACTCATTTAATCAACAATGAGTCAAATGAGAAACAGACATGAGTAGGCTTTGTGAACACCTTTTTCCGATCTGAGCCATTCCTGACATTCTTTTTCTAGGGCGACTTATGTATCTCTGTAATGTAACTATATTCCTGCAGGTGGCAGCATCTAGCCTACATTGGCTGAACTTGAACAAATAATGCAAAGTTGGCTCAGCTACTATTTGGATGGGAGACCACTGAGAAATCCCAGAGCTGTAAACTGGACTAGGAAGTTTAAAAGAAAAAGAAAGAGAGCTTTGGAACAAGACAGTGGGAAACCATTTCTCTTCTGTTGCAAAAGAACATTATTTTCATTACTAGGAGCTGAGCTGTATTTGAAGGAGATTTTACTTTTACCTTATCAAATAACTATAGATTATAAAGAGTTCTGAATCTGCTACTATTGTGTGGAAGCTTTAAGACAGATGACATTCAGAACTGTTCACTATTTCATTCCATATTATTCCAGTGTTTATATATTCTTGATGTTAGGCTCTTGATGTCTTTTTGATCTGATGATTGCATTTGACTGTAATTTTTTTCTTCTTAAGGCATCGCTTGGAAGAAGGCCAGGCTAGCAGCTGGACCCGCCGTCTAAAAGTTTTTCTCTGCTGTACACGAACAAAAGATTCACAATCAGTAAGCAGCTACTGTCTTGTCATTAAAAACAAATATAATTCATGATTTTGATAGTATTATAGTCTGAAAACTGTGGTTGATAATGAGAGGAAATATGGTACAAGTATCCTATGGGGATATTCCACGCATGCATGTTGATCCAGTGGTGCTTTGTTGTAAGAATAGAAAAGCTTTTCATAGTTGGTGCAAAGAAACCTTTACAGGTAAGCTGTTCATTCATGCTCGATTAGTTGCAAAAAAAGAAGAAGCCATTTTTAATATAAGAAAAATACTTAGCTTGCAAAGGGGCCTAAAACTGTTGAGTTGGCTAATTTTAAAATATATAGTAATCTTTCATTATCTTTTATTACTAAAAATATAATTAAAATGGAGTAATCAATTATTTAGATTTTTTTTAATCATGAAACTTTTAAAAGGAATTCCACATTTTACATTTAGCAAAAGTAGTAATAACATTCCTCAGAACCATCTAATCTTGGCCTGTTTGCAGCTGTCAAGACATCTTACTTAATATGTAGTATCTGATACATGATATTGAATTGTGCAGGCATGTTCACCCACAATAAAGAACACATAGGTGTACTGATAGCAAATACTGCTGTATAAAATGAAACTACCTGATTTAACACACACACACACATTTTTTTTTCTCTTAATTCCAGACGCTAGAGAAAAGAAATGTTGGTCTCTATTATATCTTTCCTGTGAGTTTTCAAGGTTTAGGGTTGAAAGCCTTAAGTTGGTTGCTTTAAGGGTTGGAGGGAGGATCTTAGCCTAGGTCAGTTATTGTTGTTTTGACAAATGTGATATAGTAGATAATGTATTAGATAGAAAGTGTTGCTTAATTCAAATACCTGTTCCATTATTTTGCTTAATGCCTGCCCTTCAACAAATTGTGTCACAGGCCTGATTTACATAATATTAGTATATAACATGGTTTGTTGAACAAGTCACAATGCCATGATTCACATAACACTTTCATGATGAGAGAGTGGCAATATCATGCTAAGCCAAAACTAAGCAAACCATATTATATGTTTATCTATGTGTAGTAATTAGTATTTCATATTACTTCATCTTATTGGCTTGTTTTTACCATATCATATATGGATTCAAGCATTGTTTCTTGACTACTATAGTGAAGAAAAATTGAAGTAATGCTATGTAAAGGTAAAGGTTCCCCTCGCACATATGTGCTACTCGTTCCCAACTCTAGGGGGCAGTGCTCATCTCCATTTCAAAGCTGAAGAACCAGTGCTGTCCGAAGATGTCTCCGTGGTCATGTGGCCAGTATGACTAAAAGCCAAAGGCACACGGAACGCTGTTACCTTCCCTCCAAAGTGGTCCCTATTTTTCTACTTGCATTTTTACATGCTTTCGAACTGCTAGGTTGCCAGAAACTGGGACAAGTAACGGGAGTTACATAGTGCTAGGGATTCAAACTGCTGAACTGCCAACCTCCTGATAGACGAGCTCAATGTCTTAGCCACTGAGCCATCGCATCCCACTAGCCACCGTGTCCCACTATGCTATGTATGTTATTTTAAATGTCTTGGAAGAAAAGTTTAATGTAAATAAAAATCAATACATTCAGCCACGTGCAGAAACTGGTAATCCAGAATTGCTGCATTTATACATAATACCAAGGCAGCATTACTGTTTATTCAATAATAGTTGTCTAATTCACATATAAACTAAGTTATAAAGGATTATTTACATACTGTAATTTTTAAAAAAGCAAACTTCATTGTGGTTTAACATAACGCCTTTAGCAATCCAACAAGCTAACAACTATTTCAAGTTCTTGTCTCTTGCTTGTCGCAGATTAATTTTTCACCTTTTCCTCTTTGGATCTTTCAGGATGCTTACTCTGAAATTGCATATCTCTTTGCTGAATTTTTTCGAGATCTTGACATAGTCCCATCTGATATTATAGCAGGCCTTGTTCTACTACGTCAACGACAAAGGGCAAAACGCAGTGCGGTATTGGATGAAGTGAGTGTGAGGAATTCTCATTTTAACAATGAAAAGTGGGTGAAATAGGCTATCATTACCTAAAATTACCTTCTGTGATACATTTCATTTGAAAAATACCTAATACTTCATAATTCACTTCCCAGCTATTTAACAGTTTTGCTGTTTCTTATTGACAAGTTTGAATTAATAAATATTTGTTTACTGAAATAGAGGAAATTATGATTTTAAACGTCTTTCAAATATCATGTTAGTTATGAGAGAAAATTCCATAAAGCACTAATTCTCTCTGGTCTGATTTTTTTTAAATTAACCACTTAACAGTTTAATTTGGTCTGACTACTAATTCTAGGAATACATTGAATGAATGTCTAGGATCAATTGAGTATTGGCAAATACTGTAATTTGGATAATGAAGACATTAGTTATTTTGAGAGATAGTTGCAAATATCCTATTAAACATTCTTTTTCGCTTCCCATCCAGAAGATGGAAAATAGATTGTTGGCCAAACATCTCAACTCAGCAATATAGGTCACAACTAAAACTATGTGAAAGTGGTGGGAATATGACACGAGAGACAAAGTAGCTGTTGCCATAGGAAAGTTCAATGACAATTAGTGGTAATCAATTACATAACAATTTAGGTAGCTTCAGCCAACCCCCAACCCCCCACACAAAAGCCTTTTTTAACAATTTCAAGGCTGATACTGTAATTATTTTAATTAAGCCTATTTTTTGTGGATTAGAATCCACTTTATTAGATTATCATATTTGTATTCTAGTCCACAAAAATCAAGCCATAAATGTATCGTTCTCTTTGAAGGATATGGGTGGTTCAGACATGTGAAAAATAAATAAAATTGTCTATAAGATGTTACAAAACTGACAGTTGGTTTTATACATTTCTAGGCTTCAGATTCAGGTAAAAAAACCCTCTATCTCCCAATATTCAGAGAAGAACACAGCACACACTTAGAATAATATGCTTTCCAACTACATTAATTCAAACAAAGAAGTGTTTACTTTCCTTAAGTACAAGCTGAATATTTTAATTACATTTTTCCCTAATCTATATGATTTACAGGCAAACAATGATATACTAGCTTTCTTGTCGGGAATGCCAGTTACCAGGAATACAAAATATTTGGACCTGAAAAACTCAGTAAGTTATCAGATTGTTTATTGCAGACAATATGCAAACTCAGTGGATCAAAGGAATTAGTTGTTCTGTCTTTCCTGGATGAACTCTTGTTCTGATCTTAGATGTTAGAGATCTATTAGATAAGGTAGAGATCTATTAGTTCATAACAACACACATGAATGTATCTTGCCAAAGCAAACAACAGATGCTATTTGACAGGTAAAGTACTGTCAAAGTGAAGGTAAATCTAATAAATAAATAAAAATCAAACAAAAAATAAATATAATTAATAATTAAAATAATTCATAAATTAAAAAGAAAACAAAAACAAACAAAAGACTCAAAGGGCAGACTCGATGGACCACTGAGTACTTTTTGCCATCAGTTTTCTGTGATTCTGTTTCCAGTTTCTTTTATGTATCGGAGAGTTATTGCTGTATCCTAATTGCATTTTGAAATTTCCTTCTAACGTTGTCCAGTTCTTTAAAAGAGGAGCAGGCAGCATAAATTGCCCAGTATTTAAATGTTATTAGAATTATATGACTTAGGGATTGTGTAACTCTTGAAAGATTGAAATCTAATCTGAAATAAATGCTCCATTGAAAGCTCCTACATACAAAACAAAGCTCCTGGAGCACCAGGGAACTACCAGAGTACTACAAAAGAGCTGATAAGGTTCCAATCTTCAAAAAGGGGGGGGGGAAATGTATCCAGAAAACTACAGACCAATAAGCTGCACATCAATATCTGGGAAGATCCTTCAAAAGATAATCAAGCAGTGGATTTGCAAGCATCTAGAAATAAGCAAAGTGATTATTGGAAGTCAACATGGGTTTGTTAAAAACAGATCATGCTAGACAAACCTTACTGACTTCTTTGACAAAGTGACTAAATTAATGGATTGGGGAGATATTTGGAATATAGTTTTTTTAGACTTCAGGAAGACATTTGACAAAGTAGATCACAACCTACTTGTTAATAAGATATAAAAATGTGAAATAGATAGCATCATCGCTAGATGGATTTGCAACTGGCTGATCAATCACACTCAGTGCGTAGTCCTCAATGAAACTACATCTATATGGAGGAAAGCATGCAGTGGGATACCTCTTCAGCATCTTCATAAATGATTTAGGTGGGGCAGATGGGGACCTTATTAGATTTGCAGACAACACCAAGCTGGGGGGAATTGCCAAAACTTTAGAAGATAGACTCAATAGTCAGAAGGATCTTGACAGACTTGAGCATTGGACCTATCAAAGATGCAGTTCAGTGGTGAGAAAAAGTGGCAGGAAAAATAAAATGCACAGGTTCAGAATAGGTGGTATCTGGTTTAACAGTAGTAACTGTGAGATCTATGTATCCTGGTGGATCACCACTTAAGTATGAACCAGCAGTGTGCTGCAGCTGCCAAAATAAGCATTGCAGACCTAGGATGCATCAGCAGAGGGATAGCATCAAGATTACGAGAAGTCATAGTACTGATCTGTACTGCACTAGTGAAGCCACACTTGGAATACTATGTCCAGTTCTGGTCATCACGATACAAAAAAAGATCCTGAGGCCCTAGAAAAAGTGTAAAGAAAAGCAACAAAGGTGATAAAGGGTCTGGAGGGTAAATCATATGATGAATGGTTAACGTAACTAGGTCTGTCTAACTATTGAAGAGAAGGCCCAGGGGTGACATGATAGCTGCCTTCCAATACTTGACAGGCTATCACAGAGAAGAGGGGGGTTGACCTATGGTCCAAAGCATCTGAAGATATGGAAAAGGAGTAAAAAGGCGCCAAAGAGTTTTGGTCTATGTGGGTTATTTGTATTTATATTTACTATATTAGAATTTAAAATTGAGAAATTTTAAAATATTTATTTATTTGATTTGTGGACTCCTTGAAGAGTCCCTGGGCCACATTTTGAGAATGGCTGGCATAGGTAAACCATTTTTGTAAGCAGTTATTTGTACAAATCAGTTATTTATAGTTATTTGTACAAATGAATCAACTATTGTAGACTGTTTGCTTATAGCACTGTTTATATCTGGGTAATAGAACCATTTGAGATTTTCTGGGACTTTTGTGAGTTAAATAAGTATTTCTTTTGAATTAAAGCTATAAACCTCAAATGTAGACATTTTATAGCTTTAGTATACAAAAAAGATACATAAATGAAGAAAATTAAGAAAAAAGACACAATGCATATTTTGAAAACAGCTATATTTAAACATTTCATGAAACTTTATGAAATGGTACCGTATCTCTAATGGTATCTCTTTCCATTACATCAACACAGAACTAGTATATGATCAGTGAGCAAATACACATCATCAATCCAGTATTCTATGTAAATCCTGTATAGACTGTCTTTTTATCATACAAGAACATTATGTTCTGGTATACTACAGACTTCATAAATCAGTAGTTCTTCATATATTGATAAATTCAAAAAAAATCGTACATAATTTCAACTCACTCATACAGCACTCTTCTCAAAACCATTAACAAACAAACCCAAATTGGATAAGTGTGGCATGAATACATTTCATCTACATAAGTGTCTCTTCCATTATTTTACACTTACAGCATAATGAAGTTGATAGCCTACTCTTTTTAAAAGCTTTACAAAGTATCTAATAAATATGGAAAAAGCTGTCATTGAATTAGTCCCATCTTAAGATCATGATAACTTAATATTCTTTAACCATTCATTTGTTAAAACAAAGTCCAACTTTTGATTCCAATTCTTACAAATTCTCTGTCTCTAAAAATATTTGGAGTTATGCATAAGTTCATTTAATGATATTTTAGCAGTAGGGAAAAGATCTTTGCCCAATCTAGTTTTGACTGCACTGCATCTTACTACTATTACTGTTTAGGTTTTGTTTCCACTTTTAACTAATCAGAGGGCTTCATTCTATCAAAATACATGAACTTTGTTTAGTTGTTCAAACAAGTCAGAATCAAATTTAAGGGTTAGGATCTTGGCTTGTTAGTAAACCACATGTTACAAATCAGTTTTCTTAGCTAGGATGTACAATAATAAGGTTCTCCAGCTGGTTTAAAAATGGAAGTCAAATTTTCTTACCCACTCAGCACCTATCCTAGAGAGTGCTAATCTCAGGCTTCTTCATTCAAACAGTGCCTGGAGGTGGCTATTTGGAGCTTAATTGAAAGATCAAACAGATGATGAAAATCTAATCAAAAATTATAATTTCTTGATAACTAAGTGAGAGGAAGTTGTTTCTAATTATGGCATCATGCCATAATATTTGTTTTATTTCCTTCAGCAAGAGATGCTGCGATATAAAGAAGTATGCTATTATATGCTCTTTGCTTTGGCTGCTTATGGCTGGCCCATGTATTTGATGAGGAAGCCTGCCTGTGGACTCTGTCGCTTGGCCAGATCCTGCTCGTAAGTATTGATCAAGATTGTTTTAAATGTCTTTTACTTTATTATCTCATTTATTTTTTTTCTTCCTCTGTCTCCTCATCCATTCCTCCTTTGTTGAGGTGTGTGTGTGTACTAATATATTCATTCATTCATATTCTCTTTCTGGCCACAAATATTCCTGATGAGCTCACAAACAGGGAACATGAATACATCCTTCTCCCACCACTGATCTATTTGGCAGGATATTGTTCCTATGCTAACCCTAATATTAGGTTTTGAAGTTATATGCCCTTAATAGCCCATCCTGCATGAATATATCTGATAAAGTCATTCAAATTAGTAACCATCATCACATGATTCAATGGTCAATTATGTATTAACTACTGGCAATTGTTTAGAAATTAATATAAATCATATTTCATTTCTAATTGTACTTTGGATCTTAAGTACATATCTGAGCACAAAGGGCTATAAATTAAGTTAATAAATATTCATAACATAGTATAAAATCTCTACATAAAATCCCTAAAAGGCCATTATAAGCTATTAACTTAAAGATTTGTTTTGCTATCTTCAATAGAAATCCTTTTGTCTCATTCTTTTTTAATATATACACATATGGGGAATCTTGACCTTTAACTTACTAATATCTGAGATGAGCATTTATTTATTCAAGTGTTCAAGCTAGAAGTGTTGAAAGGATTAGAAGAATTTGCCATTAAAGCTGACTTCCGGGATAATGAGAAAAGGATGACAATTTTGGACAATTGCAGTCTAATAGTTTTAGAATTTTCTTACGAAACGCTAAGGTGGAATTTTGTCTAAAAAGAAGTATTGTGGATTTTTTTTTCCATATTATAATAATTATGCTTTCTTTTAAAGTTGCTGTTGCCTCTCCACTACTCGGCCCCGTTATGCACCTGGTGTCACCATTGAGGAAGATAATTGCTGTGGCTGCAATGCTATTGCAATTCGACGCCATTTCCTTGATGAAAACATGACTTCTGTGGACATTGTGTACACTTCATGTCATGATGCGGTAAGGGCTGTATGAAAAATAACTTGTGCTGGAGAAGATTGCTAAAGTGTTTTGGAGAAATGTGCTGAATAGGAAACCCCTTTAGGTAAGAGATCATTTTGCAGATCTGATAAGCATTGTTGATTGCTTATCTGTGTTTATTGTTTTGGAGAGAAAAAACAGGTGCCAAAAAGTGAAAACGGGGTATCAAAAAATCTTAAGTAGTCCCATGGCTTTGGCCCAACCCCACCATCGTTTCTTTCCATTCTACATTCCCTCCTATGTCATCCCCAATAGATATCATCATTATAAGAATATGTGTTTGACAATAAAGAGACTTTTCTACATGTGGCAAAATAATGTAGCTGAAACATCAGAATTCACTTATCAGATGTGAAATTATACATTCCTGATAGAATTAGCTCAAAAATATTGCTTCTCTACGAGGAGTTGATTAGGAAAGAAAATGCTTGGCATTTAGGTAAGACTAAATAGAAAGAACAAGTTTGGTGTAGTCCTTAAGGCAATGGGCTAGAAACTGGGAGACTATGAGTTCTATTTCCATTTTAGGAACAAAGATATGCTAGATAATCTTGGGCGAGAAAGAAGGCAATGGCAAATCACTTCCAAACCTTGCCAAGAAAGCTGCAGGAAGTTGTCCAAGGAGTCAGCACTAACTTAAAGGCAGCACTACAAACACTAACTATTGCAGTATACTTCATTACTTTTAGGTTTATGAAACCCCCTTCTACGTGGCTGTAGACCATGAAAAGAAGAAAGTAGTCATTAGCATTCGAGGAACTTTATCACCAAAGGTATTTTTTTTTCCTGTTTACTTCAGTCACTGTGTGATCGTTTCATGCTCTGAACCTAGAAATCTGCTAATGTGCAAATGTATTAATAAGATTTGTAACAATGTCTAAGCCTCATATATCATGGAGTCTTTTTTCTTCACCCCAAAGGATGCTTTGACTGACTTGACTGGAGATGCTGAGCGCCTCCCTGTGGAGGGTCATCACGGAACATGGCTTGGACACAAGGTATTTATAGAATGCTTTTGATTTTAATTGGTTAATATACAGTATACACTATACTTTCAAATAATTCCTTTAAAATTTATCTTGGAATATGTAATTTAAGATTATTTTTAATCCTTGCATGAAAGCCACAGCATGCAATCTGTTGGTACTGAAAAAGGTATAAAAAGCTGTTGAAAGTTACTTTCATTCAAATTGGTGTCCTCCCCCAAAACAACTGGCAGTTAAAGAAACAAAACCTGGTGATAATCCCACAAAGCTGATGGAATATGAAATGCAATTCTGTGACAGAAGACAATTTTAAAGTTTCAAGGAGTGTAGAATATTTTATATATTGATATTTTATTATATATTTATAATTAGAAATATCTTTATTACCTTGGATTATGGAAAATAAACATGTAGGATATAATGCCAATCAATGTTTCATTTGTTTTGTTTGAATATACTGTATTTTGAAATACATTATAAAAGTTGAATTTAGTGAGTCTATATATTTAACAAATATGGTAAGAACAGAATTTAGAGCCATGGTGGCGCAGTGGTTACAATGCAATACTGCAGGTTACTTCTGCTGCCTGCTGGCAGTTTGGCAAATAGCTGGCAGCTATTTGGCAGTTCAAATCTCATCAGGCTCAAGGTTGACTCATCCTTCCATCCTTCCGAGGTTGGTAAAATGAGGACCCAGATTGAGGCAATATGCTTACTGTAAACCGCTTAGAGAGGGCTGTAAAGCACTGTAAAGTGGTATATAAGTCTTATTGCTATTGCTGTAAAAGCATTTATGACACCGAGATGCCAAATATGCTACTGTACATCATCTGAAAATGCACCTGCATGCCAATCTACCTATCCATTGCTTTGTTTGCTTTTGGAGAAAGCCTTATTGCATTAAAAGAGTAAGAAAAACTAAGTCAAAAATTATAAAAGCTTGAGGTAAGAAAAGCAAACACATGTACAACTAGTTTACAAATGATAAAATGTTTGACGGTACAAGTGTAAGTAGGAACTGCTTTCTTTTTCTGGATGATTTGTGATGGCTCAGCAAGAACTTTTTATTCCCAATAAAGTTTTTTCCCATCTTGAATGACAGTGCTGAAAGCAAGGGGAGGGATTCCAAAAATGGATTTTGAGTAGAAGGGCTTTGAGTTTCATTAAGTTCAAATATTTTAACATCATTCGGATTTTTTTTTTAAATCCAGGAATCTGCAGATGCCAGTAGGTTACCAGTACCCATAACCAGGTTCTTTTAAAAAATAATACATATTTTTGCAGATCTGCTGACCTCTGCTCCATAGTCAGTAAATCTGAAAGGATTATGTATAAGCAATTACAAAGCACCATTTCAAGTGACATCTGCTGAATGCACTCGCACAAATCTTAAATTACTTTTTCCATCTTTGGAATTTGACATTCTTATGCCAGCCAGTGCATTCCTATGTCTTGATAATTGATTCCATCTGCTAAGTGTATTCTGCTATAGCTATCTCCAACCCTTCTCCTTATTCTGTGGAAGGCCTTGCTATCACCACATAAATCCTTTTGAAAGATACAGAATGGATTTATATTTTTTTTAATGAGTTACCATTTTATAGATGCAAAAAGTAACATTCACCATCTGAATTATAACAGCTGTCAATTCATATTTCAGAGTATAGCCATTCTTTCTTTCTTATTCTTGCCATTATTAACAGGCAGCTTCCAAGTCAACTACCTAACTTCCCAGTTTTAAATACTATTCCTAATATTCCTAAATTACACTGAGAATAAATAACTCAATATATTTTATTTATTCATTTATTAAAGGTGTTTGCTTCCCATCTCTGCAAGGCAAATCTGGGCAGCAATACAACATCAAAATGAAACCATAAATATATATACACCACTGTATAAAATCACAATGAAATACAGATTATAACTAAAATATGGGAAGGAAAGGAGCATGAGGAAGATAGGAGCTGCTATTAGCTGATCCAACCACCACCAAGCCAACCAAATTAACCACAGAGCCAATCTCAGGGGACAAGATGTTCCAAAGGACTGGGGCCACAAGAGAGAAGACTCTTCGCCTGGACCCTGCCAATCAGAATTCCTTGACTGACGAGATCTGCAGAATGCCTCCTCTATCGGCACGGGTGGGGTGGGCCTGTCCCATAGGGGTGAGACAATTTTGATTAGCACACAGAAACTTCAACAGGTCATGAATGCAATGGTCCAAGTATTGGTCTCTACATGCTGTACACATCTTCAAGATCTGTTTTACTTGTTAACAGATTTCTGGGTACAATCAATAGCGCTGATTTAAATTGACAAAGCCTTTAATGGCTTAACATTGTGAAGGACTGCCTTACCAGCCATAATCTATTGAACCAATATATTCGTGCCAAGAGATGTATTGTGTCCCACTTTCATGAAGTGAAAACATTGAGGCTTTTTATCTAGCAAATGTAGATGCCCATTTTATGCATAATAATTCTAACTGGCTTACAATAATACTCCATATAAACAAAATAAATTAACCAACAGACCTTACAACAAAATCATATCCCATCACACTTCTGCATCTCACTGATTGTACATTTGCTGGGTTCACTTTCATCCTAGGCCAATGCTGGTGTTGCTGTTTTTTTTACCAGCATCTTAGACCTATGGAACGGCTTCTCATTAGTTGAACTGGCCCCAGATAATGGTGGAACACAGATATAATTGGAACGATTATTGGGATTAGGATTTTTTTCTGATTATTCAGATGGTTTACTGAAAATAGCTATATTTTAATTTAGCCTGCAACATTACCAGAATTGTGTTGGAGTATCTTAAAGTACTGCAATTCTTACTGTGAATATTTTGTTCATACACAACTGTAGATTTTTAATTGTTCTAAATCAGGGGTGTCAAACTCAAGGCCAACAGACCAGATGCGGCCTGCAGGATACTTAAATCTGGTCCATGGGACTGACCTGGAAATAGCAAAGGACCAGCCCACAATGCCTCTGGTAGCCATAATGGGGCGGGGGCTGTGCAGCCTCCCCCTCACTCCCTGTTTTCGAACTGGTTGGCCTTCTGTGACATCCTGCTGGCCAAAATGGGGCACCCCTCTGTTTTGGCTGGCAGGGTGCTGCACGAGGCGCTCCCCCCCAGATGGGCTGCAATGGAGAATAATGCTGATCTGGCCCACAAAGAAATCCAGTTTGACACCACTGTTCTACATTGTTGTAAACTCTCTGGAGTCCCTGACAGTCTCAGTAACATTCTATACAAGCATACTTTAATACACTGTAATAAGTATTGCAGTGCAACATTGTGCCATATAGATAGGTGTCAGAGAGGGTTAGGAAGAGGCAGAGTGCTTTTCCTGTACACCGCTTGGAGAGTCCAAGCAATGGGTTAATTCAGTCTGCTTGCCCTTAGGACTGAGGAACTATTTTTCCTTTAGCCACACCTCCTCCTGGTGTGATCAACCCCCCAGAATTCTTTCTCAGTCAGCCCGTTTGGACGTAATTAGCTAGAGCTCTGAGCTGAATTAATCCTTTTTTGGCTTGGACTCTCTATTCGCGTTTTATTTCTCTTTCCTAACATTTCCCCAACTTCGTGAGACGTTTTTCTCCTCATTGCTGCGTTTTTCTCCAGCAGAATTTACATTTGAAGGCCAGGAGGTAAGCTGGAAGGTGGTGGGGGGTGCCCCTCAGCCGATCCTTATGGGACGGCTTCGGAGGCCTGCCGCTTGTCGTTTAAAATGGCGCGGCTGCAGCGGCGAAGTTCCTACGTTCCCAGGCCCCTCGTTTGTTATTTTAGACGAAGTTTTTTTCGTTCCCCGGCCTGCTAGAGGACCTCTGCCGCAGGGAGGAGTGAGCGATCGTCGCCATTCGAGGCGCGTTCGCTCCTCGCTCTCCCTTACCCCACGCTGTTGCGGCGGCCATTTTAGGCGCGAAAAAAGCGCGCCCAGCCATGGCCGCCATTTTGCATCAGCCTCGTTATCAGGAGACTGCTGGAGGTGGCAGGGCCTAGCAAGGGTTTCTCAGGCTGGGATCACCACCTCCATCCTTTTGCCTATTTTTGCGAGCAGTGCTGGTTCCTGGGCCATACCAACGGTCATTATACCGGCTCAGGGAGGAGGCCTAAGTAAGCGCAGGCCAAAGCATTTTTCTAGTCATTCTCCTCCCTGCTTCTCCTGCGGAGCCTTGCGCCTCGGTGCAGGCCCCAATCCTACCCCTGGGCCTCTGACTGGTATTAAGCATGGGATATTTCATACGTATTGACTCAATTACTGTGCATATAGCAATTTTGACAAATCTTTTTGTTTTGTTCCCCTTGCAGCAACCAGTCTCTCTCTCTAACTTCTGCCTTGTCATAGCCTTGCTCCATCTTGTGTGGTCATTGACTATGGACCTGCCTAGTCCCCCCGATTCCCAAGATACTAGGCCGAGCCTCTCTCAGGCCCCTAGCAAGGGTTCCTCCTCATCGGGGTGTGGGGGTGCGGGCAAGAGTGGTGGGGGTAGTTCTGGGAAACAGCGTTCCAGAACCCCTTCCGTGGCTGAGGCCAAGGATGCTGAAAGGCGCCAGCGGGCCCTTGACAAGCAGTTTGAGAAGGCCAGACGCCAGGCAGACAGGGAGCAGTCCCACTCAGGAATCCCTCCCTCCCGGGAAGATCTCCAAATGGTCCTTGCCGAGGAGGTGGAGTCCCAGGACCTATCCCCAAATAGGTCATTTGCAGAGCCGGCTTCCCCGGCACCCTCTTGGGCCTGTGAGCAGGCCCCTCCCCCTGGGGATGCTAGCATAGATGATATGCAGGGTGAGGCTTCACCCCCCCTAGAGGAGGGTTTGGATCCTGATTCTGACTCAGAGGAATTATCTCCCCGCATGCAGGAACTGATGGCCCGTGCCATTGCCAAAGGCATCACGGAGGCCATGAAATTTAAAAATCCCACTGCAGTGGCCCCAAGGGGTCCCAAACCCGATCAAGCAGCTCCCCCTCCAAGCAAGCGTGCTTGCCATCCTTCCCTGGAATCCTCGGTGGTCAGCGAGGCCTCTGCCATTGAGGACCCTGACCCGGAGGTGCTGGGTCTCTCGGACGACGAGGACCTCCCCCCTGAAGCGCCCGCCTTTGCGGGTCTGTTTAAGCCCAGCCTTTTCAAATCTGTCCTCCACAAGGTCAAGGCTGCCACCAGGGTGGGGATCAAGCCCAAACCGGCCGCGCCGGCGGCGGATGCCACTCCGGCTAATCCCAATGCGGTCATGTTTGATGTCCCAGCACCCCAACAGGAGCTGGTTCCAGTCCCGGGGCTGTTTCTCGACCTAATCCAGCGCCAGTGGGCTCAACCAGCCACGCAGTCCTCTCCCAGTGGGGTAGATAGGAAGCTTTATACTATGGAGCCAGTGCTGGAGGACCTTCTGGCCCTTCCCACTGTCGACCCGCCCATCGCTGCACTCACTTCTAACTCCTCCCTACCGGCCGACCTTCTGGAAGGCCTTAAGGCGGAGGACAAGAAGGCGGAAAAGGCGTGCCACAAGACCCACCTGGCGGCTGCCTGGGCCATTAGGGCCTCTTCATCCGCCTCCTTTTTCAATAGGGCGTCTGTGATCTGGCTACGCGAGTTCCTAACCATGCTCCCGGCGGGAGACGTCCGCCTCCACCAGGACGTGTCTAAAATAATCGCGGCTTCCCAATACGCCGCTGACGCTTCCCTTAACGCCACTAAATTCGCCTCCAGGGCACTCGGCTCTAATATCACTTCTTGCCGGTTGATCTGGCTCCGCCATTGGCAAGCAGACCAGAAAAACAAGTGGAAGCTGGCTTCCGCCCCCTTCAAGGGGTCCAAATTATTTGGCGAGTCCCTGGATCCTCTCCTCATCGAGTCCAAGGACAAGAGGAAGATCCTCCCTTCTCTAAACAAGAAGCAGGAACGTAAGACCACTCCCTATTCCAGGAGGCAGTCCTTTCGTGCCTCCGAGCCTTCCACCTCTGCCTCTTCCTTCTCTCCCTCCAATAGGTCCTTCGGTCAGCAGGGCGACAGGTCCCAGGACAGGGCGCCCTTTCGGGACAGAGGCAGGCAGCAGTTCGGCTTCCGCAAGTATAACCGCGGTGGGGCCTCCAACAGGCTGTTCCGTAAGTCAAAGTGACTGCCCGAGCTCGGCGCCCATCGGGGGTCGGCTCCAGCTGTTTGCCTCCCATTGGGCCCAGACAACCGAGGATGCTTGGGTTCTGCAGATAGTCAGGGAAGGCCTCTCCCTGGAGTTCCTGTCCCTCCCCCCCCAGACCTTCATCCGGTGCCCCGTCCCATCCTGCCCTCAAAAGAGGGAGCGTATGGACCAGGAAGTCAGACATCTCCTAGACATCAGGGCCGTGGAACCCGTTCCCCAGGGCGAAGAGGGGAGGGGGTTTTACTCCATCCTCTTCCTGGTGCCAAAGAACTCGGGGGGGTGGAGAGCCATCTTGGACCTCAAAAACCTCAACAGGCACATCGCCTACCGGAGGTTCAAGATGCAGTCACTGCAGACCATCCTGGCGGGGATTCGACAGGGAGATCTCCTCACATCTATAGATCTCAAAGAGGCATACCTCCACATTCCCATCCGTCCACAGCACAGGAAGTTCCTGCGCTTTTATTATGCGGGTCGCCACTTCCAGTACAAAGCTCTCCCATTCGGCCTCTCGTCCGCTCCTCGGACGTTTACCAAAGTTCTGGCGGTAGTGGCGGCCCAGCTAAGACGCAGGCCCATAAGGCTCCAGTGCTACCTGGACGACATCCTTATCCAGTCGTCGTCCAGGCAGCAGGCCCTGCGGGATCTCCAAACCACTATGAGATCCCTCAGAAATCACGGCTTCACTCTAAACATAGAGAAGAGCCATCTCACTCCAACAAACAGACTTGTACACCTGGGGGCGGTGATAAATACCAACTTGTGCAGGGTTTTCCTCTCCCAAGACAGGTTGGACGGTCTAAGGTCCATGACCCACAAGGTGATGAGCTTGAGGCAGGCTTCAGTGGTCCTTCTGTCGCAGCTGCTGGGAAAAATGATCTCCTGCATTTCCATCGTGCCGTGGGCCCGCCTGCATTCCAGGGCTCTTCAGTGGCTGCTGCTGCCGCACCAGAGGGCATCCAGGAGCAACTCTCCCAGACGGATTCGAGTTCCGCCGGAAGTGAAGAGGTCTTTCTGCTGGTGGGTGTCTCCGGCCATCCTCAAGGGCCACCTATTCAAGGAGCCCGAGAGGTTAATCATCACCACAGACGCCAGCCTCTCTGGCTGGGGAGCCCACATGGGTTCCCTGGTTGTCCAGGCAAGTGGTCCCAAGTGGAAACCAGTTACAGCATCAACCTACTGGAACTGAGAGCTGCTCGCCTGGCCCTGCGCCATTTCAGCCGGTCCATCCATCGTCAACATGTGCTTCTGATGACGGACAATGTGGCCACCAAGGCCCACATCAACCGCCAGGGTGGCACCAGATCCAGAGCACTGATGAGAGAGGCGGAGTCCCTGGGCCGCTGGGCGGAGCGCCACCTGGAATCTCTCCACTCCGACCACATCTCTGGAGTGGACAACACACAGGCAGACTGGTTGAGCAGGACAACCATAGATCCTGCGGAGTGGAAACTGGACCCTCGCCTGTTCCACCAGATGTCCAACAGATTCGGAAATCCGACCGTAGACCTGTTCGCGTCCAGGAACAACAAGCAGCTCAACCGCTTCTACTCCCGGTTCTTCACCCCGGGGGCGGAGGGGACAGATGCACTGCATTGCAAGTGGCCCCGCGAGCTACTGTATGCCTTCCCGCCCCTGCCTCTCCTTCCTCAATTCATTTCCAAAGTCATCGCAGAGGGAGCGGAAGTTCTCCTCGTGGCCCCACACTGGCCCCGCAGGTCGTGGTTCGCCGACCTTGTCCACCTGTCGGTGTCTCCTCCATGGCGCATCCCTCCGGACCAGATCTCCCTCAGCCAGGGGGCCGTGGTTCACCCAGAGCCCCAGTGGCTCCAGTTGGCCGTCTGGCACTTGAGGGGGACCAACTGAAGGGCGAAGGCCTGTCAGAGGAGGTAGTGAACACCATTCAGGCGGCGAGACGCCCTTCAACCACCAGAATTTATGATGCGTCTTGGGCCGCCTTCGCAAAGTGGTGTGAGGAGCTCCTCATCGAGCCTACGACCGCGCCTGTTTCCAGAGTCCTTGACTTTCTTCAAGCGGGACTCAACAAGGGCCTGGCCCCGAACACCCTTCGACGCCAAGTGGCGGCCTTGTCCACCGTCTGGTCGGGCGACCATCTTTTGCCTCTCAGCAAAATTCCGAAGGTGAGACTCTTCCTCAAGGGCGCCTCTAACCTTCGCCCTCCCACCGTTCATCGCTACCCCACTTGGCAGCTGTCCGTGGTCCTACGGGCCCTCTCCGGCCCTCCATTCGAGCCTCTACGCACTACTTCTCTTCGATTCCTGACGCTGAAGACGGCCTTCTTGATTGCCATCACGTCCGCCCGCCGGATTTCGGAGCTGGCGGCTCTGTCTGTTCGCCAGGACTTGTGCGTCATCCACCCTGACAGGGTCATTTTGAGGCTGGACCCGACCTTTACCCCCAAAGTAAACTCATGGTTCCATAGAGCGCAAGACATTGTGTTGCCAAATTTCTGTCCTCATCCGTCGCATCCCAGAGAGCGTTCCTGGCACAATCTTGATGTCAGGAGGGCCCTGAAGGTTTACATCGCTCGCACTGCGGAGTTCAGGAAGTCAGAGGCTCTCTTCCTCTCCTTCCAGCCTGGTTCCCTAGGGAAGAAGGTCTCTTCCTCCACGATTGGCAGGTGGCTTCGTGCCTGCATTGCGACAGCCTATGAAAGCCAATCCAAAGCCGTTCCGCGCGGCATCACCGCACACTCCACACGAAGTGCTGCTACCTCGGCGGCCTGGGCCACCCAGGCCTCAATCCTGGACATCTGCAGGGCCGCTACGTGGTCCTCTCCTTCTCCTTTTGTGCGACACTATAAATTGGACATTTTCGCCTCAGCTGAGGCGTCCTTCGGCAGGCGTGTGCTCCAGGCGGTTGTGTCAGAGACCGAATCCCGGGAGCCTTCTTCTGCCCACCCAGATGGACAATAACTTGGGTATGTCCCATTGCTTGGACTCTCCAAGCGGTGTACAGGAAAATGACCATTGGCTTACCTGAAGGGTCCTTTTCTGTACACCGCGGGAGAGTCCAACCCACCCTGGCTCTCAAGGCCGGGATTCGGGTTCTTCGTGTCAACAGTACATCATCTTGGACGCTTCGCTCCGTCCGCACGAACTGACTCCTTCTAAGAATTCTGGGGGATTGATCACACCAGGAGGAGGTGTGGCTAAAGGAAAAATAGTTCCTCAGTCCTAAGGGCAAGCAGACTGAATTAACCCATTGCTTGGACTCTCCCGCGGTATACAGAAAAGGACCCTTCAGGTAAGCCAATGGTCATTCTCATCTGGGTATAGGAGTTTGTCTCTAAATTGCTCTGCTTACTGATAGAAAAAGCTTTAGCTATAGTTCTGCCCGTGATACCTTATTTTTCATTTATCTCAACACATATGTATTATCTGTCATACTATGCTTCAGCGGGCATCGGGCACTGAACAAATTTTATACCATAAAAGTAGACTAATTAAAAAAGAATGTAAATTAAAATGTAGAAAACATGAACACGGTGGCAATGAGTGACAAAATTATGAGAGGCTATGGTTTGGATCGGAACTGAAACTATTTAATCAAAGTCTCTCTGTTTCTCCCAGGTTCTTTTCCCATTGGTTCAAACTGTAGGAAAGTCCAAGAAATCTGAGTTCATCAAACTAGTATAAGCTACTAAGCTTTAGAAATAGTGCTCAATGTAACATGTCTCTTTGATCCCTTATCAACATTGGATTTCCCATTTTACTGAAGAAGGAAAGAGTCACATTGCCTCGGTCACTTGAATTAATACCTAATTTTTAAAATGCTGGTGCATAGTGCTCAACTTGGTTAAAACTCACATTTTATGTTTTCTTTGTTGTTTCTTTTTAGGGGATGGTGCTATCTGCTGAGTATATAAAAAAGAAACTGGAGCAGGAGATGGTGTTGTCTCAGGCTTTTGGACGTGATTTAGTAAGTTTTTGTTTATGTTGATAAAGTAGAGTCATACCTCTATGTTTTGCTATTAACTATTGAACACCATGTCCAAAATATTTGAAATACTGCTACAATTTAAAAACATCCAGCATTTTCCACTATTTTAAAAAACAATTCCGTGAAAGAATTTTTTTAAAAAATTAAAAATTCATTTAAAAACCATTTATAATTTTTAAAATATTGCTGACATTAATTTCATTCATCAAACACACTTTTTCAAATTAATTAATTGAAACTACTAAAATTTGATGAAAAGGTTCCTTATTACAGATGCTAAAAATAAAGTAAAATGTATTAATCACTTATTAAAACGTTAGTAAGAAGCCTTCACAAGTATCCATCTCCCAAACAAGATGATTTCTCATTCATGCTAACTATGCTGTTTAGAAAATGAGAAAAGTGATCAATTGCCTGCAAATGGCTTTTGTGCAACCCTGAACAGTCCTTTTTCATTTGCTATTAGAAAACATTTGCCAGTAAAATTCAAAAACATCATCTGAAAACAAGTTCCCCCCCTATAAAGCTGAGTAATAGTTATTGAAAAAAATCATTTTAATTCAGAGTAATGATTAAATTTATTTAAATTTAATTAAACTTCATAAGATTTGAAATCAATTTATTTATGTATTTTAAAGAAAAAAAACTATGAGCAATTGTAGCAAGTTTACTAGAAGACTACGGTTTATGTTTGCAAAGATTAAGAGATCTTATTTGTGAATGTTTGGAAGTTTCTCATTGGCTTTTGGAAGCTATATATTTATTTTATTTGGTTTTCTATTTAATTTTAAAAAACTGAATGCCACTTTTTTCTTTTATTCCCTACTTTTTTCATTCTTTGATGTTACATTGCAATTTGTTTACTATCAGAATGGTATAATTAAATAGTGTTTTAAGAAAAATGCTAATTAAAACATACATTTTACACTGGTTTGAGAGAAATTGTTTAAAAAGATGGCAGATAACTGCATAAATAGATGGAAATGCCTTAATCCTTCAAATATCTAAAAGGCTTTTGTTTTGTAGGGCAGAGGAACAAAACATTATGGGCTAATTGTGGTCGGCCATTCCTTAGGAGCGGGCACAGCAGCCATTTTGTCCTTTCTACTACGTCCACAGTATCCAACTCTAAAGTGCTTTGCTTATTCTCCACCAGGTGGGCTTTTAAGGTAGGTGTCTCCAGTATATTTAGAAAATAAGAGAATATGGAGCTGTAACATATGAGCCAGCAATGAGCTGCAGCTGTCCAAAAAAGGCAATGCGTTCCTAGGATGCATCAGCAGAGGGATAGCACCAAGATCACAAGAAGTAACAGTACCTCTGAGATCTCATCAAACTTTGGCAAAATAGTTTCAAGGTTTTATTTACAGTTTTAAGGATAGATACTGACTTTTTTAATTCCCCTGTTAGTAGGAGGATTTTTATGCTACATGTCAATTACTTCATTAGGTAAGATCATATCATCAAGGACCCAGCAACCTGTCTCTGGTGATCATCCCCTGCTCTTGCAAAGTCATTCTAGCACACAGGTGTCAAATTCAATTGCATCACATGATGTCACATGGTGTATTGCGACGTTTCTTGCCTTTGTGGAGCCTGAGTGGGAGTGGCCTGCGCATGATACATCCAGCCCACGGGCCACCAGTTTGACACCCCTGTTCTAGCAGAATTTTCTTTGATTCTGTTCATTCATCTTATCCACCATCTTCCATTTCTATTTGCCACAGCCTTGTCAAGTACAGTTGATTTTTCTCGTCCATCATGAAGTTGTATCATAAGCTAGCTAATATGTCATACCTACCTCTGGTCAAATCCTAAGATGAAAGGAACAATTTTTTGCTGGAACATGGCTCAGAACAAATAGACAAGGCACAGCCAAATAGTTCATCTGGTGTTTCAACTAAGTCTTAGTACTTTCCTATTTATCAGCCAGTCTAATGCCTTTGGTAGTTAATTTTTTTAATGGATTTGGTTCCTGAATATATTTTCTCCCTCTACAAATCTTCTGTCATACTAAAATCCTATGTGTAAAGTATTTCAACATTGACTTTCCATTTTCCTGTAACCTCATAAGTTTCTATTAGCTCTCTTGTGATTTCTGTTAGGTATTCCTAGCTTAGTATACATTTCTGTGTACTGGCAAACAGTTGATCTACTAGGATTCCTAGGAGTAAATTTTATCTATAATGTTAATTATCCACAAATTGCTTTTCTCTCTATATGGAAATACATTATCAATAATACAAACCTGGAGCATTGTTGTTGTTATTATTATTGATTTAATCTTCAATTTGATTCACAGTCTGGGACAGGTAAAAATGAAACAGTTCAAATTCTAACCAAGGACCTAAATGCTGTTAGAGTATCATCTGAGTATATGGGTAGTTTTGAGTTAGGTGGTTTTTTGCAAAGTCAGAATATTCAGGTCTAAGAAGTGCAAAATTTCCATGTATCTAGGCAGCCCTTTGAGTATTACTCCAAGGGCTCTTATTACTATTAGTATAACCATTAGTTTCTTTCTCCACAATTGTTCAATTTCAAATCGCATATCACAGTATTTTGGTTTTTTTCTGGCTGTTTCTCTCCAATTCATGCATCACCTGGTAGTGCAATATCAATGAACCAGACTTTTTTCTTTTCCACAAGAGTGATGTCACACATGTTGTGGGCCAAATATCTGCCTGTTTGGATCTTAACCTGTTCATTTTCAAGAACTTTGTCAACTTGGTGTTTCCAGTGATTTTTACTGCATTCAAATCCAAACTTTTGGCAAAGCTTCCAAAGCTTGCTTGCTTGCTTGCTTGCTTGATTGATTTATTTATTTATTTGTTTGTTTGTTTGTTTATTTATTTATTTATTTATTTATTTATTATTCACTTTATTAATTAAACATGAAACTCAGCCAACTGAACATTCAAAAATGCATTACAAATACCAGTGACTGATGCTAATGGTTGATACGGGTTGCTGCCAGCATCCTAGGTATCAACTAAGTATCTTCTTAAAATATAAGATGTTCCAAGTAGCGCAGTTTTTTGCAGTTCTGCTGGTGTTATTGCAGGAAGCTGCAATTTGTTGATGTATCTTGTAAAATTCTTGGACATGGTGCCAAGTGCCCCGATGACAATGGGTGTCACTGTTACATGCTTCATCCATAGCCGTGAGTTTCAATGGCCAGGTCGCGATATTTCATTATTTTTTCTAGTTCTTTTCTTTGACTATGGTATCTCCAGGAATCCATTATCATTACTACTACTATTATTATTATTATTATTATTATTATTATTATTATTATTATTATTATTATACAATTGTATCACAGCGGCCAGTTGTTTCGCCGGATTTGGCATTGATTACTAGTCGCGCCCCACCCAGGGGCATTTATTATTATTATATATTAACCGACTGCGAGTTGTTAATCTGTCCTCGTATCTGCCCCTCCCTACGACTGTTGGAATCAAGGAGCCCCGTATGGGAATGATATCCTCCCCCCCCTCCTCCTCTCCGCTCCTTCTGCTCGTGACCCCACCTGGTGACCTGGCTCTGTCATCGCTCCTGATCTGACCCACCCGCCCCCCAACCCCTAAACCCCTAAAAGTATTTAAAAAACATTTAATTAAAAACCCCCTAAGTCTCCGCTTCCTCCACCTCTCGGGATTAATAAATCCGTCATCAAGGTGGGCCCTTGAGAGGGCGGAGGGCCACACCTGCGAGAGGGGGGACTCCCGCAGTAGGATTAGGTCTAACCTTGAGTACATGTTATTAAAAATTCATCAGGGCCTAGGCTCTGTGCTGCAGATGTTCTGGCCAATAAGCCATAGTCCAATAAAATTGAAAAAGCCGGGTTCCGGTGCGAAGAAAATTGTCCAGTCCTAGATGAGGGGGGGTAGTGATGGTAGTAAGCTGGTCAGGTGCCAGTCAATAAGTGGGGGCTGGTGGGTGGTCAATGGTGGGTGGTGAGGGATAGGTGGATTATTGCTTGATAATGGGCAAGGGGCAGATGGTCAATCAGACGAAGATAGGGAGGTAATCCTCCAGGGCGCGCACAGATGGAAGACAGGGGCAATTGTTAGTCCAAGAGTCAGCAGGGGGGGTAGATGGTGCAGTCATGGAGGCAGCTGGCAGGAGGTAAAAACTCCCCTGCCAAGCCTGATGTTAAAGCCTCATGCCAGTTCCCAGCAAACTTCCCCCCCCCCCCCGGCCTCTAAGCAGCCTCCTGAAACGCGGCCCTTCTCCTACCAGGCCTTCGGCATTTAAGTCCTGCCTAGGCCTGCATCCTGCATGTTCTTGGCACCCAAAGCCACCATTCCAAGCCCCAACGCCGCTCCTACCGGCCTCCAGTCCTTCCTGCTCCAGTCCTGCTGGCCTCCAATCCTTCCAACTCGACCTCCAACATTTCCAACATCTCTCACAATCTGCTGCAGGCCGGGGAATTCGGCGTTCGGCCTTTCCAGCTGTCGCCGCCGCCGCTTGGATTACCGCCGCCCCAGGGTCGGCCATTCCATTCGCCGCCGCCCCAGCGCTCAGTTCCAAGCCACAAACCTCCAATATCGACAGCAGCACGCCCCCGCACGCTCCGGACGCCTTTTCCTCGCCTTTCGCCATTCCTCCAATCTCCTCTAAGTTCCTCCGATCTCAGAACGGCGAACTCAAACTCCTCCGATGTCAAAACGGCGTCTCAGGGCGGCGTCTCTCATCGGCAGATCACCCGCCCATTCTCCGAGCTTTTCCAGGTCTTCAAACCACCCTGGAAGACCCCCTTGGGTCATAAAAAGATCCAGGGTGGCTCTTTATTGGACACCTGGCCCCCATGATGTAAAAGGGGGGCCGGCAGCACCCCTGCTCCCTTAAAAGAGCCCATGGATCTAAGGAGCTCTGTGGCAGACCGCCATTTCTCCAGGAAGCTCCTCCTCCCTGGGTTGCTACCAGCGTCCTAGGTATCAACCAAGTACTGTACCTTCTTAAAATATACAATGTTCCAAGTAGCGCAGTTTTTTGCAGTTCTGCTGGTGTTATTGCAGGAAGCTGCAATTTCTTGATGTATCTTATAAAATTCTTTGACATGGTACCAAGTGCCCCAATATCAATGGGCATCACTGATACATGTTTGATCCATAATCGCATAATTTCAATGGCCAGGTTGCGGTATTTCGTGATTTTTTTTCTAGTTCTTTTTCTTTGACTCTGGCATCTCCTGGTAGCGTGATGTCAATAAATTGTACATTTCGGTTTTCAACAACTGTGATATCTGGCGTGTTGTGTTCCAAATGATGATCGGTCTGTATTAGAAAGTCCCACAAGATCTTCACCTTCTCAGTAGCCAGGAGACCACAATGTTATTGCAGAGTAGTAGTTTGGCTGCCAGTTTACCAGCTCTGTTGTAGCTTCCCAAGGTGCACCTCAGGAGGTCAAGCTGGTTTAGCACCAGAAAGGAAGAGAGCTGCTTTTCCTGCTGCAGCATCCTAGATTCCTTCCTGTCCCTGGAATTGCCTCATAAATGGGTGCCTCAACCGCAACTGTTAGGTGTACAGAAGCTGAGGCAAGTGATGAGAGCTTACCCCGCTACATGGTGCTAGGACTCAAACCATTGGAGTAGAGACCATCTCCAACTTTGTTAAGCCACTGAGGCATCATGCCTCTTGATCTGGAGCATTTATTTCTTACTTGTTATGCTTACTTTTTTATATAATTAAATATTGGCATCATTTTCTTGTATCCTTTTCTTACAGCGAGGATGCTATGGAGTACTCCAAAGAATTTGTGACGGCAGTTGTGCTAGGCAAAGACCTTGTTCCCAGGCAAGTCAGTTAATTTGGAATTCTTTATTTCATTTTTCATGTATTTATAACTAATCCATAATGCCTTGTCTCTATTCCGATTAAAATCAGTTTCATTTTACCACTTAACAACCACAACCATTCTTATACTTCTTCCTTGACATTTTTTTCCAGCTATCTATCCCCATTTTACTGTATCTTTCCCATAAACATGTACTGTACTTTAATGTACCACATACATTGACATAACCCTTCCTAACCTCTCAGCTGCCTCTATTACTGAAAAAGGTGAAATATGCACAAATATGTACCACCTCCTTAGTTATTTATACTGTCATTTATACATTTGTACTTTCTCCCAGGTCACTTCTCCTGAGCCATCTTACATCTGTGAATTATCTCCTGGCTATATCTTCCGTGCCATCTCCCATCTATGCACTTTATCTTGATCTCTGAGTGTTGTCATCTTCCTTCTGTCTAGCATCTTTGTATTATGTGAGCTGTGTCATCTTATAGTTGTGTACAATTTATTGTTTTATGTATATTATCATTCCTTGCTTACCTGAGTGTTATTTCATTTCAGATGTGTGCACTGTTACTTGCTATTTTTTTAGTTTCCTTGTCATTGTAGCTAAAAAGCAGTTATGAATCTTTGCACAGTATTTTTTTAAAGTCACAGAAACAATCGTTCTCAAGCAGTTATATTAGGAATGTTGACAGTTAAAGACAATGAGTGATGGTGAGCAAGCAGCTTCACTACAATAGAAGTTGTAGTGAAGTCAAGATGTGCAAAGGGGAAATTGTATAGCAAATCCTCCCAGCAAAATACTGGCAAAGACCACATTGCTATTTTTGACTCTTACAAAAAATCCAGGATATTGGAAGGAAGGAAAGGCTACAGAAAAGAAGATTAAATTGACTATCAGTAATAATCACATTTAACATTTTCCCAATAGAGGCAGAAGTATTAATACCTATCATTGATTTGTATAACACTTGAAATCTGTGAATGAAAAATACTGATGCATAAGTTCATAATCTCATAAAGGAAATCTGTTTATATCTTCTAGTATGAATAGTGATCTGTTTCATTTTCTTGCTTAGTTCACCTGTAATATGAGCTCTAAAATGTCACTCATGCCCTAAAGAGCATAGTAGCTCTTCCTGCATATATTTGGTCAACTGTATGTTTTAGATTCCTACTATTAGAATAGTAAGCAAGTATTATTTGCTAAGCCCTTGAACCCTTGTTTGGTTATTAGTAGTGTACACTATCTAAATATACTGTATTTATTATCTAAATCTTATGGATAATGGATGAAGTCCAGGGTGTTTATATACTTTGTCCTTATATTATATCATGGGTAAGTTATAGCTGATTAAATCTCTCTTTGCTTTTCTATTTATGATTCTCATAATAGTTAAAACTGCATCATTGCATCTGATACTCTTTATCATTCAGGATTGGCCTCTCACAATTGGAAGGATTTCGACGGCAACTTCTTGATGTTTTGCAGAGAAGTAATAAACCAAAGGTAAAAAAAATTCAAATCTATCTGAAATGAAAATAATTGTTATAAATCTGTTTCTTTAATCTTTTTTTGTGTGCTTAGGACTTATGCCAGTTGTAGTTGTCTTCTAATTGTCAGGCCTAAGCAACCAGAGCTGCTCATAAATAGCTGAAGCAAATAACTTTATTGTTCTCTACCTAAATTACAAGAATCTTCCCAGACTCACTTGCCTTTCCCTGGAAACAACCCAATAAGGCTCCGAGGATCTTGGGTGTAGACAAGCTTATGCCTTTTGTGGCTGCGCGAAAGCTAAGCCCCTGCTTGACTTCCCCCCTTCCAGCCTAGCTGGCAGTTTCCTATTAGTGATATATGGTTTTGATATTGGCTGTTAAGACACTGCCATACTTTGGATATGGTACATATCCAGCTATAGAATTGCAATCCATAAATTGTTTTCATGTTAAATTATTGGACTATTTTTAAAAATACAGAGGTGATACTGCTTTCATTTTTTATTTATTCATTCATTTATTAAATTTATAGGCTCCCCAAGTCTTTCACAAGTGTAAGATGTATGACAATTTAAAACTGTGCAACACTGCATACTCCTATAGTGTAGTCTGTCATTCTTCTAAAGAGGCTTATGTGTAATTCTAAGTGAGAAGTATAAAGTGTACAAGCAGCTGTAACCATGTGCAAAGCCAACTTTATATACTTTGCAGGAATATGAAGCTTATTAATGCCTAATTACTTAATAGAAGTACAGTTACTTAACTTAACAGGAAGCAGCTGGGAAAGAAAAAAAATTAAAATGTTTTCTTTCTATGAATTATTGTATTTCTTACAGGTTTTTTAGTATGAATTATTTATTTTGACAATCAACAAACATTGTATCAATTTTCTCTAAATATGTACAGTACATTTCACATTTTCTGTTGAATTCCTATTGTTGCTTTTGTAGTTGGAATCCTTAACTGGATTCATTCTCAAACTGACACATTTTTTAAAGATGTGTTCCGAGCATAACACTTCATTTTTATTAATACGTCATTGAGGGAAGTTAGTTTACCATTAAACCTATTTAAGTGTCAGGATGATTTTTAAAGATTCCTTTTAAATAATATATATGCATATCTTAGCACATTGTTCTGCTATGTGCATATGCATTTATTAGATGTATATCCTGTTTTGTTCTCCAGGAATTCACAAATCTATATAACACCCCCTCTTCCAGTATTTTTCACAAAAACCCTGAGGTTACACTGGACAGAGAAAAAATGACTGGCCCAAAATTATCTAATGACTTAAGTGATTAAGGGTGGACTTGAACCTGGGTGTCTTTAATGCCTATTCATTATTTTA
This sequence comes from Natrix helvetica, assembly GCF_964273705.1. Classification (NCBI taxonomy): domain Eukaryota; kingdom Metazoa; phylum Chordata; class Lepidosauria; order Squamata; family Natricidae; genus Natrix; species Natrix helvetica. Next base: position 119,265,019 of record NC_138548.1, on the reverse strand, counting down.
ACTACCATAGCACAGTTTCTCTGGCATAAATCAATAAATATAAATGCAAGACTACAGAACATACGAATTACACAAAATGTGGTTTCAGCTGTAGTATAATTGATGGATTTCTGCTATTGTATTGATTAACATATTGTAGTTGAATAAAGGCACACGATGTTAAGTCTAAGTGGACAAAAATGTTCAGTCTGTCAAGCTGAGATTTTGTGGCTTCTGACACACACACACACACACTTTAAAGATTAAAACCATGAGAAAAGGTATGACTCCTGTTTTCTTCCATATGCTAGCTTTTAATAGTGGCCAGTTCACATTCCTTCATTCCTTTTTTTCCCTTTGGATAGTGGAGAATCATAGTTGGTGCAACCAAATGCATACCCAAGTCTGAGCTCCCTGAAGAGCTTGAAGGGAACTCAATAACCAATAACCGCCTCTGGACTCATCCTAGTGACTTAACTATTGCCCTATCAGCCAGCACACCTCTCTACCCTCCTGGGCACATCATCCATGTGGTTCATAATCATCCTGTTGAACATTGCTGGTAAGTGGAGGAATAATGACTAGCAAACCTATCGGGTTTTTTAAAGGATGAAAAATATAGGTCTGTTTTTTTTCAAAATATCTCTTGGAACTTTTAATATTGGTGATGCTTACTGTGCTGTATATATTTTCATTATTATTTCCCAGGGAATTGTAGTTTTGTTTTACATGTTCTATACACACAGCAAAATTAAATAATTATCTCTCCTCTCTTCCCACCCCAAATGTAACTAAAAAATGTAAATCTGGATAAAGATAACACCCACCTAAATTGTTTGCAGGTGATGGTGATGGTCATTTCAATTAACCACAAATTAAAAGTCCTGAAACAAAGGCAATTCTCTGTCTATTCACAATACAAAGCAGCTGGGTATCTGCTTTATTAGTTTAAAGATAAGCTACAAAGTTGATTTTCTGAATCAGGTGTAATTATAGTTCAGCTAAGAACTACAATATGGACATGTCCCTGATGCTTTTTCATTAGGTTTTTTTTGTTGTCTTGCAGTACAGTTATGCTTAATGTCTACTGACAGTCATGTGTTTAAGGAAATACATTGTATAATATTGGTATATACTTATACAATAAAATGCAGTGAAATAGTTTATTAATCATCCTGATTCTTGAATTTAAAAGTTATGTAAGGAAAATGCTGCAAACAAGGCAGAAGATTTGAATGAATTCTTTGTTTACTCTGCTTGTATCACACAGTAGTCTCAGAAAGAGGTAAAGTAATTAGAAGTGACGGTTAATGAGTGCCTCATCTGATATCTTTTACAGCTGCTGTGATCAGGAAGAACCTACATACTTTGCCATTTGGGGAGACAACAAGGCATTTAATGAAGTGATAATTTCTCCAGCAATGCTACATGAACATCTGCCATATGTAGTAATGGAGGGTCTTAACAAGGTAATAATTATTCAATGATTTTGGGATTGAATGATGAGTGAACAATTAGACCCATCATGCTGAATGTCTTGATGAGGAGAACTAATGTAGATTCTATGATTCACAGATATAGAAAGAGTACAACATAATGTAACAGAAAGTTTTCATGAATGCATCTACATTTATATCAAACAGACACGTGTACACAATGCACTGATGGATGTTATCTAGTTTGGGTAATAAAATGTCTGCAAGAAAGCAAGCTCAGAGAGCATCAGGGACTGGTCATATACACAATTGTTCAATTTAGCTTATGTTCTGAGAAATGCAAATGCATTACTTTTGTAAAACCAGACCAAGATAAAGTGGTCTTTGCTTACATTTACTTACTTACATCTGCCATAATATCTTGCTGAAAATTACTTTGGAATGTCATAGTTTACTATAGTTGGCAAGGAGACTAGAGGAAGGGAGAGCAATTGTTATTTGAGCAACGAGTTGAATGACTGTTGATTATATTGAAATATATATATTAGTATAATAGTTTTTTATCCATCTTGCCATTGGTAAGAACTTAATTATACTACAAATCACATGGTTTGTTATAGGCTACTTTACAGTGATCTACATTTGTCTTAGAATTTGTTTAACACTACTCAACAGTAGAGGATAGCTTAGAAATGAAAGTACAGCAAAGTTATTATTCACTAATTTACTTTACATAGGTCCTGGAAAATTACAACAAGGGCAAAACAGCTTTGCTTTCTGCAGCCAAAGTGATGGTGAGTCCTACAGAAGTGGACCTCAACCCGGAATTAATCTTCCTGAGTCAACCCCTGCCTAGTAGACCTTCTGTACAGATTGGAATTGGAGACATAACAGTGGACAGAAGGAACAGCAGTACTAAGTAAGGATGTGGCTCTGATTTTCTAGAAGGGCTTACGAGGGCTGCTGGTGATCTTATTCCTTCCTGCTATCCTGTTGGTGAATATCATAATTTCATAAAGAGTCATGCCTTTTGTATGCACTTCTGTAACTTGTTCCAAGAAATTATAGTCTAGTCTTATCTTAGTCTCATATGATTTCTATTCTCCTTTTGCAGGAGTAAGGCTCACTCTGAAATCAGTTTGGAAGGGTTTTATGAAACCAAGCTTCTGTCACCAGTGCAGAAGGATCCTGTGGAGATCCTGCTACTAGATACCAAGGAACGCCTGTCTGTAGAACTGCAGGACCGGCGTGCTCCTCTTGCTACAATGGAGAGCCTATCTGATAATGAATCCATCTATAGCTTTGATTCAAGGCGTTCCTCTGGTTTCCGTAGCATCCGTGGCTCGCCGAGTCTCCATGCAGTCATGGAAAAAGATGAAACTCATTGTTTTTATATTGATCCAGCAATTCCTGAGGAGAACCCCTCTCTTAGCTCACGGACAGAACTGCTTGCTGCTGACAGCCTCTCCAAACACTCCCAGGAGACTCAACCTCCTGAGGGCCTGCAGAACAGTGGAGATACCACTCCTCAGCGGCAATGCAGCGATGAAGGCGCTGGTAGTGATACTGATCATATCTCCTTTACTCCAGAAGAAATGACTCTCCAAAATGGGAGGCTAAGTGATGCCCCCAGCCCACAAGTGTTGGAGTTTGCAGAGTTTATAGATAGTCTCTTTAACCTGGACAGCAAAAGCAGTTCCTTTCAGGACATTTACTGCATGATGGTATCGGACAGTACCAGTGACTTTGCAGAGATTCCCAAGTCAGTCAGTGACCAGGAGATCTTGCTAAGAGCACAGTATGAACCCAACTTAGTTCCAAAGCCCCCCAGGTTATTTGCAGGCTCAACAGATCCTTCCTCAGGCATATCTGTTTCCCCTTCTTTCCCTCTGAGTTCTTCTGGAGAGCTTATGGACCTCACTCCTACAGGCATGAGTAGCCAGGAATGCCTCACCACTAACAAAATCCGGACTTCCACTCCCACTGGAAATATGACCAGTCCTGCCAAACAAGAAGACCTTGTGATCTCAGCCCTCTAATATAGGAGAGAAGGTGCAGATTACCTAATCCTATAATAGTGAATCTTGGCACAGCACTTGGAGGAGCTGGTCTCTTGGCAAGTGAGAATGGGTGACAATGCATGGGGAAGTATAGTTTCCTGGGTGCTACACTAATGGCACTACAAAGGATTTCAGCATGAAGGATGCCACATCATGGGTCATGTTCTTTAGTTAGGGAGAAAATCACTGCCTAATGCAGCTTGCTGCTTTTCAGGGTCTCGTTCACTGAAGTTAGATGATTGGTTTCCCTACCTCAGCATATTTCTTTAACAAGAAGGCAGACTCATTGCCTTTCCTGCTGAAATCGTACTGTCCATGGGCTAGATGATTAGAGTAACTGAGGTCTGATAATGCTCAATTGTCATGTCAAAATCAAGGAAATGGTGACATTGGGCTTTATTGCACTAGTGTGTCATGTTTGATCCAAGTACCTGTTTATTGTTGTCATCAAGATTTTTTTTATGACATGCTCTCCTGTTTTATAGCCATTGACTGTGTTCCAGAGGAATGCAGTCTCCCGCTCTAAACCCTAACTGGGTGCAGTGAGAATTGGGATGGGGCAACCTGTGCTCCTCCAATTAGCTCTGTGTTCAGTGATATCTGCTCTTCTTCTAAGAAGAAAGAAAATACGTGTGCTGGAGAGTTGAAGGCCATTTCCATCTTTCATCACCCACTGGAGGGGTGAACAGTCTCTTGGGTCTCACATTGTTGCACAGCTTCCCAAACCACTATGAAATAGAGACAATCTTGCTCTCTAGTATAATTGTCATCTTTATTTGCATGGATTGGTTGGTCTAAACTAGCTTTTGTTCTTCAAGAAGCTTGCCTATGCCCTGCATTATTCCCCAAGTCCTTGAGTATGGAACTATTTTGTTCCCATTTATAATTGCAGTATAATATGGTCTGTCTCTGAATTCAGGAAAAAGAGGGACTTTTACTGCATATTGAAATCTCATATATGTTTACAGATCTACTAAACCTTTGGGAAGTAATTGGGAAATGTCTACTTTTGTGGGGAAAATGTGCTTTCTGCCCTTCCAATTTCTCTATTGGTATGGGGCCTAACTCATCCATGAAAAAAGTAAGAAGAATTGCTGTTACTTATCCTTACTAGAAAGTAAGTCTTACTAGAAAGTGAGACTGGAATGTTGGCATTAACCCTCTATGTATGCATCTTACACCCAACTGAATATTATGGGCTTAAGAATATGAGGTAACTACACAGCAGCAGCTCCTGAAATCGCATCTTAGCTATTAATCCTGCAGTTTGGTGCTCACAATTAAGTTCATGACAACAGGGTGACACTGTGTAAAATTGCAGGGATTTTCCAATGGTGAAATTGGGGATGAAATAGCATTTATGTAGAAGTTAAACATATTTGATCTACATACATACAATGATCTTGTATTGTACTAAAATATAACTGAATATGACAATGCCACATCAAATTCTTACCTTCAGACTAGTTCAATATACTGTGTCTGGGTTCTACAAAGTATACTAGACTCATCTCACAGGTCATGAAGTATGTCCGTAGTAAATCCCTTAAGTTTGCAGCTGTAAGCCTCCGAGTAGGCTGTTAAAATAAAGTGGTTTTGAGGAATTTTTTAAGCTCCCATGAATGATTAGTATGCTATGTTATGCTTAGAAGTTGTCCATGAAGAAGATTGAGAAGAACTGTACACTTTGTGGTAACAGATAATGTAATCCTGCATCTCTACTTGTAAACAGTCTCAGTGGACTCAGTTAGACTTTTTTCACAGGTAAGTGTGCTTAGATTTTCAGTCTTACTTTTAGGAGACTGTCTACATTCAACTTATTACCTTCTATACTTTAACACTGCATTTATTTGAAATAAGTGCAATTTACTTGAAATAGGTCTGCAGTAAACTCATGTGACTTTCATTTGAGAAAATGCATTGAATTGGGCTGCAAAATTTGGTTATAAAGTAGTGTACTTACATTGCATTAATGTAACTGATTTTACAATATGAAGGATACTGTTGAAACTGGAGCCTTTGGGATGTATATGCCCTTAAATGAGACAGGTTAGCCCTATTTTAAAGTAATTATGCTTTGGAATTATAAATTTCTACACTTAAAATAATGTTAATTTAATGATTTAGGGTTATTCCAGTTTTATAGCTTTGCTTTCAAATGTTCCTCTTTTTCCAAGAATACTTACATTAGTCAAGAACAATTCTGCCCATCTTCAAGAAAAAACCCCCTCTTTTGCACATAGTACAACACAACAATAGTTGTTGATTTAGATTACCATAAATATGTGCTACCCTAGGCCTGGGCTAACAAAATGTTCTTCACTAAAGAAATAATAATAAGTAGAACAATAGAAAAATTATAAAATAAAATAAATAATAAATGCATAGAAATAATATTGAGCTATTAGGGGTAAATTCATATTTTTCAAACATTCAGGTATTCTTTGTGATAAAAACACATAACAAAGACTTCAATGAAATTTGGAAAAGAAGAGATGTTGGTAAATTTAAGGTGCAGGTCCTTATAATGAATTAGACATTCCAGATTGAGTGTCTTAAGGATCTGAGAAAAACAATCTAAACTGGGTGGTTTAATTCAGTTGATCACATAAAAGCAATGTTTTTTAAATTGAACTATATTCAGTTATTATGTTAGGGCTATGATGTCTGATTTGCAAAATCCAGAGTTAAATGTTTATGTTTTTGCTAATATCCAATGATTATCTAATAATAGCCCTAGTTAATACTTAGATAATTCTTTAAACATCAAAGCACTTTACAAATTAAATAATCTTCCCATGCTAGGTCATGAGAACACCAGATGGGGTGGTGGTTATGCTTATAATTGAAAGAAGCGTATATGATGTATTATTTGAAGTAATGTTGTTAAAAAATATACTGAGGTTACACCATCTAAGCTTCTTACTTAAAAGAATTGTTTTAGATTTAGAGAGTACTGAAAACAATCAGGTAGCTGATGCAACTCTGCTTTAAGAAGAATTTAATTTGTTTTCCCGGTGGTAGATTAAGCTATTGCACTACAATGTCACGTCTGACCTGAAAGCGATTTTATTGTCATTTCTTAGAGGTTTTTTTTTTTTTAAGTTGTTTGATAGTGTCCTTAAGATTTTCCTTGCTTACTTTCTTGCCTGGGGCAGGAATAATTTCTCTAACTGAGTCCCAGTTTATCCATATAATTTGGGGATTTTTTGTTTAAAAAGGAAAAAACACATTGTGGTGACTCATATTCTTCAACTAACCTTGAATGACTATAGTAAAATTGGAATTGACTGGGAACATTTAGTTGTGTCAGTTTACAATATTCCATTTGCCTCTTATATTCCTATTTATCATATTCTTTTAGCATTAGTTGACTATTTTAATATAAATCTAAGTGGTATATAAACATATCCAGCAATATTAATATTCGTTTCAACTGGAAATGATCTACAACTGACATAAATTCAGTGGCCTATTGATTTTCATGCCTAAATGTGGTACTACCTCTTTCATTCCTAGAAAATGCTACTGTTCACATGTCTGCTCCCTCCACCTTGCTGAATTTGGTTTTCATCAATTTTTCCCCCTAGGTCTGAAAAGTGCCACTCTATTTAGTTATAATCTATTATTATTCTACATTAATAGTTAATAGATCTTGAATGGAAATCATACCACTCGGATGAATGTTTGAAGCGGAGTTGGCCAGCTGATTTACACTAACAAGTTGGATTTGTGCACTTTAACAAGTATTAAATGCAAACGTTTCTTAAATATGCTGATGCTGCTTTGCCAAAGATGCCCTCACAATCTTTCAGCTGACATGTTATAAATTAGCACAGCTAGGCAATCTGGATCTTTTGCACAGCAGTGTGGATTAGGATTATGCCTAATGGATAAAGATTCAAAAAAAAAGAAGAAGAAGATACAAAGTAAGTGGGGCCTCCAAACTGTCAGTTTCTGAATGTGGCTAAAAAATATATGTGACACATTTTATCAATAGGTTTTTATTGTGTTTAATATAAGTGTATAATAAAAAAAATTACAATAAAATTTATATGATTGAGTAACCATCATCAAACATAATCAGAAACAGGTATATAAACTTGCATTTTGTTTAATTAATTGCACAGTTTAAAATAATTTATTGCTGTTCAGATGAATTAGTGGAAGGTTGTTTCCATTATAATTAACTGAAAGAGGGTGTTTTCTTAAAATTTTCAATAGTGTTAATGTTAGTTCTTCTGGACATGTTTGTTCCAGGCATAAATCATATTATTGAAAGATTTGTGCCAAATGTGTGAGAATGGAAACATCATCTTATGGTAATTCATGTGGCTTTAAATATACATTGATCTTTCCATAATTTTGTTCCTTTTCAATAATCTGCAGTTTTCATCTCCCTTTCTATAATTTTTCAAACATGTTGATTATAATTATATTTTATCAATTTTCCCCTGTATGCTTGATGCTAAATACTCACTTTATTTACCATTGTTTCATCTTAGTGCTGGAGTCATCTTATTGTTTCAAAAAACTTGTTTTCTTAGTTATCAGGCTTTCCCACATTTTTAAATTCAAAACTATCCATGGGAGTGCTATTGTTCCAAGTATTCAAATTACCATATTCAAATTACACTTCTTCTTACAAATAGCACATCCTTTGTTCTTCAGATTGCCATGGGAAATACGATTACACAAGTGTTACTGAATAATGCCTTTGATGAGCACATAATTTCTCCTTCACGTAGTTTGAAAACCTCTGGGTCTTTTTTTTTTTTTTTTTGCAATTAATTACCATTTCTCCTACTATGCAATTGTAATTTTGTAGTATCAAAGATCAGCTTTAAAAAACATACATCTGAGGAATGGCTACATGCTACAATCTTGCTTTGCCCTACAGTTTCAAAAAACCTGACGTATTGTCTCTAGTTCAAAGCTAGCATTCAAAAAGACTTCTCACTTAATAGGAAGAGTGATGGATGGCAGCTAAAAAGTCCATCCTTAATATTTGGGGTGGGGGTTATTACTGTGTAATGTGTATTGCTAAAGATACAATTGTACATAAGGAATCTTATGAAACAATCTTACACTTCCATAGTCTACCCTGCCTGCCCAGGATTGGCTGTTCTGGCCATGTTTTTCCAGTGTCTCAGGCAGGGGTTTTTGAACTTGTTAAAGATTGAATCAGGGATTTTATGGAGACAGATTATGTATTCTACCATTGAATTACGGCTTTAACAATAACAATACTAGCAAAATAGTCCTTAATTAAAGCTTGCTCTATGAAGTTTTAAATTTAAACTGAAAAATATTCAAATGATTTCACCAGAAAACATCCATCTAGTGTTCCATAAATTTTAATTTATAATATTTAAATCATATTTTATATTCAAGCCTCAAACCTGGCGCCTATTAAAACCTAGACACGTGTGTAACAGAAATATGCAGGTTTTTTACACAATCTATCTTGATGTCCTTTGTTTCAGAATTGCAATTATTTTTTTCTATAGCACCTAGTATTAATGTTGCTATAGTAAATGACATTGAAATATTGAAATCTCCGCCGTGTGCTTGGTCTCTCAGGATGTACAAATTAATATATCTTATTGAGTATAGTATATTCTGTTCTGATAAATGTTACCTTTAAACATTATTTGTATACTCAGATAATTCAGATTATGTGGTCCAGAAGGCACATTGTTATGAAACCACCAGTCAGTTGGGAAGATTTGCACACGTGCATGTGCATGCACCCCATTAGAGACCTGGCCCCAAATGCTTTCACATCAAAGTGGTTGCCAAACTTTAAGAATTTGGAAGGCAGAGGTGGAAGAAGTTAGGGTAGGATGTGTACGTAGTTTCAGAGATTAGAAACCTCTAGAGAAATGAAAATAAAACATTTCATTTGATTTCCTCTCTAATGAGAGAATAGACAAAAGATCATTTTCCACCCAAGGCAATAATAGCATTGAATCACTGTATCCAAATCTGAAACCTATTATAAAAATGTAGTGGTTGAAAACTGGAGGCTGACCTTGCCCACTGAGACACAACCATACAAGGCATCCTTCTTTGTTAAAATCTTTATCTAGCTTCCTCAATCTTAAAATCCTTTTAACCAGGGGATTTAATTCCTGGGTCAGTTAGCACCTTTTAGAACATACTGTGTAGGACATTCAAGCACATAGTAAGTAATAAGTTATTATCACAAGATTTTTCAAAACTAATATTGAACCGTGAATTGTAAATAAAACAAGCATGCTGCTAAATTTATCCCAGATTATCTCCTTAACTCAGCTAACATTAGAATAATTTTTAGATATCTCAGTTCAGTTTCTCTAATTTGCTTTGCTGCAGGCCACCCTGGCATCAGAAATTTAATTTTATATTTATGGTAATCCAATGTTATATTTAAGACACACTTCCCCTTTTTATTGTTTTTTTTAAAAAAACAAATTTGTCATCTATTCTGGGTATTTTACACCATAGACAACAATTCTATTATTTTTCCTTTTTGAACTTTATTTATATAAAATTTCTTCTTCTTTCTCCCTTTCCTTCCTTCTCTCAGTTTTTTGGCCAAGTAGAAACTGAATGACAAGGCAGTAATTTGTTTTCTATTTCTCACTGCTTAAATTCTAGAATTGGATTGCTAACCTGACACTAAATTTGCTTCTTCCCTTAAATGCTCAGCTCTAAAATAATGATGATTTTATCAATGCAAGAAAAACAAAAAAAAAATTCTCAATAAGCACTTAAGACTTCAGTGTATTCATTATTTTTATTTTTCCCATTCATCGGCTATGCAAACTTCTATATATTTATTTTAGAATGTTGGTGTCTTACTACTTAATATGTACCATAATTACTGTTCTGCTCTTTTTCTTTGGTCATATGCTTTTGCCTCTTTTTAAGGCCATGTAAGGATAGGGAACATGTATCTTTTTTATTCAAGAGTGATATAAATTATTTTAAGAAAAATAAGGAGAAAAATTTATAACTAATAATGTAATAAGAATTAAGAATGCTAAAGCCTTGCATCTCACATTTTCTTATTTAAAGCCACTTATTTCTTCAATTCTAGAAAATGCACAATTATTTGTAGACTTTTTCACTGATTCTAGTTAATCCTTGCAGTTTTATGTTAGTTTTATTTATTTAACTACATTTGTATTCTGCTGTGCTCTCCCTCCCCATTGCTAACTTCAAATGATAAAGCACATATCTGACAAGAATAGTAGCATTCAAACCAGTAGTAGTAGTAGTAGTAGTAGTAGTAGTAGTAGTAGTAGTAGTTGATATAAAATAATCTTATATAAATAAGCATTACGTAAATGCCAATCCCATGCAACAGTCTTATTCTTTAAAAAAAATCTGTTATATTTATTTATTTATTTAGGGTCTTGGCTGCTAGTGTATTCATATTCTTTCTATCCCCAACGCTTCCATCTTTCTGTTAAGTTGCAAAATACATTGCAACCAAAATTATGCTGCCTCTATTTGTCAGTTTTTATTTATAATTTATTGTTTTCTTCATCTATGAACTTCAGGCAAGTAAACAAGCCACCCAATAGGCCACCACTTCACAGGCACAACACATCATATGTGACAGTAACTGAAAATACATCACGGTGCCTAGAAATAGGCTGTTTTTTAATAGCATTGGATATGTGAAATTAATATTGGTTGAATTAGTTAACTGCACCTAAATTTGAACTGCTTGAAAACAAGATTATCACTAGATAAGAATAAAGATTTACCCAGTTTCTGAATCTTTGCTGCTATCTAATGATCATTCAAAGTTTTGCAGTCCATTCGACCTAATTTGAACTTTGACTGAAATAAATTTTGTAGAAAAGTCAGAGAAGTACTAGTCTTCTTTATCTCTCAGATGGTCTAGTTGTTCAGCACCATTATATACAAATGAGATTTTACTTATTTTAAACTCATTGTGAAGTAGTCTTTAAATTTGTATATTGTTATGGCCATTGTAAACCTTGTCTCTTATTGGTAAGTAATTTAAACTACTCTCCTATTAATTTATTGTGGCTTACATATTGTGTTTTCTGTGAAAATACTTTACTTCTGTAAAATAACTTGAGGTTCCACAAAGAACATTGATTAATTGGCTGTTTGGCTAAAACAGTTTCATGGTTCCATGAAAATTATTTCATTATGGGTAAACCCTAGTTGTTTAAAGAGGCACATTGTGGCAAGAGCAGTGCATGGTAATATTATGCATCATAGAAACCTGGTTATAGAGCTCTTTAACATCAAATATAACATGGAAATCATTAATTTCCATTTGTATGAACATGAGAAGTACTACTGCTGTGACAGAAGTTGAAGCTTCCAGTTTTGAAGGTTCCAGTTCACACGGATAAATTTATAAAAACATACATAGTCTGCTGTTACATTATTGGAGAACTATACAGCTGGATTTTGTATATATAATAACAGTACAGTTAGAATATTCTCTTTCAAATTCATTGCTGAACAGAATATATGTTTTTTTCATTCTTTGGTAATGCCCTCTCCGTAGAAACAAAATTTCTGCTGTGTATACCTTTCAGGAAGAAAAAAAGGCTTTCATTCACCATTTTAAAATTTGGGATACCCCTTTGTCAGCTGAAATCCTTTCCTTGTAATCTTCCTTGTTTTCATATGTAATCTGCTATTTAGTAATACTGAATTGCCATAACATGAACATCCAGATATTAAAAGCTTTAGCAACTCTGACAAAATGAATGATAATTCCCTTCACCATTATATCAAAGCTGTCCATGGAGTAGCATGGTGGAGATTTAGGTTGGACCAAAAATATATCCTTCACCCTTTTGTATGCCAAGGCCTAGGATGAATTTCTGGCATACTGGGTGAAACCTCTCAAGGTCAAGAACGAGCTCCCCTGAGATTAAGGCACTGACAGTTGACCTGATTCACTTTTATTATTTGTATGCGTTATTTTTTATCAAGCATTAAGAAATATTATTCCAATTTACAAAAAAGATAAGGCAGTAATGTATAAGGAACAGTAATGTTTAAAAATAAAAAAAACCTAGCAGACACAATAGATAAAATATTGATGGTGAAGGTATTTTTTGCTTAATATAAACATTTTAGAAAATAAGGCAGACAAACGTAGACGGTGCTGAAAATATGGCAGTGCAGGAGCTTAGGGGCTATTCCTAGAGCATCACGTGCTTCGTTTTTTAAATGGAGTACTCAGATTTAAGCCTCTGAGGAAATTTAAACTATTTAGGATTTAAGATTATGAAATGGACTGCCAAAATATTATACAATACGATCATGGCCAACTCACGGATTAATCTGACATTGGCCTCTTTCTTTTTCTTCAAACGTTGCTCGAATATTCATATATCTTAGGAAAGACTTCTATGGCAAGCCTCTGAAGTTGTTCATGAAGGATTATAATAAGAATGGGCAAGGAATAAACTAGAATATAAAGAATAAGATAGAATATAAGTAGACATAAAGTTACTTTCTTGGATCCTAGTGTCCTACTTGATGGCAATTTCTTCTTTAACTCTTGCCAGGTGTCATTTTTGATATATTTTGTTCTTACATGTATTTCTCTGCAAAAGGAAGCAACCCAGGGAGTATGTCACATTAATAGCTGTGTAATTTCATGGGGGGAGGGAGGGAAGCATTGAGTTTCATGGCTATAAGCAGTACAGTCTTAGGTTAAATCCAACTATCATTGGGAAATTACTAACTTGTTTATATACTACTTTCTCTACTTTCCCCCCTTTGTTCCATACTATTTTTACGTGCCTTGGATTGCTGATTTCACATACTAAAACATGGTTTTGATTAGCTTATATCTGTATACTGTCACTTTGTTTTTCTTCTAATTTTCAGGAGAATTGTTTTTGCAGACATCTTCATCCTTCATGCCACTATACTTGGTTAAATACCCAAAGTGTCTTCTCCTTTCTCAGGTTTCCTCATCAGAAACAGGATTTTGCCAATACCTAGGATATACAACAAAAGGGTCAACTTTTGTGTTGATCTTGTTGGCTCTTTTGATTATGAGGCATACCTGAAAACATGTAGAAATGAGTGTGAGCCCACTCCATCACTTTCAAATTCTATTCTAACTGATTAAAAGTTTTTTATGAAAAGAGTTCATTCATGTAAAACTTCATTTGACTTCATTCATGCAAAAGTGGCATCTGCTTAATATTCCTTTTCAAAATCAACTCTGCATTTTAAATTCTTACGCTTTTCTTCTTATTTGATACCTGTGTGTTTCAAGTATTTATTATCCATAAGAAAGCTCTTAAGATTTTAAACTTTTTTGCTGCCAAGGTCCATCTTCCATGCCTAAAGTAAATGTTGTTGAATATATGCTAGCAGAAGTGATTTTGGAAGAAAAGTAACATGCAGACAACAAACTTTCTTATTTATCAGAATTCAGGACTCATTTAATGTGCATGGGAGGTTAAGGGAGGCCCAGATGTTCAGAAACTTGACTTCCTGCTAAAAAGATTTGTGTTGGAGAGACATATCCCAGTCCCATGTATCAAACTAGCATTCAGACTGTCTGATTCATGTAAAAGAACATTGTCTATCATATGCTGTCCCACTCCATGCCATTCAAATATACAGTACTACCAGACAAAAGGTGGCATTAATGCAACGTTATTATTCATATCAACAGAACTGTTCACTGGCAGGTATCAGCTTGCAGACAGATACTTTACTTGAGATTGGTGCAATAATATCCAATACTTAATTTTCAAGCTGTTTTAATACTTGATTTTCAACAATCATTTTAAAGTAAGTAGCTGATATCTCAATTCTGTCAGCTTTCTTGATAGAACTATTCACCATCAATCACATGCTGATGAGCAGTTCTTTTCATCTATTTTTTCCCCAGTGCTGGGCATGACAGGAGGAAAGGTGCTTTGCCATCCTTCCAGTCAATTTAAATTTATGATGATACATTTGTAATGCTAATTGCCAGACAACCTCCAGAATCTGGTACAAGGGACAGAAATCCAGGTAGTGTTCTTTTTATGCCTGAATATGTTCATTTCCTATTGTGTGGGTGAAAGAAATTCATATGGAATCAGTGTTGTGGAAGACTGTTTTGAGTATGGAATTTTAGACTTGCTTGTATGAGGAGCATTACCAAACGTCTTGCTAACCTGTAAAATTTCTGTACAAATAATTACTTTTCTTGCCTTTTCTTCAAAAACAATCATACAATTTTCTGTGTATGGCAGCCCTGCTTGTACCCTTCATTCATTGATCTTATCTTCTGCTGGGGCATGTTGGAGCCAGGCATTTATCAGTGGACTCCTGCTTCTTGAGCATTTAATCAGATTTGTCTTCCTCTAAGGGGAGAAGAATACCAAATCTCATCCATGTCTTTGGCCCCAAGGCCCTCCAGACCTCAGTCATAGGTTCTAGTATTTCTTTGTATGTAGTGACTGAAGAGGCTGCAAAACATTCATGTATTGCTACCTTAGGAGGTCGCTCATTTACCTTTTCTAGGAATGCTATCTGTTGGATTCCTGTTCTAATTTGTCCCAGCATGAAGGCTATAGAGAACTCTGAGCACTCTATCTGTGCCATTATGTGACTTTTTTAGCCTATGTATGAAAATATAAACTAACATTGCTGTAAAGAAAAATATTATAACATATTATATAAATATATATGTATATAACAATTCTGTATATTGTATAACTCCATCTATGAAATTGTGGTTGAGGCATGATAGAGTTATACAGTGGTATCTCGGTACTCATCGTTAATTGGTTCTGGGGTGTGTGATGAGTACCAAACAATTTTTCCCATAAGAAATAATGAGTCACAAGGTACCTGACACTGACAAGTTCTAGCTTTTGCATTGAGTACCAAACAGACGATGAGTACTGGGACAAAATGTGCACATCAAAGTGCATTGCGTGCCAAATTTGACAAGTTTCAAAGCAGTTGAGTACCAAGGTACCACTGTATAATATTATCCTATTCCTTGTCTAGGGTAAAGGGATTGACCAGCATTATATGCCCCATGAAGTTAAAAAGAAGAATGATTGTGCCTATGTACTATACTTTTGTTAGAATGAGAATAAGAGGATCTGCCTGTAGCATATCACACTTAGTTTGCCCATCACTATCTCTAACATTAGCCACCTTGGTTCCTCTGCTTTAGGAAGATAAGACGACATCCTATTTCATCATCATAAAGTTCCCCAAAATAGAGCAATTGTTGGATCTTAAACAGCAATACAATAATGAATAAAACATAGGCTAATCGTATCAAACATTATTAAGAAAAGCCCTGGTACATTAGGGCATGACACAACTGGTCCAGTATTCTAGCTAACAAGACTTCTACTTATGCAATGCAGATACAAACATCATCTTCCTCATAAAGATCCACATAATCTTTCACATTTTAGATATACGTAAATCAGTGCTAAAGCAACATTTTTGAAATTTTATTTACTGGCCTCCACCAGGTATTTTATTTAACCACTGATGTTCCTATTGAAGCCATGACACAAGCCATTATTGTTTGTTCTGCTTCCATTGGGGGGGGGGTCTAAATGCAGATTGTTTTGTTTGAATTCTATTGAACCTATTTCAATGAGTGAATAGGAAAATATTTTCAAGTGAAGAAACAATCATAAAAGCCCTATAGAACAAAATTTAAAAAATCATTCAGTGATTAGGTCCTGTTTCATGATTGTTCAAAGCTTTACAGTTTTGCTGCCCTAGTAGATATCTGTGTCCTGATTATCTGTGATGCCGTAGAGTCATTGTGACTTCTGGCAATTTTTCTAAACAAGCCCCTGCAATTCTGTTGGCAAGGTATTTTGGAAGTGGTTTGCCCTTGCTTCCTTCCTAAGGCTGAGAGAATGAGTAAATCTAATTGAGAAGCCAATTATTTGTTCACAAAGTTAAAGTTCAGTTATTTACTGATTTATCTTACATTATCTATGCCACCATTTTCAGTTAATTACCTCATGGCACTTTATAACTCAATCCTATCAACTGTTACAAAGGAATAACCTTGGAATAGAGCAATAACTGCCTACTACTACAGAAATTACATATGAGCCAGGCAAAACATCTGTCCCATCATCCATACTCTTGGCTGATACCAGATATAGTTCATGTCATTTTGCTGGACAGACATGGAAGACGATCTCACTTTATTACCTCAGCTAAAGGAAGCTTGTGAGATTGCATGTTCCAGCCAGGTGCCATGAGATTTGACTTTGCCACCCAGAATATCTAGCTGGCATCACCACAGGTAAAATGGAGATTATGGGAGAGCATCAGTCTGTGAAGGGCTGACACAAAATTAAGCAATACAGTTACCTAACCTCCCATCTGGTTTGTGTTAACAAAAGTGACCTATTCACATTGGGGAGAGAATGCAAAAAATGTGAGGAACAGCAAGTGGAATAAACAAATAAGGATGACCGTGTATCCTGTCTGAGTGATCATGTTATTTGTTCTGGTAAGTATCTCTTGCAACCACAGAAATACCAAGAAGAGAGTTGTAAAGAGTGGTATTCGTCTTGAAAATGTTCCTAACATTTCTAATCTTGTTCTTTTCCAAATGCATTGAAAGTAGCACCCATGATTAAGTAAAAGGAAGTTAAAATTATAAGGTACTAGTTTAATCCAGAATGCATAATAAATAGCCAATGATTATCAGCAGAGGAAAGAAGCCTTATGAATACATATACACGCTTGAGAAGAAGTCAGTGGGTTTTGCCACTGTTGTAAAAATGCTAGGATAAAGTGCAGAATATTGAGAGATACTGACATATTGAACAGGTAATATTACATTTTAATAAAACAACAAATAATGCTACCTTGAAGAATGTCATTCTACTGTTGCACGTTAAAATGGAATCTCACAATTATTATGAATCCTATTTTACAACTTCATTAAGGAAGAAAGGAGGCTGGGAGATAGTAAGAATGGATTCAGTGAGTCTGGCCTGCTAGGAATCTGAGTCGTAATATAGCTGTCTGCTTTGTTTTACTAGAAATTGTGCAGAGGATTTCATAAAAGGGAAAGTAATATGCCCTGCATAGTTTTCATATAATTATTTCCCTTTAAATTTATATATTACTATGCCAAGGTATCCTTACCTCCTGTTCTCTAGCCATTACTTGCTCCATATGCAGTTACTTTCATAGAATTAACCAGTGTCTTTATTTTAAATATACACTTGCATGGCTCTAAGAATCATATTGTCATTTATTCTGTTGGCACTAAAGCAGTTATGCAAGCTAAACAACATGACTACAGTACTTTTCAACTCATTGTAATGATTGGTGAAGTTGTCCGTAAACATCAATCTTTCAAAAATTTGGGGAAAAAATAAAAGCATTTTCCTGTACTATAAAAATATGACAGATCAATCACATTCTTTTACAGTGAAAATAGAAAGAGTGGTATACGGGCAGCAAGAAAGAAAAAAGAAGGACGGAAATAAAAAATTAAAGAGAAAGAAATAGTCATATCTATGGATGACTTGAAGTAAAAGTTTCTTAGTCCCAGTTCTAATAGTTGTAGCTGCAAAACAAAAACCTGGCTTCATGCGTTTTACTTACTGTTCTTATGATCATAAGATTGGTATAAGTTTGGCTTAAATTATGTGAATTTATATCTAGTGTTTTATAAAGTTATTGGCATATGTAATCCCAGGCAACTGAATCTTTCAGCATTTAGTAGATCCTGAGTTCCGATAAAATATTAAGCGTGTCCCCAAAATTGTTACCTACAATTTGAGGTTTGTAGCGTGTAAGCCTAAAATTCAGTGGAACTGACTATATCGGCATACAACTGAAATTCTCTAAATGTATGCATCAATGAGGAAAACAGGGCAAATAATACTCCAGAAGGTAGCCATGTCTGTAGATTCTTGCTAATGGAAGAAGTAAAATCACTGTATGCAAATTGTAAACTTGGTGAGCCTCAGTATGAACCTCAGATGGTAAGCTCCCCTTGTAGTCTGCAATAATAACCACTAACTACTAAAGTTAGTAAGCAACTGAAGATGATTCCAAGTCTGACTACTGTTTCAAAGGCAACTGGTACCTTCCTATTCTTGAATTTCCTCAAAAGAAAATTCTTGTGCCTATTCCCGTGTTACAACATATTAAGATACTTTCTAATGCAATTTAATGGATGAGTTCACACATGCTATGAAGTACATTCAACCACATACTGGGTTCTCATAAACCGTCATCAGAAAACAAAAACAAAAAACCTAACCTTCAAATTAATCAAACTTAACATGTTACATTTATATATGTTGCATGATCCCAGTCAAAGGATCAGTTCTCTAGTTTAATATTTGAAGCTAAGCTTAACAACAATACAAGACACCAGTCCTTCTAAGAAACTTTAGGGGAGACTGAAATGTTCTGGCTGATATTCCCATAACATATGGAAACATCAGTGAAAAGGCAAGATGCATGTTTAATAATCATTGTTCTTATTTTCAGTTAAGGGGACTAAATGTGTAAATCAGAAGCTGTGAAATAGATGTTGTATACAGGTATGCCTCATACCAGATAGAGTGCACTCTCTTGCTTCTGGCTTATACCTTATACCTCTCTTCTCCAGTGAATCTTTCTTGTGCAAAACTGTACTGACTCTAAGTCTGAAATATATACACAAACATCTTTTCCCTTTGATACCAAAATCTAAATATAGCATTTTTAAAAAATTTTCAGATACTTCCCATTTTCTATTTTTCATTACATTTTCTACGTTCCATGCCACTCAGAAATGGTGCATTTTGTGATAAAATGCATTCTTAGAAACACCACCAAAGATGTATTTAAAATTTTTCTTTTATTAAAAAATCTTATAACAATATATAATGGTGCAAAAAACCTAGTTTCAAATCCATTTCTCAGAATTATGCAAACAATAATAAACAGACACACAATTATTTTTTAAAATAATTTTATCTATAAGATAAGAAAGCAAAACGGGGGAATGCAAACAAAAAGGAAAAGCTATAAAAGAAAATAATTTTATTTGGTACAGATGCAAGCATAAAGATATAATTAGAATAAACCATAACACACAGTATTTCTCTAATCAAATCTAATCATCAAATCCCAATGTTAAAGTTTCAGATTCAAGCAAAAAATCCAAAAAGTCATTTTGAAATAGTAACAGAGAAAAAAAAAAAACTCCAAATTCATTTTCCTCAACTTAATTAATTTCAGCATCCATTCTTCCATTATAAGTATTTGTGAGTCTTTCTATGTCTGTGCATAAAGAAGCTTCACTGTTATTGTCATATATAAAGATAATTTGTTTGTTTGTTTTCTCAATTTGTCCATCAAACCAAAAGGAAAAGCAGTTGGCTTCAATTGTACCTTCAATTTGAGATTTGTGTGAATTAAAATACATACATGACACCAATATTTCTTACCTTTCTTACGTGTCCACCAGAGATGATAAAAAGTACTTTCAGACTGCCTACATTTCCAAAAAAAATTAAATATACCCTTATACATTTGCCATGCCTGGTTTTTTACCTTGTCTACCTCAAAGGGCTGACAATGTGCTCCTTGATTTCCTGAAGTTACAGTTCTCTAGGGCTAGGAACGGACAAGAAACTGGTTGACTCTTCCAAACTGTGAAACCAAACTCAACTGGGCAAACTTACCTGGTCTAAGGAGGAGATAAATTCAGCTCCTGGAAAAGTATATTTCATAAAATCCAGAGCTCTCATAAAATCTAATTATTGTTCAGTTTGCGATAACAGAAAATGTCAAGGTAACATTAATATAAAGGACTATGATTTTCATTGACTTCTAAGTCTAAAGAAATACCAAAGTTTGAAGTTTCTTAACAGAAGAAATTAATTGGAGATGCTGAACTATTTTACCTAATTTTAAATCAACACAATTTAGAAAGTTATTGTCCACATTTAGATGCCATTTTGGTAACCTGCAGATGTTGCAATTCTTCCAAACAGAAAACTCGCACGAGGTTATTTTCTTCAAATGTTGGCACGAACCCAAAAATCTTAAATATTACATTTGGCATCTAGAGAATCCTGATTTAAGGTGATTCAGTCAATTTTAGGAAGATATCAGCCTGTCAAAGAATAGACTAAATATTGCAAATATCTTATTCAATTTCTGGGGTGGTCAAAAAATAATTGATGGTACTGTTGAAAAAAGAGGTGATCCTGGTTGCAAATTACATGATTTGTACCGTATTCTAGTTACACTTATAACAGTCAATAAAGTCAGTGAGCTAGGAGTCAATGAATTAAGTATTAAGCCTATCCACTGTATCAAATGATAAAAATGCAACTATTTTAACCCATATTACCTGATGAATTTAGGAGAAGAGATTGTATGAAGAAGTTTATAGGCTACATCAAGGGAACCTTGAGCAACCTATTGTAATAAACATTTCAAATAACTCATGTCTCTGCCAGTTTCAAACCATTATACTTTATTGCAATGATGTTGCCATTAAACTGTGACATATAGCTTATGAATTTCAACCTCCGCCATATTATATTTAATAGTTCCTATAATACCATTAAATCCATGGTACTGTTCACCTTTCCAATCACAGCCATTCCTGAAATTAGATAAAATTCACATGAATATGTATGTATGTATGTATGTATGTATGTATGTATGTATGTATGTATGTATATATATAAAACTTCTATTTGCATGTTTATTGAGCAAATAGACAAAAGTACAGGATCAACAGATTCAATTCTGAGCTGTAAGGTTGAAATAATTTCAGAATTAGGGCTGGCAATGCCTCTATATTTTATTAACATAGCTTTCTAGCATGCGTTTCTTGATTAATGATGCAAAGAGTGATGTTTTTCCCAATTCACTCTTTTAGGTTCAAATTTAACAAAGATCGCTGAATGTTTTTCCTCATTGGAAATTGGAGGCAAAACTCCCCTCAGAGTTATCACAAAGGCAAAAAATTAAAATAGGGTATGTGCTTTATTGCATGTAGAAGATGATCTTGAGTTGGGGGAAAACTCACCAATCACCACCTGTCATCTTGGAATACCCACACCAATATTTTAATGGAATACATGGACTACTCATCTGAGTTGAATCAAACTATATAATCAAGGTCCATGATTTTACTTCAATACAGTACTTAAGATATCACTTGCTTAGCTTATCAGCAGAAAATAACCAGCATATTTTATGTCTTTCCCTTCTAATCTGGCAGGGGAAAAACAGGACAGAGAGAAAAGAGCCAATCAATAAAGAACAGTAAATTCTCCAATTTACTGAACTTCAGATCTGTTCCTATTACTACCCTTTAGCTCTTGAGTAAAACACACAAAATTGTTCAATTTAATATATATTTTGACTCTCAGAAGCTTTACATGTTGTTTACATATTTTATGTAACCAATTTCATTGTATTTAAGTACAATGACAATAAAGATTATACTTATACTTATGTATCAGTGGATGAAATGACATGAGATATATTGCCAAGAATCTCCATATTTTGTTATTTTTTCCTAAAACTAATTGAACCTAACAGTAAATCTTCTCTGCAAGATTTTCTGGCATTTATTTTCTATTTAAGAGAACACAGGAATGCAGCCAACATAGGATGGCACCTTTGAAAGAGAGGAAACTAAAGACAACGAAAAAATGATAGTCTTTCCTGACTATCATTAGAAATAATGAAAGCTAAAAAAAACATGACCTCTGCAAAAATAAGTTTTGATTCACCAAATATAAACATTTTCGATAACATCAACAAGCATGTGAATTGACATGATGCAGTAGATAACATGGGCTGAGGCACTGCTTTGACTAAATGTCCTAAGAAAATTGTATCCAAGGAATAAGTAAGACCTTATGATGTTGTAACCTTGAGCTATAAGGTAAGAATCATTCTTACCAGATTCAATGGAATTAAGGACTTGGGTCCATAAAACCACCACTTTACTCCCAGAAGTGGTATTCAGCCAGTTCTCTCTGGTTCGGGTGAACCGGTGGCGGCTGCAGAAGGCTCCGTCTACCTGCTCTGATGTAATGCGCGAGCCTGTGCAGAAGGCAGTGCGCATGCACAAACACAGTGCATGAAGCACATGCGTGTGTGCGCTCACATTTGCACACCGGTAGGGAAGGTAAGTGAATCCCACTGCTGTTCACTCCCCATTTCTTTCTATGGGGAAATGCTTGCTTTCAGAGCCCAGGCTGATAGGAATGAACAAAAATGTTTTGCTTCCTCCGTGGTTGCTTGAAGGGTGTTTATTTGATAGACAAGGGAGGGAAAGGGTGAAGGAAAACAATTGTCTTAAGAGAAGGAGTTGGGAAGGGGAGGGGGGAGACTGTTGAGCTTTTACTTTCCAGCTCTGAAATAATAGCCCTATTACTCTCAGAAAAAAAACAACACAGGCCTTCCTTTTCTTTTGCCGCCTCCCTGGAGAAGAATTTGTCACTGCACAGCTGTGAAAGAGAAAATATAAATATATTTATATAGATAGATGGATACACACATACAGAAGAGAATTTGCCCTTCTGAATTGGTTTGCAGGGCTGGACAAAACCTCATTGTGTACTTTATCTGTCCAGAAGAGAATGGGCCCACAGTCTCATTCTGGCAGGGCCTCGGCCTTTGGTTAACTGTGGTTAGACAACTGTAACTTCATTTAGATACGGTACTCTCTGTGTGTGTCTGTGTGAATGTGAGTATGGTTTGCATATTATTATTGTGTATGCATCTGCAGAAAAACACAAACATAAATCCTCTCCATGTCCTATTCAGCAAAACAGAAAAAAGACAAAGTTGACAGATTTTAAGAACGGAGGTTAAAAACACAAGCCTACACCCATTCGTTTTAGTCTTTTCTAAGACCTTATGTATTTGTTTCACTTGCATATTGTGGCAGTTTCTCCCAAAATGAATATTCATAAATGTCATAACATTATTGGATCAATATCTGTTAACTCAGAAATAATTCATTAGAAGTTATTTCCTAGTTAGGAAATTTCCCGATTGCTCTGTAGGTACTACTTTGAGATATTTATGCAAAGAATTCAGTGAGGTTTTTATGAAACTAAGAGGGGAGAAATTTAGCAAATGCATCTCATGTCTGAGTTGGCATATCTTACTATGCAAGATTGGTTTGAACTACACTTTGAAAAGTTTTATTTTAGTGTGATGTATGTACCAACTAAGAATATATAGTATATCATATTATCTCCTAACTAAGAATGCATATCATATGATCTCCTATGTTAACTTCTAGAACTACAATTGGCTACACTGATTCTAATTAATGCAAGTTGTAATGCAAAAATCAGATTGGGAGCCTCATCCATAGTATGTATTAAAACAATTCTATATCTTTAAATCCCTCCCAAATCCTCCACTGCTGCCTTATTCTGGCATGTGAGTGTTCCTGTGTAGGAGAAGAAATGGCAGGACCTAGAGGTGGTGTGAAAAGAGGGATCAGCTTACAAACCTTACATTGCCACAAGTCCAACCCCTTCCCCCCTTAAAGGCCATGGATGTATATCTAACTCTAACCAGGGTGATGACCATTAGTTCCTCTGCAAAGATTTTTAGCAATAGGGCCGCTTAATTAAACCTTCACATTTGGACCTTGTCTTTTGGCACCTGACATCCTAGGAGGGATGAGGGAAAATTTTGGGAGTATATGCCAAGAGTATATACTTTTAGCAGAACCATCCAAGGCAGGAAAATCATCCCAACTACTCAAGTTAATGCAAGCAGGCACCCATATAGGACAGTGGTATGGCAGGTCAGAGGTAGATGATCACTTTAGTAACAATGGCAAAGGCATTTTTGTGTGGGACAAATAAATGGTAAACCACACCTGTACTTTTTTTTTTTACCAAGAAAAGCATATGAATTAAAAAAAAAATCATTGTTGGAAGACCTGAGAAGCCAGCCATCATCTCTGTTTTCTTAGAATCTTAGCAGATGTTCTGCTTATTTATATGGATCAAGCACTGAAAGTCGCTGTATATCAATGCGCTCAACATTACTATACATTTTCTTTGTTATAATTTGCTGCTGCCACGGGGGTAGTGTTAATACTTTGATCTGATCCGCTTTAATGCAATATTCCTTCAAATCACTACAGGTAGTCCTCGATTTACAACCATTTGAAGTTACAATGACACTGAAACATTAGTTGTGAATGCTTCTCGGAGTTATGACCATTGCAGCATCTACATAGTCATGTGATCAAAATTGGGGTGCTTGGCAACTGGTTCGCATTTATGACAGTTGCAGTGTTTCAGGGTGACATGATCACCTTTTGTGACCTTCTGACAAGCAAAGTCAATGGAGAAGCCAGATTCACTTAACAACCATGTTACTAATTTAAGACCAGCAGTGATTTCCTTAACAAGTGTGGCAAGAAAAGTGATTAAATGGGGCAAAATGCACTTAACTGCTTCACTTAGCAATATACATTTTGGGCTCCATTGTGGTCATAAGTTAAGGACTCCTTGTATCAGATTTACTCCCTGTAATTCCAAGACAGTCTCAACAAATGCTGATTTCATATAAGCATTAGGCAGTTATTTTAAAGAGCTGAACTTTGTTAAAGCTAGGGGAGACATGATAGCAGTGTTCCAATACCTCAGGGGTTGCCACAAAGAAGACGGAGTCAAACTATTCTCCAAGGCACCTGAGGGTAGAACAAGAAGCATTGGGTGGAAACTAATCAAGGAGAGAAGCAACTTAGAACTGAGGAGAAATTTCCTGACAGTTAGAACAATTAATCAGTGGAACAGTTTTGCTCCAGAAGTTGTGAATGCCCCAACACTGGAAGTCTTTAAGAAGATGTTGGATAGCCATCTGTCTGAAATGGTATAGGGTTTCCTGCCTAGGCAGGGGGTTGGACTAGAAGACCTCCAAGGTCCCTTCCAACTCTACCATTGTATTGTATTAAAGCAAGACAACGCTCAAATGAATTCACTCAGAAATAGATGAAGGCAAATATCAAAAGGATCGCTGGTAGGCAGCAAAGAGTTCCTTCTTCCTGGCGGGTCTCCACCCAGATTTTTGCAACACAAATTTTTGTAAAACTCTCTACAATCTGTCTTCAGTCATGCTCCTTCAGTTGTGTACCTGCTGAATTTCTGACTGGAGCACAGATGGAAAAGAGAAAAGTGCAACAAAGATGATTTAGAGGGCTGGAGGCTGAATATAGGAAGAATGGTTACAGGAATTGGGTATGTCTAGCCTACTGAAAAGAAGGACTGGAGTGGCATGATAGCAGTGTTCCAATATTCCTGGGGTGAGGTGTCAACCTATTTTCCAAGGCAAGACGAGAAACAATGGATGGAAACGACCATTTCTCAGAGAGAGAAACGACCAAGAACTAAGGAGAAATTTCCTAAGGGTGAGAGCAATCAACCAGTGGAACACACGTTGCCTTCAGAAGTTGTGGATGCTCCATCACTGGAGGCTTTGAAGAAGAGGCTGGATAGCCACTTGTTTGGAATGGCATAGGGTCTCCTGCTTGAGCGGGGGGGGGGGGGGGTGTTGGACTAGAAGCCCTCCAAGGTCCCTTCCAACTCTTGTTATTCTGTTCACCATTACACTAAACCAGGGGTGTCCAAACTTGAGAACTTTAAGACTTGTGGACTTCAACTCCCAGAATTCTAGGAGTTGAAGTCAACAAGTCTTAAAGTTCCCAAGTTTGGACACCCCTGCACTAAACGAGTTGAAGTCAACAAGTCTTAAAGTTCCCAAGTTTGGACACCCCTGCACTAAACGAGTTGAAGTCAACAAGTCTTAAAGTTCCCAAGTTTGGACACCCCTGCCCTAAACGAATGGCAGGGCAGGGCTGGGACGGCTGCGACTCCCAGGCAGCCGTTCGCGTCGTGCCCGCGCTGGCCAGCAGAGAGCAGGAGCGGTGGAGGCGGGAGAAGGAGGCGGAGGCGGAGAAAAAGAGGCAAGGAGGGAGTGAGGGGAGAGGCTGGGGCGTCCGCTGAGCCGAAGTTGAGTGCCAAGCGGCGGTGGGGTGGGTGGGTGGGAGGCCTCCGTGAAGTGCCGGCTGGGGGAGCCCGGGAGCCAATCGCCCCGGAGGAAAGCGTGTCGCTTCTGCTCAGGCGACGGAGGCACGCCCCAGCTCGGGGCCAGAGTCCGGGGAGCCTAGTGCTAAGTCCCAGGGCGAAAAGGGCTCCGGGGCGCGCGCCGCCGGTGTTGCGCGCTCGAGGCGCCCTGGCCGGGGGGATGCCCCTGTGCGGGCTCGGCGACTAGCCCGACCGCTTGGTGCATGGCCCAGCTATGGAGGTGGTGGACGAGACCGAGGCTCTGCAGCGCTTCTTCGAAGGTAAGGCGAGCGCGAAGCCCGGGCACGTTGCGCAGGGCGGGGAGGAGCCCGGTTTCTTTCTCCGCTACTCTTGGGATTTGGGGGATTAGCGGCACGTGAGGACGGGTAACGCGCGTCGGATCGAGCGCCGCAGGTGTGCGGTTAGTGGGAAAGGTCGAAATGAGTGGCTTCGCGCGAAGGAAGCCTGCGAGAAGGGGATTTAGACTGACATTTCGGTTTGGAGGCTGAAACGGCGTCGAAGCCGCCCCAGGAGGGCTCGCTGAGGACGGCGTCAGAAGGGGAATCCAAATACTCCCGCAAACTCCGTCTCGCCAGTGCCTTTGAAACGATTCTATTTCCCCTCCCGCTACCCCCAAGCTCGTATCCTCCAATTGCACCGCCTCGGTTCTTTATTTACTTTCTTCTGCCACTCCAAGCTCACCTCGCGTCTGATAAGGGTCACGTGTTACGAGCGATCCTGAGCTGGCTTGCTGGTCTTGTTAATAATGCTTGGTTCAGTGTCCAAATTGCAGATGAAAGCTTGGAGGGCCACGGCTGAACTAAGGTACGAGTCACGCAGGTATAAAACAACCGTGGAGAGGGAGGGAAGCTTCTAAAATTCACAATACTTCAATCAGTAATAAACTATAGAGCAGAGTCAACAGCGGTTGTGTGATGGTGAAAGGAATTTCACCATCTTTCTCTAAAATGCTAGAATCTTTTATTATGCCGTCCTGGATGCGTCTAATTGTTAATAATTGGTTAGAGATCCCATGTCGGAATAGAATAGGACAGTGCAAAGTTACTTTTTACTTTTTCCTTGTAATACATAACCGCTGGCAGAAATCCCTTTTGCAGCACATCCATCCTATATTCATTCTAAAATCACACAGTCATTCTCAGGTCATTTGTCACATGTCAACGTTATCCAGTCCTTACTAGGCTTTGAGAAGTCCCTTAATCTTCTGTAAAAGAAGATTATGATTCCTTCGCTGTGTGTCCTATTCAACATGGCAAAAGCCTGTAGGTAGTTTTTCCAATTTGTTACCATGACATCGTCATATCCTGTGATGGATATTATTTTTTATTGCAGAACTTTAAATTGTACAGAACCCCATACCCGGAAAAAATCAGGGGTTTGATCCTTTCCTCAACAGTACATTGTACCTGTTGTGTTGTGGCAGATCTCTGATTGCCACAGATCATAAATGGACCTTGGCAGCCAGTCGTGCCTCTTTGAGATACACAAAGATAACTTTCATTCACATTTTATGCATACTCACAAATTATGAGTAGACATTTTAAAATGTTAATTCTGGGAGCAAAAATAATGAGTCTTGCAGCACTCTCGGTATCAATACAGTATTAATACATTACGGCATAAGAATATTAGCTTTTCTGATGTTTTAATTTTTTAATCTTTAAAAAGCCGCAACACTTTACCTTCTGAAAAATATTGTATAAACTTATTCATAAGACCAGCTATATGTTATTTGAGTGCTCAATATTTAAATTACCTAATGTATGGCAATTTTATTTTATTTTAATGTACATATAGGAATATGTTTTTATTTTAAAATAGCTACAGGAATCTCAATACTTTTGGGAAAATAAATGTCAAAATAGGAGAGCCTGATTCTAGTATTGTTTTCCTTATTGAAATTGCCTCTGCCCTTACCGACAAATTGCTATTAGCCCCAGAGTGGGAATATGTTATTTCACTCCTTGAAAAACTAACAACCCCTTGCGCAGTGGTAAGTGTCATTATGCACTTGATAAAAACTTATCTTGAATTAAGTCAGCATGTTCTTGATGAATTTATTTTAGGTCGTTGTCTCTTTTACTTTTGTGTTGTGTTTCAAAATTTGCTTTGCTATAGTTCGTATCATTATTTATTTTCCTCTCAATAGTTCCCAAGTCTCCTGTGATTTTCCCTTTGTAAGGTGCTATGAACCATGTTTTCTTAGCAGCACTTTTGTATTTGTGGGTTCAGGGGAAATACAACTGATTTCACAGATCTTGATTCCATTTCAAAAAAAAAATTAGCACTTGAAATCAAACTACTTTCCTGATGAATAAATAGTAAGGTGTGGGAGAAAGGCATTCCAAAGTGGCACCCTATGTGAATAATTTTTAAATCATATCCTGCACACTTTAGTTGTGGACTGACTGTATCGCGTAATGCATTGATCAAATCCAGGATTTGATAATATTCCTCAATACTTCTTGTCAACTTCCTCATGTAGTGGTGATGTGGCAAATGAGCTAGAGCAGTTCGTACAAATGGTAATAAACTGAAAAAGGAATTGTTTGCAGATCAAACAAATCACATCTAATATCTTTCAACTTACGTTCTTTGTATACAGTTGTTGCGACTTGCGTTTTTTTGTATCCAATTGTTTACAAGTTAATGCTCTTTGTATCCAATTGTTTGCTGCCTATGCTAAAGTGTGGCTTGAGCATGAGGTGCAGAATATTACAACAAAATTAGTAATTATTAGCTAAAAATATAATAATTAACAATATTGTAAGATACCACTTCAGTCCATCAAATCCAACTCTTTGTCCTCTAATTCAAATCTATTCATACTTCTGTTGTGCAGAATTGCTTTAAAAAAATCCCCAGTCACAAAAAGACTTGGAATTAGAAGGACATACATGCCACTGATTTGTATTTCTATTTATAATTGAAAGAAAGATTTATTTCAGATGAGAAACTATTTGGTTTTGAAGCTGTTAAAATTTATTTTGCAATTGTAGTGTACTAATGATGAACTCCTTATAGTTAATGTATATAAAATGCTGCTGAGATTAAATTTAGAAAGTGAATATGTTAACCATTATGTGATTTAATAGGGAAGAAATTTTGGCTATAATATAATGCTGGACCAATGGGAAAAATTGTAGACCAATGGATCTAAATATACATTGAATTATAATCTTAAAGCTTTGTTTAAATAAAATGGTGTATTGGTGATATTTAAAACTAGATCAACTATTTTAAATGCACAAAAAATGTTTTGAATGTTTGCTGAATATGTAACTGTAAGGAAGGTATTTTTTAATCATGTGTTGGATGTGTGATAAGGCAAAGGAATACTGGGACAGATCCATGTTTTAATTCATATCCTTAAAATGGACTTACAGTGGAAACCAGAAGATTTTTTTTAAAGCACTATTGGAGAAATAGATGGAAAAAAATTGGTGTTTTATTATCGTATACACTTTCTGAAGCATGAATCCTAAATGTTCAAAAATGGAAAGAAGCATTAATTCCCACAATGGGGGAATGGATTGGAAAGATGATGGAACTGACAGAGATGGCAAAGTTAACTACATTAATTAGGGAACAAATTTACGTGCTGCAGTTTCAACTTGGAAACTGCTTTTAGACTTTTTGCTCAAAAGAGAAAAAAATGAAACTGATTTTGGGCTTTGACGGTTAAGTAGATCATGATTACAGAAATGGCTATTTTAAATAAGTAAAAAGCTGATACTGTACTATATATCTTACTGCACTGAAAGAAATTGGAAGTCACTACTTTATGTTCTTTTCTTTTTCTTTCCTCGATCTATCAACTTTTTCTTTCCCCCCCTTTCCTTTCCCGCTTCTTCCATTGTCTTTATTTATATTTGTATTTTATATTAAGCAAAAAAAAACAAAAACCTTGAGATTCTTTAGAATCTTCAGTCATTAGAAATTTAAAAGCATTTTGGCCTGTTCCCATGCTTTATTTAAAAATGCTTTAAAATATAAGGGATGACAAATTATCTAACCAATCCCCAAGTAACTTTATTAATGTGATGGTTTTATAATTATTCAGAGTCTCGTTGATTTACTATATGGAGTAAAATTCCCAATTTTCATAGTTCTCAAGTACAGTACATTCTTCAAAACATCCTAATTTCCCCACCTGCATTTTTAAATGGTGTAGTCTAGAGTATGGGTGTCAAACTGGCAGCCTGCGGGTTGGATGTATCACACAAGGCCACGCCCACCCCAGCTCCACGAAGGGAAAAAAACATCTTGAAACATCATGTGATGGCAACATGACACAGCGAGTTTGACACCTGTGCTCAAGAGGTGTCTGATTTTGAAGGAAGAATGACTGATTTTGAAGGGAGAAATCTGGCAGTCACCCTTAAACTAATATCAAAGTGATGCACTGCTGTTGAACTTCATCAGGTATATTTTTTTGTCCTGAGATGCAAAAGTAAGTTTTGGCATGTTGGCAATCTTGTATCTCTCCCACTGTTCTAAGTGTAAATTTATACTTGTTTATTTGGAAGTCTAAGTCTTTTCAGTTCCTCCGGGCTTACTCCTGAGTATCTGACTATAGTCTTAGTTTTTAGGTTAATGTTTTTGGCTCACTTGTTACTCATGTATGTTTGATGGAGTCTTATCCAAAGTTAATAACTTTGTCCAAAGTTATTAACCTGTACAGTGTGAAAAAGAGATAGCTGTTGCTTGTTCCTTTTGTAACAAGACTATGAGAAGTACGACTTATTTAGCTCCTACAGTCACTGAGTTGTTTTATTTTCCCTTTAGGGGAAATAGGTAGCTATTGAAGGGGGGGGGGAGGTAATTCTGTTTAGTTCTCATGTAATGTATTTTTTGTTTGGGGATTCATTAGATGAGAGTGAAAAGAAATAGTTGTGAAAAGACACTGTTGATATGGATTATCACCCCGTTTCCATGTATTCTCCTCTTCCTTGTCTTAGTTTCTTTTTATGGAATTTCTGATTGCTTTTAAAATAAGAATACTTGGAATAAATTCTCATCAGCTTTTGATTTGCTATATAAAAAATTTATGATCGAAGTCCAGACTGAGGTGAGTTGTGAAATTATTCTGAATTAATTTGGAAGAAAAATGTGCACAAATGATAACTGCCAATTAAAATCCAACTTTATGCTACTCCTGCTGAATGATAACTTCAGTTTAATGACCTACCATATATATTTGCAGATAAAGCAAAAATGTTAAGTTCCAAAATTCACCCCAAAATTTGGTACCCTTTTACCTGCAAATCAAAGCTCAGATTTTTAAAGCAAATCATGGCCTTAAAATTGGGTGGATTTATAAATGATGAGGAACAGTTTGAAGTTTTCCGGCTGTCACTATGGATAAAAATTCTAGGATGGGTTTAACCACAATTAATTATGGTAGTATAAGAATTACCTTTCAGGAATGGACAATGTGACACTCGCCCATTACACTGTCATCTTCTCGAATGCTTCCAAGTCGAAATAATGAAAAATGTATCAGTAGGTCCCCTTTATATATTTTTATCTATTACCCTCTTTTATTTACTGTTTACGTTTACTCAGTCATGTGGGCTTATTCTATTTAGAAAGACCATGAGCTAGCTGCCTTGCAAATTCATGCATTTGTCCCATTCAGCTTTCAGTAATGGGACAGACGTATTTATGGCAAATATGGGGAAGCACTCCTGCTCTAAGTGAGATCTGTGAATTGGTGATTTGCTGTAAATCTGATCATCTTGAGTGATATTTAAGTTGATAAAGTTTGCAAGGACAGTTTTCAGCTTTAATTAAAATCTGGCATGAATATTTGAATTGCAGAGATTTTTGACAATCTTTTAAAAGAAATTGGGATTATGAACAGAAAAGTAACTACAATCGCTTAAGCAAACAAAGTTGACTAGTTTTTTCCAACATGTAGAGCAAACATAGATAATTAAATATGTCTATCTCCTTAGTAAAATACAAATTGATTGATATGTTTCCTTTTCTTTGTTCTACCTTGTAAGGCTTTCTCTTGTGGGAGGGATTTAAACAATAGCTAGATATTGTTAGGAAAAAATAGTGGTAATTTTATTGTGTATTATAGGAGGCTGGATTAGGTAGTTTACAAGATCTTTCCAGTTCTGTGATTATAAGATGATAAACTACTAACCAACTGATCAAAAATAGTTTTATCCATCTTCTAACATTTCTGTTTGAATACAGTATGTTTTTGAAATTTATTATTTATTTGGCTTTTTAAAAATAGAGAACAAATCCTGTTCTCCACATTTTGGCAAGTGAATCATTCCTCAGTGATTGTGAACTACTTGAAAAGTTGCTTTCCCCCCTAAAACTTCTAATTATCTCCAGCATTTATCGTGAGGGAATTGCATTGTATGGAATGATGCATTCTTCTGTGCTACAGAAATGACTAATTATGAAAGAAAGAATATATCTATTTAAAAGACGTTGATGTATCTACAGTACTATTGTTTCCATAACAATGCCATTGAAATCAGGACAAAATAATCTCTTTCTCTGCTGAGAATCTGAGGAAGACAACAAGCTACTGGTCAAAGTAGCTTCCATTTTATCACTTCATGTTTTTAGAGAATCCATATTGCTACAATGGATTCCTGAGCTTTCTTTCAATTCTTGGTTATTACTTTTCTATTGGTTTCATCTTCATTGCTACTCCTGGTGTCAAACTTTCCAGACCAGCCATAGGCTGTCTGATGATTTCTGATGATTTCAGTATTCTGATGATTTCAAACTAGTTGCATGTACTTATAGGTCTTTTTATTTTAAAAAACCTTATTTTTTTAATAGTGGATTTCTCAAGTTACAGTAGGTAGAAATAATTTTAGGTATTCAGTGATTGAATTGTATTTTTTTTTACAACAAAGTCTGAGTTAAGCAGATCTGTTCATTCTATACTATTTAATTTTTAAGCATATTTTCTATATCTGTGTACCCTTTGAAAACTGGTGATCAACATTTCTGGCATATATTGTGGCAAACAAATTATTTAGATGCATGGGCAAAAAGATATCTAGCACTTCTTTGAGAGTTTTGGAGGCAATTCTACATTTTAAATAGAAAGTCTAATGCTTAACTGTACAGTATAGTAGAACCTCTGGTCATCACCATAATTTGTTCCATAATTTTGGTCTCAATCTGATTTGGTTGTGACCTGAACCTAATTTTGGAAATTTATTGCTTACAAAAAAAACTGGCATGGAAGGGGAAATCAGTTGCAAAAAAAGAATTTTTTGATTGGAACCGATTTGGTCGTGGTCAGAAGCATTCGTGACCAGAGGTTCTATGTATATGGAAATTTAGAAATGGGATCGGCAGTGTGCATCTCTCTAAAAGTTGTTGAACTTCAGTTCCCATAATAAGTGATGACAGACATGGCTGATGAATAACATCTGGAAGATAACACTTGCTGAAGCATTCTGATTCTATTATTCTTGATTTAAAGAAACAAATGGACATTCAAACTATTTGCAACAAGAGGTTTATTAACACTAACATCTCCCCCCCCTCATTCAAAGTGATGATATTCAAAGAGAATGACATTCCTGTAGCTATTTAAAAGCTAAACATTTGGTAGACCAAATGTTGTTTCTATCAGTTTTCCAGATGCTGCAGCTACTGAATATTTTCAATATTGAATATATTCAACTCCAAAAGCTACAGGTCTATAAACAAATTCCGCTTCACTTCTGGGATCTGACTCATTTATGAAAGACAAGTGCTCTACTTCTTTCACTTTTTTTAAAATTTCTTTTTATGTTTTTATTACAGAACATGAATTAAATAAATCCCTGATGTGCTATTCTTACTGAATTGTTGCTAGAAATATTTCTAGACATTAAAGGATAAGTACTAAGCACGTGTCATACTCCTCTCCTTTCTGACAAAGGATATTACAGTTAAGCTTGCCAGAGTTCCTTTTCTTCCTCACTCATTGCAAGTGGGCAGTGACTTGCCCCAGCAGAAATGGCAAAACAGGATGAAAATGGGAAATTGGTGGACAAAAACATGGAAGCCAAGAAATTGCCTGAGCAGTAAATACATTGGAATAGCTTTTAATAGGGTGGGACAGCTCATGTGGCATGTGCCTTTGCCTTTTGCTTTTCAAGCACGGAGTAAAAAAATGAAAAGACTGTTTCAGATCTTCTGATTTTTGAATTCTCTGTGGGAAACTTTTTTACGTGCGTGTAAGGATATTGAAAGACTGTGCTGTCCATGGCTTCTCCACTTCAGGCTATCAAAAGTTTGGGTAGTACTTGCTGGCCAGTGGCCAGTAGACTAACTTCTCTCAGGATGAAAAGAACCACAAAATAAAGTATATTTGTAAAGTTTATGTATTAAAGATTTCATGAAGCAGGTAAGAAAGAATATGGTTATTTTATCTCTGTCTGCTGTGCTTCGAGAGTGTTTACATAGAGGGTTTGTATTTTATATCAAAGAGAAGTTGGGGAGTATTGGGAGGGAGTGTCAGGGGAGAAGTGTCTGACCCTTGGCTGGCATCTGCTGGTAACCCTACCTTCCTCTCCATCTAACACTCACACAAGGGAAACAGTTACAACAGAGCTTAGCTATTTGGGATCCCGCTTGCTCTCTTCCCTAATTTATAAGATAAGAGCTTGTTAAAGAATGTACATTGGGAAAGATGTGCAGAGTAGCTTAAAAGGGAGAATAAATGGTGCATGGGGAGTGGGAAGGGTGGCTTGGCAACTCTCTGAAAACTTTAATAGAAGTTGGCGGTGGAGGCAAATACTTTAAAAGTGAAAACAAAAGAGACAGAATTGATTTTTTTTAAAAAAAATCTGAAGTTTATACAAGTAAAAAGTTTAATTTAAAGTGGTCTAATAAAGATTGAAATTATCCACTTAAACAAAAAAGGAGCTGAGTTGGAAATGCATTTGAGTGACTGAATTCTTCATGGCATGACTGCAAATGTAAAACAGGTAAAATGCTCAGGGGCTCTTCTATACTTTTCCTGTAGTTTCAGCCATGAATCTCTAGGAGTCTCTGATACAGATTTACTTTCAGTATGGGTTATGTGACCAAAATGCGAAGGAAGAACACAGTGAGTTTATTGGTAGAAGTAAATGAGTATTTTAATAATAATAATTACAGCAAACATACCATTTATTTTTATTTTTACTTATTTATTTGTATCCCACCTTTATTTATTTTTACAAATAACTAAAGGGGGCAAACATAACCGCCACACTTTCCTCCTCCTCCTTTCTCCAACAATAACCCTGTGAGGTGGGTTGAGCTGAGAGAGACCAGCTGACCCAGGGGTCACCCAACTGCCTTCTATGACTAAGGCAGGACAAGAACTAATTGTCTCCTGTTTTCTAGCTTGGTGTTTTAACGATTAGACCGTTTTCCCAGTATCAACAAAGCATGATTAGGGGACTGGAGATTAAAACATATGAAGAACGGTTGCCGGAACTGGGTATGTCTAGTTTAATAGAAAGAAGGACTAGGAGAGATATGATAGCAGTGTTCCAATACCTCAGGGGTTGCCACAAAGAAGAGGGAGTCAAACTATTTTCCAAGGCACCTGAGGGTAGAACAAGAAGCAATGGGTGGAAACTAATCAAGGAGGGAAGCAACTTAGAACTGAGATGAAATTTCCTGACAGTTAGAACAATTAATCAGTGAAACAACTTGCCTCCATAAGTTGTGAATGCCCCAACACTGGAAGACTTTAAGAAGATGTTGGATAGCCATTTGTCTGAAATGGTATAGGATTTCCTGTCTAGGCAGGGGGTTGGACTAGAAGACCTCTAAGGTCCCTTCCAACTCTGCTATTGTATTGTATTGTTATTTTTTCTAGCTCTTTCTCTTCAATTCGTGCATCGCCTGTTATTGCAATATCAATGAACCAGACTTTTTTCTTTGCCACAGTAGTGATGTCAGGCGTGTTGTGGACCAGATGTCTGTCTGTTTGGATCTGAAAGTTCCACAGGATCTTGACCTGTTCATATTATTATTATCATTCATCGCACAGTCAGCCAGATATTCAGACTGGGTTTGGCATTTTTATCTACCTATTAAGTCCTTAACAAGGACCAGGGATAGGCAAATCTAGATGTTTGATGGTGTGATAGGTATCGTCACAGGTTGGAAGCAGCTTCAAGTAAGACCGCCTTCTGCAATTGACTTGTGGCAAATTTGTCAATGCCAATGGTTTCCAAGTGGAGCTCCAGTTGTTTTGGGACTGCACCCAAGGCGCCTATTACTATTGGTACTATCCTTGCTTGCCTTTGCCATAGTCATTCTATTTGTATTTGTAGGTATGATGATGATGATGATGATGATGATGATGATGATGATGATGATGATGATGATGATGATGTTAATCTTTGGTGAGATTCACAGCCTTTGGGGCTGGTTGGTAGCTCAACAGCTCGAGTCCTAACCAAGGACCTAGGAACTGTTAAGGTAACGTCGGAGGATATAAGTTGTTCCAAGTAGGGTGGTATTGTTGTTGTTGTTGTTGTTGCTGTTGTTGTTATTGTTATTATGTTAATCTTTGGTGAGATTCACAGCTATTATTATTATTATTATTATTATTATTATTATTATTATTAAACACTGTTAGAAGCCCTTTTTTTTTTGGAAATTACTCTAGGGCTGCAATTATCCATTTACAGGCTTGAAAGACCATTGGAAACAATAGCTTTATATGTTCGTGCTGCTAAAATAATATAATTTGAGCCATTCTTATTTGACTCTGGCAGGGAAGCTTCAATTTACAAGCCTAAGTGTAGAAAAGGAAGCATTTCCTGAATCCCATTATTTCATTCTGATCAGATCTGAAGCAAAGATGTACATAGATTCTGAATTTGACACATCTTTCCCAGTTCAGTATTTGGGCAGCGTTTAAAGGCTAATATTTTGGCTGTGACATTGTTTACATTGTTGAAAAACTATGCATGTATTTTGAGATTTACTTAATTGAACAGATTAGAATTTTTGATGTGTATGATTTTCTTTTGTGTCCAGGCAATGCCCATTGATTATAAGGTGTCAGTGTGTGCCTTTGAGAGTGATGTCCTGGTGCCAGAATGGGAGATAGGTTAAATATAATATAGGGAAAGAAGCACACATCAAACTAGCAAAAGAAAAACCCCACCCAGCTTCTTTGTTTCATAATTACTTTGAGGAATATGTCTGCTTTCTTTAAGGTGATTTTAGGAAAGAGTTTGACAAAGCACTAAAGGGAAACCAAGGCATCAGTTTGGTAACTTTTCAAATCAGTCTTTTTTATCAGTCACGTGTATCTTAAAATGCAAATCAGAAGAATTAAGCTTTTGGAAAGTGCCTCAACTATTAATAATAGTCTATGACTGTAATAAAGGATTGGTTGCTAATAATAGGTTGACAAGGAGACCAATTATAACTCTTTGAGGGGTTAAAAATGAGCTGAGGGATTTCTGTAGGTAATGCACAATGCATCTTTTTAAGGGTTCCCAGCTCTTAAAACAAACCGGATTGTCAGTATCTCTGCTTAACAGCTCCAGTGACTTTAAATGAACGATGAAATGACATTTCTTTAGAGGCTTCATTTTCTGCCCTCCATTCTTCCGATCTTGCTATATTTTATGGACTGCATCCTGGAGTCGACCCCCTTACGGCCAGCTGTGAGTGCAGCTTACATTGCAAGTAGCTTTTTGGCTTCTAATTCCTTTGTGAACATTTCTGATCTTTTTGCAGCACGGAACAGTGCCGACTATACTGCAACCTAAGTAGCTAATTTTAATGGCCAATGTGGTGGTGGTGGTGGTGGTGGGGTTACTAATGCATATAGTATTCACTCTTGTTGCCTCTGACCCGTTTACTTTTACCCCATTTC
Organism: Natrix helvetica; assembly: GCF_964273705.1. Lineage (NCBI taxonomy): Eukaryota > Metazoa > Chordata > Lepidosauria > Squamata > Natricidae > Natrix > Natrix helvetica. The sequence goes on along the minus strand of NC_138548.1, from coordinate 119,226,576 downwards.
CTCAGAACCTGTCCTTAGTTGAACACAATCCTTTTATTTCTACACTAGCATTTGGTGTTGAAACCTGTCACTGATCTCTTGAACACGATTCAAGTGATCACAGTACGGGTAGTCCTCCATTTACAACCATTCATTTAGTGACCATTTGAAGTCACAATGGCACTGAAAGAAGTGACTTATGACCGGTTTTACGCACTTCAGACTGTTCACATGATCAAAATTTGGGCATTTGGCAATGGGCATAGATTTATGACAATTGCGAGTATCCCAGATCATTTGTAACCTTCCCCGTCAGCTTCTGACAAGCAAAATGAATGAGGGAAGTCAGATTCGCTTAATGACCACATGATTCACTTAACAACTGCAGTGATTCACTTAACATCTCTGGCAAAAATTTTGTAAAATAGAGCAAAACCTAGTTAACCATCTAGCAATAGAAATTTTGGGCTCAGTTGTGGTTGTAAGTCCAGGATCGCCTGTACGGAAAATCTGTCTCACTCATTTCTACTGATAACCGGTGCTATGAATCAGTACAGGATCATTTGTAAGTTTACGTACTACAGAAGATTGATTGATATAAAAAAAACACGATACAAAGGTTTTTATTTCTGTGCAACACTGTTACATTATTTTGTTTAAATGCTTCTTTCAGTCTTGAGGCCATTAACTCTTCATTTAGGAGGAATGTAATTAGGGCATGTCAATTGTTCAACTTTCAATTTCCAAACAGAGGTGCTTAAAAGTTGTGACATTCCTTGGGGATGTAAAGATATTTTGGTTGCTATAATATTCTTTTGATGTGCTTGGTAAGTAACTACATAAATATCGTAATTTTTAACATGCTGTTTGTTTCAATTCATTTGTACTATTTCACAGCAGAGGATTTAACAATTCATTTCTGTGGTGTGATGTTGACAGATCCCATCTTCATTTTAACTTAGAGAAGAAAAATCCCCACTTTAGTCTGTTCTTATGATTTGTTCCTTTGTACAAGTTTTTAAGGCCAAAATTGCAAGCCATAGCAGGAGGTTGGCTGAGCTCTGGAGCATTTTGCTTATTTTATTTCTGTCCAGTGATACTCCTCAGTGGGTTCAAAATTCCTCCACAGGTATAGCAGCTGAATATGTGGATAAGAACTTTTGTTTTACTGAGGTTTTATTGAAATGCCCCAATAATTTTTTTTTTGGGGGGGGGGGAATAGGTCCCTACTGTGAGACTTTAGTGGCATGTAGGATGGCCTCTTATTTTTAGTTCTGGCTGGTGATTTGTCAGTAAGTTAAGAAGCTTCCTGCAAATACTTGGTTTATATGGGAATTTTGTGACAGAGGGGTCTTGTGGAACCTGGTACAGTACAAGCACATGACTGCCTCTTCTCAATAATCCCTTTGCAACCCAAATCCCAGTATGTGCCTAATCAGAGTGGGATGCTGTCGGGAGGTGGCAGTCTCCCTCCCTGACAGCCTTCCTCCTTGCCTCTTAAAAAAGAAATAGAAAATCTTAAGAGGCAGTGACTAGATCAGGTCAGAGAAGCAAAATAACCTAAGGTGATGCTAGAACGGGATATCAATTCATAGTTGGTGTGAGACTTGGAAGTTTGCCACTGTCAAGATGCACTGGGTCCGAACAGGTAAGTGAAAGCAGCATATAGCACTTCTCTGGTGAAGCAGCAAGGCTGATTGACTGATTCTATTTCATTTCTGGTGACTTACTAGTGAATTGGTATGCAGGAGAAAGGAAGGGATAACAGAGGCCTCCATCCAGTATCTAAATTCTCAGAAGACTAAAGCAGTTGTTTTAATAAGAGGTGAGAGACTGGGCCTTCTAAGCCAAAGCTGCAGGATGGTGTGTATATGCAAGTGGTCAATGTTAGATTTGGAAAGATAACAAACTATTCTTGGGATTCATTGCACAGACGTATTAATTACAAAAATATAGGATTGTGTAGAGACAGGCATTGAATACATTATTGATTCTTAATTAGATCTTTCCCTCTCTTTGTTTACTCGTGATTGTGAATTTCTGATGATTAATTCCCATTGATTTCCTTGGTGTGATTCAGTGGGCATGTCCTAGAAGTTGCCTTTTTTATTTCTCAAACTTCCTGCCACGATGGGAACCATTACTGCATCTATTTGTCTGTCCCTACTCAATTCAGAGAAATGCAATATCACACATCACGTTTACATGGGATACTACTCAATGCAATTGATCTCAGGGTAGCAATTCATTAATTGTGACTTATCCCCAGAAACACTTTGTTCTTTTGCCTGGATCTGTTGCTCTCAAATGCTCTTAATGCATTGATCTTAAGTTAGAGAATCTTCTGATAAGGATGGAGGAATTCTAGGCCTCTCTATAACAGCATGTGAATCCTCTAAGGTTAGGTATCTAAATCATCTCATCACAAAGAGAATTTGTTCAAGTAAATGTTCTGTTTCCAAAATATTGGTTAGAAATAAATCAAGGCTGCATTTGACCCTCATGTCTAATTTCTGCATCTACTTTTGAGGCAAGGTGAATATGACCTAATTCGTGTGAACACTGTTGCATAACAGCCAAGGGAAACAGAGAACAAGAGCGATGTAAAAAAGAAAGTACAAAATAAATGCCTCATCTAGCTTAGTGTTGTCTACATTGAATGGCCACTTTCTGGGGTTTCAGATGAGAACCTTTCTTGTCCCTGGATTGTTGTGACAACAAAATAAGGAGTTAACCCATGTTCACCTTGTTGCACTCCTTAAAAATAGATGGGATATAAATGAAAGCAAGAAGTACATGGGACTGGATTACAATCCTGTATGTGATGACTCTATCCCGGTATAGTATCCAGCTGTGTCCCTATTTTTAGTACAGGGAAAGGGAAATTCTGTACCTCAGTGAGTGAGTATAAGCATATGCAACACCAGGAACAGGTTGCTGTCTAAATTTGGTGATAAAGTCATGATTTTGAGCAACATGAATTTTTGCTTAAATTGGGGATTTCAACCAATTTTAAGGATAGGGACGGAAACACAAAGCTCCCATTTTTCAGGCAAAAAAATTCTCACCTACTTTTAAGACCTCTCAAGTCTAGCAAAGAAAAAAGAACTGTACCATGCCCCTTTCAGTGATGGTTTCTTACCAACAAAAGGATTTCGCTAATCTGTTGACAGAATGTTGCTGCTTTTGATCCAAAAAGGGTTCTTATTTGTGCTGCATTATCCAAGAAGCAATTGCTGTGTGGTTCTTTTTATTAATATTAGGATGTTACAATATTCCACAATATTAATTGAGAAAACTACTAAAACTCTAATTCTACTGTACACTGTACATTTTCAATGGACGGAGTCTTAGATTGCTAGGAGACTAGCTTTACACCTCTTTCTTACAATCCTCTGGACATGAACTGGCCATATGAAGTTATAAGGAGCGGATTTCTGCTCAATGGATACAGCTAGGATCTGTTGTGCAAATAAGCTGAGAAAAACAATTCCACCCCTTTGCCTTTTATTATTTCAGAAAGAGTAGATTCAAATTCTAGCATAAACAGATGCAAATAACTATTGTAGAACTGGGTGTTCCAGTTAGATGATAAATGCTGATTCTTTTGTGGAGCATGAGTGAAATAATTGATTCACAATTGGTGCATGTTTCAGTGTAGGTGTTCTGTGACCATAATCACTTGGTTTATCAATAACTGATGTCAAGTATACTTGAGAATCTATCTTTTCCATGTTTCTGTCATATTCTGTGTACTGTACAGTATCAACAACTCATGCCAGAATAGATTATGGGAGACTGAATAAGGTGAAAAGCCTCTTTGGAATGTCCTCCTAAGATTTGGATTTTTTTTTAAAAAAAGGCCAACACAGTTTTTATTTCCTCCAATGTAAAAACAATACAGCAAAACATCAATGATTCTTAAGCTGCATTACACACTATGTAAAGACTATCTTTACGATTAAGCTTCTTTGTGCCTTTCTGTAGCATTCTTTGTGTGTCTGTGGATACCTGTGAGTACCTTTTGGGGATCCCTGTTTCAATGTGTTGTAGAATTAATAGAAGTTGAAGCTTAACATGTCTGGACAGTCCCAGGTTGAGGAAGGGTATCTGAGCTAGCACAATCACAGAAACTGCAGTAAATTGAAGCATGGCCAGATTTGCTCTGGTAGTGTTAACATCATCAACCAATTCAAAAGTCAGAGTTATTAAATAGGGTTTATTGTAAAAAAAAAAAGCAACAACCCAAAACCAAAACTGCTACTCTGTAGATAGGAAAGTTGCCAGCATGGACACATACAGTACTGGTCAATTTTGATTAGTAGCAATTTAGAGCATCGTGACCTTGGATGGGAAACTTATTTAGTCCTTTCTGAGATTGAATTTAATTTATTAGATTTGTTATGGATGCCCACTCAGAACCTTTGATGTGTAGAGCAACTGCGTTGAGATGCACACCTGTGACTACTCCCTTAGCAGTCCAGATTAATTAACACCCAAAGTTGAATTTCTGCAATTTATTTTAATAGTGTGATTTAGATATATCCACATACACAGTTATTTTGCACACAAAAGCTTCTAATAATTATGCAGTGAACCTGGCTCCTTTCCCCGTTAAAGAAGGCATCCTTTTTCTTCAGTCCTCCCGTATTTTCCCTGACTTACTCATATTTAATGAGAACAAAAATGAAAGGCTGCTCCCAGGAACTGTTAAAACAAACACAGCAGGCAGCCATAATATTTTCTTTTATGTTATTGGATTGCATAGAAGTGGTTGAACCCTGCACAATGGGCATATTCCAGTATACCTTCATTGTATTTCAGATCTATCTGAATGTGCCTTCCGTAGGAAGCTGTGTGTGCAACAGTCCTTTCCAATTGCACTTTGAACAATGAGATTGATAATAATAGAAAGACTGTATTTGAGGTTGCTTGTAGATCACCCTGATAAGGTTTTGTAAGGTATGATAACTCTGGGATAGGGGTGAAAAATGACACTTCTAAGATTCTTCTTCGTAAACAGGGATTCCTCAGAGTCATATTAGAAACAATCATCGTTTTCCCTTCTTTTTGAACAGGATCCACACTATGAGCATTTATTGATCAGTGTGCCTGAAAGCCCCAAGCATCACACTCTTAGAACTCCCTTTTTAATAAATGTCAGCTTTATTGGAAAGTTTCTCTGCTTTTTTTTTTCTTGGTGGCTGAAAGGATTCTTGTGAGCTTCTGCGGTTAAAAGGATTATGGGTAAATTATTGCTTTCCTACAAAGACGACGTTGATTGGCTGAGTCTTTGCCCTTGGACTTTGTGCTCTCTTTGATAAGAACCCCAATGAGTTATATGAAGTTGAGAAATTATTAACTTGGTGTGTATGTGCCAGAGAACAGGGGAGAAAGGAGTGGCTCTCCTGAGACAAAAATTGTATCCTATTGTCACACTAATATGCTGTTACTTATAATTGAATATAGGGCCATCAACCCTCCCTCCTCTGGTGGAATTCCCCGTCTTCTTCTTTAATACTCTGCCTCCTTTTGCTTAGTTTCTGGAGAATATTGTGCAGATCCCACAACAAAATGGCTGCACTAGATAATGGGGTGAAGGCCACAGGAGGTGCCTGGAAAAATATGTTTTTCACACCTACTTTCCATGTCTTAGGTAGAGTTATTCCTGTGGCTGCTTATCATTTATGTGCTGAATCTTTTAGTTGCTTTGGCCAGTTGCTTGGGTTACGGTAATGTATGAGCAAGTTTCTATGACCGGTTACCGTAACCTATCACAGGGAAGGGGGTGTTACATGCCATATTAAGCAAAACATACAATTATGAGTTAGCTTTATACTGTATAAGCAAGCAGTCTTAATCAGCTTTCTGCAATTTTCTTACCGCACTGCCATCTACCTAATGTCAGCTGCCATTATGTCCCATCACCAAAACTCAAAAGAACCACACTTTGATCAAGGACATCTTTGTTCTTTCCAGAAGTATTTTCCTGGTCCTGCTAGCACCTTTTTTTTTTTGGACGGTGTCAAGCCTATTTAATATTTTAAACCCACTTTACACAGCAATTTACTTCAGCATAATAAGGCACAGTTTTAAAGCTTTTCAACTTTCCCTGGATTTTTGCCAAATTTGAAGGGAATCCATTCAAATTGGTCTCCAGAGATTTTGTTGTTGTTGTTTTAAGCATCCATTATACTTAACTGGAGAACATTCTCCATGTCTGCAGCTACCTCAAATGGAGAGAGGCAGCTGAGGAAAGATAAGCAAAATCAGTGACTTGTATTGCTAACTCGCTTGGCCCCACACCTCATCCATACATAGCTGAATACAAAATTGTTACGTTGGAATGTCTTTGTGCTCCTACTCTTTTGTCCTGTGTGTTAACTATGTTAATTTTGTCTTGCCTTTACAACAGTGAATCCAGGTTTATACAAATGTACCTTTCATGGCATCTACTAATTCCGTGTTTATATTAGTATTAGTATATACAGTATTTCTAAATACACACAATTATCATGTAGTATAAATGCTTGTAAGTAAACTACAAGCTTAGTCAGATTACAAGGAGCTGTGATCTGCAGTGAAATCCTAGTTGTAAACAAGATTGTGAACCATTCATTTCTTTTACAGAATTTTACTAACCCTCCTGAATTAGAAATGATGGTGAGCCTTTGCATCAAACATCATCTGATGCATTTTCAGAAGAACAAGGAAGTGTGTTTTCATGAGCAAGTGATATGTTGCAGAAATGTAACACAAAGCCTCCTCATATTGGCTGCTTATCTCACTGAACTTTGCCTGATACACAGTCAGTGTCATGGTTTAAAATGGCAGGAGAAAATTCTTCAGTGAAGAACATGGAGTCTTTGTGTCACTAGCTCTAAATTAAACACCAAGTTCTAAATGAATGCATATATTTAGTTTGTTACTTCTGTTATTTATGGTATGTGTTAAAAAAGACATTTGTTGCTGCATAATTTAAAACTACGCTACCTCAGAGTTTTCAAAATCCTAATTCCTACAAATCTAGTGAGCACATTGCCATATTTTTTTTCTTTTCTTTTGCAAAGACATTGAATGTCAGGGTTTCTGGAGGAAAATGGATGCTCATAGGGGAGAAGAAAGAGACTTGCTCTTTATCCTGCTTTCATGGGATCCAGGCACACTTGAGTTCATTGAACTGCCCAATTCAGATCTGGCCTAAGGGTGGAGAATATATAGTTCACAGTTACATTAATGAGCAAATACAGTGCAGCTAATAGGATTTACATGTTAAAGCAAATTCAAATTACATTTTTCCCATTGGAAAAAGAGTAAATATTCCAAGGTTAAGATTTATGCTTTTCTTACACATGGTTTAAAAAGGCATTGAGTACTGTTGGTGTGCCTTGAGGTCTGTGTATGCTTAGTGGAGAAAATATATGGGTGGGGGAGTACTGCTTAATTTTGTATCAGAATTGCACATTTCCCATTTTTTGGCAGCCTGACTTACAGGTAATGGGCATTTCTGGGATAATGTTCCAATAGCCGTCTGGAGAGATTTTTCTCCTAATGTGAAATGTGAATTTCCCCTCCAAAACCAGAGGAGAAATTCAAAATTGGTGTCTTTGCCTTATCTCCCTATAGACCAGAGGTGGGTTGCTCCCAGTTTGGCCCAGATCGGGTGAACGGATAGTGGCGACAGCGGGAGGCTCCGCCCACCTTCTGTGCATGTGCAAAAGCGTTGCGCACAAGCGAATCAGTAGTAAAAAAAATGGAACCCCACCACTGCTCTAGACCTGTGAAACAGTCTTATTCCAAAGATGAGAATTTCTAATCTGAGGAAGCTTGCAAATGGGCTCTAGCAAGGAGAGGCCTCAGTACTGCTTCTCTGGCTCTGTCTACTTTTTTTAATGCTCATTTATGGAATTCTCGATGCTCTCTAAGCTTGGTTATTTGCTTGCAGATGTTTTGTTACCCAACTAGGTAACATCATAAGTGCTAACAAGTGTGGTGTTTGCTCCCTGTTTATGTACAGTGGTTATTTAATGCTGGTTTAATATTTAGAGCAGCTCCAGAGTTGGTCTAAATCAGTGTTTTTCAAAACTGGCAACTTTTTTTGTGGATTTCAGTTCCCAGAATTCCCCAGCCAGTATTCTCCCATAATTCTGGAAGTTGAAACCCACAAATCCTAAAGTTACCAACTTTGAAAAACAGTGTTATAAATTCATACCTAGGTGCTCCCATGCTACACCCCTTTTAGGCGGCCTGCACTGGTTACCAGTTGTCTTCCGGGTGCGATTCAAGGTACTAATTATGACATTTAAAGCGCTCCATGGCTTAGGCCAGGGTACCTGCAAGACCACCTACTGCCACCAATAGCCTCCCACCGTCCAGTACGATCCCACAGAGTTGGCCTCCTCAGGGTGCCGTCGGCCAGACAGTGTCAGCTGGTGACCCCCAGGGGGAGAGCCTTCTCTGTGGGAGCGCCTTCCCTCTGGAATGAGCTGCCCCCGGAGCTTTGCATAATCCCTGACCTCCGGTCCTTCCGACGCACCCTAAAAAGTTGGCTTTTCCAGCAAGCCGGCCTGGCCTGTTAATTTTATTTAATTTTTAAAATGTGAGTGTTATATAAATTGGGTTTGTTTTTTGGACTGTTTCTAATTTCCTTTTAACTTTTGTACTATGTGTTTTTTAATGCTGTATGCCGCCCTGAGTCCTTGGGAGAAGGGCGGCATATAAATCTAATAAATCCAAATCCAATCCAATCCATTTGTTCCAGTGCATACAATTTGAGTTATTCCTTCAAGAAAAGGGCAGAGATTGAGAATACAGGTAATACGGCCTCAATTAAGCCCATAATTTCTGTTGTTAAGTGAGAAGTGAGTTGTGCCCAATTTATGCCCTTTCTTGTCACGGTTGTTAAGTGAGTCACTGCAGTTGGTAAGTTAGTAACCAGATTGTTAAGTGAATCTGCTTTCCCCATTGCTTGTCAGAAGGTTACAAAAGGTGGTCACATGACTTTGGGACACAGCGACATTCATAAATATGAGCCAATTGTCAAGCATCTGATTTTGATCACGTGACCATGAGGACTCTGCAATGTCGTCACTGTGAAAAACAGTCAAGTCACATTTTTCAGTGCTGTTGTAACTTTGAATGGTCAATAAATGAACTGTTGTAAGTTGAGGACTACCTGTACAGTGCCTTCCTGATTTCTAGTGGCAACTCTATTACTGACAGCCTGTTTGAAAATACTGGAGGACTTCTGACAGATTTTCTCTACTAATCAATTTCTTAAAGAATGCATGATGGAGGAAGAGGAAAAAACTGGATAATACCAGATACTTCCAGTTCTGTAACTTTCATTTCACACTAAAACTTGCTTCAAAGTTTAAATATATGCCTTATATCAAGTAAAACAGACAAGAATATCTGAAATTGATATAAAAGCTGTATCCTTATTTTGTTTTAGTCCAATGGAGTTATAAAAAAATTGATGGAAGACCATTTTAAATAATGAAAGAGCAATTTCATATTTTAAATGTGTATTCATTCATTGATAAACTAATGACTATTGAAAAATATTAAATATAAGGTAGATTCTTTTTTCTTCTTAGAAAAAAGTTCTTCTTTTAATTTGTACTTTTTTCTAAAGAAGAGTACAATTTTTGTTAAAAAAATTAATTCAATATTGTATTTCCACAAAAATTAAAGATGTTAAATAATTGGAAAAAGAAAAAAAATGAAATAACAGATCTTTGCGTTAAGCATTCTGTTCTCGTGTAAACAAGATCACTTATTTCAAAATGAACTGTCTAGAAAGAACGTTGGTCTTACCTGAACGTTTTTTTCTGGAGTAGTGGAGGGAGGGGTCACAGCAGGGTTAACACAGCCTGATTGGTCCATTTGACTGAGAGAAAACTTCTTAACCTTCGCCTTCTCCCGTTGGTTCCCAGTTTCCGCGATGTCACGGCCAGCAACTGCAAGTCAAACACAAACAAGAACAAGCCCCCCCGGGGCCTCCCGATTCTACACCTCCCGGACCCAGTCTAACTAACTAACTAGGGCGGGAAATGTGACCCCTCCCTCCACTACTCCAGAAAAAAACGTTCAGGTAAGACCAACGTTCTTTTTCCAGTAGAGTGGAGGGAGGGGTCACAGCAGGGACATACCCACGCTATGTCCCCGGGCGGGCAGACTGGGTCCCAGGTGAGGAATCGGCCACCACCCTCTGAAGGACCCTCCGGCCAAAAGATGCCTCAGCCGAGGCATAAGCATCCAAACGATAGTGCCTAATAAAAGGTGTGGGGGAAGCCCAGGCAGCCGCCCTACAAATATCCTCGAAAGGTGCCCTGGTGGCCCAGGCCGCCGAAGTAGCGGCACTGCGGGTGGAGTGCGCAGTGATCCCCGATGGGGGAGTCTTCCCAGAAGCCCCGTAAGCCTCAACTATGGCCAACCTAATCCATCGTCCGATGGTGGAAGAAGACACCTTACATCCTAACGAGCCTGGACGAAAGGAAACAAATAACGCTTCCGTCCTCCTAATGCCCTCAGTTCGCTTTAGGTAAATGCGAACAGCCCGGCGAACATCCAGCTTATGCCACACCAACTCCCGCTCTCTCGAGGGATTGGGACAAAAATTCGGGAGCACGACCTCCTGGGCCCTGTGAAACTGTGAATTCACCTTCGGAATGAACGAAGGATCCAAGCGAAGGACCACCCTGTCCTGGTGTATTACACACAGGTCACTGCGTGAAGAAAGGGCCCCCAACTCTGAAATGCGCCTGGCCGATGTAATGGCCACTAAAAACACCACCTTAAGGGTAAGCAGACGCATGTGTACCGTCCTAAGTGGTTCGAACGGGGAGCTCGTCAGAGCCTGGAGAACCAGGGTCAGATCCCAGATTGGAAACCTATGAACCGGAGGCGGACGGATGTTAGCCGCCCCCTTCAGAAAACGCTTAATCAGGGGAGAACGGGAAAGGATGGGGGAACCCTCCCCCCCCAGAATGGTGGCCAAGGCCGCCACTTGACGCCGGAGCGTATTATGCGACAAGCCGTCCTCCAACCCCTTCTGGAGGAACTCCAACACATTTGGGACGGTAGCCCTAGAAGGATCCAACCCCAAAGGAATACATCACTTCGCAAACGCTTTCCATGTGGCATTGTAAATCCTAACCGTGGACGGCCTCCTAGACGCCTCTAAGGTGGCTATAACTCCCGACGAAAGTCTCTGCCCCCTCAGGATCCTCCGTTCAAGAGCCAGGCGGTCAGATGAAGCCACTGAGGCCCTGGGTGATGTAAAGCCCCCTGACTCAGAACGACCTCCCCCGGGGGAATCCTCCAGGGGTCTGCTACCGACAGCTGGACCAGGTCCGCGAACCAGGGTCTCCTCGGCCAGTATGGTGCTAACAGAATAACGAGAGCCCTCTCTGTGACTATCTTCCCTATCGTACGGGGAACGAGGGGAAGGGGAGGAAAGGCATAAAGGAGGCCCGGGGGCCACCGGCTCCTGAGAGCATCCGCTCCTTCCGCCGACGGAGACTGGAACCGGGTAAAGAACAGGGGCAGCTGAGCGTTGTCGGGGGAGGCGAACAGATCCACCCGAGGTGTGCCGAACCTGCTGCATATCTTCCGAAACAACTCCGGGCCCAGTTGCCACTCGCCATCGTCTAGGGTTGTGCGACTCAGCCAATCCGCCTGAAGATTGGACACTCCTGAGATGTGCTCCGCCACTATGGAGGCCAAGTGTCTCTCCGCCCACAAGCCCAACGACTGCGCCTCTCTCCAGAGAGAACGTGAGTGGGTGCCCCCCTGGCGATTGACATGGGCCTTCGTCGCCACATTGTCCGTAAGCAGGAGGACATGGCGCCCCCGCAGGTGATGACGAAAAGTCCGTAGGGCAAGCCGCGCGGCTTTCAACTCCAGCCAATTGATGTTGTGGCGGAGATCCGAGGCAGACCAACGTCCCTGGGTCATGTCGGAGTCCATCACGGCCCCCCAGCCGAAGAGGCTGGCATCCGTCGTCACTGTGACTCTCTCGGGCTCCCAAAAACAAGCCCCCTGTTGTAGCGCTGGGGACAACCACCACCGAAACGAGAGTCTCACCTCCACCGGTAGAGGAACTGGCCGCAAGGAGTTGCTCATCATCCTTCTCTGGACCGGGATCAAGGCCCACTGGAGAGGTCGCAGGTGGAGCCGGGCCCAGGGCACTATCCCTATGCAAGAGACCATCTTCCCCAGGAGTTGAGACAAGGTCAGGATGGAAACAGACCGTCTTTTTTGTACGGAGGAGACCAGCTGGCGTAGGCTGGACAAGCGTTCTGGAGACAGGCGGACCCTCCCTGACTCGGAGTCTATCACTGTCCCTAGGTGTAGGATCTGCCTGGATGGGGACAGGTGGCTCTTGGGAAAGTTCACTGAAAACCCCAACGCCTGAAGCCAACGGATCGTCAGCCGAAGATCCGACTTGGCTCTGGGGAGGGACCCTGCCTGAACGAGGACGTCGTCCAAGTAGCACTGAAGTCTCACCGGAATGGAACGCAGGTAAGCCGCCAGTGCTGCCAGGACCTTGGTGAACGTCCGCGGAGCTGAGGCCAGACCAAACGGGAGAGCCCGGTACTGGTAATGCCTGCCCCGGTGAGAGAACCTGAGATAACGCCGGTGAGACTGAAGGATGGGGACGTGGAGATAGGCCTCCGTCAAATCTACTGAGGCCATGTAATCCCCCTTCCGAATGCCCTGCAGAATGGATTTCAGGGACGCCATCTTGAACCGCCTGTATACTAGGTAGCGGTTTAGGCGTTTCAGGTTGAGGATTGCCCTCCAACCCCCCGAGGATTTTGGAACTACGAACAGATGGGAGTAGTAGCCCAGACCCCTCTCCGGCTCCGGAACAACCTCCACTGCCCTGATTTCTAGAAGATGGGCGACCGCGAGGTCCATGAGACGCCGCCGCTTCGGGTCCCGAGCCGGGGGAAAAACTTTGAAAAAACTTGGGGGTTTGGAGAGGAATTCTAACCTTAGGCCGTGGCGAACGGTCGCCCTGACCCAACCGTCTGACGTGATCCGATCCCACTCGTCCGCATACAGTGCCAGGCGGCCTCCGATGGGATGACTCAGGTTCGAGTCATTTCCCTCTGCGGAAGGGGCGGCCGCCCCCCCCACGAAAGGGCCGCTTGGACTGCGGCTGATATCTAGAACGGTCCTGAAAACTCTGTCTATTAAATGACCTGTCCTGCCTGTACGGTTGGTATCGCTGGTCCTGATCCCTGTCATAAGACTTGAACTGGGGCCTGCGATAGGGATGACTACGGGACTCCGCCTTCTTGGTGGATGTAGGCATAACTTTCTTTTTATCTTTGTTTTCCACCAAAATCGGGTCTAAGGAAGCCCCGAACAAATTTGGACCCTCAAAGGGGGCAGCTACTAGGTCCCACTTGGCTTTATAGTCCATCTGCCAGTTCCTGAGCCACAAAAGTCTACGAGAGGCCACAGAGGTGGCCAAAGCACTTGAACCAAATCTAACTGCGTCTAGGGTCGCATCAGCCGAATACTGACACGCTGCCATTATTTTAGCCAAATCCTGGTGTACGCGCTCCTCCTGGATCGGAATGCGCTCCTGGAGCTGGCGGAGCCACATGACCGTAGTGCGGTTAAAGTACGAGGCAGCAGCCGCTGCCCGCACCGCCCATGCTGAGGCCTTAAAACTTTTACGTAATGTGAGCTCCGCCCTCTTGTCCTCTGCCTTAAGTTTGTCAGCCGCGTCCCCCGAGACTACTGGAGAAGAGGAGACTAAAGCTGCTATGGGCTGATCTATAACTGGAAGCTGAATAGCCTGCACAAAAGACTTTTCCATGTAGTAGGCGCGACGGTCGTTGCTGCCAGGTGGGGAAAAGTTAGAAGGACGGGCCCATTGGCTAGTAGCTACCTCTAAGAAAAGAGGAGGGGCAGGAATCTCCTCCTTATTGGTGGCCGTCGCTGAGAACATGACCATGTCCGGATCCGTAGGCGGTGGGACCGTGGGGTCCCCCGTGCCCACCTTGGTGGTTCTCCTAGCCTTCTTAAGCAATGGTTTGAACATGGCCTGGAGGAAAAGATTGGAAGAGCGAGGCGGCTCAGGAGCCGCATCCTCCTCCTCAGAGAACCCCCAATCATCCCTCCGTGCCTCCCCCCTAGAGGAGACCTCACTCATGAGGGAAGGCGAAGAAGCCCTAGATCTGGCTACTAAAGGGAGTAACTCGACTGTGGTGATAAGGTCTGTCCCTTTGGGAAATGCCCCTAGAAATGGCTGCAGAAATAAGCCTTTTGAGATTCTCAGGGAGGTTTTCGAGATCCTCCTCATCTCCTTCTGAATCATAGTCTGGTGCCACATAGGCCCTGCTGGATCTCCTACCCCTAACTGGACCTGCAGAGGTACCTTCCAATGGATCCCCCCTATCTTCTTCTCTAATCCCCGGGAAAGCAGAAGGAGAGCGAGGCGCCCCCCGCTCCTGACTCCTATCAGATCTGCATGGGGAAGCAGAGGAAGAGGAAGAGGAAGGGCTGAACCCCCTAGCCACCGGTGGGGGAGGGCAGGATGCCACCGCGTGTGGGGATCTGGATCTGGGCCTAGGATCCCTGGCCTGTCTCTTCTCAGCCCTTTCAATGACCTTCTCTATGGCCCTGGATCGCCTGAGCTCATCCCTTTGCAGAGCTCTCGAAGGCCTGTCCTCAGCTGAAGGCCTAGAAACCCGAGGCCTAACTGGGGGAGTGGGCTCAACCTGATCTTCGCCTGCCTGAGCTGGCGCGGCCTGCTGGGACTCAGTTCTATCTGCCATCCCCACTCACGTGCTCCCGAACGAAGTTTTTGGTAGGAATTGCCCTTCAGCTGGTGAGAATCGCCTGCTCCGGGCCTCCGGTAAAGTTGCAAACAGCACTGCCACGTTTTTCACAGCCTCTCCGTGTTGCAAGCCCCAAACACGTGACTCAAAATGGCCGCCGGCTTCTTTGGGCGGTTCTTTCAAAAGCGCGCCTAAAAATGGCCGCTTACCTCGCCCTTAATTGCTAATGCCTGCAGCTGCAAGCTCGCCTTTCCCAAAAAACTCTCCAAATCACTGCTGGGCTCCTAAGCCACGAGGAGCCTTCCAACACCAAGAAAACGATTCCGCGCTGCTGCCGTGGGCTGTAACCGGCCCGGGAAGCTAGCGGTTTAAATTAGAAGCCGAAAAGCCGCTTTCGCGCCGAAAAGCCCCAGCGCGCTGCGAGCCTCACCAGAAAGTTTTAAAAAAGACAATTTAAGCACGCAGGATCGCCCGGCACACCCGAGACCCCAGGCACCAGTCCGGAGCGATCCCTTAGGAGAGGGGGAGGAAGCGCCCCCCCCCACTGACTATCTCAGCCTCCTGAGGGCAGCCAAACAACAGCCCTGCAAGGCGGACCACTACAAAAAATTTTGAACTAAAAAAATCCGAATTCAAAGTGCCAACAACACTAACACTGACTAATAAAACCCAATAAAACTCTCTTACTAGGAACCAAACCTGTGTCTTGGACCTTGACTGAGAGGAAACTGGGAACCAACGGGAGAAGGCGAAGGTTAAGAAGTTTTCTCTCAGTCAAATGGACCAATCAGGCTGTGTTAACCCTGCTGTGACCCCTCCCTCCACTCTACTGGAAAATATTTCTGGCAACAAGGGCAAGTAAATTTGGTGAGTCAAATGTTTCTTCAGGAGGTGGAAAACATGTCCATGTAATTTATATCCTAACAAAGGTTGCCACAAAGAAGAGGGAGTCAAACTATTCTCCAAAGCACCTGAGGGTAGAACAAGAAGCAATGGGTGGAAACTAATCAAGGAGAGAAGCAACTTAGAACTGAGGAGAAATTTCCTGACAGTGAGAACAATTAATCAGTGGAACAGCTTGCCTCCAGAAGTTGTGAATGCCCCAACACTGGAAGTCTTTAAGAAGATGTTGGATAGCTATTTGTCTGAAACGGTATAGGGTTTCCTGCCTAGGCAGGGGGTTGGACTAGAAGACCTCCAAGGTCCCTTCCAACTCTACTATTGTATTGTATTGTATTGTAAGTCTTTTTATGCATTCAGTACCTCTCAGAGCGATAAATAGTATTTAAGAAATTATGGTAACTTTGAAATTTTTATTTTAAAACAATTTCCTATAACTGCCTATGTGTATGTATTCTTTATTTACTGTATTTCTATTTCTAGGCTTACTACCAGCTTTCCTAATGATTTGTTGTAAACTTGCTATAGAACTGAAAGCTGCAATCCTTTGCAATAGTTCTGTTCCTTTAAATTTAAATGTGTCTTATCTGATTGTTCTATTTCTGTCACTTGGGGGGGTGTGTGCAGGGTTTTTTAACTGTTTTATTACATGATGGTTTTTTTTTAATGTTGCAAGCCGCCCTCAAGTCACTTATGTATGAGCTGGGCAGCCATATAAATTTGTTTAATAAATAAAATCCACTGCAATCAATTTCTTAATAAACACAGACATGCATAATTATGATATAAGTGATTCGTACATGGGATTGAGATACAGGCTTTTGTAATTTGTGGCAAAGCCTGCACTGCTTGTTAAAATGTATTTTACACTTGTTAATTCAATATATTTCAAAGTGTACAAGGAAATGTAATAATGTAGAGGAGCATGTGATAATAATAAAATAATAGCTGGGAAGTGACTGAAGGTCATGTATGGGAGGATGGATTCCAAGCTTGCAAAATCATCCTTGCTTTTTCCTCTTAAGATCCATCAGTTGGAGCCAGGTACAAATGACTGTAAAGAATGATATGTACACAGATTTGATCTGGATGCTGAACTGGAGCTGAGCTGGCAGCCCTTTGATGCATTTATTATGAAGAAACTTTTTGATCAACGGTTAAAACTACTGAAAATCAAAAATCCTTGCTGGTCTACTTCAAATTACCTATCTTTGGCTTGTCTCCCAGTGATGTATTCCAGTCCAGTTGCTGCTGAGTAGCAATCTGAAATGTGGCATCTCTGAATATGACTCCTAAGCTATCTTGTAAGCCCCTCATGTCAAAGAGAGCCTGTCCAAATTGGTGTGTCCTTCTGTCAAACTGCTCTTATCCTGAACATGTTTCTCTTAATAGTCAATTAAAGTTGGATTACACATTTCCAGTTTTTAGCATAATAGCCTTTCAGATATTTGAAGCACACTATCATATCTTTTTTAAGCAGCAACTCTTTAAGTGTGTTCCCAGATATCCTGATTGAACTGGAAAAAGCAAACCATGTAGATTTTATACAAAACAGATTTAGAATGTAATCTGCTATGCAGAAATGGTAATCTGACGTTTTCTCTAGTAGGTATTACAAAGCGAAATTAATAATTTCTATTAACTTTATGATAGATGATTAATGTATTTGAAAACATGTTTTGCTAAGAATACAACATTTTATAAATCAAGTTTAAATGGCATGAATAAAAAATGAAGGACAATCGCTTGATCATTAAATGATTTTTAATTACTTAAAATATTAAGTAATACATTTACAAGATGTTCCCCTGTAATGAAAACTTTAATAAAAATTTTAATAATACATTTGAATATCATTTGTTTCCCTTAAAGGTGCATAAGAAATAAAGTACACAAAAATAGTCACATAAAATACATTCACAAATGGACATATACTATGCAATATGTATACATGGATACATATAAATAAGATATAAATAATATATAAATACATAAAAATTAAACACTGGATGATATTTAATGTTGCTCATAGTCCCACTTAAATACTTAACAGAAGAATTACAATATTGAGGAATATTGTAATTATTTGAATGATTTTGCTATATTGTATACAAGCAACAGATGCTTTGGGTAGAAAATAGACTTTTTCAAATAATTTTAAAGATAACATTTTTAAAAAGTCTTATCCTATACTGTACTAGGATAGTGAAAAACATTATGAAGCATTATTATTTAAATAGGAAATCATTGATGAAAGTAATAAACTTATAAAGTGGATTCTTGTAAATAACCTTATTTTTCAGTTACACATGTCTTTGTATAAAATTGGTCCATTGATTCATATAACAAACTCTTTAAACTTTAAAAAAATTGTCATTTTTTTTGCCTCGTAAAAATGGTATTGCACTCACATGGTAACAAACCAGTACAGTCTGTGGTAAAAGAGAAATAACATAATGAAGCTTGCTAGATGGTTGTATGACAGCTAATGAAATACACTGTTCTATGTTGTGCCCTAATTCTGGTTTTTTTAACTTATATCTTGTTTTTTAAAGAAATTGTATTGAAGCACATAGGCTTCTCCTTTTGATAAAGAAAATGTAGGTTTATCACAAGGTGGCTAATCCCCCATTTTCCCATGGATTGTCTTCCAATTCAGATGCTCCTGCTTGTGGTCTGTGTCCTTAGAAGATGAATGACAATTCCAGAACCATGGACAGCATTCTGTCCTTCAAAGAGCTTTCCAAATATAACTTTTACTATGGAATATAGAAAATGACACTTCATGTCTCAATCTGAATGTTTTCTACCTAAATACTGACAGTTTAACCCTAATTGTTTAAATGGTCCATCTAATTTCTATTGAAATTATTAATTTTGCTGTTCTTCACACATGACGGGTTACAAATTAATCTCAGCCAGTATACATGAACTCTTAACAGTCAATTTGTTTTTCAGTGTTAGAATATTTGTCTAATTATAATTTCCACACTGTTGGAAAAATAAATGTGAGATGTGTCATTTGATTGTTAGCATAGTATATGATATAGAGAACATGCCTACTTCCAAAATAAGGAATAGAAGAAGGACCTTTCCTCTAGCTAGAAAGCCATATTGGCAACAATTTTGTTTAAGATAGATTCTGGGTTGAGAACAGGAAGGAGGTTATATACGTTTCTAAAAATCATATCCCTATAATTAACATATGAACAGAAAATACTTCCCTCCCTGTTATCCTGAAGAATTCATCTTCACAATTCATCTTGATTGAATAGGTCTTTATTTCCTCAGGACTCCTTTTTGCAGTAATCTTCCAAATAGACATGTAGACCATTAGGAGAAATGGCAGTTAGTCTTACCTGAACTGCTATTTTTGGGGCTGGGACAGGAGGCTCCAGTAGTGATATTAACACGCTCAATTAGCCATGAGACTGGGATGAAGCTGAAGCCACACCTCTGTGCTCCACCCTTGACTTCCAGTTTCATCGAAGCGAGTTCCACCGAGACCTGAAAACAAGGCACAAAGGAGAACTCCCTCCACCCCAGCTAGGCTAACTACCTTAGGGCGGGAACTGGAGCCTCCTGTCCCAGCCCCGAAAATAGCAGTTCAGGTAAGACCAACTGCCATTTTACGGAGTGAGGGACAGGAGGCTCCAATAGTGGGACCTACCAAAGCTAAGTTCCATGGGTGGGAAACTAACAATCTGCAATGACCTGCTGTAGCACCCTGCGCCCGAACGCCACATCAGCCAATGTGAACGCATCCAACCTGTAATGCCAAATAAATGACGATGGAGAAGCCCACGTTGCCTCTCTGCAAATGTCACCTATCAGAGTCTGGGAGGCCCAAGCCGCCAAAGTGGCAGCACTCCTCGTCAAATGTGCCATAATACCAGCCAGCACAGGCAATTTCTGGGACTCGTATGCCAGGGCAATCACCAAGCGGATCCACCAACTAATGGTAGAAGACATAACTCTCTTACCCAGCGACGAAGTTTGGAAAGATAAAAACAGCACCTCCGACCTCTGGAAGGAGGCCATCTGCTTCAAATATATGTGCAGTGCCCATCGGACATCCAACCAGTGCCACTGCTGTTCACATTCCCTAACCGGATCCGGACAAAAATCCGGAAGAACAACCTCCTGGGAATGATGGAAAATAGAATTTACCTTCAGCATAAAAACCGGATCTAACCTCAACACAACCCTGTTGCTGTGAAACACGCACAAACCCTCCCTGGAGGAAAGTGCTCCCAACTCTGACACTTGTCTAGCTGACGTGTTAGCCACTAAAAACACCACTTTAAGAGTTAGGAGCTTCAGGGTAACTGTCCTCAATGGCTCAAAGCGTTCAGCCATGAGAGCCCGCAACATAGTAGGGAGATTCCCCATGGGGAACCTATGGACCACTGTAGGGCGCAAGTTGGAGACCCCCCCAAAGAAACCTCTTAACTGGGTAATTGGGTGAGGGAGACTGAGCCCTCATGTGGGAGAACTGTAGCAAGGGCAACCAGCTGCCTACGCACAGTGCCCAGGGAAAGCCCTTTATCTAACCCATCTTGGACAAAGTCCAGGACCTGTGGAACTGAGGCCCTGGTGGGCACCACCTGGGCAGCCTGACACCAGGCCACGAAGGAAACCCCGGTGGAAACATAGATCCTCCTAGTGGATTGTCTGCACGAGGCCTCTATGGTCCTAATCACTCGTAGTGACAAGTGAGCCACTCTCTGGGTGCACTAGCTTCCCCTGGTGCAACTCTACCTCCCCCTCTGGGATCTGCCATGGAGGCCGGACCCACAGAGTCATGAGATGCGCAAACCAGGCCCTCCGTGGCCAATGCTGTGACAGCAGGATCAGTTCTGCCTGCTCCCTGACTAGCTTCTGAACAACCCCGGGAATGAAGGGGAGGGGAGGAAAAGTGTACAGTAGCCTGCCTGGCCACTTTATGCGAAGGGTGTCGACCCCCACTGTTCCCCGAGTTGGGAACCGAGAAAAGAACTGGGGAAGTTGGGCGTTGGCCGGAGTGACGAAGAGGTCCACCACCGGTTATCCGAACCTCTGGCAGATGCTCTGAAACAGCTGCCTGGAGAGGTTCCACTCCCCATTGTCCACCATCTCTCGACTCAATCAGTTGGCCTGATGGTTGTTGACTCCCATGAAGTGCTCCGCCTGGATTGACCGCAGGCGTCTCTCTGCCCAGTTGCCCAGCAACATCGCCTCAGTGTGCAGTGCCCTGGAATGTGGGCCGATTGATGTGGGCTTGGCCACCACATTGTCGGTGAGGACCAGGATGTGATGACCCTTGATGGAGACTTGAAAGTGTTGAAGCACCAGATGGATCGCCCAGAGTTCCAGCCAGTTGATATTGGGTCAGAGCTCCTGCCAGGACCACCAACTCTGTGCCAACTGAGACCCCAGGGTTGCCTCCCAGCTGAACAGACTGGCGTCCGAGGTTAGGATGAGGTGCTCCTGGTCCCAGAATTCACACCTCTTGAGCAAGGCTGGGGACAGCCACCACTTGAGGGAGATCAGTACCTTAGAAGTGGCCTCGATCTTGGCTGATGAGCTGCTGGTGTTGGGCCTCTGGAATGGCAGGAGTCAGCACTGCAGAGTCCTGGTGTGCAACCGTGTCCATGGCACTACCTTAATGCAGGATATGAGCTTCCCCAACAAGCTGGAGAGAAGGGCTATGGGAACATAATGGTCCCTGCGGACCTGCTTAACCATATTAACCAAACTGGACTACGATCCGGAGAAAGGAAAGCCTTCCCTGAACAGGAATCTATAACAGCCCCCAAATGGAAGATCCTAGTGGAAGGGGTGAGAGAACTCTTTTCAACATTAACAGAAAAACCTAACCGTTCCAGGGTGTTTATGACCTGCAGAAGGTCCGCCCTCATCTGACTCAGTAATGCCCCTGGACAAGAATGTCATCCAGGTACCAATGTAATCTAATGGGGAAACCACTCAAGTACACCGCCACTACCGCCACTACAGCACCTTGGTGAATGATCTGGGTGTGGATGACAAATCAAAAGGCAGGGCTCTGTATTGATAATGATGCCCCAGATAGGAGAACTGGGGGAAATGCCTATGCTCTGGGAGTATGGGGATATGGAGATAAGCCTCCGTGAGGTCTATAGATGCCATGTAGTCCCCTTCCCGTCAATATGGACTTAGGTGAGGCCATCTTGACCTTGGGGTAAACTAGATATTGTTTCAAGAGCTTCAAGTTGAGAATAGCTCTCCAACCCTCCTGACACCTTCGACAAAAGAAACAAATTTGAATAGAACCCCTGACCCACCTGGTCCGAAGGGACTGGTTCTACTGCGGAAATGTCAAGTAGATGTTTAATAGCCTGACACATCAGTCTGCGCTTGTCTATGTTTTGAGCTGGGGGAAATGTGCAGAAGTAGTTCGGGGGAATGGAAAGGAACTCTAGCTGAAGCCCATGTGTGACTGTGCTGAGCACCCAAGCATCCAAAAAAATTTCCGCCCAGGCCTCGGAGAAGACAGCCAGGCGACCACCAATGGGTGGGGTCGAAGATGTCCTATTTGCCCCGGCAGTAAGGATGACCACCTCCCCCTCGAAAGGGGCACTTACTCTGCTGCTAGAAATGGGGCCTATCTCTGTTGTAACTTCTCTCGGGCTGCCTCTCCAACCTGGGGGAAGAGTACCTGCTCTGTTGAGCCTCTTGCTCCTGAGGGCGATACGAGGGCTTGTGGTAGAACTGCATAGACGTCTGTTCCTGCTTTTTCGCTGAAGTGGGCAGCACCTTCTTCTTATTCTTGTCCTCCACAAGGAGCGGGTCAAGGGCAGCTCCGAATAGAGAGCCCCCTGTGTAGCCGGCTGACGCCAGCTGCCACTTTGACTTGTTGTCCGCTTGCCAACCCTGGAGCCAAAGAAAGCGACGAGAGGTAACGGACGATGCCATTGCCCTGAAGCGAACTTCATGGCATTCAACGTGGCATCAGCCGAGAACTGCGCCATTGCCACTAACTTGTTTAGGTCTTGGTGGAGCTGCACATCTTCTGGGGGGATGCGCTCCTGGATCCATCCACAGGATGGCCGTATGATTGAAGAATGAGGCTGATGCCGCTGCATTGATGGCCAAGGCTGCCAACTGGAAGATCTTCCTCAGTGTCATCCCTGCTTTCCTGTCATCCACCTTAAGATTGTCAGCCACATCTTTGGCTACCAGGGAGGAAGATGATGCCAGTGCGGCCACAGGTGGCCCATGGCGAGTAGCTGCAATGCCTGGGAGAAATCTGGCTCAATATTATAAAAATGCCTATCATTACTGCCAGGGTTGGGAAAGGCTGCAGGTTTCTCCCATTGTTTCTTTACCACCTCCAGAAATAGGTGAGAGGCAGGGATCTCCTCCTTAATTGGTTTGGGTTCAGAGAAGACTGGGCCTTGAGGCTTCTTGACTGCACCCCCCTCCTTGGTCCCCTCTGTAGTTCCGTCCTTAGCTCCTTCCTTAGACCCTTCACCCTCCTGAACCTGTGCAGCGGCATGCGCCTTGCGCAGGAGGGATCGGAATAAATTTGGTGGAAAGAGGCCAGTGAAGGCTGGAGGATCCGGTTTGGAATTATTCTCATCCTCAGACAGGTCAGGGTCCCACTGGGCCTTATCCCCTGACACTGATTCTTCGCTAACTAGGGAAGGAGATATAGGACGGGTCACTGGAGCAGAGGGAGGACGTGCCTGAGAGGAGCTGGGCCTGGGGGCCTTGCCCCGCTCCGATGCTAAGGACCGGCCGGCCTGCTGCTGTAGGCCAGCAGAAATGCCAGAGGAAATGGCCCTCTCAATAAGATTCTGCAATCCCCTGGGAAGGTCATCCACATCCAATGAATCCCAGCAGGGATTCACTGGATCCTGAGTTGCCCCAGCCTGGGGAGCCAGGGAAGGCCTAGGTAAAGCCTAATCCCCACTGGGATCCACCTGCATGCAGGAATCCTCCAAATCCAGGTCCTGGTCTTCCAGGGAAAGAGGTGGGGAAGGGGGAAGCCTCCCCAAAAAACCTTCCAAGGGAATCTGGAGAACCCAGGGGGGGACTGGCTGTGGTGCACCCCCCAAAGGAGACCTGGAACGAGGAGGAGAGGCACTAAGCCTGCCCTGCTGGGCCCTTAACTTTTCTGCCCTGGAAAAAGTCTTAGATAGGGCCTTGTGCCTCCTAAGCTCATCCCTCTGTGTGACACGTGAGGGACGAGAGGCAGCAGCCACCCTTTGAGCCCTAGCTGAGGCTGTGGGGTGCTGCCTGGAAGAGGGGCCCTCCCCAGGAGAGAGTGGAGGAGAAGTGGTCCTCCACGCCTCCTCCGCCATTTGCCACATGGCAATACTCACGGCCCTCCAGGCGTAGCCTCCTCAACGCTCCCTCCACTTCCTCTTCAGCTGCAGCAAGGCAAGAAGTGGAAGAAGTAAAAGAATGCTGTCTTTTTACCTCCCAGGCAACCCCCACACCAGCGCCGAGCTCAGCGGGCTTCAGGGACTGCCACCGAGGCTTCTCTCGGTTTGAAACGCCCATGCGCTGTTTCGCCACTCCGCGGCTCGCCTCGCAGCCTCAGAATTCCTTTACGCTCTTCCCAGCGCTGCCATGGCTCGATCCCAGCCACCAAAGCCACCGCAAACAATTTGGAGTGATGAGAGGCCGTGGGGCTGGAAATCCCGAGGCCTCAAGCCTCCTGATCGTTCAGGGACCAGCGCTGCAGCAAAATAATAAATTTACTATATATTAAAACATAATATAAATCAATGTTTTTCCCCCTTGGCAACTTTAAAATGGGTGGACTTCAAGTCCCAGAATTGCACAGTCAGCATAGTGAGAAATACTGGTATAAAGTATAATAAAACATCAAGCACACCATGTTGGACAGGATATTCCAAAGTTGGGTAACTATCATTAGAAAAGCCTGCTTTTGCCTCCCATCCATAAGACTGATTCAGTGATTCCATTCCTCAGATCAGTTGGATCTGATGAAAAGGAGAAAGAGCTGTGTGTCATCAATATATTGATGAAATTTAACTAGAATGTTTCCACTCAAGTGATTTTAATGTGGGGATATATTGATGAAATTTAACTAGAATGTTTCCACTCAAGTGATTTTAATGTGGGGATAAAATTGTCCTTTGTGGAACCACAATATAAATGCCATGGAAATGACATTTTCCCTCCACCTCTTCTAGAGATGGCCACTCAAGTAAGAAAGGAACTACTCAAGAGGAATGGTATTAAAAGCCACCAAAAGGTCCATGCGAATCAACCAAACTGCAGTCCCCTATCTCTCAACCTCATAAAGATAATCTAGTAGGATGACCAAGGCATTTTAAGTGGCCAGAGTCTAAATCCTAATATGGAGGAAGCAATACAGTACTGATTTTGTATTATATAAGAGGAAGGGTAGTGGCTGAAGAATATGGAAGATACTCTATAGACCTGTTTCACCACTGAACAGATTGAATTATTTGATGGTCAGAAGACACTCTGGATTATGTCTTCTATGAATAAGTGGCATGCTGTTCTTGTTGTAAGCCACCTAGAGTCACTTGATGGTGAGATGGGTGACATATAAATTTAATAAGTAAATAAAAATGCTATTCTGTCTTCAGCAGAGTCAAACTGGTTTAGTTTGCTTGCATGAAGTTTAGCATCATATCAAGAGCGATTGTATGCCTTTCTTTAGGACTGTCCCTGATAATTTTGACAAGCAACCTGGCATGTTCTTTTGTTAATACGTTACTGTTCCTTTATCATTTACATTGTATATCACATTGGTGAAACCATGATTGACTAGTTTGTGACTTAATATGTTGTATGAACCCACTCAGTTGTAAAAATTGTAACCACTCATTTCTGGTCTAACACCAGGTTCTTGAAAATCAGGAAAATCAGCTGTAAATTTGCTGGTTAAAATGGACAAGGTTAATGTCAGTGTAGATATAGTGCTAAAATCACTCATAGAAGGGAGTGGAAAATTGCACCAGGGAGAAATCAGGGGAGGCATGCATATTCCTTAATCTAGCTCCTCATTTTGCAAATGATATTTTTTAGAGAGACACCATATCTGCAGAAGTCTTGTAAGATTATTCCTTGGGAAAATAATTACTGTAGTGGAAAATAAATTAAACTGTAGGAAAATGTATGTTACTGATCAGCCTTAGAGATGATTCTACTCCTATTGATTAATGCTTCCAAGTGAGTCTGAAAATCAAGGTTATCAGTTTTGCATGTGGGAATAGTAATAAAAAACAGAGAGGATAACCCTGGGTTTTAGGTTTATTTGTTTTTAATGAGATTCTGGTCAGCTGGGAGCTCATGTTGTCTTGATTGTGCTGCTATCTCTGTCAAAAGCCATAAATGTTGACAATAGAACATAATTTTCAGCACTAAGGTTCAAGGAAAGAACCTCTTGGAACTTAAGTTAGATAGGAATTAAAGAATTAAAGGTTGGTGTAAGCTAATATGGAATTTATCATATCTGGCAGTAAAAGGGGCAATAACTTTGTCAGTTCCTCAATGGACATATCATTTATCCTTATGTTTCTTATTGCACAGTAGTTGAGTCTAATGTGAGGATAGAAGCAACTTTTGTCATAAGAAGAACATATAAGAGCACTGAGTAAGGAGAAGCAGACTTTTGGGGAAAATTCATATAACAGAAGCTGACAATGTCATATTGTGTAACAGAGACTGATTATGCTGCACCTAGCCCCACAAATAAGCCAGAAGACTAATACCTTCTCAGATCTTGTGGATTTACAGGAAATCTTGATTATTTTTGACTCTGGGATCATTGTGTTAGAGTATGTGGTGGCGTTTGATGGCTGAAAATGTTCCTCAAGATATAGCAAGCTGTATTGACTGCCAGTCTATTGATACATTTTGTTAGTTGTTTTGGCAATCATCACAATTTGCTTGATTTAATCATTGGAGCTTGAACTCTGATACAGAAACTCTAACATGTACAGATAAAAAAATGATTGAGTAAAATCTTGATGTCTATTTCACGGAATCATATTTGAGAGATTACAGATCAGAGCAGACAGACTGGATTTAATGGATATTTTATCATTCCTAGACAAAATGAACAGGGAAAAACAATTCTAGAAGCTACAATCCAACCTGAGGGCAGGCCACCAGACACTCCCCTCTGCTATAGATAATACTGAAATCTGTACTTCTTGATATTTCATTTCACAATTTTAGTTAGCAGAAGAGGCTAAAAAAGGCTACATGATGCTGTTCCACATAGGATTGGACTATAATTCTCAGAAGTAGGTTTAATACTGTAAGTTCATTGCTTCTTAATGCTCATTTCCCTTATCTGACAAAGAGTTGTGTTTGGATTTGTTCATTTGGGTTTCCCGAGTGAACGTTTTGGGATCATCTATTTCGGTAAAGTAGAAATGCAAAATTGCACATTTTTACAAGTTACATAAAATTGAAGAATGATAGAAAAAACAAATGTTAACCAATTGTCCATCTTGCATTTGAAATGAGGGACTCTTGCCTGTGACAAATCTTGTCTGAGGAAGTGATGAGACTGCGATGACTGGAATCAATTTAGGATTTTTATGCTCAGGGTCAAATGAAGGAATAATATTAGGAATTTCTTGGCAGTGATCTCTGATGCATGATAGAAATTAACTGTCAAATGGGGGAGCAAGGGTCATAGGCAGGCATGAGAAGAGCTTCATTTCAGTGCAGCCTTTCTTGTCTCTTGTCCTGAGATGGAATACAGGGTTTTGTGATGTTAACAGTGAAGACTGAAAATAAAATTGATTTATCAATGGGCCAATGTGTGTCTCTAGGCAGGCACCTTCACAATCATCAAATGCTGATGTTTGTATGTGCTATGATTTCCTCCATCTTAGCGCATGAATTGACAAGTAGGCCATTGACAGTTGTGGCAGAGCCCTGGGGAGTGTACAAATGCCCTACTGTGTTGCTGCTCACACCTTCCCCTCCTCCTCTGTCCCAATGTCCACAAGACAATGGCCCCATCCAAGCCACTGTTCACAGCTGGCATGGGCAGGGGAGAGGCCAGAGAAGGGTGGAGGATGGAAAAGAGGCTGGGAAGCCAGGAAAGACCAGGAGGATGGTGCTGATGTGAGAATTTCCCAAAGAAGATGCTCAGACCTGGACAGAAAGCTGATCTGATGGTGGGGCATTAGGGACAAGATTGTAGGAACTAATTTAAATAGTGTACTTATTTGACATTCAACTGACATTCAAATGCAACCAATTGCCATTTGATGAGTGCAAGCATCTCCCCTTGATAATTAGAGATATGTGAAAAATAATTTTTGACATATTGTCAAGTACATAGAGGACGGTACCCTACTTGAAACTGCATGCTTTTAACTTAAGAATCTAGTTCTGGAAGTTGTTCCAGAGGTGGCCTTAACTTGCCAGTGGTAAAAGTAGAGATGTATCTTGTATTGTTTATTTTATATATTCGTTTGTTTTATTAGGCTTATACATTGTCCCAATCACCCAATTCACCCCAAACTCCAACTGATTTGCAAATCACCCAAAATAATAACATTAAAATTAAATCACAAAAATATAACCATAACATAATGACATAATCGTGCACCCAATAACCCTCCCATGCATCAGGTACATAATCCAATTCACATCAGAAGAGGTCAAAAATTTAAGTAAATAACCTGAATTGAATAGCTAGGTCTCTGATTTTCTTTGGCTGCTACAGATAGATGAAATATCATTATAAAGAATTTCACTAGTGGATAATTTCTAGAATGATGACTTTGTTTCTAGAATGATGGCTAAGTAGAAGGGTACAAGCCATAGAGGTGAGGTTTTGTGGAGGCAGGCTTGTACAGAAGTGTATGTATGCTACATTAGGAGGAATCCTAGCCTAAGTAGATTGCAGGAAATGTGGCATTTATAAAATAAACGGTTTGGGATGGTTTATTGGGAGTCTAATAAAGTATAAATTGAGGCTAGATGAGTGAGCTTTTATTAGCTTTGGGGTTTTTAGGGGAAGGATTACGGCTGTGCATATTATATTATAGCTTAGTGACTGCTCTCCATTTTCCAGCCCACTTGCTCTTTTATTCACTCTCTAAGAAATAGTGGCTTGAAAGAACTTTGCTCTGGGTGGTCTCTATGGCTTTGGGAGGAGGGTAGGTACCATGTGATGGCAACGATGGTGTCCTCTCAAGTTACGGGAGTTATATGTCCTATTGAGAGCAGCTGCTTAATTTTACAGTCGGGTAATAAAGAGGATATAATTGATGGGGAATGCTAAACTGCATGTCTGGTTTGAGGCTGTTTGGGGGAAGGGCCCAGCCAACACTCTTGGACCTTGGGTTAAAAATGCCTGCCTGTCCTTTGCTTTGACTTAAGCAGGGTTGGATGTTGTTACACGGTGTTCTGTCTGCTTAGAGGTGGGGGTGGGGGGGGGTGGGGGGGTGGCAGAATGTGCTTCAGATTCAGTCTGTTCTTGCAGGAAATATTTCATTGGAAGGGATTCCATCATCTGCAGCATGTACTGCTTGGTGATACAGGATTGCAACACCGATTCTAGATGACAAAGAAGAAAAGTTTGAGCATAACAGCATGTTTTTCCTAGTCTCTTCTGCAGAACCTCACCCCTCCCTTCTGCACCCGTCCAACCAGGACAGTGTTTAGTTAGGATTCTTTTTTTGTAGATTCTTCAGATGCAGGGCTGGAGAACAGGCCAATCGATAGGCAGAGAAGTATAAACATGAAGGAAAGCAGAAGCTGGGAGAGGAGGACAATGAGCCCCAGAGAATGTGCCGATGCTGCAGCCCCATACACCGATTTCACAGTCTGTTTTGGTATTCACTGAAAACTACTGGCAGCCACCTGCAAAGGAAAATCGTTTCAAATCTGGGTTTGGAAGTGGCACTGGGACAGATGTAGTACCTAGAGGTCCATGTCTAGTCTCACAGTGCATCCTGGTTCACCCTTTTGAGAAGTTTACAAACAGGGCCGGGGGAACTGGAAGTCACCTACAGCAAGCGCCTCTAACAGTCTATTCAGGATGCAGCATGGTATGAACATTTCCACTGTTCTATATATTGTAACACAGGCCTCCATTTCTCTGTTAAAGTCTTTACAGAGGTAAGGAAGAACAACTGGACAACCCAGGTGTTACAGTCAGCTATAGAAGTGATCCATCATGTTTCTTTTGTATGCTCTGATATGGTGAAGTTCCGTGTCCTTTAGGGGCAACATATGAATACCTTCATAGATGGGATAATCCTGAGTGCCAACTGCTCACAAGCAAAATCTTACATGTTGGTCTAGAATAGATCTTGACTTTGTTGTTACCAGGGTAATGCTGTATTATGGCACTAGAGCAAAATAAATTCACTGTCCATCCTGCAAGCCTATTGGAACAAAATAGCTTCATTGCTTTACAAAAGGCAAGTAATATTTTGGTGGAGGTGCTCCTCAGGCAACAAGATATTCCATAAAGTGCTTGCTGATACTCAAAAGATGGACCTTTGTGCCTCCATCCCCATAAACCCATTTGGGAAGATGAGTCAGAGCAACCCCACTCAAGGTGGGCCAATTCTGGCTAGCAGAGCCAGTCCTGCAAGTAGATGTTTGACAAAATCTGCAGGCTTTAAAGATTAAATGCAGAATTTTCAGTTGGTCCCTGAAGCTGATTGATAACTAGGATAGTGAATATAGACTTCGCCTTGCTAGACCTATCTTCTCCAGGCTGTGCATTTGGAGCTGTGAAATTGTATTTCCCACTGACATTGACTATCGCAGGGGGTCTACTCAGACTGAGCAGAAGGCTAGTTAAGATGCAACATTTATTGGTCAATCCATTTCTCCTAGTGTAAGCAAAAATGAATCAAAAGATACTTCTTTGTCTAGCCACCACTCCCTTATTTGGGATTATGATATCACAGTTGCTTGCTTTGGTAGTGCAGTGAGATTTATTTCTCAGTTGCTGGATCAGGGAAAAAACCCACAATGGGCTAAAAATTGCTTTTGGGTGGGCCCTCATCCTGATTATTCTCCACAGGAGAAAATAGTATTTTGTGGAGTTACAACTCTCCTTTTCCATAAGCAACATTTGTTTTATTGCAAACACCATTCCATGGTTGAAATTTACTCATTCTGTAATTTCAACATCTTGCTTTAATTTTAGCTCACAAAAGACTTGCAAAATGGCTTGCAGAGTTAGTGAAAGACACTCCTTGCCCTCAGGAGTACAGCCTAAAAGACATAAGGGGGCAGGGAGGAGGAGTTTTACTGATAATCATCAGTTTTCTCCTTAACTAGATAAGACTTCTGGGGTGCCTGGGAAGAGATGGTAGATGCTGTTCTATTACTCCTACTTCTGTTACAAAAAAGCTGCTCAACCCTATCTACCTAATGGATGCAGTGGCTGAGTTACTCAGTATGCAATCCCTGCTTTGAACAAAGACTTGAGTTCTGTTATTATATATACTGTATGATTGCAAGATACCTAGCTGTAGGTGTATGTCCTTAATTCAATAGTGCAATGCTTTTTGGATTATAGACTGATCACTGAGACAAGTCACTGAGTTCATTTCTCTTATATTTGACTCATGCCATTCATCATTACCTTTTGGAATTGTGCTTTTTCTCTCTGGTTCTCCCTCCCTCCCTCCCTCCCTCCCTCCCTCCCTCCCTCCCTCCCTCCCTCCAGTTTTGTTGAAGTTCTCATCAGTTTGTTAAAATGGCTGACCTGTTCATCTTGCCCAAGTTTCTGCATCTGGTTCTAATTAACGTATTCAAGGCTGTAACCCTCTCCCTGCGCTCTCTCCCACCTTATGGCCTAAGAAAGATTGTGGCTGATTAGATGGTTGGGCAACAGAGCAAAAGTATAAGGAGGAGTTATTTTTATAAATATAAAAATGATAAACAAATCACTTTGTGTACAATCTATGCTTAGTTTCCCAGTCTTGTAAATACAAAGATTTAAAGCACCTTTGGGTTGTGCTGCACAGAGTTATCCACGCTAAAACAGATGATACTTCCACATAAAATGAACCCAGGAATATATTAAACAGGGGTGCTAGGGGTCATGTCTGTGTAGTAGGATGCCCAAGTGAATTATTTTATGGGGCAGTGATGGTGGTAGTTGTTTATTTCAATGACCTAATCAGAAACTCCCTTGCCTGGCTGAATTCACTTGCTAAGTTAATTCCTTGTAAGTGCATTTGTGATGTGAAAATCAGTATATGATCACCCTGACTTTAGTCCCCACAGTATCAGGAATGTTTAACAAATCATCAAAATGCATTGAAAGCAATCTTATTGTATATTAATTATATTTAATATTCCTATTGTACAACCGTGGTACTGAGGGAACGGAGATCATATGTTTCTTTTGTCCGCAACTATTAAAGGTCTCAGTCTAAATAGTAGCCATTGTTTCAACCCAGGTTTGTTTTTTACTCGTTTTAAACTGGAGGAGCGATTTTCAGAAACGAGTAAAGCTTTTTGGATTTTTTCTGCTCCATTTAAGGTAGATTGGTGACCACAGGATAATGTTCTTTCTTGCAGTTGTAGAAGGAAGATTGAAAGAGGGATACAGACAGTCCTTGACCTACAACCATTTGTTTAACGACAGTTCAAAGTTAGAACAGCGTTGAAAAATGTGATTTACGGCCACTTTTCATACTTACAACTATTGCAGCATTCCCGTGGTCACATGATCAAAACTCAGTTGTTTGGCAACTAGCATGTATTTACGATGGATGCTGTGCCGTACGTTACTAACTTAACAACTGCAGTGATCATTTAACGACTGTGGCAAGAAAGTTTGTAAAATGGGACAAAATTCACTTTACAAAATGTCTTCCTTAACAACGTAAATTTTGTTGGGCTCAGTTGTGGTCGAAAGTCAAGGACTACCAGTAAACTATTTCTCCCTCAAAAAGGCCCCAAGAGGTGAGGATAGGTGGCTTCAGTGGGCTTGCAGTAGGCAGATCATTTGCAAAACAGCAAATAAAGAGAAAGCTGGACTTACACTGGAAATTTCCTTTGGATTCTGTCCAAGTTTAGACATTTAAGTCTGGCAGAGAAAACCAGTCCAAACAGTAGAATTCCTGACATTCTCACATGCACAAAGGATTCAGCTCTTCCCACTCCCTGTTCATTTTGTTAGGGTACTTGAATTTATATTATTTTCTCACTTTCTCCTTTCAACAAATAGTCCCACTGTTTCCTGACACTTCGCACGATTTGTGGTAGGGGAAATACGAAGTCTGATGGGCATGAAGACCAGTCTCAAATCCCGATTGTTTTCATTTTAAAATCGTCTCTTAAGTTCCAGATTAACTAATCTAAAAATAAAGGGTATTATCCCTGATTTTGAATTAATGCCTTTTATTAGAGAGACTGAATAGAATGCAGCTTTTCTAAGCAAACACAAAATTACATTGTCAATTTCTCAAACATGAACATTTGTACACTACTAAATGTAGCAGTTTTATTTGCCCATTAACAACACTACTTTTCTCATAACAGACCATGCTTCAATGGTGATTTCCTCCTTTTTAAAAAAAATGAGAGTGGAACTAGACCAAAGCAGAGTAAAGCAGAAAGGAACAGCATTAGAAAGAAAAGCAATTCACTTGGTCAAACTGCAGGTAGTCCTTGACTTATGCCTACAATTGACCCCAAAATTTCTGATGCTAAGCAAGATACTTATTAAGACCCCATTTTATGGCCTTTCTTACCACAGTTGTTAAGTTAGTAACACGGTTGTTAAGTGAATCAAGCTTCCCCGTTGATTTTGGTTGTCAGAAGGTTGCAAAAGATGATCACATAATCCTGGGACACTGCAAAGATCAAAAATACGATCAGTTGCCACATGTCTGAATTTTGATCACATGACCATGGGGATGCTGCAAAGATCATGTCAGGTTTTTCAGTGCTGTTGTAACTTGGAATGATCACTAAATGAACTGTTGTAAGAGAAGGACTACTTGCATAATGCTCAGTTTTCTGTATTCTCAAACCTATATTTTATGCCTTTGCATACAGCAGACTAGAAGGACGCGGTGGCTCAGTGGCTAAGATGCTGAACTTGTCAATCAGATTGGTCAGCAGTTCAGCGGTTCGAATCCCTAGTGCCACGTAACGGAGTGAGCTCCCGTTACTTCTCCCAGCTTCTGCCAATCTAGACGTTCGAAAGCATGTAAAAATGCAAGTAGAAAAATAGGGACCACTTTGGTGGGAAGGTAATAGCATTCCGTGTGCCTTCGCTGTTTAGTCATGCCAGCCACATGACCATGGAGACATCTTCAGACAGCGCTGGCTCTTTGGCTTTGAAATAGAGATGAGCACTGCCTCCTAGAGTCGGGAACAACTAGCACATATGTATGTGCGAGGGGAACCTTTACCTTATACAGAGTGTATAACTACCGGTATATATTGTCCTGCTCCTGTTTTTTTAATGTTTAGGGATTACAACTTTCACAACTGTATACTGCTTATAGTTCCAACATCATGGTGGCACCATAGTTTTGGGAGATCTCTTTTTAGGTAATCTGTCAGAAGAAACTGTAAACTTTACATCCTACCTGCCTGAGAGTGTTACTAAAAGGATGAAATTGCACCAACCTAGTTCTTTGAAATAAGGATGGGAAGCAAATTTAATGAAAGGGTGAAATAATTTGAGAAAAGGTTATAGAAATACTTGGAAATTACCAATTGGGGAAGTCTAGGAAGTGAATAATAGAGCAAAAACGATTTATATGTGCCTAATGTAAGTATTGGTATTCTGTATTCAACACATTCTTTTCCTTCTCTTCTGCTGAATTGAAGGCAGTGCCTATTGAGACACTAATCAGATAGAGGCTTTCTTAGCTTTATTTGATTTGAGACCTTGCTTTGGTGTTTGTATATCTATAGGAAAAGAAAGACACTGTAACATAACAGTTGTGAAATATTAGTTATTGAATGTTTAACAGGGAATACCTACTGAACACTCTTCTGATTATACTGTAATTGGAAACTTTTAGAACATATTTCTAAAACTGTTTATTTAGTTATAAGCTATGTATAAAACTAAAAGCTCATTGGGTATTCCTGGATGAAAATAACAACCAGGTAATTCCTTTAATGTGCAAATTTGCTTTGCCATTTCTACTCGTTCCTTGCGGTGTGTAGGTTTATGTTTTCTCAAAAGCAGTCTCATGTGCCTGGAACACTGATGAAATCCCCTACTGTGAGATCTACCTAAACAAACAAACAAGCAAAGGTTATTTCCTCTCCTCTGCCCCCATATTGCTGAATTAGAACTCCTAGCATATTTCAGTCAGCATGCTGAGAGTTAGGGATGCTAGAAAGGGATAACGTAGCAGCATCTGGAGAGCCACAGATTCTCCAGGCTGCCTGGAATATCTATTTTTCATTTCTTTTCTTCATTTACCTTTCTTTTCCAATGAGCATTGTTTATAATTGGATATAAAAGGAAGAGAGTTCTTCTGAGCATCCCTGCTATTCCAGATTCCAAAATAAAACAGGCCTTGAATGGCTGGGTACCAAACATACAGTGCTCATAATTTCTAATATCTATTTGAATCCTTTTGGCAAATTGGATGAAAGAAATACAATTGAAAATGTTCTTGATAGGTTAGAAAACAGAATAAACCTTAATATAACATATGTAACGTTATCTGTCCATGTAAGAAATCAGTGCACATCTGTAAAATGAGTGGCAACTGGTTTGATACTTGAAAAAAGATATTGGGACAGCAATTGATTGGAAATTGAATATGAGCAGAGTGATGGAACTGCAAAATGACAAATGCATTTTTAAACTGTTACCATGAATGGTGTAAATATGTTGCTTTTGTCTCCTAAATAAAAGATTGTCTTGACTTGAAACTAAGACTGAACATTCTGATAATGATTGCGTTGGATAAAGTACCAAATCACAGTTGAACAGTATAAGAATGAGCCTGGGTGAACTTTGGAATTGTGCAGCTTTTTTTTTTTTAGCATTTTCAGTGATTAGATTTTCATTCCTTTTTCATTTAACCTAGTTACTTTATAAAGACTGAGAATTATAGTTAGCATGGCAAACACTAACAAGTAATAATGAACAATAAACCACATTTTAAGTTGTTTATTATTCTCACTTAAATGGTCAAATGATGATTAACCATAGCATATATATAGCATGTGTGTAAATTTCACATTGTGAAGCCTTCAAACTTCCTTATAATATATTGGAATAAAAGAGGGATGAAAGGATGAGGCTTGCAAAGAAAACACTAAAACAGTAGTTTGATTATAAAGCAGTGCTGCTTGTGGTGTTTTGCTATATATTTGTTTTGTCCATTAAATGTTGGGAGAATTGAAAACAAAATTGTGAAAACTACAACTTCAGATTGAATATCTGAAAGTAGCAAGATATATTTTTTTCATCAGCTTTAGTTATATTTTAATATAATTTTAATAGATTAAATGTAATTCATCTTCATGATAAAATCTAAAAACCCTAAGATCGAGAATTTGATTTCAGTTTGAAAAAGGAATAAACATGGCTAATATTATAAAGAAGCTCTTCGAATTATACATTGGCTTGCCTAACCAAAAAACACATTATGGTTGATGCTTTGTTCGTTGGGAAATGAACTCTTCTTGAAAAGAAGAAAAGAAAGGATGAGTACAGACTGAATTCATCATCATCATAATCATCATCACCCCCTGGTTTATAAGAATTACGAACAATATAGCAGCTCTTGGAAGAGAGTGTGTGTGTGTTCTGAAGCTTCCTGCTTCCTTCTAATCTCTAGCTGGAAAGGGATGGGGGCAAAGGGGCATTGCTTAATGTTGTTAAGAGCTCGTGACTCCAAAAAGAGTAGTGTTAGCTTGTAATTAATCACCTAAGCTGGCTTTTGGTAACAAGTCTTTATTGAGTAGAAGTTTGAGCAACAAGATGCTCTTAAGAGCTTGCACTCAGTGGCAGACATTCCAGAGATGCTTTTTGCTCTAAAGAGACAGAAAGACATATGAAGGAGTTTATGAAAAAGCAAATGAAGAACAGATTTGGAAAAGAAATTCCCAGTTGTTCAGGTAGTTAGAGAACATAAGATTGAACCAGTGGTGGGTTTAAGCCAGTTCGCACCACTTCGGGAGAACCGGTTGTTAACTTTTTGAGCAGTTTGGTGAAGTGGTTATTGGAAGAAATCATTAGTTCAGAGAACCGGTTGTTAAATTATTTGAATCCCACCACTGAATTGAACCCATTGTTTTTGCTTGCATTAAAACTTTAAGAGTTGAGTATTAAGGCAACAAACAGCATGGGGAAAAGTAACATATTGAGGCACTTGGAATGACATGTCAGCCAATGCTAATTTAGGGTGGCTAATTCAAATTCCTCCAACTTCTAGCCTAAAGTTGGGGGAAACTCTTCTGAGACTTTGCTTATTTTTAAGTAATGAAAAGCTCTCTCCTTATTAAAACAACAGTAAAGGACTTGGCACTCTTAAAAAAAAAGAATTCTTATCAGTTCTCTAGTTCCTAAGCTATGCAACCGAAATGCATCCTGCTTCTGGTTGCTTATCTCACCTATGCTTGGGTTCCTTTTGAGGTTCTTCAAGAAGGTGACCTTCAAGGCAAGATGGCTGGCAGATTTACCATTCAAGCTAAAAATGATACCACGGTGGAACAGCCACCATGAAAAGCTGGAAATAAACAGCATTTGTTATTTATTTTGCCAGATCCACACATGACCTTTTGGCTAGGAAAAGCATTATTCCATTCTTTCTGAACATCTGAGTTATAATCCAACATGCAAGTACAACACAGAAATAGATTTCTTTTCTCACTTGAATTCTTTATTTGCTTCTGATTCGTATCTTAACAAATTTTCTTACTAAATTTAGCCAATCAATTTATTGCTTTCAAATGTTAGAAAATAAAAAGCTGTCATCATTGCAACAGAATTTGTTCAGAATGGATATCAACTAAATTCTACTATTAAAAGAATAAAAATGATACTGCCCTTGTTGAGTTTAGCTATATTCCTATATTTTTAATATCCATTTCACCTTTCCCAAATGCCGTATCTGAACATAATGTAAATGAAAACTGGCCACAGTATTTATTAGACACTGAATTAATACTTGAGGCAAATTAAGCATTGCTTAGCCGAAATCTTGCTTTCATGTCCTACTTGTCGTCTTCCTGGAAAACTCCTGCTGATCTCTGTTGGGGGTTAAAAAAAAAGCAATACAAATGGGGAGTTCTGGTCTAAACTTTATTTAAGGTTTTTCCTAATCTTAGTGAATGGGTATTAATGGGGATACTTGCAAATCAGAATGGCATGGCTGAAGACTAGAGCTGGAAATAGGACACATAAGGCCAATTCACACAATGCAAACTTTTAAAAATTTCCATCCATTGAAAAAAGCTATTGTGGCCAGTTTACAATTAATGCTAAGCAACAATTGGATGGAATTATACATTGCAACATCACCAGAAAGATCTATTAGTACCACATGGAAGAATTAGTGTAATGCTTATAATGCAAAACATGCCTCTAAATGTATTGATATTTCAAATGATTGGAAGAGGGAAAGTAACACATTGGCATTGGACTCTTGGAAAGGCATTTGCTAAATAATCTGACAAGCGACTTAAAACATTATTTTAAATTTTTAATGCTTTTAATAGTGGCTAACCATATAAGTGGGGGCGGGCGTTCAATTCCACCCCGTAACAAATATATATATTTTAAAATATAAGTTAAAGTTAAGAATGCTACAAAGGTCATAACTGTGAAAAACGGTTATAAGTCACCTTTTTCAGTGCCATTGCAACTTTGAACAGTCACTAAACAAACTGTTACAAGTTGAGGACTACCTGTAAAAATAGGAGTGTGGATTAAGCAATTGTTTTCCTCTTATAAAAATAAGCAGGGAGTGAGGTGATTTTAATTTAATGGATTCTTCACAGGGTAGCAAATACAGAACTGGAGGCTTTCTCATGACATCTTGTCCCAGCCTTTTCTTTCCTTACTTTGTGTGATAAAAAAAAAAGCAAAACCCTGATTCTCTCCTTTTTCACTCTCTCCCTTCCTAAGTGCACTCATGGATTTGTCTGACAAAATTCCTCATTGGATTCATTTCTGCTGATTTGTTTGCCTAACAGTGAAAAAGATTTTCATTGGATGCAATTCTAGGTTGAAACCACCTCTTTTTGTTTTATTTCACTTCCCCCCCCCCTTTAGGAGGGTGTGGGGTGGAGGATTAATCTTGAACCAGAATGCTTCTTGTGGGGGTGGGGAGGGTAGAACAAGATTTGGGGGGGATTGTATGTGTGTGTTTATATAGCAAGCAAATGGCATAGCATTTTAATGAGATGAGAATTCAGGAAAATGTCTTTAATTTATTGCATCTCTGAATAGCAGTTCTTCTCCCTTCTCACTGAAAATATTTTAAGCATCAGGAGTAGTATCTAAACTCCAGAGAGCTTCTGGCTCCCAGGAATTATATAAAGCAATCATTTTCTATCAAGAAACTCAATGCATTTCTGCAGTACAAAAGCAGGAAGAGAATTTTGTAAGACAATGGAAAAAGAAACCAGTTACTACTTGAGGCAGCATGAGCTAGTCGCTTTGTTCCTTTTAATAATAATAATAAAAATAATAATTTATGAAACTTAAAAGCTCAGTGCCAAGAACTGCAAGAGGTATGGTGGCACTGATACAAGGACTATTCCAGATAGGATAGATATTGAAAGTTCTATTCTACTGTTCTGATTTGAAATTGGAATGATTGTTCTAAGGTGAAAAGAGGGCTTAAAGCACATTTCTTAAACTATTTGTTCTTAGGGTACCTATATGAAAAAACCATGACTTTTTTTTTACAAAGTAAAACTTTTAACAATCATGAAAAGAGTAATAGTGCTTCACAATTTTGCAAATATTTTCAATATCTGGCAAATAATATTGATGTTATAGATCCCTGTTGTAGATCTCTTGTGGCAGACCACACTTTAAGAAGCATTGGCTTAAAGCCACTGGATCTTAAAACATTATTTTACTTCTTATTTTATCCTCCCTCCTTTCTCCCCAGTTCTCATGCCATAGGGGCAATACAGAAAATGGTGTTCCTGTTATTGGATTACCAAACCTTGATAGGGAATGTGGTTGGTATTGAAGGGATGAAGGTCATATGAAGTCTGCAAGCCAACCAACCAGCCAATCAGTTTCTAATATATGAGAAGGTAGACAAGTTTATTTAGAACTGTGACAGGAATATAAGACGCAGCAGAGCAGCAATTGATTTTGCTTAGCTCAGAGTAATAGACTGGAATTAATTATTTTTCTTAAGAAAGTACAGTGTTTCCTGTTAAGATGGTCAGTTGAGAGAATATTGTTTCAATTTGGCGAATAAATCATCTTAATAGTTTGTAGCTTTTTGTAGAAACAAACCACATGATTTGACGATGAAGATTCTCAATCATCCAGGCAGAGATGTTGGAAGGGTGAATCATTGAATCGTTTTAGGGATAAGTCCTCTGAGGTTGGTGTGGCAGGAATTGGTACATTCCAACGACTCTGCCTAACTGCCTTGCGCTGACTGAGGAAGCTGCCTGGATGGGCAGTGAGACGTCTCTGAAACTAAAAATTAGTCCAGTTACAAAGATTCAACCTTCAGACAATTTCAGACATCTCTGCCTGGATGACTGAAAATCTTCATCCACATTTTGCAACAGATTTTGTGTTCACATGATTCGGAGTGTCAATTCTAGCTCCATTTCCCCCATCCCATCCTTACCACTATGTATATTATATACATAATTTTGTTGTTGTTGCTGTTTTGTTGGTTTTTTGCTATTTTATGTGATATCTGGTCTTTCTTTCAGGTCATGATATTAATGGAGCTCTTGAAGCATCAAACATTGACACCAGCATCCTGGAAGAATACATTGGTAAAGAGGACTCACAAGATATGTAAGTGTCCTTTTTCACTTTCACTTTCATTCTTAAAACTCCATGACGTTGTTTGATGTGAGAGTGATAATGAGGGTTGCATATGAGACAATGGTGGTGTAAGCTAACATTTTCTTCATCTTTTGCTTCCATTCTTTTCAGTACTTTCACATATTTTCCTAAAAGTGGAATACTGCAGATTTTCCTTTTGGCTTTCCTTTATGTTTGAACCTATCCACTGGACATGGTGGCTCAGTGGCTAAGACACTGAGTTTGTCGATCAGAAAGGTCAGCAGTTTGGCGGTTCGAACCCTTACCTCCGTATAACGGAGTGAGCTCCTGTTACTTGCCCCAGCTTCTGCCAAACTAGCAATTCGAAAGCAGGTAAAAATACAAATAGAAAACTAGGGACCACCTTGGTAGGAAGATAACAGTGTTCCATGTGCCTTTGGTATTTAGTCATACCAGCCACATGAGCATGGAATTGTCATCAGACAGTGCTGGCTCTTCGGCTTTGAAACAGAAATGAGCACCGCCCCCTAGAGTCAGGAACTACTAGTATGTATGTGCGAGGGGAACCTTTGCTTTACCTTTATCCACTGAGGGTTAGATGTGCAGATCAAGCCAATATACTACTTCAAAAAAGAAAAACCATGGTTAAAAATCATGGGCTGACATTATGGCTGAATCCAACAATGTATATGACTAGAAATAGATACAGTCTTTATATTATGTCAGAATGGCAAGATGCACATATTACACAAATGGTTCAACTTTTCTCTTTCAGTTCTGATTTAGATTCCATCTCTGAAATTCCAGCCTCAGCCGGTTATCCTCATACTCAGCCTGCCACTGTCAATGCATCTGTCTCCAGTATTGGTCATGTAATTACTCCTGTACCCAGTGGTAACTTCCATCATGGTCCCCCAAGCACCCAAGTCCCAGTCCGTCATGGTCTCCATCCTGGCCCTTCAAGCAGTCAAGTTCCAATACGGCATGGTCCCCCCTTGCCAAATCCATGTGGGTCCAGTTACAGTGTTCATCTCAACTGCAATAACAACAATGGCATGGTAGTACCCAAAGGGTTTCTCAGTGGCCACTGCCTTTCTAACATTCCCCCTCCAATCAAATCGGAAGCCTCCTACACATCTGGGTAAGTAGGGGATTGTGGTTATGCAAATATAAGTTTCCAGAGCCTTGCACTGATAAATAATTAAAGTGGTTAAAGACTTAAAACAATGTGAACAAATCTGTGATGTCTCTTACCAACCAATGTCATCTTAGTTTTCAAACATAACATGGGGATTGGACAGGGAGACTGAAAAAAGCAAGTGTGGCTCAGTTTTAGGGAACTGAACTAGATCATCTAGTGAGCTAGATGAGCTAAGGGCGATGAAACGCCTTAGGAGACGCCTGGAGAGTAAGTGGAGATCCTCCCGCTCCGAAGCTGACCGAACACAGGTAAGAGCCTACATAAGGACCTACCTTGTGGCAATAAGAGTGGCCAAACGTCAGTATTGTGCCACTCTTATAGCGTCCGCAGAGAACCGCCCTGCCGCCCTGTTTCGGGTGACCCGCTCCCTTCTGTCACAGGAGCAGCGGGACCCCCCATTGCAGGGCAGGGCAGAGGAATTTGGAGAGTTCCTGCAGGATAAAATCGATCATATCCGGAGAGG
Organism: Natrix helvetica; assembly: GCF_964273705.1. Taxonomy (NCBI): domain Eukaryota; kingdom Metazoa; phylum Chordata; class Lepidosauria; order Squamata; family Natricidae; genus Natrix; species Natrix helvetica. Next base: position 119,184,277 of record NC_138548.1, on the reverse strand, counting down.
TTGGACCCACTCCAGTGCTCCAGTGGGGACGTCCGAGACTAGTCTTGAGAGACCATGCTGGGAGGAGTTTGACCCTGTTGTCATCGAAGATTTGGACAGGTTGCGCGGGCGACTGCGGGCCACCACATGTTTACTGGACCCGTGTCCCTCCTGGTTGGTGCTGGCCTCCTGGGAGGGCTCACGAGGCTGGCTACTGGGACTGGTGAACGCTTCGTTGGGGGAGGGCCTGATGCCGGCCGCCTTGAAAGAGGCGGTGGTCAGGCCCCTGCTCAAGAAGCCTTCTCTGGACCCAAAGGAGCTAGCAAATTATCGTCCTGTCTCCAACCTTCCTTTTTTAGCGAAGGTTGTTGAGAGTGTGGTGGCTCAGCAGTTTCCGCGCCACCTGGAGGAAGCTGATTATCTAGACCCGCGCCAGTCCGGCTTCCGACCCGGTCACAGCACGGAGACGGCCTTGGTCGCGTTGGTGGATAATCTCTGGAGGGCAAAGGATGGGGGTTGTTCCTCCATCCTTGTCCTATTAGATCTCTCGGCGGCCTTCGATACCATCAACCATGGTATCCTATTGCGCCGGCTGGAGGGGTTGGGGGTTGGAGGCACCGTGCTACGGTGGTTCCGCTCCTACCTCTCTGGCCGGACGCAATGTGTGTTGACGGGGGAGCAGAGGTCGACCGCAAGGCCCCTCATTTGTGGGGTCCCTCAGGGGTCGATCCTCTCGCCTCTCCTGTTCAACATATATATGAAGCCGCTGGGCGAGATCATCCGTGGTTTTGGGGTGAGTTACCATCTGTACGCTGATGATACTCAGTTGTACATTTCCACCCCAAACCACCCCAACGAGGCTGTCGAAGTGATGGCCCGGTATCTGGAAGCCGTACGGGTCTGGATGGATGACAACAGGCTCAGGCTCAACCCCTCCAAGACAGAGTGGCTGTGGTTCCCGGCTTCCCGATTCAATCAGCATACTCCATCGCTGACCATCGGGGATGAGCAATTAGCCCCGGTGGAAGGGGCGCGCAACTTGGGCGTCCTCCTTGATGATCGGCTGACCTTAGAAGAGCACGTGGCGGCCGTGGCAAGGGGGGCATTCCACCAGGTTCGCCTGGTGCGCCAGTTGCGGCCCCTTTTGGACCGGGAGGCCTTGCGCACAGTCACTCACGCGCTGGTGACGTCCCGCCTGGACTACTGTAACGCTCTCTACATGGGGCTCCCCTTGAGGTGCGCCCGGAGACTGCAGTTGGTCCAGAATGCAGCCGCGCGGGTTATTATGGGGAGATCGAGATTCTCCCATATAACACCTATCCTGCGTGAGCTGCACTGGCTTCCTGTGGCCTACCGGGTGCGCTTCAAGGTACTGGTTACCATCTTCAAAGCGCTCCATGGCACAGGGCCCAGTTACCTGCGGGATCGCGTCCTGCCCCATACATCCCTGCGACCCATTCGCTCACACAGAGAGGGGCTACTCCGGGTGCCGTCCTCTAGAGAGTGCCAGAGGGCGGTGCCCAGGAGTAGGGCCTTCTCTGTGGTGGGCCCTACCCTTTGGAATGACCTCCCCCCAGACATCCGGACAACAACCGACCTTCGCTCCTTCCGTATGAAGCTGAAGACCTACCTGTTTTGTCAAGCCGGCCTGGCATAACGTTACAATCTTGCCACTCCAGGTCATTTTATAATGGGAAATTTTGTTTTTTAAAGTTTTTAGAGTTTAATATTTTTGGGGTTTTAAATTTTGTAAGTATGCTTATTTATGGACTTATTTTTACCTCCTCTGCACGATATATGGTGCTATCTTGATTATTGCTCTGTACGTCGCCCCGAGTCCCTGTGGGGAGAGGGGGCGACTAATAAGTTCAATAAAATAAATAAATAAATAAATAAATCATCTGTGGGTTTTACATTATAAATCCTTTTGATTAACATGTGGAATCCAGATCAAATTTCATTTTTTTAAATAGAGATGGGATATGTTGTTTTAGTGGAAAAGAGATTATGAAAAGATTTAAAGGAATTATATATTTGCTGACTTCTGCAAAAGAGAGTATAAAGAGAATTGGGACAATTAGAGAAATAAATATATATTTGCTGACTTCTGCAAAAGAGGGTATAAAGAGAATTGAAACAATTAGACTTTGGTTCTACTAAATGAAACATTGAATCTTCATTGCAGTTTGGTAGGGATATGTGAAAATAATGCCAAAATAGAAAACCAAAAGGCTGTATAAGATAAGCAGGAAATCAAATTATAATGTTATAAAGTAATTTCCTAGAAAAAAAGAATAGTGAAACAAAAATGACCAATAATTCAGAATTTTTACAGAAACCATTATGCTTATAAAGTCAGCTACATACTTGCTTAGCAATGCTTCCTAGCTGTTGACAGAATGATTCCACAAAACATTTATGGATATTCTAATCTGCTAAAGAAGAATGGGTCACAAAATTTAAAGCATGCAATTGATGAGATTGGAGCAGAAGATTAGTTAGGTTTGAGTTGACTCCTACACAAGAGTTAAAAACTGGAAGGTGGGCTTGAGAAAGTAGATAGGTGTGGACTTCACTTGCTAACCTGAGATAAAACTGTATTTGGGTATGTGTTCTGAAGACGTCTTATACCAAAATGCACAATTAGACCTTTCTTATCTTAGACTGACAAGATTAGATCATGATTTTGTATTTACAATTTTCCCCATCAAATATGAGGAAATGTATTTATCAGCTATAAGGAATGTCCCTTATTCCAGTGGGTGCCTTTACTTCATAGTCCACACCTGGGATTGCTCATGCATTATGACAGTGCAGACATTATGACAGTTGTAACACCACTAGATGGCACTCATGCACCCCCCTTTTTTTAAAAAAAATGCTGAAATATGAGATTTTGACCATTTCTAATTTGTAATTGCTCAGACATAACAACCACCAAAAAAAGAGTGTTCTTTTCAATCACATAAATATTGACAGACAGATCAAGCTGTTTGATCTTGATTTTCAAAATATGCATATTTAGATAAGATTAGGGCTACCCCAAGTAACTTTTCAAATCTGGAAATCCCATATCATACATCTGGTGTATAAAAAGTCATACAGAAAGAAATGAAACCAAGGGAACAGCATAGATCTGGGATACTCATAAGGCACCCACTTGCCAGTCTTGATTAATTACCCTTTAAAATGTTATTTAATTTTTTAAGTGAGAAGCAAGCATATAATTACAAAGCAAAACAGCTTTCTGTGTCATCTCCCCCCACCCCTCCCCATGAATAGCTTTAGACCTTACATGACTCTGTACTCAATGGCAACCCTAGATAGCTGCTAGGCAAACCTTGCAGTTACTGCTGCCATTCACAAATCTCAAGGGTAGTTTTGATTCTCTCCCTCCCCCCCCCCTTGAAATCTGGTACCCTGTTTCATTTTGGTGCCTTAGAAGAATTGTGAGTTCACCTCTATGGACCTTAAGAATCTTTGAAAAAATAAAAACTGATAGGTAGCTGTAAATCAAACTTCTGTTTGAAACAGTGGTGGGTTTCAAAAAATTTTAGAACCTCTTCTGTAGGTCTGGCCTACTTTGTGGGAGTGGCTTGCTGGCCATGTGACTGGGTGGGCTTAGTCAACTTGTAAAATGTGGTGAAACTCACTTAACAACGCTCTTGCTTAGCAACCAAAATGTTGGCTCAGAAACTCTGGCATTTGAAGCACGCACGTCTTAAGGCCGTCAAGTTACACCCCTTTGCACCCCTAACCCTTTAGAGAGAAAAAAACCCAGGGGTGTTCAAACTTTACAGCTTTAAGACTTGAGGACTTCATCTCCCAGAATTCCTCCTCCAGTTATGTTGGCTCAGGAACTCTGGCATTGAAATGTGCAAGTCTTAAAGCTGTCAAGTTACAAGACCCTTGCACTCCTAACCCTTTAGAAAAAAAACCCAGGGATATTCAAACTTGACAGCTTTAAGACTTGTGGACTTCAACTCCCAGAATTCCTCCTCTCACTCTTCATCTTGATGATGTGCGGACGGGTGTGGGGAGGGAGCTGGACCCAGTTCTTAACGGCACTGTAGATTTGTGGAACCTCTTCTATAGAAGATGTTAGAACTGGCAGGAACCCACCCCTGGTTTGAAAGTATACTCCACCTGTAGAAAAACAACAACATAGGTAGTACTTTATTGGGGGCAAGTAACATACTAATAAATCAGTACTTAGAAGATTGCCTTTGGTTGGTGTCCTGAGGACAAAACAAATTTTCTCTGTGCTATCATCATTTTTAAGTCTATGCCTAAAACCTCACATTCTTGTCTTCTATCTCAAATTAAAATATACTTTGGGTTGCATGTTAATTGTTTCACTGTCTTCACCAGACTTTCTAATTCTTTTATTAGACTAAACTTAAATACATCTGGTGCTCTAAACCGTTCTGATGTAACATATTCTTGTCTACTTTCATTTTCATCTTCAGGTTATCTTAATTTCAAAACCTTACCTGCTTTATGAAAACTAGTGTTTTCACTGTTTCTCTTGTCATCACAAAAAGTAAAGAAAGCGAACTACGATGCAAATTTGATAGGCCCACTAACTTTAAATGTTTACATGAACTGTAGCTAAGGACTTGATTGTTCTGGGTATTTTAATAGTCTGAATGTAATTGTGAAAAATCTATGAACTTTTTCTAGATAAATAGAATACAGTGAGCAGTAGAAGGAATCAAAACTGTATTCTATAGTTTTATGAGACAGCTTTAGGTACTGAAAGATGACCTATAATATTTTAAGAAGACAAATTCTGGTAGAGAAGAAAACAAATACAAAAGTCACATAGTAGTCTAGCCAGAATTTTCAATTAGATATTAGTACTGTTGTAAGTGTAAAAGTCTATGGCATTAGTGTAACTAGTGAGATGCTCTTTAGACCATTTCCCTGATTATCCCATCCAAGTGGGAAATTCAGAGTTGTCCTGAACTGACTCTCCATTAACTCATTTTCTACTTGGGTTTTACTATATTTTATTCTGTACCTTTTCACTTTCAACTGGCTTATTTCTGTTTACTTGACTTTGCCATTCAGTATTGATAGCAGTTGTTATCAGCTCCTGGAAGGTATGTATAGAATCAGACTTTTAAGCTGGGACTGACCTCACTGACCTGTTAGAAACTTGCAAGGCTGCCTTAAGGAATGAATAGGTTTGTTTTGAAACACCAAGAACTAGCTGTTAATTTTGAGGAATTCATTTTCAATTTTGCTTTAAAAATGACATTTATTGAAAATATTTTGCACTTTGAAGTAAATTTAAAAGAATCTAAATCATTTCCTACTCTGTTTATTAGTCCGTAATGTTCTTTGCAGACTGGGGTAATACAAATATATTAGTAAAATTACATTGAAAGATATATAACAATTTAACAGAAACTATAAAATTTGGCTTCTTTCTTGAGTCTGAAAGATTTTTTTCTATTTTATATGAGTTGGGGGTTTATGTGTAGAGTGTTCTACTTTTTAAAAGTTGTATTGTGGTATTTAATATACAAACAAAAAAAGACAAAACAATAGACAAAATTAAAAGAAGAGTGGAAAAAGACTCAGGTAAAATGAGCCAGAAAGAAAAATGATGTTGAAATAAATGTAAATATACATGAAACAAAAATAGTTTAAACCTATACCACATGGTTGATTGGGCTTTACAAAATGCCAGTAAAAAGCCACTTTATAGGTAGAAGTGAATGCATGCCTTCCATTCAAATTTTTAGATCAAATTTTTAGATCAAATTTAATGTTTTTTCACCTGTTTACAGTGGTGGGATTCATATAATTTAACAACCGATTTTCTGCCCTAATGATTTCTTCCAGTTCACCAAACTGTTCAGAAAGTTAACAACCGGTTCTCCTGAAGTGGTGCGAACTGGTTAAATCCCACTACTGCCTTTTTAGCTATATTCCATTCATAGGAAATCAAAATTCTTCATACTTCCTTAAGTTACAATTTTCAAACTATAATATTAATTCATACGCCCCGGTATGGGTGTATCGATGCCTGCTGGGAGCACCAGGTACCATTCCTGTACAGTGCTCCAGAGGCTCCACCCGCCCAGCCACGCTCCTTACCTGTATTTGAGCTGTTCGGGGCTTCTGTGCACGGAGCGTACGGCGCTTGCACTATGCTACACTGAGCAGCTGGAGTGTTGCGGAGGTGTCGCGGAGCGTCACAGGCGGTAAGTATGCCTGTAACGTTCCCCCCCAACAAAATAATCCCTTTTTATATTAATTTTACCTTAAGCTCATAGAATGCCAAAGAAACACTCTTTAAAACTCTGTCAGTGAGGAAACCTTTCTACAAATAACTATTTCAAAGTACTGAAATGCGTTAAACAAAATGATTTTTTTTACAAACATCCCTACAGATCTAGATATAATAGGAGATATATTATACATTTTTTCTTTATAAGAATAACTTGATAATTTACCATAGTATTGTACAATATGCTTAATTTGGATCAAGAGTTTTAGTAATTATCAGGAAGACGTAGAATAGAATTGGCATATAACAACTATTTAAACTTTACTGTGGCTGTCATGACACCAAAAGTATACTTAGGTTGCCTAATGTATAAGATGAAAGATTCCAAAATCAAATTCAGTAAAAGAGGAGAAAATGAACTACTTGGATATCCTAATAGTGAAGAACTGATTATAGCAATAACAACAATAGGTTGGGCTACATTTTAATGAAATGAACTAAATTGGAAGGAAAACCATATCTGAGAAAAACATGCTTTAGAAATTTTAACTGCATAACATCAAAGGCTTTTTTCATTTCCAACAAAGTAAATATAGCCATATCCAATTTATATGTTTGTATACCAAATATATCCAGTGATAATCTAAAATTGTTCATTTTATAAAATCAAATTTCTCAGGATGAACTACAGAAGTTAGTACAATTTGAAGTGCTTATGGAAAAATTATGGTAAATATTTTACCATCTATGTTTAGGTAATCCTTAACTTACTTACTACAGTTGGGACTAGAATTTCTACTGCAAGTTGAGTCGCTCCCAATTTTACAACAACTTTTACAGTGGTTGTTAAGCAATTTACCACAATTGTTAAAAGAATCACACAGTAATTAAGTCAGGGGTGTCCAAACTTGGGAACTTTAAGACTTGTGGACTTCAACTCCCAGAATTCCCCAGCCAGCCATGCTGGGGAATTCTGGGAGTTGAAGTCCACAAGTCTTAAAGTTCCCAAGTTTGGACACCCCTGAATTAAGTGAATCCAACTTCCCCAGTGGGCAACAAAACGTTTGCAAATCACAATCACATGTCTGCAGGGTGCTGCAACCAGTTGCAAATGCAAGCCAGTTGCCAATGACAGTCTTGCACTCGCACGATTGAGGGGGTGCTGCAGTGGACATAAATCCAAGTAGAGGTCATAAGCCACTTTTTCTAAGGCCATTGCAACTTTGAACTGTTGTTAAATGAACAGTCATAAGTCGAGAATCTTGTAATTTGCATATTCTACAAATCTACCCACTTTCAGACTTACAGGTATGAAAGCTTTGTTTAAAAAGGTCATGTAAACTTTCAGCTCCATATAAATGAGAAAGTCAATTAAATCCTTATACCTATCTATAGAAAAACTACCAGGACTAGAAGCTTTGCCTAATTTCACTGACTTAAGAAATAATGGGGCAGCTAAATAAGTTGCTTGATCATGTGGAATCTTCGGAAGATTATTTACAAAAGCATGAATTATTTTGTATTCTTTGTCATGCTTGAGTTAGTTTTGCTTGAAATTGCTTTCTATGTAATCTCAGGGCTACCTGATGAAACTACAATTTGACCCATAGATTTACAGAAATGTTGTCAGTGAGTCCTTCTCTGTATTTGTGTTGAAAATGGTGATCATCTTCTTGAGCAACAGATTCTGTCTGGCTTCTTTCAGACTGAGTGAAGTAGGGTGGATCTCTTTAGTAGATAAACAAAAGCCATAACATGAAATGCCTAAGAATAATACATCAAAATGCTCCTGGTAGGAATAGTATGGGTGTGAGAGAATATATGCTAAAAACACCCCATTGGGGTGTTTTTCATTGGGGAAGGGCTGTAGTAAATTGTTTGGAGTGCTAAGAGTGGAAGGTTTCCTGCTACTCTGGGCAGGAACAGCTATTGGCAATTAAGGGCTTTGGTGGAAGGGAATTGTTACTGGTGACCTGCTATATTAGAGATAAGATTGAGTTCAGGTTCAGAAGCATTTGTATTCAAGAACCTTGACGACAAATTCATAATTAATTTCTGCTAACCAGGGGTGGCGTAGATAATGGGGTTATATGCGCTCTCAGTCCATCTAACTAGGATTCAGAATCTATTTTACCGTAATCACTTCTGCTAGATATTTGCTTGACCTTTTCCTCTCTTTTTCTCAATTGCTCTTCAGCACTTTACCCGACTCTCCCCCAGACTCCGGATCCGAAGCTTACTCCCCTCAGCAGGTGAATGGTAAGTGCTAAGATTAGTTCCCAAGCACCAGCCTTCCCCCCCTCTTTGGTTGGCAGAAGTGGTTGGCTCTGAAATCTTTATCAGAAAAGGGAAAAACAGACTGCTGCAATACGTGAAGAGATTATCAGTTAGTAAATATTCTTAGACTTTCGCCTATTGTTTTCCCACTACCCTTTTTGAAAGGTGGGGGGAGGTTGGTGGGCAGGACCGAGAACACAAGACCGAGTGGGAAGGGAATGGTGTACTTCTGCCTTCCCAGAGAGAAGGAGAAATGGATAAGGGTGACCTGCCTTGTGAGGACACGGAGCAGAAGGATTAAGCCTCATTTTGTTGGGTGAACAGGCTGTTCAGACTCCTGCAGGTTTATATAAAGACAAATCCATGCTGGAAATGAAGAACAAAACAGAGGTATTGTCATGAGCTTGTTTTTAGGTGGTGAGTATACTCTGTGGCTCCTGCCCTCTCTTTGTATGCTATATTTGATGTCAAGGACTCACTTCCCATTCTTGTGACAGGCACAGAAGTCGTAGGTGCATCACAGAGGGTGGGTCTTTCTCCCTCTCTCTCCCGACGTCCCCTTAACCAGATGGCATCTGTTCTGTGCTGCCCATGCTTTATAGATGTGAAAGGGGAGAATTATATCTCACTACCTACTTTTGTTGTCTTTTTTTCTGAGGTTGAGACAACAGAATTAGCAACAGGGGCGAAAGAATTAAGGGCACGTTCCTGCCTGTGGCAAACTTCAGAGGTTTCCCCATGGCCCCTGCCTTTAACATTTAAGCCTTGTTCACTGTGGAAGTAGCTCCTTCTCCTTTCTCTGTGAAAAAGGTCAAGAGTTCTTTTTATCTCACTACAAAAATCCCTGGAATTCCTTCTGGCCCTTTTTTTTAAAATATAGCCAAGAGGCCAGAGTATTTTCCACAGAGTGAACTGCTTTTTCTCACCATTAAAACAACAGCACCTACCTCATCATCCTGGGGTGGGCAGGGGGAGGGAGGAATAATTGGATCTTCAGATTTTTGGGGGTGATACACAAACTCCAGGAAGCCCTGGAATCTGTATAAAGAGTTGCATTTGTGATTTCATAATTTCTAGAATTCTTCTCTTATTTTGAGAGGCGTTTGCAGCCTGGTAACCTTGAGACGTGAAAGACGAGATCGCTTTCAAGAACATATACGTTGCCCCAATGTTCATTCTACAGTAGTGGCTATGCCATTCAATTTTCAAAAAATAAACATTTGGATTTGCTGTTGCTCCTATAGGTGTCTACTTAGTTTATTACAAAGCCTAAAATTGTTTGAAAATTGAAACGGTAGTAGGATTTCAGTCTCACCCAGAGTACAGTTCTGTGACCACACCTTATCTTGAAGTAGTGAAAAATTAGTTTTTGCTAAGTATTTTATTTTGTCTGTTCTGAAACAGCTGTCAACCATTGTCATTCCTAAAAGTCCTGGTGATACTTGGGTGTTTGTAGGGAGTGGGGGTGGTCAGGTGGGATTTCACCATCCTTTGTCATTTGATGTCATTTCTAAGCTTCAAACTTTATTTAACTTTAGCTTTTTAATCAACATATTTTAATTTGTACCCAACTTCACTATAAGCTTTTGTGATAGTTATTTTTTAAGAATATGCTATATAGGGGGAGTGCTAATCCTATTTTTTATTATGTTTTACATCAGCCTCCTCTGTATTTAATCCTCCCCCCACTCCTAATTTCATATTCATTTTTGCTTCCTCTGTTAATGCATCTTCCTACAGAAGCATCTGATTAATTGCCCTGAACATTAACCATTTCACTCCAGTAATTTTAAAAAGTTGGAAGGGCATTAAGTCTGAATTTGTTTGAACAGAATGTTTATTTTTTGAATTCTCTTTGTTTTCTGTGGGTGGGTTTTTTGGGAGGAACCTTTGGATATTGGGAAGTTGAAGTCAGAGAATAATGATGACAAGAAATGAGGACAAAAGGTTACCTATTAGATGAATTGAATGTCTTCTTATTTTGCACTGATAATTGTACAAAATAATAAAATATTCCCAGTTATCAAACTGTAGCCATCAGTTAGGATAAACTCAGAATTGGGATGAACTCACACTGCTTGCTTCTCATATGAGCTAAAATATGTAATGGAATAGCTTAGGCACCCAGTTTATTTTCACAGCACTGCTAAAAGAAAAAGTTTGGTTCAAGGATACTTTCATATGTTTGTTTTGTTATAGCCCGCCTTACAAAAGTGGTTTAATAAAATGTGCATGAAATTCACTTTATTTGTATTTATGTACACACACACACTTACATTTATACACATATAGGATAAACAACTCCCCCATGTAACATACCTCTATAAAATACTTTAATATTGCTTTAACATTTAAGTAGCTTCTTCAATTTCAACCATTTCTAATCATTGGTCCTAAAATGAAATGTGGATAGTTAAAAGTGCTGTTTGATTGCAGCTTGGAGATGTAAGAATGTCTGGATGCTTACTTCTATTAATGATTTTGCCAAATAGTGTTATAGTGTTCAAAATTAAACCCTCCTCTTCCATTCTTCTTCCAGGTGTTACCATTATAATTATATCCTATATTATCTATGGGTGATGGACAGTGTGTTCATTTGGGGGGTGGACCCCAGATTGGGGAAGGCCACGCTAGTAAGCTTGGGGGGGGGGATCAATATTTATAAGCAGATTTGTCTTTTTTACCTCCTGATTTTCTTATAATTCAAAGCATGTTAATTCTGGCTTTGAATGGAATCTAATAAGAGTGCTAACCCTACACTCTGACAAAGCAAAGCCCTGTGCATACATTTCCAATTTTAAATCAGGCTTCAAAGTTAAGTAAACTTTCAATCTGTTGTACTAAGGAGATATGTGAACTTGAGTCAAGGGCTTTGGTGAATGTTCTGCAGACACTTTCTACAAGTTATAGCCTTCTAAATGAGATAGACTGCAACTTCCACTTGTTTTGGCCATTAGCTATGATAGCTGTAGATGATAGGAGACACTTATTATGCTAAGCACCACCCTTAAATGGCAATACTTCCTTTGGAAAGTTTTCTCTATAGTCTGCCTCAGTAATGTAATTACTTTTACAAGCATTATGAGCATCATATGTTATAGGCCATTCCTAAAAATGATAAGAAAGAGGATTTGCTGTATTTTTCTTTTTTTGCTAACCAAGTGGTATGCAATGAGTATTTATCATTGGAAATGTTGATTTGTTCAAATGAGTAAAATGGTTCCTGTGTGAACTACTTTGAAATTAAACCTTGAACAGGATCCATCAAACTGATTTTGCAAACTTGTTTATTATTTCAAACAGGGAAAAGCTGAGAGGTTGGTTATTTATTCTATTTTCTAGAATGTTCTATTCCAAAATAGAAAATTTACTGTGTCTTTGTATGGATCCTAGTGTAGTCTTATCCAACATTTTATGCTTTTTCAGATTCATTATTGTCTTAAGAGGCAATGGATCTTTCTCCATAACTAAGTTATAGAACTAGACACCCATGTTTGAGTTGACAAAGAACTATTAACATTACATTTGCTGTTCCCTCCTTAATTCCTATTCTGTCTCAGTTCTTAATCACTGCCAGTAATTTAATTTTCCTTCACTAGATAATGTCAGAATAAGGTGGAAAACATTACTTCAACTTCAATACAGTTAAAGATGACCTCAGCTTACATCATTCATGGCATTGGAATGAGAAGAAAATAGAATCATGTTGGTGTGGTAGAAAAAAGTTCCTGGGGCAGAACTGAAAAGAAGGAAGTCAAATGATAAGCTCTGAATGGGGAGAATAAACAGTAAAAGTGGAGTGGGAAGAGGTGTATAGTCAGTAATAAAGTAGAATCTGAATGGAGGATAATTACAGAGAAGCTGACAGTTAATGTATATTTCTGGAGAGAGTAGTAGTAGGAGACCTAAGTTAAAATGTAGTTTGCTTCTTATTTTATATTACTGCTCTCTATTTCTATAAACAAAGTCAGAACATAAAATAAGCAAAGGTCAATATTTCCTGTGATATATAAACAAAACTAGCTCTAGCTTTTTTCCATCATGCAGAAGGATAGTATATCAGACCAATCATATAAGACATGTCTTTGTTTAGCCCTCTGAAGTCTCAAATTCCTTAGTTTGTTCGAGTATGAATTTATCTGCTGCTGGTAGTGTTTTTGCTGGATTTGAACTTGCTAAAATCTTTATTTTTTATGTTTGTTCTTATTCCTTTTTAATTCATTTATTCTAGACAACACATATTTAAATATATTTAAATGCTGTAACTGTTAATACATTTTGTATAATATACAAACACACATAGACACAGACTTGCATGCATGCACATATCCATACTTAGCTATTTCCTAAAATTCCAATTCATTTGATAGAAAACTAAATTTATTAAATAATGTGGCTCAGACTTATTTTACTAATTGAATGCATGTTCATGATATCTGTTTGTCTCTGTGTTACTTGACAGCTTTTCATTGACTTTCAGCAGTGTGACCTTGATCACAGCCACATAAAATGGCTTAACATTTGCTTATGGCCCAGAGATTGTGGGTTGCTCATACTCGGATAGATAGATAATTATCTGTCTATCTATCTATCTATCTATCTATCTATCTATCTATCTATCTATCTATCATCTATCTAGCTATCCATCCATCCATCCATCCATCATCTATCTATCATCTATCTATCTATCTATCTATCTATCTATCTATCTATCTATCTATCCATCTATCCATCCATCCATCCATCCATCCATCCATCTATCATCTATCTATCTATCATCTATCTATCTATCTATCTATCTATCTATCTATCTATCTATCTATCTATCTTTTGTGGCTGTGAGATTGGTCAAGGTCACATTGTTGAAAGTCAATGACAAGCTCTCAGGTAACATTAGAGTGGAATGGAGTGGAGTGAATTAGAAATAGAATAGAAAGAAAAAAAAGAGAAAGAAAATTCTTTATTGGCCAAGTGTGATTGGACACACAAGGTATTTTGTGTCCAGTGCATAAGCTCTCAGTATACATATAAGCAACAAGCAATAAATCAGAATCAGAATCATAAAATTAACAGTTTTGTATCAAATGCAGCAAGAAATAAACATAGCTTCCATGAGCACCTGTTAGATTTAGTACCCCTATTAATGTTTTTTTTTTAAAAATAGAAAAGGGCTGAAATCTAACCATTGCCTTTTACAAACATTGCTGCATTATTGCCATGCAGCTCCCAACTACTGGTGAAAAAGCTGGTAATCTACTTGTTGTTTTAATGAAAGCTGAAACTCTTAAGGAGAGGGCCTGGAATGTCTCTATTATTGAACTGACATTTTGTATTTATTATTTTGTGCTGTTCTGACTGAGAGCCAAAATGGGATGATTGATCATAGTTTTAGGACTTCTGAAAACGGAACTGACAGTTTTCATTTAGATTAATCCATCTTTCTGGTTCTTTTTAGATCCTCACCTTCTTCGAACTATGACTCCTGAAAATATGTGTCAAGTTACTCCCCCTTCACGGTTAGAGCATCCCCCACCCCCTCCGCCTCCTCCACCCCCACCCCACCTTCAGGGACTGCCACCACCACCACCACCTCATTCACACCAGCAGCAGCACAGCCATCACTATCCCAGCATGCAACGGGACATGTACTCGAAGGCTGAGCCTCTGATGCCACAGTTCACTATAGGGCAAGGCATGTCACCTGGTGACCTCCATCATGCTCAGCAGTCGCAGATGCTTCATCAGCTACTTCAACAACATGGAGCAGAGTAAGTTATTTGGGAGCAAGTTTGGAAAGGTAGCGGAGGAGTACATTTATGTCTGGAACCTTTTCGCCTCTTGTAAGTCAGGGTGTGGCTGTCAGTTGGAGGCTAGTAATCTAATTTAGTCTTTCCTACTGGACAACTTTAGGTCTGGGATACAAGATATGTGCATGTGTATGTATAATATGCAGTGTATGTACTCATACATACACACATGTATACATGGGCTAAATTTGATTAAATGTTTACTTTGCATGCCTGTTGTAATTTATGATTGATTTCTCCAGACTTCCAGTGCACCCTGCCAAGAAGAGGAAACACTCGGAGTCACCATCAAACACTCTCAATGCTCAGATGTTCAATGGAATGATAAAACAGGAGCCAGGTACAGGATCTGTGCCCCTCAACCCTGACAGAGTTCAGACACCTCCCTGGCATCAGCAGGGGGCACTCTCCCCAGGTTTGTACTGTAGTTATTCTTTCTGTTCCGTTCTAGTATTACCAGTACCCAGGTACTATTTATGTTCCAAAGAGGTAGATTTTTTTATTAAGTAACACATGGAGAACAAGGTATGGGATCTGAGCTGAAGCTCACAGAATGATAGTGTATGTTCAGGAAGAGCATCTTTGTACAACTGTATTGAGAGAGGGAAGTGAGAAGTCTCATCAGTTGTAAGAAAAAGAAAAGAAAACTGATGATAGCCTTCGACTTATGACCTTTCATTTAGCAATGGTTCAAAGTTACAATGGTGCTGAAAATATGAATTAACGACCATTGCCCATGCTTTCAATTGTTGGAGTGTTTCCACTGATATGTTATTGTGATCAGGCACATAGTAAATTGTTGTGCATTTGCAATGGTTGCAGCATCCCGCAGTCACACGATCTCCATTTGTAACTTTTCCAGTCAGCTTCCAACAATGATGCTTTGCTTACTGACAAGATTTCTGGTCCCAATTGTGGTTGTAAATTGAATACAAGGCAAAGAAAAAAAAATGGGTTTTGTTGCATAGCGAGTGAGGAATAGAAAAGGAGCATTTGCATCAGGGCAAATTTCAGTTCAATTTTTTTTATTGCTATAGGACTGATCCAGGATAATGACAGCTTGAACAGCTCTTCCTACTTGGATCCCAACTACCAATCTATAAAATGGCAGCCACATCAGCAGAACAAGTGGTCCACTCTGTATGATGCCAACTATAAAGAGCTGTGAGTATTTACAATCATATGACTGTAGACTCCTCTGCCTAACAGTTTCAACAGGGTTACTTTGGGCCCACTCAAGACTATAGTACTGATGAACAGACATTTCACCTCATAATTTTGTAGGGAATCTGATGTTTTATTCTGGTTTTTATTTTTCTACCTTTAAATTTGGTGTGTCTCACTTCAACACCACTTTGTGAATTTGTTTTTAAGAGTTTCCCTAAAAATTCCTAACATATTTTTAGATAGATTGCTTTATAATGCGCGCATTTTTTTATACCCCTTCATTTATTTATTTTTTCCCCTGCAGTTATTTCTCAGAATGCATTGTGGACATTTGTATATGTTTGTATATTTCAGGGCCTCTTATTTATTATTAAACAAATTTACATAGCCTCCCATCTCATTGAAGGTGATTCTGGATGGCCTACAATTAATTGGAAAAAAAAACCCACATGTATAGAACCACAAGTTAATTTTTTTAAAAAAAAATCACTGTAACAATAAATATTACAAAATCAGAGATATAAACCAGAGCAAAGAAGGAAGAAAAATACCAGCTCTGTAATGGAGCCATTTAAGTAGGTCTCTGATTCCGTGGGACCTCCAGGCCTGATAACATAACTAGGTCTTGAGGACCTTCTGGAATGTCAAAAAGGATGGAAGTAATCTTATTTAGGGGTGGGGAAGAAAGCTCCATATGGTGGTTGCAAGGACAGATGTCTCCTGGATCCCACTTAACATCGGTCCTTAGCTGATATTACCCAGACTATTCCTAGTTTAGATCTAGAACTAGACCTAATGAGATGGCTAATGTAACCAGTCGTGGAACTAATGGGATTCAAAGTCCAGAGCTACTCAAGTCTTGCCAGGGTTCAGCTGAAGCCTATTGTTCCCATCAAGACCCTCACAGCCTCCAGACACTGGGATAAGATCTCTTCCTATGTACTCATGTCTTGAATCATGAGGTTGAGCATCAAGTGAGTTTGTTTCATCTTTGTGAACAAATATAATTGTCAATAAATTATGTGCACTCTAGCATAGAGATGTCTGCAGTTTAAATCTTGGAGTACTGAATGGAAATCTTTAAAAAACTAGAGATATGAGTAAAAAGAGATCAGCTATTACCACTTTTGAGGTCATAAATAAATTTTGGATTGAATTTTTAATGTGCTTTCTAAAAAGGGGGTTTCAGGAAAGGGGAATATATTCTGTAGTTACCATCAGCAACTATTTTATCAATTTAAAGAGCAAAACGTTACCATGAAAAATTGATAGGTGATAAAAATTGAAACAGAACCGATAATATACAGTAGTTAGTTCTATTGCTAATGGAACTAATTACATTATTAGTCCTGAAGAGAGAACACATTTAGGAAGGAGCAATGGAATTGGCTTCTAGGAGAAATAGTGCAAGATGAGGATGGCGAGATATGGAAGTGTCACAGGTGAAAAACTAAAGGGGGAGTTAAAAAGAAAGAGGGAAGTTTAGATATACAATACAATACAATACAATAGTAGAGTTGGAAGGGACCTTGGAGGTCTTCTAGTCCAACCCCCTGCCTAGGCAGGAAACCCTATACCGTTTCAGACAAATAGCTATCCAACATCTTCTTAAAGACTTCCAGTGTTGGGGCATTCACAACTTCTGGAGGCAAGCTGTTCCACTGATTAATTGTTCTCACTGTCAGGAAATTCCTCCTCAGTTCTAAATTGCTTCTCTCCTTGATTAGTTTCCACCCATTGCTTCTTGTTCTACCCTCAGGTGCTTTGGAGAATAGTTTGACTCCCTCTTCTTTGTGGCAACCTCTGAGATATTGGAATAATGCTATCATGTCTCCCCTAGTCCTTCTTTCTCTTAAGCTAAACATACCCAGTTCCTGCAACCGTTCTTCATATGTTTTAGTCTCCAGTCCCCTAATCATCTTTGTTGCTCTTCTCTGCACTCTTTCTAGAGTCTCCACATCTTTTTTACATCGTGGCGACCAGAACTGAATGCAGTATTCCAAGTGTGGCCTTACCAAGGCATTATAAAGTGGTATTAACACTTCACGTGATCTTGATTCTATCCCTCTGTTGATGCAGCCTAGAACTGTGTTGGCTTTTTTGGCAGCTGCTGCACACTGCTGGCTCATATTTAAATGGTTGTCCACTAGGACTCCAAGATCCCTTTCACAGTTACTACTACTGAGTATGGTATCACCTATACTGTACCTGTGCATTCCGTTTTTGTTGCCTAAATGTAGAACCTTACTCTTTTCACCATTGAATTTCATTTTATTAGATAGTGCCCAATGTTCAAGTTTGTCAAGATCCTTCTGTATCTTAAGCCTATCTTCTGGAGTGTTGGCTATTCCTGCCAGCTTGGTATCATCTGCAAATTTGATGAGTTCCCCATTTATTCCCTCATCCAAATCATTGATGAAGATGTTGAAGAGTACTGGGCCTAAAACAGAGCCTTGGGGTACTCCACTGCATACTTCCCTCCATGTAGATGCAGTTCCATTGAGAACTACACGTTGAGTGCGGTTGGTCAGCCAGTTACCAATCCATCTGGTGGTGATGCTGTCTAACCCACATTCTTCTACTTTATCTAGTAGTAGGTTATGGTCTACCTTATCAAAAGCCTTACTGAAGTCCAAGTAAACTATATCAACGGCATTCCTCTGGTCCACTAATTTTGTCACATTATCAAAGAATGCAATAAGATTAGTCTGGCATGATCTGTTTTTGACAAATCCATGTTGGCTTTTGGCTATTACTTTGTTTGCTTCTAGGTGTTCGCAAATTCGTTGCTTGATTATTTTTTCCAGAATCTTTCCTGGTATTGAGGTTAGGCTGATAGGTCTGTAGTTTCCTGGATCTAATTTTTTCCCTTTTTTGAAGATGGGAACCACATCAGCTCTTTTCCAGTCCTCTGGTAGTTCCCCGGTGTTCCAGGATCTCTGAAAGATATAATTCAGTGGTTCTGAGATCTCGTCTGCTAGTTCCTTCAGAACTCTGGGGTGTAATCCATCCGGTCCTGGTGATTTGAACTCATCTAGGGTAGACAGGTGCTCACTTACCATTTTCTTCCCTTTATTCTTTCAGAATAAATATATATAGTGTGCACTGAAAACCCCCTTGGGTTTTTGGGTGTAAAACTACTTAAATAACTGTTGGAAGGTGAAGAAAAGAGAAATATGGGTGAGTACAGAATAACAGAGTTGAAAGGGACCTTGGAGGTCTTCTAGTACAGCATCCTGCTTAAGCAGGAGATCCTGTACAATTCTGGACAAATAGCTGTCTAGTCTCTTCTTGAACACCTCCAGTCCTAGACAGTGACGTGCGGTGAGGTTTATGGCTGGTGAGGCTGGTGACGTCATCAAATGATCATCATGAAGGGAGGACTGTGACAACTTTGATCTTTGCAAGCGTGCAAGCAAAATACCCCAGGATCATGGTGGCGGGGACAGCAACTCCTTCTGCTGCGCTGCGGAGAAGAGCCACGCTGTGCTCCTCAGTGCTAGCCTCAGATCAGCGCAAGCCACAGTCCGCTTCCTGTTGGCTCAGGAAGGAGGGGAATGGGACCACGTGTGCAGGAGGCTCCTCAGTGCCAGCCTCAGATCAGCACGAGCTGTGGTCCCCTTCCTGTTGGCTCAGGAAGGAGGGGAATGGGACCACGTGTGCAGGGGAAGGGGACTGCGGCTCGCACTGATCTGAGGCTAGCGCCGAGGAGCACAGCGTGGCTCTTCTCCGCAGCGCAGCGGAAGGAGTTGCTGTCCCCGCCACTGTGATCCTGGGGTATTTTGCTTGCACATGCAAGAAAGAGATGAAAGAGAAAAGGGAAGAATTTTTTTTTTTCATGATGAAAGCGGTGAGGCTCTGCCTCCCCTGACTGCACGTCACTGGTCCTAGAGTACCCACAGCTTCTGGAGGCAAGTCGTTCCACTGATTAATTGTTCTAACTGTCATGAAATCTCTCTTTAGTTCTATGTTGGTTCTCTCCTTGATTAATTTCCATCCATTGTGTCTTGTCCTGCTCTTAGATGTTTTGGAGAATAGTCTATCCCCCTCTTCTGTGTGACTGCCCTCAAATATTGGAAGACTGCTATCATGTCACCCTTAGTCCTTCTCTTCATTAGACTATGCTATGCCATTATTATATTAATTACATTACATTATTATTAACATATTAAATTGTTATGCTATGTTGGTGCTATGTTTATTACAAAGGAATAGAAAGAAATCGGGTGCATGCTTTATAGGACAATGCAAATGCTAAGGCTGAAGAACAATCTAGGTGACTTATATGGACATAAGAAAGATAAAGAAGCCACATAAGGTGAGAGCAAGAGGCTGAGGAAAGCCAGCTTACCAGGGTAGGGTTTACAGGGTGAGAAAGACAAATGTTCAATGAAAAAAAATGCTGCACATCCTTCCCACATTCCAGAAAGGTGATAGAGAACTGGCAGTCAGCCACATGGATTCTGGGAATGGCCTCCTTTTAAAAAAAAATCCTCTCTATTTCTAGACAGCTTGTATCTCTTGTTTGTCTCCATTTGTGGGGAGAGGGAACATTGGCTTTTTGTGATACCAAATAAAATGAGATGATTATCTGCCTTCATGAGAGCAATCTGGAGAGAAAAGGCCAGTGATTTACATGAAAGCCAGCTGTGACATCAGTAAGAGGCTGCCCCTAAATGGCCTGGGATACCCAAACAAAGTGTCTTCCAGGGCTCCATCCCAAGGTCTTGCAGAAGGCAATTTATCTAAGTTCCTTCAAGGCACAGAATGGGAGTAGAGTAAGATATTGATGTATTGTGTCAGCCAAAGGGCAAATTAGTGCAAAGATTTTACTAACCCTTCCTCTGAACAATTAAAAAGCAATTCTATCAGAGCAGGGATGGGTTTATTTAGAAAAAAATATATGTCGTTGTAAAATATAATTAAAAATCCAAAGTATTTTACACTTTAAAGTGGTACATTTTAAGTTATTTATTCATTGGATCCTTTTTTTCTTAATGTTTTAGCCAATCATGCTTTAACATTGAGCCTTCAGGGCTCTAAATAAGCTGGGATTGAAAGTTGTGGAGAGGCTAGGTGTTTCTTCAATACAGCAAAATTGAAAGATATTTTGGTGACATTGCAGGTAGCAATTAGCCTACCTTTAACATTGTAAAGCAGTATTTTTTTTCTAATTTAGGAGAGGGCTTTTTATGTAGTAATGCTACAGCAATGGGGGAAGGGTAGGTAATGTCATGATCTCATAATACAGCTTCATTTTTAGAAGTGAGTTAGAAGTGAATTTTGCTAGGTTGCTAAGAACAACTATGGTAATGAAGGTTTTTTTCCTCCCAGTGAAATAAAAGAGATAAAAATAATTCATATTGTCTTTCAAAATAAGCCCACCTCTTGCCAAAAACAACAGAGAATTTGCTTGCACATGTCTTAAAATATGCCAGCATTCTCTAATTTTATGCATAATTTCACGAACATGAAAAGGCAGAGAGGGTTGGAGTGTAGATATTTATTGTAGCCTTAAAAGAATTTTGATCTTTTTGCCATTCTTTGTGTCTCCCCCATGTTTACATGGGAAAGGCACACATTTCTTTGACAAAGGAAATGCAAGCCAATTAGCTATTTAAATCCACTGCAAATATACTATTCTGATAAGAAACTTACTTCTGAATCCAGTTTTTCTTAACTGAATCCAGTTTTTCTAACCCTAACACACACACACACACATCTGTTTACCTGACAACTTCTTATGAAGATAATAAAGCTTGGAGTTTAAAAAGAAACAGTACATCCGGTAACAAGGTACCAAAGTAAATATAATTATTTTTAATAGAAGGAGGTAAAAAAAACCTACTCATATATTGAAACAAATGGTATTTTAAATCAAATCATTTAAGAGGATTTTAACACTTGGATCTTATTTAAAGTTTAGTTGAAAGTTAGATTTTCAAGGATATACTGGGAAGTGTTTTAAGATTAAAAATATGTAATCATTTTAATACATAAAATACGCCAGATGCCATCCCCATTCCCAGCTGTAGTGTTCTGGAGCCTCAGAAATTGGAAATTTGCTTAAATTTGCTTAAAAAGAGCAATTCATCTATTTTTGACTCCTTTAGGCTATTGTGTGATCCCTAGAAACTCATTCTCACTTGTTACTGAAAATTGGAAGCATTTTGGCTTATCACCAATGTGGTCATTCAGAACGATTTATCTTAAATATAAAGAATCAAATGAATATGCATGTCCTGTCTGCTAAGGTCTTCATATATTTCTTCTGGACCTTGTGGAAGTGTCTAGTTGGTCATCCTATAGCAGGGCTCAGGTCCACAAGAGAGAATCCCCCAACCTCCTCTTACAGACGCTATTGTATCTGGGTCTTCACAACCCAGTCCTGACTTCTGCTTTCGGGGAGAAGCATGGCAGTTCCTATGTCTGCTATCTATCTTCCAAGGGCATTTCAACTGTGATCTCCTAACTTCATGGAAAGGGCTTTCTTACGTTATGCTGCCTGTCACTTAAAAAGTAAACTACAAAAAACAACCAACATATCTAAATAATTACAATAGTACCTCTTCTGGCCACGTGGCATAGAGGTTTGGAAACTAGAGGATTCAGTTCTTGCTTCTTCCTCTTTAAATATAAATCAGTTTCCAGGGAATAAACAAAATGAAAACTTTATTTGTTTAAAATACACATACACATACATATACAGATCTTTTGATTTTAAGTATTAAAATCAAATATTAAGTATTAAAATCAAATTTTAAATATTAAAATCAAATTTTAAGTATTAAAATCAAATTTTAAGTATTAAAATCAAATTTTAAGTATTAAAATCTAGGCATTCAGTGCGGAAGAAAACAATTATAAGACTGCCCAGATTGTGGTAATTTGCACCAGAGTTCCAGCCACAAGATTATGATGGTCTCTTATAAATTAAAAGCTCTCAGCCCAAGTTTCCCAAGAGTTTGGAAAGAATATAAAATATCACAGGTCATAAAAATATTCTAAAGAAAACATTATATTTTCATAAATGTAGACTGATCTTGAAGCCTGGGAGTAAATACCAGTTCCATAACTTCTATAGAGAGCGATAAAGAAATGGAGACCTGGCACAACACAGAGAGGGGGTGGGGAGGAAACCTCAGCACAAATTCCTGGCTACCTGTATTTTACTCCTTCTATAGAAATAAGGGGCTTTGTGAAAATGTTGATCCTCTGTTTTGGTGCCCTGGACTATTTCAGCTTTTTGGAGCTTCCCAGTACTAATTAGAGGTTCCTACGGATTACGATCAAAGGAATACTTTGCAGTGATGTGGCTTGCTTGAAAGGGCCAAGATCTGAGCAAGAAATAGCATGGGGAAGTGTGGGAAGACTTTGATTTCCTCCCAGCCTCTCTGATTTTGGGAGAGATATGCTTGACACTCAGTCTTGAGATTTCAGATGGACTTGGCAGCACATCCTGATCTGTATCCTGAAGGCTGCATTCCTCATAGTGTTACATATGAGGAGGTAAAGAAAACAACCCTGTTTGATTTTCAGAACTTATAGCCAGTACTGGTTTTCTTGCAATAAAATTTGAAGGAGAAGCTTTAGCATTTTTTTCCCTGATGAACAATGTTCATCTTAAATTTTTAGTGATGGCATGTGGAGTTTTTTAAGCCTAATTTTAGAAAGTAAAGTGTAAAAAAAACTTTTAAAGTGCTTCACAGGTTGCTAAGCTTGAAAAAACAAAACAAAAATAAATTTAAAAATTCCCACTGTTTATTTTCCCCCCTTTCATTTCTGAAGCTTGCTATAGGTTCAAAAGCTTACTTTAATTACAGAACGTGGTGTATTTGCTGATTAATTAATTGCAAAGCTTGGGGAAGGGTTGTGAAAGGTGCATTGGTGGTTCAGTGCCCGGTCAGGGAAGGCGTGCAGTGGGCAGTATGGCTTGAGAAGGATGTATGGAGGCATGCAGGAGTTACTGGGTTGGTCAGGGAAGGCATCTGGCATTGCGGCATGGGTCAGGGAGAGGAAGTGCTGCAGCAGCCAAAAGCACTGAAGCAGTCACAACTTTCCCAAACTTCCCTCAGGAGGCATGAGTCCCAGATTTTGATGCATTCTGTATGGTAGCCTGTTTGAGATAGCTTAGTTCAAAAATTGTTATGCCACGAACTGTTTAACTGTTTCACCCAGTTAAAGATAATTAAAAAATTTTTTTTAGTTTTTATATAAATTATTTTGTTAGCTACAAAGAAATTGTGCCAGGTTTATACTGAAAGTTGCCACAAAAGATATTCCAATTAGGAAAGTAGGCAAGAATTACATTATCTCTATGGAATATTCTTGCATTTTCAGAGTAGCAGTGGGAAACTCTTGAGATACAACTAAGTTAATTAAATCCTTTTTAATTTTTCTCATTTGGATCAATTTTAGTGGTGGATAGTGTGTTTGCACTGAGCCACTTTTTAATCACAGTTTAATGAGAATCAATACAAGAGCATGTGAAGGTTGATAATCTATGGTACTTTGATCAAATGATAGGTTACCTTATTGGGCAGGGAAATGACAAAAATGTTATTGAGATGTGCTCCTTAAACTAGACTTCTGGGGTCGCTTGGATTAACTAAAATACAATAGAAACATTCCTGCATTAAGATAAATATTTGACACTGATACAATTATCTTTTTAACATTATCTTCTTGACATCAGCTCATGACTTTACAGAGCTAATATTAATACTGGGGAAAATTAACACTGGTAGAGGACTTTGTATTACTAATGCTAGAACTAGTTATTACTTTGTATTGAATCGAGGATTTTATTATGATACAATAAACAGTTACAATAGGTGTAAAACACGACACACTCTTTTTTTCCTTCTGTTTTCTTTCTCAAACACTTTAATCTTAGCCACTGTCTCTTCTAAAATGTCATCAAGATGCCAGTCTTTTGCACTTCATTTAGTTCATCCAGTAAGTAATGAAAGATAGGTAGTAAGGGAAATCTAAAACTGATATATACCTTTGAGGAAGAAAAAGCCATGCATATTGATGTGGCTCAGTATAATGGTTATGGTAGGTTAGTAAGGATTTATGTGAAATCAGACAAGAAACATTGGTTGTATTGAAATAAGAATGAACTTCTAGTGGCCACCAATATGACAAAGTGAATGTTTTAAATTGTCGTACTGCATTCTATGTAAGTTGTCAAGACTCTTTTTGATTGCAGCAGGATAGAAATGTGTATAATAAGAAAGTAAATAACATTTACTTTTCCAATATATATCCATTTGCCTGTACTACACCAATTCTCTGAAACCTATAATTTGCAACAGTCTACCCGGCACAGTTATGTTATAATACTGTTTTTGTGTTACTTACTATCAATAAGTATTACTATCAGTAATCATTGGATTTAGCTAGGCGTTTGACAAGTGTGGAAGAAAACTAGAGTAGTGGTGAATAACATTAATTCCTTAGTTGAATGCTAGCATTCTGCTATTTTCAGTCAATTTGTTGACTCACTATTCAACTTACTTGAAATTGTATGAATACGGACTGTCTGCGCACTGAGCCCTGCACAAAATGAATGTGCAGCAAATGAGTTTAAAAAAATACTTTTGTTGACTTTCAGCATAACCCTTTCCCAGGAATGTTTCACGGACTGATTCCAGGTGTTGTTTGACAGCAGTTATTATTCAGAATGATCTGAAATTCTGCAAGGTCTTCACTTTCATCTATTTTTCAATAAAGACAGACTGTACGTTTATAATCCATAATATGCTATCTATCGTATTCTTATCTTAATTTTCTACCCTAGAAGAGCGCTAATGATTATTTTAGTATTTATTTTATTTATATCTCTTTTTTTTCCTCTAGGAGCTGTGACTTATGTGAGGACCTCACTTTGTTTTATCCTCACAACAGCTAGTTTCTGAGATGGTTCAGGCAGAGAGTGAATGGCTTGACCAAAGACATCCACCCTGGTTCAATAAGCTGGATCTGAACTTTCCCATTCTTATAAACATTACAGTGTCCTGAAACTTTTATCTTATCTGAAGATAACTAATGTATCTGTGGACATTATGGTGCCACCTAGACATCTTCACTGCCAGAGATTCAAAGGAATGATAAATCTCTGAATCTCCTTATTTCTTCAAAAGGGTCTGGAACATTATTCACATTTTAGGGGCTCAGTAATCTGTTGTCCTTATTTCTTGTTTTGATTTGATGCTCATCTAGTCTCACATTTTCATTTTTCCTGTATTGCTCAGAGTTAATTCTACTTCTTTTATTCTTGAATTGCTCTGTATTATGTCCCAATCTATGTTTAAAGAGCACGTATATGGTTGTTTTTTAAAAATGGATCTTCTCAAGGATGATACTGGAAATCCTCAATTTACAATCACAGTTGGGACCAGAATTTCCATCACTTAGTGATGCAATCATTAAGTGAATCTTTATGTGATATGCCCAATTTTACAAGCTTTTTTGCTACAGTTTTTAAGTGAATCATACTATTGTTAAGTGATGCTAGCTTCCCCCGTTTACTTTGCTTGTTGGAAGCCCGCTGGGAAGGTCAGAAATGGGGATCACATGACTCCCAAGATGCTGTAACAATCATAAATACATACTGGTTGTCAAGCACCAATATCATGATATGATTGATGGGATGCTGTGATGGTTGTAGGAGTGAGGATGAGTTGTACACTACTTTTTTCAGTGCCGTTCAACAAATTGTATCCATTGTAACAGACATTTTTTAGATCATATTTGTCTTCCTATACTAAGAGTTTAAACTCATCTTGCTTATTTCCCATACTTCTAAATGCTTTTGTATAGAAATGCAGGCTATGTTTGAAAGTTAAATCAAAGCATGTTAAAAACAACGTAATTGCCAACATTAGAATGATTTTATTAGTCTGACAGGACTTGTTCTTAGCTCATTTTTTCTTAAACCTAGTAATTTCTGTAGTAGATTAAAAGTGCTATGGGCATAATATATCTTAATTTCAGCAAAGCAATTATACTTCATGGCATTTGTAGCAAGTTAATTATAGGCTGGATGACAGTTAAGTGGGATAAATGGCTTACTGGGGGATGGAGAAGGAAAGTGTGCTCACCCATGGTTCCTAAGGGTATGGTTCCTAATGGTATTGAGTGGAATGGCGTGAAGGATCAGAGATTTTGGAACAGGATCAGAAAAAGGTGACATAGATGATCCTACGAGTAGAAACTGAATTCTGTGAAGAGAGATTGATTATAAATGAGGAAAGACAATTGAGGCAAGATATAATAGTACTTTCAAATACTGAAAGGTATCACATAGAGAATGTAGAGTTCTGTGTGTAGAACATGGGCAGATAGATTCAAGTTATAGGAGGGCAGTTTTGATTGTTAAAAAAAAGCTTACTCCGTTAAGGGCAGTTTGATGGGGAAACCAAGTACACAGAAAAGTGTACACGGGTGTATTAAGTCCAACTTCTCATGAATTCCTTTGAATTCTGCTAAGCATTGAGAAGATTCATGTGCATAGGCATGATTAGCAATAAATCAGTTTAATTGGATCTTCACTGGCCTGCTACTCCAAGTGATCATCAAAATGCTTTGGCGTTTGTTTGTTTATAGTTAAACTTGTATACCACCAAATGGCTGGCTTATAATCAAAGACATTACAATAAAACCTATAAAATATGAAAGATGGCTAGTACAATGGACTGGATAGAATGAAGTAACAGTTTTCCCTCTTCCTCACCAAAGCCCTGGGTGAAGAGCCAGGTCATATGATGGCTCTTCTAAACAATAGCAGAGTAGGGCCATCCAGATCCTGATGAGAATCTCATTGCAGAGGACAGGTGCTGCCATAGAAAAAGTGTACTGATAGATAACATTATGTAATGAAAGGAACCCAGAGTGTATTAAAACAACCAGGCAGATGTTGTGGGAGACTGCTGGTCCCTCAAGCAGTGGTGGGCTGCTTCCGGTTCGGACCAGTTCACCCAAACCAGTAGTTCCGAGCACTGGTTGGCCCCACCCATCTGCCCTGACGCTATCTGGGCATACATATCTCACTTTCCGGCTTGCTCGCTCCACCCCACAGCCAAGCTGATTTGTGCGCCTCTCCCGTTCTACTAACCATGGCTGACCTAGCAGGTATGCAGGAAGCTGCCCCCATCGAAAAATTCTTGTTTTAGGTGTTGCATACAAGTGCGGAAAGTGCACGCACTCACATTTTCTGCGAACCGTTTGTTAAAGTATGTGCAGCCCACATCTGCCCTCAAGTAACCAGCCCCTTTGACATGTTGTGTTCCATTATACTATGTTGTGTTAAGTTACATTATATTGTTATCTTATGACTCCTTTATAAAAGGTGCATCATCATAATCCTTGCTTGGGCCAAAGCCACCTTGTCTATAGTTTGCAGCATGAAGACTTCTCCTCTGCAGACATCTGCACTTAAGTTGTGAAGGTTGCCAGCTGATCTCATTTGCATGATGACAAAGAAAAAGACTTACCAAGCCTGCTTCTGTGCAATATGCCTCCTTTTGTATATGATCGAATAGGCCTATTTCAGTAACTATTTATCTATGCTGGAACTGTCCTGATGACACATTGAATTCCCCTTGTGCTGTTCATAGCCTTGCTTGGGTGGATATGGACAGTGTTGAGAACAGATTACAAGGTATGAGGTTAATCTGATAGAGAAGTGATGGGTTTCAATTTATTTTACTCCTGGTTCTCTCGTGCGCTCATGCGCAGAAGCATCCAGGTGGGTGGGCGGAGCCTTCCGCAGCTGCCACTACCGGTTCGCCCAATCCGGGGAGGACCGGCAGAAACCCACCTCTGTAATAGAGTCAAAAAATCTTCATACCTATAAAGGTTTGGACATTTAAATAGTTCATATTCCTCTGGGTGGAAGCTTTCCTAACTTTCCCAGACAACCAAAAGTGCCTTTCTTTTCTGGTTTTAGAGATGCATTGAACAGTAATCAGCTCAAGTGAACTGTGTATAGAATTTGCTTGGAGGAGTACTCGTAGTTGCTTTGATTCCCCCTTTTGTAACTGTTCCTCTCAAGTTTTATTGATGAATTGAATATTTTGACAGAAGTCATGGTTGGACCCAAAGACAGTGTGCAGTGGCTTAAGATTAAGGAGGAAGAGGTCTGTGTCTGCTTTTAGGTGATGGGCAGGAAAATTTTGATTTCTCAATAGAGTGGAATACCAAGATATGTAGGAAGGAAGGAAGGAAGGAACATGAAAATGAATCACCAGAAATGTGAGGAAAGGGGAGAGGGGAAAGGAAATTCCTCTCATACTTTCTGACTAAGGTAGCTTGCTCTGTGACCACCATCTGCTTTTTGTTCAGGGCACATCGCTAGCAGCTTGGGGTCCCTCTTGTTACTATGAGGAAAACTTAAATGGCTCCTTACAGACTCTGCCAGGTTCACTCACCCCGCAGGTGCTGACAGTGTATAGAGTTTATCCAGTTGCCATCGGCATGTCTGAGGAGGAGCCTCAATCTGTACAGGACTTCAGACTTTTGGAAATGAAGGCAAAATACTGAGAGGCTGTTAAGCTCCCATACAGAACTCTGCTTTTGCTTTGGGATCTTCTGCTTTTCCTTCTGTCCTACCCATTTACAATACAATACAATACAATACAATACAATACAATACAATACAATACAATACAATACAATACAATAGCAGAGCTGGAAGGGACCTTGGAGGTCTTCTAGTCCAACCCCCTGACTTTCTCTGACTCGGCACCCACTGTCTTTCCCCTGTTTTCCATTTTCCTTCTTGTTTTCCTTTCTGATGAAGCTTTTGGTTTAAACCTTTCTTTCTGCATCTTTCTGGTGCTTTCTCACATGTTCACCCCCAGCAGGCTTGAAGAAGTTGTTTGACTTGAGTGCAGCCATTTTTCTTTCACTACAACTTCGACTTTGGATCAGGACTTGGGAGGATTTTTTTTTTTTAAGTAACACATTTGTGTTGCTTGAAAAGGTTTGAAAATCTCTGGTTTCAGCCATATGTGATGGTGGAAACAAGACTGTCCATAAACAAATTTTGGATATAGCTGTGTCTTATTGGTGCTCCTATTTGTTCTTTTGTCCAACATGTTTTCTCTTGTCTATTTTTCCCTTGCTTCCAGACCTATGCCCACATACCGAGTGGATGCAGATAAAGGCTTCAATTTCTCTGTGGGAGACGATGCTTTCGTGTGCCAGAAAAAAAACCACTTCCAAGTCACCGTGTACATTGGTATGATTGGAGACCCCAAATATGTCAAGACTCCTGAGGGTCTGAAGCCACTTGAATGCTTCTATCTGAAACTGCATGGGGTGAAGGCAAGTCTAAGAATAGCGAACTGCATCATTTAAAAGGATAGGTGGCAGCCTGATGGGAAAACTTGAAGAAATGTGCAAATGTGTCTCTCTATTAAAAAATAAGGGGTTTTTTTTGGGGGGGGGGATACAGATTTTTTTTAGGGACTTGTTTTCAGTTTCATGGAATTTTAAGTAAAAATAGGTAGAACAATCCATAATATGGAATTACAAATGCATATCTGAGTTTGTTTGTGTGGCATATTTGACTAGCTAAGTTCTAGGTCAAAATGGCTGACAAAGCATTTGCTTTTAATTAAATTTAATACATATTCATAAAATAAATTCTCATTAAACATTACCACAGTTAGATAACCATTAAAACAGAAAAGATACCCAGTGCATACATTGGTGCTTAAAAGATTGTGAACCTTTTAAATCCTAAAAATTAATAAGAATGACCCAATTAAACACATTTATTTACTGAGGAAAATTATACAAAGTTACATATTTATTTGTGGCAATATTAATATGGCTTTGGAGTCTGTTGGATGGCTGTATAGATTGACACATGGCTTTGCACTTTATTTTATTTATTTATTAAACTTTTATGCTTGCTTGCATATTGTTTTGCCTGCTTATTATGTTTTCTGGTATTAAATTTTTGTTTTAATTGAGTTTTAATTGGGTTTTAAAGAGGTTTTTATTGATCTTTGTGTTATTTATTAATAGTTTTGCTTGGTTGTCCATAGTCACATATTTGATGGTTAGCTATACAAATTGAATGAATGAATGAATGAATGAATGAATGAATGAATGAATGAATGAATGAAAACATCATGGATCCAACCACCTCTTTCTTTTGCATAGCCTTTACAAAACCAAGGAGTGTGTGACTCTGGTAAACAGGTAATCAGATTAGCAGCATCTTTGCAACTTTTAAAAATCCAGATTTTTTTTAGTTAACAGCTGTTATTTTTAAAAAAAATTCCATTACTATACAGACATTGTCTTTATGAATTTAGAATACAACTTTAAAAATCAAATAGAAAGCATATAAGAATGACAGCTCTAGCATTTTTGTTGTACTTATGGTATAAAATTCATTCTGTGTAGTATTAGACACCATCAATTTATAGACATTCAAAGGGTAGTCTGGAATATGTTTCTATATCCAGACCTTTTGCAGGGATGCCCTTAACAGGAAAATCCTGTTTCTAATATACAGTAAAGAATTACATTGAGGTCTTAAGCTGTTGTGTTTGTATTATATTTTGTTCCCACTTCTGTGAAGTTAATTATTAAAATTTAGAGCATTAATATTTGTGCAGTCCTTACAGAACTATTTTTCAATTTTAGTTTGCCAACTACATGCTTATCTTATAAATAGTGACAGATGGTCCAACTTAGACAACATATTTTTAGTAATTTCCCTGTGATTATATTTGTTGTAGGAGTTATTATCTAAATCTAAGTTATTATCTTATTTATTTATTTTTATTTATTAGCTGCCCATCTTACTACAGGCTAACTCTGGGCAGCTATACACACTAACATTTTACATCTAGGAAGTACATATATGCGTGTCTGTATGAATGTATATGTTCAAATGTTCCTTATATCCTTCCTCTCCTGTAAGAAGGATAATTGCCAGTCTCAAGTACATGTAATTATTTTACTGCAGTTCTTTAAAATGAAAGTGCCTCTTTAAGATTGAATATACTTGAATATGCATAAAGAAAAACAGTGTACTCATAACTGACTTTAAAATTGATCTGGGTCTTCTTTTTTCAGTTGGAAGCATTAAACCAATCAATCAACATAGAACAGTCGCAGTCAGATCGCAGCAAAAGACCTTTTAATCCTGTCATGTGAGTACTCCTCAGGGCTTCAGGGAGAAGTCAGGCACTGGGGTCAAGCTATGTATTTACTTCTATGTTTAGTCCTCTAGTCTTTCTTCTATTTCCTTTTCAAACTCTGGTTCCCTCTACCTCTTGATCCATGATTTTTATAAAATGTCCTTGTCCTGCTCCAATTGATTAATTGACAGGTGCAGATCCTCCATTATTCTAATCTTCTCTCCTCAAGATCACGTGAAGTGTTAATACCACTTTACAATGCCTTAGTAAGGCCACATTGGAATACTGCGTCCAGTTTTGATCACCACAATGTAAAAAAGATATCGAGACACTAGAAAGAGGGCAGAGAAGAGCAACAAAGACGATTAGGGGATTGGAGGCTAAAACATATAAAGAACGATTGCTGGAACTGGGCATGTCTAGTTAATGAAAAGAAGGACTAAGGGAGACATGATAGCAGTGTTCCAATATCTCAGGGGCTCCAAAAGAAGAGGTAGTCAAGCTATTCTCCAAAGCACCTGAGGGTAAGGAGGAAACTAATCAAGGAGAGAAGCAACTTAGAACCAAGGAAAAATTTCCTGACAGTTAGAAGAATTAATCAGTGGAACAACTTGCTCCAACACTGGAAGATTTTAAGAAACAATTGAATAACCATTTGTCTGGAGTGGTGTGGGGTTTCCTGTCTAAGTAGGTGGTTGGACTAGAAGATCTCCAAGGTCCCTTCCAACTCTGTTATTCTCTTCTATTCTATTTTCAGGGTCAATTTGCCTCCAGAACAAGTCACAAAGGTCACAGTGGGGCGGCTGCACTTCAGTGAGACCACGGCCAATAACATGAGGAAGAAGGGGAAGCCTAATCCTGATCAAAGGTAAGCTTCCACTTGGTGACATTTATTTAAGATTTCCAGTGCTATTTTTTTCAACATAAAGATTATCCGGATAGTAATCAAATGTGTATAATAGAAACTAATGTGGAATTTAAAATAACTTTGGTGGTTAAGGATCAAGGGACACCCAAATTCAAGATCTACTTTCAGCTAAAGAATCACACTGAATAACTAGGTCAATCATTCTCTTATGCCCAACCTGCCTCATCAACTTTTTTGTGCTATGTAAATGGCCATAAATAAGGATACTTCACTATTGATTCCACAGGTGCCTGCCTACATGTCTCCACCTATATCTCAATATCTTCTTACAGCTGAGTCACCTGAGGATGGCCCAGGGTGCTACACTCTGGGAGGGTTTTCCTAAGGTGCCATCTCAAAAAGCTGTGGCCAGGCACAGTAGAAAGTGATGAAGTTTATTGGGAAGGCAGCCCAATTTGACACACATTTGCCCACAATCTTGTGGGTCCAGTTGATTCTGCTGGTTTCCTTTGAGACCATGTCTTCAGTCTGGCCCTGACTTACTCACTTGCCTTTTAGTCCTCTTGTATTTGCAAGATCTGAACTCTGTCATCTGCAACCACTTTTAATTAGTTGATTGATCATTCAGTGAAAAGCCCTGAAATTGACCAGCCTGTGCCTATAATTGGAAGTGTAATTGAAAGGGCTTGTCTCATGCAATTCTGTACAGTAGCCTCTTTGCAGACAATGGCTTTTCCATGCTGCTGCTTCCAGGGAAGCTCTGGCTACTTCCTTCCTCTCTTTATATTCTCTATCATGAAATTTTGAAATTTATAGTTTACAGATCCCACCCTGATTTCCCATAGCTAAGCCTTTCTCAGAGTCGGGTTCTTCAGTAGGACTTATTCCATGGCTGCATCCCAGTGGCAGAAATCCAGGCTAGCATTGGATGCCAGCCAAGAGATACAAAACAATGTATGTACCCAACTTTTTGCTGCCACCTAAGTGTCTATAAGTTGAATAGGCCATCTGTTGATCCAAAGTTTCAAGAAACAATAATAGTAAAAATGTTCAATTGTTAATGCATTGGGAACGGGGAAAGCAGAGCTCTGTGAGTGCCACATGGAGTAGGCTAAAATTTCAGCTTAGGAGAACCACCAATCATTGCCCTTAGACTGTTTTGCACTAAAGCTGTTAGGCAAAAATACAACACAGATTTGTTCCAAGTATGTGGTAAAAACATTATATTTTAGGGGATTCAGATTCAGAGTAGCATAATTTCCTACCAGCTACGGGATAAGAGAGGGGAGGAACATGGCTAAACAACTACTTGGATGTTGCCTTAGAAAATTCATGCTAGTCACACTGCTAGAATACCCCAAACTGCTTTACAACTGTTCATTTGAAATAACGCTACACTTTTCTGTGAGAAGGATTTGCCAGACCCATACAGGGAGCTTTATTTTCACTGTCAGTGCTACTCAAGCAGAATATCTGTATTGTCCTCTTCTTTCTCAGCCACAGATCTCAGATTGTTCTCTCTTTTAAGACAAAGGAACAAAATTGAATTGTGAAATGTGTGATTGGAATTTAATACTTGAGATTTACTTTTGTAAAATTGCAGCATAAAATAATATCTTGAAAAGCAGATAGGCTTAGGGAAAAAAATCAACTTTGAATTTTCTAATATTTTGATATGATTGATTGATGTGCTTTTCCATTTCCTGTGTGAAAAATATGGTTTTCACTAGGCTTATCTCTGATATCCATTCAGGAAAAAGGACGAGCTCTGCAAAGCTGTCTTAATATGGATAATTTTAAATGAGCTGCTGGAGTTTTGCAGTTATATTTCAAATGCATTTTGTGGTTCTACAGAATAGTCTGCCACCATACCTGGCTGGTTTTCAGAGCCATTATCATCCATTGAATTAATTGGTTCTCAGTATGTTGTGGATGCAATTTAGTGCTAAGTAGAGTTGTTCAAATGTCTGACAATGTTTTCTTTATTTTATTAAGGAATGGAATAAATTTGAAAATTGTCTTGTATTGAAGATTGGAATATTTTGATCAAGTGTTCATTATGTTTATGAGAAAACCTCACATTTCACATGTACTATGTTTCCATCTGTGAACTGGGGAAAGCCTATGCTTATCTGATCCTGTCTTGTTTCAGATACTTCATGTTGGTTGTGGCTTTGCAAGCTCACTCTCAGAACCAAAACTACACTCTGGCTGCTCATATCTCAGAGCGCATCATTGTTAGAGTAAGTCTATTCCCTTCCCTTGCAACATATCCTTCCATGATTGTGAACATTTAGAGTGTTATACTTTACTTGACAGGAGTTCCTTCATGTTCTTAAACCCAATACCAGCCTGCCCCTTGTTCCACAGTGTTCCTTGCTTTTCTTTTGTCATTCACAATGCCCTCTACCCTAATCTTGTTTAGCTTTCTGAACTCTGACTCTCTCTTCTAAACCAAGAAGGCCTTTGGCAAATGCTTATACAAAAGGAATTTCAATGCTTTCAATGTTTATAGGTTCAAAGTAAATATTACATGCAAGGAAAGCAGGTGTATTCTTGGAGGGTCCCTAAGAATAGATTTTACAAGTGATGTCCATTTAATCATATAATTGTGTTATTGATAACCAATACCACCAGTTATCAATTTTCCCTGTTTCTGTGATACAAGCCGCAAGGCAAGTCTTATGGATCAGATGTTCATCAGTTTTGTTGAAGTTAAACCTGCCCCAGTGATTGCACTTTTGCAGACATATGCCTTAAAGTTCTCAAAAAGTAAATGTTAAATACAGATGAGGGAAACCTGTAGACGTATTATGACTGATTTCATCTAAGGACACACTTTATTCAAGTGGGATATTTCTGCCCTTTTGACTTTGGAATATTTGTGAAACTGATGCCTGCAAATAGGGTCAACTAATCAAATTTCGTAGCAACCTGTTTAGCAATCTGAATAAACAAGTGGAATGTTTCTTCGCTTTAGATGGAATAACCTTAGGGAAAGGCAAGTGAAGAAGTCAGCTGTGGCTCTTTCACTGCCAAAGTTAGTAAGCAAATAAGGAGGACACTAAGCTGTGACTTTGTAGTTGGCTGTCTCCGCCCTGCTGCCTTTTTAAGTGCTGTGTCCATTTCCTCTAGCAAAGGGCCGGTTCGGGGGTAAAACACAAACAGAGGGCAGACGGGGACCCCGGAGTCTGCAGACAAGTAAGTAACATGCTGACTTATGCAGTCTCCGGGGTGGTGGGGGTGGGGGACCTTTGTTGTAGATTAGTGGGTAAAAGAGATGGAAACAGAATTAGAGTAAGGATCTGTCTGCATTAGCACAAATATGTGGTTTGGTTCTACATTAGAAGCACCTGTGAATTTCACATATTTCCATACCAGTAACATTGTGCAATGTATACACAATTGTACCATATCAAGAGATAGATTTGCTGCATGGTGTATTTTTAGTAATTGTCTGTATGGTAACAGTAGTCAGGTAATGCCACTAATTTACAGTTCCATGTTAGGGTTTTTTTTTAGCTTGATTTTTTTTTTATGCATGGCAAACAAAATATAAGCAAAAAGAAACAACAATATAACAGTAACATCATAAAATGTATGTAATAATTAAAAGGAACTAAAATTGAAGATTTAAAAATTCGTATAATATTAATGTAGAACTAGCTGAACTTTATCCTATAATTAGATCTAGTCCATATGGAAATACACTATTCTCATGTTTATAGTACATAAAACCTTGATATTAAAGATAGGATTCAAGAGATGTGTTCCTTATTGATCTTTAAAATGTCTTTATAATGTAATATAAAGGCACCACCTTGCTTAAGAGAGATTAGAATCTAAACACCATAACCCATCTGTAGCCACCATTCCTCCCCTTCAAAGCTAAGCCATTCAAGCACCATTTTGAGTCTTTATGTATGATACTCTGAAACAGATGCCAAAGCAAATTACTTCTGCCCAGAAGAATGAAAAAGGGAGCTCCCCAAAGGCCACCAAGTGGCTTTGTGGCACAGCTGGCAGCAAGAGGGGGGGATCCTTTGAGATGTAGACATCCTGCAAGCCAGATCTTATTAAAGTAACAGGACGTTTGGATTGTAAGAGTATAAGAAATGAAGAAGCTTCTTTTTCTGTTGGAGATCCAATGTTCATAAACTTGGAAGATTGAAACAGTGTTCTCCCAGTTTTTCTTTGAAAAAGTAAAAACACAGCCTTTGTAAATTATTTTAAAGCATTTTAAACTATTCCTCAGTGTTTTGTTCCATTTTATTTCAATTGTACTGCTTTTAATTTGTATGGTTTATTTTAAAGTTGTTTTTATTGTTGGTTCAGTTGTTTAAAACACTATAGGTTTTTATTTTGATCAGAAATTATATAGAAATGCTTCATATGAATAAAGTCATTATTAATGTATAAACTCAGTTTATAAGGGCAATAAATTATTCAGCAGCTGTTGCATACCAAGTCAATATATGTAGGACAAAGTATTGTGCTCATCAATGAAAAAGTTGAAATCTCTTTTGAAACTTTGATGTCTTTATTGTTTGAAATCCCACTGAAACATCTCAGGAATCCATATTTGATGTTCAACTCTGTATGAAATCACAGCAGTTAAGCCAGGATAAAACTACAATACTAGAATCAGCTTGATAGAATCTTTATATTCTGTTGCTTTGCTTACCCTATTGCTCTTTTAGTAAACTCTGACTAGTATTTCAATTACTCTCTCAGTTAATATGGGTGACAATAATGTCAAGAATTTTGAAGGGAGCACGTGAGGGAAGAATGTTGGA
This sequence comes from Natrix helvetica, assembly GCF_964273705.1. NCBI lineage: Eukaryota > Metazoa > Chordata > Lepidosauria > Squamata > Natricidae > Natrix > Natrix helvetica. The sequence goes on along the minus strand of NC_138548.1, from coordinate 119,146,973 downwards.
TTGGCAGTAGTGTCGATTTAAGGATCAACTTTGGAATTTTTCTTTTATGGGAAGGTGCAGAAGTGGTATTCAGCAGGTTCTGACAAGTTCTAGAGAACTGGTAGTGGAAATTTTGAGTAGTTTGGAGAACCGATAAATACCACCTCTGACTGGCCCCACCTCCATCTATTCTCTGCCTCCCGAGTCCCAGCTGATCTGGAGGGAATGGGGATTTTGCAGTAACCTTCCCCTGGAGTGGGGAGATAATGGAGATTTTGCAGTATCCTTCCCCTGGAATGGGGTGGGAATGGAGATTTTACAGTATCCTTCCTGTGCAATGCCCACCAAGACATGTCCACAGAATTGGTAGTAAAAAATTTTTGAATCCCACCACTGGAAAGGAACATATTTAGTTTGATGAGTTAGAGACAAAACATACAAATGAGCATTTGGTGAGGGAATAATATCTGCATCTGAAACATAAATATAAAGGAAATAGCAAACATGAGCAAAAGAAATGAGAAAGAAAATGTTCCTGTGTAACCTGCTGGACTGATATATATGCAGAAGAACTTTTCCTGCCATTGAAAAGCCACAATCTGCTCCCACGCACCTGGGAGCCTGGCTTGGCGAGTCCAGATCTCTCTAGGGCAAAGCAGGTTTAAGTCCTGGGCAACCTTTGGTTTTAAACATGGTTTCTTCCTTTTTATCCTGTTTTTCCAAATTGCTTAGAGGAATTCATCTCTCTTGTTCACCTAAATCTGTTACAGGCACTTCCTTCACAATCCCACAAGTATTTATTTTGAGCTGGGGATGCTTTTTTACTTTATGGAACACTTTGTTCCCACTGAGTGTAAGAAAAGCCTATTTGCAATGTAACCTTTCTGTTATGAGCTAAGAAAGAAGGTTTATCTTGCTGATTCTGTAAACACACACTGACTCAAGCTCCTTGTGCTGAGTTGGCAAACTAGATCACACAGCCCTCTCTGTTTTATAAGCAGTCTACTGTTAGGCTAAAGGAACAACTACGTTATAAAGTAGGTTTTGACTGAGACTATATCTCTGTCTCTTAACATGGGCAAAGAGTTATGTTTTCTTATCCATGCTGATAATCCAAAGTGCTGCAAATTGAGAAATTTCCACAATATTCTCTATGACATTGTATAACCTGTCTTTCAGCCTAACACACAAGTTCACATTAAGTGTGGCTGCCTTCTATCACAATTGTCCATAAAGTATATCATGTAATATACCTGCAAAAGCCTTGGGCCAATAAGTATCTTGTGGAAGGCTGCTGGCTCCCGTTTCTTTCTTGTTTAACCTCCCTATCAGTGAATGGGCTATTGGTGCAAATGGATATTTTTTTCCATTTCTTCAGGAAGAGAGCTTTATTTATCCTATACGTTTTCCTGCTGTAAAACCATTGGACTTTTCTTCTCTGTTTTCTCAATCATTTGCAACTGTTGACAGTTAATTCCCAACTCTTCTCTGGATGTCTTTTTTGTAGGCTTCCAACCCAGGTCAATTTGAGAGTGACAGTGATGTACTTTGGCAACGCTCTCAGCTCCCTGACACTGTTTTTCACCATGGCCGAGTTGGCATCAACACAGACCGACCTGATGAAGCCTTGGTTGTCCATGGCAATGTAAAAGTTATGGGTTCCCTTATGCATCCATCAGACATCCGAGTAAAAGATGATATCCAAGAGGTAAGTGTTTACGCCACAAATTATATTCAGTACTGAATCTGCTTTGAAAATCCACACTGTCACTTTAGATTTCTGAACTGAAACTTTCATGAGCACTGAGCAAGTCCTCCTCATTGCAAGCCAAAAAACGAACACTAGAGAAATAGGCCAACCTTTGCCTAACACTTGGAATAAGCAGGTGTTCTAGTCTCAACAATGTTCAGGAGGCAAACATACCAAGGCAGTTATTTTGTTTGGTACTTCCTGTGTTCTGTCTCACAGTATGTTTTGTTGTTTTTTTTCCTATGCCTTCCCTCATGCCAGGATATAGCAATAGCACTTAGACTTATATACCACTTTACATTGGTTTCGGCCCTCTCTAAGTGGTTTACAGAGTCATCATATTGCCTCCAACAATCTGGGTCCTCATTTTACCAACCTTGAAAGGACAGAAGGCTGAGTCAAGTAACTCAGCCTGGTGAGATTCGAACTGCCAAATGGTAGGCAGGCAGGCATTCTAACCACTGTACCACCACGGCTCTTTGTGTAACTATAGCTCTACTTAAGGTTCCATTATTGTACATTGAACTTGCTATGCCCTTAATTCTATATCAACTTGTCTTTGTAAAATGCAATTGCAAACTTTTGATTTTAATACTTTGTGTTCTGTATGAAAGGAAGAGTTCCTAGATTGCCATGAATCTCAGGTTGTAACTTGGCCTGGCTTTCAAATTCCCAGTTTGTTTGTTTGTTTTTTTAACTTAAAAATACTTTATATTAATTCCTGAACACTAGATGAATACATTTGGATTTGGGGGCTTAGGTATTTAGTCTAAGCTTAGCGTTCAGTTCTAGGCTTAGACTAATAGTTTAGATACCTACCTAAGAGAGAGAGAGAGAGAGTGTGTGTGTGTATTCTCAGTTTGATATTCTAAATATATTTAAATGATTTACATTCTTGTTGGTTTTTATAGACTGCAGTACTTCATTCTGTAAAGGTCAGCACGGATGCTAAGCATTACAGTCGGTTATAAAACTGGACAGGCTTTGCTTCAGGTGGTAGAAAATAATACTAAGTCTCCCTGGTTTTTAGAAAATTGAAGTGTTGTCCTTTACTCAAAAGGCTAAATTCTGCTGCTCCTACTGTTCAAATCAATAATACAGAGAACACATAAATACTGAGCTGAAATCAGCATGTGATTATCTACCGTATACTCAAACTTCCACTACACCTTTCCCATTTCTGACAAATATGATTAGATGTAACTATCTGGGGCCTGAGTATTGAGGACTGCAGAGTACTTTTATGGATTTCTTTTTCTTATAATTTTAGGTAGACACCACAGAACAACTGAAGAGAATCTCCCGTATGCGGCTGGTGCACTATAATTACAAGCCAGAGTTTGCTGCCACTGCTGGCTTGGAGAATACTACTGAGACAGGTACAGGTAATTTTCCTGACCTCAAGCTTAAATGACATTACTGTAGCAAGTGCGTCTAGAACGAGTGATTACAGTTGTTCCATGGACCCTCATATTCTTGGCTTCTCTTTGCTGATACTTGCTTATTGGTTTGGCAATGGTGTTATAGTTATATGTGACATTTTATCTGAAGATTGTTTCCTTACTTAGAGAGCATGTTTTTGTATAATACCTAGGTATTTTAACACTGTACAAGATAACAGGAAAATCATTTACCAAGCATCATTCATCATGATGTGAAAACCCAGGCCTGATACTCTTTCTTTACTTAATTTAAATATCAGATATACTGTAACTGCTATACTTATACCGTTGTTTTTCATAGCAAATTATTAGAATGCCGAGTGCATTTTTGTGTCTTTGTTGGAACATAGATGTTGGAATACCTTATGGGCTGGTGTTGCAAGATGATCACACAATGGTGACTTAATATTTGTTCCATTTATTCCCACCACCCCTCATCTTCTCCCACTGTGGGGCACATGGTAGATTCCAAATACTTTATGGGTAAAACTCAATTGCTTCAAGGAGCATTTAACGGATGACTTTAAAGATATATCCGTACGTATGTGGGATGTGTTTTTTTACTTTCCAGTAAAGCGTACAGTGTTTTTGAAAGAATCCCATTCAACTATTAATCAGACTCCACCCAGCGTAGCTCCCAATACCAGCCAGGGCCAGCCAGGATCTGTCACCTGTTCAGATATTTTTTGTAGCACTTTTCATAATGAAGGTGTATTCATCCAGTCCCAGACTTTAACCAGTAGCAATCTACGCTATTGCTTAAGCTCATCTCTTAGTTGAAGAAGTATAAGGGTGTGATGAAAGTAGTGTGTGTCATGCAAGAGTTCCTGATGCCAAAATCATTCCAGCACACAAATACTATCTTTCTGTTATGATGAGCTTTCCTAGGGACTATGCTTACACTGAACCTTTTAGCTGTTTCTAAAGTGAAAACTTTAAAATAACTACTTTACTTCAATTGCTGCTAACGTTTCTAAAATTATACATCTGTTTGAATTATATCTTTAATTGTAACTTTTTGGCGTAAATATCTTCTATAATGACGCTTATTGAGCTCAAACCTGTTATGTTTTATTTGGTTTTGTTTTTTTCTGGGCAGGTGTTATTGCTCAAGAGGTGAAGGAGATTCTCCCAGAAGCAGTAAAAGATTCTGGGGAAATAGTCTTTACCAGTGGGAAAAGTATTGAGAATTTCCTTGTGGTAAATAAGGTGAGTGAAACTCTTGGAAATAAACTTTCTTTTCTTCAAGGATGGACTTTTGTATGTCACTGTTACATAAGTCTCTGTATCCATATTTTTCTCCACAAGTTTTGCATAGTGAAAAGATTTTTGCAAAAGGTCCACATTGAGGAAAGTGTTTGTAAAGTCATTTTGCCTGATGTGTTTTCTTTTTTTAAAAAAAATAAAAACATTTGCGAAAACAAAACATCCTCGTCCTTTGAAAATAAAAGACCAAATCACAAGGTAAAGATTTGAGCCCATCAGATGGGTCTCTGTAGAAAAGCAAACTTTGATTTTGCTCATTACAGGAGCGGATTTTTATGGAAAATGTTGGGGCTGTGAAGGAGCTCTGCAAACTGACTGACAACCTGGAGAACCGGATCGATGAACTAGAGAGGTGGAGTCATAAACTGGCCAAGCTCAAAAGGTTGGACAGTATGAAGTCAACCGGAAGTTCTGGAGCATTCAGGTAATACACATACCTGAATTTTAAACATAACTTTTATTCAGCTTTGGATCATAATATGACGTGGCCACCTGGAGGAAAGGACAGATTTAATTCCATATCACAAAAATAACACACTAGTGGCAATCCTATGATTTAGGAGGAAGCTACATGGAAGCTACCTACAAGTGGCACTTGTAAGTATATTAAGATTTGAACTAATAGAGAAACTCATAGCGTTTTGGAATAGGTTCAGGTGTTTTTCCAAGCTGAAGATTTAATTCCCTTTCCAAGAGAGAGAAAAGGCCTTTTTTCCTTTCTTCTATCATAATTAAGAGCAACTTCATGATATTTCTCTAATCCTTAATAAGATGATGAAAATATTGCACCATTCAAGTCTCCAGACAATATGGGTAGCCATATGGAGCAGTGATGGTTACAGCAGGGGCACGAAGAAGAAAACACATCTCTTCTCTACAGAAGGGAGTCTATAGGATGTATTTCTGAACTCTCCCAAGATAAATATGAATGTAAATTGATATCTTTAAGCCCATTCTTGAAAAGGCCTACAGTAGTACATTTTCACAGAAGGATGGTACAATCAGATAAACAATGCAACAAATTTGAAAACAGGTTCATACTTTTAATGGTTCCTTGTGCAAGAAAATGTATGGTTCTCATTTCGTTTGGTGGCTTTCCACTCCCCCCACCCCATTCATTCTATATCCTAAATATTTTGTTGCAGTTGATAATACATTCTGTTAAGTAATTCCCCTAAGTCTTGTTTCTGTTTTGGATAAAGTTGAACAACTCTTAGAAATGGAAGAATGAGCAGGGCAAAAATGCAATAAAAGAAGAAAAATGCTCATTTGCATGCAGTATAACTTTGTTTTTTAATACAGCCAAGCTGGGAGTCAGTTCAGCCGTGCAGAAAGCATGCCGCATAAAAAGAGGTCCCCAAAAGTGGCAGCCAAGGTAACTTTTTACAAAAATACGTAATTAGTTTGATTTTCTGTATTAAAAGGAGGTATCGTTGGAAATTTCTGGTCTTTGGTAGGAGATGTGGGAGCTGATTCTCCTACTGTACAAAATGCTGTGATACTTGAAGATATGGAAGCAAAAGATTTGTTTGAGTTCTGAGCAATGCCATGTTTGTTCAGCATGTATATTACAGTGTTGAGTAAATGCCAGCCTGTTCTGCAAATGTTAATATGCTATCCTCTGTCATTTATAAACAATATGGATTCATATTGTAAATTATATTCATCAGCTATGAATATAAATTCATAATTGATATGGCTAAGAATTGTATTAGGTGTGATACACACTTTGATGCAAAGTTCTTTTATGGGCTGGTGCTCAAAATTCGTTTCATCCAACAGCTTTCTGTTTTAGTGATTTGTAACTTCTGCTTTAAAATACTTGCCTTCCATGTAGCTCTACCATTTCTTAGCCTATGCGATGTTTTCCATGAATTGATTTGTAAATATTTATTTTTCCTTGGGAAGGCTTAGAGCAGTGTTTCTCAAACTTGGCGACTTTAAGTCCTGTGGACTTCAACTCCCAGAATTCCCCAGCCAGCTATGCTGGCTGGGGAATTCTGGGAGTTGAAGTCCACAGGACTTAAAGTCGCCAAGTTTGAGAAACACTGGCTTAGAGGGTTCCAAAGATTCCATAGAAAGTACAGTTTGGTATTAAGATGACAAGCAGCCTGTAGGACTCAAAACTAAATTTGTCAAGCAAATATCTGACATAATTTTTCCCTTTGCCTTTATTTTGCAGACTCCCACACAAGGTGTCAAAGACCAAGCTTGCATCAGCCAACGTTTTCTGCAAGGTACCATTATTGCTTTGGTGATCATCATGGCATTCAGGTGAGTGACTACACATTTGGGTTACTATGCACTCCTTGGGTTGGTGCAGCACTCAAAATGTGTGTAAGAGCCTGTTAGCCAGTGAGTGAATAGATATGAGTAAATAAACAGACATGTTTTATTTATATTAGTTTATTTCCTCTGAAATCGTTGCCATCTTTCACCACGGTGCTTTCATCGGTGAGAATTAGATGGAAGTGTGCATCGCTATTTGGGACTTTTCTTTGTGTTCTTTGTCCTGGCGATGTAAAAACTATTTTAAGAGCTACACTATAATAATGGCAGTTATAGTCAGTTGATGCTTTGTAGATATTGGAAAAGAGATAGGAGAGAATAGGAATAAACTTGTGAAGTGGAACTCTTTTTCAATCAAAGTCACTTACATTCATGAATATAAGTAACAAACAAATATGGCCTGTTAGGTAGAGCTCCTATTCTGTCTGGAACACAGAAACCCTATTTTTAGAAACTTTATTTGATGTTTTCTCTTTCGTAGTGTGGTGTCCATGTCTACACTCTATGTGCTAAGCTACCGCAGTGAGGAAGACCTTGTGGATATTGAAGGGTATGTTCCCTCTTCCTGCTCATATGCTTTGAAAAGTAATTGGGCTCCCATTTGACTTGAGGGGAAATTCTTAAGGCATTTTGGATGCAGATGTTTGGAGCCAGCCTTACCATTTTGGGATGACAAAAGAATAAGACAGTAAAGGGTATTGAGGATAGGCATCAGCAGCTGAGTGCCGGCATCTCACATGCTACCTTACCCTGCCAAGCGATGACTTTCATCTGAGATTGGGTATACATTTAGGATATTTCTTTTCATATAATTTATTAGAATTTATTGCAATTTATAGATTCTATAACAAATGTATATAAGCACTATGAAATGTGTACACTGTTGCACATTAGGATCTGTTCTAAATAGTCAATAATCAAGTTTCTAGAACCTGTGCTGTTTTATGTCATTGTCCATTTGTCCTAGCTGTATACCAGTTTGAAATGATATGTTTTGGATAATTCACAGTGGAATGTTAATTATTAAATTGACCTTTCTCTTTCCCTCCCCTTTGCTTGCTTCTTTTTTGCTTCATTTATTTATCTCCCCAAATCCCTCTCTGCCCACTCTTCCCATCAAATGCTCTTTGTTACATTTTCCCTTGCCTGGTTGTTCCTTTCCTCCTTTCCTTTTCTGTTTTCGGTGCCTTGTAGCTCTTTTGCTGTGCCTACTTCTTGCCTTCTGGCTCTTTTTCAGCACAGAGGTCCTGGCGTCCCAGTTGCTCTCTGTCCATGGTATGGTCCTACTTTTTCAATATGCTGCAATACATTTGTCCCATTCTTTCAAATCTGCCGCCTTGTATTTTTATGCATTCTCCCTTCTTTTTATACCTGTCTGCATTTCAGCGTTGCTTCTCCTCAACAAAGGCGAACAGGGAAAAGAGTTTCTGTAAGGGTTAAATTGGTATACTGAAACCAAACTTAAATAATGTGTCAAAATCACAATTAGTTTGAACGTGCAAAAGTATAACATGAAAAACAGGAAGACTGAAAATGCAGTTCTTAATTGCAAGAAATCATCCTCATTTTTAACAAATTGTATTTCACTAAATAGATATGGGTTGCAGTCAGACTGAAAATGGGATGCTGTAAAGTTCGCATCCCAAATTCATAGGCTGATATCATCCTCCATTGATGCAGCTAACAAGGCAACATTTAATGGAATGTAAAGGATCTAGGACTATACTAGGAAAGTAAACAGCGCTTAGATTTCTTGAAGCATTTCTATGTCTGCAAAATGTCATGTGCAGTTATATCAGGGGTTAGGTTCCTGCCAGTTCTAACCTCTTCTATAGAAGAGGTTCCACAAATCTACAATGCCGTTTAGAACCGGTTCCAGCTCCCTCCCCTCGCCCGTCCGCACATCATCAAGATGAAGAGCGAGAGGAGGAATTCTGGGAGTTGAAGTCCACAAGTTTTAAAGCTGTCAAGTTTGAACACCCCTGGGTTTTTTTTTCTAAAGGCTTAGGGATGCAAGGATCTTGTAATTTGACAGCTTTAAGACTTGCCTGCTTCAAATGCCAGTTTCTGAGCCAACATTTTGGTTGCTAAGCAAGAGCGTTGTTAAGTGAGTTTCACCACATTTTACAAGTTGGGTACGCCAACCCAGTCACCTGACCGGCAAGCCACTCCCATTCAGTCACATGGTTGGCAAGCCACTCCCACCAGTCACATGGCCAGCAAGCCACTCCCACACGGTCACATGGCTGGCAAGCCACTCCCACAAAGCAGGCCACACCTACAGAAGAGGTGAGTTATATGCTTATGTGGCTATATGCTGAATAATGTAAACGGGTGTCATCAGGTAGAAAACACGAACAGCTAGCAGACCGGGCGGGGGGGATTGTGGTTTGGTGGGAACAAGGACCATTTATCAAATTCTTAATTATGCTTGCAATCTCATCCTAAGAGTTTTCTGTTATCAGAATTTTCTGTTTTCCAGTGGAAAGGGGTGAGTTTAGAACTGATTTAAAGCAATATTAGCCCATTCACCCTTTGTTACTTTGTCAAACTATGCTCATATGCTGATCTCTGTTCATTCAGAACAATAATTCTACTTTCCATCCTGTTTTCTGCCTCCCACCCCTTATTTTTGCAATGGTTTTAAGTCGTCTTCAGATTTCAAGCGTGACCTCATGCTCAGCCTCTATCTTATTGTATCTCTTTTCTTTGCTAGGCATCTGTTTCTGTTTTATGTCAAAACTTCATGCTTGCATTTTTCTTGCATTTTAGGTCCAGTCAGAACATAGATAAAAATAAGGTGACATTTTCCACTACTGCATCATCAAATACCCCCAACAACACTTCCCCTTCAGAGAATGGTAGGTACCAGTTGTTCCCATCCCCAGGTGCAGTTTAGTCAACTATAAGCCATTACAAACCATTGTTTCCATTATGAATGCCTCATAAGAAATTTGAATACAATTTGTTTTCTTTTCTGCTGACCTTGAAATGAGACAGTCATAATGCAAGGACTGGATATAAAGTTACTTTTTAACACTGTTGTAATGTCAATGGTTACTAAAAAGGACAGTCATTAAGCAAGGACTACTTGTAGAGTTATAGACCGCTCACAAGTTAGTTTTTTTTTAAAAAAAGACTAGTTTTATTGCAATTTGAAATACAACACAGCTTAGTAGAAATAAATTGTCTCAGTATTATTCAACACTATTGTTGAACACAAACAATAAGTGTAAGATCACATGGCATGAGACTGATTTTAGAATCTCTGTATATCTGGATCCTCTTGTACAAATATTGGAGGTCCAAATGTTGGAGATGCGATCAATTTACCTTAGGATGCAGAGAAGAAAACAGTACTGATATACTAAAGATGTACTAACATAAAGCTCTCTTTAAAAAGGGGTCGGCTGTTCCCCAAAAATATTGGTTTTTTGGTGTGAACAAAGTCAATCCGTATGACTGCAAGAGGGAATTCATCCAGATTGAGAGAAAAGTTAAATTAAAAGATAATTTTGTGAATTATATATTCAGTGCAGGAAGCTAATTGATGATGGCTTTGGATTTGACACAACTGATGTTGATTCTATTGTTCTTTTCCTACAGCCACAACCCATGTACCTGACTTGTCCCCTGCCTTGCCTGCCAATAATATAGTAGTCTGTTTCAACCCACCTTGTTTTTCTACCTGCTGTTCTTCTGTTCTCAACAACATATCTACCCCTCGACCTTCTGGGACCACTACAGTCGCCACCAACCGGATAGGTAAAACCATTTGGTCCTATTTATTTATTTAAGAATTTACAGTAATAGGCGAAAACATTAGGAAAGAACATTAAAATGGAAAATACCTAAGCTAAAATTCCACTTACAACACAAGCTCAGAACCAGAGATTTCTAATTGCCATTGCAGAATTTGGCCACAGTGTTGATCATTTAATAGGAAGCAAACAATTGCTTCCTGGAATCGCTCTGAACAAATTGTGATTAGAGGAGAGGTAAACTACATCCTCCAAGGATAATAGAACATTTCAAAACTTCATGTGTAATTGTTGAAATTTCAGATCTGAACCTATGCATTAACTCTCTGGATATATTGTTCCATTTCTTGTTTAAGACCATTAAAGGCAGAGCACCTCAGCATTCCCTCCCCCTCCCTAAAAGTGGTGCTGTAGCTGCAGCAATAATTCATATTCATTTATTATGTCCTGAATATACAGAAGTAGAGCCAGGTTTTGGAAGCCAGGGAAGAGAATCTAGATTACAAATATCTTGTTGGCTTAGTTCATTTTCTGTGTGAATGTTGTTCTGCACTATTTAGTTACACTATTTCCCCAAATGCTATAGGTAGTTCTCTGCTATACTGTTGTGTTAAATGGATCGTTACCTACTGATAAATAGATATTTATTTGCTATATCACACCATAGTTACTTACACAAACTCTTTTCGGTAGTTAAATGTACATGCTGAATAATGAGGATGTAGTTGTATAATAATATTTTTTCTACTAGTTTTTCGATACCTTTGGTTATTAGAAGGTATTTGTACATCTAACAGTCTAGGAGGAAACAATCTAAATTCACAGAATCAATTCTTTAAACAAGTATTGTAGCCATTAAAAGAAAATATGATCTACCTTAATTTCATATAGCAAAAAAGGAGGAATTAGAGCAAGACTACCAATGGTTTTGAGGAACATTCAGTGCCAAGAGCTATTTTCATCAGATAAATGAATTCTTTTCTGTGAATATTTGTTTTCTTTTCACCTAACAGAAGGAAGCAAAGAAGATCTGGGTGATGAAGCCATATTAGCATCATTATTTACATAAAACTGAATCAGTTTCAAAACTCTTGGGGGTTTTAATCATTTTGTTTCAAGATCATTCTGTAAGGAAATTTATCTTGCTCCCCTACTTATAGTTGTTGCATTCTGTTTGAAATTTCCAGAATACAATGGTCAAGAATATTTAAATATTAGAGAATGATTTTGGTTTTCTTACAGAAATGGATAAATTCAATGTGTGTAGAGATTCAATCAATAATTCTGGCTTTTCTATCAGTTGCGTAGTGCAAACCAGTTCGTACAGATGCATTTTCTACAAAAATGGTTTTATATGAAATTGTATCTGTCTTAAGAAACTTCACTGAGAATGTACAGGGCATCTGACTAAAACGTCAGAATTCACAGAAACTCTCCTAAGGGAATTTTCATCTATATTAAAAATTAAAGTTTGTCTGAGGCTACAGTGTTAGAAAATAGTCACAGGTTTATCATCTCTGAGAATTATGCTGTTTTAGTTGTCACACCTTAGGCCCTTATATATCTGTCCATTGCTGGTCCCTTCTCAAATTAGCTTTATTAATTTTTATTTTGTTGCTCTGCCTTCATAGACCAAAGCTTCGTGTCACTCCTACCAGTGACAAACATCAAAGCCAAATCGAGGGGGATCACCGGCAAGACAACTTCCCACACAAAATGGCCAAAGACTGCTGACCGATCACGGAGCTTTGGGGGTCCCAATGCCAGTCCCTCCTCCCTCTTCACCAATATTCAGGGCAAGTCCAAATATGTTGCCAACCTTCCCCTCACCTACAACAACTTTCCTTCCGATCAGACATCACGGCAGCGACGGAGCATCAGCCAACCAGATGCTAAGGAGCCTGGCATCGCAAGAACCAAGCATAATGGTAGACATATTTCCCATTTTCCCTGAATACTTGGGTATAGAGACAATTTCCAGCATCTCTGCTCATCCCACCAGATCTAGCAGGGTGGCCTGTTAAACAATATCGTCTTGTTAAACCCAGGAATTGTGTTTTTCTGTTGCTGCCTTACGGAATGTCATCCCTCCAGAATTTCAGATGGCCTCAGCCCTTTTAGCCTTTCAAATGGCATTAAACACCTGGCTGTTCCCCGGGCATTTGGGCCAAGAGATTGTCAAGATCTGCCAGTTACTGCTGCTTTCTTATAAGTTGGCATTATTATTTGTGATTTTGGGCGTTAGGGCTTGAGTAGTTAAAATGTTGTTTTTAGCCTGGTATATGATCCAGAGATGAAAGGGTAAAACATATAAATCAAATGAATAAGCAAACAGGCATTGTTTAACGGAAGAAGGAAACATTTTTTGCCCCCAAGTCAACATGCAGGAATAGATCATGGCTCAGACACCTCATAGTAGTGTGACCAAGAGCAGCAGCAGCCCGCTCACCCCTTGTCTCTTGAATATGTGCCTATCTCCTCCTCCCTACTGCAATCTGGCTCTTCCCAGTTGAGTAATCATTGGCAGTGGGCATGTAGGAGAGAGCCACTTTGGTGTAGTGGTTAAGGCATCAGACTAGAAACCAGAAGGGCTAGAGTTCTAATCCTGCTTTAGGCACATAGAATCTGGGTCACACTGTCTTAAAAAAAAGGCAAGGGAAAACCTCTTTTGGAAAAAAAAACATAACTTGCCAAGAAACCTGCAGGAATCAGCCCAGGCAATGATCAAGAGTCAGGACGGTCTCGAAAGCACCATGATAGGCAAGCAGGAAAGATTTGAGTTGCAATGAACCAACCAAGGTCTCTGAAACCATTTCCCCACCCTGCTCTTGAGCTACAGATTCTTCACAAATGTTTTAACTATCTGAAAGCACCTCCTTAATATATCTTGTGCATCTTTGATTCCTTCTTTGCTCTCCTCCAGAACATCCCCTTTTCTACCAGCCATTGCATTTGCTGGTGTAGTTTCTTTTCAAACTCTGATGACTGGGACTATGGAAATGGATTTCTTAGGACATCTGTAGGCTACAGGATGGTAAAAAGCTGTTGATGTATATAGAATCATATCCAAACAGGATAACACGTTATTTTTCCATCTGTACCAGATCTTGTTCCGCTACACTGCCTGTTCCTGTTGTGTCCTATGCTGCATGTAAAGCTTTGTGAGGTGATGGGATACATACATCCTTAGCTGGCATGGTTTATGAATCCCATTCCAAGCTATCTGATTTCCCTTTGGCTTAGTTTAGGCAGAAATATACAGTATATGGTTGCCTTAGTTAGAAGATCACCATCCTAAACCTTTCCCTTTAGAATGATTAGCATTTTGTGGAACTTCCCATACAGAGTAGGCTCCTGCTCCATCTTGATTATTTCTGTCCTGTAGAAACAGCTCCTGTGCTCCAGTCTGTGTCACTGTTGGAGGTGAATGTGGTCCCCTTACCCCAGGCCTGTGCTACAGGGGACGACTGCAGGTAAGTGGGAGCATGGGAGCTACAAGCAGCTTTATTTATTATTATTTTTTGTAATATGTTTTTATCTGAATGTATCAGTGTAGTAAAATATACAAAACAAACCAGAACAAAGATAGAAAATAGAAAATAGAGGATAAGAGAGAGAAATAAAAAAACATTAATGACCTTCTGTCCTTTTTTCGGTCAAGTAATAATCATTTTAAGATTTTCTCAAACTCTACATCCCTTTTTAACCTCCAAATCGTGTAATCAAGTTACTTTTTTCTTCTTTAACAAAAAGTCCACACACAATTTCGTCTTTCAAAAATGTCCTTATTGTCTTTTCTTTGACCAACCTGGTCAGCTTTGCTATTTTTGGAAATTCAGTTAATTTTATACTTCAGTATTCCACTGTAGGCATTTTTTGCATACATCAGATGGGGATTCTTAAAGGTCAGGTTCCTAGGAAGGAAATTGTGTCATCCAGATAACTAAATATACCAATTTAGGATTTTTCCATGCATCTTGGTTGCCATATTACCAGTGATGAATGATGGAATCGTATTTTTAGTGAATACTTACAGAGAACAGCAGGAAAGTATGAAGATAAGCAAAAATTTGTGGTATATCTTTTTTGTTTGTTTGTTTATTCCTGCAGGACTGGAAATAACACTTATCGCATTCCCATCAGCAAATTTACATCAGTGAACACAAATCTTACTTTGGAAATGAAGTAAGTAAGAACTTTTGGGAAAGCACAGATACTGGCAAAGAATATTGTAGAAAATGCAAAAGCTAAAACAGTTTAGCAGGAAACCAGATTGAGAAAGAATTCCAAAATGATATAAATAGTTGATAATGATGTGATATCTGCTATCATTTCACCAATTGAGAGTACTATTCTCAATATAATTCATAGGAAAATAGTACTGAGTCATGAAGAAGATGGGGGACAGGTTTTTGGTGAGGCTTGGCAATCAGGTACTTTTAAATTCAAATCTGGTTACCCCGTTTAAGAATCCTTATCTTTCCTTCCTCACAGGACTGGAGATTTCACAGAAAGGCAGATACTTTTTGTGGTGGTTCATTTACCTATATTTCTATGCCATTTCTTATCTCATAATCACAGAGCCATTTGCTGCAACAACCCTAAAATGGCCAGTCAGAAATTAAAGTGTCAGTGCTGCTCTGGGAGGATGCCATGTATTTCATATCCTGGTATGCTGAAGATAGAAAAATAGGCATGAGACAGAAGGAAATTTGTCTGTCGAAAGGGAAGGGTTTTGTAGCTCAGGGATAGAGCACATAATTTGTGTCCTCTCCCCCCACCCCCAAAAAATATCAGGTTTGGTCTCTGACATCTCCAGTTGGTGCTACAAAACCTCCTTCATTATACTCCAATATTCCACTTCTGCAGATGCTGTTAATTATTGTAAGCCACCTAGAGTAGCCCCATATTGAGATAGGCTGCAAATGAATTCAATAAATAAGTACTAGAAAACTACTGTCAGGACAGAATGGGTAGACCATTGGGAGATTTAGGCCAGCAGCATCTGAAACACTACATATTGTCTAATGATTCTAATCTGATGATGGGCCAGTGTTGCTACTTTAATGCAAGGCATCTTCTATATTCTTAAAAGACCATTTTGAACCATTTTGTTCCTTACTCCACTGTGATATTTGTCCATATACTTAGACCTGGGAAACCAGAGTGTTTGGATCAAGGAGACTTCATACTATTGCTTGTTGGATTGTATCTAATGTATCCTATAAAATGTTTCATAGAAAGCAAAGAAGAAATTAGAGAAGTGGCTTGTCAGTTACTATTTTCAGGATTTAGATCTGTTTCCTGCCTAGGCAGGGGGTTGGACTAGAAGACCTCCAAGGTCCCTTCCAACTCTACTATTGTATTGTATTGTAAAATAAAAGCAAAATGTAGCTCCATTATTCCATGGAGCTTCAAATACTTTGCTTTCTGCTGTTATAACACAAGACTTTCAGTCTTTTTTTTCTGCCTGCAAAACAACACCTCTGAAAAGACTCTGGAGAGATATTTCAAGCGGTGCATTTCTTCTTCCATTTCAGGCCCAAGCCTGGTATAATGGTATATAATTAGGAGTTGAGTATTTTTGGTGGGTGAAAGTGCAGAGTGAGAAAGAGTACTTTACAGTGAAATAAGAACATGAATTCATAGGCCAATAGACTGTAAATAGTGGCATTTATATTATTACAAAGGCCAAGAGAAGATTGCATTGAAAATGATCTGCTCATCGTTGTTGCTTTCTGTTTCTTTCCTTCCTCTCAGTGCTTCCTCAGCTGTATCTGGCTATCTTTGTAATCTCACATCCAACAGCCCATGTCTGCACACTGAAATTGACCTAGACAGCTTGTCTAATGCAACAGATATTCAGGTATGGTTTGTTTTTTTTAAAGAAAAAGATATCTCACAAAATAAGTGTTTACCTGCTGCATAATGTATTTGCATCTAGGTTTTTGTTTATAATAGAAAATCAGGTTCAATTTGTTATGTCCTTAGACCGAACTTAGTTTTGTTTGGAATAGATATTGTTGCCATAATTTCTTAAAAATCACTCTTTAAAAAAAGACCATAACACGGATTCCTTCCTTCTCCTTTTGTTTCCCCTTGTCCCTTTCAAAACAGAAACATAAGAGTTTGGGCATACAAACCCATCTGTAAATAAGCTGAACCTTCAAATGCTCATGTGTTTTAATTTTCACAGTTAGTTTATACATGGATAAGGTATGGATTATCCATGTTTTTTGATTAAAAATTTAAGGGTTAGTTTATCCATGGATGGGCTTAAATGCAAGTATATATGAGTTACAGTATACAGGTACTTTTTTTAAAGTATTACTGTATATACTTGCAGATAAGCCAAACTCAATTTTGGGGATGTGTTTTGGCACATAAAATTCTTGCCTTATTGCATGTATATATGGTACTTTGCTGTCTGCTGTTCTCTAACAAGTTTCTTGCTAAAATGTGGGAGCAGAGAGCAAAGGAAATGCAATTCGCCTTGACCGTCTGGGAAATGGGGCAATATTAAACAGCGACAATAGCTTTCTTTCATCCCAGGTATTGGATATTCTTTTTTTCTAGGGAACAACATACCGTTGGCCTGTGGTCATGATGCCATTCCAGGAATTTACTTACCATTTCCGGTTAGCTAGGCCTGTGAGTATCAATGCTTGCCATGTCCTCTCTAGCATACATTTGTAAGGCATATCAGTTCTTGAGAGTGAAATAAAAACGCATATAGCTAAAGCAATGAAGTTGCCCTTTGGTAGCAAATCTCCTTTTGGCATCACATTAAGATGGGCACTGAGTGAACGAGAGTTGCAAACTGCTGTTAAATGAGACAAATGCATGTCTGAATGATATCCACATGTAGCAATATGTACAAGGATGGCGCAAGTATCCCTTATTTAAACTCCCTCCTGATAAGTCCAGTATAGATAAGAAGTGATTCTGTATCCATGGGAAGGAGAATGTCTAGATTTCACAGGCATGCTTATTTCATTTTAAGACTAATCTTCAGTAGAGAAAAATATGTTCCTAATTGAGAGACTTTAAGAACACTATGAAATTTCTTACCGCAGTATTGGGATTGCTCTTGTTGCACCAGTGCGGAATTTCTCAACCTGACAACTATTAGACATGTGGCCTACAACTCCCAGAATTCCCCAGACAGCATGGAATTCAAACCCACATATTTTTAAGTTGCCAAGGTTGAGAAACACTCTTCTAGTGCAACTATCTGTGTGAGCACAGGAGAGACTTGGAACTTTTAGGGAGCAGATTGAAAAGTCTGGAGCTTGTTGGGGAAGTCAGATTTACTGACACAAGTTATCAGTATAAAGGCTTCTGTGCCTTGAAAGCACACAGGAATTAGCCTTCCTTCATAAAATCGAAGAAGAGTTCTAGTGATTCAAGGGGACCCATTCAGAGGATGAGCTCACTTTTTACTTTGACTCTAAATTTGAACTCATTTACATTTCTTCCAAAAAAAGTAATAGTTTTGAGCTAATGATCCGACCAACCATGTTTGTTTTTGATAAGGATGGCTATTTGCAATCTTTCACGATTTCCTTCCCCCCCCCCCCCCGTTCCCTCCTCACAGGGCCAAGCTAACTGCAGCACCCCTGCGGAGCAGATGGGCTCTCTCTTTAATGACTACTATTTCCAGTTTTATTGGCTCTGTGAATGAGTCTCGGGAACACCTGCACACTTTTGATAGAAGCAGAAAAACGATGGGCTCCAAGACTCACTTGACTGAATACTCTCTTCAAAGAGCACCATGCCCTGACTAGTTGCTTCTAATCGATAATCCCTTCCTTTGGGTCCGAGTTACTTTGGTTTCCTTCCTAGCAGGTGGATGTCATACTTTGGGAAGGAATAGTGCCACAAGCAAAACAAGGAAATTCAGAGGCATTTTGTTTTCTTGATTTGCTGTAGGGTGCTAGAATTCCTCTGGCCTCTTGAGTACACT
The DNA here is from genome assembly GCF_964273705.1 of Natrix helvetica. Taxonomy (NCBI): domain Eukaryota; kingdom Metazoa; phylum Chordata; class Lepidosauria; order Squamata; family Natricidae; genus Natrix; species Natrix helvetica. The sequence goes on along the minus strand of NC_138548.1, from coordinate 119,128,520 downwards.
GGATTTTAAAATTGTAGGCTTGACCATGCTTGTGTTCAGTCTATTTGGACATCTCAGAACTGAAAGATATGGCTTGACTGGAAACAAATCTTGGTGCCCAGAAAGTCAATGAAGCAGCTTTTTAATGCATATTTCTTACCAATGATGTTAGAAGTCCTATTCTAAAATGGAAACACTGGATCTGTCTGAAAAGGAATTCTATTTAGATGTGTTGCAAGTCGTACACTGGAATTTTCAACTTTCTAGCTGGCAGTCAGATGCTTCTCTTTAAAGCTATGCTTGGCAGAAATCCTGGTGACACTGGAATTCAGGGCTGATAAATGTTTTCAATAGCAATAACCAATGGAAAAGCTATGGGGTTTACCTCTCACTTCTTCCTTCTTTTATCTTACTATAAATTTGTATTTGGCAGACAACAAACCTCAAGGACCCTGCAAAAGCCACTCTCAGGCAGGTCACATTTGCACCCAAAGTGCCTTCTTTTCAGGACTGGATGAAGATGCTTCTCAAGAAGATAGCTCTCTTCTTCAAATATACTTGAGAAAATAGCCCCTGGGCTCTACAACCGGACTTCACAATGCTGGTATCAAAAAAGCATTGACTGAAACCCTTTAAATCCCATTATCTGTCACTGCCAAAAATACATTCATCCCAAAGAGAATATGGAAAAGCTTAATAGTATTAACCCTTGTGCCAGAAACCAGGAAAAGGAGGCCACCAGAAGCCACGTACTCAGTGCTAAAAGTATCTACACTGAATTTTTTTTTAATCCCTGAGGGGTCACAGGGATTCTCTATGAGGTAACAAACAAAATACCTTTCTTCATTCCAGGCTTTGAATAGTCTTCATATTTCAGGTAATTTACTGTTACAAGATTTTAATTTGCTAAACCACTTGTGGTGGGGTTTTCACCAAAAAGAGAAAAGCAGCAGCAGCCAACATTCAAGTCAATTATTGATTGCCTTGTGTCTCATAGGAAACCAAAGTGAAATCCACACTGACTGCCAACCTGAGCCAAGATTTTGAATTAGGTGCTGAGATAAGTCAGATGTATAAGCACAATGTCAAGGTATCGGCCTTTTGCCCTCAATTCAAAGACAAATGAGTTAGGTTGGTTCAGGCACTGGCCATTTCTTTCTAAAATAGTTAAAGATGATTTATGTAGGAGCAACAACAGTTGCATCGAGAACAAGGAGGTAATCTGATGGGGAAAATAAAAAGCTGCTGGTTCAGCTCTCTCAACCAGAATGAAATTACTGTATAAATATATGAAAAGAAGCGTTCCTGCCTTTGGCATATTCCAGCCATCCAGTACTGCAAGCTTTTAAATTGGATTACTGTAGTTAAAAATGACTAAAGTAGACCTTGGCTATTGGTATTTTTTAAGCATTGGTGTGTTTGTGAAAATATACAGTAGAGTTGCCTGTATTCTTTGGTGGAACTGCCACATTATGACTTTATCTATTACCAGGTAGGCATACTTTTTAGGCTATTACCAGTGTTGCATATTTGACACTGCATTGTATATGCTAAAAATCGCACTTCTCAAGAGAAAAACGATAGCTAAAAATAGTTTTATGAGAACACTTCTAATAAATGTATTAATATGTATGCTAACCTAGCAGTTCGAAAGCATGCAAATTTGAATAGGTAAATAGGTACCATTTTAGTGGGAAGGTATCAGCAATCTGTGTCTCTCAGTCATGCTGGCCCCATGACCACGGAACTGCTGGCTCCCTCACCTACTGTAGGAAACAGAGATGAGCACCACCCCCTAAAGTCTGGACACAACTGGACAGAAGAAACTTTTACCTTTACCTTTACCCTGTTTTCACAAAATAATGTACTGGTCTGATTGTTCTTCAGGATGCTTTAAAGCTAGTGGTACTTATGGATGCAATATAAAATTAATTCATTGTTAATGATTGACATCTTTCTTTGGGATGCTGTATGTGTTGTGTGGCCAAAAATAGCTCCCAAAGAAAAACAGCAGTGAGGTATTACTATTCATTGGGAGCAACAATGATACACTTGATGATGTAGGGAGAAGACAAAAAAGTTTTAGTTAGGTCCACTCAGAGAAAACAGACATGTAAAGACTGGCATGGCTGTCATTACTAGTACTTGCCACCAGCTGGCATTGTTGCACAAGAAAGAGTTAATGATCAGTTTTTGTATACAGATACAGTAAGAGATCTAAGGAGCAAACAGGCATGAAGTAGGAAATCTTTAATACATACAGTATTTTAATTTGGCACTTAATTTCAGATAACTAACATTAACTCAAACTGGAATTGTAATTTATTGATGTCATTACTATAGGTTTTAAACATTGAAGATAATATATATTTTAGGTAAGGCTCTCTGGCAAAAAAAAAAAGTTTAAACTGCAGTCCTGTACTCACCATTCACTGATGAGTGGCAGAAAGAAATGAATTTGAGTTCAGCAAACTTCCATAAGGATGCACTACTAAGCACTGCTTATTGAAGGATTGCACTGATTGGCGTTTCAGTGCAGAATTGAGCTTCAGTTATTATGAAGACAGCTGTTGCCTGTACTTCTCTAGGCCATCCTTGGTAGCATTAGCTTCTCTCTTCACCCACTGTTCTGTTTTCCTCTTTCCCTCTACATTCTTTTTTTCTCCTCCTCAGTGCCTTAGTTTGGATATAATTGTAACAGAATCAATGTAAAGGAGAATAGAGGAAAATATTGTACATTTTAACATGATTTTGTTTGGAGTCTTTTTCCTCTAAACTCACACTTGTCCTCAGAATAACAAGAAAATGATGAGCCCATGGGCCAGATAAAATCTTTCTTTTATGGTTATTCTTGGGCTGCTGGCCATTTAATCATGTAAGCATTTTTCAGGGACCAGTATGAGATGAAACAAAATGCTTAAAAAGCCATGAGAAGGGTTTGTTTTTTGGAACTATTCTTTTTAATTCATGATTTTGTCCATCCTTATTCATTTGCATTCAGCCATTGCTAGAATTTAATTCTTGTCTATCATTGATGAGTACAACTGTAGTCATTTAGACCTGCTTCAAAGCAGATTTTATCTTTCTAGAACCGGCCATGCAAGTATCCAACACCCCTCCAGCTTCCTATTGTCTAAGCCAGGAGTGTCCAAACTTGGGAACTTTAAGACTTGTGGACTTCAACTCCCAGAATTCCCCAGCCAGCCATGCTGGCTGGGGAATTCTGGGAGTTGAAGTCCACAAGTCTTAAAGTTCCCAAGTTTGGACACCCCTGGTCTAAGCAAATCAAGATACGCATTTATACCCCCTCACAACCCTGCTTGCCACCTGCCTGTTGGCCTGTCATGCCATTGCTTCTGAAGGTAGTGCAAGAACTGCTGTCATTCTAGAGGCTTGCATCAATCCTGGCATTTTTTTTCCATGTCAGGGTTAAACTCTTTCAGCTTCCCACAGAGTGGGATCTTCCAATGTTATTCCAGCCAAATGGAAAGAAGTCCTGCAATGGTGCCCGTTTAGTTAAAGAAGTGCAAGTAGTAACTCATAGAAATGGAAGAATCCGTTGGTTCCTTTTGATTCCATCTTAGCTCTAGTATGGCTCTTCTCAGCAGCAAGGTGCCAAAATACTCTCTTATTACAAGTAGTAAGAAATCTTTAAGCCCTTAGTTAAGAGCTATTCATTTAAAAACAATCTGATGAGGACATTCACATTTTCCTGACTATCCCTTTGCCTCTCCTCAGTACTGATATAAATAGCTAACTCACCACTGTTCGTTATCTATCCTGATCAAGGTGAGGCAGCAAAGACAAAATGACATCAGAAATAAAACAACCAATCACTTTCTTCTCCCAGTCGATCCAATGGAATTGGAGAGAAGGCATCTGTGTTTATATATAAGTATGCGTGTATATATGTATGTGTGTGTGTATGCATACACACAAGCACACATATACATATATCAAATCTTTTTATTGGCAAATTCACATCAAAGTTTTTTTCCGGTATACATAATCTTTTATAACAAGTATTGCTCTTTATATTAAAGGTTTCATTGTTTTATAATGCTGTAACACTGCATCTATAATATCTCTTTTGTCTCAAAATGCTTCAAAGTATCAAGTGTGGGAGAGAAAATTAGCCCCAAAATCATAGCAAATTAATAACCATCAATGTCTCAGTTATTAGCATAATCACATAAACTGGACCTTTTGACCATACAATCTTTACTCATCTTGTCTCGGAACATTCCTTCCCATTTCTGTTATTTACAGACTTCTCAAAAGCAAAATAGTGATTAACAACTGTATCTGTTCCTGTCTGATAGAGACAGGTTAAGAGATGGTGCTTCCTGCTTAGTTGGTAGCTCACCTTTCTAAGAGCTAAAATTCTAACTGTGCCTCCTTAGACATTTGGAGGAACAGAAAGAAAAAAAAACAAGGGTGGAAATGGAGCCAGCTTTTAAAGTTTGGCTATTCTGAAGGTTAGGAATGATTTCTCAAAAGGAAAATCCATACACTTTTTGTATTTTTATTATTGTTAAAGCTTAAAGCCTGTATATAAATATTTTATGCCATCACTGTGAGCCTTAAGGAATATAAAGCACTAATTGTTTTGTTTAAAAGTTGCTACCACAGCTTTAATCATTGTATATTGTCCACAATTTCAAAGTCATATACTTAGTGAGTACTATGTTAATGTTTTATTATTATTTTAGTTTGGTGGAGAATAAGTGAAGTTGCTTTTTCTTCTACCACCTGCTTTTCCAATTTGTATTTATATTTTGTTCTTGTTTTGGAGTTCTGGTGGTCAGGATTCCTCTACTTTTGTTTGCTTATCTAGAGCCTAATTCTTAAGAAATGTACCTGTATAAATAAATACCCAAGTATACTACTTTGTACCCAAGCTTGGCTCATCACTTATTCTTCCACTTCAGTAGACTTAATTGTTACTTATAGTGCAATTAATTAAGGATGCAGATCAAGAAAAACAATTTGGTTTAGATACTGCACATAATATGCTACAGGAAATATTTGGAGATGACAGAATAATCGTGTTTTAGATTATTGCTCCTATCTGCAGTTTTTTATAAAAGAAATAAAAAAAGAATGCAAATGACCAGTTGTCTGCAAGGAATATAATCCTTCCATTGCTCACCATCTAGTCAGAGCTGAAAAAGCTGCTTGGAAGAGAAGCAAGAAAAACAAAGTCCGGTTGCCTCTTGAAAAAGCACCTTTGGGACAAATATGACCTGTGTCATATTATTTCTCTCTCACACACACACACTCAATTCAAATGGTCAAAGTACCTAATGTCCTCTACTTTCTCCACAACAACCACCCTGTGAAGTGGGTTGGGAGAGAATGACCATCCCAAAGTCATCCAGGTGGCTTTTATGCCTAAGGGAAGCAAAGCCTAGAATTGTGGTTTCTAGGCCAATCCTTTAATCACTGCACAAATGAACTGATTCATTTATAGGAGCTAAAAATGTGAAACTTCCTATTCGCTGTCGTCTTTTCAAAATAAGATGCAGAAGAAGTTATCAGTAACATAAGATAGCCGTAACATAGAGGTAAAATCAATGTTATTGGTGGATTTTGCAACCGAAGTAATGCATGTGACTATCAAAAAGATCATTAGGTGAACTACTATTTCCATGTTGTTCCCAAAAGGATCCTTTCGAAGTCAGTGAAATGAGGACCCTTATTGTTGGGGGCAATATGCTGGCTCTGCAGACCACGTAGAAGGCTACAAAGCACTGTGAAGCGGTATATAAGTCGAAGTGCAAGTGGTAGTTTATTGTAGCAAAAATAAATTTGGCAGCACATTAAGGCCAAACACATTTGCCAAAATTATTCGTTTAATCAGATATAGGCCCATCATCAGAGCAGCGGAGCACTCTGGAATATGTAGCTCCATGCAACTACATATGCAATTGATTAAAGCAGCAGCAGCTTTTCCTGAGATCATGTATAAGATAGATCCAAGTATTTCAAAAGAGCTGAAGATACACACTACATTTGTACCCCTAAATGTTTTCAAGCTCATTGTTAATATCTATCTCCCTAAAACGGGATGCACATAAGCATCACTCTAAATGTTACACCTTTATTCCATATAACTAAAAAAACGTAGAGTGAATAGGATGCATCAATAAACTGAAATGGTCACCTCAGTTTCTCATTCTTGGCATTTTGCCTTGAGGTCAGATTTCAACAGCATGCCACTTAACTACTATGCACTCCTAGGGAGAGAGATCTATTTCTCCTACTGAGAATATATACAAACCCAAGGCTAAGTGTGATTGACCAGCCAGTGACAAATAAATGGATAGCAAAAAAAACCCCAATACCTCAGAGTATAGCACAACATTCAGCTTATCACAGATTCAGCTTTATTGATCTGATGTTAGAATTCTCACATGTTAAGAATTATAGTCCAGAACTGTGATAAGCCACACTGTTCAATAAAAAAGTAAAAAGGAGGTGCAGAAAGGCTTCTGGAACCTGAAATGGAGAAAAACAATTGGATATTATTTCTTTAAAGCTGTCCCTTATTGCTTTCCATGTCACTACACTGTGTTCACAATTATTAGGCAAATGAGTATTTTGACCATATAATTTTATGCATATTTTTCACTTCCAAGCTGTATAAATCTGAATACTTATTGGATATAAGCATATCAGGTGATGTGTGTTTGTGTAATGTGGGAGAGAGTGGCCTGAGATCAACACCCTATATCAAGGTGTGCATAATTATTAAACAGCTTCTTTTCCTCAGGCAAAAAAGAGATTTAACTGACTCTGAAAAGTCAAAAATTGTAAAACATTTTTCATAGAAATGCGGCATGCTTGAAATTGCTAAGATATTGGGGCATGATCAGAAAAACCATCCAATGTTTTGCTGCAAATAGTCAACAGGATCGCAAGAAACGCGTTGGGGGGAAAAGATGCACATCGATTGCCAAAGATTTGAGAAGAATGAAACATGAAGCTACCAGGAACCCATTATCCTCTAATGTTGTCATATTCCAGAACTGCAACCTACCTGGAATGCCCTTCTTAAATGGGAGATTTACAGTGAAAGAAAACAGCACACCTCTCTGAACAGTGTCTGGGAGGCTGTGGTTGCTGCTGCTGCTGCACAAAAAGATGATCGTCAACAGATCGCAAAACTGACAGACTCCATGAATGGAAGGCTTATGACTGTTACTGAAAAGAAGGGTTGGTCCCTGATTTTTTTTCAAATGTCAAGAATATTTATTTGTAAATTTTTAGGTGTTTTATTATTTTTACTTTAACAGATGAAAATATAATGAGATGGAAAAATGTTCGTTTTCCATTTAGTTGCATAATAATTCTGCACACTAATAGTTGCCTAATAATTGTACACACATCTAAGAAAGCTTTTACTTTCTTAAATATTCAAGTTTGACATTTATTAACATTCTGGATTGACCAAGAGCACTGTAGTTGTTCAATAATAAAATTAATCCTCAACTATACAACTTGACTTAATAATTGTGCACGCAGTGTATTCAAAGCAAGACAAATAACATGGGATCAAAGCTTCAAAAGTCAGGTAGTACATTAATAAATACCCAGATAACAATATAGTGTTTCTATTGTGAATGGTTGATCTTGTAACTTTTCATTCCTTTTTTTTTAACGTTAGATCGATTCAATCTATGTGACTCAATAGCTAAGGACATGCAAACTGTACATATATACTACATGAATTCTTGGCTTAGAAAAGCATAATATTTGACCAAATAACAACATATAATAAAGTTATTGTCTTCATGTTGGAATGGGCCACTAAACACCTAAGCTATCCTCTGTTGTGCAGGAATCTAATTAAGGCACGCAAGACAGATGATTATCTAGTCTCCATTTGAAATACATTCAATGAACCTACTTAGCTCTCAGCATATTTGATAAAAATGTATGGTAACTATGACTGCAAATGAAACAGGCTTGTCCTGTCAGAATCTGGCAAGCACGCACAGGTTGTAGGAAACAAAAGTTTGGAAATTTACAGGCAAGGGAACTTCAACTCCAGCAACCCAGAGCTTGGAAACAAAATGTATGCTGATGAGGTGGATGTTGTGAAAGGACAAAAATAGCAACATCTTCCTTCTTTTTCTCAACAATCCAGCCTTATTTTATTAGTTTCCTATTCCTATTCAGGCATGGAAATCTAGCAATTGGTTAAAACTTGCTGGTGGAAAATGTGAATGTTCAGTTCCATAGAAATCAACAACTGAAAGCCACTGGCCACATCTGAGACAGTTCCTGATGCTAAAGAGCTGTCAGTGGAATAGGCTGTCTCTGGAAGAGGTATACTGTATTCCTCTTCACCCAGAGTCCCAGTAGCAATCTTCCAAATGGTTTAGCAGATCCTGCACTGAGCTGCTTTCAAATTTCGATTCTATGAATTGACTACACACACTTTTCAGTGAAGCGAATTCTTTTGTAATATACTGATATCTTCTGCAAAAGCATTTTAAAACTTGTTTTTGTTTAATTAATATATATATGTATCTGTGGAATAAGTGCTATTTCTAAAGAGCTGTATGTTGTTTCTAATGGATGCTTCTAAAATATATACATACCAGCATTTATGTTAAAAGTTTTATTAACAATATTCATTTTGCTTTTATTTCATTTAAAATGTAACCCAGTTGAAAATAATGTATATTGTTAGGTTGTTTTTGAATATTTCAAGTTTTCTTATAGTTAATTTGAAATTTAATATTCTCATACTAACAGTGTAAGCCTACAAATATCTATTCAAAATTAAGTTTTTGAAAACTCAGGAGACCATGGCTAGATAAAAAGTAAAGGACTGGTCTTGATACTTATTTTTGGATGCTGAAATTTCTTTAGTTTGTCCCTGTATTTCAGTTCATCTTAGTCTGCTGGAACATGTTTAGCATTACAGGTGGTCCTTATGACTTTACAATCACAACTGGGACCATAATTTCTATTGCTACGCAAATTTAAGTGTGTCTTACATGGTTTTACATCAGAGTTGTTAAGTGAATCACTTGGGTTAAGTGAATCATTGACTTCCCCCATTGACTTATCGCAAATTGGGATGATATACGTAACCTCGGGATGCTGCAACTGTCATAAATACATGCTGCTTGACAATTTTGATATGACTGATGGTCGTAAATATGAGGACCAGTCATAAATCACTTTGTTAGTGTTGTTGTAATTTCAAATGATCGCTAAATGACTGGTTGTAAATTGAGGACTATTTGTATTTACCTTGTATCTTTAAATATGCTTTTTAAAAGTTTCATCTCAGTTTGTTCTATACACTAATTAGATCCTTATTGTGAAAAGGCCCCAGCATAACATTTAACAAGTCTCACCTGAAATAGCTCCAAACTACGGTCACACATAGATTCCAACCCACAGCAATAAGAAGAGAACTCCAAAGCCCATGAAGAGTGATGCTACTAGAGAGATGAGTAATTCTTTGTAAATGTCCCGGGTATACTTGGTGGATGTCACTTCATAACTGAGATAATTATTAAAGGCATAACCAGACAGGTTTACAGAAAAGGTATCAATGTAAATTGGAAAAAAAACACTTGTATCTTATACATAATGGAATGACAACTGACTGTATAGATCACCTATCTTTAACATAGCTCATAATACAGAAATTAAGCAGACAATCCTTTCCTTGCCAAAAAAAGAAGAGACTAATTAATCACTTTCTTCACTTAAGTTAAACAGAATGGAAGGAACAGAAGCAGTTTAGCAACTATTCCCAGCCTCAATTATTATGGTAATCATTGAGTAACAGAGCTGTTAAGAAATATTTCTCACACCAATGCTATCTCACATGCATTTGATAAAGTCATGTTTTCTTTATCAAAATTTCACAATTCTCATCATCTAAGTTTAAATGTTCATTAATTTTCTTAGTTAAGATGTTTTTTTTTACTACTAATTGCTTTCCAACCCTTGAGAAACAATCACATTTCTAATGACGTTTCATAATAATCCTTGTAATACAATTTTAAACTGAGCATGTGACACAAATCCTGAATGTTATGTTTGTTGTTTCAAACTGTATGAAATATTTTTTTGTCTTTTGGCAATTATGTCCGCTCCTGACAGAAAAGTATGTTATGGTGCTATAAAATATGTTCAGCAAAAGTAATAATCATATTTCTGTGCTTAAAAGAACAAGAAAACATGTGGCCTTCATTTATGAGATCCTAATATTGAGTCATCTAGTAGCTTTCTGGCAAACCAGAAATTTCAATGAATTTCATTTTTATCTAAGTGCTTTTCTAATGATGGAATCATGATCACCAACTTTAGGCAAGAGGAGAGTATCCCTGAGTCCTGGTATATATTATAGTTAAGAGTTGTGACTTTCCGAGTGATGCTATGAAATTATCAAATTATTCTGCATGATATTCTGCCTTCTGAAAATTATCTCAAATGTTCTTCATTTCAGGATTATATCACCTGGTGTAACAGTTGATGGAAATCCAGTGTTAAGAACTTACTGTGAGTGGAACATGACATACCTGTAGAATAGTGGCTGCCAACCTGTGGAGCATGGCCCACTACTGGGCCGCAGGCTAATTACCACAGGGCCACGGGAGTGGCCAGCTGATACACCTGCCTTAAAGACTTTTTTTGTTTTTACTGCATTTGTCAAGAACAGGGGTCTTCAAACTTGGCAAATTTAAGACTTGTGGACTTCAAATCCCAGAATTCCTCAGCTAGTCATGCTGGCTCCGGAATTTTGGGAACTGAAGTCCCCAAGTCTTAAAATTGCCAGGTTTGGAGACCGCTGGTCAAGAGCAAAAATATATCCAGATTTTTTTCAGTAAGCAGTTAAACTAAATAAAGGTATGGTACTCTCCACAGGACTGCTGACCATCTTATATATTTGCAAATAACCAAAATAGATCTCTGCAATAGTAAGGATACACAAAGAACCAAGCTGTGAAGAACATGCCAATGGCCAGGAGCACCACAGTGAGATGTGGAAACACAGCCGGATTCACCGGACTGGTGTATCTGCTCATTGTTTCAAGCTCCTGAAATAAAGAAAAAAAGAGGTGGGTGGGAAGTGAGACAAGAAAAAGAATCTAAGACTATGGAGATGTAACTACTATTTTTTAATATATATACCTTATTGAAAGAACTACAGCATGAGGCAAAGGAACTGTTTCCCTTTCCCCCTCCCCCTCATGGATGTTGAGAAGGATGGACACAACAGTGAGAGCCAGTGAAGCCGCGACTTTTCCCAGCTGCGGTCCTTGGTGATTGGCGGCCCGAAGTTCCGGGGTGCCTGTAACCATGAGAATGCCTTTCAGGAGGCCCTTTAGATGGATGTTGGTAAAACCAAATAGTTTAAACAGGGTTTTCTTATAACTTGGCCTATTAACATTACAATTATAGTTAATGTAAGTGTTATCACATTATAGTTACTGTTATGAGTTCATGTGTTAATATTTATCATGTCTTTTTTATTCTCATCTTTGTGTAACTGACATACTCTGTATTCATACACTGTGTTCAAAAATGCTTATAAATAAATATATATATACATAGATTAGGCATGCCCAAAGTGCGGCCCGGGGGCCAAATGTGGCCCTTTTTCAAATTTCAAGCGGCCCGCAGCCTCTTCTCCCCACTAGAGTTATTTGTTTAGTCTTTCATAAAATACCATATTTTTCGAAGTATAAAGATGCATCTTTTTCCCCTCAAAAAAGAGGCTAAAAATCTGGGTGCATCTTATACACTGAATACAGCATTTTTTGCCTCCCAAAGTTGCCCCCTTCACCAAAATGGCTGCGCATAGCCTTTAGGAGGTTTTCAGAGTGCTCCTGGGGGCTGTGGAGGGCATAAATTTTGCTCCCCCTAGCCCCCAGGAGCACTCTAGAAGCCTCTTAAAGGCTATTCATGCCCTTTAAAAAAAAAGGCCCATTTTCGTGAAAAATGGGCCATATTTGGGAGAGTACAAAAACTTATTTTTTAAATTTGCCTCTCCAAAATCTTGGTGCGTCTTATACTCCGAAAAATATGGTAGTTAATTCGCATTTAATGTTAAGGGTTCAAAGAATGTCAGGCTGAATGATCGGCCCCACACATTTTCACCTCACCAAATCTGGCCCTCCTTGCAAAAAGTTTGGACACCCCTGACATAGATGGATGTTCATGGCCGATGGCTATTTTGGCAAAAGACAAAAAGCGGCTCACACACAGAAGCTGGACCTCCCATGGACCTTGCTTTACATTCCTGTGGAGGGAGGGCTGGGGGTGTATGAAGGCCAAGAAGCTGAACCTGAGCGCTAGCAGGCTTCAGAAACCAGGAGACTGTGAGAGTTGGGCTTCCCACTTCTAGACATGAAAGTCGGCTGTGTGGCTTTGGCCCAGTCATTCTCAGCCCAATCTACCTCATAGGGTTGTTGTTGTGGGGATAATAGGAGGTAGGAGAATTAGGTACGTTATTATATATTTAAAAATGCGGATAAATAGATGATAGATGGATAGGGAGGCAGATGATAGATAGATGATAGATATAGATAGAAGATAATAGGTGATAGATAGATGATAGATAGATAGATAGATAGATAGATAGATAGATAGATGATAGATAGATAGATAGATAGATAGATAGATAGATAGATAGATAGATAGATAGATAGATAGATAGATAGATGGTGGGTGGAGGGATATATATATAGAGAGATAACCACAACAAATCATGATCAATTGATGCCCCTACAACGACCTCTCCCTGCCTTTTCCTTATCCTGAAGCCTGCTAGCGCTCAGCTTCAGCCTCTTGGCCTTCATACACCCCCAACCTTTCCTCCACAGGAATGTAAAGCAAGGTCCACGGGAGATCCAGCTTCTGTGTGTGAGCCTCTTTCTGTCTTTTGCTAAAAGAGCCACCGGCCATCAACATCCATCTATGTACATATATTTTTATTTATAAGCATTTTTGAATACAGTATATGAATACAGAGTATGTCAGTTACACAAAGACCAGAATAAAAAAAAACATGGTAAATATTAACGCATGAACTCATAACAGTAACTATAAAGTGATAACACTTATATTAACTATAATCGTAATGTAAATAGGCCAAGATATAAGAGAACCCAGTTTAAACTATGCAGTTATACCACCATCTGTCTAAATGTGCCCCTGAAAGGCTTTCTCGTGGTTACAGGCGCCGCGGAACTGGGTCCGCCAATCACCAAGGGCCGCAGCCGGGAAAAGCCGCCATGGGAAAAGCAGCCTCCGACGGTCCCTCTCCCCGCCACTTACCATGGCTGCGTTGACGGCTTCTCCCGTTAGAGAAAGACACGTCCGTTCTTTCCTGACATCCTCGCTCCGCCCTTCCGTTTCCGGAGCGCTGTCTGTCGTAAGTCTCTCCGGGCCAAAGCTTGCTGGGAGTTGTGGTCCGCTTGGCCCTCTAATTGTAGGAGAGCGCACAAAGATGTCGTCAGAACCACATCTCCCAGAGATCACTGCGCGGTCTCGTCTCTTGCGACCTCCGAGCGCGGGATTTAGAAGGCGCGAAGACAGAGGAGTGTCGGAGCACCGGGTTGGAGAGAGAGAGAGAGGGACGCGATTTAGTGGTTCCCGCGTGGCGATCGGAGGGGCGTGCCAGACAGAGGCGGTGGGATCCTACTGGCGCGCTCGGGGTGGGGAAGTGCGTAGTAGAGGAAAAGCGCGGAATCCAATTGTTTTTGCTCCTGTGCACAAAATCGAAAAAGGAGATCTCTCGGCCAGGTAGCGTGGTGGGTGTTATTGGTTTTGTTGTTGCTATCATTCCAGCTGGGTTTTCTAATTGTGGACACGTCAGGTGTGGCGCGGGAGGGTGGAATTGCAAAACGTGAGTGTTTGAAGAGCCACTCATTATTAGCAAGAGGCCAAAGGCTTACCGCTTCGTGGGCGGCTAAGTACTTGGGATCAATAATGAAAGGTGTCGACTGCAAGCTTGGCTCCATCTGGGTGTTTCAAATAACAGATTAACAGAGTTGGAAGAGACCTTATGAGTCATCTAGTCCAACCCCCAGCTCATGCAGGAGACCCTACACCGTTTCTGACAAATGGCAGTCCAATCTCTTCTGCTTTCTCCCGTCTGCTTTCACGTGCGCGAACTCTGAATTTCCCAGAGGCCGATTCGCCCTGTAGGCATTGGGCCTTCGGACGAGCATGAGTATTAACCAACGACAATCTAGGTTTTGCTTCCTAGTGTGGTACCCTATGCTAGTAGAAAAATGAAGGGTGTAAATGAGAAGAGTGATGGGATAAAAAAGAATGGGAACAAAAAGAAAGAAACCATAAGGAAAATGTAACTTTTTCCTAAAGTTCTTTGAAATGTCACTTAAGATGATTGCTTGTTTTTGTTTTTATTGGATTTATATTTATTTATATTTATATTTATTGATCTGTGTGATATTGATAAAAGATTTATTATCAGTACACAGGGAGAAAAAAATATGTCTTATTCCATTACTAGACTTGCTTGTCATTTGGAAGAGGATTCCTAATAGCCTTTATTAGAGATAAATTATCTTAAAACGGGACTATGCTATCCATAGCCATTCATTTGGCATGAACTGGCTGCAATTCAAGTTTTCACAATGCACTCCATTACAAATACTTACATTTTTCTTGGGAATAAAGTTATCAGTATGCTGCTTGATTCCCAATATGTCTGGGTGATTACAAATAAAAGCATTAAAAATAAGACAACATACAGCAATAGATAAAAATGAAGGGTGAAAATGAGAAGAGCGATGAAATCAAGAGTGGGAACAACAAACAAACAAACCCAGAGTCCATGAGGGAAATGTAACTTCTTCCTAAAGTTCTTTGAAATGTCACTTGAGATGATTGATCTGTGGATATTGATAAAAGATTTATTATCAGTACACTGAGAAAAGAATATGTCTAGACTTGCTTGTTGTCATTTAAAAATTTACCTATTACTTTACTTCCTAGGTTTCCCCTGTATTATATTGCCTCAGATTCATTGATTGACCAGTCGAGATGGGAATCCATGGTTTGGCCAAGCTGATCGCAGATATAGCTCCTGCTGCCATTCGAGAATATGACATCAAGAGTTACTTTGGGCGGAGAGTGGCCATTGATGCCTCTATGAGTATTTACCAGTTCCTAATTGCTGTACGGCAGGGAGCAGACATGCTGCAGAATGAAGAAGGTGAGACTACAAGCCACTTGATGGGAATGTTCTACCGCACTATCCGCATGGTGGAAAATGGCATCAAGCCTGTCTACGTCTTTGATGGAAAACCCCCCCAGTTGAAATCAGGTGAATTGGCTAAACGTACTGAGCGGCGGACTGAAGCAGAAAAGCAGCTGCAAGAGGCCAAAGAGATGGGTGAGGAGGAAAACATAGAGAAGTTCAGCAAGAGGCTAGTTAAAGTGACTAAACAGCACAATGATGAGTGTAAAAAACTGCTGACCATGATGGGTATCCCATATGTAGATGCCCCTGGTGAAGCTGAAGCTAGCTGTGCTGCGCTGGTGAAAGGAAACAAGGTCTACGCAGCTGCTACTGAGGATATGGATTGCTTGACCTTTGGCAGCCCTGTGCTAATGCGACATCTTACCGCAAGTGAGGCAAAGAAATTGCCCATTCAGGAATTTCATCTAAACCGTATTCTCCAGGATATGAGCTTGAGCCAGCAAGAATTTGTGGACTTGTGTATATTGCTAGGTTGTGATTACTGTGAAAGCATCCGTGGAATTGGACCCAAGCGTGCAGTGGAACTCATCAGGCAGCACAAAAACATTGAAAAGATTATTCAGCAACTAGATACTAAGAAGTATCCTGTGCCTGAGAATTGGCTGCATAAGGAGGCCCAAAAACTCTTCTTGGAGCCTGAAGTTGTAAACCCAGAAGAAGTGGAGCTGAAGTGGAGTGAGCCTGATGAGGAAGGGCTTGTTAGCTTCATGTGTGGAGAGAAGCAATTCAATGAAGAAAGAATTCGTAATGGCATCAAGAGATTAAACAAGAGCCGACAGGGAAGCACTCAGGGCCGGCTGGATGATTTTTTCAAAGTGACTGGCTCTATTACCTCAGCTAAGCGTAAGGAGTCAGAACCTAAGGGGTCAGCTAAAAAGAAGGCCAAGAGTAGTGGTTCAGCAACATCAAAATTTAAGAAAGGGAAATAAAGTTCTAGAACAATGCTAATTCTTCAGCACTCTTCTTTTCCTTGGATAAATATATATTAAGCAGAAAATTCAGGCTCTTTTCTGTAACATACAATTGACTTAGGATACTCAAAAAGTGAAACAAACACAATACTGCTGAATTCAAAAGATGTTTGGAACCTGCTGATCAGTGGTATCAAAGTATTCTTGTTTAGGGACTCACAGCTTACAGTATCTCATGTCACCTTGAGTGTTGTGAAATCTTAGTCATGCCATGTATTGTGTTAATCTTTTATTGTTAATGATAGTGTGATGAAATGACTTAATTTTGAATTGCAGATTTCAATACATGTTGGCAACCTACTAAATGTGTATAGATATTAAAATAAATTTTATAAGATTGCAATAGTGTTAATAGTGTTAATCTGCTTTACACTTTACAGTTGCTATTCAATAATCTGTTCACTTATATACTTGTCGGATGGGACAACTATAGAGATGATCCATTAACTTCTCATTCAGCCTTGTTTATAGCTTGTCTTTGGCCAAAAGACTTTTTTCCCCCAATGACAACAATTCTTTAAAAAGATGATTGTATCTGAAGATTAAAAAGTAATACTAGTTGAAAAATGGCAGTAATGATAACGTGGCAGTGGGTATAAATGTCAAAGGAAGTCAGAACCTTAAGAGAGTTTCATATATACTTTACAGTACAATTGAAATGTTCATACTGGTCTTAGCATTTGATTTATAACGTTTAACCCTGTATTGGGGGGGGGGGGGATTTTGTTTTAGAAAAATAAGAAAGCTATTTTAATTTTTTAAAAGTATATAATAAATCTTTTTCATTACTATATCTTGTTTTATATTATGCTTAAACAAAATGTGCATTTAATGGCTCTGTTACTTTAATAAGTTTTTTTAAAAAAAACATGAGATACCTGCTTACCATTGAAAAACAATTGTAAATTTACATTTATCTGGATGGAAAAAGGGCTTGGGTTGAATTCAGATAAAAATTAGAATTAAGGATTTCAGGATTAGATATTTCTTAAATTAGGATTTAGTGTAAAATTTCAAGACAGAGTTTTAATTTGAATCTTGCCACTAAAATAAAAAAAAAGTTTTCGTGGTTATATGCAGGTGTTAAAGCACAGTGAGGCAAAAGAAATTCTATATTAATAGGAGATATGCATGAAATGGAAAACGTTTTGTTTCAAATCCAATAAAAACCACATATTCCAGATGTATTGCAAAACCATTTTGGGTTACCTATGATTTAGCATAAATTTTGGAAAAAGCAAAATCTGGAGAGGCCCTAGAATTATTTTATGGAGTGAAGAGGGCAAAGTATACCACCTTGTACTTCTTGTCCAGCTGATCTGCCTTAGGATACGTCTTGTCATTTATGGGGCAGCTCTACCACAGGTTTACTACTTCTGAAGAGATTTCAGTCTACTTTTAATAGACCTTTCTTTGCTTCTCACAGCGAGTAGGCGCAGATGAACTGGAGAAAACATTCACTCTCTTGTGATGCTCACACTGGAGCCCATCATAGTGCAGTGTTTTACATGTTGCAATCCTCCAATGTTCTGAAGCTGTAAGTGCAAGAACTTCAACAATAGGCTTCTTTCAACACAGCTTCCATTGATGGAGTAAATCATGAGCTTGTCCCTTGCCATTTCTTTAAAATACATTAGAAGTCCAATATTTCTATGCCGTTCTCCCTTCTAGAGAAATCTAGTTTACAATATAATAATTCCCCTCCAAAAAAATTCCTTAAAAAATAAACCACTGATTGAAAAAAAGTACAAAATATTCTAAGACTAAGCCACTTTTTTGGTTTGTTCAGAAAGAAGGAACTACTGACTATAAATGTCAACTATTACAGTATATATAAATTGCTGGGAAGTACAATACTTGTTTGTGTGGAACATTAACAATTTCGTACAGAAAGTTGAATAGCCCCTTAGAAGTAAAAATTGTTGGAAACTTAATTTTATCTAAGCAGAAGTCTTAGCTATGTTTCAAAAGATAGACACTTCATCCCCCTGAAC
This sequence comes from Natrix helvetica, assembly GCF_964273705.1. Lineage (NCBI taxonomy): Eukaryota > Metazoa > Chordata > Lepidosauria > Squamata > Natricidae > Natrix > Natrix helvetica. Next base: position 119,110,308 of record NC_138548.1, on the reverse strand, counting down.
TGAGCATTTCTCTTGAGAAGGCAGAATGATGTAAGAATGTAATTATTGAATGCCAGTCTTTAACAAAGTGACATAATAATTATAGGTTTTTTGAACATTTAATTCTGCATGAAGACAACTGTGGTTGATGGTGTTCCATTCTCCCAATTTTCTGATCCCTCACTTCTGAATATTGTAATTTTCTCCCAGATAAAGTCTATTGCCTTGGGATCTATGATGGCATTAAGAAATGTCTTAATGCCCACATCTATTTCTGGCCAGAAAGATGAAAATCAAGCTCAGTGGGAAATTAGTTATAAGTAAAGCAATGTCATCTACCAAAAGTACAGGAGGAGGAGCTTTACTATGTTTCTAAGGCCTTAGGGAAGCATTGAAGTTTGTTGGTTATCTTGTTACGTTAATCCATTACACACTTATAATTTACATTTAGGATACATGAAATTTGTGGCTTGAAAGTGGAACAACAAACCCATGGGACTGTATTATATTTTGCACTTGCAACACAAATACTACTTACCGTACATTATGACATCCCAGTGAATGCTCTGACATTATAGTATTCACTGAAGTTAGAAATCAACATCAGATCTGATTGTGATCTCTAAACTCTTTTGCAATGGAGATCTGACAGTACTGACCACATAAAAAAGGGTTTGGGTTGGGAATGGGATTAAATTAGTAGGAGATAATTAAAAGAGCCTCAGGTTTGCTTCAACTGTGTTATTTGACTTAGTAATAACATGTTGTATTTGGGAAAAATGAATATGGTTCTACTAAGTCTGCTTTTCCCTTGTAATAAAACCAGGATAAAACACAGGTTGGAAATTGTCATACAGGGTAATGTGAAAAAAAAAATAGAGCAGCTGTAAGACCAAATGGGGGACTGACGACAATTCAGGACTGTCTGTTTGCTTCCTTTTTTTTTTCCAGGCAAGCTTCAAATCTCCATCAGTACATCCAAGTTAAAACTAATCCTGCATTTAAGGTAAACATGGTACATCCGTTCTCCTACTGAGGTGGATACTTTCACAAAAGAGGCCTTCCCCCACAGGAAAGCATGAATATTAATATCTGGGTCTTTGGTAAAGCAGGCTTAGGTTTAATCTAATGTTGGTAAAGCAGGTTTAGGTTTAGTCTAACGTTAAGAATGCCAAAAGATTCTGCCAGTTGGCTGAGGCATCTTTTTGGAAGAAAAGCCACAAAGTCAACTCGCCTTATAGCTCAAAATGAATCAGAGTGCTAATCTACACCATCAACTGTAGGAAAGTTTCAATACCAAAAAAAAAAAAGATACACTTGCATTTTGTTAAGTTCAAAACTAAATTGATCAGACATCAATTCTCCAAACAGCAGAGAGTTTAAAATCATGGTCATGCTACAAGTTTAAGGAGAAAAGGAGGGAAATGTTGCTCTTAAGAAATACTCGATGAATATGACTGACAGTCATAGAACTGCTTGTAGCCTCGTTATTTTCCTTGGAAAATTCATTTTTTAAAAAAACGAGTGTCTTCCAGTGCTTCGTTGTAGAAATGTGTTTAGCTGCCCAGAAAAAAGAAATATATAAGCAGTATAAGGAGAATTATGAATTGTTATATGAATGAATCAACAGAAATCTGTTTCATTTGTGTCCATTTCCCATTTCCATGTGAGAGAGGAAATTAAAGGCTTCCTTGCAACTTCCCTTTCTCAATTGCTAAGGAAGGGCGATATATTATCACCTATTAATGAATTAAATTTCAATGGTCCACCATGTCTTACAGAAGCTTAAATTTCCTTTCCAGCTCTATTAGAATTAGAAGAAGTTAACTAATTGTCACTATAGCATCCAAGGTCTCAACTCTTCTGTCGTGGACCACTAAATAAACATTCAGAAAATGCAGGGAGCATCTGTTTAAACACATTCCTTACTCTTTATGACTTTGAGATAGGCTTTCACATTTGTTTTAGAGGAGAAGGGGACAATTATAATTATGGTTATATTTGTATATGCCTTTTAAAACTAAATAGTATACAAAAGAGATTCAAATTTATCCCCTTGCATTATATGTATGTTGTGCCATAATGTTAACACTTGGTAAAAACCTGCTGGCCTAGCGGATCTTTTAGTTGAAATCTTTGCATAATAATAGGCTATGGTCCAGTAGCTCTCCAAACTAATGTGATTTCATGTTTTAAATAATCATTCTTACATTTGCTATACTTTGCTTTTTAAATTGTTTGTCGGAAAGCATAGTTCTGCTTGGAATATAGAGGTGTTACCGTCCTGAACATTGTGTTTTATGTGATAAATCTATTTTTCGGACTATAAGAGGCACCCGAGTATAAGACGCACCAAGATTTTGAAGAGGTAAATGTTTTTTAAAAGTTTTTATACTCTGCAGGACTGCCAAAACTTCTGAAGTTTTTCACAAAAAATGAGGCATGCAGAGAGTTTGAAAGACCTGCAAAGTGCTCCTGGGGACTGGGCGGGCAAAAACGAGCAAAAAACAGCCTGTTTTTTGCAACAGAATTGGGCATGCATAGGCTTTGGGAGGCTTGTAGGGTGCTCCTGGGGGCTGGAGGGAAAATGAGCAAAAAGCCAGCCCATTTTTTGCTTGTTTTTGCCCTCCCTAGCCCCCAGGAGCACTTTGCAGGCCTCCCAAACCCTCTGCAGATCCATTTTTGCAAAAAACGGGATGCAAAAGGGCGGGGTTTCGGGAAGCCAAAAATGCTGTATTCAGTGTATAAGACGCACCCAGATTTTTACCCTCTTTTTTGGGGGGGGGGGGGGCGTCTTATACTCTGAAAAATACGGTAAGTGGAAATTTTATTATGATCATAGAGCAGCATAGGAAGGTGGTGTACAGTCATTAAAAAGCACAAAGGATACATCATTCAGTAAAAATAAAAAGCTAAAATATATAAAAATCTAAAAAATAGAAATGATACATACCTTAAAAACTAAATATATAGATACAAAAATAGAATCTAAAATAAAGAATAGGAACATTAGATGGCTGTATGGGAACATAAATAGTGTAGAGAAGATGGCCTTCTAATATGGCAAAAGTTCAAAGTTGAGCACTTAAGACAGATCATTATCCGATATATTTGGAGCAGTGTTGCAAAGAACCTGGAAAAATTAAAAGTTGCAGCAGGATAGGTGTCAGAAAACAACAGGGTGGAGTACAATTGTCTTATGTGTTCTGGTTATTTATGTTGTAATGCGATACAATACAATTGTCCTATGTGCCCTGTATATTTATGTAGTAATGGGGTGGAGTACATTTGTCTTATGTGTTTTGGATATTTATGCTGTAATGGTGTAAAGAAGCTAGTGTGAGTATCTCTGTAGAACAGGCACTGGAGAAGCCCATCTTTTGTTGTTTCTATGTGTCCAGTATCATAGAGGAATTTGTTAGCCCTTCAAGGTAGACTAGGAAACCAAAGTCATGACTGCTAATACTATCATTATTATAAGTTTATAGTAACAGATTTATATTTGCAAGTCTGTGGAAACAGCACAAAGAGGTTGTCTTGCAGGAGCAGCATTTTTCAATGAGATGCTAGAGTAGAAGGCACTGATGAATAGTGAATTGGCCTTCCCTAAAATGCTCTTCTCCCCTCAAGTATGTTTTCCTGTTCAAACCAGGCCTGGCATTTCCACTGTAAGTGTCTTGCAGAGAGCTTGTTGAGGAGGCTAATTGGTCTACAATGGGCATTCTGATGGATTTCTTGAAGCTACTTTTTCTCTAGTATATGACAGTAATAGTCCTGCACCACCTGCTTCTGAATGTCCTGTTGATGTTGCAGGACAGGCTGCTTGAATGCCAATGTGGCCAGTTTCTGTTGCAATTTTAATCTCCTGATTGCCACAGAGAGTTTGCAATAAAGGACTTCTCACTTACTTATCTGCTTTGTTGGATTTATGATGCCTACTGGCCTGGATTCTTTTCTTGTCTCTGGATGGCATGTTTAGCCTTTAGGAATGAGCCAGAGAGTGGGAAACCAGCCACATCTTGGGAGGTTACTTCATGATCTGCTTGCTTGTTGCAATCTTGATTTTTCTAGGTCATAAAGAAATACTCAAAAGAACACAGTGTGATGGCTCTCTATTATTTAAAATGTTGTTATTAATGTTATTAGATGTTATTAAATGTTATTAACTAACTATAGGAATAATTAATTCCTACAGCATTACACCCACCCATATTTAGTTATGTACATTTTCTTTGTTACAAACCCAGCCAGGTAATGCATGGGGTTGGGGAAGATAAGACTGCTCCACAAAGCATAGAACATAGAATAAGAACGTTGGAGGAAACCTTGGAAATCTTCAATGCCAGGTCCTTGCTCGAGCAAGGGACCTTATACCATTCCAGACACATGTCTTCTTCTTGAAAACCTCCAGTGATGAACTACCCACAACTCCATTTCTGGAGGTGAGGGTTTCCACTGATTAAGTTATAATTGGGTGCACAAATTGAAGTCTATCAACCAGATCTCTATCCAGTCTTCTTTTACCCTTTGATAGCCGTATTCCATCGCATTTCTTTGCATTGCTTCAATTGTTCTTTTGTTGACAATTGGGCTGTTGGACAAATGCTTTGAATCGGCCTTCTCATATCTATTTGTAACTATAAATAAATTTGCCCCAAAGCTCTGCTTTTTGATTCCAAAAAGGACTTCAGCTAAGTTTCAGAAATCTTCATTTTATGAATAAAATTAGAAATAGAATAACTTGAATATCTTAAAAACCATTTTATTATATATTGCATTATACCAATTTATTTTATTTATTTAGAATGTTTGAGGGTCATTCAAACTTTTAAAATGAGGAACAGTACAGAAATTGTTAAAATAAACTAAATAAAAGACTACTGTTTGTTAAATTCTTTGTTTTTCTCTGATAATGCCATAGCTAAAGCTAATACTCAAAGTTATGAAGCAAGGGTTGTTGAGGACAGACGGCATCAAATGAAATAAAACAATAACTCAAATCAGATATGTGTCTTAATGCCCGATTAAAATAAGCTTTATATCAAGCAAACGGCTAGAGTGATAGTAAACAGAGACCGCACAGATGGTTTTAACATAACTAAAGGAGTAAGACAGGTATGCCCACTGTCACCTCTAATTTTTATCCTCTCAATAGAAACATTATTAGAGGGAATAAGACAAAAAAAAAGAAATAAAGGGAATTAAAATAAAGAATGAGGAATATAAGGCTCAGGCATTTGCAGATGATTTGTTATTTTTCATAGAAACTCCAATCCTTATTGGTCACAATGGACATAGCAGAGCTGCTTATAGATCTGGCCTCCCCAATAATTGAGCCTCTCACTTGTCCCCCAGAGGACAAGGGATTGCATGAACACAAGATCATGGAAAATAGAAGCCAAAACCCAAAGGGGCCATTAGAGGTCCCAGTAGAGATGGAGATGCTCTCATCCCTGTGTGAATATCCCATGACACCTTCAGCACCAAACCAAGAAATTGAGAGACGACCCATGTCAGAGCACCATCTCAAAGAATGAAGTATGACCTAATAACTCCTTGCCCTACACACAGAGAAAAGGCATCGGAATGGCAAGCTGTTAGCTGGTGCTAAAACCTCTTACCCTGAACAAGTTCCTCAAGAGTCTACACTGGACTTAGATGGGACCCCCCCTACTTTTAGAGAAGGCCAATTCTGTGCGTGATGACACCTCAATCCATGGCAACAACCAAACAACTTCCCTTTGTATAAATCAAGTTTCCTGATGAGCTGCAAAAGATGACCCACTTTCCCTTATAACCTGGAATATAGCGGGTTGGTCTGTTCCATCAAAAGACTTAACACTTTTTTGACTATATATCACAATTCTTCTTACAGGAAATCTGGGCCTCCACAGAGATTCAGTTAGATCAGCGGTTCTTAACCTGTGGGTCGCGACCCCTTTGGGGGTCGCCTAAGACCATCGGAAAACACATATTTTTGATGGTCTTAGGAACTGAGACACCTGCATGCCAGTGTTTGGAGCCAGGGGAGTGGAGGCGGCGGGCGGCAGCAGGCGCTGCCTTGCGAAAGGGAGGGGCTACCTGACAAGAGTAACCGTGCGAGGACAGCCGGCACCCAGCCAATAGCAACACAAGAGGCACCGGCGGGCAGATCGGAAGGCTGCGCTTGATGAGGGGAGGGGAGGGGGGAGAATGGAGCACCTGAGTGCCGGCAAGGCAGTGCCCTGAGAGGTGGCCGGGCCGAGGTTGGTCTCCCAGCAGGGAGGGGAGGGGATGCTGGGAAGAAGGAGCTGAGAACCGAGGCGGGAAAGGTGGTGATGATGTCCCTTTAGTCCCGCAGCCTCCTCCTCCTCGGAGACTCGGAAGTTCACACGGGCACTCTGCAGCAGCTGGCTCCAGACGTTCGAGGTTTCCCTTTTCTGTAAAAACCTCTGTCCATTCACAAGGAGGCCTGCCTTCGTTTCCTTCCCACAATATCTATGAATGAATGAGTAGTTGGAAAACTTGGGATCGGGAGGATTCCAGGAGTTTAGGGGCGGAGGGGAAAAAAGGTAGCTGTCACAAAACATCTTCAGCAGCTGCTTTGAAAAAAAATAAAGCACTACATCTTTTTAGTTTTAAGCTTCCATGCTTAGAATAGAATGGAACAGGAGAATGGAATGGAATGGGAATGAAATAGGAATAGGATGGAATAGAATAGAATGAAATAGGAATAGAATGAAATAGAAATAGAAATGTTTATTGGTGAAGTGTGATAAGACACACAAGGAATTTGTCCCCAGTGCACCAACTCACTGTACATATAAACAGCAAGTGATAAGTCATAGGTCATAATAATAGTACAATTATTAGTTACAAACAACAATTGATAAATCATAACCTAACCTACTGGTTAGGACAAGATGAAAAATAGGAGGGGATATCCAACCTAGTACTGTATTTCTCTTTGACCCATTTTTTAAACTGTCTTTCTTCTCTGTTTTATTTTTATTTTGTTACCAACTGAAATGTTTCATGGACTTTTTGTAACAAGGTTAGAGATTATATTATATTATATATATTATTTTCATTAGCAAACCATTTCACAATATATAATTACATATTGTTTTTGTGATTAATCACTATGCTTTAATTATGTTCAATTTGTAATAATGAAAATACATCCCGCATATCAGATATTTACATTACGATTCATAACAGTAGCAAAATTACAGTTATGAAATAGCAACAAAAATAATTTTATGGTTGGGGTCACAACAACATGAGGAACTGTATTAAAGGGTCGCGGCATTGAGAGGGTTGAGAACCACTGAGTTAGATGGTTATTGGGTTAACTCAATCCTGGCTGTCCCAAGCAAGGTGGGGGTGGGGAGAGCTAAAGGGGGTATTGTGACATTAGTTAATACATCCTTGCAATTTAAATGTGTATCACTGCCACCTTTCCAGCCATGGGATGTGACTACCTTACTCTTATTTAAACAGGTGGAGATTTTGCTTTTTAATATCTATATTCCTCCACTTAGTAAGAATAATGTGATCAACAAGATTTGGGACAGCATAGAAGATTTTATTCTTGGCTGTTCAGACAAATACCCCAAAGCAGCAATAATTATAGCGGGTGGGGACTTAAATGCTAGAATGGGACCATATGATCAATCATTATTTAATCAATTTAAGATCCACTATGATGAGAATGTAACAGGAGAATCCCTGCATTCCAGACAATTTAAAGACCCTAAAGCAAATCGGGCAGGTTTGTGTGTAAGACAGATGACTGTACATTTGGATCTTTGTATCCTTAATGGGTCCACATGGGGTGACTATCCAGCAGAATATACTTATCAGGGAGCAGGAAGAAAATCCGCAGTTGATTACTGGATAATATCATATGACCTCCTGAAGTTCTTACAGAAGATGGAGGTAGACTCATGACTGGAAAGCCACCATGATGCAATACTCCTTACTCTCACATTACACCAGAAATCTCTAAGGGCAGGCACAGCTTACCTATCCAGGTTAGAGAGTCAAAATACCCAGGTAAAAATTAAATGGAATGAGAAAAATACTAAGGAAGTTACCAAATGGAGATTAGTTCCAGAAACCATAGAGCTACATACATCTCTACTAAGGAATAAGTTTGGAGGATCTTACTTAGAGGGGTTTGAAACTTTAATTTTAAATTTGAATTCGGTTCTCATTAACAAAACACTAGCTCACTCCAAAAGGCCGGTTTTCAAAGAATAAAAAATGGTTTGATAGAGATTGCGTGCAACTAAAAAGGATATATAATATGGAGTACAGGAAAAGTAAAAATGCCCCTTTTGAGGATCACACTCACTACTTAAAACAGTTGGAAGCACAATATAAGACCCTTCTAAAAGAAAAGAAAAGTGAGCCTCTGAAGGAGTCTTGTCATAGACTAATTACGTCAGTCAAGACAAAAAATACATCCCTTTTTTGGTACATCACCAGAGGATTGGGGAAACCTCCCCTATCCCCAACTAATCAGGTTCTGATTCATGCCCGGGAAGAATATTTTAGGGTGCTATATACAGACCCTGACTATGTAACCAAGGAGAGCCAAACTAGTTTGGACCAAACTCCTTACTGGCCCCCTGTTACACCAGAAGAGATATCCCAGTTGATCCGAGCCCTAAAGTCTAATAAGGCACCTGGTGCTAATAATGTCCTGCCAGAAATAATCAAAAAATAGGTTATAGGAATTATAAATATAAAGAGGAAATTACAAATGGAAAACAAATGGAAAATATGTAAGATGATAAACAAAATGGGATATACCGATGTTTTAGGAATGGGAAGAATGGATGTTGAATTTGGTTTTATGTTTCGTTGTCTAAAATGTTTAATTAAAATTACTTATAAAATAAAATAAGCTTTGTATCTCTGTGTCATAACAGCATTGGAAGGGACCTTGGAGGTCTTCTAGTCCAACCCCCTGCTCAGGCAGGAAACCCTATACCATTTTAAACAAATAGTTGTCCAATCTCTTCTTTGAAACTTCCAGTTTTGGAGCATCCACAACTTCTGGAGGCAAATTGTTCCACTGATAGACGTAGAAGGGGAGGGTGGTGAACGCATTCATTTTATTTTCCTTTTGCACAGAACAAGATGAGGAAACTTTTGCTTTTACGGGATCTGTTGCAGCAATGTATGTTGGATGTTGTTCAATAAAATTTATTGCCATCACACCATATTTCACATATTATTATGATTAATAGTTAGATGTCAGGTGGCTACATGCTATTTTAACTTCTACTACATGAAAACTGCTGCACTGACTCATTCAGTGAATTTGGCAAAAGCTGAGGTTGAGAACACTGCTCACTAAAGTATCCCTTGGAATGTATGTGTACATTAAGATTATTAATTGCACTTTTAGATGTAAATTGCTGGAAATTCTGAAACAATAGGACAGGTATATTAAGTGTCTTTGAAAATTGAAATATATGCAACACCTGCCGTATATGCAATACTTAAACTTTACACATAAAATAACAATCTGTTCTTATAAAGCATCTTTTCATTTTGCTTCTTTATCTGAAAGCTAATCTTCAGTTAGAGGGGGAAAAATGGAGGGGGGAGGGGAAAGGGAAGATACTTTTCATATACTACCCATCAATTGTTCAAGTTGTAAAGAATTGTAGGCTTATTTCTTAGACTTAAAACCTGGCCAGTTCAAGGGGCAGGGGAACCACTTCTCGAGAGTCTATTGCAGCAATAGCTAACCTTTTTGACGCCGAGCGCCAAAAGCGCACATGCACACACCCATAATGCAATGCGCGCACCCTGGTGCATGACCCGTCCCGCGTGTGTGACCCCCATGTGCACCCCACCCCCATGCATGCACACGCAACCCATGTGTGCCCTGTCCCCACGCATGCGCCTGCGACTCCCATGCATGTCTGTGACCTCCAAGCATGAACGAGCGCCCCTGTGCGTGTGTCACACACACCCATGTATGCACATGGATCTCCAGCATGCACCCTGCCCCCCCCACATGCTCGGCAGAGACCCGAAAACCAGCTGGCCCGCGGGAGGTACACACACATGCGTGACTAAGCTAAGCTGGGGTGACAGCTCACGTGCCTGCAAAAAGGGCTCTGTGTGCCACCTGTGGCGCGCATGCCATAGGTTCGCCATCATGGGTCTATTGCATCCCTCAGGCGCTCATTTTTTTAATGTGGGAGAAGTAGTAATTTGAAAGAACTTTGGTACATATATTATGAGCTTGCAATTCTCTATTGGTTGGATATCCCTGCTATTCTGAATCAGGTCCTTCAAAGGTACTTAAGGGTTAAATATGTCAATAGTTGTTAAATGATATCCCCCTAAACTATAATCTTTCAATCTATGAAGAATTTTGGATATATCAAGCCTTGATTGGGGCAAAAAGAATGGCTGTGTACAATAGAACAATATCCATATCCCTAACTTTAAAAATTGGCTTAATGAAACTTATCAACCATCAGTTTTGAATTTGTTTTCTACCAATATGGCTGACAGAATTGGACAGTATGATTTATACATAAAGCCCCCCTCCAATCCCATCTAAACCAAGAAGCCTTCTCAGTAGCTCACAACACAGCCTAAGAGCCGCTCTTACAAGGGAATTGCAATCCAGAGAAACTAAACTTTCTACCCTGTATCAGCTGATGACCTCAACTTTCCATGTCCTTTAATGATGGGCTTCCCCAACTCTGCTATCCTGAAGGATCCATTTTGCTTTCTATGAGTTCTAGGAACCCTGACATAGATCTGCCTAGCTTCCCCAGACTGGCCAGCCAATCAAATCTCTAGGATTTCCCGCCTTGTAGTAGCCTTCAACCTCTGTAGCAATTCTTTGCTCTTCAGGGTTTGTCTTTCTTGTAAAGCAATAAATATGGTTCTTCTCCTCAGTGTTGTGCTCTTTTCTTCAGACTGAATCCATGACAATGTGGCACAGCTTCTCCACCATCAAGGTCATTTTTTGATTGGTTACATCAGTCACATCTAAGAATCATTGCTGCCAGCAATGTTGCTGGAAACAAACGCTTTATTTGCTGGAAGTATGCATTTGTCTCGGGATCCTATTGTTTGTAGAAACTGTGCTTATCCTTTGAATCAGGCCTGCCTAATGATCCATGCTTGGACTTGTGGACTTCTGGACCATGACCTGACTACAACTTCTGCTTCTCCCTTGATTCTCTGGATGTTACGAACTCTGTGCATGCAAGTCATCTAAGGATTGGCACTTGGTTGCTCTGAGTGGGTGCTTACACACCTACTCCGCCTGCCTTAGTTTGTGGTTGTACAATCCCAAATCAGTCTTATAACTAAACTCCTTGATGTATGGGTGTGCCTGACTTGGGACAGGACTTCATCAAAAGCCTTCTGGCTTACCCACTCCAAATGTACCCCATCTGCTAATAATGGAGTCTTTGTGTTATAAGAATTAGATCTTTTACCCATTATGTCATAACATTGTTTACAATAGCTTAATAATTTTTTCCCCAAAAAGAAATGTTAATTGCAATGTTTTTGATTTTTAACTGTGATTTTCTTTAAAATTACTAGAATATATATAGGATTAGAAGAGAAATCCAATACAAAGGGGTGTATCTCACACCCCCTTTGCCCCCGCTCCTTTTTCTTCCCTTAATTTCCTATTTTACTTCCTTTTCTTTGTATTTTATATAATAAAACAAACATTTTTTTAAAAAAAAGGAAGAGAAATACAAGGATGATTCAGGGACTATGAGAAAAGGCTGAGGGAAATTGTAATGTTCAATGTAAGGAAGACTGATGCTATAAGAAATACGTTCAGGAACTACTTTCCACTGCCAGCAAAATAAGGACCAAAAATACTCCGGAGATTGTGCATTTGCTATCTCAGGAAGCATTTTTTAAAGAGAAAGTTGAACAGCCATCTCTTGGAGGACAGTTTATTTGGATTTCCTGCATATTTAAGAGGACTTCTGTGCCCTCCATTAACTCTATGATAGAAAGATTAGGCTACAATTAAAATAATAATAACAGTCGATGCTATTTGTGATGTGTTTTTGAATGATCAGTTGACTGAGTTTCATGTTTAATGAATAATATTAATAAAACCAGAGATACCCATTGTCATCGAGGCACTTGGTACCATGTCCAAGAATTTTATAAAACACATTAAGAAATTGCCGCTTCCTGCAATAACACCAGCGGAACTGCAAAAAACTGCACTACTTGGAACATCGTACATCTTAAGAAGGTACTTGGTTGATACCTAGGACGCTGGCAGCAACCTGTATCAACCATTAGCACCAGTCAATGGTATTTGTGATGCGCTTTTGAATGTTCATTTGACTGAGTTTCATGTTTAATGAATGAAGTATATAATAACACAGAGCCTGTTCCATGCCACATTATTTTCAAATCAGTCACTTTTTCTAGGACAGAAAAAAATTAATTCAGTCAATTGATTCTAACTATGTCTCAAAAAATAATAAGCACATTTCCAGATTTTCTATGCTAAAATAAAAAAAAGAGAAATATAGGGACTATGAGAAAAGGTTGAGGGAAATTGTAATGTTAAATGTAAGGAAAAGGAGACTGATGCTATTAAGAAATATGGTCAGGAACTATTTTCCACTGTCAGCAATGTATGCTATGGTATGTGCATAAATATTGCCTATCTAAATATTGTCCAGAATTGCTTCATTTACAACTGAACTATTTAATAACACGAACACAAGGGAATAATTAGGAGTCGTAACTCACACCCTTGGATCAGGAAAATCTTTTTAAACAGACAGCAGAATAGCTGGAAGCAGATTATACTAATCACAAATACAAAAAAATTTGGCAGCAAAAGGCACAATGCAACACTGTAGTTTAACAGAACACAAAGTACATGCCACTTTGCATACCAAAGCTTACCACAGCAACTAACATTTTGTTTCCATCAATCCATTTAATTAAGTTGGTACAACTTTAAAATGTAGACGATGGATTTATGGAAACAAAATGTTCAGAAATAAAGTGATGGTATGGATTGTCAGTTGGCTAAAAAAATTGCACAGATCTAGCAATCAGGAAGAATATCAGAAGATTTCGAAATCTGGACTGAAAGTGAGCCTAAAATGATGATGATTCCCAAAGATGCTTTTTCAAGAGGCAACTGGACTTTCTGTTTTTTCTTTGAAGACGTTTCGCTCATCCAAGAAGCTTGGAAAAGCTTTGAGAATCTCCATAGACATGATGATGATGTTATCTGCTCATAACCTTTAGCGATTCTATGGGCCAAGTCTCTTCACATCTTGCACCATTTCTTTGAGTTTTTCTATGCTCTGGCTGGTGTCAGCTTTGATAGCCACCATATTCTTTGACACCTTGTTTCCTTTTACCGCTAAGTCTTCCAAAAACAATTGCTTTCTTTAGTGAATTCCTCCACATGACATGGCCAAAGTGAAACCCAGGTTGTTTTGTGATTTTGCCTTCTAATGACATGTCTGATGTTATGCATACCAGACATTCATATTCTTTTTGGCCAAGGTTGACACATTTAAAATTTTAAATGAATGCTCTGAGTGCTTTGGTAAAATGGCTTATAATAGATACGATAAGTGATAGCATAAAATGAAAGATAAGATAGATAATAAGATAAGGTAACCTTTATTAAAAATTTTTTACTGTGAGAACACTGCCACACATTAAAAATGAAATTCTATTGCCTGCTCTCAAAAGTAAGTATATATCTACCCATATGCACCTATAGGTAAAGGTTCCCCTCGCAAATATGTGCTAGTCGTTCCCGACTCTAGGGGGCGGTGCTCATCTCCATTTCAAAGCCGAAGAGCCAGCGCTGTTTGAAGATGTTTCTGTGTCATGTGGCCGACATGACTAAACGCCGAAGGCACACAGAACGCTGTTACCTTCCCATCAAAGGTGGTTCTTATTTTTTTACTTGCATTTTTACATGCTTTTGAACTGCTAGATTGGCAGAAGCTAGGACAAGTAATGGGAGCTCACTGTTACGCATCGCTAGGGATTTGAACCGCCAAACTGCCAACTTTTCTGACTGACAAGCTCAGTGCCTTAGCAACTGAGCCACCTTGCATAGACATACACACCTATGCACATGCTATATACATATATACATACATAAGTGTGGTAAATATGTGCGTATATTAATAATTGCAATAGGAATCATGTTGGGAATATGAAGTTAGGTAGCCCCTGGTTGGCAGACCTTAATATCCACTAAATATCCAGACCTTAAATATCCACATGATTTGTCCTGTGCAGTTTTTCACAGCAAGTTCACAGCAAGTTGCAATTATTAAGTCCCCTTACATTAATGTCATCACAACTCCCTCTAGTCTACAGATAATCAAGTTACACTAGCAATTGGGATTGGACTTTCTGTTATTAAGAACATAATGTGACTCGTTGTTTAGCAACAGAAATCCTGACAGCCCCATCATTAATTGAATCCCAATGGTCATTACCTGAGGACCCACTCCCATCCAAGCCACTCCTACCTTGATCCCCTCCAACCCCAAGCTCCCTTTGTAAGGTAAGGCATTCCCTCCCAACATCTGCCTATCACCTCTATCTCTGCCCTTTGGGTCACCTTGTACTACTGCCTCTACTGGCCTTTCCAAATTGCATGTAGCTTTCTCACCAGGTTTTGGGAGGCAGGTATATGCAAGAAGGCCTCAGCATCTTCACAATCTTGGTCACTAAATGAATGGTCATCACTCAAGGACTCTGTATTCCGATGCAGACTGTCAATTAAAAGGAGAATTACCATGTTTCCCTGAAAATAAGACAGGGTCTTAGTTTCTTTTCACCCCCAAAATAAGCACTTGGCCTTATTTTTGGGGAGTCTTATTATTTTTGAGGTGCAGGGGGCAGTGAACATGGTCATCTAATGGCTACTGCTGTGTTGCAATATTTTTGGGGAGGTCTTATTTTCAGAGAAGGGCTTATTTTAGTTGTTTTAGTTTAATTTCATTGTATTTTAAGTACAATGACAATAAAGATTATACTTATTTTAGTGCATGCGCTCAAAAGCCCAATTGGGCTTATTATCCAGGGAGGTCTTATTTTTAGGAAAACAGGGTAACAAAGTTGGTGTCTTCCTACTTAAAAAAAAAACTGCTATGTGCTACCTGCTTGCAAAGGTAGCACATAGATCTACATGTGGTCCTCAATTTACAACCACAATTGAGCCCAATCTTTTCTGTTCTAAGCAAGACAATTATTAAGAGAGATTTGCCCCATTTTACGATCCTCCTTGCCCCAGTTGTTTAGTGAATCACTGCACTTGTTCAGTTAGTAATACGGTTGTTAAATGAATCAGGCTTCCCCATTGATTTTTGTACGTCAGGAGGTTGCAAAAGGGGATCACGTAACTGAGGGACACTGATCATGTGACCACAGGGATGCTGCAATGGTTGTAAGTGTGAAAAACAGTCATAAGTCACTTTTTTCAGTGCTGTTGTAACTTTTAAGCAGTCACTAAACAAACTGTTGCAGTAGAGGATTACATGTATTTTTTGGTAGCATGGGTCAGACAGATGACAGCTACCAAAACACTGAGAAGCATTCTGTCCTCCTCATTAGTCAAGTTAGCTCTCATTTAGTGATCAGGTTTAAGATTGCCAACTTGGTTGTTAAGTGAAGCAGTTACTAAGTAAAACTGCAACTTTATTATTTTACTTTAGCTTTTCTGACCTAAAAATGTAGTACAGATAGTCCTCGATTTACAACAGTTCATTTAGTGACTGTTCAAAGCTGCAACAGCACTGAAAAATCGATTTATGACTGTTTTTCACGCTTATGACCATTGCAACATCTCCATGGTCATATGATTTAAATCTGGACGCTTGACAACTCACATTTATGATTGTTGTAGTGTCCCGAGATCATGTGATCCTCTTTTGTGACTTTCTGACAAGCAAAGGCAATGCGAAAACCAGATTCACTTAACACCTGTGTTACTAATTTAACAACAGCAGTGTTTCACTTAACAACTATGGCAAGAAAATGGAGCAAAATTTACCTAACAAATGTCTCACTTAGCAACATAAATTTAGGGCTCAGTTGTGGTCGTAAGTTGAGGCCTACCTGTAAATGCGAGGATTGGTTGCAAAGTTACTTTTTTATCATTGTGGTAACTGCAAATGGTCACTAATCAAGTCAGTCCCTAAACGAGGACTATTTGCTCAAGCAGTTACTCTATCAGTATGAATGTTGAAGCTGAATAACTCATAGACTTAGTGTATGTAGTATTGTTGGCTTCTACTTTTCCAACATTTTAAATTCATGACAAATCCCTGTTTAAAAATAATTTTTACATAGTAATTACATGTTCACAGTGTCAGCTTTTTGGCCTAGTTATTATTGCACCACAGTAATTGAGATTCTGTTATCCCAGAGCAGCCATGCCCCGATAATCTGCTCCAATGCAATCTGTTGTACGGGAGCAAACTTTTCAAATTTAGACATTGGGATAACTGCAGAAAAAAAGTATCTTCCCCATCTTCCTACTTCCTGGCGTTCAATCTATTTCAAGGAAATTATAATATTCTCCAAAATCATGAAGTAGTTTCATCTTTCCATTCCTGCTCAAATGTATACTATCGAATAAAAAGACAATCACGCACACTGCGAAATCAGTTCATGAAATATATTAAAAGATACAAATAAATAAAACAGGTACACATGAAGTAGTGTACATCTTAGAGAACTGTGATAAAGGATCAAAAAAGAGCATCACACATTAATGGAACAGATATTTAACAAAGAAATTATTTCAATCAATCCTGTGCCAGACAAATGTCATGACCTCAGGTCTTAACTTTCCAGAGGCTGTGGTCCACAATACAGTAGAAGAGTCATCCTTCCTTCTAACATACACTTTAAAAAGTGTGTAAGCTAAAGGATCGTTGAATCTGCATTCACCTGAGCATCAACTGTGCTATTTCTGCTGAAGCTCAAAAATTTGGCATGGAGGTGGGGGTCACAGTTTCTGGTTAAGGTATGACATGGAACTTTGACAGAATGGAAGCTGTTTGGTCTTGCTGATTTCCATTTGGGTGTAAAACAATCCTCCCAAAACTCATGGTTTGGATCACATTTAAGGAACTCACTTTTTCTCCTTCTTAAGAACATTAAAAACCTAACCACTCAAACTAAGAGTCTTTTTTTACAATATTCTTGAAGATTTAGACTTCAAATACCCAACAGGATTTTTTAAAAAAACTATCTAAGACTTTTGCTCTTTTAAGAGAAACTGGACCTTGCAAGCTATCCTAAAACTTCAAATTGTCCTTCAAGTAACATGTAAAGTTACAGTAGAAACTGTATTTTTATCTTCTTTCTTCTCATTACTTCATCCTTCTGTTCTAAGCTCTTTGCCTTTCCCATCTAACAACCTTCCCCAAAACAAGGAAAAAGAAAGCCAAGTTTCAATCTCATAGAAGCATCAAGTGAAATACAAGGATACTAATTCACTTTTCGCCTATCCCCCAAATGCCACAGTACAAACAGAATACAGATCCAAGGAAAAACTGTACAGAGGATGAAGAAAAGTATCACAATTATCCCATCCCAGCAAAACTATCACTTAGCCTATTTACCCACTAGACCCCACATTCTTCCTTAGTCCACCAGCTGCCCTCTAGTGCGTGATGCATCTTCATTGGGATGGAGTTCATTCTCAAAATGTTTATCCATGCAGATATGCTTCAAGCCAGGCTTCTCCAGAGACCTTAAGAGATCTGTAAGACAGTGTACAGGTCTTAGATTACACAAAGATGGGAGGCAGAGTATGTGTCACAATATGCACTTTTCCAATCCTTCAACGTCTTTGTTACCCCCTTACATTTCTTTGATTGCCATCTATGTGCACATTGATTGGTATATATGGAGACTCTTTTCCCACTGCAACTGAGTGAGGGAAAATTTCCACTCGTGTTACAATTATTATTCCCCAAATGTGAAGAAACAGGCATTCTGATCATCATTTCCCAAGGACTATTCTAGTTTTGCCCTGACTTTACCTAATCACTAAGAAATGTGAGAATATATGTTGCCTTTCATTCCCATCAGATGCATAGCTGGAGGATGCAAGGAACCAGATCTCAGACTCTGGAATTTCTTGTTCTGGTAAGTCACTTGTTTTAAATCATGCTCTAAATATGATTTATTTCAATAAGATTTTGAGATTACATAGCCATTACTATGGTGTCTATTTGATCTATGGTGCTATTGCAGTTCTTATCAGGAATCTACTGCCTAACAAAGCTCCAGATTTTTATTACAGAAAGAAACATGGGCAAGGTGTCCTTGATCTTCCCCCACTATATAGACCATGTGAAGGAGACATCAATTTAGCTTTGTTCAATTGCCCCTTTATCTGCTTCAGCTGATTACTGTATTTTTTTGGACTATAAGACGCACGGGAAGACACCATGATTTTGAAGAGGTAAATTTTTTAAAAAAGTTTTTGTACTCTCCAGGCCTCCCAAACTCTCTGCACACCTCGTTTTTTGCAAAAAAAGAAAAAAAAGCAAAAAAAAAGCACGCAGAGCTTTGGGAGGCTTGTAGAGTGCTCCTGGGGGCTGGAAGGAGGCAAAAAACAGCCCATTTTTCACTCATTTTTGCCTCCCCCCAGGAGCACTTTGCAGGCCTCCCAAACCCTCTTCATGTCCATTTTTGCAAAGGGGGTGGTGTTTCGGTAGGCCAAAAATGCTATATTTTGTGTATAAGACGCACCCAGATTTTCACCCTCTTTTTGGGGGGGACAAAGGTGTGTCTTATACTCTGAAAAATATGGTAACTATTATACACGAGCCAATTACTCTTTTCTCTTGTCAAACCAGAGTTCATAAAATTCTTGCCATATTTACCGTAAAATGTCTCCAAAGGCTGTAAGTAGGGGCTTGCTCTGATAGGTAATACCATGCTTGGCACAGAGGGATTTCACAAGGGGAGCCACTTTACAGTAGTTGTGGCGAGGCATTGTGGGGAAAAGGCTGTAGAGAAGTAAAAAAGTAGTTTTTTAAATTTTTTCTTAAAAAATAAAGCTGATGAAGATTCATAGATAACATAAAAACTAAACATACTTATTATATTTAACATATTTAACAATATTTCATCTTTTATTTCAAAAGCATCCATTTTACTTCCCATCTGATAAAATTTATCGTTTGTTGAAAAAATTTCTGAAGTATATCTTATGAAGCTGATTTTCTAGCACACCTTCTGCACTTTGTTGCCATTTTTAGTACCATTTTTTTCCAGAAAAGGTCCCAAGGCAAAATAAAAAGAAAAACCACTTTGCTTTTCCCCCCATTTCCTTCTTTCAGCCACTTTCATTTCAGCCACAACAAACATATTTCCAAAGACACCTAGTGTGAGTCTTTAGCT
The DNA here is from genome assembly GCF_964273705.1 of Natrix helvetica. Classification (NCBI taxonomy): domain Eukaryota; kingdom Metazoa; phylum Chordata; class Lepidosauria; order Squamata; family Natricidae; genus Natrix; species Natrix helvetica. Next base: position 119,090,907 of record NC_138548.1, on the reverse strand, counting down.
TATATTTTGTGGTGTGGAATCCCCCAAATGCATGCATTCTTTAAAGACAGCAAGCATTCGTGTGCCAAGTTGTTCTCTTTAACTGATTTAAAGAAGTATATATCAAAGAACTTTAATAAAAAATAACACACATTTTAAAAAAAACAACTGTGCCTATGTCCATTTTAGAAACTGTCTTACATCTTTGTTTAATTAAGCTTCTTGCAAATAATTCTTGAACATTTAAATACAAATTTGTCTTGGTTTTTTTATAGTGTCAAAAGAAGGTTAAACTCACTGCAAGGAGCTTTATATTTGCCAAAGACATTTATTATTTCCTGACAGTTAGAACAATTAATCAGTGGAACAGCTTGCCTCCAGAAGTTGTGAATGCCCCAACACTGGAAGTCTTTAAGATGATGTTGGATAGCCATTTGTCTGAAGTGGTATAGGGTTTCCTGCCTAGGCAGGGGGTTGGACTAGAAGACCTCCAAGGTCCCTTCCAACTCTGCTATTGTATTGCATTATAATTATTTACAAAGTAATATCTTAAGGCGTTGCAGTGGCACAGTGGTTAGAATGCAGTACTGCAGCCTTCTTCTGCTGCCTGCAATTTGGCAAATCGAATCTCACCAGGTTCAAGATTGACTCAGCCTTCCATCCTTCCGAGGTGGGTAAAATGAGGACCCAGATTGTTGGGGGCAGAGAGGACTGTAAAGACTGTGACATGGTATATAAGTCTAAGTGCTATTGCTAAGGATTTTACTTACTGGTGTTCAATCTGGAAATTCAGATGACCGGTGAACCAGTCATTGAAAAATGACTGATCCACATTGCATGTTGCATGGAGCTGTGGGAAAACAAAGAAAGTATATGTTTTTCAATGCCTAGCTGGAGATCTGGATCTGTTTTATCTCTCACTAATATTAACTGGATCCACAGAAGATAGGCCTGTATTTTGGTATTATTTGCATTTATTCATTTACTTAAAATGTTTTATGCCCTCAGTTTACCAGATTCTAGGAGGCTCACAATTCTAAAACATTCAAACATATTCCAACATAAAAAAACAATGTGTTATAATCCTAACAAATCAGTTAAAGAACAAAACCTGATAAAAGAGGACTGTATTCACAGATCTTCGGAATGATAAAAAAAATCAGAACTAATATTAGTTCAAAGGAAGGATGTTCTAGAATGAAAGACCTGTTCCTGAGGCAGCGAGTAATATTCGTCATAATCATAATAGTATTCTCTAATGGTAGTTTCATAAGAGTGCTTTTCCCTCATAACATTAATACAAATTAATTAGTAATACTAATCAAAATTAATAAATTAAACAACCCCAATAGTGAGATTAATCTTTCTCTTGTAATCTTGAAGATTCTAACTCATTTCTCTTATTTAACCATCAATAGAACAGAACCCATACCTCAAAACATTTAGTGTCTTCCTTTTCTTTAATTTCAATTTTCAATTAATTTCTTCTGGATGCAGATCTTAGTTATCTTTAAAACCCAATATGGTACAGGGCCAGGTTATCTGCAGGATCAACCTCTCTCTAATTATATCTACCCATCTTGCCAGATTAGATAGGTTGGGCATGCTCCTAGTTCCTTCCCTTAAACATTGCCATCTTATGGGATCTAAGACGTAAGGCTTTTCTGTGGTCACCTGGCTTTTCCCCAAGCATGGGGAGGGTATGAGGTGGATGAGAAGATTTAATAATGGACTACAGGTGCCAAATATTTAATATTTATGGTTTTAATCATTGTATGTATTGTGCTGTTTTATTATGGACATAATTTTAATTATTGATTGGGACCAACATAGAGTTTGAGGGGGGGAGGGGAGAGAGAGAACAAGTCCTGAATTCTTCCCTCTTACAATTCAGTTGCTGTGTTCAAATTTTCCTGTGCACAAGAACAGCATTGCTGATATCCAAGAAGATTAAAAGCATTGCAAGTTAATAGACATATTTGGTGGGCATGAAGGCTTGCAATATATGAGCTTCTTGTGTTATTGCACTTATTCATTACTGCCTCTTTATTCTTTCCAAAACATTTGTCCAGTTTTAAAGAGAAAAAGAGGCTATAAAAAAGTAGGAAAAGAAAAACTTTTCATCCCTGAATTTTTCCACTTTTTTCCTGACATTTTTCAGATTTTTTCCAAGCCTTTCCATCTTTAATCAGACCTCTCCAAGAGGTACCTAACACTAGAATGATAAAAAGTTGCCTTTCATTAAACTGGATTATTTTTTTAACCTACTTCAGTTTCTGTACTGACCGACCACAGGATTTCAACCTTTCATAGTTTGTATTTTCCTTGTGTTTTTTGTGGTTGTGTTGTTTTATATCTGCTGGTCGATACTTTTAAATTATATTTCTCCTAGACGTTTCTTTTGGAAAAAGAGACTGAATGTAGTGCCAAGCTATGCAGAAATATGTTTTGATGGAATGCATGTGTAACTAATTTGTATGAATTCATACAAATTAGTTACCTGTCATATTTGGAAAATATAAAATTAAAACCTTTCTCCTACCCCAAATTTGTCATCGGTTTCCCAAATCATTCAATGATCAATCTCAAAAATCAATGCTTTGAACAAGAGGAAATAGACTTACCTGGGTAGATACCCAGTCCATGTTTTTGTCATAGTCAATATTCATTGGAATGTGATTCATTTGTGAAACCCAGATAAACCAAGTTGCTTCCAGAAATCTGCAAAGTCCAATATAGTGTCAAATTAATTTTTTGCTATTTTTTTCATGTAATACTAAAGCAGCACAGTTCATTATAATGTGTATGTTTGACTTTCCAAATGTTTTCAGTAAAGCTACTGAGCGATGTGCCACTTTGGAGAAAGGTATTCATCTGTCACCATGGGGTCAGATGCCACCCATACATTAATAGTACTCCGCTGAATATGTTGACTCTTGGTTGGCTGAATGATGTTGTCAAGATGTTTTTTCCAGTGCTTACAGGCTGTGGAAGTTTGAAGGGGGGCTGGGAGGCCGAGTTAACCTCAACCCTAACAAGAGCAAATAGTGAGTACACAGACTTTCTAAGTCTGGGGGTTTTCTGTCTGTGGTTCTGAATGGAGCTGAACTTCTCCAGATGTATCTAGTACACAATTTGGTGGGTATGCTAGACACTCCTGCTCAAAGAACAAGTTGTTAGTTGTGGCTAGGTTTTTGCACAGGTTTCTCTTGTACTGCATTTATGTCCCTTTCTCAGTTATCTCATGTGTGGGGCTGTCCTTGAAAACCAGTTGGAAGTTTCCAGTGAAACATAATGTGGTCATATGGCACTTCTGTTTCATGAGTGGTATTTTATCAGTAATTGATGATAATTATTTAAGAAAAAAAATGAAGTTGGGGTTACCTGCCCAGCCAGTAGTATGCCATAAAACAACCAAATCCCATAATGGGTATGTAGACAACCATGACTCTGATTTGGTAAATGACAATCAAGGCTAGATCCTGTTTCAGAAGAAAGAGAGAAAAGACAGTATTTTCTATAAGTAATCCTATGCTACAATATTTCTTAGAAAATAAGCTCCCATTAGCAGTATAGGCTTTTGGAGAATGGGGAATAAGCAAAATAATCCACACGGGAACTATTTCACTCCTGAAATGGATATAAATACAGCTTTTGGGGGGCAGAAAAGGTTAAAAGATTGGGGCATTGGGAAAAATAATGTGTTTGCTGGTGGTAGTGCCTGACAGGAAGCAGGGGAAGGAGATAAAAAGGGAAGATAATAAAGTGAGTTGGCTAGTGGGACATACCATGCTAGATCAGCAGCCTATTAGCCAAGGGATAAAAATAAGCTGGAAGTGGGGAGGGGGGGGCAGGCAGTGGAAAAAAGAAAACACCACCCCCCACCCCCAAACACTTGCCCTATCCAGATTTTGTTTCATCTGAAACTGGGAGTAGCCAAAGCATTCTAAGTTTCAGTTCTGTCAAACTGGAGCCGATTCAAAGTAGCTCAAAAGAAATTCCAGAACACGATGACATGTAGGTCTGAAACATTTTTTCTCATTTGTACACGTTCCTAGGTTGGCATACTTACCACCCATTCTCTGCGTTTGATTGTAGCATGGTATATGGATAACTGGAAGAAGGGAATCATTAAAAGCGGTGCGATTACTGTTAAACAAGGAGAAGAAATATACATCTCTTTAAAAACACACTTATTCACTCTTCTGCCCTATTTCTTCTGACCAAGTTGTAATTGTTATAGTACATCATACACTTTCTCCTTATTTGGCTTATATTTCTATTATTTCAGAACTATGTTCTGTTCATAGTTCAATTTAATAAATTCAAATACTAACATGTTTCACCAGGCAATAAAGTAAAGTAATTATTATTCTATATTCCCCCAATCTTATCTTTTTCTGTTGTGATGATTCAGCACCTTTAATTTTTCATATCAAATCAATCTTTATTGTGGTCATAAACCAGCATATAATTTGTCACCTTCTCACTCTCCATTTCTGATGTTACCATTTGTCTTTATTCCCAAATTCTTGTGATATGACATTGCCAACTCTCATTTTCATCTCAGTTCTCAACATATAAGTCTTCTCTGATTATCCTAGCGCCTTTGATTTGTAAATTCACTATCTTAGAAGCTGTAACCTATAGCTCCCCCATTCTAAAAATCAGGAGAGGCAGTGCAGTTACTGTAAATAATGGAATGTGGTATTTTTCTGTGATGGAGATACTTACTGAAGAAGTACTTGTGTTGATAATTGTAAGGCATGTACTTCTTTTTCTGCAATCCAAGCTATGAAGAAAGGGACATCAGTTTATTCAAGCAACAGAGATGCATTTCCTTATGCTCCTTTCCTTATTTATGTTAGTGTGACCCATGGACTCTGGGCAGCTGCCTAGTGTGCGCCGGGGCAAAATGTTCAGATTTTGTGTATTTGGAGGGGTAAAATGGATGGCTTAAATCTTGCAGAGGTTTATTGCACTCTTTTAAAACAACCTGTATTTTTTTCTAAGTAACAAAGGTAAAATATCTACAACTTTTGCAGGTCTATAAAGCAAAGGAAAATAGAAGCAAGATCATAAGCTCAACTTCAGTTTTACTTAGTGACCAATCTGCTTAACAACCACGTTGCTGGCTCCAATTGTGGTCACTAAAGACTACTTGCAAATGTTAAAGCCTAAAGGATAGCTGAAGTAAGATCCTAAGTACAGTTGCGGTTTCACTTAGCAACCAATTGTGCCAAATGAGAACTAACCATAACAATAAATCAAGCAAAAGGATGCAGTAAAAGTAAATCAAATTAGGTTTAAAAGAAAAACAACAAAATAGCTTGGCAAGCACAAAACACAGATAATGAAGATTTGTTGCCTCCAGTGTCTTCTATCTGCTCTTCTAAAGTTGCTTTTCAATAATACGCTCTCCATACCTCTGTAGCGAGTTTTGTCCCTAGGGCAAACGCAATGGGATGCATGTTGAGATCAGGGTCTTTACGAAAGCAGTTTGGTTTGGCATGATGCTGGAAATGCAAATTATTCCACCAATTGGCTGGAAATCCCTAGAAGAAAGAAATAGAAGAAAAGGAGAGACTTTAAGATCATATGATGACAAAAAGAAAAGCCTCCCTAAAGGTCAGGACACTTACTTTCAGTTGACTCAAGATGATCCTATGGGCAATATGGTTCCCCTTGGATGTTCTAAAGACTGAAAGGTGACCCAAATCATGTTGGAGCCAGGACAATTGGCCCTGGGGGGGGAAAAAAAACCTTTTTAAAAAATGAAGTTAATTTCATACACTGTACAATACAGAATTACATCAATGCATTAAAAACACATTTTAAGGAGATATTCATATTAAATAAGATTCTGTAAACCTGCAATCTTTAATCTGTTGAAAAGGTCCTAATTGGTCCCTGTCTATGAACTGCATTTAGACCATGGACTGTCTATTTAATGGCCAGGATTGCTGATATTAAGTGATGCAGTCACATGATATTGCACTTTACAACTGTATCGCTTAGTAATAGAAATTCTGGTCCCAATTACCGAAGTTAATAAAGGATCCCTGTTGGTGTGTTGGTTCTGACTTCAAAACCAGGTGTACTGCAGTTAAATTGCAAAGCTGTGTGAAAATATCCCAGATGCTAAGACTGTTATGTCTTGTGACATAAAGAATAATGTTGCTGCAGTACAGAAAACCCCTCCCAAAATCTAGTGTTATTGTAGTTATCTTGTTTCTCACTTAGTGAAATGTGTGAAATTCTTTAGATCCTCCATATACAGAAAAAGATACCAATTCTTATTACATGACAAGATCCATACTGTACCTGAGCAATAGTAAAGAATGCAACACCTGCGTAGAATGGTATTAAAGATGTGCCAAAATACCAGATTATCAACCAAGCACCGATATCGAAGAATAAAATATGAAAAAGTATCAGAAAGAAAAACCGGAGATTTGGCTCCAGAAGTCCCATTTTCTCAACAGTGGATCGCAGTTCCCGGAAATCTTGAGTAAGCAATTGCTGTGGGGTGAAAAAAATCACTTAGTCCCATAATCATACATTACATGGCTACAAATAATAATATGAAATGTTGACTATAAAATGTAACTCCCCAAACTTTTGATTTGTATTGTTTTAGATTTTGACAACCACCTTGATGTTTCCTAGTTTATATGGTGCTTTTATTGCATTTCATTTCGTTTTGTATTATATTATACTGTATTGTATATAATTACTCAGAATTCAGAGCCATGATCCAAGAAATGCTGGATGGTACCTAATTGCAGGAGGCCAAGAAAAACAATTTGACTGTACCATCTTATTCAGCTCTGATTCCTCTTATTTAATCTTTAAAAAAAGTATTAAGGTCATCCCATAAAAAGTTCTGTGACAGAGATTGTTTATATGGCCACCCATCTCATACAAATGACTTTGGATGGCTTACAGGATTAAAAACAAACAACACCCCCAAACATAACTCTCCCCCACTGCCCAAGGATAAATTGTTATCTATTAACCACCAACAGCAGCACAGCTCATCTTCTCCCCTGATCTAAATGCCTATGAGAACAGCCAGGTCTTCAATTTGTTGTAAAGGCCACCCAAATGTTGGGGTGAGGCACAGTGTCCACAGGACAGGTGCTGTCAAATGAAAAGGCTATTTTTCACCCTCCCCAGGTTCCAGAGGCTTTATAGGAGCCTGGGGAGGGCGAAAAGAGGATCCAAAAAGATGGCCTTGCTTAATGGAAGAGCACCCACAGCCAATGTTCCCTCTAATTTTTTTTCGATGTGAGCAGAAAAGTATAGTGTTTGAGCGGCACATTTTCATGCCTGAGCACCCGAATTTTTTTCACAGATGTCACCTAAGACAACAACGAAATCAGTATTATTTGAAACTCAAAGTTATGTTTCTTCAAGGTACCCGCTTAATTCAAAAGTGTTATATAATATCAGTATCACTTAACAACGCTCCTGCTTAGCAACCAAAATGTTGGCTCAGAAACTCTGGCATTTGAAGCACGCAACTCTTAAAGCTGTCAAGTTACAAGACCCTTGCACCCCTAACCCTTTAGGGAAAAAAACCCCCAGGGGTCTTCAAACCTGACAGCTTTAAGATTTGTGGACTTCAACTCCCAGAATTTCTCCTCCAGTCCTGTTGGCTCAAGAACTCTGGCATTTGAAGCATGGAAGTCTTAAAGCTGTCAAGTTACAAGACCCTTCCACCCCTAGAAAAAAAATGCAGAGCTCTTCAAACCTGACAGCTTTAACACTTGTGGACTTCAACTCCCAGAATTCCTCCTCCAGTCATGTTGCAGCGACGTCATCTGCGTGGATCTGCTCCATCTCTGCTTTCTTCATTGTGGGCAGGGCTGCTGCTGAAGTTGCCGACGAGTTGCCACCAGAATAACTGCTGCTACCTCCTCCTCCTCCAACAGCACCACCAGATTTGCTCCTGAGCTCAGCGCTGGGTAACCCGTGCCCGCTCCTCCTCCTCCGTGCTTTTGAAGAACCATGAGGCTTTTTTCCCCCCTGCTCCCTCCCCGCCTTCCTACTGTCTCCCGCAGCCTCATGGCTCTTCAAAAGCACGGCGGAGGAGGAGGAGGGGGCAGGCAGGGGTAACCCAGCGCTGAGCTCAGGTGCTCCGAGCAGAGGGGAGGCGCCGCTGCCACGCGCGGAGATGCCGGCTGGAGCTTTGCCGGCTTCATCTCAGCCGCAGCACCGGGCGGCAAATCCGGCAGTGCTGCCTGTTAGAGGAGGAGGAGGAGGAGGTGGCAGCAGTTCTTCCGGTGGCGGTGGGGGCTTTGGGGCTTCACAACTAGCCTCAGTCGCCCCGTGCTCCTCAAAGCAAGTCTGGGGAAGTCCTTTGCAGGCGGCCCGTTCTACCTGCCTGCAAAGGACCTCCCCAGCTTCCAAAGCCTGTGGCAATAGAAATCACTGCGCGGCAATTGAAAACTGCGGCACGGTGTTTTCTTGCCACCTGCGCGCTAGCGCAGCCGCGCACCTTAGAGGGAACGTAGCCCACAGCACACCTTTTTTTAAAACTAGATCTAGGGCAGAAACAATAGGAGAAAGGATACTGCCTTACGCAATGGAGGGCTTTACAGATGATGACCAGCATCTTGAATTGTACCTGAAAGCTTACGGGGAACTAGTAGAGTTCTCAGAGCAGCAGTGACAGATAGGCATAATAATAAATTGACAAAAACTGCCCATGTCACAACATTTTGGACTGGCTGCAGCGTCCAGGTACTCTTCAAAGGCAGCCCAGTGTACAGTCAGGCAAAGAAAAAAGGGTGAGGCATATTACCTCACCCTTTTACCTTACCATAATTGTATTATAATACCAATCTGGATTTTGTTTCATATGGACAGGGCTGGTGGTCTCCCATCCACTAATCCAGTGATGGCGAACCTATGGCACGCGTGCCACAGGTGGCACGCGGAGCCATTTGTCAGGGCACGCGAGCCCCTGCCCTGTCAGCTGGCCAGCGCGCATGTGCGCGCTGGCCAGCTGAGTTCACCGTTTTTAAAAGCCATTTTTCACCCTCCCCAGGCTCCAGAGACTTTATAGGAGCCTGGGGAGGGCGAAAAGAGCCCCCCACGCTCCCCCGGAGGCCCTCCGGAGACTTCAGGGACCGTCCGGAGGCTTCCCTGACGCCTTTGGAGCGCTTCAAACGACCCTCTGAGCAAACCGGAAGTCACTTCCGGTTTGCTTGGAGGGTCGTTTTAAGCGTTCCGAAGGCGTCAGGGAAGCCTCCGGACGGTCCCTGAAGCCTTCTGACTCTCAAAACGACCCTCCAAGCAAACTGGAAGTCACTTCTGGTTTGCTCGGAGGGTCGCTTTGAGCGCTCCGAAGGCATCAGGGAAGCTTCCAGACGGTCCCTGAAGCCTTCGAAACGCCTCCGGAGGGGCGGGGAGGCTCTTTTCGCCCTCCCCAGGCTCCTATAAAGCCTCTGGAACCTGGGGAGGGCGAAAAAAGCATGTAAAAATGGGGGGGGAGCGCCTGTTGTGCGCGCATGCGCACTGGGGGGGTGTCGTGCATTGCATTATGGGTGCGCCACGCCCGCACACGACCCCCCTGCGCTCCCCCCACTTGTGGCACGCGAGCCAAAAAAGGTTCGCCATCGCTGCACTAATCCCTATTTATCAGTACTACACAGAAGTGGTCCTCAAGCTACAACCATTCATTCAAGGGTATTCAAAGTTACAAAGGCACTGAATGAAGAAGCATACAAGTGGTCTTCAAAATTCCAGCCATCATAATTGCACTTGGGAACCAGTTTGCATTTATCACCAGTTGCACTGTTCTACAGTCCATGTGATCACCACTTGTGAGCTTCCCTACCGGTTTCCTCTAAGCAAAGTCAATGGGGAAGCAGGCAGGGAAGACTGCAAGTTGGTTGGGGTAAGGCTCCTCTGCCCTCAGCCTTTCTTCATTCTCACCACACCCACTTCACCCCCCCACTTCACTTGCACATACAGCATATCCTTTCCCTGGCCTCCCTGTGCTCAAACAGAAGCACTCGACTGCACTCTCTTTCCCCAGCCTGCACCCACACTTTACCTGGAATTCCTTCCACTTCCATGTCTGATATTACGACAATCATCTGGACTGCCTACATTGCCATCTCTAAGCAATGCAGTCACGTGACTTTACAACTGCATTATTTAGCAACAGCAATTCTAGTCCCAATTGCAGTTGTAACTTGAGGACTATTTGTAATGTGGGTTAAAAATCAGAAGTGGGCAACCAGTGGTTTTCTACCGTGTTTCCCCGAAAATACAACCTGTCCCGAAACTAAAGCCTTGCCACATTTTTCGCGTGGGCAAAAATATAAGCCCACCTCCGAAAATAAACCTCCTGGACACCACCCCCCTCCGGCCAGGCAGAGCACCGCTCACTAACCTAGCGTTATCCCGAAAGCGCCAAGTTGCAGGAACCGGGGGGGGGGGAGCGCTCACGTTGCTTGCTGCCTTCGGGATACCGCTAGGTTGGGGAGTGGCGTTCTGTCTGGCCAGAGGGGAGAGTTGCCGGGCGGCTGCTCCCTTGTGAACTGGCTCCCGAAGAGCCGGGCACAACCTCAAGGGCGAAGCAGCCATGAGGTAACCATGCTCACGAGTAGCCGCCCGTCAAATTCCCTCTCCAGCCGGGAAGAGCGCCATTCACTGACCTAGGGTGTATCCCTAAAGTGCCAAGCCATGTGGTGCTCTGCCCATCCTCCAGCTCCCGCAGCTTGGCACATTCGGGATACCCCCTAGGTCAGTGCATGGAGCTCTGCCCGGCTGGAGAAGGGGGTTGCGCGAGCGCCTGTTCCACCCGCAGCTTCACCAAACCCTTGCGCAGCTTTCCCAGGCCACTGCCGCTGCTGCCCGCCCCGCGCATAACTTCCAAACTCCAAAATTCGGGGCCGAGTCTTCCAGCATCGGCCGCTCTAGGAGTGCTCTCTATGGTGGGCCGGCTCCTGGAAGACTCTGTCCCGAAGACTCTCTGTCTGGCAGCCGGCCCACCATAGAGAGCACTCCTAGAGTGGCCGATGCTGGAAGACTCGGCCCCGAGTTTTGGAGTTTGGAAGTTATGCTTGGAGCGGGGCGGCGGCGGGCAGCAGTGGCCAGCGGTGGTGGCCTGGGAAAGCTGCGCAAGGGTTTGGTGAAGCTGCGGGTGGAACAGGCGCTCGCGCAACCCCCTTCTCTAGCCGGGCAGAGCTCCTTGCACTGACCTACGGGGTATCCCGAATGTGCCAAGCTGCGGGAGCTGGGGGATGGGCAGAGCACCACATGGCTTGGCACTTTAGGGATATGCCCTAGGTCAGTGAATGGCGCTCTTCCCGGCTGGAGAGGGGATTTGCCGGGCGGCTGCTCATGAGCATGGTTACCTCATGGCTGCTTCGACCTTGAGGCTGTGCCCGGCTCTTCGAGAGCCAGTTCACAAGGGAGCAGCTGCCTGGCACCCCCAAAACAATAAGCCCTCCCTGATAATAAGCCCAAGGGCATATTTCGTGGGGCAAAAGAATATAAGCCCCTGTCGTATTTTCAGGGAAACACGGTAGTGCTTAATTACGATCTCTAGTAACCCTCATTGTGCTAAGTGTAGCTGTTAAAGGACACAGGTTCCTTATCTCTAGTGAACAATCAGTAACATAGAAATCTGATTTTAATTATATCTGTACTGTATTTTTTAAAGTATAGAAATATATTTGCATTCCCAATTCTGATGTCTAACAAACACTCACATTTTTGGTGGGTTCACTACTTGGTTGATCATGTGCCAGTTCCCCTATCAGTAATGAATTCAAATACTTGGCTGGTTGAGCCTTATTCAGGTGAAATGCTGTGAATGCATCCTATGAGAGAAAAGTTATTATGTTAAACAGAATGAGAAACGACAGACTTAAACTAAACTTAAACTAGAAAGTAGTCACAAATGTAAAACAGTAGTATATATTATTCAATCAGTGTCCACTGATTGCATCCAGAATTTGAGCGGTAAGCTGGGAGTCATTATTTAAAAATTAGCACACAAATTTTGGTTCCATTCATATTCAGTTTTAATTGATAAAATTAGTGGTATTTAATATTTTTAATTAATTTTGGCTAAAATCTTCAGAGATCTTTAGGCTTTGGGGGATATGTAATCTTGGATCTAAACCTCATTCTAAAATACCTCCTGCAGCAAAAGCTTACATATATATTCACTTTTTAAAAATCCTGGCTGTTATGGTCAAAAAGGATTTGGAAGAATTGTGTTGGATCTCATTTAGCCATATGCCACTATTCATTTAAGCAGGTTTGTGTTTTCCAGGCATAATCCTCAAAAGTACTACTAGCTGTTTAAAGAGTCATGTTGATTTAATAAATCACCTCTTTAAAGCAGCCACCACTTTTTTTTTTGGCTTACACATAAGTCTGAAAATAATAAATCTCTTTTAATGAATTGTAGAAAATGCTCTGCAACCACATCCTTCTTACTTTATTAGCTCCATTACTCGGTATGTATGTCTATATGTATATGTGTATACATACATTTGTGTGTGAATGTGTGCGCGAGTGTGTCTACACACACAAGTTACTAGTAACTTGAGTACCTAATTTGCTAATTTTAAGAAGTTAACCAAATTATTCTATTGGTCAAATACTTTCCTATAAGCATATGTATCACTTGGATTCAAAAGCAAAAGACACTTTGGAGGTATATGACAACAGATAGCATCTTTCCTCAATTCTTCCCATCAAGAATTTACACTAATCTTTCTCATATGTGGATAACCACATCAATTAGTCCATGCATATGATTTCATGCACCCAACTACACACAAACACATACACACATGAATCTGGACACTCTTTCTCCATTCCCAAACAGCAAATAAGAGAGCTTTCTAAAAACTAATGAATTTTCTCAGTGTAACTTCTACTCTTTCAATATAGGCAAGCTTCAGCACTGTCATCTAAACATCTTGCTGATAAAGTATTTTCTATTAGAAGTAGCGTAAATCACATTGCACCTTACAATCAAGGTTTCTTCAGATACCCAATACTTACTAGTATCCTTCTATCTCATGTATTATGTGTTAGGAAATTAAAAAACCTACTCTATGTAAACTTCAATCAAGCAGTCAAAAATAATTTATTAGTAAAATTTTCAAATATGATCAAATCAGTCTTGACATTACAAAAGCTGGGAATCAATCTGGAGCTAAATCATTTTAAAGTACTCCCAGCAAACATTGCACTCTAAAGCAGGGGTGTCAAATTTGATTTCATTGAGGGCACATCAGGGTTGTGCTTGACCTCAGGGGGCCGGGATGGGCGTGGCCAGCTCGATATCAATCGTGTTGTGGGCGCCTGTACTGGTCCGAGGGCTCTGCCAGCAAAAACGGGCTCTCAAACTCAGTTTTCGGCTGTGATGGCCTCCTGCAGCCCTCTGCCAGCGAAAACGGAGCTCAGGAGGGCCACCCTTGGCCCTCCCGCACTCCGTTTTCACTGGCAAAGGCACCACAGGCCGGTCCTTCAGTGTTTCCAGGGTGGCCTTGTGGGCCAGATCTAAGCACTCCTCAGGCCGAATCCGGCCCCTGGGCCTTGAGTTGACATCCCTGCTCTAAAACAACAGCTTACCCAAGAACATTTTCAAAATTTAAAAATGACAATGGCATAACTAACATTGGGAAACATTTTTACACGATCTTACTCCTGGATTTCAATGAATTGTATATTCATCATAGGTGCTTTGCAGCTAGACTTACTTTTTAAAACAGCAATGCTACTTAAAGAGTGCAGACCATACATTAAAACAAGAATTATAAAATGGCATTTTAATGAGGAGAACTGACTCAACTTGTCAAACTTGCCAAACACCAATTAGTAATTCGTTTATATGAAATGAATTATGCCAAGATGACACCAACGCTGGCTGGCACACCATTTAAATAAACTTTTAAAAAGATTATACTGAGAAGAATTTAGAAACCACCCAAATTTGCAAAGAGGGCGGAAGCTGGTATGAAAAGTCCTGGCTATAAAAGCAAAACCATCTGTAGCTCCAATGAATATTTATGGGCCCTATTCCCCAGTGAGGAACCCTTCAAAATGGGAGCAACCTCATGAATCCTTGAATTTCTCAGTAAGCTCTATTTTAATGAGGACAAGGATATAATCCAAATTTCTTTAAATTTAATTTAGAAATGTTGAAGGTATTTGTAAATTTCTTTAAAAGATGATAGCACTGCTTTATTAGTAAGACCATACTGCATCCAGTTCTGATCACCACCATACAAAAAATATGCTGGGGCTCTAAAAGAGTGCAGGGAAGAGCAACAAAGATGATTAGGGGGCTCTAGGATGAAACAGAGAATAAAAGGTTGCAGGAATTGTGTGCATCTAATCTAACAAAGAGAAGGGTGAGGGATGACATGATAGCAGTCTTCCAATATTTGAGAGTCTGTTACAAAGAAGGGGGAGGGACGGACGAGAATACACACAACCTGTTCTCCAAAGCACCTGAAAGCAGAACAAGAAGCAATGGATGGAAACTAATCGAGGAGAGAAGCAACCTAGACAAGAAGTAACAAATGGGAAACTTATCAAAGACAGATCCAACTGAGTAATTTCCTGACAGTGACAGCAGTTAATTAGTGGAGCCGCTTCCCTTCAGAGGTTGTGGGTGCTCCATCACCCGGAGGTTTTTAAGAGACGGGCCAGCCATTTGTCCAGAATGGTATAGGGTTCCTTGCAGGAGTTGGACTAGAAGACCTCCAAGGTCCTCTTTCCAAGTTCGTTTTCCTGTATTCTTTCGGGATATGTGCCCGTTTTTGCTATTCCGATTTCCCCCCTGCTCCACCAGCACTCTGAGACGTAGCTGTACTCACCGTGGCATCCTGCCCAGCGTAGTGGGAAATCACCCTCTGCCCCCCCGGGTGCCGCTGGCAGAAGCTGCTGATGTCGTAGACCTTCCTGTCAATCACAAGCCACTTCTCCTTAAGATGAGGCTGAATCCGTCCCGTGCGCAGACCGATTTCTTCCCACGTGAAAAAACGGCGGGAACAGATTTCACTCCCGTTCGCCTTTTTCTCTCCCCCTACAGCCCCCACTCCGGTATCCTGCAGCGGAGGAGCCATTTATTCCACAGGGTTAAATTCCTTGCTTCTCCACCAAAGATCTCCTGGGGAAGCCACAATCCCCGGACCAGGCAGCGCGAGCAGCTCTAGCAACAGAAGGATCTAGCGCGTTCAATCAACTCCCCTGTTCTGGAACTCTCTCTTCGGCACCTGATTGGTCCGTCGAGCTGATGAGAAACACCATTGGCTCTCCGGCGCCTCTCTTAATTAGCGCTTGGCTCAATGTAACCGAGCCGCCTCTGAACGTTTGATTAAGGCTCACACCCATTGCAAACTTTCCACCTTCCACCTGGGTTTCTACCTGCCCAGCTACCAGACTCAGCACTTCTTTTCCTTTCCAGAGCTTACTTTCCCCATGGTGCAAGCACTTATTTCGCGAATCATTAATAGTCTTTACATACTGTCTAGTAATCTTCTCTGAATGGCTTATTTCATCAGGCTGGCACCTTAGCTCAAATAGTTTTGTTGTGAGATATACATGTTTTAGGGTAATAGATTTAAGGTAATGAGTCTCTCAATGCCCCTGTTTATTGAGTTGTTTTTTGGATGAAAAGTCCTATATGTTATAATCAAAAGATGAGATTTCTCCTTCCCCTACCATTATTTTGAGAAGTGATTAAGAGACAACAGGAATGTTGCAAAAATGCACTAAGCGTAGCCATGCCCAATTTATCTTCCATGATTCTTGGAGCAAGAGTTAGATGCAATAAATCCCATAGATGTGCCTAAATCAAGATAATTTTTTTGCCTGCAGGTAGGGAATGAGGAGGCTGTGCCCAGATGATGCTATTCATGCGGGGGAAGAAGTAATAATTAACATTTAAGATAACTTCAACATGCATTATCCTGAAGTGACGCCTCCTCTTGAAAAAAGTTTCACTGAATGAAATAGAAAAATATGACATTTTAAACTACAGAAGCAAGAGTTAGCCCCTTCCACATACATGTATTAGCATATCGGTAATATGGTTGCATAGTCTTAGAGGTTCTAATTCACATGGAGTATATAACCCAAACTGTTTAGGTCTCACTTGGTGAAGATTAAAGGGGGTAAACTCTTGAAAAAAACTCAACCATTAAACTCATCTGTCATTACTATGCTTATTCAGGAAATTTTAATGTCCAACACATCAGAATTTATTGAAGCACAATTTGGAAACTTTCAATCCGAGAAATCCCAATCTTTTGGAGTCAGCAAGTACACTGACATTTTGGGATCATGTTGTAGCTGCTCAAAGAAAATGGCTGCCACATTTGGTTTGCCCATTTACAAAATGGCCACCAGAAAGGGTGTGGCCTTTCATAAAACATCCCTCCATAAAACATCTCTCCATTGTGTACTGTACAATACAGAATGGTAAGTGATGAGATTGCTTGCTACTGCCCCAGCTTTCCTATTGTCCTTTTCCCTGAACTGATGGGTGTGCAGTATTTCAAAAACATTTGCTTATACTCAGTTTCTATTTTTATTTTCTCAGACACCTATATAGTTGGTTTATGTGGAATACAAGATCTCTGAAAAATAGATAACTCTGGAGGCTGTTAAAATATGAGAATATGATAGAGATGGGGGGGGGGGGCAGGGCACAAAGGAGATGTCTGTTGGCACATTAGTGCCTGCAATGTGTTTGTTGAAGTCCCTGCCGAAGGCTAATTTAATATAGCACTCAGTTTAAAATAGACAATGTTAATAAATATTATCTGGCCTATTGAAAGTCTTAATTTACCTGGACTATATCACATTTTCTTTTTTTAAATATAAATAATTAATATTTAAATCATAATGTAAAAAGCAGAGGTAAAAAGGGTGCCATTATTCTGACTACCAAACACCACGTATACAGTGTAAAGTTGAGATGAACAAGATGATTCCTATGGTCAACATGGATTCTAACATACATTATACTTCACTGTTTCCTGCAGATATTATATGCTCTCCAGCCCTTCAGTGGACAAACTGCCTCCTGCTGCAGCCAAATATTTCACATTGACCTATCAGTCCAGAGTACCTGTCTTGTTGCCATTTTTCTACACCCCAAATCCAATGTTTTTGAACATAGTTGAGTAAATTAGCCTTGTTTCCACAACTTCGCTGGACAGTAGATGAGTCTACCCGGGTCCCACTGGCTTCTGCCAGAGATAGATATATGTATGTATGTATGTATGTATGTATGTATGTATGTATGTATGTTTATATGTATATATATATAGGCTACCTCGCTATTTGGAAATTCTAAATTTATCAGACTTGTACATTCTGATTTTACAAAAAAACCACCCTACTTGGAACAGCTTATATCCTCCAATGTATTTGGAAATTCTAAATTTATCAGACTTGTACATTCTGATTTTACAAAAAAACCACCCTACTTGGAACAGCTTATATCCTCCGATATTATCTTAACAGTTCCTAGGTCCTTGGTTAGGTCCTTGGAACAGATCATCATCATCATCATCACAACAACAACAACAACAATAACAACAGCAACAGAACATTCAAAAAGGTATTTGTGATGCATTTTTGAATGTTCAGTTGATTGAGTTTCATGTTTAATGAATAAAGTATAATAATAATAATAATAATAATAATAATAATAATAATAATAATAATAATAATAATAATAATAATATGGGGCCTGACTAGTAATCAATGCCAAATCCGGCGAATCAACTGGCCGCTGTGATACAATTATACAATCGTATAATAATAATAATAATAATAATAATAATAATAATAATAATAATAATAATAATAATAATAATAATAATCCTGGCTGCGCAAGAACAAGCTATCCGAACAAATGCCATTAGGCCCAAAATCGAAAAATCCTCTGATGATGCCAAATGTAGACTCTGTAAAGAAGTTGATGAAACTCTTGACCACATACTCAGCTGCTGTAAAAAAATCACGCAGACTGATTATAAATTGCGGCACAATTCAATAGCACAAGTGACCCACTGTAATTTGTGCAAAAATTATAATATTAAAACAACAACAAACTGGTGGGAACATAAGCCTGAAAAAGTCACCGAAAATCAGATGGTCAAGATCCTGTGGGATTTTCGTATAGAAACTGACACAATACTGGCGCATAACACACCAGACATCACACTGGTTGAGAAAAATAAGGATACAATCATAGACATAGCAATACCAGGTGATAACAGTTTCGACGAGAAGGAACATGAAAAAATCGCAAAATACCAGGACCTAAAAATTGAAATTCAACGATTATGGCACAAACCAGCCGTGGTAATTCCAGTGGTAATCGGCACATTGGGTGCTATTCCAAAAGCACTGGAATTACATTTAAAACAGTTAAAACTTGACAAATTACCATCAGTCAAATGTAAAAAGCTGCACTGCTTTGATCCGCACGTATATTACGAAAATACGTTACGACGTCCTAGGCCCCTGGGTGGGGCCCGGCTAGTAATCAATGCCAAATCCGGCGAAACAACTGGCCGCTGTGATAAAATTGTATAATAATAATAATAACAACAACAACAACAACAACAACAACAACAACATGAGAAAATGGGCTTCAAATCCCAGCTGGTACCTACCTTATCAAGGACGTCTACCTTACCAGTAAGTGTCCCCGGGCAAAACCTAATGCTTAACTTGCCTGCTTAAAATATGATAGTGATACAAACTAAAAGAGTCATGTCGGCTTAGACATCACTTGTATTAACAATGTCTGTATCAAATGATGGGGAACCAGGACCATCTGAAGATAAGTTGGCTATTGGAATGAACCATAGGTGGATAAGACAAAGATAGATATAGATAGACAGATGGACAGAGAGATAGATGATAGATTCTATTTGTGAAATAAACCTAGATCCTTCCACCCAACCTTCATTCATGCATCAGCTATGAGCTCCAATGTTAAGAGTATTGAAAGTCACATGGAAACAGCATTCTGTGCCTGGTATAGATTACAAATATAAAATATAAATAAATAAATATACAATTTATTTTATTCAGTACAGGCTTCTGTTTTATCCTCACT
The DNA here is from genome assembly GCF_964273705.1 of Natrix helvetica. Taxonomy (NCBI): domain Eukaryota; kingdom Metazoa; phylum Chordata; class Lepidosauria; order Squamata; family Natricidae; genus Natrix; species Natrix helvetica. The sequence continues at coordinate 119,071,799 of NC_138548.1, read as the reverse complement.
TCAGTAGCCTGTACGAGGAGTAAATAGCAGGGTGAAGATCTATTGAATCTTTCATGGGATAGCCATGAAATCAATCAGATGGTTGATTTTATAGAAAAGTGTTTCCAACTGTTCTATTTTGGTAGTTTTATTTTTGTGTAATCATCAAACTGAACTAGTCAGACTTTGGAGTGTTTAGTCTGACAGCAGTTATCCCACATGTAAGAGCTGGACCATTTGAAGGAAAGTCTGACTGGCAATCTTAGGAGTTATCTGAAAGTCCTATAGGAATTAGCAAAGTTTTATGTGATGTGGTAAAATCATATTTCTTGTGAAATATTTTAAGGTATCATAATGCCTTTTATATCCTTAGTTTGGATAATTACCCAGAGTCATTTAGATGAGATGGGAGATGTTGAAATTTATTAAATAAATAATTAAAGTAAAAATAAGTAATGGTAATTTGATATATTCCTGAGGTTGAGGCAGAATCTCAAACTTGAATAGCAGCAACTCAGACTGAAAACATTTTAAAAGGATGTTTCTGAAACTGGAAGAAGTATTAGGAAATATCCAAATCGATAGGCAATTCAGCTATATGGATAAGACTTCTTATTTATTTTTGTGCTTGCAATATGTGTTCATCAATAAAAGTAAAACACTGGCAAAATAAAGTCACAGAGATGTTTTGGCCTGAAGGAATTACAATACTCATGTTTTACAAATATAGACTCTTACCCTTAATTCAGTCATTCCTTAGCAGATTCCAGTATTAATTGATTTCTGTTGAGACTATGTATGAGGTATTGTCCCCATCAAAGTAACTAAGTCAGGACTTAATTATGTAAATTTTTTAATATTTCAGTTAATGCAGAATCATGTTACGTGCAGAACCCTTATTAGCTTAAGTTACTCCATCATTTCCATGTAAAGTGCCAGGTTGCCTGGCATTCTCACAGTATGGAGGGCTTTTGATATCTGTAGTTACAGTAATTTTATTTATCTCTTTTTCCTGGTGTTAAAGAAGTGTGTATGCTATTAGGTTTAGCAGCCTATGATAGTCTCTAGATAGAAACCATAATTGGATTTTCATTGAGCATGTTCACCTTTCACTTTCTGCATCCAATAGATAAAATTTTCTGTCTCCTATTGATGAGATCTTTGAAATAAAGGAACAGACCCAAAAGTCCTATGATGTGAAATCAGAATACCTTAGTGCAAGCAATTTTGATATATCCATTTGTCAGTGAGAAATGCTGTTTCAGAAATTGAAGAGATTGTAGTTTTATTTTTTGATAGGCAATCTGTATTCTCAGTGTAGGAAATTCTTAACTTAAAAAACCTCATAGTGCCTGAGAGCTGATCTGATATCTAGAAATAGATACAATAGTTCAAAGCCATCTCAATGCATTTTAATTTAAGTGGATTTTGACAGTTGGGAAAGAGAAATTTTGGTTGTTTAGAAGTACCCATATCTTAGTAAGCAGTACAGGTAGACCTCGAGTTACAAGCATAATGGAGCCTACCCATCATAGTCAGAACTTGTGATGGTCTTAAAGTGGGTCAAATTACACAACAGAACTGATTTCACAACCTTTTCTGTGGTAGTTGTTAAGTGAATTCATGGTTCACTATGGACTAGTTTTGCCAAAACCCAGAAGTAAATGCTAATTTTCAGCAAAACCATCATAAAATGCAATCCTATGATCACAGGACACTGCTGGAAATGGCCATAAATGCAGCCCAGTTGCTGAGCACCCAAAGTGCAGTGATGTGACTTGAGGAAGAAATCATTGGAACTTCAGACTGGGTCATAGATATGTCCCAGGGGTGGGTTCCTGTCAGTTCTAACCTCTTCTATAGAAGAGGTGCCACAAATCTACCATGCCGTTTAGACCTGTTCCAGCTCCCTCACCCCCGCCCGTCCGCACCACGCTTGCCCTGCCTGCCGCTCACTGATTGGCTGGCTCACCAATCGTCCCGCCCGTCTCTAAGAGTCCTATCTAAACCTTAAAGTCTTAAAGCTGTCAAGTTTGAACATCCCTGGGGTTTTTTTTCTAAAAGGTTAGGGGTGCAAGGGTCTTGTAACTTGACAGCTTTAAGACTTGCACACTTCAGTGCCAGAGTTCCTGAGCCAACATGACTGGAGGAGGAATTCTGGGAGTTGAAGTCCACAAGTCTTAAAGCTGTCAAGTTTGAACACCCTTGGGTTTTTTTTCTAAAGGGTTAGGGGTGCAAGGGTCTTGTAACTTGACAGCTTTAAGACTTGTGTGCTTCAAATGCCAGAGTTTCTGAGCCAACATTTTGGTTGCTAAGCAAGAGCGTTGTTAAGTGAGTTTCACCACATTTTACAAGTTGGCCACGCCCACTCAGTCACATGACTGCCAAGCCACTCCCACCGGTCACATGGCCGGCAAGCCACTCCCACAAAGCAGGCCACACCTACAGAAGAGGTTCTAAAAAAAGTTGAAACCCACCACTGATATGTCCCCAGGTATGTCCATTGGAACTTCAAGCAGTTGCAACTAGTTATAAACTGAGGACTACCTGTACTGTAGTTCAATAAGATAGAAAAAATAATAGTTTATTCCATTGCCCTTAAATATACAAAATTGAGAAGAAAATAGTTTTTGTTTGTAAGATTTCAGAACCTTTGTTTCTAGGGCACTTATTTAAAGAGATTAGACTTACATAGCTGGGCCCTGTCTAACAAAGTGAAATTCAATGTAAAAAAAGTAAGGTTTAACATTTAGGCAAGAGAAACAAAAGGCACAAGTATAGAATACCGGGGTCGACAATAGTAATTGTGAGAGGGATCTTGGAGTCCTAGTGGATAATCATTTAAATATGAGCCAGCAGTGTGCTGCAGCTGCCAAAAAAACTAATACAGTCCTAGGCTGCATTAATAGAGGGATAGATTTAAGATCACGTGAAGGGTTAGTACCACTTTATAATGCCTTGGTAAAATCACACTTGGAATATTGCATCCAGTTTTGGTTGTTGATGTTGAGACTCCAGAAGGAGTACAGAGGAGAGCTTCACAGATGATTAGTGGACTGGAGGCTAAAACATGAAGGTTGCAGGAATTGGATATGTCTAGTTTAATGAAAAGAAGGACTAAGGGTGACATGATAGCAGTTTTCCAATATCTAAGTAGCTGCCACAAAATAGAGGGGGTCAACCTATTTTCCAAAGAACCAGGAAACAAGAAAAGAAGCAATGGATGGAAACTAATTAAGGAGAGAAGCAGCCTAGAACTAAGGAGAAATTTCCTAACAGTGAGAACAACTAACCAGTGGAACAGTTTGCCTTCAGACGTTGTGGGTGCATCATCACTAAGCTTCTAAGAAAAGACTGGACAGTTACTTATTTGGAAATGGTCTAAGAGGTTGGACTGGAAAACCTCTAAGGTCCACCCCCCCTACTCTGTTATTCTGAGAAACAACATAGAAACAACAGAGGATATGCTTCTCTGTACTACAGAAATAGTCACACTAGCTTCTTTACACCATTGCTACAGAAATATCCAGGGCACATAGGACAATTATACTCCACCCTATTGTTTTCAGCTACCAATCCTGCAACATCAAATAATCTTGCCACGCTCCTTGCAGTACTCCAAACACATATTTAACACCTGTATTAAAGGCTCAACTTTTAATTATATCTAGTTTGCCATATTAGAAGGCCTTATAACTCTTCTATATACTATTTATGCTTCTATACAGCCATCTAATGTTTCTATTTTTATTTTAGATTATATTTGTATGCATATATTTAGTTTTTAAGATATGCATCTTTTATATTTTTAGCTTTTTCTTTTTACTCTTGATTTGTCCTTTACGTTTTTTAATGACTGTACATGCTGGTGTATGATAATAAAATTATAGAAATTCCTGCTTCAGCAGTGGTTGGACTAGGATCTCCTAGTCACTAGGAGATCTCCAAGGTCCCTTACAATCTTATTATTTTGCTGTTAGATTGTGATGGTTAAAGGCCAAAAAATAAACAATTTAATACATTATAATACATTTGGAAACATACTGTAATACCTGAATATAAATCTAAATACAAACAATTTGCTTGAGTAAGAATGATTACTTTGTTATTGAAAAGTTGGGAGCAATTCATCTATGAGTTCACTATATGCATACGTCACATTTCTTTAATTACCAAATATTAAATAAAATTAGTTATTTAGGCATGAAGTGGCCTTTTTGGCCTTAACAATGTTCACAGCTGAGATCTGTGAACTCAGCTATTCTCATTTATAGTGAATGCACCCAAAATGTGGCTTATTTAACAAACCTTGGCTATGGAAATGGGCTTAGAATAGAATCATGTCAGGAGAAGTCAAGATTCTATCACTGAATATTAGTGGTCTAAATTTGCCCCAGAAAACAACCTTCAATAAATTAAAACGTCTGAATTACTATATAATTGCATTGCAAGAGGTCCATATAACTAAACAACAGATCCAGACCTTGGAATATCCTAGATTGGGTAAACTTTACATGGCATTAGCTGATCAAAAGAAAAGAGGAATAGCGTTATATGTTAAAGACACAATCCAGACTAAACTAATCTATCATGACGAGGAGGGGAGAATATTAATTGTAGAAATAATGTTAAACCAAAAAAAGTTGTTACTGCTGTAATACCGTGTTTCCCCGAAAACGTCTTATTTTCTTTTGCCCCACGAAATATGGCCTTGGGCTTATTATAGGGGGAGGGCTTTTTGTTTTGAGGTTGCTGGGCAGCTGGTCCCTTGCGAACTGGCTCCCAAAGAACTGGCCACAGCCTCATGGGCAAAGCAGACATGAGGTGGCCACACTCATGAGCAATCGCTCGGCAAACCCCCTCTCCAGCTGGGCAGAGCGCCATTCACTGACCTAGGGGGTATCCCTAGGGTGCCAAGGCACATGGGGCTCTGCCCGCTCCCCAGCTCCCGCGGCTTGGCACATTAGGGATACCCCCTAGGTCAGTGAATGGAGCTTTGCCCAGCTGGAGAGGGGGTTTGCCAGGTGGTTGCTCATGAGTGTGGTCACCTCATGGCTGCTTTGCCCCTGAGGCTGTGCCCGGTTCTTCGGGAGCCAGTTCGCAAGGGAGCCCAAAAAGTATTCGACAATGTGAACTGGGAATTTTTACATCAATAATTGGAACATATGGAATTTGGGGATAAGTTTATAAACACGATTAGAGCAATATATATAAATCAAAAAGCCAAAACAATAATTAATGGTGAATTAACGCAAAGTATAGCAATACAAAAAGGTACAAGACAAGGTTGTCCCCTGTCCCCTCCACTATTCATATTAACCCTAGAAATTTTAGCTAGGAATGTGTGTAAAGAGGAACAGATAAAGGGACTAGAAATTAAAAAGGAACAATTTAAGTTACAGGTTTTTGCGGACGATTTAGTTTTCGTGTTAGAGGATCCTCTAAAGTCTGGTATGAAACTACACCACCTCACATTGAAGGCAGTCTTTCTTGTTGCTGTCACGTCAGCACAGCGTGTGTTGGAAATGGTGTCTCTTTCCATCAGGTCTGATTTGTGTGTGTTCCACCCGGACCATGTGGTCCTTCAACTCGATCCCACCTTCATTCCTAAGGTCAACTCAGCCTTCCATCGGGCTCAGGATCTGACCCTTCCAAACGTTTGCCCTAATCCAACTCACCGGCTCTAGTGCAAATGGCACACGCTGGACATGCATCATGCACTGAAGATCTATATTAGCAGGACAGCTGACTTCAGGTGCACTGAGGCCCTTTTTGTCTCTTTCCATTCCGCCAAGAAAGGGCTTAAGGCTTCTTCCTCGATGATAGGGCAGTGGATCAGATCTGCCATTTCAAAGGCTTACCTAATTCATCATCTCGCTCCATCACCCAACATTACAGTACATTCAACGCGCAGTGCGGCAACTTCGGTGGCTTGGACGACACAAGCCTCGGTGGAAGAAATCTGCAGGGCAGCTACTTGGACTACTCCTCTTCCTTTTATCCGCCACTCCAAGGTGGAAAGATATGCATCGGCTGATGCAGCCTTTGGAAGGCGGGTTCTTCAACAGGTTCTCCCCTCTTCGATCCACTAGGCCATCACATTCCCATCCAGGGACAAGCCAGGCTTTGGTACATCCCATGCATGGCTGCTGTCTCCACCAACTTGGGAGAATGGGTGTTGGTTTCTTACCTGACACGCCCCTTCTCTGGGCAGATGGAGACAGCAGCCATCCCCATCCTATCCTTTGTGCGGGCCTAGGTCACAGAGGGGCAGTAGTGAGGACACTGGAGGGACAACCATACGATAGACAACCATACGAGAGCATTCAGTCACAGCACAGCAGTCTACTTATCTCCTTCGTCAAGAAAGCGGGAGGACACTTCTCAGAGGCTATGACATTATTTTGGTAGACTCAGAGACTGGCAGGGTTAACCCATGCACGGCTGCTGTCTCCACCTGCCCAGAGAAGGGGCGTGTCAGGTAAGAAACCAACACCCATTCTAGAACAATCCCATGACAGTAGTAGAAGCCTGAAGTAGCAAAGAAGTAAAATAATGGTACAACCCTCCTCTCCATCACCTCCTTAAGTGGTAGAAACTGAAAACCACTTTTTCTTGTCTATGTTAAAAAATGGAAAGAAATGGGAGATAAATCCTAAATAAAAGTGCTTCTGGTAACTCAGACTCCTTCGGTAATCTTTCTCTGTTGCTATTGTTATAAACCATATTTATTTAGCTTTGGATAAGGCAGAATATGATTTGGGAAAAAGACCATAGGGAGGAACTAAGAGGTGACAGACAGAACCCTGCCACCAAATCTCCCCTAGTCCTATTGCAGTGAAGATTATGACAAAGGTTTTTCCTGCATCTGGTGACCTAGGGGAGGGGATGGCAACAAAACCAGAGGAAACAACCCAACCCTTTACCAACCATGTGCAGCATGTGCAAGCAGCATTCTTCAGCCCAGAAGTGGGTTGCTCCCGGTTTGGTCCGGTTTGGCCAAACCGGTAGTGGAATTCAGACCTGGGTCGCACAACTGTCGGTAACCCAGGCCTGCCATGCCCCTGAACCGGTTCCCTCACCACCGCTTGGCCACCACCATTTTAGTGACTGCGCATGCACAGTTCACTGTAAATTGTTCTGCGCATGCACAAAGAACAATTTGCATTGAACAGTGCATGCGCACACAGCTTTGCATGCAGGTTGCGAACCACTAGTAAAACCGGCAGCAACCCACCCCTGCTTCAGCTGTGAAACCGATCATACTAGGATCATTTTCTGCTGACCCATGATGGCTTGAGAGTACTCTAACTTAACCTACAGTTGAAAAGAGCTCAGTAGTCCTGGTTTGATCATGAGACAAAATGAAGCAACCATCTTAGGCAGTAGATGCTGAGAGGTACAAAAAGAACCCAGCTGTATTTGTGACCTGTTGCTAATACCTGTAGTTCTTTTGCTGTTCTTAGAAGAGGTAAAGGAAGAGACTGTTTCTTCTTTAGTTCAAGTTTATACATGTACTGAGAAGCATTGTTCGTTTCTCAGGCCACTAAATTAGCATTAAACCTTTCCAAAGCAAATGGGGCAGTGAGTCATGTTTACAATTAGCTGATGTGTAATGAGGTTGCCACTCATGTCTCCTATGCTGAAGAACTGCCATCTGTTAATTATGTTATGTTTATAAATTTTAGATTATTATTATAATATAAAATAAAAATGTTATTATATTATATTTTTATTTTTATTATTATTGTTGTTGTTATTGTTGTTGTTATTATTATTATTATTATTGTTGTTATTGTAACATAATATATGTGCCATTCTAAGCCCTGGTTTGCTTAGCTGTGATTTGTTCAATAAGCTATCATGTATCACAAGCTATAATCCTGGTTTCCAAAATTGTCATGAGTACTAATTGTTCTTGCAGCTCCTTAGTTACTATTTGCTTACCAAGCTCTCCGGCTCATCTGATTTCATTTGTATTTCCAGTGTCATTTGATATTTTAATTGAGACATCGTATTGGAGAATATTTATTTAGCAACTCCTTAATAGTCTTCTTTACAATTCAAATAAAGCTAATAAATTTTTTTTTATAATATATTCACACAAAGTTATGGGTGCATTTTTATGAAGAACAAACTTGACAAAACATTCTAGTTCAATGCATGTTCGTTTTTAAAAAAAAATACAATACAATAGCAGAGTTGGAAGGGACCTTGGAGGTCTTCTAGTCCAACCCCCTGCCTAGGCAGAAAACCCTATACCGTTTCAGACAAATGGCTATCCAACATCTTCTTAAATCCTCTTCAGTTTCTTGAGCTGACACAAGCAGCTCAAGCATGCTGTACATAGTCATATCTGTATATCCTCCTCACCTTCCCACCTCCATACATACCCACACATACATGCATACATACATGCACACCTATATGGAGAGAGCAATTTGGAATCAATTCAAATGCAAGGTGATTAGACTATGTTCTAATTCTTAGAACATGTTAGCACACAATATCTTACAAAATATAAAACACTTGTAGTAATATTGATAACCATAACAACTTTAAATAAATATTAACTGGGCATTCATGCCCATAACTCTAAGAGCATTACTAGATTTTTCTAATTATTTTTTGGTGAAGTCAGCAATTAACTTTGGGATGCATACTGAATACAGGTCATAAAAGAATAGATGAGCTGAAAAAAATGGGTTGAATTACAGCAAATAAAAAATAGAATATAAATATTGAATAATTTTTATATTCAAATGTACAACAAAGCGATTCGTAAGAAAGGCATGAAAGGTACAACAATAAAGCTACCAAAACTATGCTTTGTCAATCAGATCTGCGAGCTGTCTGTTATTGGTCCACAATGAGATAAGTACAAAATTAGAGAGTAAACATTTAGAAACGTTTATAGCAATTTGACATTGCCCTATCTAAGCATGTGATGGGTGTAATTTTATGTTTGTTGAATTTCATAGTAAAATATTTGCACTTGGATTTTATATGCTTTTTCCCCATATATTTTTCTAATAATTCCTTGCTTTACAAAAGTATTGGTCCACAACATTTTGGAAATAAAAACCCTGGTCCTTCTTAGTAGACACAAAAGCATACAGTATTCTTCTGTGTACGTTTGCCACGTGTACCCAATGTGCTTCTAAAAATCAAGAAACTGAAGACTTTTTAAGACTTGAAATAAAACACTTTTTAAAGAAAATTAAAAAAGCAGTTAAAAAGAAAAATGATTCGATCACTTCCAATCAATTTCTTGTTAAAGTTGACCTTTTATTTGTCAATTCTTTCTTTCTAACCCTCTTCCAGAAAACATTACACAGGTGGTTTACCACTGAAGAGAGATATTAAACAAAACATCCATGTTTATGAACTCTCTTTGGATTGCCCACCTCTTTTAGACGGTCTTCTGATTTACGGTGAATGTAATGGGCAACAACTGTAAGAGGAATCAACAAATATTAACCCTGTTCAGCCAGAATTGCAGTTATTTTAACCCTTACTCCCATAGGAATTTTGGGTTGGACTGAGTTTCTTCCTTTTTATTCTAAAAAAAACAAAATAAAACAAAACAAGCAGGAGAAGCAGGAGTAGACCATACTCAAATGATATTGCATTACTGTCCGTTACTTCCTTCTGATTTCTTCTTTTTTTCCAACTTTAATTTTCATTCTCTTTTCACATTAAATCTGAAATGTCTTACAGATATAGAAAGTAAGCAACTTTTTGGTTTGGGAAGTATGCATTACTTATGTTAATATTAATGTACTTTCAGATTTCTCCCATGACTGTCTGGGTGTGTGTTCTTTACTACATTTGCTGTTGCAATCCCCATTGTCTATTCCTTTTGAAGTCATATATTGTCTATTATAAAATATCACTTTTCAACTGAGTGTTTCCAAAACAGTTGACAAGAGGTTTAAAAAACATCTTTAAACAATTTAAATCCTCTTAAAACTGTAATACTGAATTCAGTGTAAACATAGGAACACATTATTTTTATTATTAGCCTGAATAAATCTACTGTAGGAGAAAGGTTTACAGTAGTGCAGGCTGGTACATAACTATGCTCTGGCTTTCCAATATAAAACTGAGAAAGAAAGACCAGCCTAGAGTCACCCCACAAACAGGAGCTTGACACTTGCCAAAGCCCAAGCTTGAAAGCACAGCCGGGTCTTCACTTTTGAAGTATCAAGATGGGATATTTAAGTGGATGGTGTTCCAGAAAGCAGAAGCTACAACCGAGAAGGTGTATTTCCTAGGTTCAAATAGATGATACTTCTTAATGGAAGAAACCCATGAATACCTCACTATACCCAGTCTTAACTGAATGGGCAGAAATCTGGAGGTCTCTGACAAAGCGAGACCCTATGCCCTTGATGGCGAACCTATGGCATACGTGCCCAAAGTGGCATATGGAACCATGTCGCCTGGCACGAGTGGCATTGCCTGTTCCTCTTCCGGGTTTCTAATGCATGCACACGCGACAATCAGCTGGCCAGTGTGTGCGGCACTGCTGGAAACTGGAAGAGTTGGTCTTCCGGTTTCTGGTGTGAGCATGCATGCTGGCCAGCTGATCAGCGCATGCACATGAGCGGAAGTAACTGGAAGACTTGCTGGCTGGCATGCAGAAACTGGAAGTTCATTTTCTGGCACATGCTTGCCCCCTGGGCAGCTCCTCTTCCTGTTTATGGCCCAAATGAGCACGTGTGCAAAGCCCACTTGCCAGAGGTGGGTTGCCAATTTTTCTACTAATGGTTTGGGTGCGCACCCACGCACTTGCACGTGCATGCACAATGGTTCTGCGCATGCACAGAAGCGTCTGAGTGGGTGGGTGGAGCCTCCCACTGCCGCTACTACCAGTTCGTCTGATCTGGGCTGAAGCAAGAGCAACCCACCTCTGCCACAAACATGTGCGAAATGCTCCCTATGCCATGATCCACCAGTTGTGGAATAGCAGTGAACATGGCCATTCTGTACCATACCCAATACTGTTTGCACTGCCATCTTCTCAGCTACTGCGATCTTCTGGACCAGCTTCCAGGTGATAATCAAGGACAGCCCAATGTAGAGTGCAGTCGTCCCTTCATGAATTGACTAGTGTACGAGTGACTGTCTGGAGGACCTCTCATTCTGAAAATAGGTACAATTTATGAAATTGACGGATCCTTGCAAAAGTGTCGCCCCCTCGAAGACTAAAGATGAAAAGTCTCCAGATCTGGGTGGGGCTGGGATGGAACAAGTATTCACAAGTATTGGGAATTAGTCTTGTCAAAATTAAATTTTCCTATGTGTGAAGATATATAATTGGGTATTACCCATGTACTGTTGACCTCACCCAACAGTTTCATGAGATGTTAAACAGGAAGAGGAAAGTGTTGGACCCTGAAACATTCCATAGATGAGGGGCTGCAGACACAACCTCTCCACACATTACTGACTGAATATGTGAATTGAGTCTACTACCTCCACATGTAGTGAGGAGAAAGTGGTTTGAAATCCATCAAAACCAGATTAAAATGAAATGGTTTTTGGTTTTGTAGAAGTGTTGTCATATTTATATTTATGCAAAACTGCAACTTGCTTTACTGTACATCAGTAAGGTCAAATTGCAAACAGTGAAAAAACACTTACATCAAGATGCTACAATTGTTTAAAATAGAGGATACTATATTGAGAATATGGTATGCTGGAGGATTTTTTTTAAAGTAACTTTTTAATGTTTTGAAGAAAAAAGTTCTACATTTTGAAATATGGCATTGTACCCAACCTTTGAAACTTCTGTGTGGTGTATTTAGATAACAGTGGTTATGTGTCAAACAGGGAGGTTACAGTATTTCAGTCCATTCAAGTTTTTACTGATGTATACTACTCGAATTTCACATGCAATATACCCTATCACTGTCTCTATCTTTGTATGGTGCAATAAATAAATGTCTACAAATAATGCACCTTTTGAAATAAAACTTATGAGTCCAAAACAAACAATACACTTCCTGAATAACGTGTTTTGTCTGCTCTCTCTTATCTCCATAGGTATGCATGAATTTGAATTCTAAAGAAAGGAAAGACTAAATTATCACCCACTTTGTAATTACTTATCTAGAATTTTTGATACGCTATGCAAATAAATGCAAAGGAGAGATTCCATGTGCTGCATAAAGGATTTTGGTTTAATGTCAGACTTTAGACCTATTACTTCATGTACATTTCCTTCCTCCTGTAGCCTAGGCAAGTACTGTGGAATATCACAAAGGAAAAAAGTCCATTTATAAAAAAGAGTATTAAAAGACAAACATGCACTTAATGACCTTAAAGCCCCTTTTTTTTACTGTTTGGGCCAAGATCAAATGTAGTACCTGTTTTTTATCAGCCTTTTTACTGCTATTTAGCATTTATCAAATTTGATAGTTTTTCAGTCTGTTTTCATCTTTGTTCACTGACCTTGAGTTCATATTTCCCATCAGTAGTACAAATGAACATTTAAAATGTATGCTTTCTTGATGTATTATAACACTGAAATACACCATCCAATAACCATTTTGAAAGATAACAAATATTTAAACTGATGAATGTGGACAATAATATAAATGTTGGCGATAATACATGTATTTATCTCATTTTTAGGCATGCCTAGAATGCTGACATAATCTGGAATTTATGGCTAAGGTGGATTCAATACAATACAATAGCAGAATTGGAAGGGACCTTGGAGGTCTTCTGGTCCAACCCCCTGCCTAGCCAGGAAACCCTATATCAGGGGTGGCGAACAAGCGGCTCTCGAGCCGCATGCGGCTCCCGGCCAAAATGAATGCGGCTCTTTGCCTCTTATCATTATTTTGTATACTGTGGCTCTTTGCCAAGTTTGGATTTTGTCCCTTTCGGCGCTAAACCCGGATCGCACGCTCCCTTTCGGCGCTAAACCCGGAAGTACGGTCTTGCCCCGCCCCTGGCGACGCGACGACGCTTGCCTGCGCTCCACCAGCTCGGCTGAGAACGGAGACGTTTCTCTGCTCAGCAATGTCTTCAGTGGAGTGGTGGCAGCCTGGCAGGCTGAGCCTGCGTCCCTTCCCAGCCGAGCTGGTGGAGCGCAGGCAAGCATCGTCGCGTCGCCAGGGGCGGGGCAAGACCGTACTTCCGGGTTTAGCGCCGAAAGGGAGCGCGTGGTGTGGCTCTCTGACTCTCACAGTTTAAAATTTTGGCTCTTTTTGTCGAACTTGTTCGCCACCTCTGCCCTATATCGTTTCAGACAAATGGCTATCCAACATCTTCTTAAAGACTTCCAGTGTTGGGGCATTCACAACTTCTGGAGGCAAGCTGTTCCACTGATTAATTGTTCTAACTGTCAGGAAGTTTCTCCTCAGTTCTAAGTTGCTTCTCTCCTTGATTAGTTTCCACCCATTGCTTCTTGTTCTACCCTCAGGTGCCTTGGAGAATAGTTTGACTCCCTCTTCTTTGTGGCAACCCCTGAGATATTGGAACACTGCTATCATGTCTCTGCTAGTCGTTCTTTCTATTAAACTAGACATACCCAGTTCCTGCAACCGTTCTTCATATGTTTTAGTCTCCAGTCCCCCAATCATCTTTGTTGCTCTTCTCTGCACTCTTTCCAGAGTCTCCACATCTTTTCTACATCGTGGCGACTAAAACTCAATGCAGTATTCTAAGTGTGGCCTTACCAAGGCATGATGAAGTGGTATTAACACTTCACGTGATCTTGATTCTATCCCTATGTTTATGTAGCCTAGAACTGTGTTGGCTTTTTTAGCAGCTGCCGCACACTGCTGGCTCATATTTAAATGGTTGTCCACTAGGACTCCAAGATCCCTTTCACAGTTACTACTGTTGAGCAAGGTATCACCTATACCAGTGATGGCGAACCTATGGCATGCGTGCCACAAGTGGCACACGGAGCCATTTGTCAGGGCACGCGAGGCGCTGCCCTGTCAGCTGGCCAGCGCGCATGCGCACGCTGGCCAGCTGAGTTCACCTTTTTAAAAGCTATTTTTCACCTTCCCCAGGCTCCAGAGGCTTTATAGGAGCCTGGGGAGGGCGAAAAGAGCCTCCCCCGCCCCCGCGCCCCCACGCCCCCGCCCCCCCGGAGGCTTCAGGGACCGTCCGGAGGTTTCCCTGAAGCCTTCGGAACGCTTAAAACCACCCTCCGAGCAACCCGGAGTCACTTCCGGTTTGCTCGGAGGGTGGTTTTAAGCGCTCCGAACGCTTCAGGGAAGCCTCCGGACGGTCCCTGAAGCCTCTGGAGGTCCTCTGGGAGGGCGGGGGAGGCTATGTTCGTACTCCCCAGGCTCCTATAAAGCCTCTGGAGCCTGGGGAGGGCGAAAAAAGCATGTAAAAATGGGGGGTTGGGCGTTGTGCGCGCATGCGCACTGGGGGGATCGCACGTTGCATTGTGGGTGCGGCACGCCTGCACACGACCCCCCTGCGCTCCCCCCACTTGTGGCACACGAGCCAAAAAAGGTTCGCCATCGCTGACCTATACTGTATCTGTGCATTTCGTTTTTGTTGCCTAAATGTAGAACCTTACTCTTTTCACCATTGAATTTCATTTTATTAGATAGTGCCTAATGTTCCAGTTTGTCAAGATCCTTCTGTATCTTTAGCCTATCTTCTGGAGTGTTGGCTATATCTGCCAGCTTGGTGTCATCTGCAAATTTGATGAGTTCCCCATTTATTCCCTCATCCAAATCATTGATGAAGATGTTGAAGTGTACTGGGCCCAAAACAGAGCCTTGGGGTACTCCACTGCATACCTCCCTCCATGTAGCTGCAGTTCCATTGAGGACTACACGTTGAATGCGGTTGGTCAGCCAGTTACGAATCCATCTGGTGGTGATACTGTCCAATCCACATTCTTCTACTTTATCTAGTAGTAGGTTATGGTCTACCTTATCAAATACCTTACTGAAATCCAAGTAAACTATATCAACGGCATTCCTCTGGTCCACTAATTTTGTCAACTGGTTCCTACCAGTTTGGTCTGGTTTGCCTCAATAGGTAGTGAAAATCGGCCGCACCTTTTCAAACCAGTAGCAATGGCAGCCTGGCATGCCCCTGTACTGGGACCATACTAGTACAGTACGGCCTGTCCCTGCTCGCTCCCCCCGCATCCCCAGTTGTCGGTCTCTCGCTCTCTCACCCTGTCTGTCCACACCATGCTTGCCCCACCCGCCTACCTGCCCGGCGCTCACTGACTCACTGGCTCATCAATTGCACTGCCTCTGAGAGCCCTGTATATACCATGTGGTCACCACCTGGCCCACTACCTGGCTTCACCCTCACTTGCTGTCGCTGACTTCCTGATCCTCGCTGACTTCCCAGTCTGCCTGCCCTGCTGCGTCCTCCTGCATCTGGTTAAAGGTAAGTAAGGGCTACGCGATCCTGGGGACTGGTTGAGGCCTTCCTTGCTGCCACTACCCAGGCATGTGTAGATCGCGAAGCCTGCCAGTGCTCAGAGGGCAACTTCATGCCGTGTGCCTCAGCCAGTCCCTGGGCGTGTGTAGGCTGCGGCCTGTCAGCGCTCAGCTGAGGCCTTTTTTGCCACCGCCCCAGTCCCTGGCCTCACCTGGCTGGCTAAGCAGTCTCAGCTCCATGCCAGGCGGGCCAACTTACTGGGTTGTCCCTGTGTGCCTCCAGTCCAGCTTACCTTCAGCCGGAGCATATGGTCTGGTTGCCTGTTGCCTACATTCATTCCAGCATCCATCACATTGGAGCTGATTCTGCCTGCTGGTAAGTGGCTGGGTTTTTTTTTTCCTTATGCTTTTAATGTTTTTATTAAAGGATATTTTATTGTTAATTTTTTTCAGGAAATTTCCTAAAAAAAAATTAGAAAATGTTTTACATTTTTTTTATTGTTTTGAGGAAATGTTATTTTTTTAAAAAATTATTGTTTTTAGGAAATGTTTTATTACAGACATTTTATTGTTTTTAGGCAATGTTTTTTTTAAAAAATATTGGTTTTAGGACATTTTAATTTTTTTTATTGCTTTTAGGAAATGTTTTTTCTTAAGTTATTGTTTTTAGGAAATGTTTTTTAAAAGAAATTTTATTGCTTTTAGGAAATGTTTTATTTGTGATGCAATATCTTGCTTTTATGTGTGCAGGTTGGTGCATGGTTTGTGAGATTTTGTGTGTTTCTGTAGTGAGTGTGTGAATCACTACAGAAACAAACACACAAAATCCCGGAAAGCTGCCTTGCACCAACCTTTACATAAAATTTATGTTCCTCAAAATGGCTGCTTTTATATGTGCAGATTGGTGCAAGTCAGCTTTGCAAGATTTTGTGTATTTCTGTGTGATAATTGGTCTTTGAGGTAATTGTGAGGTGGTTGTTTCTTGCAGAAATCACCTTTTATGTGACTCCATGGATGCTTTCATATGTTGAGCTGTGTTCTGCTTTGTGAGCTCCTGTAGCTTGATGGTTTTTATTCCAGTGGCTTTGTCTTTCCTGTCCTTAAGGTTAGGGAAAAACTGGTTTCATCTGCAGGTTTTTAGGGAGAAACTGTTGTTATTCTTTTGGTATTTTCCTGGCGCTGTCATAGTTTGGATGTGTGTGTAATGTCCCTCAGTTATCTACATATTAATAATGATCAAATACTAATAATATTTGCTTATACATTTTAGTGAATTTTCCTTACATTATTGGTGTTTTCTTTCATACTTTTAGATTCATAACTTCTGTTTCTGTTAGGTAGCTATTGATAAAACAAATCCCACGTTAAAACGTATTCGAAGCCTTCTTGATTTTAATTGTCAATTTATTCATTCCTGCACATTCTAATATTTATTCATTTTCATATATTTGTTTTTCCACTGTTGTGCAAACACAATTCCAGCAGCTGTTAACATGTGTAAAATTAAATATGTATTGTATTCCCTTTGAAATACCCAACAAAATATTTCTGGTTTTAAATCCATACCTTGCTTTACCATTATTTCTAACCATGACATCACTAACTCTTGAATAGCTACTTGGACTGACCTAAGTACTGAACCTAATTCATATATTTCTGTTTTTTGAACTGAGGAATAAATTTCAGAAAAAGAGATCTGTATTGCTCTGTGAATCTACCTATAACATTCATTCTTCTTAATCTAACTTCTTAGATGAATAACTATATCTTTCCTGTTTGTTGGGGGACATCCTTCCTGAAAAGACTGTACACTGTTGGGGGAAAACAGAGATCTCTTCTGTTACCTGTAGTCCTCAGCTTACAACCACAATCAAGTCCAAAGCACAATATTGTTTTAATATTATTAGTTCAGTATAATTAGCAGTTAGTATTATTTAACAGGATGAAGAAGAAAATGTACTCAAAGATCCAAAGAACTACTCGATTCCTGACAGTATCAAAAAAGCTAGAGATATTGTCAGGACAATTGCTGTTAGTTCAGGAGAGGCAGAAAGGGGGTTCTCAAAAATGAACCTCATATATTCAGAAGAAAGAACTCACCTAACTATTCCAAACATTAGCAATTTCATGACAATAAGCATTATTGGCATGCCTGTAAAAAGATGGGACCCAATTCCTTCAGTCAAAAAGTGGCTCAGAGCACACCATCATACAGCCGATGATCCACAAATGGAGAGCAAGAGAAATGCAACTAAGGAGGCTGGAAACAAAAGAATAATCTGGAAACATCTTCAACCACACAACCAATAACAAAAGTAAGTACTTGAGTGTATCTGTTTCATTGTGTTATTCTTATGTAAGGTGCAAGTGCATGCAATTAAAGTCTTCATTTCGGTGTCTCTTCTTTTCTGCAGGCCATTCATTGGAGCAAGGTGGTCAGTTGGTGGTGTTGAAGACTGGCAGGACAATCATCTTTCCTCCGTAAATAGCTGTTATATTGTTTTGTGTGCTTGTTTCATCCTAATGTAGTGCATGCAGTTGAAGAGTTCATTACTATGTCTCTTCTTTGTGCAAGCCATTCATTGGAGAACGGTGGTCAGTGATGTTGAATCTTCTTTCTGTAAGTAACTTTTTTGTTGTTTTGTGTAATTATTTTATTCTTATTTAAGTAATAAGTGCACAAAATAATAAATTAACTTTTTTTATATCTTCTTTTTTGAGGTCATTCATTGGGGCAAAGAATTCAGTGACATCAACTTGGCCACTTTCACCTGGTCACATGACAGCCAAGTGACTCTCACCTGGTCACATGATTGCCAAGCCACTCCCACCTGGTCACATGAGTGCCAAGCCATGCCCACAAAATTGAGCCACATCCACAAAATAAGCTACACCTACAGAACCGGTAGTAAAAATATTTGAAACCCACCCCTGGTTTATGACATTTAAATATTGCAGATGGGAACGTCAATTATAAAGAATGCAACATGCAAACACGCAAAATAGAGTAAATAGGGTGTGAAGCTAAATGGAGGATAAGAAATATGCGCCAAAATGGATTTTTTTCTGTGAAATTAATTTAGGAATTGGCCTAGATATCTATGGAGATTCATTTGAACGGAAAAAGCTTCTTGGATGAGTAGTGTAACATCTTCCGGGAAAAACAA
The DNA here is from genome assembly GCF_964273705.1 of Natrix helvetica. NCBI lineage: Eukaryota > Metazoa > Chordata > Lepidosauria > Squamata > Natricidae > Natrix > Natrix helvetica. The sequence goes on along the minus strand of NC_138548.1, from coordinate 119,053,270 downwards.
AGAAAGCCTAGTCGCCTTCTGAAAAAGCACCTTTGGGATTGGTGTAGATGTTACATTTTTTTCATTCTCTGAGAAAGTTTAGTTAAATCTACAATCTGTTTGTAATCCTTTACGTATAAGACCCTTCACTTTCTGGGCTCAGTCTACTTACCTGATGGACTCAGGAATGCTGAATGCAAGAAAAAGGAGAAATCAGGTAAAGGTTTCTCCTCACTTTTTCTGGGTTTTTTAATTATGAGATTTTAAGGTTACCTTATTTTATTAATATTTTGTGTGTTTCTACTTTTGCTTTGTTAGTTGATGTGACAAAACAAAATTATTTTAAAAAAGAAAATTTTCTATCCAGCTTGAATGAGGGTTCTAGTGGGAGGGGGTGCACTAAATTTTCAGGCCCTTTAGGAACAAGAAGGGTGTTTGAACAGATAAAATGCAGGATTAAGGTATTTTCTTTGCCCAGCAACCTCCCCAACTGCCTAAAACATGGCAAAATTAATCCAACCACAAAATCAACTTTGTCTTCTTGGGGTGGGGGAGTTCCTCAGGGACACATGAAATAACTGGGAATCACATGTTACCTGTGAGCCACCCATCATTTCGGAAGTGTGAATATGTATAAAATCCATGTTGGAAAGTTAGAAGTACCTAGTTTAGCTGGGCTGTTTAAGCAAAGGATTTTGTAAACTACTTCTCCTTCTTGACAACAGTTTTACTGCCACAATTTGTATAGCCTGATCACAGCATTCAGGCTGGAGCAAAAAAAATGTAATGCTTATATCCAGTGGTGGGTTTCCAGGTTTTTTTACTACTGGTTCGCTCGCGCACATGCTCATGCTCGCCACACTTCTGCACATGCGCCTCCCGCCACTGCTCCCGAACCAGGAGCAACCCACCTCTGCTTATATCTGAGTCACAGTGCTTTTCCGCCAGATGGCAAATTTGTTATCTCTTGATTAAATAATTTATTTTAATTATGGATTTGGAGACTGTGGCAGGGTACGATACCTAATATAGGGGTGTCAAACTCACATCGTCATGGCATCATCATGTGACCTATCGCGACTCCCCGGCCTGTGGGCCATGAGTTTGATACACCTGCCCTAATATATAAGAGTGTAGTAATTAGGCCAAGTTAACGGTTTTTATATATTTTCCAGCTTTGTGCCATGACTCATGTAGATGCCTATAGTGGGAAGTTTCTCAAAACTGAAGTCATCTGTGATCAGGCATATCTGCCATAGCAATACTATACACAAGGGGCACATGTGTTAGGCAGTGAAAGAAATTATTGGTGATGTCCTCACGCTGTGTGGCTTGGAGGTATTATGTCTATCAAGGAGTAAGAACTGGAGCTATTGAAGAAAAGCAGCCAAAACTGGAAAAGAGGAATTGATAGGTATCATAATGGGAGTGCTGAGGAGCAGATCGGCAGTTTTAAAAAAACTGAAGTCTTTAAAATTGACAGATCAGGAACCAAAGAGCAACAAACAGAACAGTATAACAGAGTTGGAAGGGACCTTGGAGTCTTCTAGTCCAATCCCCTGCACAATAGGAGACCCTATATCATTCTGGACAAATGGCTGTCCAATCTCTTCTTAAAAACCTCCAGTGATGGAGTACCCTAACTTCTGAAGGCAAGCCATTCCACTAGTTAACTGTTCTCACTATCAGGAAATTTCTCCTTAGTTCTAGATTATTTCTCTTTCGTATTAGTTTCCATCCATTGCTGCTGGTCCTGCTTCTGGTCCTGCTTTCTGGTGCTTTGGAGAATAGGTTAACCCCCTTTTCTTTGTGGCAGTCTTGCCGAAGGGCCGAGAAGTCAAGCCGCAACTGGAAAGCAATTGGGGGCTGCAGTAGCACTGGGAGGGCACCGGAATGCCACACCGTGGCTTGGAGGCGTTGAGCGCCGAGTAAACAGGTGCCGACAGCTCCCGCCCGCCTTAAAGAGCTTCAGAGAATTCCCCAGGAGAACTGTGGACAGCCTGTCTAAGGCCGCTAATTGACTGAGAGGTGTGGGTGTCTTACCGGCGAGCTCAGCTGGGTCTACCAGGAATAAAGGCATGAACACTATTTTGAGAGTGGGAGGAACTGGGAGGAGTAGCTAGAGGAACACGGATGCCATTCCCCTCCCCCATGTGTTTCTAACAGGCAGCATGGCCGACATCAGTGTGCCCGAGCTCTCCTCAGAGGCCGAGAGGGGTACAATGGAGACTGGCCAAGGCCTACTTACACTAGCACAAGCCTCACTCTCCCCTCCCAGGCCAGTTACATCCCAGGGGACCCTGGGGGCAAAGGCCAACAATAAGAGTTCCTCAGCTACCAGTAAGAGTTCAAAGGCCAAGAAGGCCTCAAAATTGGCCTCAAAAACCAAACACATGGAGAAGCCAGAGTCTTTGCAAAACTGCCCTGGTAAGGATGCAACAGCGTCTGCTCAAGCTAGCCCACTGCCTCCACTGCAGCTCGAGATGAGCCAGGGCCCATTTAGCCTGATGTTACCAATTAACACATTGGGGCTTTGGGGCAAAACCGGGCCTCGTTCACAAGGCAGGAGTGCAGAGGCCACCTTCACCCCAACTGTGGCCGGCCTTCATCCAGAGAGACAGTTGACCCCGTTTATGCCATGTATTCCCCACCTGCCATGACCACCATGGCAGCTGGCTTCCAAGACATTATAGCAGAAGCCATCAAGCAGGGTATTGCAGTAGGACTCCAGGAAAAGAACTCGGGAGCACCAGCAGGGGGCCCTAGGGTTGTTCCCGGGGCAGGGGTGATTCCATAGATAGCTGAACACCTGCCCCCAGCCAACTGCAGCCCTTCCCCATCTCCCACCCTGGACAAGCCTATCTGTACCGGCCTCTTTCCACCCACCTTGTTCATACCACTATTATGTAAGGCCAAGGCTTCCTCTGAACTCGGGGGCCAGGCAGAGAACCCCCCTGCCATGGCGCAATCCCAATCATCAGTGTCTGGTTCACCGAACACAAACTGGATGCTGATACCATCCCAGCTCCACAACTGTTCGTCGACACTGCAGAGACAGTGGTCATCACCAATGTCTGGCCCAGCACCCTCCGCCAATGACAGGCATTTCTATAATGTTGCAGAACAGCTCGACAAGACCCTGTTATGGCCTATCATCGATCTTCCCATTGCCGCTCTGCACACAAATACCCCGATGCCAGGCGCACATGAGGACATCCTGAAACCGGAGGATAGGCGGGCAGACCAGGTCCTTCAGCAAGGTCACCAGGTGGCTGCCTGGGCAGTGAGGGCCTCAACTGCAGCCTCATTCTTTTCACGATCCAGCCTTTGTTGCTACAACAGCTGCAGGAACCGATCCCTGCGGGTGACTCTAGGGCATATCAGGACCTAAATAAAATTGTCGGCGCAGTGCAGTTCACTTTGGTTGCCATGTTGAGTGCCACCCGGTTCGCCTCCAGGGCAATGGCATCATCTGTAGCCTCACATAGACTTTTACAGCTTTGGCAGTGGCAAACCAATATGAGGCATAAATGGCGTCTGGCATCTGAGCCATACAAAGGGGGAGCCTTCTTCGGGAATTTCTTTACCCCATTGCTGATCAAGGGCAAGGATAAGCATAAGATCCTGCCCTCTAACCCAAAGAGGGGATTCTCTGGTACCACCCCCTATCCTAAGAGGCAGCCCTTTAGGTTGCAGGAGTATGGGCGATCCTTTTGGCACACTGATTATTCATCCTCAGGGTTTCATCCACAGGGGGGGTTTCGGCCAACACCCGAGGCAACAACAGTACAGGCAGCAGAGAGAGAACCAGTCTAAATGTCCCTTTCGGGGAGGCGGTAACCGATACTACCGCAGATCATAACCCACCTCAGGACCGGTTTCCCATTGGAGGGAGATTACAGTATTTTGCTGGCCAGTGGGAGGTCACGACATATGACACCTGGGTTAGTGCCACAGTCAGGACCGGTCTGACCTTGGAATTCATCTCAGCTCCCCCGAGGTTCTTTCTCCATTGCCCAGTTTCTAGAAATCCACAGAGGTAGCTCCTGATGCAATCGGCCATCCATTCCTCACCACTACAATACACTTACTCCAATTCCATGGCTTCTCCATTAATGAAACTAAGAGCCACTTCACACCTACCACTAAAATTCTCCACTTAGGTGCTTGGATAGACACAGTGACTGGACAGCTTTTCCTCTCTGAGGAGTGCCTTCGTAGCCTTAGAAAGGTGGTGGCAGAAGTGGAGAAAGACTATAGGGTGTCAGTAACCATGCTTTCTAAACTGCTGGGGAAGATGGTATCAGCCATTGCAATCGTGCCCTGGGCTAGATTACACACAAGGGACCTATAGTGGTTCCTACTTCCCTACCAGAAGAAAAGGACCAGCATTTCTCTGATAATGGTGAAATTGACCAGGGATGTTCGTCAATCCTTCCGTTGGTGGAGATCTTCGGCCATGGAATCCTTCCCAAGCTCTTTCTAAGTTTGTTAAAATCAGTTCTTTTAAACTCTAAGACACTGGTTTGATTATGTTCTATTTCTTGTATCTGCATTATATTGAATTTCAATATGACATGGTCACTCTCTCCCAAAGTTCCTGCAACTTCAACCCCTGCTATTGAATTTCAATATGACATGGTCACTCTCTCCCAAAGTTCCTGCAACTTCAACCCCTGCTATCATTTCATCTCTTTAGTAAGAATTAAGTCCAGTATAGCTGACCCTCTCGTTCTCTCTTCTCCCTTTTGGATGACAAAGTTGTCAACTAATCTCATAAGGAACTTGTTCAATCTTCCACTTAATGCAGAGTTTGTTTCCCAGTTGATGTCAGGGTAGTTAAAGTCCCCTATTACTACTGTGGTGTATTTCCTACATACATTAGGGAACTGACTAACAAAAATTCATCTATTTCTTCGGCTTGGTTGGGCAGTCTGAAGTACCGTATACACTTATTGCACTTATTGCAAAGAGTGCAGCAACCTACCTCTGAGTGATATGTAACATGTAAAGAAGGTAGGGAGCAAATCAGATAAGAATCTGTTAAAAGCTCCCTGTCTGTGTAGTAGTTTATTAAGATAAGACTATGGTAGGTATAGTAGGAATAAGCCCAACTTATTTATAGTACTTAAAAGCATTGTAACAATTTAATTTATAGTAGTAACTATAGAAGTTACTAATTATAATTACAGAAATGTGTCTCTGTGTGTAAGTTTTTGTTCAATTTCTATCCTCCAGCAAGGGTTTGTATGCTACTCAGTTCATTACTGTGGCCTCTAAGCCCCATAAATAAATAAACTTAATAAATGAATTGTGGTCCCCCACAATTGGGAAATGTGCATCTTTCATTTCCTCTCCTTATATATAGTCAAAGCAAACCTATATAATACCAGGGTTTCCCCCCCCCCCCCCCTCCACAATGTCCAACAATCCCAAAGGTGCTTTTTTTCCAAAAGACAACTGGAGTTTGTTTTCCCTTGAAGATATCTTGAAGGAAAAATAAAGTCCAGTTGCCTTTTGAAAAAGCACCTTTGGGACAACCATTATCTGGATAACTGAGAATCTCCATAGACCATGTCCAGCCAATGAAAAAGAGAAGGACAAAGCAATTTAATGTTACAGAATAATTGTTTAGGTAAATTGTATCTATAGTATTTCAGTTTATTGTTATGCAAGTGTTATTCATTTTTCTAGTCTGTTAATTTGAGTGTTTGTCACTTCCCACCTAGTTCCCATTACAGTTTTGTAAATATAATGTTGCAATAAATAGAGTAGGACTGCTACGCTTAGAGTATGATCTATGTTTATCTCTCTCTCTCTCTGTTACCTGTACACAGGTCCTCAATTGGCATTGATCATTACTCTGAGAACAAAACTACAAATATTGTCAAAAAGATAGTTGTATATTTTGCTTTTCTTTATTAAATATACAACACAAATACAAAAATTAATGCCAGTACAGTGGTGAATAATTGATATATCCTAAATTAATTGAACTAAACCCAAACTTATCTCTACTTTCATAATCACTTCTTTTTTTTTCAATTTTATTAACAAACATGTAAAATACACACACACACACAACTTAGACGTACAACACATTTACACAATGCAATACAAACAGGAGCTTCCTGTTCTTTCTAATAGCAATTATCAATCGATACCGCTCACCTTATATTATTTCCCCTTCTATTGCATTTTATTTGGATTTCACCATTTTCAACTCTCTTATTTTACTCATAACTATTATTTTTGAGTTTTGTTAAATTCCTTCATTGATTCTTGTTTCTTTCCTCCATCCACCTATACCATTTATCCCATATCTGGTAGAATTCTGATTCTTCTTTTCCTTGAATTTCTTTAGTTAGTTTGTCCATTTCAGCACAATCCATAACATTTCTTATTATTTCATCTTCACTTGGAGTTAATTTGTTTTTCCATTTCTGGACAAAGGCAATCCTTGCCGCGGTAATTATATGTAGTATTAAATACTGGATTTCTTTTTTGTATTTCGCAGACATTATTCCTAATAAAAAAAAATCTCAGGTTTCCATTCTGTTTTAACCCCCGTTATTGCCTCTAGCCAATTTTTAATCTTTTTCCAAAATTTTTTAGCCTCCTCACAGATCCACCATAAATGGTAATACGTTCCGTGTATTGATTTGCATTTTCAACATTTTGGGGAGGTATTTGTTGAGATTTTAGCTAACCTTGTTGGTGCCAGGTGCCATCTATAAAACATTTTGTACTGGTTTTCCTTGTATGCAACTGATAATGTCATTTTTAAGTTTGTTCCCCATAATTTTTCCCATTTGTCAATTCAATATTATAGTCATATAGGAATATCAAAGCTGTAGGCTACATGGCAAATGTGAAAAAAATATTGGAAGAAAGCAATACAAGCTAACTCTGTATTTTGCCAAGAAAACTACTTGAAATCATGAAATCAACAGGATTTGAGTTTATTTCAAAAGAGACCTTATGTTTATCTTTAGCACAGGAATCTGATTTTTTTTGTATTATCTGTAGTTTCTAAACCACATAAAGGCAGCCCAACATATAAGCCAATGCAATACTTTACTTTAAATAAGAAGTTGCTATACTTTAGATTTCATACTAAACTTATCTATATCCAAGTATGGCCACACTTTGGTTATTAAAGGATATTTCACACATTCATTCATTTATTTATTGTCAGAGATGAATCTGGAAGCCATCCCTCAGTCTTCAGGCACTGCATCACCTTCCAGAACAGGTTAAACAACTGTTCCTCATAGCATATAACCATTCACTACCAACATGCTAATCTTGACGAAGTCTCAGTTTCTTGGCTCTGATCCTGTCTATTATTGCAGTCAGGCACTGATTAAGCACTTTGATGAATTTGATAAAGAGGCAAGATAATGTTATGCGCTGTTGGCATAATGATGACTATTTTAACAGTCGGAATGATCTCACACAATAGCATCCTGTGGCATTTAAAACTAGATGGGGGATAAATAAAAGTGAAAGTCCTTCAGTAGGGAGAAAGCTATACACATACGAACAAAAGAAGGACATATGTGTTCACCTACACTTAATCCAGACCTTCCTGAAAAATGTTCTGATATTAAAGGCCACTGAAGGATCCAGGAGAATCAATAGGATTGTGTCCCCCATGTCTGACTTGAGTGACAGAGTATTTCAATATTAAAACCAGAAATAAATCCTGCTTCAGATGGATTTAGAAAATCATTTTTATGAAGAATATCTGAATTTGCCATCACTTGCTTTGGTATTTAGCTCAGCTTAGTGTCCTCTACATAATTTAGATTTAGTTTTCATATTTCTATCCAACAAAACCAAAAACATGTCTAGGAATGATAGAAGTCCAACATACTGTATCTAGAGGTCTTAAAATTGGGATAATTACTTCAGATTGTAACTGTATATATTCTATGGTAGTTGGAAGATAGAGTTCCTTCCATAAATGTATCTAATAATGATTGGATCAGTGAAGTTGATGCCTTTCACAATTTCTTCTTTTAGTTCTACATATCTACAGCATGTTGAATATTATGCCTAGTGTATTACATGCATGCGTTTGAATTTGCTGTCTTTGCAATGAAATCATGCAGGGAGTCATACTGGTAAACAGCAACATATTTGGATAACTCAACATATTTCACCCCATTATTTATTTACAGCATTTGGGCTCAAATACACATATAATCACTGTACACTACAGATTTTAATATATTTAACAACAGTGTTAAATAAACCTGAAAAATGCTACAAAGGGCTTTTTAGGCTAATGGATATGTTTCAAATTTTGACAGTTTGTTATGGTTATGTATACAAAGTGTCTGCTGTATGACCAAAATGCTCGTAATCTGGAAGCACACTAGCAAGGTTGCTCTGTATCATACCCAAGCAGGGCCCCTCCTCCCCCAATGTTTCTTTTCTTTTCTGGACAAGCACACTTTTCTGGATAAGCACAGTGGGCTAGGTTACACACAAGGGATCTACAGTGATTCCTACTTCCCTACCAGAAGAAAAGGACCAGTGTTTCTCTGACAATAATAATAATAACAATAACAATAACAATAACAATAATAATAATAATAATAATAATAATAATAATAATAATAATAATAATAATAATAATAATAATAATAATAATAATAATAATAATAATAATTATTATTATTATTATTATTTATTTATTTGTTAGCCGCACCCTCTCCCGAAGGACTCGGGGCGACGTACAATAAAACACATAAAATACAGATATGGACAATACATACACAAGAATATAGACGTATACGTGTACGTGGAGGAGGTAGACAGATGAATGGAAACAGTTGAAATCGCAATTTAAAATCCCCTAAATAAAATTACAAAATTAAAAACCCGTCAGGAGCGATATGATCAAATTATGGTTGAGCCAGGCCAGCTACTTGAAATAGGTGGGTCTTGAGCTTTACACGGAAGGAGCGGAGGTCAGAGGTAGTCCTAATATCCGGAGGGAGGTCATTCCACAGGACTGGGCCCGCCACAGAGAAGGCTCTGCTCCTAGGCGCCGCCCCTCGGCACTGTCTGGTGGACGGCACCTGGAGAAGTCCCTCTCTGTGCGAGCGAATGGGTCGCAGGGATGTATGGGGCAGGATACGATCCCGCAAGTAGCTAGGTCCTGAGCCATGGAGCGCTTTAAAGATCGTCATCAGGACCTTGAAACGCACCCGATAGACCACAGGAAGCCAGTGCAGCTCGCGCAGGAGAGGTGTCACATGGGAGTACATTGTACTCCCCATAATTACCCGCGCGGCCGCATTCTGGACCAACTGTAGTCTCCGAGTGCATTTCAAGGGAAGCCCCATGTAGAGAGCGTTACAGTAGTCCAGGCGAGACATCACCAGCACATGAGTGACTGTGTGTAAGGCATCCCGGTCCAATAGGGGGCGCAATTGGCGCACCAGGCGAACCTGGTGGAACGCCCCCCTTGCCACGGCTGTCACATGGTCATCCATGGACAGCCGGGCATCCAGGAGGACGCCCAAATTGCGCGCCCGCTCCACGGGGGCAAGTTGTACGCCCCCGATGGCCAGAGATGGGATTAACTGGTTGAACCGGGGGGCCGGAACCCACAGCCACTCCGTCTTGGAGGGGTTGAGCTTGAGTCGGTTGTCATCCATCCAGACCCATAGGGCTTCCACACACCGGGACATCACTTCGACGGCCTCGTTGGGGTGGTTCGGGGTGGAAATGTACAGCTGAGTATCATCAGCGTACAGATGATATCCCACCCCGAAGCCACGAATGATCTCACCCAGCGGCTTCATGTATGTGTTGAACAGGAGTGGCGAGAGGACCGACCCCTGTGGCACCCCACAAGTAAGGGGGCTTAGGGTCGACCTCTGCTCCCCTGCCAACACACGTTGCATCCGGCCGGAAAGGTAGGAGCCGAACCACCACAGAACGGTGCCCCAGACCCCTAACCCCTCCAGTCGGTGCAACAGGATACCATGGTCGATGGTATCAAAAGCCGCAGAGAGATCTAATAGGACCAGGATAGAGGAACAACCCCTATCTCTGGCCCTCCAGAGATCATCCACCAACGCGACCAAGGCCGTCTCCGTGCTGTGACCGGGCCGGAAGCCGGACTGGCGCGGGTCTAGATAATCATTTTCCTCCAGATGTCGTGGAAACTGATAAGCCACCACACTCTCTACAACCTTCGCCAGAAAGGGAAGGTTGGAGACAGGACGATAATTGGCCAGCTCCATAGGGTCCAGGGAAGGCTTCTTGAGCAAGGGTCTCACCACCGCCTCTTTCAAGGCGGCCGGAAGAGACCCCTCACCCAATGAAGCGTTCACTGGGCCAGGAGCCAGTCACGTGTAACCTCCCAGGATGCCAGTACAAGCCAGGAGGGGCACGGGTCCAGTAAACATGTGGTAGGTCGCAGTCGTCCACGCAATCTGTCCAAATCCTCGATGGCAACCAAGTCAAACTCCTCCCAGATTGGTTTCTCAAGACTCGCCATGGACGTCTCCACTGGGACACTGAAACACTGAAAGGGACCCAATCCTTCCGGATTTGAGCGATTTTATCCTGAAGATATTTCCCAAATTCCTCTGCCCTACCCTGTAAAGGGGCCTCCCGCGGCCTCTGAAACAGGAGGGAGCGGGACACCCGAAACAGGGCGGCAGGGCAGTTCTCTGCAGATGCAATGAGAGCGGCACAATATTGACGTTTGGCCGCTCTCAATGCCACAAGGTACGTCCTTAAATGGGCTCGTACCTATGTTCGGTCAAATTCGGAATGGGAGAATCTCCAACGACTCTCTAGGCATCTCTTGCGGCGCTTCATCACCCTTAGCTCCTCGGTAAACCAAGGGGACAGGGTGGATAGTTGCCACCGGAGAGGCCGCAAAGGTGCCACCCGGTTCAAGGCCCCGGCAGTCGCATTGTTCCACGTGACTACCAGGTCCTCTACCCGACGGCGGGTCAGGGCTACAGGAGGTGGCCCAAGCTCCATTTGGAACCTATCTGGTTCCATCAGGCGCCTGGGGCGGAACCATCTAGTGTTTTCCGGTTCCGCCTCCCCGCAGCGGGGGGTAGCACCAGGGAAGTCAAGTCGGAGGAGTGAGTGATCTGACCATGACAGGGGAGTGATGGTTAAATTCCCTCCTCCCAGATCACTCAACCACTGGCCAGAGACAAAAACAAGGTCCAAGGTGTGACCTCCCTCGTGTGTCGGGCCCTGAATCAATTGAGTCAGGTCCATGGCTGTCATGGAAGCCATGAACTCCCGAACCCCCTCGGATGCTTCTCCCACCGATGGCAGGTTAAAATCCCCCATCACTAAGAGTTTGGGGGTCTCAACCGCCACCGATGCGATCAGCTCGAGGAGTTCAGGCAGGGCCGCTGATGTATAGCGAGGAGCCAGATATACTATCAGCAGGCCCAACTGTCTCCCAGGGCCCCATTTCACAACAAGGGATTCACACCCGGACGTCTGTGGCACAGTGGACTCCCTCGGCTCTAAATCCTCCCGAATAATCGCTGCTACCCCACCGCCCCTTCCCTGGACAAGGGTGAAATTGATGAGGGATTTTTGTCCATCCTTCCGTTGGTGGAGATCTTCGGCCATAGAGAGGGGATGCCACTTTAGAGTGCACAGTAGGATTACCATTACCATGGACTGTGACCTATACGGTTGGGGCGGCATATGGAGACGCAGATGGTGCAGGGCCAGTGGAGCTGTGAGGAGGCGGAGAAGAGCATTAACTGGTTGGAATTAAGAGCCATAAGGTTAGCTCTGCTGAGTTTTCACCACTCCATCACAGGGTAATAAATGTTGATCCTGACAGATAACATGGCGGCTAAGGCCCACATAAACAGGCAGGGGGGCACTAGATCTAGAGATCTCATGTTGGAGGCTAATATTCTGTGTTCCTGGGTGGAGGACCACCTTCTGTCCATTACAGCTGAGCACATTTCGGGGGTGATGAACGTTAGAGCCGACTGGCGCACGCCTCTTCTAATAAGGTGGAGATAGCATCCATGCGTGGGTTGACACTGTCCATGCTCTGATTGGACTGACTCTGATTATTAATTAATTAACATCCTATATTACCCTCCCTTGTGAGTGGCTCCACCCAGCTTTCATCAAAGAAAAGAAGAGAGTCTCTGCATGTTATCCAAAATATCAACTTTAATAACCAAATACTTCAATTCAATCCATTTTCAACAAGACTATAAATCAACCAGTATAATCCCCCAACCCTCGCAGGTAAGGAAAAGTCATCCCCAGGGAGGGGCTGGATGCTATCTCCACCTTATTAGAAGAGGCGTATGTGCAAATGCCCTTTTTCTAACTTACTAAGAAATACGTAGGTTGCGGTTTATTTTGAGGAAGGCCTTGCTGAAATCTGTGGATACTATGTACCCACTGCTAACTTGCTTCCAGGTGGATGTAGTTCCATTAAGGACTACAAGTTGAATGCAGTTTGTCAGCCATGTAATGCTGTAATCCCAATTTTTTCTAACTTACTCAGAAGTAGGTTGTTGTTTACTTGAGGAAGGTATTGCTCAAATGTAAGTATACTATGTCCACAGAATTTTGTTGGTCCACTAATTTAGTCACTTTGTCAAAGAATTAAATAAAATTTGTTTGGCATGTTCTGTTTTTGATAGACCCATGTTGCTATTCATTAAAACTTTGCTTGCTTTTATGTGTTTGCAGATCTATTACTTGATTATCTTTTTTAGGATCTTCATGTCAGGCTGATTGGTTTGTAGTTTCCTGGGTCCATTCCCCCCTCCCCCTTGTTTTTTGAAGATGGGAACCACATCAGCTTTTTTCCATTCCTTTGATAGTTCCCCTCTGCTCCATGTTCTTTGAAAGATATGGTTCAATGATTCCAAGATCACATCTGCCCGCTCCACCAGAACTCTGGGATATAATTTCTCCTGGTGATATGAACTTTTCTAGAGTGAACAGGTATTCTCTAACCCTTTCTTGCCTATTTTAATTTATATTTCTAGTCTGTCTTTTGCATGAAGACAGATGCAAAGAATGAATTAAGCAGCTTTGCTGTTTCCCTGCTGCCCATCAATTCCTTGCCATCTTCTCCCATTAGTGGACTGATTGTTTCCTTGACATTTTTCTTGGGGTTTTTTTTTTTTGATGTTGAAAGAAACTTTTAAAAATAATTGTTGACATTTGTTGCAAGTCCTAGTTTATTCTGAGCTTTTCATCTTTACACATTCAGGGTATATTCTGGTGTTCAGTCTTAGTTATGTTTCCCTCTTTCTATTTTTTATGCTTATTGTTTTTGTGTTTCAGTTTATCAGAGAGTTCTTTATATAACCATGGTGGATTCTTCTTGGATTACCTTTTTTCCCAGTGGTATTGTGGTGGGCTTGGCTTTTATAATCTCAGTTTTCAACTTCTTGAGTCGTTTCCCAAGGTTCTTGAGTTGTTTTCACCTTTAAGATTTTCATCCATGGAATCCTTCGCAAGCTCTCTCTAAGTTTGTGAAAATCAGTTCTTTTAAACTCTAAGACACTGGTTTGATTATGTTCTATTTCTTGTATCTGCATTATATTGAATTTCAATATGACATGGTCACTCTCTCCCAAAGTTCCTGCAACTTCAACCCCTGCTATCGTTTCATCTCTTTAGTAAGAATTAAGTCCAGTATAGCTGACCCTCTAGTTCTCTCCTCTCCCTTTTGGATGACAAAGTTGTCAACTAATCTCATAAGGAACTTGTTCAATCTTCCACTTAATGCAGAGTTTGTTTCCCAGTTGATGTCAGGGTAGTTAAAGTCCCCTATTACTACTGTGGTGTATTTCCTACATACATTAGTGAACTGACTAACAAAAGTTCATCTATTTCTTCGGCTTGATTGGGTAGTCTGAAGTACCGTATACACTTATTGCACTTATTGCAAAGAGTGCAGCAACCTACCTCTGAGTGATATGTAACATGTAAAAAAGGTAGGGAGCAAATCAGATAAGAATCTGTTAAAAGCTCCCTGTCTGTGTAGTAGTTTATTAAGATAAGACTATGGTAGGTATAGTAGGAATAAACCCAACTTATTTACAGTACTTAAAAGCATTGTAACAATTTAATTTATAGACGTAACTATAGAAGTTACTAATTATAATTATAGATGTGTGTCTCTCTGGGTAAGTTTTTGTTCAATTTCAATTTCTATCCTCCAGCAAGGGTTTGTATGCTACTCAGTTCATTACTATGGCCTCTAAGCCCCATAAATAAATAAACTTAATAAATGAATTGTGGTCCCCCACAATCGGGAAATGTGCATGTTTCATTTCCTCTCCTTATATACTGTCAAAGCAAACCTATATAATACCAGGGTTCCCCCCCCCCCCAATGTCCAACAATCCCAAAGGTGCTTTTTTTCAAAAGGCAACTGGACTTTGTTTTCCCTTGAAGATATCTTGAAGGGAAAATAAAGTCCAGTTGCCTTTTGAAAAAGCACCTTTGGGACAACCATTATCTGGATAACTGAGAATCTCCATAGACCATGTCCAGCCAATGAAAAAGAGAAGGACAAAGCAATTTAATGTTACAGAATAATTGTTTAGGTAAATTGTATCTATAGTGTTTCAGTTTCTTGTTATGCAAGTGTTATTCATTTTTCTAATCTGTTAATTTGAGTGTTTGTCACTTCCCACCTAGTTCCCATTACAGTTTTGTAAATATGTTGCAATAAATAGAGTAGGACTGCTATGCTTAGAGTATGATCTATGTTTATCTCTCTCTCTCTCTCTCTCTCTCTCTCTGTTACGTGTACACAGGTCCTCAATTGGCAAAATGCAGTAAAAATCTTTTTTCGGGGAAGTCTTGTTTGAAGGGTATCCCAGCATGTGTGACCATGAATAATATATCAGAAACCATTTATCAGTGATTTAATTTAGGGACAATATTAATTCAGTTATATTACGTTTATACTGAAAGTTACTCTCAACAAATGGAACAGCTGTGGCATAGCTAAATATTTCCCCCTGCTGTTAGTTCCCCAAAATATCCAGTTTCAGTGAATGACTTCTCAGATCTGTCAAATATTGGTAGGATCTAGAGTGATTCTATTCCTCTCCAGCCAGACTTGAGATGTAGCATCTACAGATATTCCTCATTTACTGACCATTCACGGTTACAACTGTGGTGAAGAAGTAGCTTTGTGACCAATACTTGTATTTATGACCTTTTCAGATCTGCAAAGCAAAGGAACGCTTAAGTAAGATTGTAAGTCCAGTTGTGATATCACTTAGCAACTGCTTAATAACTGAGTTGCCACTTCCAATTGTGATTGCTAAATGGGTCCTATCTGTAGAAAGATTTCTGCAGTCTACTCTGTTCTCTGTGTAGCTATTTCTGGGTGAAATGTTGTGACCAGTTAGACATCTCTGAGAACAACTCTGTAGTGGAGGCAGCACAGTGCTGAAATTGCCAGCCAGGAGATGGTTCTGACTAACGTTTTTTTCCCAGAGGAAGGAGAAATCAAGTGATCTGGAAGGAGAAAACAAGTGATCTCGTGATCTCATCCGAATGATCTTTCAAATACGCTGAAATTTTGGCCATCTCTGCTAAGTTTGCTACTTTTAATGTCCATTCTTGGATGGTAGGCAACTCTTCCTTCTTCCAGTATTGCGCCACCAACTATCTTGCTGCAGTCATTAGGTTCAAAATCAGATTAGTCTCTATAACAGTGCAGTCTGAAACTATACCTAAAAAGAACAACTGGGCTGTAAACTTTATCCTCTTTTTCTACATATTTTGAATAACCCACCATATTTTTATCCAAAATGCTTTAACTTTTTTACAAGTCCACCAGATATGGTAGTATGTGGCATTAACACAATCACATCTCCAACATTTAGATTGTAAGTTCGGATACATACAGGCTAGCCTTTTTGGATCTAAATGCCATCTGTACAACATCTTATAGAAATTCTCTCTCAAGTTCTGAGCTTGTGTAAACTTTATATTTCTTACCCAAATCTCTTCCCATGTTTCCATCATTATTGGTTCCTCGAAATTTTGTGCCCATTTTATCATACAATCTTTAACTCTATCTGTTTCTGAGTCTATTTCTATCAATACATTATACAGCCTTTTTATATGCATTGGGCCCTGATCCCTAATTTGTTTTATCAAGTTATCCTCACTTTGGATAATACCGAGTTTCTGGTCTTTTTTCCATCTAGACTGTAACTGGCCATACTGGAACCAAGTTTGAATTATCCTTTTGTCTCTTAATACATTCAGAGATTTCAACTGCGGCACACCTCTATCCACACTAAGGAGTTCTGCATATGTAGTTAGATCTTGTTTTTGTTCTATACTTATATTCTCTATAGCATGTCTAGGCACTTCCCACATAGGTATTTTGTTGTTTAACCTATATTGATATTTTTTCCAAACATCCAGGATTGCATTCCTTAAAATATGACTTTTAAAGATCTTATCAATCTTCTTATCATATATTAAGTAAGCATGCCAGCCATATAGCAAATCATAACCCTCAATATTCAATATTCTATCCTCTGTTAGGTTGATCCAATCGCTAATTGTTGTTAAAACTGCTGCTTCATAGTATAATTTTAAGTTGGGCATTTTTAAGCCTCCTCTTTCACATATGTCTTGCATTATTTTAAGTTTTATTCTCGGTTTCTTTCCTGCCCAAACAAGATTGTTAATACCTTTCTGCCATTCTTCCAAATTTGCATCTTTTAAAAGTATTGGTATCATTTGAAAAAGAAATAGAAACTTGGGCAAGACATTCGTTTTAACTTCTGCTATCCTTCCCAGCAAAGACAATTGTAATTTTTTTCCATTTATTCAATTCTCCCTGTATTTTATGCCATAATAGTTCATAGTTATACTTATATAATTTCCCATTTAAAGTTGTAATACAAATTCCTAAGTATTTAACCTTTTTTACTATCTCACATCCTGTTACTCTTTCTAATTCTTTTTTTGTTTTCGTAGTCATATTTTTAGCTACCATCTTTGTCTTCCCTAGATTTACTTTGAACCCAGATACTTGACCATATTGATTAATTATATTCATTAGACCTATAACTGATTCCCCTGGCTGGGTTAAAGTTACAACCAAGTCATCCGCAAATGCTCTTACTCTATATTCGTAGTGCCTAATCGTAATTCCTTGTAATTCGTCAGACCCATGTATTCTGTTCAATAACAATTCCAGGGTTAAAATAAACAATAATGGAGACAAGGGACACCCCTGTCTTGTTCCTTTTTCAATTTTAAAAGATTCTGTTAAGCCTCCATTAACTATAATTTGTGCTGTCTGTTTCTGGTATATTGCTTTGATAGATTGCATGAAATGCTCTCCGAACTGCATCTTTTGTAGTATTTTTATTAAAAATTGCCAATTAACTTGATCGAATGCTTTCTCCGCATCTAAGAATAAAAGCACTGCCAGGACTTGATTATACTTTCCCAAATATTCCATTATATTGATAATCTGTCTTACATTACTTTTCATTTGCCTTCCCTGTATAAAACCAGACTGGTCATTGTGAATTGTTTGTTGCGCAATTGGCATCAACCTATTCACCAATGTTTTGGAAAAAATTTTGTAGTCTGTATTAAGTAATGAAATAGGCCTATAGTTTTTTAGCTGGGTAGGATCCTGTTCCTCTTTTGGAATCAAAGAAATAAAAGCTGTTTTCCACGATGGTGGAGCCCTGCCTTCCATTTGAATTTTATTAAATAGTTCCCTAAGAGGTTCCATCATTTCTAGTTGTAGCTATTTATAATAAACCGCTGTCAGACCATCTGTGCCAGGTGCCTTACCAACTTTTAACTGCTTAATTGCCAGGAGGATTTCCTTCACAGTTACAAGTTGATTCAATCTTCCCCTTTGCTCATCTGTAAGTATAAGAATTTTTTCTCTCTCCAGATATCAGTCTATATCTGACCCTTGTATTTTGTCACCAGCATACGATCTGGTGTAAAATTCTAAAAAAGTCTTTTTAATCATATCCTGTTGAAAAACTTCCTTCCCTTTATATTTTACTTTCTCTATATTATGGGATCTTTGTTTTTTCCTTAACATGTATGCTAACCATCGACCCGGTTTATTGGCATTGCAAAAAGTATTATGTTTAGCATATAAAAGATTAGTGGCTATCTGATCCGACATTAACATATTGAACTATCCTCGCAGTAAAGTAATTATCTCTTTTGTCTTCTTATCATCTGGTTTAGACATTAAGTCCTGCTCTTTTTTTTTTAATCTCTTCCTCTAATTCCCTTTGTTTTTCCCTTTGTCTGCGCCTATGAACTTTATTCAGATTTATTAAAATGCTTCTCATGTATGCTTTACTTGCATCCCAAACCATTTCCATAGATATCCCCTTATGCATATTAAAAGCAAAATATTCTTTCAATAGTTTTTTACATTCTGTAACATTTTTCTCATATCTAAATAGATTTTCATTTAATCTCCAAGACCTCCTGGGTCGGTCTCCATATTCAAGTTCCATCCAGACCGGGTTGTGATCTGTTAGAGTTCTCGGGCATATCTTAGTCTTCTTTACCCTGGAAAAAAGATCATTTGTAATTAGTATAAAATCAATTCTGGAATGGGATTGGTGCCTGTCAGAAAAGGAAGTGAAATCCCGTTCTTTAACATTCTGTTCTCTCCAGATATCTCTCAATTCAAAGTCATCCATCATATCAAAAAAGGATTTAGGTAATCTTGTTCGTGTTTGGGTATTTTGCAAAAGTCTCTTCTTGTCTTGAACAGGACCCAATACTCCATTCCAATCACCCAGTAAAACGCAGGATCTGTAACCCCATTGTGTTAATTTGGCGTGAAGCAACTTATAAAATTTTTCTTGTTGTTGATTGGGAGCATATATTACTGTTAAGAGTATTTTCTTTCCTTCTATGAATAGTTCAATTGCAATATTGAACTATACCTTGAGGATCTGCTTCAATTAATTCAGCCTTTAAGTCTTTTCTTAAATATATGACTATACCGTTTTTCTTCTCCGGAGCAGATGCTACAAAATGCTATCCCAGTCTTGCGTTCATCAAGTATTTCTGATCCTGTGTTCTAATGTGTGTTTCTTGTAAGCAAATTACATCATTTTTAAATTGTTTCAAGTAGTGAAATATTTTCTACTTTTTTGTAGTGAGTTTAAGCCATTGACATTCCATGTTAGAAATTTAATTGTCATCTTTAGCACACTGAAGCTTTTTAAAAGCTGCCTGGAAATCTTGCTGGGACTTCACCTTCAGTCTAGCTCCTCCCACTGCTTCTTTGCTCGTGCTTATGTTGTCTTGAATTGCGATCTGGGCTTGTTGGGACATTAATTCTTGTTCTTTATGTTTAGTAGCCGCGTGGGTTTGTCTCTGTTCCATAATTTCTTCTGCTTCCTGCAGTCGGCTCGCGCCCCTAGTCTGTTCCTGGTTATCTTGCTGCCTGGGATCCTCTGTCTCTTTTCTCTCTTTGGGACCTGGAGATGGGGGGCGTCCTGCCTTTAGTACCATACTATAAAAATCTTTTGCCTTCCAGACAGAGTTGAGACGATATCTTTCTCCCATGTAGTTCACCACCAATCCAGCTGGGGTCTCCCATCTGTATTGAACCTGACGCTTTCTAAGTTCATCCGCTAGAAATGCGTTATCCTTTCTGGATCTCAACATTTTGGGAGGGATTTCCTTCAGTACTGTCACATCTTGACCTGCCACTTGCAATTTATTTTTATAAGTCGCTTGCAATATCTCATTCCTAATTTTCCTGGTAACAAAATAAATTACGATATCTCTTGGCAGTTGTCTTTGTCTAGCAATCCATGAATTAATGTGGTAAATTTTATCCATTTGCCAGAGACATTCGGCCCTTGGCTCCCCAGTTAATTGGACCAGAGCATCAGCAAAAATCTCTCTTAAGTCTTCTTGAGCATGTTCCTTCAACCTCCTTATCCTCAGGGCAAGTTCCATTGTTCTATATTGCATCATTGTAAGCTCCGCCTCCGACTTATCAATTTTAATTTGTGCCTCCATAAGTTTGTTGTCCAACTTTATATTAGCCTCCTTAATTTCTTCCACCTTCTCATCGAGAGATGCCACGTAGCCAAATAATCCTTTAAGTGCCTCGACTATATCCTCCCTTATCTCTTGGTTACGTGTTTGAATTAAATCCTTAATTCCAGATATTTCATCAGAGACATCTTTAAAGGCACTTGCAATTTCCCCCTCCATGGCAACTGCCTGTTCTTTTAGTGCATTTTGTAAATTATTTCGTAAAGCCTCCAGTGTCAGGCTTTGTGGTTGTGTTTCCACTGGAGGTAAAAAAAGTCTGTAATCTTGAAGTTTGGGCGGTGAACTGCCCACACTCTTTGAAGTGTTAAATTTTGTTTTAGAAGCCATTTCAAAATATTTAGATCAGGTTTTCAAACAGCCAATTTATTCAATCCAGAAAGTCCAAAGAAAGTATTCTTTGAAGTCTGTCGGCCACACTAACAGGCACTTAACAAGTGCTAATCAGTTTCCCACTTCACTTTCGTTTTCAACACACCCTTCGTTGCTCCGGAGCCATTTTTTTTGAAAAGTTCCTTTAAGTTTAAAGAAAGAGATATAATCTACGGAGTTAAGGCTGGTACTTGCGTTTGTTGATCTCCTGGTTTGCTCTGCCAGCTTCTCATTCAAATGTAAAATAAACTTGAAGTTCCTGGTGTGGATGCTGCCTTTTGTTCTGCAAATGCAGAAGCGTCCCGTGATGAGGAGATCGTCAGGCTTCCTGGGGAGCTCGCACCTTTCACGCCACAGAATTGCTCCTGGGGCCGCTGGGCGAATCTTCCCTCTGCCAGAGTGCTCACCTCCCCCCCTTTTTTTGAGGGGGAGATTTTCAAACTGCTGGACAGCTGATTTATGCTATCCTAGCAGCTTCTTACTCAAACATGGGCTGGCGTTCCAAAGAGAACGTCTTCCAAGGACAGTGGCGCCACCGGAAGTCGCCCGTTGTGAATAATTGATATATCCTAAATTAATTGAACTAAACCCAAACTTATCACTACTTTCATAATCATTTCTTTAGTTTCTGGCTCAAGAGAGACAATCTGCATGACTACTTTAGTTTCAAAATTTAAATAAAATTGGTAAGCATTTTAATGAATGAATATAAGATTCAAGTTAGCTCCAAATTATATCATTTGGAAACCAACTTGATTTCCCCGGAGCATATTGAATGTAGTGTCAACATTAAGATATACTCCAGTTTTAACTGCGCTGGCATTATCACCTTTAGAAAGGTACCCAAAAACAAAATAAGAAGAAATATTTATTTAACATTTCCTGCATCTTCTATTGACCTTTTCTCAAATCTCTGCAAGTTTTTAGGATTTATTGCAAGGCTCAGGATTTACTAGTTGGCATAAATGCAGCTGTTACCACCTCTGCATTCTTAAACATACTGAGAGGTCCTTGCATTCTCTGAGCTTGGTTGTTTGCTTGCAGAGATTTCATTACCCAAACTACGTAACATCATCAGTGCTGCTTTCAACCTTGAGCTACAGATGTCTTTTTTCATTAAACATATTTCCTAGCGATTGTGGTAAGACTTACTTTCTGATAATGATGGACATAGTTGATTTGCAAAATTGGGCATAGGCTCAGCAGTTGCAACTTCTGGCTGACCTTCTCTTGGATCAGAAAATAAAGTGGTCTTATAATACAATAGCAGAGTTGGAAGGGACCTTGGAGGGGCCTAGGCAGGAAACCCTATACCATTTCAGACAAATGGCTATCCAACATCTTCTTAAAGACTTCCAGTGTTGGGGCATTCACAACTTCTGGAGGCAAGCTGTTCCACTGATTAATTGTTCTAACTGTCAGGAACTTTCTCCTCAGTTCTAAATTGCTCCTCTCCTTGATTAGTTTCCACCCATTGCTTCTTGTTCTACCCTCAGGTGCCTTGGAGAATAGTTTGACTCCCTCTTCTTTGTGGCAACCCCTGAGATATCGGAACGCTGCTATCATGTCTCCCCTAGTCCTTCTTTCTATTGAACTAGACATACCCAGTTCCTGTAACCGTTCTTCATGTTTTAGTCTCCAGTCCCCTAATCATCTTTGTTCCTCTTCTCTGCACTCTTTCTAGAGTCTCCACATCTTTTCTACATTGTGGTGACCAAAACTGAATGCAGTATTCCAAGTGTGACCTTACCAAGGCATTATAAAGTGGTATTAACACTTCACGTGATCTAGGGACTTCCGGTGGCGCTGCTGGCCTTGGAGGACGCTTCCTCGGGATGCCAGCCCGTGTTTGAGTAACAGGCTGCTAGGATAGCATAAATCAGCTGTCCAGCAGTTTGAAAACCTCCCCCTCAAAAAAAAAGGGGGAGGTGAGCACTCTGGCATAGGGTAGAGGCACCCAGCGGCCCCAGAAGCAATTCTGTGGTGTGAAGGGTGTGAACTCCCCAGGAAGCCCGACAATCTCCTCATCACGGGACGCTTCTGCCTTTGCAGAAACAAAGGCAGAGTCCACACCTGCAACTTCAAAGTTTACTCTACATGTGAACAAGAAGCAGGCAGAGCAAACCAGGAGGTCAACAAATTGCAAGTACAAGCCTTAATTCCGTAGATTATATCTCTTTCTGTAAACTTAAAGGGAACTTTTTTTAAAAAAATGGCACCGGAATAATAAAGGGTGTGTTGAAAATGAAAGTGAAGCGGAAAGCTGATTAGCACTTGTTAAGTGCCTGTTAGTGCTGCTGGAAGATTTCAAAGACTTCAAAGAATAGGTGGACTTTCTGGACTGAACAAATTGATTGTTTAAAAGCTTGATTTGAATATTTTGAAATGGCCTCTAAGCAGGCAAAATTCAATGTTTCCAAAAGTGCTGGCAGTTCACCAGCGCAATCGCAAAAGTTGCAATCTTTTTTACCTCCCGTGGAAACACAACCACAAAGCCTGACACTGGAGGCTTTACGAAATAATTTACAAAATGCACTAAAAGAACAGGCAGTTGCCATGGAGGGGGAAATTGCAAGTGCCTTTAAAGATGTCTCTGATGAAATATCTGGAATTAAGGATTTAATCCAAACACATAACCAAGAGATAAGGGAGGATATAGTCGAGGCACTTAAAGGATTATTTGGCTACGTGGCATCTCTTGATGAGAAGGTGGAAGAAATTAATGAGGCTAATACAAAGTTGGACAACAAACTTATGGAGGCACAAATTAAAATTGATAAGTCGGAGGCGGAGCTTACAATGATGCAATATAGAACAATGGAACTTGCCCTGAGGATAAGGAGGTTGAAAGAACATAGCCAACAAGATTTAAGAGAGATTTTTGCAGACGTTTTCGCTCAATTAACTGGGGAACCAAAGGTTGAATGTGCCTGGCAAATTGACAAAATTTACCGTGTTAATTGATGGATTGCCAGACAAAGACAACTGCCAAGAGATATCGTGATCTATTTTGTCACCAGGAAAATTAGGAATGAAATATTGCAAGCAACCTATAAAAACAAACTGCAAGTGGCAGGTCAAGATGTGATAGTATTGAAGGAAATCCCCCCCAAAATGTTGAGATCTAGAAAGGACTATGCATTTCTAGTGGACGAACATAGAAAGCCCCAGATTCAATACAGATTCAATACAGCCGGATTGGTGGTGAACTACCTGGGAGAAAGACATCGCCTCAACTCTGTCTGGAAGGCAAAAGATTTCTATAGCATAGTACTAAAGACAGGACGCCCTCCATCTCCAGGTCCCAAAGAAAGAAAAGAGACAGAGGACCCCAAGCAGCAAGATAACCAGGCACAAACTGGGGTTGTGAGTTTGTTGCAGGAAACAGAAGAAATTATGGAACAGAGACAAACCCATGCGGCTACTAAACATAAAGAACAAGAATTAAAGTCTCAACAAGCCCAGATGACAATCCAAGATAATATAAACATGATCATAGAAGCAGTGGGAGGAGCTAGACCGAAGGTGAAATCCCAGCAAGATTTCCAGGCAGCTCTTAAAAAGCTTCAGTGTGCTAAAGATGACAATTAAATTTCTAACATGGAATGTCAATGGCTTAAACTCACTACAAAAAAGTAGAAAATATTTCACTACTTGAAACAATTTAAAAATGATGTAATTTGCTTACAAGAAACACACATTAGAACACAGGATCAGAAATACTTGATGAACGCAAGACTGGGATAGCATTTTGTAGCATCTGCTCCGGAGAAGAAAAACGGTATAGTCATATATTTAAGAAAAGACTTAAAGGCTGAATTAATTGAAGCAGATCCTCAAGGTATAGTTCAATATTGCAATTGAACTATTCATAGAAGGAAAGAAAATACTCTTAACAGTAATATATGCTCCCAATCAACAACAAGAAAAATTTTATAAGTTGCTTCACGCCAAATTAACACAATGGGGTTACAGATCCTGCGTTTTACTGGGTGATTGGAATGGAGTATTGGGTCCTGTTCAAGACAAGAAGAGACTTTTGCAAAATACCCAAACACGAACAAGATTACCTAAATCCTTTTTTGATATGATGGATGACTTTGAATTGAGAGATATCTGGAGAGAACAGAATGTTAAAGAACGGGATTTCACTTCCTTTTCTGACAGGCACCAATCCCATTCCAGAATTGATTTTATACTAATTACAAATGATCTTTTTTCCAGGGTAAAGAAGACTAAGATATGCCCGAGAACTCTAACAGATCACAACCCGGTCTGGATGGAACTTGAATATGGAGACCGACCCAGGAGGTCTTGGAGATTAAATGAAAATCTATTTAGATATGAGAAAAATGTTACAGAATGTAAAAAACTATTGAAAGAATATTTTGCTTTTAATATGCATAAGGGGATATCTATGGAAATGGTTTGGGATGCAAGTAAAGCATACATGAGAAGCATTTTAATAAATCTGAATAAAGTTCATAGGCGCAGACAAAGGGAAAAACAAAGGGAATTAGAGGAAGAGATTAAAAAAAAAAGAGCAGGACTTAATGTCTAAACCAGATGATAAGAAGACAAAAGAGATAATTACTTTACTGCGAGGATAGTTCAATATGTTAATGTCGGATCAGATAGCCACTAATCTTTTATATGCTAAACATAATACTTTTTGCAATGCCAATAAACCGGGTCGATGGTTAGCATACATGTTAAGGAAAAAACAAAGATCCCGTAATATAGAGAAAGTAAAATATAAAGGGAAGGAAGTTTTTCAACAGGATATGATTAAAAAGACTTTTTTAGAATTTTACACCAGATCGTATGCTGGTGACAAAATACAAGGGTCAGATATAGACTGATATCTGGAGAGAGAAAAAATTCTTATACTTACAGATGAGCAAAGGGGAAGATTGAATCAACTTGTAACTGTGAAGGAAATCCTCCTGGCAATTAAGCAGTTAAAAGTTGGTAAGGCACCTGGCACAGATGGTCTGACAGCGGTTTATTATAAATAGCTACAACTAGAAATGATGGAACCTCTTAGGGAACTATTTAATAAAATTCAAATGGAAGGCAGGGCTCCACCATCGTGGAAAACAGCTTTTATTTCTTTGATTCCAAAAGAGGAACAGGATCCTACCCAGCTAAAAAACTATAGGCCTATTTCATTACTTAATACAGACTACAAAATTTTTGCCAAAACATTGGTGAATAGGTTGATGCCAATTGCGCAACAAACAATTCACAATGACCAGTCTGGTTTTATACAGGGAAGGCAAATGAAAAGTAATGTAAGACAGATTATCAATATAATGGAATATTTGGGAAAGTATAATCAAGTCCTGGCAGTGCTTTTATTCTTAGATGCGGAGAAAGCATTCGATCAAGTTAATTGGCAATTTTTAATAAAAATACTACAAAAGATGCAGTTCGGAGAGCATTTCATGCAATCTATCAAAGCAATATACCAGAAACAGACAGCACAAATTATAGTTAATGGAGGCTTAACAGAATCTTTTAAAATTGAAAAAGGAACAAGACAGGGGTGTCCCTTGTCTCCATTATTGTTTATTTTAACCCTGGAATTGTTATTGAACAGAATACATGGGTCTGACGAATTACAAGGAATTACGATTAGGCACTACGAATATAGAGTAAGAGCATTTGCGGATGACTTGGTTGTAACTTTAACCCAGCCAGGGGAATCAGTTATAGGTCTAATGAATATAATTAATCAATATGGTCAAGTATCCGGGTTCAAAGTAAATCTATGGAAGACAAAGCTAAAAATATGACTACGAACCAAAAAAAAAAAAAGATTTAGAAAGAGTAACAGGATGTGAGATAGTAAAAAAGGTTAAATATTTAGGGATTTATATTACAACTTCAAATGCGAAATTATATAAGTATAACTATGAACTATTGTGGCATAAAATACAGATAGAAATAAATAAATGGAAAAAATTACAATGGTCTTTGTTGGGAAGGATAGCTGCAGTTAAAATGAATGTTTTGCCCAAGTTTCTATTCTTCTTTCAAATGATACCAATACTTTAAAAAGGTGCAAATTTGGAAGAATGGCAGAAAGGTATTAACAATCTTGTTTGGGCAGGAAAGAAACCGAGAATAAAACTTAAAATAATGCAAGACATATGTGAAAGAGGAGGCTTAAAAATGCCCAACTTAAAATTATACTATGAAGCAGCAGTTTTAACAACAATCAGCGATTGGATTAACCTAACAGAGGATAGAATATTGAATATTGAGGGTTATGATTTTCTATATGGCTGGCATGCTTATTTAATATATGACAAGAAGGCCGACAAGATCTTTAAAAGTCATATTTTAAGGAATGCCTTACTGCATGTCTGGAAAAAATATCAATATAGGCTAAACGACAAGATACCCATGTGGGGGGTGCCTAGACACGCTATAGAGAGCATAAGTATAGAACAAAAACAAGATCTAACTACATATGCAGAACTCCTTAGTATGGATAGAGGTGCACTACAGTTAAAATCTTTGAATGCATTAAGAGACGAAAGGGTAATTCTAACCTGATTTCAGTATGGTCAGTTACAGGCTAGATGGGAAAAAGACCAGAAATCTGGTATTATCCAAAATTAGGATAATTTGATAAAACAAATCAGGGACCAGGGTCAAATGCACATAAAAGGTTGTATAATGTATTGATAGAAATAGACTCAGAAACAGAATTAGTAAAAGATTGTATGATAAAATGGGCACAAAATTTTGAAGAGCCAATAATGATGGAAACATGGGAAGAGATTTGGGTAAGAAATATAAAGTTTACACAAGCTCAGAACTTGAGAGAGAATTTCTACAAGATGCTGTACAGTTGGCATTTAGATTCAAAAAGGCTAGCCTGTATGTATCCGAATCTACAATCTAAATATTGAAGATGTGACTGTGTTGGTGCCACGTACTACCATATTTGGTGGACTTGTAAAAAGG
The DNA here is from genome assembly GCF_964273705.1 of Natrix helvetica. NCBI lineage: Eukaryota > Metazoa > Chordata > Lepidosauria > Squamata > Natricidae > Natrix > Natrix helvetica. The sequence goes on along the minus strand of NC_138548.1, from coordinate 119,025,844 downwards.
TTAAAGCATTTTGGATAAAAATATGGTGGGTTATTCAAAATATTTTGAAAAAGAGGATAAAGTTCACACCCCAGTTATTTTTGTTAGGCATAGTTTCAGATTGTACTGTTATAGAGACTAATTTGATCTTGAACCTAACGACGGCAGCAAGATTGTTGGTGGCACAATACTGGAAGAAGGAAGAGTTGCCCACTATCCAAGAATGGATGTTAAAAGTAGTAAACTTAGCAGAGATGGCCAAAATTTCAGCGTATCTGAAGGACCACTCAGATGAGAAGTACAAGCTGGATTGGAGAAGATGGATTGACTATATTCAAAACAAATACCGGACTAAAAAATTTCAGTTAGCTTATGAATGAAGGCATAAGGAATGTTACAATATATTCAAAGTTAGTTTAATAAAGGGGGAGTTAAAGCACAAGAATAGTAACATATTAAAATTAGTTAGCTTATGTTAGCGTATGGTTGTTAAATGTTTATACGCTGTACTTTGCTCTGGGAGGTCGGGGGGAGGGAGGGCGGGAAGAGGAAAGGGGTGATAATTGTAAAATTTATTAAAAATTTTAATTAAAAAAAACACTTCACGTGATCTTGATTCTATCCCTCTGTTGATGCAGCCTAGAACTGTGTTGGCTTTTTTCCAGCTGCTGCACACTGCTGGCTCATATTTAAATGGTTGTCCACTAGGACTCCAAGATCCCTTTCACAATTACTACTGTTGAGCAAGGTGTTAGGCTTGATTAGTGTTTGGTGAGGGATTACCAAGGAATATCAAAGCTGTAGGCTACATGGGAAATGTTGGAAAAAAATATTGGAAGAAAGCAATACAAGCTACCTCTGTATTTTGCCAAGAAAACTACTTGAAATCATGAAATCAATGAAATCAAGAGGGTATTTCACATGGTCACTCATTTATTTATTGTCAGAGATGAACCTGGAAGCCATCCCTCAGTCTTCAGGCACTGCATCACCTTCCAGAACAAGTTAAACAACTGTTCCCCATAGCATATAACCATTCACTACCAACATTCTAATCTTGACGAAGTCTCAGTTTCTTGGCTCTGATCCTGTCTATTATTGCAGTCAGGCACTGATTAAGCACTTTGATGTATGTGATAAAGAGGCAAGATAATGTTATGCGCTGTTGGCATAATGATGACTATTTTAACAGTCGGAATGATCTCACACAATAGCATCCTGTAGCATTTAAAACTAGATGGGGGATAAATAAAACTGAAAGTCCCTCAGTAGGGAGAAAGCTATACACATATGAACAAAAGAAGGACAAATGTGTTCACCTACACTTAATCCAGACCTTCCTGAAAAATGTTCTGATATTAAAAGCCACTGAAGGATCCAGGAGACTCAATAGGATTGTGTCCCCCATGTCTGACCTGAGTGACAGAGTATTTCAATATTAAAACCAGAAATAAATCCTGCTTCAGATGGATTTAGAAAATCATTTTTATGAAGAATATCTGAATTTGCCATCACTTGCTTTGGTATTTAGCTCAACATAGTGTCCTCTACATAATTTAGATTTAGTTTTCATATTTCTATCCAACAAAACCAAAAACATGTCTAGGAATGATAGAAGTCCAACATACTGTATCTAGAGGTCTTAAAATTGGGATAACTACTTCAGATTGTAACTGTATGTATTCTATGGTAGTTGGAAGATAGAGTTCCTTCCATAAATTTTTCTAATAATGATTGGATGAGTGAAGTTGATGCCTTTCACAATTTCTTCATTTCTTATTTTAGTTCTACATATCTACAGCATGTTGAATATTATGCCTAGTGTATTACATGCATGCATTTGAATTTGCTGTCTTTGCAATGAAATCATCCAGGGAGTCATACTCCTAAACAGCAACATATTTGGATAACTCAATATATTTCACCCCATTATTTACTTACAGCATTTGGGCTCAAATACACATATAATCACTGTACACTACAGATTTAAATATATTTAACAACCATGTTAAATAAACCTGAAAAAATGCTACAAAGGGCTAATGGATATGTTTCAAATTTTGAGAGTTTGTTATGGTTATGTGTACAAAGTGGCTGCTGTATGACCAAAACACTCGTAATCTGGAAGAACACTAGCAAGGTTGCTCTGTATCATACCCAAGCAGGGCCCCTCCTCCCCCAATGTTTTTTTTTCTTTTCTGGACAAGCACACTTTAACCTACTTTGCTACTTTCTCAGGATGCATTTTGAAATTTATATGGAGCAAAGTATTATTCTACTAAATAAAATTGAGGCCAAATTATATATGATTGCTTAAATCTGTCTAATCAAGTAGGATTGCTTCAGTCTGATTCGTGTACAGTTTTTCTCTGTCTCAAAATGTTAAAAAAAAATCTAAATTCAAATGTTAAAAAAACCTCATGGGAACAATTTTACATTTTTTAGTGATGGATAGCTAAAATATCCTAATAACCAAAATGCAAAGGATCGACTTCCAGTTCCGGCGGCTGACAGCGACGGGCAAGCTTTGCTCGCCCCGCGCTTTCCCGGTGGGCTCCCCACTCCTTAGGGGGCACAGGATGCCCCGTAGAGGCTCCTGCCAGAGGAGCGGCACCACGGGGGATCCCCTGGATCGGCAGCGGCCGGGGGGGGCTCCCCACCTCGCTCTAGGCACTGGGGAGCATGATGGGGGACGCTCCGGCGTCTTCGCTGCGAGGCTGACGGAAGAAAAAAACAAGCAGAAGGATGCGGCTGCGGTGCGGTGAGGCGACAACTCCCTCTCATCCCCTTCACTAATTTGGAAAAATTGCCAGCAGTCTAAACTTCACCTTCGGCTTGGCTGGATAAGCGCGGCTGGAGGGAGGGGGATTTCCCCCCCCCCTCGGACAGGCGGCTTGAAACAATTTTGCTCTCAGCCCCAAGGGAAGGAGGAGGGGGGAGAGCCAACTAATGATGTCACGCTCCTATTAATGGCGAATTTTGAACCTAAATCTACAATGGAATGATGATCTGGAAAGTTTGGAAACTTTGTTATGCCTCTAAACCCGAAGCTGGCAGGGAAAGATGGCACACTTCCGCTGTCTTCATGAACTGTGAAAATTGACTCCACCTTTAAAACTTCAAGCTTCCGGTCTTTGTCCCCGTGCTACTCAGACAAATCTCTTGTCGATTGCTACCTTTTGGACTCCCTGGCGTGAAAAACTTTACTCTATTGCCAGTGTGACTAGAAAAATTCCCTTCTGCCTGGACCTCCTGTCTCCTGGTCTCTCCTGGCTGTCCTATCCCTCTGACTGATCACTCTCTGCATTGACTAAACTCTTTATTTTACAAACAATGCCTCCTAAAAAACCACCTCCTGGGAAGCCTGGCTTTGCTGCCTCTGCCCCGACATCTACAACATCCAGTCCGAGTACACAATCAACGATAACAGCTTTGATGCAACCTAAAACTACAGAGACTGAATTTCAACAAATGTTTCAGCAACTTCTACAGGGACAAGAGGAAATAAAAAGACAACTAAAAGAGATGAAAGAAGAAATTAAAGAGAACCAGGCACAAATTAGCAAAAACTCACAGAGACTGGATCTTTTGGAGGGTGGGACAGCTGAGATGAGGGAGGGGATGGGGGAGGGTGCAGAAGGGGAACAAAGAAATTGATACCCAACAGATGAAAATAGAATTTGAGAGAATGTCCTTTTATCTTAGATTTCAAAATGTGGTGGAGAAAGATGATGAAGACATAAGGGACATTATGATAAGTATTTTGGCTGAATATATTCAGAAAGAGAAACAACAGATGGGGTGGGAACTAGACTTGGTTTATAGAGTGAACTCAGCTTATGCTAGAACACACAATGTACCCAGGGAGGTACACATTAAGTTCCTCAGAAAAAGTACAAGAGATGAAATTCTGAGTGCACAAAGGGGGCAAGCTTTGAAATACCAGGACAGGCAAATAACCATTCTGAAACAGATCCCCAAGAAAGTGAGGGAAAAAAGAAAAAGCTATTTGCAATTAGCGAAGAAATTATACCAGAAGGGTGTGTGGTTCAGATGGCTGATGCCTGAAGGTATGCTAGTATTCTGGGAGGACACAAGAGTTAGAATTAATACACCCATAGAGGCGCAGGCCTTTATGGAAAAAACAAAGCCCTCCTAGAAAAACCAGATGACCCTACACCAGATACACAGGACACGGGAGGGGCCGGAGCTCTGCCAGCAGGGGGAGATGGGGCAATACCGAGAAAACTCAGATCACAAAAATGAATAAGAAAATCTGCTTGACATAAGTTGACCGAAATTATTAATTGAATTTATATGCTGACTATATGTTACTATTTAGTAATGAATTTTGTGTAAATGTATACTTTGAGTATGGAGGGAGGGGGCACCTACCGCACACTGCAACTGCCAAAATTTGTACCTTTCCATTACCTTTTTCCCTGTAAATTTTTAAAAAAACCAATAAAACTTTGTTTAAAAAAATGCAAAGGATCTACACACTGTAGTAATAAAAGTGAAGGAGCAAAATGAACAAATGGAACTAAAATTAAATATAAAGGAGACTGCTCTAGTGACAACAGTTAGAACAACAAAAGAGAATTAACAATGAAGGTATAAAAGTGGTGAATAGCTTCTGCTTTTTAGAATCAACCATTAACATTAGAGGAACAAGCAGTCAGTTGGGTGCAGATTAGCATTTGTTAGAGAAGACATGAAGGCCTTGGAAAAAATAGTCAAATGCCTGATAGATGTTTGATAGAATCAGTATTTCTAAATGTGTCTTCCTTCAAAGGACACATTTATGAAGACTCATCCCTGGTTGAAAATGCACTTCCAAAATGCACTTCCCTGGTTGAAAATTCCCTGGTTGAAAATGCACTTCCAAACTAGCAGAAGTCAAAACCCAAAGATCAGCTCTGTGGCAAAATTCTCATATACTTAAGATCAAGACTAAGCAAGACTGCCGTCTCTCTGTTATTTTTAATGTTTTTTAATTTTTGATTGAGAGCCACCCAGAACTGATTAGAAGATGGGCAGAAGATTTTAAATAAATAAACCAATAAGGATTAGGCCTTGATAGTACTAGGATGAGATTTTTTCAGGGAACAGTGAGTCTGTACACTAAAGAAACATGTTATATACTCATAAAACTAAGGAACCAAATAAGTTGGTATGTTTAAAAATGTGACCCAGTTTCCCACACTCCAATCCCAACCTCATCTAGTTTTTTCTCCAGAGGATATCCCAAATATTTACTGAAAAAGAGCAAGCAAGAGACCATAGAAAATGTTCAAGTGGTGCACTATTAGAAAAGAGTATGCTAAATACCTGGAAGCTGCTTTGCCATTAATTTAAATAGCAGATAGGAATCTGAGGAGAAGCAAAAACGACTGAAGCATGTCAAATACTTCAGACTTGTCACTACATGCTAGGTTCTCATGTAGCTGAGAAATGTATCATGTCTTTCAGCAGATTTATATACGCCTATAGCCAGTGCATCATAAAACAAATAGCTGTGAAGTATTTAATCTTTTTAATGACTATGAGGCATTTTAAAATGTTCTTTGTTTGAACAGCTGTACACACATGATTCCTCAGGAAGAGGAAGTATCAGTGTGAGTATCATATTTGTCAACAACAAACATTTTTATATTTATGTATTTTAAGATTTGGATAGGAAATAAAAGCATGACATTGGATTCATTTAGCAGACTCATTATTGGTTTAACAGTTTAAATCAATACTTTTGCCTCGAAGGCACACACAATTGATCTTGGGCTGTATATTAATTATGTTCAAAAATAAGATGCAGATTTCTAAGTTACATAAATTTATGTACTGATATAACTTTTAAAGGAAAAAAGCAAGCAAATAGAAAATAATTATTGCAAATTATTCTTAATATAAACAGTAAGTTGTAAGAGAATGGCAGTGCTGGCTGGCAATGGGTGGCTGTAGTTGGCAGAATCTAGAATAGGTGTGTCAATCTGATGTCAGGCTTCCAAATAACATCCAAAATTAAATCAGAGTCCAAAGCAAAGTATTGCTCAAAATTCCAATTTATTAAGAGAGTCATGTTGGCACACCTGGGAAAACCCAAATCTGAAAGCTTCCTGGTTTTCCCCACCCAATAGAAAGTTCAAGATCCTGCCCCCACCCCCACAAATCCATCACATGGTCCAATCTTCCACTGCCATGCTAGCAGTTCCACCCATCCAGTTCCGGTCAGGTGCAGAGGTGTAGAGACAAAGGATGACCTTGGATTCTAGAAAGAAATTTTATTCTGACAATATCACATTCTACTCCTTACTATCCCCCTCCCAATTCCCCACTAATGAAACAGCATAGTAGAATAGAATATTAGTGTGGCAGGCCAAAGATCCCAAAAGGAACCGGCTGCCGGCCTGACAACTGGATTTCTTTGAGGGCTGGATCAACATTGTAGTTCTCCGCTGGTCGGCCAGGGAGACAGGAAAGACCCTTCTGGCCAAAATGGGATGCAGGGGGCTGCACGATCCCCCCATACCCCTTTTTGACTGGCAGAGTGTTGCAGGCCATCCAGGCCAAAAATGGGGATTGGGGTGTGCACAGTCCCCTGCCCCATTTTTGCTGGCAGAGTGTTGCAGGAGGCCGCTCAGGCTGAAAATGGAGCATGGGGTGGTGGTGCGTGCAGTCCCCCATGCCCCATTTTGACCAGAAGAGGCACTGTAGGCTGGTCCTTTGCTATTTCCAGGCCGGCCCCAGGGACCAGATTTAAGCACCCTGCCAGCCCATGGGCCTTGAGTTTGACACCGCTGATCTAGATGACGTCTGTAGGATAGGCAAACTATCACTCCCTGCTTTCCCCTCCACTCCAAAACATCATAAAAACTAGTAAAAACTAGAGCTACATAAAATCTCTTCTTAGTGGAAGTAGAAATCTATAATGCCTTTACTAGAGGCAGAACCAATAACACACATCTTTCTTTCCTGGTTTAATTAAACTTTCTGTCTAAGTACAAGATTAGAGCTCTTTTAAAACAAATAATCAGTTCTAGTGCTAACCTGTCTCTCCCCCTTTTCTCTCTTTCCCCACACCAAAAACCTGAAAACCAGCCTGGAAAGTTCCCGGGCTTTATAGAGACAGACATTTCAATGGAAGCCAGTTGTCTGGCCATCCAAGAACCAAAATTGGACAATTTTCAACAACTGGAAGGAAAGAAGAGTACCTACAGCAGCTTCAAGCAGCCAAGAGATACCAGGTGCATTTTATTTATTCTGGTCTCTGGTGTTTGACTGTAATAAACTTGATTTGAAATCTGCAAAAATATATTCATAAACAATTTAGATGAGGGGATAGAAGGGGAACTCATCTGATTTGCAAATGACACCAAACTGGTAGGTATAGCCAACACTCAAGAGGGAGAGTAGGTAGGTAGAGGGAGAGAGAGAGAGAGAGAGAAATACAGTAGGTAGGGAGAGTAGGTAGGTAGGTAGAGGGACAGAGAAAGAAATACAATAGGTAGGTAGGGAGAGAGAGAGTAGATAGGTAGGTAGAGGGATAGAGAGAGAGAGAAAAAAACAGAAGATAGGGAGAGAGAGAGTAGGTAGGTAGGTAGGTAGATAGAGGGATAGAGAGAGAGAGAGAAATACAGTAGGTAGGGAGAGAGAGAGTAGGTAGGTAGAGGGATATATATATATATATCCCTTTTAAAAGATTGCTTGACTATTTACTACCACAGTGTTCTGCTTTGAAGAGGTAATATAGAGGAGATTCCATTGAAGCTTTGAATCAGATCTTTAGATAAGTTTGAGGTGTTGAATCAAACTGGGAGGGAATTTTGAGTATTGCAATGAGTTCTCTGATATTAGCATGAGTAGGTGGCAAATGAGTTATATCACCTTTCAAAACCCTGCCTATCAAAGCACTTGCAGAGGTGCAGCTCTGCTATTTGTGTAGAGTGATTCACCTGTGGGGAGAAACAGAAAACAAAATAGAGACTTACATTGATTCTGCTCTGTCTCTCTTTTAATGAGTCTTGCTTTTTCTTGCCTCCATACCATTTTATTCTTATTTTTCTTTGACTCACCTGTAGTACAGTCCCTGTTAGTTTGGTGTCCAGTATTTCTCTTCCTTTGTCATTGGCATTTAATCAGGCTTATTGATCAGATAATTTTATCACTGGCATTTAATCAGATTTACTAATAAGGGAATTTTATCACTGGCATTTAATCAGCTTATCTTACAGTTGTACTTAAAGCAGGTGAAGATAATACCTGGTATGCTAATTTTCATATGATTCCATGACTAATGTTTATACAAAGATTTTAATTGCAGTGTTAGCAAATACATTACAAATAGTTATTAAAAAGAATCATTGTTATGTCATTGTTATTTACTTTGCATGTCCTCGCCACAAATGGAGGATGTGCACACTTCCTAGAAAAGTGAAAAGTCTGGGAGAAGGTGGGTTTGACGTCGCTACAACATGACATGCAATCTTGGGGCTCGAGGATTGCTGTAATATCTCTGCTGCTGTACGGCCCTTTTTGGATCTAAACCGTCCCGCAGAGAAGGTGATAGAGAAGGGCACATCCTGCTGATCTCAGGGACATCATGAAGTCCTTGATTGATCCAGGAGAAGCTCTTTTTCTGGCTACAAGAGAAGCAGTCATTGAAGCTGCACCACGTTGGGATAGCCCCCTGCAATGGAAGCAGAGCAGGAGAAGAGAGTGTCGAAATTGGTGAGAATTTTTTTTTACTATTGGAGAAGAGAATACCCCAAAAGACTTAGAGCAAAATTAAAATTGAAGAGAGAAGAGAGTAAGCGGCGGATGAAGCCTCTATTAAAATTAGAGTGTTATCTTTTTTTCCCCTTAACTTTGTTTATTTTTTTTTGATGGAATTCTTACAAATGCCTCTTACTTTTTAAATTGGACTCGTCTCTTTTTTCCTTTTTCTTCTAATTTTCCTCACTTTTTGTATCTGTGGAGCAAGAATCTCTTTCTTTTTGCAACGTTTGGGTGGATTTTACCTTTTAAATATTTTTTTCTCTCAAGTCTGGAACAAAGAAAAGGGTAAAAGTAGAAGAAAAAGAAATAACACTGTTGTTTGTTTAATAAAAATAAAAAAAATGAAAAAAAAAAGAGTTCAAAAAATTCCAGAAAAATATGAACAAAGTGATAAGAAAATTGTTGACATCAATAGCAAACTGAGAGTGGAGGGAGATGATACATGTGGAATATTGAAAAGAGAGGTTGATGAACTGGATCTCTATCTCAGACCTCAAAACATGGAAGAAGAAAAGGGAGAAACTCTGGCAGAAACAATGAGAGTAATTTTGGCAGAAGCACCAGTGTTAACCAAAGGCAAGCTGATGGAAGGAACAGATGGAGGGTTTTGAGTTCTTAAAAGATATGCAATGAACAACAAGTTGCCAAGAGAAGTCCGCATGAGATTTTTCAAGAAATTAAATAGAATACAGATTTTACAAATGGCAAGAGATATTGGATGGCACTATTACTGGAAGGATACAGGATGATGAAATGAAATGTTACAATAAAAATTAAGTTAAACTTAGTCAAATTTTGCAGGCAGAAAACCATATTTTTATTTTTACTGTTGCCTTTTTATATTTGTGTTGTAATTGTACTGATAAATAAATAAAGGGAGACTAGGATAGATCTATTTCGAGCTAATTAGCTCTCATCAGCTAGCCATACCCTTACTGGGATTAGAACCTGCATGGTCTTTGTGATAAGCCGAAGGACAGAAAGAGGGAGTAGTGACCTTCCTCCCATATTTAGTCATACCAGGGGTTGTAACACAAATACATACCTATTTCCCTGGCTCAACTGATAAGGAAGAGAACCCGTGGCTGAGTGGTTAAGACTCCTGCCTAAGATATATACAGCCCGGGTTCTAATCCCAGTAAGGGTATGGCTAGCTGATGAGAGCTAATTAGCTTGAAATAGATCTATCCTAGTCTCCCTTTATTTATTTATCAGTACAATTACAACACAAATATAAAAAGGCAACAGTAAAAATAAAAATTTGGAGATTAACCTGGATATATATATTTATATATATATATATATATATATACACACACATACATACATACATACATACATACATACATACATACATACACACATATATATATATATACACATACATACATACATACATACACACACACACACACACACACACACACACACACACACACACACACACACACACACACACACACACACACACACATATATATATATATATATGTTGTACTTGTGCTGATAAAATAAAGGGAGACTAGTATAGATCCATTTCGAGCTATTTAGCTCTCATCAGCTAGCCATACCCTTACTGGGATTCGAACCTGGGCTGTGTTATACACTAGGCAAGATTCTTAGCCACTATGCCACAGGCTTCTCCTCCTTTATCAGCTGAGCCAGGGAAATAAGTATGTGTTTGTGTTACAACCCCTGGTATGCCCAAATATGGGAGGGAGCTCACTCCTCCCTCTTTCTGTCCTTTCGGCTCATCACAGAAAACCATCCAGGCAGAAACCCATATTTTTATTTTTAATGTTGGAACAGCACAAATTATGCGGGAAGAGGAAATTTATGAGGCAGGAAAATAAGTTGTGGCAATGATGAGAAAAGCTCAAGATCAACCCACAGTCAATAAGAAAGACCATATGCTGTACTTTCTCCCACTGCCTCCCCTCAGAACAAAAAAATGAGAAGACTATACCCCCCCATAATGTTTTTTCCCCATTTTTTTATTTTTTAAATAAAAACAAATAAAACCATCCTCCATTGCAAAATTGTAGAAAGTGTGTAAATTGGTTACACAGAGTTTTCGTGCATCCCTTCCTCTGTCATCACCTCTAATTCATATCAAATTATCTACTTTACATCATATATATTTATATATATTGCTATCATCATACCTCATCCTTCGTATGACTATAGTTGTTTTAAGGTCCCTTTATAACAAACATTCCAAAATTTAAAACAAAACCACATAGTGGCATTCCCTTATCTATTTTCAATATCATCCAATCACATTATACTTTTACAACACATTCAAAAGAAAAAAATAATTACGTTTAATAACAAAGTTTTTAAATCTCTTTTCTTAATCATTGTTTACATTTTTATTCAATTTCCCTTTTATCTGTTAATACAAATTATTACATTATCATTATCAGTCATTTATTTAACAATATTTGACTAAGTTTAACTTACTTTTTCCCCTTTTTTCATCATTTAAATTTTTTACCAAATTTCCCCTTATCAAATCAATACATACATACATACATACATACATACATACATACATACATACATACATACATATATATATATATATATATATATATATATATATATATACACACATTGTTATCCTTATCAATTATTTATCTAACTTTATCCATTAACACTACATTTTTAACATAATGCTCTAATTTTAACAAAAATTTTAAACCTCTTTTCTTAATCATTGTTTACAATTTATATCCAATTTTCCCTCTTAACATGTCAATACAAATTATTACATTATTATCATTATCAGTCATTAGTTTAACTGTGTTTAACTTACTTTTTCCCCTTTTTTCACCATTTAAAATTTATACCAAATTTACAAAGTTTTTAAACCTCTTTTCTTAATCATTTACAATTTATATCCAATTCCCCTTTTATCCTGTCAATACAAATTATTACATTATCATCATTATCAGTCATTTATTTAACGATAGTTTGACTAAGTTTAACTTACTTTTTCCCCTTTTTTCACCATTTAAATTTTTTTACCAACTTTCCTCTTATCAAACCAATACATATAAATATATACATTGTTATCCTTATCAATTATTTATCTCACTTTATCCATTAACACTACATTTTTAACATAATGCTCTAATGTTAACAAAATTTTAAACCTCTTCTTAATCATTGTGTACAATTTATATCCAATTTTCCCTTTTATCATGTCAATACAAATTATTACATTATCATTATCAGTCATTTAGTTTGACTATGTTTAACTTACTTCCCCCCTTTTTACCATTTAAAATTTATACCAAATTTCCTCTTATCAAACCAATACATATGTATACATTGTTATCATTATCAATTATTTACCTAACTTTATCATTATCACTACATTTTTAACATAATGCTCTAATTTTAACTAAATTTAACTAGTATTTTATTATTAGTTTTTATATCTCAACCTGTGTCTTTCCAATAATAGCACAGTCCTATTTCTTTTGCCATTTGTGGAATTGATCTTCTGGTTATTTCCTTAATCAAATTTGTTTAGACCTCTCTTCGCAGCTTGTTGCTTATTACATATCTTGTAAAATCTCAAAACCCTCCATCAGCTTCCTTAATCAGTTTATCTTTGGTTATCAGTAGTGTTTTGGTCAAAATTTCTCTCCTTAAGTCCATCCATTCTTCTTTTTTTTTCTTTTTTATACCATGAAATCTGTAGTAAAGCACCTTTCCATCTATCTTTCCTTTCCTTGTTCCACTCTTTCCATCTCCAACCACACTCAGTTCACTGTCAATATCCACGGTTATCTTGCCTCTTTGTTCATCCCTCCCCCCCCGAGTTTTTAGGACTCCAGCCTCCACTTTTTCCATTTGCTGAATATCGTCTATTTGCTGAGTATCTTCCATTTTTCCATCAGGTTTTGCCACATTAAAGTTTATATTTTCAATATTTTCTAATTTCTTCTCAGTTCTCTCTGTTGTGTTTAATAGTTTTTGAATTCCCGACATAATCTGTTGTAGTGTTATGGGTTCTTTTTGAAGTTGTGTCATCCTTGCAATTAATAAACACTGCCACTCTAGTTTAAAAACAAATCTTTGTTTTCACTTCTTTCCAGCTAGCAACAAGCATCCAGAGAGCATCTACGTAAACAATCCATGCCCTTCTTTAAAAACAAGCTGAAGCCTTTGAAGTGCAAGTTCAAAATGATCAAAGGGAAAAAAGAAAAAGCAATGTTTCCAGGTCTCAACCTTCAACCTCCAAGTGGCAGTGTAACTTCTTTTCCTTCTAAGGTTACTACCCTCTTTATATATCTTTTAAATCTTTATGTTTCAGGCTTAGAAGAAATAAAGTTCTTAAATGAAACCAAATAAAACAAAAAAATCCATCCCAACCAATATCGTAAAAGTAAAAGAAAAAATTTAATCCATAAATAAAAAAGAAATAGAAGAAGAAAATCTGAAACTTTCACTTTAAAAAGTAAAAAAATGTTCACAAAACTTCCATCGATATAAAAAATAAAATAATAAAAAGATAACACACTGTCCAATAATGCTTAATACAATAATAATAATACAATAGTAGAGTTGGAAGGGACCTTGGAGGTCTTCTAGTCCAACCCCCTGCCTAGGCAGGAAACCCTATACCATTCCAGACAAATGGCTATCCAACATCTTCTTAAAGACTTCCAGTGTTGGGGCATTCACAACTTCTGGAGGCAAGCTGTTCCACTGATTAATTGTTCTAACTGCCAGGAAGTTTCTCCTCAGTTCTAAGTTGCTTCTCTCCTTGATTAGTTTCCACCCATTGCTTCTTGTTCTGTCCTCAGGTGCCTTGGAGAATAGCTTGACTCCCTCTTCTTTGTGGCAACCCCTGAGATATTGGAACACTGTTATCATGTCTCCCCTAGTCCTTCTTTCTCTTAAGCTAGACATACCTAGTTCCTGCAACCGTTCTTCATATGTTTTAGTCTCCAGTCCCCTAATCATCTTTGTTGCTCTTCTCTGCACTCTTTCTAGAGTCTCCACATCTTTTTTACATCGTGGCGACCAGAACTGAATGCAGTATTCCAAGTGTGGCCTTACCAAGGCAATATAAAGTGGTATTAACACTTCACGTGATCTTGATTCTATCCCTCTGTTGATGCAGCCCAGAACTGTGTTGGCTTTTTTGGCAGCTGCTGCACACTGCTGGCTCATATTTAAATGATTGTCCACTAGAACTCCGAGATCCCTCTCACAGTTACTACTATTGAGCACGGTACCACCTATACTGTACCTGTGCATTCCATTTTTGTTGCCTAAATGTAGAACCTTACTCTTTTCACCATTGAATTTCATTTCATTAGATAGTGCCCAATGTTCAAGTTTGTCAAGATCCTTCTGTATCTTAAGCCTATCTTCTGGAGTGTTGGCTATTCCTGCCAGCTTGGTGTCATCTGCAAATTTGATGAGTTCCCCATTTATTCCCTCATCCAAATCATTGATGAAGATGTTGAAGAGTACTGGGCCTAAAACAGAGCCTTGGGGTACTCCACTGCATACTTCCCTCCATGTAGATGCAGTTCCATTGAGGACTACACGTTGAGTGCGGTTGGTCAGCCAGTTACAAATCCATCTGGTGGTGATGCTGTCTAACCCACATTCTTCTACTTTATCTAGTAGTAGGTTATGGTCTACCTTATCAAAAGCCTTACTGAAGTCCAAGTAAACTATATCAACGGCATTCCTCTGGTCCACTAATTTTGTCACATTATCAAAGAATGCAATAAGATTAGTCTGGCATGATCTGTTTTTGACAAATACATGTTGACTTTTGGCTATTACTTTGTTTGCTTCTAGGTGTTCGCAAATTCGTTGCTTGATTATTTTTTCCAGAATCTTTCCTGGTATTGAGGTCAGGCTGATAGGTCTGTAGTTTCCTGGATCTATTTTTTTCCCTTTTTTGAAGATGGGAACCACATCAGCTCTTTTCCAGTCCTCTGGTAGTTCCCCGGTGTTCCAGGATCTCTGAAAGATATAATTCAGTGGTTCTGAGATCTCGTCTGCTAGTTCCTTCAGAACCCTGGGGTGTAATCCATCCGGTCCTGGTGATTTCAACTTGTCTAGGGTAGACAGGTGCTCACTTACCATTTTCTTCCCTATTTCAATTTGTGTTTCTAATCTGATTTTTGTGGTGCTGCTTTTTGGACTGTTTTATCCCTTTGTGTAAAGACAGATGCAAAACATGAGTTAAATAGTTCTGCTTTCTCCCTGTTGCTTGTCACCTTCTTGCCACTTTCTCCTAGCAATAGACCAATTGTTTCCTTAACTTTTTTCTTGTTTTTAACATGTTGGAAGAAGCTTTTTTTGTTAATTTTTACTTTTGTGGCAAGCCTTTCTTCATTGTGAGCCTTAGCTTTCCTCACTTCATCTTTACAGGCTCGGGCTGTTTGCTGATATTCTGCCTTAGTTATGTCCCCCTCCTTCCACTTTTTATACTTACCTTTTTTGTCTTTCAGTTTGTCAGATAGTTCTTAATGCAGCCATGCTGGTTTCTTTTGGGAGCTGATATTTTTCTTCTTCATTGGTATTGTGCTAGACTGGGCTTTTGTAATCTCATTTTTCAAAATTTCCCAAGCTTCTTGAGTTGTTTTCCCCTTGAGGATTCCGCCGCTTATTTCCTTTTCTTTACCAATTTCATTTAACTTCAGTCTTTTTTGGCCATAATGTTAAATTACAACTCTCAACAACCCTTGACAGCAGGGGTGACCTCAAGGTAGGGTGGATTAAAAAAGGGAAGATGGTAGCAGTGCCTGTGCTGAAGTCTGTGCAATTATCAGAGCATGTGATCATAAGCATCACCTTTACTGTTTTCACACCAAACATGCTCCACCATTGTGAATACTCCTGCTAGGTACCATGCCCTCTAAAGTGGATTTCTGAGTCTCAGCAAGGCCTCACCTGTCAGAGTTAGAATAATGGGATGAATATCCCCAAAAGGAAGCAGCTCTGTTGTTAATCTTAGCCATGGTGGCATGAAAGCAATGGCTGAGCCACCATTTTATTTATTTTTTTATTATTTATTTACTGAATTTTTCGGGGTATAAGACGCACCTTTTTCCCTCAAAAAAGGCTGAAAATATGGGTGCATCTTATATACTGAATATAGTATTTGTTGCCTCCTGAAACCCCGCCCCTTCACCAATGGCCGTGCATAGCTTTTAGGAGGCTTTCAGAGAGCTCCTAGTGGCTGGGGAGGGCAGAAATGAACAAAAAATGGCCCGTTTTTTGCTCAATTTTGCTTCCCCCTCAGCCCCCAGGAGCATTCTACTAGCCTCCTACAGCCTATTCATGCCCTTTTTTTTGGAAAAAAAACCAAGAGGGCCGTTTTCACGAAAAACGGGCCATTTTTGGGAGGTTTGCAGAGTGCAAAAACTTTTTTTAAAAAAAATGCCTCTTCAAAACCTTGGTGTGTCTTATACTCTGGTGTGTCTTATACTCTGAAAAATATGATATTACCATCTATCCAAACTGACTCTGGTTTTGTTCCTGCTTCTTCATTAATCCAAAAGGGAAGGTCAAAATAAGAATTTAACCCAGCTTTTTATATACCTGTATCTCTGCTTTCCCACCTCAGAAAGTTGTCAAAAAACTATAAGCCTGAATAAAACAATGTCCAATAATATTTCAAATAAATAGTAGAAGTATTATATACAATAAACATTCAAGCATCATCAGGAATTGTCAAATGGTTTTCCAAAATTGTAAAAAAAAAACCTGAACATTTGACTCTGGAATAGAGGGGGAGAAAAAGTAAGCGAGTCCATTTCTGGCAGCTTTACAGGAAGAAGATGGTCCTGACTTTACATCTAATGGAATAGCAGCTCCTGGAAGAAGGTCTCCACCACTCTTTACTTCTTCAAATGAATATAGGCAGCCAGTCATAAGAACTCAATGAACTGTCAAGAAATGAAAAAAGACTTAATAACAAAATTTTCTAATCCTCCTTTCCAAATCACTGTTTACAATTTACATCCAGTTTCCTTATGCTGTACCCATACCTATATATATGTTATTATCATTATCCCTCCTTTATTTAACTATATCCTGTATCATAACATTTTAACTAGTTTTAAATTATTCTCTTCCTTCTATCAACCTGTATCTTTCCAGTAGCAAAATAGTCTCATATCTTCTGCCATTTGTGGTGTCAGTCCTCTAATCATCTCCTTAATCAACTTTGTATGGACTCTTTTTAGCAACTCCTTGCTTATAAAATCTCTCATGCAATCTCGATGCCCTTCTTCTGTTTCCTTAATCAGTTTATTTTTGATTGTTGGTAGTGTTATCAATGATATTGCTAATAAAATTTCTCTCTTTAAATCCATAAATTCTTTTGTTTTCTCTTCTGTATCTTGCCATCTGGGGTAGATTTCCCCTCCATTTAATTCCTCTTTCAGTATTCCACTCTTTCCATTTTCAGAGACAAACCAATCACCATAAATATCAGCAATTTTAATTTCTTTATATTCATTTTCCTCTTCGATTTTTAGGATTTTAACCATCACTTTTTCCACTTGATAAACACCTCCAACTTCATCATATTTTGCTGTTAGATGCTCTAAGTTTAAGTCTTCCAACTTCTTCTCTATCTTCTCATATGTGTTTGATAATTTCTGTATTTCTGAGAATAACTTTTGCAGACTTAAAATTTCTTTCTGCTGTTGAAATTGTGCCATTATCTCCAGCTAACAAACATGGCTGCTCTAGCTTGGAAGGTTAACAAGATTAAGCATAGATTCACAATAATGTTTTATTTTCACTTTTCTCTGGTTAAAGATATACTTCAAAGGGACATCTGTATACTTTTCTTCTTATCACTCTCTATAAACAAGCAGTGAGACCTTAAAGTGCCAAGCCAGGATAATCAGTGAAAAAAAAAAGTATTTCATTTCCAATACACAAACCTCCAGCCTCCGAGTAGCAGTGTTATTGTTGCAATTTTCTTTGTTTCTTTTTGTTTCTTTTTTGTATTTCAAGTTTTAAAAAAAGTCAGATTCTGAATGAGTTAGAAGAACACCCACAGTAATGAAAGAGGAGAATTTTAGTCCATAGGTTACAAAGAATAATAAAAGAAAAAAATAGAAGAAGAAAACTTAATCCATTCATTTTAAAAGGCTTGCATAAATTCCATCCATGAAGATAGCATTTAAAAAGTAAGATAACCCACTGTCCAAAACCATTCCAAACTTAATTCCACCGCTTATTTCTTCTGTTCTCCAATTTAAATTAATTTTAAGTTTTTTATAGGCAGTCTCTTTTAAAACAGTAAAAATTCCTCACCAGCTGGAAACACTTTCTCTTTCCGTATCCTTCCATTTTGGAGCCGCCCTGACTTCATCAGCCTAATGGCTGGATTTTTTGTCGCCAGCTTGAAGAACGTCTCTTAGATTGATCAGGGACTTTGCGATGTCCCTGAGATCAGCAAGACGTATTTTTCCTGTTCACCATCTCTGCGGGACGGTTTAGGTCCGTTTGGACCACCCAGCGGCAAAAGTATCGACAGCGATCTCAGAGCATTGAGTTTACACGTTGTCTCATCGCGACATTGGCTCCTCTTCTCTTTGTTATTAAATATTATGGATGTTTAGCTAGAATAGGACATAAGGATTCAGTGTTATTGGAGGATTTTAGAAATAGTAAATGAAATGCCAGTATGTGGTTATGTATTAAATCTTGGTATATTTTTTGATGAAGGACATTTAAACAATTATAGTCAAATGAAAATGGAGGTATGATGATGATGGTAACATGTATAAATACTGTATCTGAGTTAAAATACTTGAGTTAATATGAATTATGTTTGTTGACTGTGGAAGAGATGCATGAAAGCCTTTTTGTAACCAACTGATACACTTTCTGCAGTATGTAAAGAAGGATGTGTTGTGTTTGTTTTGAAAATAAAAAAATATTAAAAAAAAGAAATGAAAAAAGACTCATTAAATAAACTCAGATTAGAAATTGCTTCATAATGATTGCTGATCATTACAAAATGTTGGATCTTGCAAAGTATAATTATTACTCACTCCAAATTGGAGTAGTAATGTCCAACTGGAACGGCTTGGGTGGGTGTATGACAAGTGCAATTAATTAGAGTCTAAAAGTGATAGCAACAGTAGGCAAACCAAAAAAGTAATTGGATGCTTATTAGCTCCTTTGTCAATGTTCCCACCAGACGTTGCTGCCGGTTCACACCGGTTCGCACGAACCATTGGTGGCCATTTCCCCGAGGTTGGAGAATCAGTAACAATGGCCATCTGGCCACGTCCCCAAACTGGTCCCCCCTGTTGCTGCTCACTCCCCTGCTCGACATTCGTTCGCCCCGCCTGCCTGCCCACTGCTCGCTCACCCCACCTGCCACTTTCCCCGCCCACCTGTTGCTCACTCGCCCTGCCCACTGCTCACTTGCTCAATGCTCGCCCTGCCCATCTGAACCCTATATATGCCTTTGCCAGGTGGCCCAATCCCCAGTGCTGCCATCTTCGCCCATTCACAGCTTTCTTCTCACCAGAGGACTTTTTGGCGCCCTGCGGCCAGTGGCTAGCTGGAAAAGAACCCTCTCAGCCACCTCTTTGCATGCCGGAGGATCAGAGGGCGCTGAAAAGTCCTCCAGTCAGCTGGTAAAAAGAAAGCTGTGCATGTGGGAAGATGGTGGCAGCGACCGGAGGACTTTTTGGTGCCCTGCGGCCAGTGACTGGCTGGAAAAGAACCATCTCAGTTTCCTCTTTGAGAGCTGGTGGCCTGACTGGTGCCCCCGCTGCTCCTGCCAGCCAGGTAGACAAAGGGAATGGGTGGCAGCTGTGGCCTCGGTCTGGCATGAGCTGCAGGCCTGACCTGGGGGGACAGGTTACAGCTCACCAAGGTGGCTTCTGAAATGGCTGCGGGAGTAGCACCCCTTCTCACCTGTGACAGGCCCCATGGTTGCAGCTGTAGGACCCCATTCTTGCAGGTGCATTGAGCTGGGTCACCAGGCCGGCTGAGTCCCTCCCCCCAAAGTGTCAAAAAGTCCCCAAAACTTTCACCACTGGTTCGGTGGCTGTGGCTTGGTGGGGGTCATGGGACTGCATTTGTGTGAATGATGCCAAGTTGGCCACACCCACTTAGCCATTTGCCCCTCCCCCCACCTAGCCAGGCCCACCAAACCAGTGGCGAAAATTTTTGAAACCCAGCACTGGTTCCCATCTACTGAAAGCAAAACACTCTTTGTGTCATTTCCCTTTTCCTATTTTGTACCAATCAACACAAAGTGAGAGTTCCCAAGAGGTGCACTGAAACAATTTTCCACTCAGCCCCCTGGCTGTCTTCCATTCAAAAATGGTGATGCTCAGAGGTGATCAAATCCTGATTATCTCTGCTAAAGAAGTGAACAGAGAGGTGATCAATGCATTTCTATTCTCTCCATAATTAAAAGTCATCCTTTCTTACCAAGTTAATGCACTTCTGTTGCTGTCTAAACATCTCCCACTCCCAATTCATGGAGATAAGCTTCCTGCCAGTCCTACCTATATTCCTTCAGGCGGCTGCAGAAAGAGGAAGGAGAAGAGGATTGACGGAAGTGCAATCACCAGGCAATCTTTTTTGTGCTCTTTCTGGCTGCAATCTTTTCTGGATAAGCCAGTGCCCAAGAGGAGCCTCCCTCAGCTCCGAACCTACTGCAATATATCTGCAAAAGCTGTGAGGATGGGCTTGCACTCATAGTGAACACCATGCTCGGCACACAGAGATTTCACCAGAGGAGCCACCTTGTAGTAATTGTGTCGAGGCATGGTGGGGAAAAGGCTGCAAGAAGAAAAGAGGGTGTCAGGCAGTGGTGGGTATCAAATTTTTTTAGAACCTCTTCTGTAGGTGTGGTCTGCTTTGTGGGAGTGGCTTGCCGGCCATGTAACTGGGTGGGAGTGGCTTGCCAGCTATGTTACTGACTGGGAGTGGCTTGGCAGTCATGTGACTGGGTGGGCGTGGCCAACTTGTAAAATGCGGTGAAACTCACTTAACAACGCTCTTGCTTAGCAATCAAAATGTTGGCTCAGAAACTCTGGCATTGAAGTGTGCAAGTCTTAAAGCTGTCAAGACCCTTGCACCCCTAACCCTTTAGAAAAAAAACCCCAGGGGTGTTCAAACTTGACAGCTTTAAGATTTTAAAGTTTAGATAGGACTCTTAGAGGTGGGCGGGGCGATTGGTGAGCCAGCCAATCAGTGAGCAGCGAGCATGGCAAGCGTGGTGTGGATGGGTGGGGGGGAGGGAGCTGGAACCAGTTGTAAATGGCACGGTAGATTTGTGGAACTCTTCTATAGAAGAGGTTAGAACTGGCAGGAACCCACCTCTGGTGTCAGGTGATGTTCCCAGAACTTTTGCTAAGCCCAAAACATGGCAGCCCTACTTAACATCAACCATGTGTGATGTATGACTGCCCCAAATGTCTCCCACTCCCACAAACACAACTTTCTATGGCCTTGCTCCTTCTCTAGCTCATACTCACTAATGCTCAATCTGGAAGTGCAGGTGCCCAGTGAACCAGTCATTAAACCGTGACCAGGGGGGCCTTTTACCAGGTTTGCCTGGTACGTCAGTTGCGCCCCTTCCTGGATCGGGATGCTCTGTGCACAGTCACTTATGCCCTCGTCCTTTCTCACCTGGACTACTGCAATGCTCTCTACATGGGGCTGCCCTTGAAGAGCACCCGGAGGCTTCTGCTGGTCCAGAATGCAGCCGCGCAGGTTGTCATGGGGGTACCTAGGTGCTCCCATGTTACACCCCTTTTAGGCGGCCTGCACTGGTTGCCGGTTGTTTTCCGGGTGTGATTCAAGGTACTAATTATGACCTTTAAAGCGCTCCATGGCTTAGGCCCAGGGTACCTGCGAGACCACCTACTGCCACCAGTAGCCTCCCACCGTCCAGTACGATCCCACAGAGTTGGCCGCCTCAGGATGCCGTCGGCCAGACAGTGTCGGCTGGTGACCCCCAGGGGGAGAGCCTTCTCTGTGGGAGCTCCTTCCCTCTGGAATGAGCTGCCTCCGGAGCTTCGCATAATCCCTGACCTCTGGTCCTTCCGACGCGCCCTAAAAAGTTGGCTTTTCCAGCAAGCCAGCCTGGCCTGTTAATTTTAACTTATTTTAAATGTATTGTCTTTTACATTTGGTTGTTTTTTGGGATATGTATATAATTTTTGTAAACTTTGGGATGTGTTTTTTTTTTAATGTTGTACGCCGCCCTGAGTCCTTTTGGAGAAGTGCAGCATATAAATCCAAATAAACAGAAAACAGAAAACAGAACCAGAAATGGTCAACATTGCATGTTGCTGAGAGCTAAGGGAGAAAGAGACAGTGGGTGAAGCCCTCCAATTGGCCCTTTTCTTTTCAGGCATTGGTGCTTCCTATCATAGGGAGACTCTGTAACAAGAAACTCTTATTCTTGGCTTGTGGGTCTGGACTTCTGTTTGGTTTCTCTATGTTCGTTCTGGGTTTTCTTAACATTTGAATGTAAAAGTTTGACTCAGACTAGCTCTAATAGACAAAGTACCTTGTACAGTAACCTTGTGCCGAAGAGACTGGCACTGAAATCTTACACGTCAGACATGCACAATTTGAGGGTCCAAGAACAATTGTTATCTTAATTTGATAGAAGAAAAGGAAGAGAACGTTTTAAAATATAAGACTGGAAAGTAGGCATTTACCTTTAGCTTTAAGTACAGTAAATAGAAATGAAAGTGAGAGCCCGTTTGATGTAAGGCAACAGACTAGAAACTGGAAGGCTGTGAGTTCTAGTCCTACTTTAGCCAGAAAACCAGCTGGATGATCTTGGGCCAGTCTTTTTCTCTCAGCCTGAAGAAATTGTTGGCAATTGTACTCTCTATTTCAACCTAACAGCCTGTTGACCACTAAGGCAAATGGTGACAGATAGATGAGGAGAGGGTTTTCACCTGTGCCTCTCTGTCTCTCTCCTCCTTCCCTCCCTCCCTCTCTCTCTCTCTCTTCTTTTCAAGGTGCAGTTCAAATACAAGTGAGGCTTTCTTTTTCCATAAATTGATGCTATATGCAGTATGCCTATTTTCACACTGAAGTGCTTGCTTTTTCCCCAAAGGTTATGATGACTAGAGTACTTTAGTGGTGGTCATGAAAGTCAAAGTCCATGTGCCTCAAAGCATGAATAGATTAAGTGAAAGAGGAGAAAATGAACATATTCTTACATGGGAAGAGACCCAGTCCAGATTTTGGTTATAACTGATGTTCATTGGAATGTGATTCATTTGAGAGACCCAGAGAAACCATGTGCTTTCTAGTAACCTGTGGAAATAAGTAATTTTGAGAAATAAAACTATAACCATTAGAAAATACATTGTTGTCATTCTTTTCATTGACAAACTTCCCATTTTCTGATTTTTTTTACAATATTCTTTTGACTTTGTTCTTACAAAGTCCACCACTTCTTCAAGGGTTATCTTCCTGTGGAAGTCAAGTATCTAAAAAAGATGTTCACCCTGTAGCTAATTGTATCTGTTACCCAGAGAGGCATTTATTTAATTATACTTCAAATATCCAAGGCCTGTCAGAACCTGCTAAACTAGGGTTACGGTTAGTACCGTACCTGTAAATGTATATGTTTTATGTACTCATTTTATGTGTTTGTGGCTATGTTTTGCTTATTTTTTTTGTATATATTTTTTATTTTCAGACAAACACACAACACACAACACATATAACATAAAAGCCTCTTCAATTCCACACAGTGTGTCGATTGGTTACAAAGTCTTTCTGTGTCCTTTCCATAGTCCTCACTTGAATTTGATCAAAATTCACATATTAGCAATCAAGATATCTTTGTATACATTGTTGTTATGCTTCCTCCTATTCTATGGTGGCGGGGCTTGACGACATGCAATCTTGGGTCTCCAGGATTGCTGTCGATATCTCTGTTCCTGGACGGTCCTTTTGGACCTAAACTGTTCTGAAGGAACAGTGATAGAGAAGAGCATGTCCTGCTGATCTCAGGGGCATCTCAAAGCCCCTGATTGATCCAGGAAAAAGCTCTTTTTGCCAGCTACAAGAGAAGCAACCAAAATGGCTGCCAAAGGTTGAGACAAGCCTCTGAAACAGAACCAGTACAGGAGTGTGTCGAATTGGTGAGAATTTTTCTTATTATTAGAGAAGGGAAACCCAAAACAATTGAAATTTAAAATAAAATTGGAGACAGAAGAAAACAAGCGGCAAATTAACTCTGGTCTAAGACGATCGTGTTATCTTTTCTACCTTAACTTCGTTTGTTTTCTATGGATGGACTCTTTACAAATGCTTCTTACTTTTAAACTGGACTGGTCTCTCTTTTTTTTTCTTCTTCCTCTATACTTTCTCCATTTTTTGTATTCATGGATTAAAAGCTTCTTCTCTCATAAGGCTGGGATGGAGTGTAATTTTTACACTTTTTTTTCCTTTCCTGCAGAGAGGCAGAAACAGATGGAAAACAGGTAACATTGCCATCTAGTGGCTAGAGGCTTGGCAATATCTGATAAAGCTATAAGCTTTGTTTACTGAAAGGCTCAGTGGAAAAAGTGTTGTTGATACAGGTGTTCCCTTGAAGGAAAGAGAAAGCTTTGATTTGAAAAACTCCACTGAATTTGTATGACCTAAAAAGTCTCGGATGTTTTGGCAGTGTTTATAACCTGGAAAATGGCACTATGTGAAGAAGAAAAGGCACTAACTTTGCAAAGAATTTTCTTAGAAATTCAAAAAGTCTTAACAATTACAGAGAGAATCAAAAAGAAGAGACTTGAAATTATAGATCAAAATACAAGAAGTACGGGGACAGCTATGAAGTTTGAGGACAGAGCTGAAAAAATAACAGAGACATATGAAAAGCGATAAGAAAATTGTTGACATTGACAGCAAACTGAGAATGGAGGGAAATGACAGGTGTGAAATACGGAAAGGAGAAATTGATGAACCAGATCTTTATTTTGGATGTCAGAAAATAGATGAAGAAAGGAGAGAAAATTTGGCAGAAATAATGAGAGCAAACTCGGCAAAAGCAGTAATGATAACAAAAGTGAAGCTGATAAAAAGAGCAAATACTTGGTTTCGAATTCTTATAATGAACAACAAGTTCTTAAGAGAAGTCCACATAAGACTTATCAAGAAAACATTTAGAATACAGACTTTACAAATGGCAAAATTTGTAAAATGACAAGTTAAGGATTGCATGATAAAATGGACTATCAAAGGTGTATAGAGATACTTCAAGAACTGGAATGTGAAAAACATGAAGGGACATTTTACAATGCATGATAGACCTGTGTGTGTGTGTGTGTGTAGGAGGGAATCAAATACATACAATGGTACAAAGAAATTAGAAAGTTTTCTGGTCCCCCCCCCCTCAATATTGATGTTTTAAAAATATTGAGAAAAGGCCAGAACTCTTTCTATTGGGACTTATAGACAGGCAATTGGAAAAGACTAAAGAAAGATTGATTTTATATGTGATAACTGCAGCAAGATTACTATAGTATGCTAAACCAGTAAAATATTATTTTTACAGAAAACTGCTTTCAGATTTTAAGAATATATTCTGCATTTTCCAGAAATATGTTTGCTACACATGGAACTAATTTCTATACCATGGCAATTCTAGGCACTGGCTGCTTAACTACCTATTCTAATTCAGTTCTTAATAATTTGTAATTAATCAAAGGATATATGCACCAATACTGTGCAAATCAGACAAAATCCTACTTCAATTGTTGCTTTTATTCAGGGTTATTATTTGATCCAAACCC
This sequence comes from Natrix helvetica, assembly GCF_964273705.1. Lineage (NCBI taxonomy): Eukaryota > Metazoa > Chordata > Lepidosauria > Squamata > Natricidae > Natrix > Natrix helvetica. The sequence goes on along the minus strand of NC_138548.1, from coordinate 119,000,294 downwards.
TAGTCTGATTTTGTTCATCAGTTTGAACTGACTGGACAAAAGATGCCCACACTTTCTTTAGCTAAGGATGAGGTTAAGTGTTTGCTGTTTAATTGGTAACTGGAAACAACGTTTATCAATGGGTGCATGAGGGTTAAGTCTATCTTGATTAATTCATCTTAATTCTGATAATCCAATCTATTTAATAGGGAATGGCACAAATGAAAACAAGATTAACTGAATTAAACTTCAGATGAAGCTTCTTGGATGAGAAGCAAAAAGTCTTCAAGGAAAAATCAGAGAATCCAGTTGTCCCTTAAAAAGGGCGCCTTTGGGACAACCATTGTCTTTGCAGCCCAAGAAATAGGGAGGATCCCTTCTGAATTGCCATCCCACATTTCTGCTACCTTAACCTTAACCTTAACCCTAACCCATTAAGACAGATTAAGTTCTTAATTAGGTTTGTGAGGTAATTCTGAGGACATGCCTGGAACACTCAATATCTTACCATTTTTGGTTTTCCTTGCCTGAGCTTTCAGAATATAAAGACATACTTCTTATTTATTACAGCCCAGATTGGCCCATCTACATGAAGGTCACACAGTGATTGAAAAGTCCAGGAGAGGCACTTTCTCTACTTGTTTACCCTAAACTCCATTGTTGAAACATGACTTGCTCAGTATCAAATCTCTCAGGCATATCCTCCCAGTTTATCAGAGGAACTCTTCAGGGATGAGAATTTTCCTCCAGCACCCCCATGGGAAAATGGAAACATTGACTTGTCCATACTATGTGCTCCAACAATTTTTTGTGATTGTGGATCATTTTTCAAATTAATAGTAAGAACTAAACTAGAAGACTTGTTAGGATAAACAACTATTAAACACATCAAAACTGTTTTGGTAATACCAGTTGGTAGACTGTAGTTATTACATTTAAAAATTAAAAATATTACCGTAGCATATAGATTTGGGGAGGGGCATTAGTACATATTAAGGGATGCGGTGGCTCAGTGGCTAAGACACTGAGCTTGTCGATCAGAAAGATTGGCAGTTCAGCAGTTCGAATCACTAGCACTGCGTAATGAAGTGAGCTCCCGTTACTTGTCCCAGCTTCTGACAACCTAGCAGATTGAAAGCATGTAAAAATGCAACTAGAAAAATAGGGATCACCTTTGGTGGGAAGGTGAGAGAATAAAGATAATTGGGTTATTTGGGAAAATGTGAAAACTCCATTTTGAGTCTGAATCTCCATTTTAACTATGCTACAAGCTTAGCATGAATTGCTTGCTTACTTGGAAATTACAAGTTGGAACTGAAATGCAGGGCTGAGGTTATCATGACCTGGCTGAAAATATCTTGATGGGTTTTGGTAGTCCCCTTGTCAAGTGCCCTATGTTCCAGAGATGTTTTGACGGAAGGTGGTCAGTATCATGCTATTGTTTAAGCCCTGAGAAAGTACAAGATGAGAAGTTCTTTGGGGTGTTCTGGGGACATTTCGGAGGGGGCAGCTGACATTTCACATTCATATTACTGGAAACTACCTAAAAGCATTCAAATGTATTTTGAGACATGATATTTCCATGCCAGTCACATAATATCTGCCAACATTGTCATTTAGCACGAACATGGATCGCATGTATCATGCACATGCATTTTTGTAATTGCTTGATGACGTAAGTAAGTAAGTAAATCTTTATTACAGTCAAAGACCAGGAATACACATTAGTTTTTACAATATGTTAAAAAATACTAACATTAAGATATAATTAAAAAGTATTGATGTTAAAAGTGGAAAATAACATACATGTTCTCAGATTGTTCGGGTCATTCCCTGGTTTACCTGGGTGCAACACTGTTAAGTATAGGAGTAAATACAAAGGTCCAAAGATTGTTAGAGATATGTCCAGATAATTGGTACAAGATGACAACTATACTTCTGTGGCCAATTTTTTTCTTATGGACATTGCAGCAGCACAGAACTTTGCCACCGCATACGTGGTAGCTGAGTTTGTGTCCTGGAGGAGAAAGCCTAGATAAAAATTGTCTGCCCTCCCTGGCAATCTCTCTAATAAGGGGAGAATATGTGCAGACCTACAAGCTCTGTGTAGCTCGCAGTGTAATAGAATGTTTGATGACGTATTATGAGATGTCATTTTGTGTATTTAAGGGTTACCTGTTCCACCTGTAACCATTCTTTTTGCCTAGATAATCCTACATGTGCATGCAGTCTATTGATAAGAAGCCTCTTATCAATGAATAAAGCTTTCTGTTGCTTTTAATCTCTTGGCTTTGGTTTTCTTTCTATTTGTAAAAATTATTTGGGATAATTTTTCTCACAATTTGGGGGCTTGTCCGGGATTGGGCAGACAGCTCTGGAGGGCGTCTTCACTGGAGGAGCTGGAGGTACCCTCGCATGTGTTCTGCGAGCCGGACGTTGGTTAAGGGGCTTTCCAGAGGCTGTCCTACTGTTTCCCTGGGCCAAGGAGATTTGGGCAACAAACTGCTGTGTGGGTGACCTGCTGCCATGTGCTTCTGCGGGATTTGGTCAGTAATTGTTTAAACTATACACACGTAGTGGTATGACTTGTGTGTGAAAGTGTGTGTATGATTTGTTTGCTCATAAGCTCTTTGCTGCAGGCCATCTAGAAATATCTTTTTAGCTGAGGGGCAGTAATTACGCAGTTGCAAGTGAGCAGGCAGGCAGGAAACATATTTTTAGCTGTTAGCGTGCAGTGTGTCTGCATATAGCAGGATGTCCAGGTCTTGGGTGAGAAGGGTTGTTTTGGGGCTCAGCAGGATCAGCACATTCCATCTATACCCCCGTCTTCTCCCTTGGGGGATTTGTTAGCTCAGTGGGGAGATGATTGGTTAAAAGCCTACACTGTGAAACTGGATAAGATTACAATGATTCCGTATTGCACGCAGGAGTGGCCCAATTACATTGTGGTTAAGCCAAATTATAGATGGAATAAGTTTGGGGAGGTGGATAAAATCTGGATAGATGTGTTCAAGGTAGTTTTGGAGAAGAGAAAGCTGAAAATGCAGCTGTTATATGTGGAACCATGGTATCACGTTCAATGGTTCGACCCGTTTCCTCCAGGTAGCAATAGGAAGGGCTGGGATCCTTTGGAGTTTGCTACATGCCCTCGCCCGCCGCCTTATAATGTGGTTGGGACAAGGGCTGCAGATGTTGCTTTAGAGGGTCTGAGTGATGGTGAGCTTTCGGCTACCCGTCAGTATAGGCAGCTCAGGAAGGAAGCTAGGGGTTATGAACCTTCTGCTAGAGTAACAAGATCGAAGACTAAGAAGGAGAGTATGTTTCCCCTAAGGGAAATGCCTAATGGTCTTATTCAAGCAGGCCTTTGTGAATGCTCCTTTGTGAATGCTCCTTTGACTTCCTCGGATTTGAGATATTACAAAGCGCGGATGCTTTCATTGCAGTCAGATCCTATAGCTTTGTCTGAGTTTTTGGGTTTGTTTCTAGGGCCTAATATCTATACATTTTTGGAGATGCAGCATATCATGGGATTTCTGTTTACTCCTGAGGAGAGGACCCAGATAACAACAGCAGCTATGGCCCACTGGGACCGTACTCAGGCAGGAGCAAATAATCCAGTAGCTGGTGATGTAAAGTTTCCTTCAGCAGATCCTGGTTGGGATAATAATGATCCAGCTGATAGGGAGCAAATGTCTGACCTTAAGGCAATAATACTTCAGGGTGTGAGAACAGCTGTTCCACAGGGAAAAAACTTGGCTAAGGCATTTGAAGTGGGTCAGAATAGGGATGAGACTCCTTCAGCATTTTTGGAATGGATTAAGGATAGTATGAATAAGTATTCTGGTCTTGCTCCTGAAACACCTGCATATGATGCTTTTTTGAAGATGCAATTTGTCACAAAATCTTGGCCTGATATCCAGAAAAAGATCCAGAAGTTAGATGGATGTAGGTAAGCTGTTAAAGACAGCCCAGAAGGTTTATGTGACTAGGGATGAAGCTAAAGCTCGTACAAAGAGACAGATGATGGTTTCGGTCATGCGCGCTGCCAACAAGCCACTTGAAAAGGAGTTGTCAAACCTCAGCAACGGGAAGGGCAAAAGGGGTTTTCTAGATGGAAAAAATCCAGCGCAACTTCTGCCAGGAATGAAGCAAACAGGAATGGAAATAAGTCAAAGGCCTGTTTTTCCTGTGGGAAGTTGGGACACTTTGCCCGAGAGTGCTCAGAGAAGAGCAAATTTCAGCGTAGAGACCAGAGTCTCTATACATTGATGGGGGAAGAGGAGATTAGTGGCTAAGGCTGTCTGGGATTTTCGTGACACCCCCCCCCCCCCCGGAACCCTTGATAATGCTTTTGGTGGGAATGTGTAAACAGGAACTGACATTATTAATTGACATGGGAGCGACATGGACGTCTTTTTCTGAGCTTCCAAAAGATATGAAGCTTTCTGATGAAACTCTTAAAATTAAAGGAGTTAAGGGTGAAGCGTTTGATGTTCCTCTGTTGAGGGATGTAGTTTTGCAGAGTGGAGGCTGTCAGGTAACCTTAGATGTGGTTTTTGTGCCAGAAGCTGGAATGAATTTGTTAGGGAGAAATGCTTTGGCTTTGATGGGGTGTGAGCTTAGGTTTCCTGACAGGTCCTATGAAGTGAGAATCTTGACAGAGGAGCAGGAGAGGCAAATTGACCCTTTGGTTTGGGAGGCACCTGGGAACAGGGGAATTTTGAACATTCCTCCTTTAACAGTGACTCTAAAGGAGGGGGTTGAGCCAGTAAGGCTGAAACAGTACCCTATACCAGGGGAGGTGAGATGTGAACTCAAAAAGATGATTGAAACATTGCTCAGAGATTGGTTAATTGAACCAATAATGTCTCAATACCTCTCATTTTGCCAATTAGGAAACCAGATGGGTCCCTTAGGATTTGTCTTGAGCTGAGACGTATAAATAGCATTGTTGCTAGCCGTCATCCTGTTGTGCCTAATCCATACACTCTCTTTGGTTGAATGCCTCATAGTCATAAGTATTTTAGTGTTATAGATTTGAAGGATGCTTTTTGGACATGTCCTCCTGCTGAGGACTCCAGAGATATTTTTGAGTGGTCAGATCCTCATTCTAATCGTAGCCAGCAATTCCGATGGTGTGTGTTACCCCAAGGTTTTTCAGAAAGTCCTAACCTCTTTGGGCAAATGTTAGAGCAGGTTTTGGAGAAGTTTAAGCCACCAAGGGGGCTGCAGTTTTGCAATATGTGGATGTCTTATTGTTGTCTGGTGAGAAGAAAACAGAGGTTGAGAAAAGCACCAATGATCTGTTGAACTTCCTAGGCAGTCAGGGACTAAGAGTGTCTAAAAAGAAATTGCAGTATGTACAAACTGAAGTTAGGTCTTCAGTATTAAGTTAGGTCTTAAGTATTTAGGTCACTTAATCAGCCAGGGGGTGAAAAGAATCAATCCAGAGAGGATAGAAGGAATTGTCACACAGCCTTTACCTAAGGATAAGAAAGGTGTGAGGACATTGTTGGGATTGATTGGAAACTGCAGATTATAGTTATATAATTATACAGAGATGGTAAAGTTTCTATACGAGAAACTATTAGATGAAGATGAACCTTGGACTGTAAATTGGAAAGAGGGTGATGCAGAGAAACTTGAATGTTTAAAGCAGGCGATGATTACAGCATGTTTTGAGTTTGCCAGATTTAGAGAAACCTTTTCATTTATTCGCGGCAGTGGAGGATGGAATAGTGAAAGGGGTACTAGCCCAGGCTTGGGCTGGGAAAAAGAAGCCTCTAGCTTTTCTATCTGTTGATGGATCCAGTGGTCAGAGGTTGGCCTGTGTGTGTGCAAGCAGTTGCAGCTACAGCTATTTTGGTGGAAGAAAGCAGGAAACTAACTTTTGGGGGTGCTTTGGTTGTGAGCAGTCCGCATCAGGTGAGAACAATTTTGATGCAGAAGGCTCACAGGAGGATTACGAGTTCTAGATTGTTGAAACATGAGGTTATTTGGATGTCTCAAGAGAATTTGGTTCTCTCTACAGACAGGAATTTGAATCCGGCAGAATTTCTTTCTAGACGAAGGGTGGTTTTTGATGACCTAGCACACGATTGTGTCTCCACAATTGAATTACAGATTAAAGCCAGGGATGATTTGAGTGATTGTCCGCTAGATGGTGGTGTTGATTTATTCATAGATGGCTCATCTTGAGTTGTAGACAGAAAACAGCTGAATGGTTTTTCTGTGGTGAATGAATCACAGATTTTAGAGGCAGGGAAATTGCCTTCTAATTGGTCTGCTCAGACCTGTGAAGTGTATGCTTTATTGAGAGCTTTGAACTTGTTGAAAAATGAAGTTGTCAACATTTATACAGATTCTAGATATCCATATGGCATTTTACATACATTTGGAAGGATCTGGCTAGAGGGGATTGATCACTAACAAAGGGAAGGGGATCAAACAGGTAGATTTCATCAAGGCTGTTTTGCACGCTGCAGAATATCCAAAGAGGTTGGCAGTCATTCATGTGGAAGCTCCTAAGAAAGGGGGTTCAAAACTTGTCATTGGAAATAGGTTTGTGGATGAAGCGGCTAAAGAAGCAGCAGAACTGGGGGAGGAAGTGTTTATTCTCATTCCAACTTTGGAATGGGAGATTTCACCCCAATTCACAGATTAAGAAGAGAAGAAAATGGTTGAGGAGGGGGCCAAAAAGATAGAGGGTAAATGTTTTACAAGCAATGAATTACAGGCAGTAAACAAGCCACCCATGAGAAACATTTTGGAGAAACTACATGAGGGAAGTCATTGGGGAACGCATGCTTTGATTGATTTTGTGAAAAGGAAGTATGTTTGCAGGGGCATGTATACTCTGGTGATGCAGATTGTTAGAAAATGCTTACATTGTGTGCGCATTAACAAGAAGATCATGAAACAACAAATTAAGGGAGGCAGAGCGTTAGCTGTTTGGCCATTTCAACAAATCCAAGTGGATTATACAGAAATGCCAGCAGTTGGTACCTTGAAATACCTACTGGTGATTGTGGATCACCTGACAGGATGGCCAGAGGCATTCCCTTGTGCTCGATCGGATCCTCAAATGACTGTAAAAATCATATTGGAGCAAATAATACCTAGATATGGGTTGGTGGAGACTATTGATAGTGACAGAGGTACACATTTTACATCACATGTGGTGAAGCAGGTAATGGATCAATTGGGAATTGATTGGCAATATCATCTTGTTCTAACGCCAAGTTTTTCTGGGAAAATTGAACAGCAGAATTTAACCCTAAAGAGTACATTAAAGAAATTAATGTTAGACCTCCATTTACCTTGGACTAAATGTTTGCCTCTAGCTCTTTTGCGTATAAGGACCAGTCCAAGAAATGATGTAGGAATTTCACTTTATGAGATGATGTTTGGGTTACCTAACACTGGGAGCGTGGGGATGCCACGAATTGAGCTTGAGGATGTATTCCTAAGAAAATATGTGCAAGGCTGTCCCAGTGTTTTTCTCATTTAAGGTCAAACTGACTTTTGGCTCAGACTCCTCCGCTTGATTTCCACGTCCATAATTACAGAAGTGGTGATTGGGTCCTGATTAAATCCCTGAAGGAGAAGTAGTTGCAACCTGTGTGGGAAGGTCCATTTCAAGTACTGTTGACAACTGAATCAGCTGTGCGGACGAAAGAGATAGGTTGGGTCAACTATTCCAGAGTGCGGTGAAAGAGATAGGTTGGGTCAACTATTCCAGAGTGAAGGGACCTAAGGTGGCTGCACCTTAAAGATGAACTGAGTTAAACCATTGAAGCAAGCTCCTTGAAGACCAGCGTTAGCTCAGCTTATGGAACATTGGGTGTGGGAATTGCTTAGATGGCTGGGGGTAATAAATTTCTTTATCGTGCTTTTGCTTTTGCTCAGAAAAGAATTGGCAGAGTGGTTGATATCTATGTTGTGTCCAATGAATGTACAGCCAGTACAAGCCCTGGACGTTTGAGGATAAGCATTTTTGTTTTACACATACATATCTTAAACAAAGGGAGACAGGCCTAGTTCAGATTTGAGATTTACAGTGATATTAGTGCTTGCCTTGATGGATGCCTCTCAGGTGGGAATGGAGCCTGTCTGGATGTTACCTAGTTTTCCTCTTACATGGCAACAGTTATGCTTCAATTCTGAGCCTGATAGCAATTATTCTCAAGTACAGCCACAGGTATCACTGACTGAAACCACTACTGAGGCTGAAATATGCATTAGATCAACCTTTGAGGAAGTGTGCCCTTGGGCAGATATCCGAGATGTAACCGAACATCCGATATCGCTACCAGACATACTGAGTTATCAGATAAGATGAAAATGATACATGAGCAATGCATGGAGAAATTTGGGAATTATACCCCTGCATATAAAAGGTTTAGAATCATTGAGGAAGCCTTGCTTCTTTCTTATGTGGAATTAAAGGCCCCATCTAAATGGATGTTTTTGTGTGGAGTCTTAGGCCTCACCAATTTGCCTTATGTGTGGAAAGGAAGATGTGCAATTGGGTATGTTAAACTTCTCCCACATATGCTTGCAAGCCAAGAAAGGCAAAAGAGGAATGTAGTTGGACTTGTGAAGCGTGGAAGTGACAAACCAATGTTGTTAGATCCAAGCAAAAAGGAGGGAAATGTCTTTTTGGATTTAATGCAAGTAGCTTTGAATAGCTCCTCTTTTTGTGTGAAGGGAGAGACCACAGTGTCTGATATAATGGCAACATGCTTCGTGGGAGTACCAGTGCCTGGGAAATTTGTGTTTGAGGAGGCAAAACTCACTATTGAGCCCAATAATTACAATCTGTCACGCATTATCACTCTCTTTGGGAGTCTACACAAGCCCAATAAATGGACTAATCAGAAAAAAATAACAATAGAGCTGAAGACAGGGTTACCTGCTTATGATTGTGTTTATTATAAACATCCTGAAAAGAGACAGGAGAAGGTGATCTATGTGCAAGTACTCACCCATCAGATGCACTGAGGTGGAAGAGATGGAAGTAGTGGGACCAGTGCTGTATTTACCAAAAGGATGGCTTTTGTTGTGTGGTCTGCATGCTTATGCATATGTGCCCTCACATGTCGTAGGGGGTCCTTGTACTATAGGACACCTGATTACATATATGGCAATGGGGCGAGATATTAATCAGGAGACTGTTTTTTATTATGAGATGATGAATCAAGATCTTTATCATAGAAGTAGAATGCTACCTAAGAAAGTGATGCCTCCCCATACACATCATGATTATGAGCTACATGATACACATCCTAAACATGACCCAGAGGATGCCAGAGCAGGTAAAGAACCTGTGGATGGAACCTATGCTCATGAACATCCGGAACAGACATATGATATGGGGAAGGAACATGAACTTGGGGACCCATCTATTTGGGAGCAGAAGCCACATGTGGCTAAGTGGGCTATTTAGCCAGTGGATTTTGGGGGCCCTATCAGATGGGTTATCCAGCTGATGAATATTACTCAAAATACTCAATTGGATGCATATAGAGGAAAGCGCTCTATATTTAGCAATGCTTACAATGCAGGATGCAGTGACGAGGTTGTAGTATTGGATAAATTCCAAGGTGCAGTCCTAGGCATAGGGCCATGGTTGGCTACTCAATACAATGCCGCTCAGATTGGTCATCTTGCTTGTGCTTTAGCTAAGAGTATGACCTGGCTGAAAATATCTTGATGGGTTTTGGTAGTCCCCTTGTCAAGTGCCCTATGTTCCAGTGATGTTTTGACGGAAGGTGTCAGTATCATGCTGTTGTTTAAGCCCTGAGAAAGTACAAGATGAGAGGTTCTTTGGGGTGTTCTGGGGACATTCCGGAGGGGGCAGCTGACGTTTCACATTCATATTACTGGAAACTACCTAAAAGTATTCAAATGTATTTTGAGACATGATATTTCTGCGCCAGTCACATAATATCTGCCAACATTGTCATTTAGTACGAACATGGATCACATGTATCATGCACATGCATTTTTGTAATTGCTTGATGACGTATTATGAGACGTCATTTTGTCTATTTAAGAGTTACCTGTCCCACCTGTAACCATTCTCTTTTTGCCTAGAGAATCCTACATGCACATGCAGTCTATTGATAAGAAGCCTCTTATCAATGAATAACGCTTTTGTTGCTTTTAATCTCTTTGTTTTGGTTTTCTTTCTATTTGTAAAAATTATCTGGGATAATTTTTCTCACAGAAGGTAACAGCATTCATGCGCCTTCAACATTCAGTCATATTGGCCACATGACCACGGAAACGTCTTCAGACAGCGCTGGCTCTTCGGCTTTGAAATGGAGATGAGCACCACCCCCTAGAGTTGGGAACGACTAGCACATATGTGCGAAGGGAACCTTTACCTTTATTAACACATACAGAGGTGGAGAGGAGTTTTATGGATTTTTATATTGTGGATTTTTAATGTTATAAGTTGGCCAGAATGATCTGTATGTATGAGTCGGATGGCCATATAAATTAGTATGATAAAATAATCAATAGGTTTAAACATGGACTTCCAGAATCCGGTCTGACGATTATCACAGAAGGGGTGGAGATGCTGAAGTTTACTTCTCATGCCACTGTCTCTTTCTGAATAAGCAACACAAATGGCAAGTAGTCAAGGCTTTGGATTTTCTAAACTTGCTTTCCCTTCAGGGTGTAAATCAAATGGCACACTTACAAATTTTAAATTATATTGCTTTATGAATCAGGAAACCAAATCTTTGATTGCTGTTGATTACCTTGTTATACGTTGAAAAGATGATGTGTTCATTAATGTAATGATACACTTAAGTTAAAATGAATTTTAAGCACCCAATAGAATGTCAGAGATATGCAGCAACTATATTAAAAAAAATATTTCCAGGACTAGCTAAACCAGTTCTCCCAAATCCCTGGTAACTCCAGGTTTTTCAAAGTAGTAAAAACAATTTTGAATTCGAGGAACAATATAATCCTAAGATAACAAGATAATATAATTAGTCTTAATTTGCCTTGCTCATTATCTGTACTATCTGTAATCTATAACACAGAGAAATTACATGAATATTGTAATCTCTGCAATTTAAAACTGGCATGAGTTGACTTTGTGCATGAAGAGTGTATGTTCAAATTATTAAGATATTTCTGTATAAAAGTTGATTCTACATTTAAATTAAAAACCTCTTCTGTAGGTGCGGCCTGCTTTGTGGGAGTGGCTTGGCAGTCATGTGACCGAGTGGGAATGGCTTGGCAGTCATGTGATCATGGCCAACTTGTAAAATGTGGTGAAGCTCACTTAACAATGCTCTTGCTTAGCAACCAAAATGTTGGCTCAGAAACTCTGGCTTTGAAGCATGCAAGTCTTAAAGCTGTCAAGTTACAAGACCCTTGCACCTCTAACCCTTTAGAGAAAAAAACCCCAGGGGTGTTCAAACTTGACAGCTTTAAGACTTGTGGACTTCAACTCCCAGAATTCTTCCTCCAGTCATGTTGGCTCAGGAACTCTGGCATTGAAGTGTGCAAGTCTTAAAGCTGTCAAGTTACAAGACCCTTGCACCTCTAACCCTTTAGAGAAAAAAACCCCAGGGGTGTTCAAACTTGACAGCTTTAAGACTTGTGGACTTCAACTCCCAGAATTCTTCCTCCAGTCATGTTGGCTCAGGAACTCTGGCATTGAAGTGTGCAAGTCTTAAAGCTGTCAAGTTACAAGACCCTTGCACCCCTAACCCTTTAGAAAAAAAACCCCAGGGATGTTCAAATTTGACAGCTTTAAGACTTTAAGGTTTCGATAGGACTCGTAAAGGTGGGTGGGGCGATTGGTGAGCCAGCCAATCAGTGAGCGGTGGGCGGGGCAAGCATGGTGCGGACGGGGGGGGGGGAGGAAGCTGGAACCAGTTCTAAACGGCACGGTAGATTTGTGGAACCTCTTCTATAGAAGAGGTTAGAACTGGCAGGAACCCACCTCTGTGTGTAGCATACATTCCAAGTAACACCTGGTTAACCAGGCTTCCATTCAGATTTCTCACATGCCACTCTGCTGGATGGATACTTCTTCATACAAAATTGGAAATCAAAGAGAGTGATTTTTCTTTTCTTTTCCAATGTTCCTCACATCATCTCATCTTTCCAGAGAAAGCCTCTCTTTTTTAAAATTATTATTATTTTATTTGTAGACAAACATAAAACAAACATAAACACAGACAAAATAAAAATCCTTCTCCAATTACTTACAGTGTGTCGATTAGTTACAAAACTTTTGTGCATTCTCACAATAGTCTTCACTTGCAATTTACATAAAGACTCATATCATCAATCTAGTATATACTATATGTATGCAATTGTTATGGCTATTAAACATTCATTTGACTATAGCTATTATTACATCCTTTTTATGTAAAATATTCTAAATTTAAGATAAATTTATATTATGGCATTTACATCATCCTGAAATCATCCAACAGTATTACATCTTTATATTCTATTCTACATAGAATTATTTATCTTTTATAACAAGCTTTTAAACATCCTCTCCATAGTCCTCACTTACAATTTATATAAAATTTCATATTATCAATCTAGTGTATATATGCATTATTTACCATTGTTAATCATTTATTTAGCTATAACTATTATTACTTTATTTTATACATAATACTCTAAATTTAACTAAGTGTAACTTAATTTTTATTCTAACATTTCATTTCAGCATCCTGTACCCTTCCAATAGTAGTGCAGTCCTATATCTCTTGCCATTTGTGGTATTTGTATTCTAATTGTTTTCTTGATAAGTCTTATGTGGATTTCTCTTGGCACCTTGTTGTTCATTGCATATCTTGTAAAGACTCAAAACCCTTCAGCTGTTCCTTCCATCCACTTGCCTTTAGTTATCACCGATGCTTCTGCCAGAATTTCTCTCATTGTTTCTGCCAGATTTTCTCCCTTTTCTTCTTCCATGTTTTGAAGTTTGAGATAGAGTTCCAATTCGTTAATCTCTCCTTTCAACATTCCACTCCTGTCGTTTCCAACCACGCTCGATTTGCTGTCAATATCAACAATTTTCTTATCACTTTGTTCATATTTTTCTTCCATTTTTTGAACGCTGAACTCAATTTTCATCATTGTTTTGTAAATATTCTCAACTCTTCCCTCTATTTTTTCTGTTTTTTGTTCTATGTTCTCCATTCTCTTTTCAATGTTTTCTGTACTTATTTGCACTTTTTGAATTTCTAATATAATGATTTGCAACATTAATTCTTTTTCTTCATGTTGCACCATTCTTCCAGTTTATAAACACTACCACTAAAACATCCAAGGCTTTTTTATTAAGTTTCAGACAAGTTCACTATAATTTTTCAAGTCAAGGCTTTCTCTTCACTCCAGTCCAGCTATTGATAGTACTCCAGAAGAGCACTTGCATAAACAATCCATACTCTTCCCACAATCCCTTTCAATAAACAAAACCAGGAGCCTTGAAGTATAAGATATGAGTCAGTTGTTCAAAGGAAATAAGAAAAAAAAACCTGATGTTTCCAAGCCTCCAGCCTCTAGGTGGCAGTGTTACTTCTTTTTCCTCTGCTCTTACCCCTCTCTTTAAATTCCAAACTTAAGAAAAAAAGTGCTTAAAAGCAAACAATCCAGCCGAGCGTTGTAAAAAGAAGAGAAAGAAAATCATAATCCACCAATATGAAAAAAGAAGAAAAATAGAAGAAGAGGGAAAAAAAGAAACCAGTCCAATTTAAAAAGTAAGAGGCATTTGTAAAAGTTCCATCCATAAAAAAAAAACAAAATTAAAAAAAGATAGCACACTAAGTTTAATTCAGGCTTAATTGCTGCTTGCTCTCTTCTGTCTTCAATTTTAATTTTACTCCAAGTCTTTTTGGGTATTGTCTTCTGTAATAGTAAAATTTATCTCACCATTTCAACACACTCTCTCTCTCCTGCTTTTCTTCTATTCAGGGGCTGTCCCAACCTTCTGCAGCTTCAATGGCTGCTTCTCTTTCGCCAGAAAAAAGAGCTTCTCCTGGATCAATCAGGGGCTTTGCGATGTCCCTGAGATCAGCAGGACGTGCCCTCAGAGAAAGCCTCTCTTATTGTCTTTTGATAAATTTAATTCTATGTGTTACAAATTTTCTTGTTATCGGTTGCAGTTCTGCAATTTTCTAAGGCCAATAATATGGCACTGACCCATCTATTCAGTTTGAATTATTTAACCAAGGAGAAATGAATGACTTAGATGAGAAACAAACTTCTCTTCTTCTAGCCAATTTCATACCAAAGGAAGTGATTAAAGGCTATTATAATACTAATTCCAAAATAAATGTCATAACTGCAATAAATATTAAGATATACTTTCAAAATGCCAATTAAAAATTTAAAAAGCTTCTGACAACTGATAATATCTATAGGCCTTTAAATCTGCCAGCTAATCAGCCTGCTTTCTCATTTATATGTACAAGCTAAAACAAGTTGAAAGAATGAGCTGCTACAATTTATCATACATTCCCACGCTTGAGGCTTTGTACAACTTGCTTTGCAATCTTTAGGACAAGAAGTTGGGTAATGTAATTCTCAACAGAAACAACTATTACTGATACTTTTAATCTCCTGGACATTACAAATATTCAAGATTTGACCAAGGTACGAAGATCATATTTAGATCTCCTGACTGGTTATTACACCCTAACTCCAATTTTTCACACACACACTCTCAAAAAAATCCCCAGTGAAATCACAGTGAGAGCCAGTTTGGTCTAACAGTTAAGGTTTAGGTGTAGAAACCAAGAGATGGTGACTTCTAGTCCCACCTTAGGCAAGTGGGCTGGATGACTTTGGGCAGTGGTGGGATTCAAATATTTTTACTATCGGCTGTGGGTGTGGCTTGGTGGGTGTGCCAAGGCATGGCTTAGTGGGCGTGGCTTGGTGGGCATGGCAGGGGAAGGATAATGCAAAATCCCCATTACCTCCTGATCAGCTGAGACTTGGAAGGCAGAGAATAGATGGGCGCGGGGCCAGTCAGAGGTGGTATTTACTGGTTCTCCAAACTACTCAAAATTTCTGCTACCGGTTCTCCAGAACTGGTCAGAACCTGCTGAATACCATCTCTGACATTGGGTCAATCCCTTCTTTGGATCTATCACTCAGCTCACAAGGTCGTGGTTGTGGGAAAAATAGGAGGAAGAAAGAGTCGTATATGTGTTCACTGCTCTATTTATGAAAAAACAGTAAAAGTGAGATTTAAAAAATCTAAAATAAATCTTGTTGAAGAATTCACTTTTGAGACCATGAGAACTCACAAACAGATTCACCTTTAGAAATGATGGAATCTCTGATTTGAGTAGATGATGGCCTGAAAACAAATTTTTAAAAATGACCTTCTGACAATGTACCTTGCCTAGCTATATTTAGTATAAGACTTTGCAGCTGATAAACCTCCTCTCCACCTCAAGTTTGAATATTTTAGAGTAACAGCAGCACTCTGTTAATAAGTTAGGATGAAACAGGATGTAGAACATCCCTTAATCAAAGTCTTTTTAACTAAATTTCAAAGTATTTTTGTTTACTTTTACTAAATTAATTCCAAAACTTCAAATGTTGAGACACAGGACATAGCAAAAGGGTCAGAAAAGAGAAATAAATGCCAAAAGAAATCAAGAGAGCCAGTTTGGTGTAGTGGTTAAGGTATCAGGCTAGAAAGCTGGAATCCGTGAATTCTAGTCCATGTTAGGCACAAGCCAGCTGAGTAACATTGGGCCAGTCCCTCCCTCTCAGCCCTAGGAAGGAGGCAAAAGGCAAACCACATCTGCAAATCTTGTCAAGAAAATTGAAACAGATTGTCTCCAGGAGTCTAAACTGACTTAAAGCCCTCTTTCTACCCCTGATAACAAGCAAATTATCAACCACCAAGGGGGGGGGGGTCTCAAAATGAAAGGATACCTATACAATATATTTACTTTAAAAATTAAATTGAAAAGAAGAACAGCAGGAGAAAAAAGGTAAAAGTAAACAGATTGGATGGAAAGTTAAAATTTAACTTTTTAATACAATAGATTATGAAAGATATGTATGTATGTATGTATGCATGTATGTATGCATATCTTGGAATTCTAAAAAAACAGCTAACCAAATTATTTGGAAAATAATTTATCACATAATTATTAAACTCAAGAATGTTAGGTATCTGGGCATTTAATTCAATCCTATTCATTCCTATTCCAGTGGCAATAGAGTGGGAGATGTTCAGACAGCAACAGAAGTACATTAACTTGGTAAGAAAGGATGACTTAATTATGGAGAGAATAGGATATTTCCAATAATGAATTGATCACCTCTCTATTTCCCTTCTTTAGCAGTGACATCAGGATTTGATCACCTCTGTGTTTCATCATTTATGAATGGGAGACAGCCAGGGGGCGGTGTAGAAAGTTAATTTGGTACACCTCTTGGGAACTCTCACCTTGGATTGATTGGTAACAAAAGTAGGAAAAGGGAAATAGCAAAAAGAGTGTTTTGCTTTAAGTAGGTGGAAATATTGACAAAGGAGCTGATAAGCCTTCAGTTACTTCTTTGTCTTGCATACTGTTACCATTCCTTTTAGATGACCTTGATGACGGATTTATTAATCTCGAGAGGTGAAGGAAGCGGAGACTTAGGGTTTTTTTAGTTAGTTGTTTTTTAAAAACTTGTAGGGGTGGGGGTTCAGGGGTTGTGGGGCGGGTGGGTCAGGTCAGGAGCGATGAGAGAGCCGGGTCTCCAGGTGTGGTCGCGAGCAGAAGGAGCGGAAGGGAGGAGGAGGGGGAGGATATCGTTCCTATACAGGGCTCTTTAATTCCAACGGTCGCAGGGAGGGGCAGATACGAGGACAGATTAAGAACTTATAGTCGGTTGGGAGACCGTGGATGCTGGTTACACCCGGTCGCTTGTACCAACCCCCGCGTTCTAGGTGGTCAGGAGTTACAGACCCAGGGCCTGAGGCTGTTGTTATGCAATGCGAGGTCCGTTGTTAACAAGGCCCCCCTCATTTACGACCTAATTTTAGAGGGGGAGCCGGACCTCGCGGGAATAACGGAGACCTGGTTGGGCCACGAGGGAGGTCTTCCCCTCATGGAAATGTGCCCACCAGGCTACCGAGCATTTCACCAGCCTAGGGCCCAGGGAAGGGGCGGTGGGGTAGCAGCAATTATTCGGGAGGACTTAGAGCCGAGAGAGTCCACTGTGCCACAGACGTCCGGATGTGAATCCCTTGTTGTGAAATGGGGCCCTGGGAGACAGTTGGGCCTGCTGATAGTATACCTGGCTCCTCGCTATACATCAGCGGCCCTGCCTGAACTCCTCGAGCTGATCGCATCGGTGGCGGTTGAGACCCCCAAACTGTTAGTGATGGGGGATTTTAACCTGCCATCAGTGGGAGAAGCATCAGAGGGGGTTCGGGAGTTCATGGCTTCCATGACAGCCATGGACCTGACTCAATTGATTCAGGGCCCGACACACGAGGGAGGACACACCCTGGACCTTGTTTTTGTCTCTGGCCAGTGGTTGAGTGATCTGGGAGGAGGGGACTTAACCATCACTCCCCTGTCATGGTCAGATCACTCACTCCTTCGACTTGACTTCCCTGGTGCTACCACCCGCTGCGGGGAGGCGGAACTGGAAAGTACTAGATGGTTCCGCCCCAGGCGCCTGATGGAACCAGATAGGTTCCAGACGGAGCTTGGGCCACCTCCTGTAACCCTGACCCGCCCCCGGGTAGAGGACCTGGTGGTCGCGTGGAATAATGCGACTACCGGGGCCTTGAACCGGGTGGCGCCTTTGCGGCCTCTCCGGCGGCAACAATCCACCCTGGCCCCTTGGTTTAACGAGGAGCTAAGGGTGATGAAATGCCGCAAGAGACGCCTAGAGAGTCGTTGGAGATCCTCCCATTCCGAATTTGACCAAACACAGGCACGAGCCCATTTAAGGACGTACCTTGTGGCATTGAGAGTGGCCAAACGTCAATATTGTGCCACTCTCATTGCATCCGCAGAGAACCGCCCTGCCGCCCTGTTTCGGGTGTCCCGCTCCCTCTTGTTTCAGAGGCCGCGGGAGGCCCCTCTACAGGGCAGGGCAGAGGAATTTGGGAAATATCTGCAGGATAAAATCGCTCAAATCCGGAAGGATTGGGTCCCTGTCAGTGGTCCAATGGAGGCGTCCGTGGCTAGTCTTGAGGAATCGATCTGGGAGGAGTTTGACTTGGTTGCCATCGAGGATTTGGACAGAATGCGTGGGCGACTGCGACCCACCACATGTTTATTGGACCCGTGCCCCTCCTGGCTTGTATTGGCATCCTGGGAGGTTACACGAGACTGGCTCCTGGGCCTAGTGAACGCTTCGTTGAGCGAGGGGTCTCTCCCGGCCGCCTTGAAAGAGGCGGTGGTGAGACCCTTGCTCAAGAAGCCTTCCCTGGACCCTTTGGAGCTGGCCAATTACCGTCCTGTCTCCAACCTTCCCTTTTTGGCGAAGGTTGTAGAGAGTGTGGTGGCTTACCAGTTTCCACGACATCTGGAGGAAAATGATTATCTAGACCCGCGCCAGTCCGGCTTCCGCCCCGGGCACAGCACGGAGACGGCCTTGGTCGCGTTGGTGGATGATCTCTGGAGGGCCAGAGATAGGGGTTGTTCCTCTATCCTGGTCCTATTAGACCTCTCGGCGGCTTTTGATACCATCGACCATGGTATCCTGTTGCGCCGGCTGGAGGGGTTGGGGGTCCGGGGCACCGTTCTGCGGTGGTTCGGCTCCTACCTTTCCGGCCGGACGCAACGTGTGTTGGCAGGGGAGGAGAGGTCGACCCTACGCCCCCTTACTTGCGGGGTACCACAGGGGTCGGTCCTCTCGCCACTGCTGTTCAACACATATATGAAGCCGCTGGGTGAGATCATCTGTGGTTTTGGGGTGGGATATCATCTGTATGCTGATGATACTCAGCTGTACATTTCCACCCCGAACCACCCCAACGAGGCTGTCGAAATGATGTCCCGGTGTGTGGAAGCCGTACGGGTCTGGATGGATGATGACAACCGACTCAAACTCAATCCCTCCAAGACGGAGTGGCTGTGGGTACCGGCTCCCCGGTTCAGCCAATTAATCCCATCTTTGTCCATCGGGGGCATTCAACTCGCCCCCGTGGAGCGGGCGCGCAATTTGGGCGTCCTCCTGGATGCCCGGCTGTCCATGGATGACCATGTGACAGCCGTGGCAAGGGGGGCGTTCCACCAGGTCCGCCTGGTGCGCCAATTGCGCCCCCTACTGGACCGGGACGCCTTATGCACAGTCACTCATGCGCTGGTGACGTCTCGCTTGGACTACTGTAACGCTCTCTACATGGGGCTTCCCTTGAAATGCACCCGGAGGCTACAGTTGGTCCAGAACGCAGCCGCGCGGGTAATTATAGGGAGTACTAGGTACTCCCATGTGACACCGCTCCTGCGCAAGCTGCACTGGCTTCCTGTGGTCTATCGGGTGCGTTTCAAGGTTTTGATAACGATCTTTAAAGCGCTCCATGGCTCAGGACCTAGTTACTTGCGGGATCGTATTCTTCCCCATACATCCCTGCGACCAATCTGCTCGCACAGAGAGGGTCTCCTCCAGGTGCCGTCCACCAGACAGTGTCGAGGGGCGGTGCCTAGGAGTAGAGCCTTCTCTGTGGCGGGCCCAGCCCTGTGGAATGACCTCCCTCCGGATATTAGGAATACCTCTGACCTCCGCTCCTTCCGTGTAAAGCTCAAGACCCACCTATTCCAAGTAGCTGGCCTGGCTCAACTATGATCTAACTATATCGCTCCTGACGGGTTTTTTATTTGTGTAATTTAATTGTATTTATTTATTTAGGGGTTTTTTAAACATCGTGATTTTAATTGTTTTTATCCATCAGCCCACCTCCTCCTTGTACACGTCTTGTACACGTCTTAGTACACGTCTTTGTTATATGTATGTCTTGTCTAGATATGTATTTCATATGTTTTATTGTACGCCGCCCCGAGTCCTTCGGGAGAGGGTGCGGCTAAGAAATAAATATTTATTATTATTATTATTAGACCCTGATTAACCAGATCTATCATAGCCCACCCAGGTCATTCTAGTAGGATACTACAACTCTAATTTGGAATTAGAAATTATACTTTACAAGATCCAACTTTGTGTAATGATCAGCAAACTTTATGAAGCACTTTCAAATCTTCTTTACTGGGTCCCCCCCCCCCCCCATTTCTTGACAGTGGTTCATTGAGTTCATATTCATTTGAAGAAATGAAGACTGGTGGAGACCTTCATCCAGGACAGTGGTGAAGTCCAATTTTTTTTGCACCGGTCCTGTGGGCATGGCTTGGTGGTGGGGGTGTCATGCGATGGTTTGTGTGTGGCCAACATTTTTTCACTTTTGAAAGCATTTTTTTCCTGCCAGTAGTGCGTGCATGCGCAGGTAGATGGGGAGATTGAGTGGGCATGCATGGTGCACAATTTTGGCACATTTAAGAAAAAGGTTCGCCATCATTGCTCTATACCTTTTAAAAAAAGCAGAAATATTTCAATTCCAATTTTGCATTCCTATTTAACAAGTCAGATGATGCAAAACAGTGCTGCATCTGATGATATGTCTATGCCACATTTTTCTAGCTTACCAAGAAGTAGATTGTGGTCTACTTTGTCAAATGCCTTACTGAAATCAAAATATATTATGTCTACAGCATTTTGCTGGTCCACTAATTTAGTCAGTTTGTCAAAGAATGTAATAAGATTTCTTTGATTTGATCTGTTTTTGACAAACCCATGTTGGCTACTGCTTATAACTTTGTTTCCTTCTAGGCGTTCTCAGATCTGTTGCTTGATTATCTTTTACAGGATCTTCCCAGGTATTGATGTCAGGCTGATTGTTCTATAATTTCCTGCATCTGTTTTTTCACTTTTTGTGAAAATGGGAGCCACATCAGCTCTTTCATCCTTTTTAATGCATTTTTATGAATTTTACCGTGTTTCCCTGAAAATACGACAGGGTCTTATTTTCTTTTTACTTACAAAATATGGCTTTGGGCTTATTATAGGGGAGGGCTTATTGTTTTGGGGTTGCCGGGCGGCTGCTCCCTTGCAAACTGGCTCCCGAAAAGCCGGGCACAGCCTCAGGACGAAGCAGCCATGAGGTGACCAAACTCACGAGCAACCGCCTGGCAAACCCCCTCTCCAGCTGGGCTGAAGAAGGGGGTTGCGTGAGCACCTGTTCCGCCTCCAGCAGGCATGCCTCCTAGCCTCAACATGTCCTGCAGCAGCCACTGTCGCCGCGGCGGCGCTCCAAGCATAACGTCTTCTCTGGTTCCAAACTCCCAAACTCGGCTGCCGAGTCTTCCAGCAGCGGCCGCTCTAGGAGTGCGCTCTGTGGTTGTGGGCTGGCTGCTGGAAGACTCTCTTACAGAGAATTCCAGCAGCCAACCTACAACCATAGAGCGCACTCCTAGAGCGGCTGCTGCTGGAGGACTCGGCAGCCGAGTTTGGGAGTTTGGAACCGGAGAAGATGTTATGCTCAGAGTGTGGCGGTAGCTGCTGCTGCTGCTGCAGGGAGAGCTGGGCCCAGACATGTTAAGCGAGGGAGCAGCTGCCCGGCAACTCCCCCCTCCGGCCAGGCAGAATGCCACTCCCCAACCTAGCGGTATCCCAAAGGCACCAAGCAATGTAAGCGCCTTTCTCCCCCCTCCTGCGGCTTGGCGCCTTCAGGATATCGCTATGTCGGTGAGCGGTGCTCTGCCTGGCCAGAGGGGAGGGGGTTGTCCAGGGGGTTTATTTTCGGGGGTGGGCTTATATTTTTGCCCATGCGAAAAATGTGGCAAGGCTTTAGTTTCAGGACAGGCTGTATTTTCGGGAAAACACGATATGTAGAGATGTAGTGATTTTTACATATAACTTTACCTCCTCTTTTGTTAGGCCTATTCTTTTGAACAGCTTATATCCCTCCATTACTAGTATACATTCCAGTCGTGAGTTTCATGCCACCAAGTTTCATTAACGACAACTATATCATACCTGCCCCCATGTACTAGTTAACCTAAAACTTCTAAAAAATCATTTTCAAATGTCAATTTTTAAAAAAAATATTTTAAATTTAAAACATTTAAACAGTTTATTTTTTTAAAAAATAAAAATTCTGGAAGTTATTCTAAAAATTTAAAATATTTTAACGTTCTCAAAATTTCCCAACATTTAGAAGAATTAGGTTGCCTCTAGGTATAATTTGTAATGCACATACAGTATATATAAATATGATAAGACAAATTGATCCGAATTGATATTAAGGGTAGAAAAAGAGAAAAAAAATGCAGTTTATTTTGAAAAGTTGAAAGCATACAGTTGTTACGATGCAGAGGAAGAGATAAATGTTGAGTTTGTGTGGTTTGTCTCCTCTCTCTTCAGTTTATCAGGGGGAAGGGCTTAAAAGGGAGGGGATGCTTTCTCCCCTCAAGGAATGCTGAATAGGAACCTGGGAGCAGCAGAAAGATCACGCTTGTTTTTGCAGAAAATCTCAGAATGCTTTTTAGGACCTTCTCCCTGTCTGGAAAATCTATCCTTTTCCTCCTTGTCTCCAAGCGTTTTATACTCATCCCTTTGCTCCCTGTCTTCTTGCCCGTTGGTTGTTTCTGGAACAGTCTGCTGCTCTGGGTGCTCTCTTTCACTGCTATTTCGCTCTGTGCCTCAGCTCCTCTTTTGCTCCCAGCTACTGGTCGACTGCTGCCCAGTTGTTCCCAGCAACTGCTCCTGGTCTGCTGCCACCCAGCTCCATTCTGCCCCCACTCAGGTTGTGCGTAGGGTGTGGTCCTACCGCCATTCCTACCGGTTCACTGAGCACGCCTGCACACTTGCTCGGAAAGCAAGGGAAACAGCTGAGGAGCGGCAATTCAATCTGCCACCCCCGATCAGATGGGCTTCAGAAGCTGAAGTAAAGGTAGGTATAACCCAAGGGGGCGGGCAGACAGGCCCACTTTCAAAACAACAGAGAACCAGTTTGCTCTCTGCTTGATGGCAGGTAGAAACCCACCACTGGCGCAGGGCCACCTCGCCTCTCAGCTGGGTCGGGCCATCTCTCAGCTGGGTCATTGGGTGCTTCTCAGCTGGGTTTCCGGGCTGGTGGGCAGCTGGACTTTTCTCAGCCTATTATGTGGGTCTTTAGGGAGTATGTGGTCTTTCGGCCTTGTAGAATAATGTAACTTTTCAATAAAGATGGTGCTGGTAGTGCTTCTTATCTGGACCATTTTGAAGGACTGACATCAGTGTTCTGTCCTCTCTCTATGTTGTCCTGTGTACAGCTTGACATGCAGCTAAACCCCTCTATCCTCCAATAAAACAAACCATGTGTGTAGATCTGGATGTTTTATTAAAGGGACAGGATGGGTGAAACTGGGAAAAATAGAAATATATACAATAAGAACTCAAATACAAAATAAGCAGTGTTGAGTTGTTGGTGGGCACAACAATTAACAAATACAGCTAAACCTAAATCTCACCAGCGATGCTGTGTGCATGGGATGTGGATTTTTTGTCCTTAGATGAACATGTGTCATGGATTAGATTGGATTCTTCCTGGTGCTTCAGTTTCCTCAGAAGGCTAAAGGAAATGGAGCCTGGCTTCCCAGGATGCACTTATTATTGGAATGAGGTGTGCTAAGAAGATGACCCTTAAAGAACCTGGTCCCAATAAAGATTCATGTTTGACCACAAGATGGAGCTCCAGATACATTAACTATAGTAATAAAAATACACAATTATCTATATGGAGGCATGACAATCTGTCTTGCAAGGCTCAAAGTATTTCTCCCCTCCTCCTTTTTTACTCTTCAGAAAACTAAGCAGGATTGCTTGTAAAATGTTTCCCATGATTTCCCTTCACCTGTAGACTGAGCTGTCCTATATCAAACTGTTTCTACTCTGCAGGTCTCCACCTCCCATCCTGAAAATCATTCCCACATACCATCCTACATGCAATGGTCCATGAAGCCCACAAAATAATATCTAGCTACATTTCTGATGCTTCCCAATAAGAATGTGTTAGGATATTACATTTAGTAGCTGGAACAGTAAAGTGTTCAATGTCCAGAGCACACAGTTAATTGGTTGGAGAGTACTAACTCATGCATGATGCAATCTACATTATGATTGGTGGCTGTGGGTATAAAGGGGGAGTCCCCCCCCCTTTCTTTCTTTTTCTCAATGAGTCCCAGGCTGTGAAAGTTGGATCATAATAAAGGCTGAGCGCCAAAGAATTGAGGCCTTTGAACTCTGGTGCTGGAGAAGACTCCTGCAATTCCCTTGGACTGCAAGGCAATCAAACTGGTCAGTCCTAGAGGAGATCAACCCTGAGTGCACTTTAGAAGGCCAGATCCTGAAGATGAAACTCAAATACTTTGGCCACCTAATGAGAAAGAAGGACTCACTGGAGAAGAGCCTAATGCTGGAAAAGATTGAGGACAAGAGAAGAAAGGGACGACAGAGAATGAGGTGGCTGGATGGAGTCACTGAAGCAGTCGGTGTGAGCTTAAATGGACTCCAGAGGATGGTAGAGAACAGGAAGGCTTGGAGGAACGTTGTCCATGGGGTCGCGATGGGTCGAACATGACTTCGCAATTAACAACAACTTTCTTCTGTGTATTTGTATGTTGTTTGATTTACCTCATGATGTTCTTGTATTCCTGACAATCTTGTTCTGCTGTAAATATAAATGTTAAATATATTTATTTATATAAAACTACAAGTTTTTGTTAGTGTCTCCTACTTCATCTGGACAGCTTGTTGCCTAATTCCTGGACAGAATTGGGCATATATTGTCTCCTGGTGGTCAATTTATTTGCAAGAGGGTGTTTTTTTATGATGTCTTCTGAGGCCCCATTCTATCTCCAGTACATGGAATCCTGGGGGTGGGGTAGGGTGGGGAAGATATTTTCAGGAGATTTGAAATTGGGTGTCATCACTTTGCTGATGATTCCCAAATCTATTTCTTTGTAATATCTCCAGGTAATAATGTTTTCTCTTGCTTGCAGAGGACGACATGTTGGATGAGGGATATTAAATTGCGGCTGAATCTAGACAAATCTGAAGTGCTCATTGTGGGTAATGACTGTTCCAGAAAGTGTAGATCTGCGACTAGATCTAGAAGTAGATTTATGCAGTTTCTGAGTGCTTCTGAAACCAGACCAGGAGATGGGATCGATTATCAGCTGAGAGCGAACTGGTTCGCTCTGATGATCAGGTGGACCTGCCTGCCCAGGCCTGCGCTACACTGACCTATATTCCCTTTTCTGAAGCCCAGCTGACAGGCGCGGCAGAGCAGATTTCCGCATCTCAGCTGTTTTGCACCAGGGCTGCAGTAGAAGGTAAGTTTTCAAATGCACTGCATGTCAGGCCTGCAGCTTTCTTTTGGATCTTTGGCCTGCCCACTTTCTATTATTCTAATATGCCTCTTTCTATTGTAGGAAAATGGGAGGGGGGATTATACGGAGTTACCTACTGTATAACCAAAACAAAACATTTTCTAGAAAGCCAAGGTCATCCTTTGTCTCTGCACCTCTACACCTGACTGGAACTGGATGGGTAGAACTGCCAGAATGGCAGTGGGAGATTCGACCATGTGACGGAATTGTGGGTGGGGGGCAAGATCTTGAACTTTTAACTAGACGGGGAAAACCTGGAAGCTTTCGGGTTTTCCCAAATGTGCCAACATGGCTTTCTTAATAAATTGGAACTTTGAGCAATACTTTGCCTTGGACTCTGATTTACTTTTGGATGCTATTTGGAACCCTGACGCTGTGCACACACAGTGTTGTTACAATGATTGAATCCCACCACTGAACCAGACTTTTGCATGGCTTCATAGATTGAAGTGACAGTCAGGAGCACCTTCTAGCAATATGGTCAATGAACCAATTGCAACCTTTCTATGAAGAAAATCACTTGTCTCAATTTGATTTCATAATGCATTTTATACAGCTATCTTTGTGTTTGCACTAGAAACATACCTAGGAACATCTATTAGAATACAGCAGTCACGCTTATCTCTTGGCAGAACTCGGAGAGATAGAATTATCCTTTAATTCAAACACCCTTTTGTTTCTAGAAAGTTCAAAGCACTGGTTGTTATTTTTAAAGCTTTGCAGAATTTGGATCTGATTTATTTCATCTCCTGCACTTTGATGTCATTGGATAGCTCTTTCCAACAGCTTCTGCAAGCGTGTCTCATGCCAGGTTGGGATTAAAGCTTCTCTGTAGCTGCTCCAGTTTTTCCTAAAGTTCCCCCAGCACAGTTCAGGGTTCTAATCTTTTATTTGTTTTCAAAAAATCTTGAAAACATCTTTCTTTGGATAGCTTTTTGTTGTTGTTAGGATTCATCTTGGCTTTATTTTTGTGGTTGGTGATATTATTTTCCCACTACCAAGAGAACTAAGTAATCAGGCAAAGTTAATTTAAAAAGAGGATACAAGAATAATGCTGTCACTGTCTTCTGGGATGATTACCAGAACTGGATTTTGTGGATATACCATTAATTGATATGGATGGCAGTAGAAAAAAAGATGGTGCCTAATTTTCTCTCCACTCTCCATTCCAAAGGTGATATGTATTGGGGTGTCTGCAAACTGTGGTAAACAAATTCAAGTTTGTTGTCCACAACAGCTCAATCAAAGGACCTACATAAAAACTAGACTTCTTCACTTTTTGGAGCATACCATGTGGACATCCCTGACACACATTCATTCATTGACTTTCAGATCATTTTTGGGCTTCATTTTAGGTAGCCCCGCTGCATGGAAAATAGCTTGATCAGAAGTAAAGATAGGCATACTTTAGAAAACTCTTGTATAAGACAGGAAATCCAATCATTGTTTTCTAGTCAGTAATACAATGCCCAACAGCTAATAAACTGAAACGTGAAAGTAAACAATAATTCCCAGAAAGTAATTGGCTCAGTAGAATGGATTTTTAATTATCCACAATTCTTGTAACATTACCTGTAAGAGTGTTTTATTTATTTCCTTTCAAGACCAGACTGACTTATCTAAATGAAAAAGTTCAGTAAAATTCAATTCTGAAATTGGCATTAATGTTCCATATTTTGGCAGCTGTCAAAACCTGATGCCTACCCTGGCTTCTTTTGCCTTGGCTGATCTCAGATACACTCAGCAACCTGGAACCTGCTTAGTAACTGGCTGAGAGTTTATTTGGGCATATCAGGGCTGCAGACTCATCTGGGAAGTCACAACCCTCTTCCATTGGGAAGTCAGGAATCAAGTTCTACTCTATGTGTGAAGAACGCCAACCTGCAATCAGATTTAGCTAGCCTCTTCATTTACTCCAACCTCTCATCTCTGTAACCGTCTTTTTGGCCTCAATTTCTTAGTGCCACTTGGAGTTGCCACAGCTACATAAATCTATTAGGATATAGACTGAGAATTTCAAAACAGATGGCTCTTGGTCTGCTCCAAATGAATTTTGAATTATTTTTATTTCAATTTCCTTGATCAAAGCAGGATATGCTTTTTCTTAAGAATATACTCTCCAGTTCCATGAGGAGTGACGCATACAGATATTGCATCATGGTTATTATAGTTATAGGGTGATTTTTCTACTAGTTTCATGGATTTTGACGTATCCACATGTCCCCACATAGACAGAACATTTATGCTGAGAAAAGAAATGCCTATAAGGACTTATCAGAGCCAATTCTCCTTTTAGCCTGCAAAAGCTATCAGGAATTTGGTGACTACTTCCACTCCAATCCACAGCCAAGACATATTGGGCAGATGGGAGAGAAGCAAGAACATGGTAAAAAAATGGTTGGATTACTTTGCATGCTCCCAAGCTAAAAACACAAGACCTGACAGTCCTGAACAAATGTCTCTTCATGCATACATGTATTCACACACTTGTTTGTGTTGCTATTTTTGTGTCGCAAACCTCCATACATAATCTCCTCCCTCATAGGATTAGTTTTCCTTTAAATGGGGGCATCAAATCCATGAAGCTCCACTTTGAATATTGTGCCATAATAATGACATGTATGGCAATGAAGTGTTCTGTCAACAGTGCTGATGAGATGCTACTTTCAAACAGTAAGATTAATCCTCCTACAAAATTCATCCTCCACTGACAGTTCTACTGATCTGTATTTCCAAAATGATGTGCATCATACTTCTGTGCTCTAGATTCAGTTTAGAGGAGGTTCTTCAAAATGCAGCACCTGCCTTTAACTCATTAAAGCAACCATGTCATAGAAAAAAGGCTGGCTCTTACATTTTCTTTCTTTATGTTTTCAGACTTGATCCTGAACCACAGCCCAGTCCTAATCTATAACTCTTCTACCACTTTGTCAACTTTATTTAATTTGTAATTATGCAAAACTTAGGACAGATCCTCCTTTACTCTCATGCTCACCGCACCATGATTATGTGGTTGAAAACCACAGCTTAAAAAAACCTTGGCTCTTATTGCTTTTATTGCCTGCCACTAAATGTGAAAATCTAATATCTGAAAGCCAGAATGAGACAACTTTCCACAGCCAACTTGCCATGGCCAATTAATCACTGTCAATTCACCATTGCTAGCTCGCCACAGGACAATTAGCTGTGGCCAATTTGCCATGTGAAAACTCATCACAGGCCAATTCAATAATTTTATTTGATTATTTAAAATAATTTTAAAAATAATTTTAACTTTTATCATTTGCATTTCATTTTGCCCCTCCTTTTGGATCCTTTCTTTAATGACTCTATTTCTTTAATATTAAGTAAATTTTCCCTGTGGCAATTAGTCCCGTGGTGATTTGGCCATGGTGAATTGGCCATAGTGAGTTGGCTGTAGTGAGTTGTTTGTAGCTCAGGGTTGAAATGAGGGGTCCTTGATGCTCTCTGACCTTGGTTGCTTTCTCGAAGAAATTTCATTACCCAAACTAGGTAACATCATCAGTGCTAGTAAGGAGTGGGGTTGCTCTCGGTTTATATTCTTGTGACAGGGCCAGCCATTAGAATATAAACTGAGAATAAACCCCAGTCCATATTAGCATTGATGATGTTACCTATTTGGATAATGAAATGTCTACAAGAAAACAACCAAGCTCAAAGAGCACCAAAGACCCCCCTGAAAAATTCTTGCCTGCTGCAGACATAACTGTTGCAATACCTTTGTGGTTATGGCATAGTACATACATTCACAAAATTATGTGCCAATTACTAATCAATAAACATAATCCTAATCTATCTGGCAGAAAAAAGGGCAAGATAAGTGGACATAATCAATTGGTGCTTGAAACTTGGGGGAGGAGGCTAAAATGTTTTGGTTTTGGCTAGCCAAAAAGGGAGAACACCTGTTTCATCCTAGTTTGCTGCTATATCAGGGTAATGCATTCAGAAGCTCACCTCTCACCCATCCATTCCAGCTTCTTCAAACTGCTTAGACCACTGATCCTCAAACTATGGCCCGCTGGCTGGATACAGCCCAACAATGTGAAGTATCCAGCCCACGGAGTGGTGGGATTCAGCCATGCCCCTTGCCCCATCCCTCACTGTTGGCCTTATCTTCCAGTGAGCATCCATTCCAGCTGCTTAGGTTAGTTATTTCACCAGTTGAGATGTACTTCTGATCACACTGCTGCTGCTGAAGGTAAGGCTGAAGGGTGCTGGGGAGGACCAGCTGACTGAAGGGTGATCTCGCCAGTGCAGTCACATGATCCAGGGCCAGTAGGTGAGTAGGGGAGGGGCTGCTGCTGGCTTGAAAAGTAGCTCTGCTGCCAGCTTGTAAAGTAGCGCTTTAAAAGTCTTTAAAAACGCTTTAAAAACAGCCTTTCAGCATGTTTTTCACAGCCATATGATCCAGGGCTGGTGGGTGAGTAGGGGAGGGGCAAGTACAGCAAGGACAAAGGCAAAATGGACTGCTAAATTGGCCACACCCACCCAGTCACATGACCACCTAGCCACGTCCACCCAGTCACATGACCACCTAGCCAAGCACACCCAGCCGGTCCGGGGCCCCCAACAGTTTGTGGGACCATGAATTGGCCCCCTGTTTAAAAAGTTTGAGAATCCCTGGCTTAGACAAATGCTAAACACATGGAATATTGGCATTATATGTCACTTTTATGGTGGGGACAAGGGGATTTTTTAATGAATTCATAGAATCATTGGGTTGGAAAGGACTTAGTAGTCACTAAGTGAAACCCGCAGCTCAGCATGGGATCCTGAGCTGAACAATCCTGAACACCAAAACTCCATTGGACTATTTCTATTGAATAACTTATCACTTGTCCATCTGTTCTACTGACTGAAAATTTCTTATTGGAATCTTGCCTGAACTTATTTATATATAATTTTAATCTATTAGTTCTGGTCCTGCTCTCTGGGGTAATAGCACATGTCCACTTTTCTTTCATGTGACAGCCTTTCAAATATTTAAAGAGGACGATCGCATCGTCTGTAAGTATCTAGACTGAAGACACTCAGATCTTTTAAACATTCCCTATAGTGTTTGGCTTCCTGATTCTTCCCCAACTTGCTAGCCCTTCTCTGTACTTGCTTCAGTTGTCATTGCCCTTTTTTAATTGAACTGGGCACAATACTCCAATGACATGATTATGGGAAAATCAATGGAGGATATACTTGGATCTTAGTTAGTTTCAAGCAGCTAGGAAATGTTTCTTGCATCAGCTAATGACAATTATACTACATGGACATCTATTGGATAATCTGCATTACACCCATATAAAATATTTGCAATAAAATACATTGCAATCCATCTACCTAACAATTAAAACTATACTATTGGCTCTGTGCTCATATAATAGCACAGATCAACTTATGTTGTAAGATAAGCTCTGAAAATAATAACAGAAATAGTATGAGATCATGGTGTTGCACATAAATGCTAGGGTTAGTAGCTTGGGGTGTCCATCTATTAGGATGTAGCCTTGAAGAAGATCATTAGCTGCAAAATTCTATTCCTGTACAAATTTAGGATGATATATTCAGACAAATATGAGCAAACAGTATTATGGAGATCTAGAAATGAATAATCTTGGGCTGCACTAACTGAAGTATTGTGTTATATCAGAAAGTAATGATTTCAAAGTACCATATTTCAGTTATAGGCTTCTTCCCTTGAGGAATGTAATTGCTAAAATTTATTTGAGCCCATGGTTTACAGGTAGCTTTTTCAAAATTATGCTCCCAATTCAGGCTGGATTCATAGGTTGCCATCAAAATGCCACAAGAGGACTCTTAATTAAATGCTCATTGTAATTCAAAATAAACAGAACCCATCTGTTACTATTTATTTCAATTCTGAGGAAAGATTTAATATGGTTAGGTAAATGGACCATGATTCCTTCGAATTTTCCAAAAGGTTTTAGTTTCTATGCCATTTCCAGATCAGGTATGTTTTCTCTTCACTCATGGGAATGTAAGACCGTAAGATTCTGCTTTCCCTAAAAGAAGGTAGAGAAGAGAGGTTGAGAAGATGGAAGGAATAAGGTTGTTGCAAAATAAGATGGAGGCACGGGGTGGCAAGAAAGTGACCCAAACTGTATTATATATATGTTTGTAAAAATAAGTATAGAGACTAATGATGAATAGACAAATGTTAAATAGCAATTATAAGAATGTATATCTATGAATGAATTTGAAAGGGAAAAATAAACAAAACTTAAAAAAAAAATCGGCTTTCCCTTCCTAAATTCCTTTTACCCATAAGTTAAATTCATGTTTAACAATTGTGTATTAATTAATAATCATAAATGAACCACTATGTAGCATTTGAAGTAAAAATTATCATAGACGTCTATTCATTTTCATTGCACATGTCTACTAGGAACATATATTAGAATAGGATTAATAAATATGGTATAACGTACCTATGAATTCAGGCTTTTGTTCTTTCTAAGACAGGGGTGTCAAACTCATGGCCCATGGGCCAGATGTGTCATGTGCTGGCCATACCCACCCCTGGTTTAGCAAAGGGAAAAAAAGTTGTGATAAGTCGTGATGACGTGAGTTCGACAACCCTACTCTAAGATGAAGAGCTGAGCTACGAATCAATGACTTGAAGATACTATTCTGTGTTTTGCACCCTAACAAGTACAAAGATATTATATTTATCTCTGTTCTCTACATATGCATCCATATACTTCTCTGACATTTAATTAAATGGCCTTAGAAACAAATGCTACGTACAGTTCTGTAATGAGAAAAAATATTTCTCAATTGGCTTCATACAGAGAAATCTAGGGACAAAAGGGAGGGTTGATTGCAGAATCAGAAAATGAGGCCACTGTTCAATTAGGAAGATTACAAATTGGGTGGCTCTAAAAAGGCTGCAATGTGTTCACCTGTCCCTTGAAAACTGGTACAAAATGACGCAATATATTTGCTGTCCTCATATCATCCTCAAACATTAAACTCCATAGCATAGACAGATAATAAGGAATGAGAGGACAAACAGAAACAAGAGCAAGCCACATATGAGCAGTAGATGGGTTTTTCTTCCTCTTCTTTGTTTGAGGATTTAATCTCTGTTTGGTTATTGTTGAGTACTGAAGTCATCCACATCATTGACTTGCATTACTGGTTACTGATTGGCTGAGACGCGAGCAGCCAACTGGCGGGAGAATCCTGCGATCCTATTGGATAAGGATTGTTAGCTGTCCTATGTTTTTGCTGTTTGCCGGTTCGTGGTTGCCGTACATTGAGCTGTATGTTACTGTTAATAAAGGTTGTGTTAGCTTCAACCTGCCTTGCCTCAGTCCCTGTCTGCCTTGTTCTCCCTACAGAATAGTTATCTTCTTTAAAACCCACACACAAACAAGAAAATGTGCCCACATTGTTCCTCATGAGACTAAAATTCCTTATGAGGGAAGGTTCGTCTCTTACCAAAATCCCTGTGGACCAAATATTTTGCACGGTCGTCTCAGCAAACAGATAACAAGATCTCCCATTTTGTGTTGTCTCTGGACTTTTCCTGATTTCCACTTAGCTACAGTACAAACTTGCTCTGGCATCATATTCCTTCTGCTATGTCTGCTTGTCTGCAGGCCATGAATGAAGCAGCCACAAGTCACATGCCAGAATTAAAGTAGGGTTTTCCCCTTTGTTTTAACCCTGAGGACAGCATCAAGTTTATAAAAAACTATCAGGCTTTATCAGCAGTACCTTGGGAGGAGGCTTGGTGCCTGCTGTGATGAAAAGGGCAGAGGAAAAGGCCTTGATGGCAGGAGAAGGAGCTGCTGCCAAGGTCAGATAGGTGGGAGCTTGAGCCCAGGCCAAAAAACAAGTTAAGAAAATGTCTTGGACAAGCCTCTTCTTGGTTCACATAAAAATAGAGGCGAGGGGAAGCACATTCTGACTTGTAAGAGTTATTAAAGCTGTGCCAATAAAGAAAATAGTTTTAGACCTCAATAGCATTAGTTTTATTCTAATCTATATTATAGTCCTGAAACATGTCTGCAATATGAAACAAGAGACACAATAGAATCGGAATAAGGATTGCCTATGGGGACAATATGTTTCATGCCAATATAATCTTCCACCTATTCAATTGTAGGTGATTAGCACAGCCATGGAAAGAGGCACTTAACAATTGTGACAGCAATAATCCAGATTCAAACTGAACTGTTGATCTTGGGCAGCATATATAGCTAATTATCTTTAAATAATAGATACAGATTTATAATTTATGTAAGTTTATTTACTTTTATAACTTTTTAAAAGAAACTAACAAACAAACAGGAATGCAATTTATTGTAAATTATTCCTGTATATTTAAATGAGCAGCATGGTGTCCTAATGTTGAAGACACTTCTCTCCCACTCAGATGGTTGAGAGATTAATCCTTGGTAGTGGTTTCTCTCCTAGGGTGCAAAGAAAAAAATATCTGCTGTGAACTCTGTCTGGTGTTAGGAAGGGCATCCAGGCAATAAATGCTTAGCTCCATCCAGTCACCCCGACTCCACCCTGAATAGGGACTACAGTCATAAAAGGAGAGTTTTTTATTCTTGTACATTTAAATTATTATTATTGGAGAAAAAACTGTATATGTACATACGCTATATCTAGCAGAAAGACTGTTCTGTCCTCACTACATATTACCTTGTGTGCAGCTTTACATGCAGCTAAACCCACCTATCCCCCAATAAAACAGAATGTATATATAGATCTGGATGCTTTAATAAAGGGCAGGAAGAGTGAAACTGGGAAAAATAGAAATACATACAATATTTATTTATGAAAATTTATATTGCCACCTACTCACTCATGGCGACTCAAGGTTCTCAATAAGAACTCAAATACAAAATAAGCAGTGTTGAGTTGCTGGTGAGCATAAGAATTAATAAATACAGATAAATCTAAATCTCACCAGCGATCTTGTGTGGATTTTTGTCCTCAGATGAATGTGTGTCACAGATTAGGCTGGATTTTTCCTGGTGCTTCAATTTCCTCAGAAGGTTAAAGTAAATGGAGTCTGGCTTCCCAGGATGTACAGCTGTGTGAAAAAGTCCTGCACACTTTCAGTTTTAAGCTGTTTTTACATGTTTAATCAACTTTTCACTCGTAGAAACCATGCAAAATTAGTACTTTGATGAAAATCGGATTGAGATGCATAATTTTTATTAACGTAACCGAAGTCTTTTTAAGGTTTTGAGTGAGTTTATGTGCTAAAACAAACACAACTTGAATTTTTGAGAATGTTAGGATCAAAAGTAGCCAATCAGCAGCAAGCTTTGGCTGACCAATCAAAATGCATAGAGGCTAAATCTATGAATCAATCAATGTTGTCATACTCTCTGACTATAAATAAGCATGAAAAGCATCAAGAAATTTAATTTAGCTCTGGCTGTGGGCAAGGATAAAGGCCTTTGCTTTCACCAGTACTGAGCAGCGGCATCGCATCATTGTGCTTCATGAAGAGGGTTACTCCTGTACAGAAATAGCCAAGAGAGTGAAATGCCATCACATCACAGTGAGCAGAGTGATTGAAAAATACCAAATAACTGGTTCATTTGATGACAGGCTCCCCTCTGGAAGACCAAGAAAGTCATCAAAATGGCAAGATCAGGCTCTGCAACGCATTTCAATGACCTCACTGTTAGATACTTGTTCTAACTACAGTGGTTTCCACCAAGGTCTTCTGTTCCGGTAGGAACAGAGGTTTAATCCTATTGGTTGAAGGGTCTGACAGCTCCCTATAAAAGGGCCGCTGTCAGACTCAACCTTCGCTGGATTGTTCTCACTTGTTGTACTTAATAAAGAGCTGTTGTTACCATTAAGCCTGCATGTGCCTATCCATTACCCAATCTAACACTGGTGACGAAGGTGGGATTGGAAGGCAACTAGGCAAACCAAAAGAGCGTAGCAATCCAGCAAGTACATCCAGCCCCGGAGCTCAGAGCGGCTTCGAGCAGCCATTTTTGAGCGGCAAACTCAAAACACCCTCTGAACACAAGATGGCCATGCATGCCCCACCGACTCCGTATGACCCAGTCACCAAGTACTGGGACTCGTACATGCTACAATTTGACTGCTTCCTCAAGGCAAATGACCTCATGGGCCTTTCTGAAGGCTGCAAGAAGAACATGTTCCTCGGATACTGTGGCCGGGAAGTGTTTGAGACGGCGAAAGATCTCTCTGAGCCAACACCACTGCAATCAGTCGCCTGGTCTATGCTCCAGCAAACTTTGAGGACCCATTATGCTCCCAAGCCATCCAAGCACGTTCGTTGGCATGAGTTTAACATCAGGAACCAGAAAGAGGGTGAGCCAATTAATATGTACATTGCGGCGCTTTGCAAGGCTGCAGCGTACTGCGAATTCCGAGACCTAGATGAGCTGATTCTGGACCAGCGAGCTCCAAGCGAACCGGCTCTAGAAGCTCCAGCCACGGCCTGTGAAAGGTTCCAGGAGCTTCTACCAAGCGGAGCTGCGGAGCAAACAGGTCCGTCCGACCTGTCCAAGGAAACCCCTCCTACTGAACTGTTCAGGTCAGGTAGAGCTACCCAAAAGCCTGCCTTCCTGCTTGACTATGTAACAAGTAGGATTGTTCCATCCAAGAGGGGAGGGATGTTAGATATTTGCTCTAACTATAGTGGTTTCCACCAAGGTCCTCTGTTCCAGCGGGAACAGAGGTTTAATCCTATTGGCCGAAGGGTCTGACAGCTCCCTATAAAAGGGCTGCTGTCAGACTCAACCTTCGCTGGATTGTTCTCTGTTGTGGTACTTAATAAAGAGTTGTTGTTACCGCTAAGTCTGTGTGTGCCTATCCATTACCCAATCTAACACTCACCTCAGATTACAAGAATTTGGGGTAAAACGTGATGTAAAAATGTGCATAAGCACAGTTGTCTCAGACTGCTTGCCAGAGGGCTTGAAGTAAACTTTTGCTCCCAGGCACTCACTGCTCTCATCAATGTGCGTGGACCAAGAAGTATGCCAAGTGAACCAACGAACAGTGGGCCAAGGTCATCTTCAGCAATTTCTACTTGACTGGGAATCAGTGCAATAAATATGTCAGAAGATTTCCAGCTGAAGA
Organism: Natrix helvetica; assembly: GCF_964273705.1. Classification (NCBI taxonomy): domain Eukaryota; kingdom Metazoa; phylum Chordata; class Lepidosauria; order Squamata; family Natricidae; genus Natrix; species Natrix helvetica. The sequence goes on along the minus strand of NC_138548.1, from coordinate 118,963,743 downwards.
ATTTAGGCCATACTGCCTGAATCTATCTGTGAAGCATCCATTGCACGTGATGATCAGGGGCTGTATCGCTGCTTCTGGTATTGGTCAGATACAAATCATGCAGGGAATCACAAATTCCAAGCAGTATGTTGAAGTCCTGGAAAAGACTATGCTTCCTTCAGCTCAGCAACTTGTAGGGAAGGACTTTTACTTCCAGGATGACAACGCTCGTTGTCATCAAGCCAAGTCTGTCCAGCAGTGGATGAAGAAGCATGGTGTTTGACTCCTGGATTGGCCAGCTCAGAGCCCGGATTTGAACCCAATTGAGAACTTGTGGGCCAAGATGGGTTACGAAATAAGAAAGAAGCATCCAAAGACCAAGCAGGAGCTGATTGAATCCATTATTGCAGCCTGGCACCACATTGTCACCAAAGATCACCTGCAAAGGTTTATACAGTCTATGCCAAAGCGATGCTGCCTGGTGATAAACAATAAGGGCTGGGCAATTTCATATTAGTAACCATGTTTGGTTACATTAATGGTCCTTTTCAGGGCCATTCTCATCTTTACTTTGAATTAAGCTTTCCCAGAATGGTAGATTTTAGGGTTCTTTGAAAGTGGAGAGATTTCAATGAACCAAAAGATTCTTAAATAGAATCTGAAATGGAAACTGAAGGATTCTGAAATAGTTCTGACCTCTGACTTTTTATTGTTATTTGCATATTTGAAGATATATTCCTTTAAAATTCTTTTACTTACAGGTAGTTGTCAACTTACAAACACAATTGGGACTGAATCTTGGTCATTGAGTTAAACAATAATTAAGTGTGATGTCAAATGAACACTTTACTCAATGAACACAATCCCGACATTCCTGGTTGCAGTCGTTAAGCAAGGAGTGTCGGTCATTAAGTGGACAAATCCCATGTAAGAAATACCAGGTGCTTCAGGGTGGTGGAGGAAGTCCTGGGAGGCCAACCACAGTCTATTTATGAGTTGGAGGTGTGCTGCACTACTTTGCACAGCTTCATGTCAATCTAAAATCAGAAACTATGCATTAAACTAATTGAGGTTTTTGGATTGAATACACAGCTAAAACACATAAAATAATTCAGACAATGGGAACAAGGCTTGAATTAAAACTTGACACACTTTCAAAGGAACTCTGTGAGGAGATACAACTTCTGATGGGAAATATTGAACAGGTGAAGAATAGAGTGGATGTTAGGGAGCACAAACTGGAGAAACAAGACATTTTCTTTGAAATTGATCTGGATGAGATAAATCTCCTGGAAGCCCAGATGAAAGAACTTCAATTAAGATTTAGAGCAGTGGTGAAATGCTACTGGTTTCCTGCTTTCTTGCTAATCTAAATCGCATGGCACAGCAGATTCCCCCCCTCGCTGTTCACTTACCTTTGCAGGCACCCTCGGTATCAGCCTCCGTCCACCCACCCAGATGTCATCATGTCTGTTTTTGACACTCTGCACATGCGTGAAAGGTACTGTATATGCACGGAGGTGGCGCACGGATGCTCACATTGCTCCCAAACTGGTAGCAAAGGTAAGTTGATTTCACCCCTGATTTAGATCAAACCCTGAACGATCTAGAGAGGGTATTAGACTAAGGATGATGAAAGCTTTGGCCCAGTTGATTAATTGTGAAGCAAAGACCCTCGATCTGAAAATGGTCATAAACTATATAGGAAATCCTGCCTTCTAGCTAATATAAATCGCGCATCAGAGCTGATCATCGGAAATATTGGTTTGCCTGAACTGGTAGCATTTTTTAAAAAGTGTTATATTGTTTGTACCAACTTCATATCTTTGCAACACATTACATTTTTACCTATCTGTTGTGTCTGTTTTATCTATACAAATACATCTTTTATAACAATGACTTCATATATTTGTGCATTTACATTATTTCATACATTTTTTTTCATTCTATATATAATATTATATATGTTCTATGTATAGCAGTTTTTACTAAATTTATGTCATTTTGTATAATATACAATATATTAAATCTTTTATAATTATGATTTTATCTATTTGTGCATTTACATTATTTCATACATTTTTTCATTCTATATGTAATATTCTATATATTCCATGCATAACAGTTTTTACTACATTTACATCATTTTGTGTAATATTTATTTCTATAGTCTATCTCATATTTCAATCTTTTAATCCTTTTCCGGTTTTGTAGTTGTCTATTGTTTTGTTGATCTTTCTTCTTTTCTTTTTTGCTTTCCTGCTTTTCCGCTCCTTTCCTTTAGCCAATTGTACAATAAATCCCGTACGGAGTAATATTCAGATTTGTCTTTCTCTTTTAGTTCTTTCGTGAGCCTATCCATCTCTGCACATTCCAATATTTTTTAAATTACATTTTCTTCTGTTGGTATATAATTATTTTTCCAGTTTTGTGCGAATATAATTCCCGCTGCCATAATGATGTGTAAAATTAAGTATCTAGTATTTTTTTCATAATTTTCTTTTATAATCCCTAACAAAAATAATTCAGGTTTTAGTGCAATTTGATGTGTAGTAATCTCCTCTAGCCAATCTTTTATTTTTTTCCAATACTTTTTTGCAGCTGTGCACATCCACCATATATGATAGTATGTTCCATGTTGTTTGTTGCATTTCCAGCAGATAGATGAACACTCCGGGAACTTTTTTTGCAATTCTCGCTGGTGGAAGGTGCCATCTGTAGAACATCTTGTACATGTTCTTTCTATAAGTCTTCCATTTTAAATTTTAATAAGTAGTAATATATTTTTTAAATCAATTTTTCTTCGGTTCCCTGTAAAATTTTATCCAGCTCTTACTGCTCCTTATAGAATCCATCCCTTTCCCTGTCTTTTTTATACCTTGCCTGTATTTGTAAATAGGGCCACCAGCCAATATCTATTCTCTTGTCTTTCAGTTCTTGCCTTGTTTTTAGTCTTTCTTGGTTGTCTAATATGTCTTTATATCTTATTATCTTGTTTATGTCCAATATGTTCAGGTATATCAGAGCTTCCATGGTGGATAGCCAGGTTGGGATTTTATTGTAATGTTTTGTTTTGATTTTTAACCATGTTTGTAGTAGAGCTTTTCTAATTAAATATTTTTGGAAATAGCTATGAATCTTGTCTTTCCCATTCCAGATAAAGGTGTGCCAACCCAATTCAAATTATAATCTTCTATTGTTAATAATCTTCTGTTTTTTTTAGATTGACCCAGTCCTTTATTCAGGTGAGAGCTGCTGCTTGATAATGAAGCTCCCAATCGGGAAGTCCAAATCCTCTTTCTCTACTGTCTTGTAACAATTTTAATTTAATTCGTGGTTTTTTCCCTGACCAAATAAACTGTGCAATTAATTTGTTTAAATCTATGAAAAAAAAATTCCCTAGGCTAATCGGCACCACTTGAAATAAAAATAAAATTTTTGGTAGTATATTCATTTTAATGATGGCAATTCTTCCCATTAAGGATATTTGTAGTTTCCTCCAATTTTCCAGATCTTTCTTAATTTTCTGAATCGTTTTAACATAATTATCTTCTTTAATTGCTGAGCATTTCCTTGTCAGCCAAATTCCTAGGTACTTTACTTTTTTTGCTATTTGCATTCCCATGTTTTCCTCTAATTCTTGCTCTTGTTTTTTAGTTAAATTCTTCGTAATGATCTTTGTTTTATTCTTATTAATTTTAAGTCCCGCTACCTTACCGAATTCCTCCATTTTTTGGATTAATTTAATTCCTGATTTTAATGGATCCTCTAATATGAATACCATATCGTCCGCAAATGCCTGTGTTTTATATTCCTCATTTTAAATTTTTAATCCCTTTATTTCTTGATTGTTTCTAATTTCTGTTAGTAGAACTTCCAGTGATAGTATAAATAATAAAGGTGATAATGGACAACCCTGTGTCACTCCTTTCCATATATTAACTTCTTCTGTAGTGTCACTATTTATTATTATTTTTGCTGTCTGGGCCGAATAAATTGATTCTATGATTTTTATAAATTTTTCTCCAAATTTCATCATTTTTAACTGTGTGATAATGAAATGCCAATACAAGTTATCAAAGGCCTTCTGGGCATCTAAAAAGACCAGTGCAACTTGTTTTCCCAGATTCTCTTCATAATATTCTAATGTATTTATAATTATCCTCATATTGTTTTTTAACTGATGTTTTGGTAAGAAGCCGTTTTGATCCATGTGGATAATTTCATTTAATATTTTTAAAATTCGCTCTGCCATTATAGATGTAAAGATTTTATAATCTGTGTTTAGTAAAGAAATTGGTCTGTAATTTTTTATTTTTTGATGGTCCGAATCCTCTTTGGGTATCAATGTTATATATGCTTCCCTCCATGATTTTGGTAACTTTGCTTCTATAAGTGCTTCATTAAATAAGTCTAAAATCACTGTTTCTGTTTGCTCTTGCATGCTTTATAAAATTCTACAGGTATACCGTCTGGGCCCGGTGTTTTATTATTTTTTTGTCACTTCAATGCTTCCTTTAATTCTATCACTGTGATTTTTTTGTTTAGCATTGCTCTTCTCTCTTCTTCAATTTCCTTGTATTTAAATATTGTTCGATACTGTCTTGTAATATATTTTCTTTGCTGTACAGATTCTCAAAAATTTTCTGTACTATCTTTTTTTCCCCTCTTTCCGATATTGTATGTTTCCCCTTTCATCTTGTAAATGATGAATTATTCTTTTTTTTCTTTTTCTTTTTCAATTTGTGTGCTAACCATCTTCCTGGTTTATTTGCATTTTCAAAATAGTTTTGTTTTGCAAATTTGATCTTTTGGGCCATCTCTTCTTGTGTCATCAAATTTAATTTGTGTTTTATTAGTTCTTTTTTCTCCTTTATTTTTGATTCTTCTGGGTTTTTTTGCAAGTCCATTTCCAATTCTTTAAGTTCTTTCTCTAATGTTTCTTGTTTTTGTCTCTTTTCCTTGTTTTTCCTTGCCAAATACGCTATTGTCAACCCTCTTGTAAAAACTTTTGTAGTATCCCATAGCTTTTGTAATGATCTTTCTTCTTTCTTATTTACTTTGTAGAAAAGTTTCAATTCTCTTTCTATCATTTTTATATATTCTTTATCTTTCACTATTCTTTGATTCATTGACCATCTCTTTTTCTTTTTTGGTACTTTCCATGTTATTTTTGTGGGTTGTGATCCGCCCAGGTGTTTATCATTATTTCAATCTGTTCTGTATCTCTTCTCAATTCTTGGGTTGACCAAATCATATCTATGCTTGACCATGATTTGTGGGGATTTGAATAATATGTAAATTGTTTGTTTCCTATATTCCTTTCTCTCTATACATCTTTCAGGCTCAATTCCTGCACCATTTCAAAAAAGGTAGATGGTAGCATTCTTTTTTCTTATTTATTTTGTTACTCTTGTAGTCATTGTTAATGACTACAAGAGTAACAAAGTCATCTGTTATAGCATTGAAGTCACCAATTAGTCATACACTATATTGCCAAAAGTATTTGCTCACAACTGTATATCCTCATATTCTATTTCTGTTATTTTTTGGTGGATCTTCTTGTAAAATTCTTTTTGGTTTTTATTTGGGGCGTATATTGCTGTGAGAAGAATTTTTCTTTGTTCTGTTTCTATTTCTATCATTAAAATCCTCCCCTCTTCATCTGCATATTTTTTTTTGCATTTGTCCATTCTTTGATATATATTACATTTCCTCTTTTTTTTGTTGTTGTGCTAATGTTGTAAATAATTTTCCTAACTTTGGATATTCTAATAGTTTGTTATATTGTTTTTTAATATGTACCTCTAGAAGGCATACTATGTCCATATTCATTTTTTGTAATCTAGTCAAAGTTTGCCTTCTCTTTTCTGGTGAGTTTAATCCATTTTTATTTAGTGAGAGTAACTTAATTTCTTGTTCCATTGTGTTATTTGTGTGTCACTCTTAGTTTCCTTGCATTTCTTGTCTCTGTTCCTATTTTATTACCTTCTTGTTGTATTTGTTCTCTTTCCTGTCTTCTTCTTTGTTCTCTTTCTTCCTCCCTGTTTTCAACTAACTGTTCTTCTTGACTTCTACTCTCTGGTTCCTCTTTACTTTCTTGTTCTTCCTCGGTGGTGAAATGATGTTCAAAGAACTCATGTACTTTCTCGACTGTGTCTATTTTATATCTTTTATCCTGCCAGGTAATCATCACTCCCTCTGGTGTGAGCCATCTGAACATTACATTGTACCTTATTAGTTGTTGTGTAAGGAACTGATATTGCCTTCTCCAGTCTCTCACTATTTTCGGGATTTGTCTCAGGATTTGTATCACTCTTCCTTTATATGTTATTTGTTCTTCTCTCATTTTCTTATATACTTCATCTCTTACCGATTTTCTAGTAAAGCGTACATGGATTTCTTTTGGGAGCCTGTGTCTCTTGGCATAATTTGTGTGGATTCGATACACCTCATCTATGTCCCTTCTTGTTTCTTGTTTGGTTTTTTGTAATATGTTCCCAACAATCTCTGTGATTGTTTCCCCTAAATCCTCCTCCTTTTCTTCTACTATATTTTGAAAGCGCAGAAATAAGCCAGCTTTTTTGAGTTCCAAAAACACTATTTTCCCCCTAATTGTCTTTTTAATGTAGTCAGCATCTCATCTACCATCTCTATTCTCTTCTCCGTTTTTTCTACCTTTGTTTCTACTTTTTGAATTTTTTGTTCATTTTTTGTTATTTCACTTTGTATTTTCCCTATTCTATCATCTATTCTTCTAATCTCACTCTTCATTTTTCCCATTTCTAGTTTAATTTCTTCATGATTTCTCCTAGTTTCTTTGTGATTTTTTGTAATTGTTTCTTGTGTTTCAGCATTGTTTCTTGTGTTTTCAGCATTACTTCTTGTATCATTGCTAATGCATCTTGCATACACTGAAGGTTCGTTGTTGAGCTCACTTTCTCTAAACCCAGTGTGCTCTCAATTGTACACTGGTTTGAGGGTGAAGACGTTGCTGATGCTGGATTGGATGCTGCCTTCCTATTCATTTTACTATGTTGATGTTGTACTTGTCATTTTTGATTTTAATTTCCTTACAATTTTTTCCCACAATAGCATATACTTCTCTCTGCCCAGTGCCTGTTTCCACTCTCTTACCAGCACCTTCAATCTTTGAACTTTCACTCTTCCATGTACATTTCAATTCAATTCAATATTATTTAATCTTACAATCTAGCAACTTAATTTCTATATATTCGGGTTTGTATGTAAGTCAATCCACACAATATTCATGCAATATTCACTATATTTAACCTAACACATTCTTGATTTGATTCAGTATATAATCTTATATCGTCTCTTTAATAACTACAAATTATCACCCCCTACTTCAACACTATATTACTATTATTATTTTTTTATATTCTCAAGGTATACAGTATGTTTAGGCTGATAGATCCTTAATTTTAATTCTTATATACTATTATATAATATTATGTCATCTATTTATAACGTTGATAATTTCAGAGTATCACAGATAGTTCATATATCCTCTATGCTCTCTCTTCCAATTATAATATGGTTCAATACACTTCAACAATATTTTATCTCACCACAGTTAAGTTTAGCTTTATATTTCTTCTATCAATATTCTCCTTCAAAAGAAAAGATTTTTTTAAGTCCAATTTCAGAGATCACAAAAAAAAAAAAAATTTCAGGTTGCATCAGCAGATTTGTCCTATATATTGTTCTTCAGTTCTTATTTCTTTCTCCACTAGATGGTGCTGTTATTCTTCTTTCGTATAGGCTCTCCCCCCCCCCCTTCAAACATCCGATATTTTCTCTCAAGTATTCCAAAGTATTTCTCTCACTTTCTCTCAAGTATTCCAAAGTATTTATCCTTCTTCGCTGTTATTATTGATTTATCAGGCTCCAATTTCTGTTTATTGTCCAAATCGCCCCAACAGTCCTCTCCTCCTCTGCTTATTCCGTTCCATTCTCAAGTCACTCCAAGTCTTCTATTGCTACAGGAAACCATATGCTTTCAGCCCTCCTTATAGCTGCCGATATTGAGCTGTATCCAGCTCGCTTCAAAGCTTTGAAATTCTAGTTCAAAGAGTCTTTAGTAGAATTTACACCATTTTAGTTTAGTTATTTTACTTATTCTCACTGATGTTGCTGTATTGCTATCTTCTCTCCCTCATGTGCGGCTGTCACCACCCAAGCTCGGCCTTGAATGCCGATTTCTTCTCCAGTAATTTCAAGGGGTTTTCCCTCTTCTGATAGGGAAGTTGCTTGCTTCCTCTTTCGGCGACCAGGGTCCTCTCTCTCCTGTTGATCCCTCCAGGATCTGTCCTTTTCCAGGATCCTCACCACAGAAACTCGAGCAAAGCTAGTGGAGATCCCATTCCTTAGCCCACATGGAAGTGATGTCACCGCAGAGAATCTGAACTGGTAGCATTTTTAAACTACCAGTTTGGGTGAATGGGTCCAAACCAGTAGCATTTCACCCCTGCTCTAAATTTTAATTGAAGTTCTTTCATCTGGGTTTCCAGGAGATTTCTCTCATCCAGTTCAGTTTCAAAGAAAATGTCTTTTTTCTCCAGTTTGTGCTCCCTAACATCCACTCTATTCTTCACCTGTTCAATATTTCCCATCAGAAGTTGTATCTCCTCACATAATTCCTTTGAAAGTGTGTCAAGTTTTAATTCAAGCTTTGTTCCCATTGCCTGAATTACTTTATGTGTTTTAGCTGTGTATTCAATCCAAAATGATCTTAAAGATCTCTTGATGTTGTATCTATTCTGCAGGAAAGCCTCTGGAGCCTGGGGAGGGTGAAAAACAGGCCCAAAGGGCCAACCGGAAGTTTGGAAAGACCCATTTCCGGCTTCTGGAGGGCCTCCAGGGGACTGAGGGAGGCCGTTTTTGCCCTCCACAGGCTTCAGAAAAGCCTCCAAAGCCTGGGGAGGGTGAAAACTCCCCACTATGGGGGGGTCATGCACACATGTGCAGGGTGGGGGTTGTGTGCACATGCACAGATGGGTGGAGTGCATTGAATTGTGGGTGTGGGTTATTTTGACACACCTTTACAAAAAGGTTTGCTATCACTGACATAAACTAATAAAACTGTTAAACTGGTAGTCAAAAACAGTCAAAAACTATAACAAAATCATTTTCTGACCAATATGTATACTTATTCCAAACTTTCCACACTTGACTACCCCTGGAGTGAAAGTAAAGCTAGTGTTTCTGCATGAGACAATTTTATCTGAATGTGATGGCAGCAACCAGCCATCTGGCAGCATCCCTTTCTCTCTCTGTGTGTCATGTGGTTCATTCAGTGACCATGCCACTTAACAAGTATTTCATTTAGTGTCAGTAATTGCAGTTATTAAATGAGGATTACCTGTGGTAAAGTTATTGACCAATGCCAAAAATTCCAGCCTTGCAGTTCATAACAAATCCTGCACAAGTTTGCCAATTCAAGTTAATTGCAGCAGCAAAGGTTGCTCGGTGTTACTATGACACTGGCTGAATTTCCCCTCAGTCTGCAGGCAGCAATGCCAGGGCAATGAAGCTGAGGCAGTGAGTTGGGGGCCTTTTCCTTAGATGGCAGGGAGCAGCCCTGTTCTGGTAAGCTGGCCTGCTTCAGACCCCAGAACCTTCAGAGCCTGACAGAGTACCTCTCTCCTAAACAGGTTGAATTAACTCCTGCTGCCAAAAATGGTTTTTTTCTTTCCTCCATCCAAAATTGAAAGTTGAATTCATCCCCCCACACCTTCCCAAAAGGTTTAATTAATATCTGTTAAGTTTCACGCTGTATAAGGTCTACTGCTATAAAACTTTTATGTTCTTTTATTTTTAAGAAAATCAGGTTCTAGATTCATAAAGTTTAAACAAGTTCAGAATACTTCCTTACGAAAGAAAAAGGAAAAGTGGTGGATGGATGGAAGAGAAAGAACATGTTTCTGTTTAATGTTTTTTTCTGTTTAATTCATATTTACCCTTACACATATCTTAGGGCAACGTAAATGAAAGAAGCTAAAAAAGAAGAGGTGGCAACAGCAAGAAAAAGGAATTCAGCTTTGACACGAAGAGTGAAAGATTGGCGGCTGCAAGGAACTGGAAACACCCGAGTCTTGTCTCGCCACCTGCCGTCCGCCTTACGGTGGCATCCTGCCTGCATAGCAGCAGATGGCCCGAGAGCCGCCTGGGTGCCTCCTGTGGAACCGGTGCAATGTTCCCTCTAATTCTTTTTCAGTGTGTGCGGAAAAGTATAGTGTTTGAGCGGCATATTTTCATGCCTGAGCACCTGATTTTTTTAGCCATAATTGCCATCAGAGCAGATGTTGGAGAGGGGGGGCAAGGAGGTAAAGGATCCCCTCCCTCTCCCTCAGACCCCCAGGAAGGAAGGAAGGGAAGGGAGAGGGAGGGAAAGGAAAGGAAATGGGAAAGAAGAAAAAGAAAGGAAAAGAGAAGAAAGGAAAAAGGAAAGGAAATGGAAAAGAAGGAAAGGAAAAAAGGAAAGGAAATGGGAAAGAAGAAAGGAAAGGAAAAGAGAAAGGAAAGGAAAAAAGAAAGGAAAGGAAAAAAGAAAGGAAAGGAAAAAGTGAAATTAGTGAATTAATTAATTACATAGTGAAATTAACACCAACTGTAGCATCTCTGTCTAGTTGTATTTATCTTTAACAAACAAACAAAAATCAAGCAGGGTGATAGATTGCAGAACAGCTTTCAGAAGTGAGTGTCTTATCTGAGCAATATGAAGACCTTTTCTTGAGCTTTACTTCAGGAAATCAGAAGAAAGAATAATCACTATGTAGTGAGCAAACTAACCCGATTAGTTCACTTCCAAAAACTACAGGAAAAACATGATGTTATAGAAAAACACAAAAAAGTTCTGGTTTTTTGGCAGCAATCTGCTGTGCAAGTCACTCAGTACTGATTCATTAGCACTTCCTCAGTTATCCTGCATTTAAAAAAAAGCTAGCAGAAAGCCCTAACGTTAGCTGACTTAGGCTAGCAACATCAAAAGGGCTCTGAAAAAAAAATCCAAAGAGATGAGGATTCTGCTTCCATCATTAAAGAGAGCTGTCAATTTACAATTATCAAAAACAAGATACCATTTATTTGGCCTCTGCACCAATCCATCCTCAAACTTTTGCCCCATATTCATGAGAAGTAGAAATCACAGGATGAAAGGTATGGGACTTGAGTTTATTTATTAGATTTTTATCCCACCTTTATTACTTCATAGGTAACTCAAGAAAGTGAACATACATAAATACTTGCGTATGGAGAAAGGAAGGGAAGTGGAAAAGAAAAAAGGAAAAAGGAAAGGAAAGGAGAAAAGAAAGCAAAAGAGAAAGGAAAGCAAAAGAGAAAGGAAAGGAAAAGGAAAGGAAGATAGAAGAAGGACAGAAAGGAAAAAGGAAAGAGTGGAATGGTACTGCTCAAAAACCAAGTCTCAAGATCCTGTGGACACCTTTGGCTCAGGCAGTCCAGTTCCCCGCTGCTTCCCTCTCTGCAAAGCGAAGGGATCTCAGAACGGCTGCCTAGCTCAGAACGGGGCTTCAGACGCAATGCCTGAGAAACCCCGAATGTGCAGGGAAATGCAGGCTACAACCAGCGAATCGCATTTTCCCAGGAACCAACAAAGCCCCAGAGGACCAATGAGAATTCTCCCTTCTGTAGCGTCATCAGTCTCCGGGTAGAGTCTTTGTTGATTTGACCAATCACCAGATGGAGGAGAGAGTTCAGTGCAGAGAGAGGAGAGGGGAGATATTTTCAGTAATATTTTAAGACGTTAAAAAACACAGCACGCAGTTTGAAACTTCTGTGCGGTGTTTTCTTGTTATGTGCGCAGCCGCGCAAGCGCGCAGCTTAGAGGGAACAGTGCTGATGTCATAGGCTGGTGTCCTATCAATCATCAGCCAGCGCTCTCATGGTGGGCTCCCTACGCAGCGTGATCTCCTCCCAGGTGAACCGCCGTGAAGGACCAGACTGATCGGCCGTGGGATCAGCCTCCCTCCTCCGTCTGATCCCAATTTCTCCTTGCTGGGAAGCCATGTCTCCCCCCCACCCCCCGCACTGAGGCTTCGGGGAACTTGGCACTGTCCTTTTCAGCACCATTGGGAGGGCGGATTGGGCGGGTCCTGGTGAGGGAGTTCCATCTCCGATTGGCCAACAGCGTCACTGACACTGGAGAACAAACGCAGAGAGGGAAGTACCGAACGAGCCAACTCGGCTTAGCCTAGGATGTTCAGCTTCTCAAGTACGAAAGAGGAGCTGGGGGCTGGCAACGTTTTTGCAGTAAGCGGAGCAAACTCTACTTTTTGGTTGCATAAAAATCCCACTTCTTCGCAATCAAAGCGATAAGAATGAAGGACCCTTAGGGTGATGTCTCGCAAGGCAAGTAAATTGGCAAACAAGTTTTGGAGTCTCTCGGTAAAGCTTGAGCTCCCCAACTGGTAGTGATGGGATCGAAATCAGTTTTGCCAGTATTTGTTCATTTTGGTGAATAGGCTGACTTGTGATTCAAAAGATTCAGAGTTGCTTCTTCTCTTTCCTCCTCCTCTCCATCCCTGGAATGCCACAGGCTGAGAATTTCTACCTGCTACACAAAAAAGAGACTGGCAGAATCTGAAACAGCTTTTCATTTGCCAAAGCATTACAATGACAAATCTCACATCCTACTGCTATTGATCACCTGTTTCCGGTTTGACCACTAAAGCAGATTTTGCTTATGTCAGGGCTTCCCTATCTACTGCCTAGGAAAGAAAAACCCCTGGCTCCATAGATTCAGAGAAAAGGTACTTTTACTAGGAGAGAACTGAATACAACAAGTTTCAGCCAAGATCTGAGGCAAAAGTGCGGGAAGCATCAAATTGAAGCAACCTGTAGAGTCTGACTCCCTTGTATCTAGGCAATCAGAGGGCAAGCACCGGACAGGAAATGTTTTGAGAAGGTCTTTGATTCAAGAGCATTGTCTCTGGCTGCTGCATACAAAGCTAGAAGAAATGACCATGGAGAAAAAAGCAAAACTAAGGCTGGTAGCTGCAAAGCTGCAAAGGAAAATTCTCCACTGAGCACACACACACACACCTTTTCCATGGCAGCAAGCAGCAGGCTGGCTGACAGGCAGCTTTCATGTTACTATGGTGTTGCACTGCAGTTGGGAGTACATCTTGGATGGTTTTTTGTGGAATAGTTCATTTACCATCTTGGCCTCTTCTTCTCTAATCTGTCCGTCCATCCATCCATCAATTCAGAATAAAATAACACAAGATTCCTTTTCAATATTATTTATTTATTCATCCACTGTACATGACTATCCATCTCATGAAAACGGATGGTGGCAACAACATTATAAAACAATCAATAGATTAAAATTATTATTATTTAAATTATTTTAAAATCACAAAGGCTAAGAGAGAACAGCAGGTGTTAATAACAAAGGAGCCATCCCAATTCCTCACTGGTATTGGTTTTTTTCCTGGTGATAAGCATTGTGCCAGACCTTTCCTGATTCCTTCAGGGTGCTACAGAAGGAAAAAGGAACATGGAACACGTTAATCAAAAGCACATTTGCACAGCAATGAGTTCTTTCAGGCTACTCTTCACTTGAGATATTCTCTTGGTGACATGCCTGCAAATGGAGTTTTTCCTGTTGGCTCACACTTACCGAAATATATCCGCAAAAGCAGTGAGCATGGGCTTGCACTCATACTTAATGTTATGCTTGGCACAAAGGGATTTCACCAGGGGAGCCGCCTTGTAATAATTATGTCGAGGCATGGTTGGGAAAAGACTGTGGAAAGAGAGGAAAAATATCAAGAGGACACAGTAGAAGACACTTCTACTTTAATTTGTATCCTGCTGTCATTAGTGCCCTTCCCATTTCAATGTCAGAGAGTTTCCTATTCAGTATTGCATACAGGCAGGTTGATACAGAAGAGGATAACCTTTCAGCTGTCTGGTTCCCAAAGAGTTTGAGGTAGGGATGAACAAGCTGAGGTCCTTCTGATTAATGCTGAACCACGATCCTTCCTAATGAGTTACTTTGTAGTAGGGTACTGTGGAGTTGCTCACAGGTTTTGGAATCTTAGTTAAGAATTTTAAAGGTGAAAACCAGCATTTTGACTTGGTCCAGAAATGAATTATAATTAACAACCATTTAATCTGCTATATATCTAGAAGTAAGATATGAAAAGCCCAATAGCAATAGCACTTAGCTGTATATACTGCTTTACAGTGCTTTACAGCTCTCTCTAAGTGGTTTACAGAGTCCGCCTATTGCCTCCAACAATTTGGCTCCTCATTTTACCCACCTCGGAAGGATGAAAGCCTGAGTCAACCTTGAGCCTGGTGAGATTTGAACTGCCGAATTGCAGGCCGCTGGCAATCAGCAGAAGTAACCTGCAATACTGCTCTCTAACCACTGTGCCACCATGGCTCATAGACATTAGTTTCACTGCTGCATTTTATATGAAATGTTGTTTCTAGGCATTTTTACAGGATAGATCCCAAAGTCCAGTCTGGAATAGCCACAGCATGTATAACTGGGACAAGATCTGCTTTCTTTAAAACTAGCCAAAACTCCTGGCCACAGCCATCATTTGGCTTCAAACATGGACCATAATATGCACGTGATGCTTCGTGGTGTCAAAAGCTGTACGAAAGTTGCATTATATGCTGTACAACCTTTGCATATAGCTTGTACTTACTGATGTTCAATCTGGAAATTCAAGTGCCCAGTGTACCAGTCATTGAATAGAGATTCATCCACATTACATGTTGCTGCGAGCTAAGGGGGAAATAAAAAAAAAAACCATGTAGACTTCCAATAACTTCCAATTTACAGTATTGTAGACCATCATTCATTTCCAAATGTTTGTTACATTTATAGTATGGTCCCTGCCCAGAAGGACATTAGAAATATTTCTGAATCCAGGCCAGGCAATCCAGGCCAACTATTGAACTGGTGCTATGTGCATGGGATGAAATCCAATGATATACTGTATATGCGTGGGGAAAAAATTGCAGACTAGGATATTGGTGACATTTCAGATTCAATGGCTTAGAGAACTGGTAGCAGAAATTTAGAGTAGTTCAGAGAACTGGTAAATACTACCTCTAATGGGCCCCACCCCATTCTTTTCTGCCTCCCGAGTCCCAGCTGATTGGGAGGAAATGGGGATTTTGCAGTAACTTTCCTCTGGAGTGTGAAGGGAATGAAGATTTTACAGTATCCTTCCCCTACCACGCCCACCAAGCCATGCCACACACACCAAGTCACACCCACAGAACCTGTAGTAAATTTTTTTTGAATCCCATCACTGATAAACATGCATTAGAAGTTAACCATTTCCCATCCCCAGGAATTATATCATGCTATTACAAAAATAAAACGAAAGAGAAATTAGAAAAGGAAAACTGTGCATGAATAAACCAATCTTTAGAGCTACCTTAAAAACAGGCTGTAAGTCCCATAAAGAAAATGTAGAATCCAAATGAAATATATAGATGGGTAACATAAGGATATACCAACAGTAATGATATAATAAAGGATTGTACTAGCTTACATTTGGAGGACCTATAAGATGATATAGAACTAGCCATTGTGCATTTTTATTTATGATTTACTGTTAAAAAAAGAGAGAAAACCTGTCTTGTCTCTCATCATCTTTCATTCTCTCTTTGTGATAGAACAGATTATCTATGCAGAAACCATTTGTTATTAATGTCACAACAACTATATGCTGTTTCTCTTGTTAACTTGCATCACTGTGATATGGTTTCAGGTATCATCTTTAAATTGCCTAATCCTTGCTGGAGGCCTAGTCACATAATTTATTCATTTAGTCCCATCCCTTAATTATCTTGCCTAAACCACAGTTTGAAATTGAGTGTATCCAAAACAATCTCTAGTTCCATAATAACTGGTAAAAAGCCCTAAGGGAAAATGACGCCAAGAAAGCATGAAGAAACATGCTTTAAAAAAATGAAAGAATCATTGGGTACATCCACGTGTACACAGTCATTCTACCCTTTTTGGGGAGATTGCTGTAACTACCATCAGGAAAATTAGACTTCCTTTAGAAATTCTGTTTATATATAGCACCACAGATCAAATAAAGAGTACAGTCACCATGTGCTTTACTGCTTGATTGCTCAACTGTAACAGGAAACTCTACTTAGTACAAAAACATAGAATATATACCATAGATCCAAACTTTTCATCACTACTATCTACTGGCTGCATACTATTGTAGTTGTTGCATAAATATACATTCCAACAAAATGTTTTTCAACACTCCGATATGTTCTTCTCTACCATATAAAGAGAAAATGGCAGTATTTCCCCTATCACCATCAATGTTTGGCTATTCCTATCTGAAATCAATTAGCCTTATGGATCTATATTCTCATTCTGTGGATAATGCATCTTACAAAGTTAATTTTTTATGCCATTGAAAAACTGGTTCATGACCACAGAAAGAACAATTATGTGAATTGGAGTTCACATGTGGGGACTTGGAATTGTAAAGTGTCCTTTTGGATGGAGGATTAATAGCATTGGTGCTGTTCCTGCTTTACTGAATAGTAAATAGCAGTAACAATAAAGCTGTTCCTGCTTTACTGAAGAAGCAAGGAAGATTAACAGGCAATGTACTACATTGTTTACCATCTCATCATCTACTGTGGACAATGAATTCATTTTTGGCCTCCATAACTTTTCTCCATGAGAAGAGAAAGGAGAAAGAGAAGTGCAATTGCGATTTTCCCAGAAATTGCAATATGGGAGTGATTTCTAGCTGCCAGGATAGACATTCCATTTGTATTACCTTCTCTTTTTAAGACAATGTTTCAATGTAGATAAGGGCATGAAATATTTAAGAAAACAACAACATGATCTGGCCCTGTGTTTCAGAACTAAGGAATCAGCATTTTTGAATAAGATTATCCAAAGAAAAGAAATTTCCCCTTTAAATAGAAACTACCTCACCTGGGCAGAGAACCAATCTAAATTCTGATCATAGTCAATATTCATTGGAATATGGTTCATCTGTGAGACCCAGACAAACCATCCAGATTCTAAGCACCTGTGTAGACATAAAAACATTAATAATGATTCAAACAAATTCTTTAAATGGTTCACTCTCTAGCAAAACTGCTTTTCTCAAAATATAACATGATCGTTACTGTTACCACATTATTGCACTAACAGATTATACAGAAACATAATTTTTATAGGTAAAAGCAGGGATTTAAAGCTATGGCATTCTTTAATAATCTTATGCAATCTGTCACACTTTAATCCCTCATATCTAGTTAGAAGTTTCAGGTATTCTAAAACTCACATTCTTCAGAGTTCTCAATTGAGTAAGTAGTATTATCAGTTACACAAGTTGATGAACTGCCCACATTTAGATTACCTATTGGGCAAGAAAGGTGGATAATGGTGCTTAAATTCAGCTTAGTTCCTAAAGAAGGGGGAAAGTGCTTAAGATCTGTCTGTATTTCCCTTCACAGCTCCTTTTCCATAATCACTTCTCATTTGCAAATAATTTGCAATATACTTTAAAACCAGCCTGATTTCTCCACTGTGTCCTCACTATCAATTAATCATGCCGTGATTTGTCATAATTGTGATGATTATGGCATACAGCTCATGAAAACCCCAAATCCACCATCTCAGAAAATTAGAATATTACATGCAATCAATAAACAAGGATTGTGCATAGAACAATTTCGGACCTCTGAAAAGTATAAGCATGCACATGTCCTCAGCACTTGGTTTGGGCCCCTTTTGCAGCAATTACTGCCTCAATGCGGCGTGGCATGGAAGCTATCAGCCTGTGGCACTGCTGAGGTATTATGGAAGACCAGGATGCTTCAATAGTGGCCTTCAGCTCTTCTGCATTGTTCGGTCTCATGTCTCTATCTTTCTCTTGGCAATGCCCCATAGATTCTCTATGAGGTTCAGGTCAGGCGAGTTTGCTGGCCAATCAAGCACAGTAATCCCACAGTCATTGAACCAGGTTTTAGTGCTTTTGGCAGTGTGGGCAGTTGGAAAATGAAGTCAGCATCCCCATAAAGCTCGTCTGTGGAAGGAAGCATGAAGTGCTCCAAAATCTCCTGGTAGACGGCTGCGTTGACCCTGGTCTTAATGAAGCACGGTGGTCCAAAGTCCTGCTGTTCAGTGGTCCAAAGTCCTCTTTTCTGCTGAGAGCAACTTTTGCCAAAAGCACTAAAACCTGGTTCAATGACCTTGGGATTACTGTGCTTGATTGGTCTCTTCATTCTTCCTCCATACTCTGGGTCTTTGGTTTCCAAATGAGATGCAAAAGTTGCACAGCTGAGCCGTGCGACTCTCAGAAGCTTTTTTTTTTTTTTACTACCGGTTCCCAGAACCAGGGACAAATGTCCCTACCGGTTCAGCTGAACCGGGCCTAACCGGGAGGATTTCATCCCTGGTAAAGAGGTATTGGTAAGTAATACTTTGATAATTGGTGATGACCAATCAATAACAAGAGTTAGATCAAGATCATTGTGGTGAACTATGCTCTTTTCAATAGCATGGTTGTTTTTATTTTCATTTTTATGTTACAAACTAGTTTGAGGTGACCTTGACGAAGGATGACACATCATTTTTTAAGTTAAAAAGCCCAAGCCATATAGTCATAGATACAGATATTCTAGCATCCGTATAGTATCACTGTAGTATAATAGTGATCAGTAACAGTGTATACTAATTTCTTTATATGTTTTAGATCCCCATATTAAGTCAACAAGAAATGGAGACCTCATTATTTTTTCAAAGTGGTAAACAAAACTAGCAATGTACATATTGAAGGTCTCTCTTTGACTGCACAGCATTTAAAAGCATTAGTTGGGTCATAGAAGCAGGGTAGAGTTTTACATAATTATTACCTTGCTAACCAGTAGTAAGCCATAAAGCTCTTAAATCCCATTAAAGGAACATACATGAGGCACACCCGGAAGTTATAGAAAAGATTGGTAAACAGCTCCTGTCAAAGAACAGAATGTTAAATAAGCACAATGGTAACAATGTGTGGATCATTATTATGAGTTCCTTTTTCAATTTCAGATTAATTAGCTACAATGTGGCAAACTAAAGACTATAATGCTATAACATGCGGAGCAATAGGCAGTCTGCTGTGTAGTGCTGAAGGACTTTCAGGGTCTCTTCATTTCTGTATCTAGTAAAACTCTCACAATGATAAAAAAAAGAGTGAGGGTGGAGAATACTAGCATCAGTTGGGCAGAAGCCTTGCTCTACACCAAAATGGAAAGAATTTCTTTAGGGCAGAAATGGAATTCTTGAAGCTGCTGAAGATTTCAATGTCCTTTGCAGTGGCTGAGAATTGCAATGGGTAGTGGCATGACTCAATTTGAGTAGTGGGGGTGGGGGTCTGTACTCATGGGAAGGAATGAAGCTTCATACCCACAATATGTTTAACTACAGCATTGCTCTTATTATTATTAGAATGTATCTGTACTCCCCATATCAGTGCCCAGATAGTCTCTCCCCCATCCCTCTGCAAATGCACCCCAATATCCATGGCAGTTAGAAATGCAATCTCCTGGCAATCTCTTCCTCTGCTTCTCATCCTTTTCTTTTTCACTGTTGCCACTGTCTCTGCCTGGAGGAGCGTATGCTTGTTTTCTGACTTTCAGGTTGGCTTGGAAAAGATTCCCAGTCTAGGAGATAACTTCACCAATGCCTGATGTAACCCAGTGGAACAGGCTCATTGTTAACATCAGGGTAGAGACTGTGGTCAGCTCTTTGCAGCTGTGACAAGCCTTCCTTGGCTTTGATTGTAATATTTGCCTATTGCTCAACTTTCCCTTCCCTTCCCAAACAAGGTACATTTTCTGTTCAATGGTGCTGACAAGAGGGAAGGCCAATGAAATCATGAATGGCAGGGAATGTTCCCATGATGTTGTGGGGGATTAAGGAAAGAAAGCAACTTGCATTTTGTAATGCATCTCCCATGACTTATTAGAACGAAAGAGGATTCAGGACCTTTATGTGTTACACTTGACCATACACCAATCCCCTAAAATAAAGAGGTGCTATGACTTACCAACCATTTTTTTCTTTGAAATAAATGCCGATAGGAAACCAATTGAACACCAATTGTAAATATCAATGGGGCAAGGACTAATATAAAAATGCAAAAGGAGAATACAAAAATGAGTGAATGACTAAAATAAAGGTAGAACATATCCTAGAGGAAACAAACATCTGCCTCTGAATCCCTTTTTGCATTAAACTAACCGCCTTATTCTCTGACCTATTGCCCCGATGCTCATCAGGGTATTTCTATAGTAATTGAGTCAGAGACCTGATGTAGAGGGAATAAGGAATGGCCTTGAAAGCCAGGAGAAGGAGTTGCTATCAAGTCAATGAGCCCTTTCCAAGAAAGTAATTTGAGTTAAATGTCTCAGGCAGCTCCCTGCTTCGCATTAAGGGTGGAAACACATTCATATTTCCAAGATCTTGTTACTCTAGGTCAGGAGTGTCAAACTCACGGTGTCATGTTGTCGTCACGTAACATATCACAACTTCCCCCCCCTTCGCTAAAATGGGGTGGGTGTGGCCAGTGTGACACACCTGCTCTAGGTGTTCCAATAAAAGTAATCCCAATATGTGGGGCATTGGTTTCTTAGTCTGTTCTGCTTTATAGTGCTGATATATGACTTTATTGGTTATTCTCCTCCAAATTTAGGCTCCTATAAACATAGTAAAACACTTACAGACAAAGTAATTATGTTGGTACTGGTAAGGCATATACTTCTTTTTCTTCTTTCCGAGCTGCACAAGGAGAAAGAGAACAAACAGTTAAATTGACAAGTATGTAAATTCCACATCAGGGTCATGTTGTCTGTGCCCATTCTTTACAACATAGGTTCTTGAAAAGTTTCATATTTGCATATTATTATATCACAGATTATTTGATCTGAGTCTCTTGAATTTCTGCTGTACACACAACTTTTGTGCACTGAGGGTTCCCTCTGATCTTTGAAGGAAGCTACCTTGCCAAAATAAACAGGGCCAGGGGGAAAAACATGGAGAAGACAATACCAATATTAAATGTGATTTCATTTTAATTTGATTCAATTTAATTCAGTTTATTTCAATTCATACATTGAATCACCAATGTTACATTACTTTCTCTTTTTTGGTCACATTAAAAGTGATAGTTTGTCAACTTTTGGAGAGGCACTGCATTTTACTACAGCCTTAAACATGCACAATTCATTGGTTAAGTTTCTTGACTTTGCATTCATCTAAGTACAACTTTTGGGAAGGGGAATCCATTATTAGACTGTACTTCACAAAAAAATGTGGATCAAAACATGTTCTTTGGAAAATGTACAGATTAATGCAGAAGTGCAGTGGAAATTTGTGTCATTGAATGTAGCTCAGAATTGTTAACAGATTTAATTATCTTGAATGCATTTGGGTCAATATTAATGGTGGGGGGGGGGAATGACATTGCCGTAGGTCTATACTATAGGCCACCCAACCAAACAGAGGAAATAGATGAACTTTTTGCTAGTCAGCTAACAAAGCAGGGGTGGGTTTCTGCCAGTTTTACTACCAGTAAAATGAAGAGCGCTATATGCGCGTGCACTGTTCAATGTAAATTGTTCTTTGCACATGCGGAGAACAATTAACAGTTAACTGCGCATGCGCAGTCACTAAAAACCAAAATGGCAGCAGCTCAGCAGCAGCGAGGAAACCAGTTCAGGGACGTGGCAGGTCTGGGTCACTGCCAGTTTTGCGACCCAGGCATGAATTCCACTACCGGTTTGGCCAAACAAGGCCAAACTAGGAGCAACCCACCTCTGTAACTAAGGTATGTTGGAAGCACATCACAATAGTAATGGAGGATTTTAACTACCCTCACATTAACTGGGAGACAAACTCTGCACCAGGTGGAAGATCCAACCGGTTCCTAACAAACCTAACAGACAAGTTTGTTTCTCAAAAAGTAGAGAAGGGAACAAGGGATCAGCTATATTTGACTTAATTCTCAGTAACAGAGAGGAAACAATAGAAGGTGTTTAAGCTACAGGAACCTTGGGGGCAAATGATCATGCATTATTGGAATTCAAGATTATGCAAGCACAAATAGTAGACAACAAATTCGAACTAGTCTTTGACTTTATGAGAGTTAATTTCAATAAACTTAGAGAGAGTTTGGAAAGTGTTCCATGGATGAGAATCCTCAAGGGGAAAACAATTCAAGAAGCTTGGGAAATTTTGAAAAGTGAGATTATAAAAACCCAGTCTAGCACAATACCAATGAAGAAGAAAAATAACAGTTCTCAAAAGAAACCAGCATGGCTGCATAAAGAACACTCTGATAATTGAAAGACAAAAAGGATAAGTATAAAAAGGGGAAAGGGGGGCACATAACTAAGGCAGAATATCAGCAAATAGCCCAAGCCTGTAAAGATGAAGTGAGGAAAGTTAAGGCACACAATGAAAAAAAGGCTTACGAAAAAAGTAAAACATAACAAAAATGCTTGTTCCAACATGTTAAAAACAAGAAAAAATTCAAGTAAACAATTGGTTGATTGCTGGGAGAAAGTGGCAAGAAGGTGACAAGCAACAGGGAGAAAACAGAATTACTTAACTTGTTTTTTGCAGGTGTCTTTAGACAAAGGGAAAAAAAGTCTAACCTATCAAAAACAGCACCAAAAAACAGATTAGAATGGGGAAGAAAATGGTAAGTGAGCACCTGTCTACCCTAGACAAGTTCAAATCACTGGGACTGGGTGGATTACACCCCAAGGTTCGGAAGGAACTGGCAGAGAAGATCTCAGAACCATTGAACAATATCTTTCAAAGATCCTGGAGCATCGGGGAACTACCAGAGGACTGGAAAAGAGCTGATGTAGTTTTCATTTTCAAAAAAGGAAAAAAATAGACCCAGAAAACTGCAGACCTATCAGCCTGACCTCAATGCCAGGGAAGACTCTGAAAAAGATAATCAAGCAAACAAAAAGCTAACAGAAGTTAACAAAATAATAACCAAAAGCCAACATGGGTTTGTGAAAAACAGATCATGCCAGACTAATCTTATTGCATTCTTTGACAAAATTCATGGACCAGAGGAATGCTG
Source organism: Natrix helvetica (assembly GCF_964273705.1). Lineage (NCBI taxonomy): Eukaryota > Metazoa > Chordata > Lepidosauria > Squamata > Natricidae > Natrix > Natrix helvetica. The sequence continues at coordinate 118,940,620 of NC_138548.1, read as the reverse complement.
TCAATATAATTTACTTGGACTTCAGTAAGACATTTGATAAAATAGACCATAACCTACTGCTAGATAAAGTAGAAAAATGTGGGTTAGACAGCATCACCACCAGATGGATTCATAACTGGCTGATCAACCGCACTCAACATGTAGTCCAGTGGTGGGATATGACTGGTACACCCTGGTACAGGTGTACCGGTGCCTGCTGGGAGCACCAAGTACCATTCCGGTATGGTGCTCCAAAGGGCCCAACCACCCGCCTGATCTCTTTACCGCTATTTGAGCTGATCAGGGCTCTCACACACGTTCACAGAGCGTACGACACCTGCACGACACTCCGCAGAGCAGCTGGAGCGTTACGGGCAGTAAGTATGCATGCATGCGCTGCATGTGTGCTGCGTGCATTAACTTGTTAGACGCCAGGGCCCGTTGCAGCGTACCGGTTGCAACGGGATCCAGAACCCACCACTGGTGTAGTCCTCAATGGAACTGCATCTACATAGAGGGAAGTATGCAGTGGAGTACCCCACTGTTTTAGGCCCAGTACTCTTCAACATCTTCATCAATGATTTGGATGAGGGGATAAATGGGGAACTCATCAAATATGCAGATGACACCAAACTGGCAGGAATAGCCAACACTCCAGAAGATAGCCTTAAGATACAGAAAGATCTTTTTTTTTTTTTAACAACGTTTTATTGGTTTTTTAAAAATTTTACAAGGAAAAAGGTAGTGGATAGATACAAATTTTGACGGTTGCAATGTGCGGTAGGTGTCCCCTCCCTCCATACTCAAAGTATACATTTACGAAAAATTTCATTACTAAATAGTTGCATATAGTCAGCATATAAGTTCAATTAATAAGTTCGGTCAACTTATGTCAAGCAAGTTTTCTTATTCATTTTTGTGATCTGAGTTTTCTCGGTGTCGCCCCATCTCCCCCCGCTGGCAGAGCTCCAGCCCCTCCCGTGTCCTGTGTATCTGGTGTAAGGTCATCTGGTTTTTCTAAGAGAGCTTTGTTTTTTTCCATAAAGGCCTGTGCCTCTATGGGTGTATTAATTCTAACTCTTGTGTCCTCCCAGAATACTAGCATACCTTCAGGCATCAGCCATCTGAACCACACCCCCTTTTGGTATAGTTTCTTCGCTAACTTGAGTAACTTTTTCTTTTTCCCCTCACTTTCTTGGGGATCTGTTTCAGAATGGTTATATGCCTGTCCTGGTATTTCAATTCTTGCCCCCTTTGTGCACTCAGAATCACATCTCTTGTACTTTTTCTGAGAAATTTAATGTGTACCTCCCTGGGTACGTTATGTGTTCTAGCATAGGCTGAGTTCACTCTATAAACCAAGTCTATTTCCCACCCCATCTGTTGTTTCTCTCTCTGAATATATTCAGCCAAAATACTTGTCATAATGTCCCTTATATCTTCATCATCTGCTTCCACCAAATTTTGAAATCTAAGATAAAAGGACATTCTCTCAAATTCTATTTTCATCTGCTGGGTATCAAGTTCTTTGTTCCCCTTCTGCATCTCTTCCATCCCCTCCCTCATCTCAGCTGTCCCACCCTCCTCTGCAACGTCCAGTCCTAGTATACAATCAACGATAACAGCTTTGATGCAACCTAAAACTACAGAGACTGAGTTTCAACAAATGTTTCAAAAACTTCTACAGGGACAAGAGGAAATAAAAAACAACTAAAAGAGATGAAAGAAGAAATCAAAGAGAACCAGGCTCAAATTAATAAAAACTCACAGAGGAAAGATACAGAAGGATCTTGACAAACTGGAAAATTGGGCACTATCTAACAAAGTGAAATTCAATGGTGAAAAGAGTAAGGTCCTACATTTAGGCAAAAAAATGAAATGCACAGGTACAGTATATGTGGTACCTTGCTAAATAGTAGTAACTGTGAAAGGGATCTTGGAGTCCTAGAGGACAACCATTTAAATATTAGCCAGCAGTGTGCAGCAGCTGCCAAAATAGCTAACACAGTTCTAGGCTGCATAAACAGAGGGATAGAATCAAGATCACGTGAAGTGTTAATACCACTTTATAATGCCTTGGTAAGGCCACACTTGGAATACTGCATCCAGTTTTGGTCGCCATGATGTAGAAAAGATGTGGAGACCTTAGAAAGAGTGCAGAGAAGAGCAACAAAGATGATCAGGGGACTGGAGACTAAAACATATGAAGAACGGTTGCAGGAACTGGGTATGTCTAGTTTAATAGAAAGAAGGACTAGGGGAGACAGTATAACAGTGTTCCTATAGCTCAGGGGCAGCCATAAAAAAGAGGGAGTCAAACTATTCTCCAAAGGACCCGAGGGCAGGACAAGAAGCAATGGGTGGAAACTAATCAAGGAGAGAAGCTTAAAACTTAAAACTAATGAGACATTTCCTGACAGTTTGAACAATTAATCAATGGAACAACTTGCCTCCAGAAGTTGTGAATGCTCTAACACTGGAAGTTTTAAATATGTTGGATAACCATTTGTCTGAAGTGGTGTAGGGTTTCCTGCCTAAGCAGGTGGCTGGACTAGAAAACGTTCAAGGTCCCGTCCAACTCTGTTATTCTATTCTATTCTATTCTATTCTATTCTATTCTATTCTATTCTATTCTATTCTATTCTATTCTATTCTATTCCATTCCATTCCATTCCATTCCATTCCATTCCATTCCATTCCAGTCTATAAGAAAATATGTTTTACAGAATTATTACAGAAGCAGAGACTAGAAAATAAGGCAATGCCTGAACCGATCCAACAGCAGTGAGAGTTGCTATAAAGAAATATGGGAGATGGAAAGAAATCTTTCTTCCTATTTTCCTAGATTGCTCATCAGAGATATGGTGGTGTCGGGTTTTTTCTTTTAGTACTACTAATACTTTTTCAGGGTCTTTTGTCTGCCTAAGACTTTCTATTTATTTACCTTCAAAGAAAGTTTCTTCCCCAGACTGAAAAGGAATGGGTGCGTGTTGAGATCAGGGTCTTTGCGGAAGCAGTTGGGTTTGGCGTGATGCTGGTTATGCATGTGGTTCCATAGGCTCACCGGTCCTCCCTGGAGAAGTACAGAAGAACAAACATGATTTCCATCTATTTGTGAATAATGCTGTATCCTATGTATTCCCCACTGGTTATCTACAAACCAAATAAAACAAAAACCAGCTGCACTTCTGTTGGTTTACACTTCCTTTCATCTAGCAGGAGTTGAATTGTGTACAGTGACAACGCTCTGACCTCCATCATTTTTGTGTAAACTAGTTTCATTTCTTCTCCTTATTATTAAACATCTGAAAAGGTTTCATTCCAAGGCGGACTATTGAAAATTCCAGTTTTGATGCTAAATGTGTTTGTGTGAAACAAAAATAGACGAGAAATAGACTAGATCAGGTGCCTACGGAGGAGTAATGGTATTCTATTTTCTTCACTACCAGTTCGGTAGAGGGAACACACATGTCTGGGCATGCACAAAAGATCTTTGATGACGTCTGAGTCTCCCAAACTGGTGCGAACTGGCAGCATACACCTCTTCTATGGAGCTAGACAGCAGTGAGGCAGAGGAACAGCTAGAGCCTGTTCCCAGTGTGCACATGTGCAGAGCTGCCAGAAGAAAAGAAAAACTCAGAAATCAGGGAAGACTTGGTGGTAAAGTCACAGGTGGAAGGTGATTGGCCCCTTCCATAGGAAATAAAAGAGGAGCGAAAGGGGAGTGGGCTTTTGCAGGAAAGAATTTGTTAGATTTGTTTCAGGAGTGTGAAGATCTGTCCGTGAATCTCAGAGACTCTGTGCCCAGTCTTTCCTTGTACAGCACCTCATTTGGAAAATATTTACATGGCAGCTTCCATTACTTTCTCTTCAGTAGTGAAAAATCAAAGCAAGTATAGTGCAGTATTGTTAAAAATGATTCATAGCCACAAAATGTAGACTGACTATATTTCTCTTTACACCATCTCCCTTTTCTGTAAGGAAGCATTAATAATACTGTCAGTCTTACAGCGATATTGCAAAAAGATGATCTTATATGTTCAGCCCTTCAGTGCTTAAAGTGTTCTATATCAGTGTTTAATATCCTTATCCTATTTTTCAAAACCCTAGACACAGGAAATGATGGATAGGCAGACCCAATTTCAAATATATAAATAATCACAAATCATCACTTAAATTTTCCTTCTCTTGGATGGATTCTGACCTTAAGAATGCCAATTATCACAAAGTGAGCTACTCTGTTCCACTTGACCTTTTCAAAGACTGACACATGGCCAAGATCATGCTGGAGAAAACCATACTGGATCTGGAAGTAAAAATCAACAAACATGACACATATGTATATAATTTCTCCACATTTTTCCTGCATGAATTAATTGGTAGAGGAGCATCATTAATAACCATTAATTAATGGCGATCAAAAAGAACCACAATTATATTACTCATATTGTGTGATACAATGTGCACTGTATATCTAGGTACATGTCTGTGTTTATATATACACATACATACATACATACAATACATACATAAGACTTTATATGTTGTATGCTGCCAGCAAATACTATTACTGCCTTCCTTTCAAACATTTTAATTTCAGCAGACAAAAAGGATTAAGCAATATTATGCATATTCTGCAGTATAACCTGCTCAGATCCCGAAGCACTTTTCTTAATCTGTGTGTAATTGAATTACTATGCCCAGATTCAACAGCTCAAAGAATTGAAAACCGAGATAAGTGCACAAGGTGTTAAATTACTAATGAAAACAATTATATTGTTCTATATATGTTGAAGACTGTTCTACACTGCTATGCTGTGCAACACAAAATGGTTACCTGTCCAACAGTGAACATTGCTACTCCAAGAAGAAAAGGCATCCAAGATTTTCCAAAATACCAGATAGTAAACCAAGATGCAATGTCTAGTATGAAAGCATGCAGAAACATGAAAGCAAAAAAGCTGAATCTTGACTTCAAGAGCCCCATCTTCTTCACTGTTGCACGCAGTTCATGGAATTCCTTTACCAGCATTTCCTGCAAGAAGCAATGACAGTTTTTTTTTACTTGCTTCAGAACATTAGAACCCTTTTGGCAGACTAGACCAAAAGCCCATCTTGAGTTTTATGTATTAAACCTAAGGTTGGATTTGTATCAGGATGAATCACTTGACCATGCAGCTTATGGGGTGACTTAGGACCAGTTGCTCTCTCTCAGACCAAGCTGCAACACAGACTTGCTGGGATAAATTAAGGAGACCTCCATTTATGTCATCTGGAGGTTCAAATAGAAGTACATGATATGCATGCAATACATAATTAAATAATGGCCTATCATCCTGGTTCTGCAGCCCAAAGGATTTTGGATTCTCATATGTGGGACCTAATATTTTCTCCTTAGAATGGTAACAAGAGTGCTTTCGAAAATTACTATGCATTCTTCTTTCATTATTATATTTTTTATTGTTTTAATTAAACAAAAAACACACAGAAAAACATTCTTCATTACATTTTCCAGAAAGCATGTTGATTGGTTACAAATAAATTTCGTGCGTTACTACAATCATTCTTTATACTTCATTCATATTGAATTGTACATTTTAAATCCAAAATCTTTATACCATCAATATACCATCATTCTCATTTAACTATATTTGTTTAAACGTGCTTTTGTCTAGAATCATTTATATTTATATTATAATAAATCTAGACAAAAATTTATTACTAGAATTTATAAGTACCCAGGAGAGATTACATCTTTATAACAAAATCTAAACAAAAAAAATATTAATAAGATTAATAAATCTTTTCCCAAGGTCCCATGTTATAGTTTATATCCAAATTGTTTTTACCAGTTAGAGGTATTATTTCATTATTATTGTCATGATGGGTTATCTGTTAACGAATAAACATTTTAAAAACAAAAACATTCTATAAGCATCTACAAAGTTCTACTTATTAATCACCAAAAATTAACTAAGTTTTTATTTTCATTTTTATTATTTTTTTCCCAATTCAATTGTGTTTTATTTGGGTTTCACCATTCTTAACTTTCTTATTTTACCCATAACTATTATTTTTGAGTTTTGTTACATTCCTTCATTGATTCTTGTTTCTTTCCTCCATCCACCTATACCATTTATCCCATGCATTCTTCTTTCAATGAAAAACAAAGGGAATGAAGTCAACCAAAGTTGTCAGGCCTGCAGTTATATTCCTTTTAGGATTTTTGGCCTGCCACACTCTCTATTATTTTCCTATGCTGTTTCATCAGTGTAGTAATTGGGAGGGGGAATAATAAGGAGTAGAATTGTAGAATGTGTTGTTGTCATTCCTTTCTAGAAATCAAGCTCATCTTTTGCCTCGCACCTCTGTATCTGACCGGAACTAGATGGGTGGAAATGCCAGTGTGGCCTAAGAAGATTGGATCATGTGATGGATTTATGGGTGTGGGGATAAGATCATGAACTTTCAACTGGGTGGAATCCCAGGAAGCTTTTAGATTTGGGATTCCACAGTTTGTTGCCAACATGTCTGTCTTATTAAATTGGAACTTTAAGGGTAGCTCTGCCTTGGACTCTGATTTAATTCTGCATGATATTTGGAACACTGACATTTATTTATTTATTTCAATGGTACCACTTAACCAGAAAATATTATCTAGGTCTGTGATCGCAGCACACAGAGCCATTTGTCAGGGCACGTGAGGCATTGCCACATGTGCGTGCTGGCCAGCTGACTTCGGCCTTCTTTTGAGGCCATTTTCACCTTCCGGAGGCTTCCCTGAAGCCTCCAAAGTGTGAAAAACTGGCCTTATGGGCAAACCAAACTGGTGACTTCTGGTTTGTCTGTAGGGCTGATTTTTGACCTCTGGAGCATACAGGAGGCTTCTCTGAAGGCTCTGGAGGGTGAAAAATAGACCTGGGTGACATGATAGCAGTGTTAGTAACTGTATGAAATAAATACGTTGAGGTGGTTTGAGCAGTGAAAAAGAATGAATGAGGATCGACCTGTTAAACAAACTATTAAGAGGTGAATTGGCCAAGGGGAAGACTGAGAAATTTGTGACTGGATATCGTTAAAATGAGAGAGAGAAATTAAAAGTGCAATAGATAATGAATGAAATGATAAATAGACATAGACGAAGCAATTAAAGTTTGTAAGAATATCTCTTGATTGTCTATCTGTCTATCACATTTCTGGTGGCCACTTGTCTTCACTTTCTAATAGAAAAATATGAAGAGATAAAGTGGATAGCATGGATGTAACCGAGATTTAACTCTCCTTTTCTATTTTTTTACCTTATATCTTTAATTCCTTTGGTTTAATGTTCTTTACGCTACTGCATTTTGTATAATGATATTTTCCCTGAAATGGATTAGTGTGATGGGGACATATACATACACATACATATACACATGTATGCCTAACTATCTGAAATAAAGGTTCTGCAAAAGGAATCCAACAGCTGAGATCACCCAATACTCACATTTTTTGTGGGTTCACAGCATGGTTGATCTGGGGCAAGCTCTCCAATTAGGAGGGAATTCAAATATTTCTTTACCAGATCCTCATCCTTGTGGAAAGCTACAAAGGCATCCTAAACACACACACACACATACAAATAAGGTTAACATGGAGAAGACTATCTGGTTAACATGATGGAAATGCCAGTTAAGTTGGCTATGTGTTCTTTTTGGAAATAATGAAAAGTGTATTGTAGGTGATGCTTCGCAACTGGCTCTCTAGGAGGCCAACTCTATGACCTTGATTAATTTTGAAGACTAAAACTGTGCTACTGTAGTTTACTTGAAATGAAAATAAGGCAGGACCATCTTCCCCTGTCTTAATAAAATTAGGTTTATCCTTACTGTGGAATTGATTTCCCAGTCTGGTCTACTTAGTGGAGCTGAAATAAACATTCAAAAATTATACAACTCTATAGAGACCTTATTTTTTTTCATTGCTTAAGGAATATTTTCAAGACAGGAAAAAGAATACATACAACCATCAATCGAAAACATGATTGACAAACAATAGAACATTGTACCATATCTTTCAAATATCCTGGAGCATTGGCAAACTACCAGAGGACTGCAAAAAAGTTGATGTGATTCCCATCTTCAAAAAAAAAAAAAAAAAAAAGGGGGGGGGGGAAACAGACCCAGGAAATTACAGACCAATCAGCCTAACATCAATACCTGGGAAGATACTGAAAAAGATAATCAAAAAACAGATCTGTGAACATCTGAAAACAAGTAAAGTAGTAAGTAGAGGTCAGCACAGGTTTATTAAAAACAGATCAGGCCAAACAAATCTTATTTCATTCTTTTATATAGTGACTAAATTAGTAAACCAGCAAAATGTTGTGGACATAGTATACTTGGACTTCAGCAAGGCATTCAACAAGGTAGAGCACAATCTACTTTTTGGTAAACTAGAAAAAATTGGGATAGATAGCGTCACCACCAGATGGATTCGTAACTGGCTTACAAACTGTACTCAATGAGTAGTCCTTAATGGGTCTATGTCTACATGGAGGGAAGTAAGCAGTTGTGAAGAACAAGGTTCCATCTTAGGCCCAGTACTCTTCAATATCTTTGTAAACAACTTGGATGAAGGAATAGAAGGGGAACTTATCAAATTTGCAGATGATTCTAAGCTAGCAGGAATAGCCAACATCCTAGATGACAGGCTGAAGATCCAGATGGATCTTGATAGACTTGAACACTGGGCCCTAACTAACAAAATGAAATTTAATGTAGAGAAAAATAAAGTCTTACCATTAGGCAAGAAAAAACCAAAAGTACACATATAAAAATTGGGAGAAACCAGGCTTAATAGCTGTAACTGGGAGAGGCATCTTAGTGGCCAACCAATTAAATATGAGCCTATAATGTGCCAATGCAATCCTAAATTGCATTATCAGAGGGATTCAATCAAGATCACATGAGGTACTAATACTACTCTATAAAGCCTTAGTAAGACCACACCAAGGGAAGAAAGCTAGGATAAAATTGAAAGCATTACAGGATGATAGAAGCAGAGGTGGTATGGGGCTTCCTGACTGGGAACTCTACTACAAAGCAGCAGCATTAACTTGGATTAAAGACTGGATAAATTTAAAAAACAGAAGAATACTAGTATTAGAAGGCACGACCTGCAAACAGGATGGCACTTTTTCTTATGGGATGAAAGTAAAAAGAAACAAAAATATTTCCATACACATTATATTAGAGATGCATCAATACAGGTCTGGAACAAAATTAAAGCAAAACACTACATGAAAATACCGATATGGCTCTCCACTATGGAAGCTATGATACATCCCAATACGATAGATCTATCAAAAATGATTAGATACAGTGAAATTTTAGATAACCAGGGAAATTTGAAAACAAATCAAGAACTAAAAGAGAATAATATAAATATAGATTGGTGGTCATATCTGCAATTACAATCAAGATACAAAAAAGATGTAAAAGAATATGGAATATATACAGAATTGCAACAAATAGATAAAATTTTAATTGGCCCGGAAAACAAATTCATAACAAAAATGTATAAATATTTGCTAGAAGTTACATTGATTAGAAGAAGAAAAAGTTAAAGGCTGTATGATAGCATGGGCCAAAAACTTTGGTTATAATATAGATCTAGCGGATTGGGAAAGAATTTGGAACATAAACTATAAATTAACACGATCAGCAACATTGAAAGAAAATATATACAAAATGTTTTAGCGTTGGCACCTATCACCAACGAGATTGGCTAAAATATACCCAAATTTGAAACCGACCTGCTGGAAATGTAAAAAAGAACAAGAGACCTTCTATCATATGTGGTGGTCTTGCCTGGAATCACAAAAATATTGGAAAAAAAAATTGGAAATGGGTGCAAGAAATCACGAGAGAACAAATAAAATATAAACCCGAAACCTTCTTGCTGGGAATAATCAAAGGGAAATACACACAAAAAAATTCAATATTTACTAACACATCTTCTAACTATAGCTAGAACTGCTTTCGCTCAATAAACAAACTACTACCCCCCCCCCGGACGAATTAATGATAAAAAAAAACACTGGACTGTGCAGAGATGGACAAATTAACCCTAAAATTAAAAGATAAACAGGAATAGGAATATTATGAAATCTGGAATAATTGGTATGAATGGTTAGAAAACAAGAAAAACAATTAAGCCAAAAATAACATATATAAATATGTATAGAACTGTGTATAAAAGTATGTAAATATAGAAGTGGAATATTATAAACAGGTATAGATAAGATGATATAACAAGGTACAAATATTAACATAATGACTGTAATATATAGTGAAAAGAGAAAAACATGTATAGATAAGACGATATGACAATGTACAAAAGGTTGACATAACGATTGTAACATATGTTGAAAAGAGAAAAAACAATAAAAATTACTGGGGGAAAAAAAGACCACACCTAGAATACTGCATCCAGTTTTGGTCACCACACTATAAAAAATGTGGAGACTCTAGAAAGAGTGCAGAGAAGAGAAACAAAGATGATTAGGTGACTGGAACCTAAAACATATGAAGACTGATGATAGAACTGGACATGGCTAGTCTAGTGAACAGAAGGAACAGAGGAGACATAATAGCAGGGTTCCCATATTTGAGGAGCTGTCATAAAGAGGAGGGGGTAAACCTATTTTCTAAAGCACCTGAAGGCCAGACAAGGCATAATGGATGGAAACTGATCAAGGAGAGATTCAACCTAGAAATAAGGAGAAATTCAAGACTTTGATCTCATCCATCACTATTTTTACATTGGCAACAGATATAACTGCGCATGAATTGCACACTTATGTGCACATACATCACTCTGCAATATGCCAATGTGTTCACAGAAGATTGCAAATGTTCTCAACTCCTGAATTTATATGAAATTTAGTGATGATCTGTACCCATGAAAATCCCTCATTAAATTCTATCAGGATTTCAACACTTCCAATACTTCAATCCCATTATCAGCCTAAGCCTAAATGTGTCCAATACAGGGGTGGGTTCCTGCCGGTTCTAACTGGTCCGCTAGAAGAGGTTCCAAAAATCTAGCGTGCCATTTAGTACCGGTTCCACTGGTGGAACCACCCCGCCCCCTCGCTCGCTCACCTCTGGGCGCCACCCATTCGATCGCCACTCACTTCCCCCACCCATCTGCACCACCCCTCAAAGAGCTGCCTGCCGAGGAGGTAAGTAAGGTTTTTGCTAGCGCAGCGGCTTTTGGGGCTAATGGGGCTTGGTTTCCATCCCAACAGCCCCGGCCACTTCTGGACATCTATTGCAGTCGTGAGGAGCTGAGGAAAGTGCAGAGAAGAGCGCAAAGGGTCTTGGTGCTCCAGGAAACCACAAAAGCGGCTGGGAGAGGTGCGCGGCTTGGTTTAGCCTCCCTGGACGTCGCAGCAGCCCCAAGTGTTGCTGATCTCGGCGTATTTCTCATCCAGGCATGCTGCAAGAGGGAATGAAGATGTTTTCCCTCTTGCAACATGCCCTGATGTGAGAAATGCCGAGATTGGCATGCTTGAGGCTGCTGCGATGTCCAGGGAGACTAAACCAAGCCGTGCGCCTCTCCCAGCTGCTTTTGCGGCTTCCCGGAGTGCCGAGAACCTTCACGCTCTTCTCCGTGCTCTCCTCAGCTCCTCACAACTGTAATAGACATCCAGAAGCGGGGGGGGGGAGCTGTCGGGATGGAAGCCCAAGCCCAATTAGCCTCAAAAGCCACTTCTGGACATCTATTTCAGTTGCGAGAAGCCATGGAGAGAGCGGAGAAGAGCGCAAAGGTTCTTGGCACTCCAGGAAGCTGCGAAAGTGGCTGGGAGAGGCGTGCAGCTTTGTTTAGCCTCCCTGGACATTGCAGCAGCCCCAAGCGTGGATCTCGGCAGTTTTCACATCGGGGCATGCTGCAAGAGGCAGTGAAGACCTTTTCCATCTTGCAGCATGCCCCAATGCGAAAACTGCCAAGATCAGCACGCTTGGGGCTGCTGCAATGTCAAGAGAGGCTAAACCAAGTAACCTGCCTCTCCCAGACACTTTCGCGGCTTCCCGGAGCACCGAGAACCTTCACGCACTTCTCTGCGCTCTCGTCGGCTCCTCGCGACTGCAATAGATCTCTAGAAGAGGCTTTTGGGGCTGTCGGGCTGGAAACCCAAGCCCATTAGACCCAAAAGCTGCTGCGCCAGCAAAGAAGGGCTCCACGTGGCTTCCAGTTTAAAAACATGGCCGGAAAGCCCACCAAGCCTCCGGAGCCTCAGATCCCTGCAGTGGAGGAAGGGCCTCAGAATCGCCAGCTGAGGCCTTTCTTGCCACCACCCCACACAGTCCCCAGCCTCGCCTGGCTGGCTAAGCCTGCCAACCAGGCCACCTTATCTGCTGCCGGGTTGCCTGCCTGCTCCTTGCACCCATCGCATTGGAGAGCTGCTGATTCTGCCTGCTGGTAAGTGACACGGTTTTTTTCATTTATGTTTTTAATGTTTTTTTTAAAAAATATTTATTGTGCATAGAATATTTTTAATGGTTTTATTTTAATTTATTGTGTATAGGATATTTTAATGATTTTATTTTAACTTATTGTGTATAGAATATCTTTAATGGTTTTAAGGATTTTTAAAATTATTTATAGAATATCTTTTTTAAAAATTATTTTAGGGAATTTTTATTTATTTATTGTTTATAGAATATGTTTATTACAAGAAATGTTATTCCTTTTTGCAAATGGTTTATTTGGGATGCAATATGTTGCTTTTAAGTGTGCAGGTTGGTGCATGGTTTATGTGGCTCAAAGTGGCTGCTTTTCTAAGGGCAGGCCAGGTTGGTGCAAGGCAGCTTTGGCAGATTTTGTCTGTTTCTGTGTGATACTGGTTGTTTAGGTAATTGTGAGGTGGTTGCTGGTTCTGTGAGCTTCCTGGCACTGTCCTTTATCATTTCCCACAATGCCTTGATGGTTTTTATTCCAGTGGCTTTGTCTTTCCTGTCCTTAGGGTTAGGGAAAAAACCTGGTTTCATATGCAGTCTTTTGGGGGAAAATTGTTATTTTTTGGTGTTTTCCTGGCACTGTCATAGTTTGTGTGTGGGTGTCTAATGTCCTGCAGTTATCTACACATTAATAATGATCAAGTACTAATAATATTTCCTTCCACAGTTTAGTGACCTTTCCTTACATAATTGGTGTTTTCTTTCATACTTTTAGATTTCTAATTTCTGTTTCTGTTACTTAGCAATTGATAAAACATGTGAAAACATAAAACATTAGCATGTGAAAAAATATTCGAAGCCTTCTTATCTGGATCCGTGCCAGTCCGGCTTCCGGCCCGGTCACAGCACGGAGACGGCTTTGGTCGTGTTGGTGGATGATCTCTGGAGGGCCAGAGATGGGGGTTGTTCCTCCATCTTGGTCCTATTAGATCTCTCGGCGGCTTTCAATACCATCGATATCGAAAGGGTTTGGGGGTGAGGGGCACCGTTCTGTGGTGGTTCTCCTCCTACCTCTCTGGTCGAACGCAATGTGTGTTGACAGGGGGGCAGAGGTCGAGCCTGAGGCCGCTCACTTGTGAGGTGCCGCAGGGGTCGGTCCTCTCGCCTCTCCTGTTCAACACATACATGAAGCCGCTGGGCGAGATCATTCGTGGGTTCGGGGTAGATTACCATCTGTACGCTGATGACACGCAGCTGTACATATCTACCCCGGACCACCCCAACGATGCCGTCGAAGTGATGTCCTGATGCCTGGAAGCCGTACGGATCTGGATGGGAAGTAACAGACTCAAGCTCAACCCGTCCAAGACGGAGTGGCTGTCGTCACCGGCACCCCGGTTCAACCAGTTGTGTCCATCACTGGCCATTGGGGGCAAACAGCTGGCCCCCGTGGATCGGGCACGCAATTTGGGCGTCCTCCTGGACGCCCGGCTGTCAATGGATGACCATGTGACAGCCGTGGCAAGGGGGGCGTTTCACCAGGTTCGCCTGGTATATATATATATTTATATTTATTAAATTTATAGACCGCCCCCTCTCCCAAGGGACTCGAGGCGGTGTACAATTGCGCCCCCTATTGGACCAGAACGCCCTCTGCACAGTCACTCATGCACTTGTGACATCTCGACTGGACTACTGTAATGCTCTCTACATGGGGCTCCCCTTGAGATGCACCCGAAGGCTGCAGCTGGTTCAGAATGCAGCCGCGCAGACAATTGTGGGAGTCACCAGATACTCCCATGTAACACCTCTGCTGCGCGGGCTGCACTGGCTACCTGTGGCCTTCCAGGTGCGTTTCAAGGTGTTGGTTATCATCTTTAAAGCGCTCCATGGCACAGGACCTAGTTATTTGCGGGATCGTATCCTGCCCCATACATCCCTTCGACCGATTCGCTCTCACAGAGAGGGAATCCTCCAGGTGCCGTCCACTAGGCAATGCCAGCGGGCGACGCCCAGGAGTAGGGCCTTCTCTGTGATGGGCCCGACCCTCTGGAATGGCCTCCCCCCGGATATCAGAACTACTACCGACCTCCGCTCCTTCCGTAAGAAGCTTAAAACCCACCTGTTCAATTTAGCCGGCCTGGCCTAATCCCAATTTTAGTCCCTCACGTCTGCATTTTTAAATTTTTAGCGGTACGTTTTTCAGTTGGTTTTAACTTATTATTCTGTACAGTTGTGTTTAGGTTTAATTCGCTTTTAAGGCTATAGGGTATTTACTTTTTGTATTTGTTTTTAATGAGACGCCTGTACACTGCCCCGAGTCCCTTCGGGGAGAGGGGGCGGTCTATAAATCTTGAAATTAAATTAAATTAAATTAAATTAATTCTTGATTTTAATTGTCAATTTATTCATTCCTGCACATTTTAATATTCATTCATTTTCATATCTTTGTTTTTCCACTGTTGTGCAAACACAATTCCAGCAGCTGTTAACATGTGTAAAATTAAATATGTATTGTATTCCCTTTGAAATACACAACAAAATATTACTGGTTTTAAATCCATATCTTGCTTTACCATTGCTTCTAACCATGACATCACTAACTCTTGAATAGCTACTTGGTCTGTCCTAAGTACTGAATCTACTTCATATATTCCTGTTTTTTGAACTGAGGAATACATTTCAGAAAAGGAAATCTGTATTGCTTTGTGAATCTACCTATGACATTCATTCTTGATCTAACTTCTTAGATGAAAAACTATATCTTTCCTGTTTGTTGGGGGACATCCTTCCTGAAAAGACAGTACATTGTTGGGTGAAAACAGAGGTCCCTTCTGTTACCTGTAGTCCTCAGTTTACAACCACAATCGAGTCTAATATTCTTCTGCAGTTCTTCTGCAGTTCTTCTGCAGTATTATTTAACAAGATAAAGAGGCAACTGAGTATGACCGCTAGGATAGTAATCCTTCCTCTGTAAGTAGCTGTCTTTATTGTTTTATGTGCTGGTTTCATCCCAATTCAGTGCATGCAATGGAGGAGTTCATTTCTGTGTCTCTTCTTTTTGCAGGCCATTCATTGGAGTCAGTGATACTGAAGACTGGCAAGGACAGTCATCTTCCTTCTGTAAGTAGATATTTTATTGTTTTGTGTACTTATTTTAATCTTATTTAAGTAGTAAGTGCACAAAGTAATAAATTTCCTTTTTTATATCTTCTTTTTGTAGATCCTCCATTGGGGCAAATAATTCAGTGACATCGTGTTGGCCACTCCCACCTGGTCACATGGCTACCAAGCCACTCCCATCCAGTCACATGGCTGCCAAGCTACTCCCATTCAGTCACATGACTGGCAAGCCACTCCCATAAAGCAGGTCACACCTACAAAAGAGGTTCCAAAAATTTTTGAAACCCACCACTAGTCCAATAAGTCCACTTTTCTGAAAATAAACACATGATGGACACATAAACTACATAATAGACACATAAATGCCAGGAAGCTTACAAATCACTGTACCTACATGCTTCCAATTGCCATCCAGAATATATCATCAAATTCACAGTTTATATTGAAATAGATCCCAAAAAAACCTTCACCAGCAGATCAAAATTTGAGACAGCTGTACCTACATATAGCAAGAAGTATCAGGCTACCTCAGAAGGCCTTAACAAAAACAGTGGGGTGTTAACCCATCATAGTTATGTAATCTGCTTCAAGGAATCTTCATCTGCTAATACCCCAGTTTTCCCTTTTCCTTCCCCATTCCCTTTCCTTCCCATTCCCACCTCCTATGTCCATAAATTCCTAGATTCATCCTTGAAGAAGATATTTAGCAGTGACTGCATATAGATTCTTCCATTCAGAATAATTCTTTGTCATATAGTCACAAGTGTTATGATTTGATGGCAATGTAGACATTTTGATGATATCAATGCTAGATTTGGTCTCAAGCAGGGACGTGCGGTCAGGGGAGGCAGGGGAGGCAGAGCCTCACCTCTCTTCATGAAATAATAGTATATAATATTATATATATATATATATATATATATATATATATATATATATATATATATATATATATATATATATATATATATAATGAAATAATAGTATATAATATTATATATATATATATATATATATATATATATATATATATATAATATTATATACATCCGTCCGGCCGGGGTTCCCCAGTCCCTTTCGTGCCTTCGTCATCCGGGAGCACCGACAGCATTTCTGCCTCCGCAGCTCCCGGGTGTGGCCGGATGGAGGTAGCCAAAATGGCGCCGAAGCAGTCCGGCGGGCAAGCGACCGAGGATCAGGCTGCCTTGCTTGCTCTTTCGTCCGCCCGGACCGCCTCGGCGTCGCTATGGCTACATCCGTCCGGCCGCGCCCGGGAGCTTCGGAGGCAGAAATGTTGTCGGCGCTCCCGGATGACGAAGCCACGAAAGTGACTGGGGAACGACAAGAACCTTCCTGCCTCTGCTGGATTTCGCGCGCTCCTCGCGACTGCAATATGCAGTCAGGAGGAGCGTGCAAAGTCCAGCAGAGGCAGGAAGGTTCTCGTCGTTCCTCAGTCGCTTTCGAGGACTGCAGAGCGCAAGCCGGCGGAGCATGCTCAGGAAGGCGGGGAATGGGATCATGTGTGCTGGAGGCTGAGGCAGCCTGAGCCTCCAGCACACGTGGTCCCATTCCCCGCCTTCCTGATGACGTCACCAGCCTCACCAGCCATAAACCTCACCGCACATCACTGGTCTCAAGTATGCCATCAATGCCTGAATGTCCCGTAATAGATGGTGTAATTTAAAGAGAGCCTTCAGTCAGAGGTTAGCTCGAGCGAAGAATATATCAGGTATTTACCAGAAATGTCTAGAAGTGACAGAATGTCCCTAGAAAGTGTGATCCTTTTTCACCTGCTGCAGATGCTTCCAAGATTGAAAGTCCTGATAGATATGCAAGAACACAGAAGATGTTTCTGGGCCTCAGCTACTGATCCTTGTACAACATGCAAGTTACAATAGGTACATAGAAAAAGTCAATCTCTGTTCTGATAATTTTTTATTTAGCTTATATTTATATTTTCTTCATACACTGAAGCAATAATGACATAGACTTATATATACATGTATGTGTGTGTATACAGGTGTGTGTGCATTTAAACATTTTATCAAAATGTTAATCAAATTCTGGGTCTATAACCTATTGCATTATGATATGTACAATAGAGTCTACAGATTCTAAACTTAACTAGAATTCAGTCCTGAAAGACTTGTGGACTTCAACTCACAGAATTCCCCAGCCAGCATGGTTGAACTTGAGGCTGGTTGAAGTCCATAAGTCTTAAAGCTGCCAAGGTTGGAGAACCTTGACTTAGAAAGTTGCCAGTTCCTTCTTTCCAGTGGTGGGATTCCAAATCTTTTCCTACAACGTCTATGAGAACATGCTTCATGTGCAACACGAATCCTGCAATACTTGGTAGAGGTCACACTTCTATGCTACCAATATTACTCATATATTCTCACTGAGAAAGTCTGCCAGTCTGAATTTTGCTTAGGCAAAATATAAGCTGTGTCCATGATTTTTCACAAACACCTTCTGATCAGGTCCTCAAATCTCAGCTGTACTTTGTTCACATTGTCTAGATGTCAATAAAGTTATGTAACTTAACTTCAGTCAAACATTGACCCAACCTGGAAAAATGAAAGCCTGCAAGTCACATCAACTTGTACATCTGTACATTAGCTGCCTAGCTTCTGCCCTGTCCTTTTTCCAAACTTCTAAATTTTGGACAGATTTTGTTACTCAAAACTACAAAATTGCCAAGCAATACAACCACCACCTGGAACTTCCTTACATTGTGTTAAAGTATTGGACTGTCCAACCCAGAATGCCTGTTCTGTAATGTCAGAATTCCCTTCAGGTTCAGACAAGAGAGATTCCTTTCCACCCATTCTGCTATTTGAGACCCTAGGAGAAAGACACAACCTCAACCTGGAATGTGTGCATGCAAAGTGAGTGTTTTGTGCAGCCTTCCAGTCATTCCATGGCTGTCTTTCCCCTCAGCAAGGACTCACCGTGGCATCTTGTCCAGAATAGTGTCTGATGAGACGAGGCCCACCTGGATGCCGCAAATAGAACTGACTAACATCATAAACCTTTCGGTCGATGACCAGCCATCTCTCTTCCTTCAAGTCTCTATTGCCTGTGCGGAGCCCCACCTCGTCCCAGGTGAAGAGATGGGGAACCCCTGGCTCAAACTCTGGCTTTCCTGCACTGGCTCCTGACTGAGGGGGCATCCTGGCTGGAAGCACTGAGGGATGCTGCTCCACTGACTTCTGGACTGGTGTTTTTTTGCCTGTGGAAAGTGGAAGCGACTCTATCTCTTCATTCGGTTAAATGTTGCAGCCAACTTTATATACACTTCTATTAGCCACCCACACTGCAATTAACTTTCTGTTGCTCCAGATGTTCTCTTGCAAGGCTTCCTTCTCCTCCCCCTATCAAAGGCATCTCTTCTTTCAGATAACATAAAACTGGATAGTATTAGAGTATCAAGTTGGATTAAAGAAGATATTATCATTGAGGGTTGGGTTTTTTTTTGAAAAAAACCACAGAATAATAAAGAACTGTGTAAAATATTCTGGGTAAGAATTGAATAAGTTCCATAACAGTTGTCCATAGGAGTTTAGCAACCTCTTCACCAACAGTTACTTTTAAAGGGCTTCCTTCTGTAAACACTAAAAAGCAGAAAAGCAGAGAATTGGGAAACCCATTCAGGAAGAGAAGCATTGCCCAAGCATTTGCACTGATTCCAAAACTCTAAATCCTTCTAGGCATGGAAATGCTCCAACCATTCACTTCCAACTTCATTCCTGATATCAATGCATTTTCAATGTCAACATAGTTGTGAATTAAAGAAAAGAGGAGAGGAGAACATGGAAGCAACTGTTTTCTTTTTAAAAAAAAAAACAAAGTTTTTTTTAAAAAAATGGTACATATTTTAACTTCTTTTTTAAACAAAGTGTTGTCTGGATTTTCCCCCTTT
This sequence comes from Natrix helvetica, assembly GCF_964273705.1. Taxonomy (NCBI): domain Eukaryota; kingdom Metazoa; phylum Chordata; class Lepidosauria; order Squamata; family Natricidae; genus Natrix; species Natrix helvetica. Next base: position 118,921,150 of record NC_138548.1, on the reverse strand, counting down.
ACATCTTCTATTAGGCATAGTTCATTTTACATCATATTTTCATTTTACATTTCAGTCATCTTATTTTCATTCCATATTTTCCTGCTTAATTTAATTTCTTCTTAATATATAAACAATATCAAGATTTGTTGTTATATATTTTTTATGTTTTATGCTCCATTGTACGCCGCCCCGAGTCCTACTTGGAAAGGGAGCGGCTAATAAATCCAAATTTATTATTATTATTATTATTATTATTATTATTATTATTATTATTATTATTATTATTATTATTATTATTATTATTATTATTACCTCTCCAAATTAATCACATTTTACATATCATTTCTATATGTTTTTCTATTTTACTATTAATAAGATATATCCTCAAATTTAATTTTATGTAATAAACATTTCATTTAGTTAGTGATCCACAAGTAATACTATTAATCTGTTTCCCTCACATCGTATTGGATATATACCATTGGCTATTTTACCAAATTTCATTCTGTTTTACTAGTAAATCCTTCTCTTTCTTTCCTCCTTTCAACCATTTTCTCTTAGTCGCTCAGGAAATGCACTTCTCTTATACTTTCTTTTCTTCACCCATATTCTTTTTGGGGGTCACTTCCCCCTTGTCTCCTTTAAGTATATAGCTGTAAATCCGAGTATAATCATCTAAGTATTTTTTTCAATCTTTTTCTTCTATAGTGTCTTCTTGTTCCTCATTCAATCCCTTTTCTTTCTCCTTTTCTCCTTCTCCTTTTTCTAGGTGTTCCTTCTGAGTTTTCACTATTTTTTCCCATTTAACATTTCATGTGCATTTTTTAGCATATCAAGTAGTTTGTTATACATCCAAAATTCCATTTTGTCTGTTTGGTTAATTAAACAATTTTTAAAAACTTTTTCTGTTGTATCACATTTACTTCAACTTAAAGTTCTTTTTTTCTTATTTCCAATTTCTAAAGTTCAGTTCCACTTTTATTTACTTTTCTTCTTCCACCAAAACAGTAAATCCAATCCACAACTCTGTTGCAAAAACAAGTCCTCCTTGTTATTTCACACCTTCAATGTATCTTTACATTGATGGTTACAGCAGTATTTTCTATTAAGTCTTTTCACAAGAAGATTCCTTCTCTGCTGTAGGCAATGTGTTCTAGCTGTCAAAAGCTGTCAAAATCCGTATTTATTCCACGAAAAAATAGAAAAAGGTAAAAAAAGAAAGAAAGGAAATTTCCCCCCGAGTTCTTTTATTATTTTTGATGTTTCCAAGCCCAAATTTTGGAATGAAAAGTCTTCTAGGGCTTTCCATTTTAGTCTCCGTCCTTTCATTTTTTTTCCTTTGCTAAATCCCCCATCTGCCAAATAGCTGCTAATTTCTGCTCCGGGTCTCTTTTAAATCCAAATTTAAAGTTTCTTTACCTTGGGTTGATCACTCTTTCATCCAGGTCCAACACTTTGTTTCAGCACCTCTCCTGCTCAAATGGCTTGGTCTGGTTGCCCCGACTATAAAGCGGCCATTAATGTGGCCGCTGCCACTGTCAATTTGAAGAACTTTATCTCGGACCTTTCGAGGAACTGCTAGTTCCTCTTTGGTTATCAAGATGTTTCTTTGTTTTCACTTGTTCCTCCAGAATGGTTTTGATCCTAAGACCCCTGGTAGCGGGTGTCCGGTTGGGTTTTCGCGGAGCGCATCAGAGCTCTGCTATTTCCCAACCGTTCCTCTTGCGGTGCTTCCAGCTTCCTAACCATCTGCCTTCTTGAAGCTTTGTGTTATGAATGTCTATTCCAACTAGCAGAGCTAATAGAGAGGGATTAAAAGAGGTATAATTTAAAATTTCTAGAAGACTGCTAACATGCTGCGAACTTGTCTGAAAGTTTAATTTTAGATCCTGACTATCTCCCCATCTCAATCCTGTTATGCTGCTTCATTGTGAAAGAATGTTTATTTTGACTATATCTCACCCGACCTCCATACAATCCCACTCCAATTTTCCCACAGTAGAAAATGTGTCCCAAATGTAAAAGATGGCTTCGAGGTCTGACAGAACATAATATGGAGACAGAGTGTATATCTTGCAGACTACTTAGTGCTTATGAGGCAACTCGATTAAAGGATGATGAATATTTAGTTGCCACTGTTGTTATGCAGTGAAAGAAATTCCAAAGATGTAAAGATAGTTACAGTAGGAACATGAAGGAAAAACAAGCATCATTGTGGGAAATCTTAAACAGTAAAGAACAGAATTAACTCATTTAATATATGAGGCATCAGCTAACTGAAAGAGACTTTAATTAGATGCTTGTTCTTATAACAAGGAAAGAAACAGCAAGAGCTGTACTTGGTTACAATGCAGTCAAGAACTGAATAAGGACGATTAGACCTTATAGACCACATTTTAAAATGACAGAGATCCAGTTTATGATCTAACCCTGATGCAGAAAAGGTGTCAGACAAGTTTTGTGGTGAACTTCAGTCCTGACATAAACTAGAGACTAGAAGTGTTACCTATAGTTGGGGACTAGAATGTCAAAATTGTATTTTGTTTTGTATTGTAATAACAAGGAGGGAGATATAACTGAACTATATCATCTAGAAAATAGAAATGAAGTACTGTAATAGTTCATCATTTTCTTTCAATCCAGTTATTTTTTTTTGAATTTCAAGTTCATGCTCATGTGTAATTTTCAAGAAAAATGGAGACAGCTATTTGCTGTCATCTCTTGAGAATATATCACCATTTTAAGGATAACATCAGAAACTGCTTTGAAGGCCCCTCATTGATAGAAAACAGGAACTATGGAATTAAATCAAAGCGGTTGTAAAGAATATATGTAAAAGACACAGCCAACAACCAAGGAACAGAAGAAAGCAGATGGGATATTCAAATTAATTGTAGAAAATTATCAAGAAGAGAAATTGTTAAGAAGCCAAAGGCAAGAAAGATAAAGATCTCAAGAAGCAATTTAATTAAGGATTTCAGAACGCTTTTAGAAAAGACAGCAAGCAGGAACACAATGACTTCTGTAAAAACATCAATGTTAATCTTGATTATGGAATTACAGCCAGAAAACACAATATATATCATGTGTGTGTGTGTGTGTGTATGTATGCATGTGTGTATGTTTGTGTGTGTGTGTGTGTGTGTGTGTGTGTGTGTGAAAGTAGTGGGCTCCTACCAGTTCGGCTGAACCATTGGTGGGTCTGCCACGCCTCCAAACCGGTTGTCCAGGTGGTGCCATAGGCGCCGCTATCTTGTATTTCGCTTCTGTGCATTCGCAGAACAATTTTTATTGCACTGTGCATGTGCACGCAATGCACCCACGAGTGAACCGGCAGTAGTGCCTGTCAGAACTCACACATATATATGTGTGTTTCTGTGTGTCTTTGTGTACACACATATATACCAACACAAAAAATAGAAACACACCCAGAAAAATAATGAAAGAATTTGAAAAGATCATTGAACTCAGAAATTTCTAACACTAAATTGGTTTATTAGATAGATTAGCAATTGATTTAAAAATGATTAAACAAAAAATAGGAGATTACTGAAGTTTTGTATACTAGCAATGGCAGCACCCACAATACTTCATAAGTTATTTCTTTATATATCAGAGCCTCAAGTAGTAGAAGTGATGACAGATCAGCACTCCAATTGTTACTAAGTCAGGGGGTTAATGGTATTGATGGAATATCTACAGAAAAATGCATAAAGAATCCATAAAGATTTTAACTGAACCCATCAGCAAATCTGGGGAACAACTCAATGATTTAGAGATTGGAAGATGTAATTCCATGTATTGATATTAAAGAAAGGAAATTTTAGAAAGTGAATAAACTATTATACAATATTTTAAAATTCACATACTACAGAAATAATGCTTAGGATTGTCAAATGCTGATGTCTACATCAGAGGGGGTATTCAGCAGGTTCTGACCAGTTCTGAAGAACCTGTAGTGGAAATTTTGAGTAGTTTGGAGAACTGATAAATACCACCTCTAACTGGCCCCGCCCCCTTCTGTTCTCTGCCTCCGGCGTCCCAGCTGATCGGGAGGGAATGGAGATTTTACAGTATCCTTCCCCTGCCATGCCCACAAAGCCACACCCACAGAACCAGTATTAAAGATTTTTGAATCCCACCACTGGTCTACATGGCATGCCTAATGCTGACACTGAGGAGTATGACACGTAAGATTCTCCTGTGGGACAGCAGGTTGCACTTCAGTCTGAGGAAGCTTCAAGGATTCAATCAGTGAGGCTAATCAACATGATCAGGAGTTTTGCTGATCAAAAGTCATTAGAAGCAGCTGTACCTGCTGTCAGATGGTGAGGCATTGCAATTGGAAAAACCATTCAGCCTCAGAGCACATGGTATGCAATGGCAAACAGAGCAATGACATTCAGTGCCTCTCCTTGCATATCTTGAGTGCTCAAAACCTTTCGAATAACTTTATCAAATTTCAAAAGAACGATAAAATACAAAACCACAATGGGGAAAAATAGAAGGGCTGGGGAAAAAGTGGGAAACATTTCTTAGAAAAATACAGAAAAGAAATCTATCAAAACTAACTTCTGATTTTCCCACCAGTACTGACAGAATATATAATATAGCAGCCTTTTGCTCTAGGTTTCAATAGATAAAAGCTATATGACAATAATACAATACAAACACCCTTTTATTTCTCTCTCTCTCCCCCTCTCTCCCTCTCGTCTGGGGCAAAACATTACATGGAAAGGGAGATGCCAGAAATTCAAGCTAGTTTCAGAAAAATCTGAGGAACAAAAGACACTATTTTTGAAGCATTCTGGACAACTGAGAATATCAAAGAGTAATAAAAAATAAATCAACATGTGCTTCGTTGTTTATTATGTTAGCCAGCTATGAGATGTGCTTAGAAAAATGGGAATCCCACAATATCTGGTTGTTCTGATATCTGATAAGGAACATATACACAGGACCAGGAAATTACAGTCCAGATAAAACATGTCAAAACAATCAGTGAAGCGGTGAAATCCAAAACTGATGTCAGTTCCTCTGAGAGACAGTATAGCCCCCTTCATTCATTCAGGATAAATTCCTTTCTTGTGACCAGTTTAATCTGTCACAATATATTGGGGACTGCAAAGGATTATCTGGGAGACCATTTGACCACAAAAGTCTCCATCCTACCCAGGGACTATCTCTCCATGAACTACATTTTTATGAACTCCTATAAATGAGTCATAATTTAACATCACATGTTTCACCGTAGCAATTATCTTCACTCACCGCAGGGTGCATGTACTTGTCTCTATAATATGCTTTGCATCAAAGTCCAATTTCAACCTCATTCTTTTCATAATAATAGAGTTGGAAGCGACCTTGGAGGTCTTCTAGTCCAACCCTCTGCTCAAGTAGTAAACCCTATATCATTTCAGACAAATGGTTGTTCTATCTTTTCTTCAAAGCGTACGCTCAGCAAACTGGTTGTTAAGCCAGTAGGATCCCTCCCCTGACAATAAGGTATTCAGAAAAGAAGCAGTTTAAAGATTACTTCTTTAGATCAAGTCTATTTGAAAAAAATGGAGGATTTATTCTTTGACTCTAAGTTATTCACTTTTTCTTGGTTTAACAGGTTAGCAGCACCTCTAAGTAACAAGTAGAGGGTGAACTGTGGAAGCACAACAAGCAATAAAGGAAACAAATCCGATTTTTTTTTTAATTCATTCCACCCTCCCTTGCAAAAGGTCTCCTTTGGAAAGATGTTCTATGTTGGGGATTATGAGGAAAAATATTGCTACAACTATAGGATTTTTATTTCTACTTTTTCTTGGATAAACACACAACATGGTGGAGATATGAGAACATTAATAAAAATGAATTTTGTAGGGCTGGTCAACCAGGTGTTACTCCTAATGTGTGTTTGTCCCATCAGTTATTCTGCAAAATATTTGATATAAAATGGTTTCTTAGGATTTGGGGAATGAAAGCAGTTTTCCCAGGACAAGTTTCAAGACAATGATCCCGTTTTTAGGAGCACATTCTCACCATCTTATAACAGAACCTTCATGGGCAAAAGGCTCACTTTGTGTTTCCAGCAGAAGGTTTAAGTCACCACAGCAGCTGCAGATTAATGCTATCCCTAGTACAAAACCTTTTAGCATTGACCATCCATTGAACCTGCACAAAGATTTGATACAGAACAGGAAGAATGGGAATAGTCTCAGAAATAATTAGGTTTTCTTAAGAGTGCCTTGGTTTTCTTTCATTCATTGGGTTTAGGTGTGGAGAAATGGGCTCTGTTAGTGTAAGGAGACAATATAGAGAGGGAGGCATTGGGTATCCATGTTTCAAACTTCTTGGAAAAAGGAAAGAATGGGAACTTCTCTAGGGAGAATGGAATAAACTGGAATAAAACTCTTGCTCCCAAAGTGAGAGTGCTAAAGAGGTTCACCAAAACTCAGCCCCCTGGCTCTCTCCCACTCATAAATGGTGAAACCCAGAGGTGATCAACTCCTGATGTCTCTGCTAAAGAAGGAGAATAGAGGTGATCAATTCAGTATTGGAAATATCCTATTCTCTCCATAATTAAATCACCCTTTTTTACCAAGTTAACGTACTTCTGTTGCTGTCTGAACATCTCCCACTCCCAGTTCATAGAGATAAGTTTCCTGCTAGTGCTGCCCAGACTCCTTCGGGCTGCTGCAGAAAGAGGAAGGAGAACGGAATTGGGGGCAGTGAGAACATCTTCATCAGGCAATCCTTTTTGTGCTCTTTCTGGCTGCCGCATACTCTGGTGCTTTTAATCCATTATGTAGCCTGTGGTTTAGAACTGCTCCTACTCCATAAGGAGAAGCATCGCAGACAAACCCTAAAGGCAGTTTTTCATCATACTGGATTAGCATGCTCTTAGATGTCAGGAGGCTTTTGACAGCTCTGAATGCAGCGGGTTCTCTTTGTCCCCAGAGCCAGTGTGATTTAGAGTCTAAGAACCTAAGCAATGGCTCAGCCACTGTGGGGCAGAAAGATGCTGTAAAAATTGAGGAGTCCTAGGAAGGCTTCTTATCTAACTTTGTTTTATTCCCTGGTACTGGTGTGCTTTGAATAGTTTTGATTTTAGCTTTAAGTACCCCCAAAACTGTACCCTGGTGACTTCTATGTGGTACTTTTCCTTTTTAAATTTCAACCATGCATCCTTGAACTTTCGAACTTTCATTAATGTCTCCCAGAATATCTCATGCACTGTCTGTGGAGCTAATAGAGCCATCGCTGTGATGAACATTTCGGGGCCACAGTGGGTAAAAAATGAAGCCCTTTTTTGGCTGCCTGAAATGTTTCCCAGATAGTTCCTTCTAAAAAGCATTCGAATCTCACAATGACTTGGACGCCAGGTTGAAAGCAGTGAAGGCATTTATAGCTGCCATTCTCCTTGGATCACAACTCTCTGTGTGGCTGCAGAATTTAGGCATTTAGCACGACCTCTCATTGTGAGTGCTTCAGCTCCCCATCAGTGACAGCTCAGCTCTTTGTGACTTTGCTCAGTTCTTTGTGACTTTGCTCGCATCTATCGCCTCAGCCTTGGCATCCCATCCTCGTCGCCAATCTTTTATACTGAGCTGTCAGCCAGCCAGCCAATAACAACATGTCTTCATTTCTTCAGCTTCCACTAGGGGAGCGAACCAGAGGGAAGACAGGACACAGCAGTTATGCCCACCAGCAACTCAACACTGCCTATTTTGTATTTGAGTTTTTATTGAATATATTTCTATTTTTCCCCAGTTTCACCCATCCTGTCCTTTTAATAAAGCAACCAAATCTATGCACATGGTCTGTTTTATTGGAGGATAGATGGGTTTAGCTGCATGTCAAGCTGCAAACAGAGTAACGTGTAGTAAGGACAGAATAGTTAAACAGTGGCTACCCAGCAACTGCAATCTGGGATAGTGACTACATAGAGGCCTGCTACCCAGTCACTGCAGTCACGTACGTACATATGGCAATACAGAAGTCTTCACACAGTCGAGCACCTCCAGAAGACACCATGTCACATAGCTAGCCATCTTCAAACAAAGCAAGGTCTCAAATCTGTAGTTTTTCCAAACAGTCATCAGCAAGTAATGCACTTACCATTGCCAGTGCAAAGGTTGAAGCAGCAAAAGCACGAGCAGCCTTTACTGATCAAGAAATGGAAATGAAAAAAGAGAGAGCATGGTTAGAGGCCTGAAAGAATAGAAAGAACCTGAAAGAATGCAGTAAGAGGCACCCCTGAAAATGCAGGAAGTCCTGTTAGAAGCTAACTTAGAGTGTCTTGCCATAGAGAAAGAAATAGCAGCTGTTACAGCCAAAGACAAAGCCCCAGAAACAGCTGTATGTTCTGACAATGAATGCAGCAAATGCAGCAACATGCTTGGGCCAGAAGCTGAACTCCAACATGCTTTGCAATCTATTTCAGAGTGCATCTATCAACACTTCAGGCCAAGCAGCAATGCTCACCTAGATGGAAAAGACAACCTTCAAGAAGCAAGCCAGAGATGCTACACAGTACCACTACAAGCCAATGACAATCCTCACACTTACAAATGAGAGAGCTCCAAGCAAAGCTGCACCCTACACCTAAGGTACCTGAGTCTGCAAGTTATTCTACAGGATCAGCCTTCCTGCCAGAGCAGCATAGAAAGGGCCAGCTGAAACCAGAGACCCTTAAAAGGTATGATTGCACAACACTTTTTCACCACAGCAATACCCAGTCAGATAATCATCATAGGCTTTGCCACGTTCTTGGAGCAACATGAGTTTTATGAGGTTTAATGGTTGCCCTGAAAGCTATAGAGCCTAGCAATTTTCAAAATGCCATCAGAGGCATAGATTTGTCATGCAGTGAAGAGATACTTAATAATTAAATGGCTCAGAATTGAATCTCCGTAGCATGCAAAACAAATCAGGATAATAAACATAAACTATCCTGTGACAAGCTTACAATGATCTGGGGCAGACTTGATGAGTGTTATGGTTCAGCAGAACCAGTAGAAAATGCACTATTCAAAAGACTTCCCAAAAATTGCTAACAGAGCCTATCAGAAACTTAGGGAACTTAATGACTTACTGATGGAACTTCAAGTAGCTAAGTTGGAAGGGGAGTTGCCAGGACTTGCATTCCTTGACACAGCCAGAGTTGTCAACCCTATTGCACAAAAATTACCCCATAACTTACAGAAGCAGTGGATCACACAGGACTCCAAATACAAAAGAAAGTACAATGTACTATTCATCCCCTTCTCTGTTTTTGTGGACTTTGTATCTTGTTACTAGGTCAAGTCAGTAGATGGGAAAACATGCCTGAATTTACCAACTCTTATTGAATGCAACCAGATTCCAGACCATAGATCTGAAATCCCTACACGAGATGCACAATTCATCACCCACATTTGAATTGCATAGCACTCCTGATATCAGAGCTCCATCCTCAGACTCAGATCATCTTGCTCCTTGGAAGCGATATCTTACAAGTCCACAAAATAAGAGCGCAGATCAGTGGTTCCACAATGTTCCATACATCCAGAAATTAGTCCTAGGATGGGTCATTATAGGAGATGTCTGTTTAGAAAATGACCACAAACCAATCTCGGTTAACAACATGCTTACAAGCACATTAGAGAATGAACATTTAGAAATGATGGCACAATCAATGAGAATATAGCTGGAAGGATCTTTGGAGATCTTCCAATCCAGCCCCTTGCTCAAGCAGGAGATCCTATACCACTTCAGACAAGTGACTGTCCAGTACACTCTGAATGATCTAGGCCAGACAGATTATGTCTAAAGACTGAAGTGCTTAACTGATTTTTTTTCTGGATTTCTTGTTGGTCCAAGTAAGATAACATTCCTGTGGAGTAGAGGAAAAAATTGCCAGTTTTTTTTCCTGAATAGAACCATAGCTCACTTCTGATTAAGATGGCAATATGAGAAGCTAATAGCTCCAAAGACAAACAAGCTTCTCTTCTTCTAGCCAATTTCATACCAAAGGAAGTGATTAAAGGCTATTCTAACACTAGTTCCCAAAAAGTGTCACAACTGCAATAAATATTAAGGTATACTTTCAAAATGCCAATTAAAAATTTAAAAAGCTTCTGACAGCTGATAATGTCTACAGACCTTTCAATCTGTTAGCTAATCAGCCTGATTTCTCCTTTATATGTACAAGCTAAAACAAGTTGAAAGAATGAGCTGTTACAATTTATCACACATTCCCATGCTTGAGGATTTGTACAACTTGCTTTGCAACCTTTAGGACAGGAAGTTGGGTAATGTGATTCTCAACAGAAACAAGTATTTCTGATTCTTTTAATATCCTGGGAGATTACGAATAGTTAGGATTTGACCAAGGACACAAAGATCATATTTAGATCTCCTGGTTGGCTATTACACCCTACTCCTATCTTTCAGCCTCCCCAAAATCAGTGAAATCACCAGGAGAGCCAGTTTAATCTAACAGTTAAGGTGTTGGCATAGAAACCAGGAGATGGTGACTTCTAGTTCCACTTTAGGAAAGCTGGCTGGATGACTTTGGGTCAGTCACTTTTTTTTAGTCCAACTCAGCTCATGGGGTGGTGGTTGTGGGAAAAATAGGAGGAAGAAAGAGTCGTATATGTGTTCACTGCTCTATTTATGAAAAAACAGTAAAAGTGAGATTTAAAAGATCTAAAATAAATCTTGTTGAAGAACTCACTTTTGAGACCATGAGAACTCACAAACAGATTCACCTTTAGAAATAATGGAATCTCTGATTTGAGTAGATGATGGCCTGAAAACAAATTTTTAAAAATGACCTTCTGACAATGTACCTTGCCTAGCTATATTTAGTATAAGACTTTGCAGCTGATAAACCTCCTCTCCACCTCAAGTTTGAATATTTTAGAGTAACAGCAGCACTTTGTTAATAAGTTAGGATGAAACAGGATGTAGAACATCCCTTAATCAAAGTCTTTTTAACTAAATTTCAAAGTATTTTTTGTGTACTTTTATTAAATTAATTCCAAAACTTCAGGAGTCGAGGCACAGGACATAGCAAAAGGGTAAGAGAAGAGAAATAAATTCTTTTTTTTAAAATTAATTTTCATTGAATGTTTTAATCTTTAAAATCAGTAAAGAAGACACAAGGAAAAAAACACAATAAAACAAAACAAAACACGGAACATACATAACAATATAGAGTAATTTTTCAGCTTTCAATATCAGCCTTCCTGCTTAGCTTTTACAATTCTCCCTTCTGCATTGCCTTCCTATCACTATAACCTTGTCCTATGATGTAGCAAGCATAATATTAACACTTATAGTAATATTCATTATTTATATCTCCATCTATTTGTATTCTCTATTTCCTGTTTTGGCTTCTGATTTCTAGCCACTTGTACATTTTATTCCATACTTTATAGAAGTCAGATTCTTCTCTTTCTTTTAGTTCTATTGTCATTTTGTCCATTTCTGCACATTCAAGTATTTTCCTGATTGTAGTTTCATCTGAGGGTGTATTAATTTTTTTCCAATTTTGTGCGAAGGCAATCCTGGCTGCAATGAATATGTGTATGATTATGTATTGAGTTTGTTTGTCCATTTTTTGATCCAGTAGTCCTAATAAGAATGCTTCTGGTTTGAGTTCTATTTTTCACTCAGTAATTTCTTGTAACCACTTCCAAATTTTGCACCAGTATTTCCTTGTTATGGGGCATGTCCACCACATGTGATAAAATGTTCCGGGCTTGTGATTGTATCTCCAACAATTAGGGGATAGATTTGGATACATTTTGGCCAATCTCGCTGGAGGCAAATGCCATCTATAAAACATTTTATAGAGATTTTCTTTGCAAGCTGCTGCCGTCGTAAATTTATAATTTCTTTCCCACAGTTTATCCCATTTTTCTAACTCTATATTGTGGCCAAAATTTCTTCCCCAGCTAATCATTGTCTCCTTTACCATCTCTTCCTCCATTTTATATTTTAAAAGAAAATTATATAATCTAGTGATCATTTTTACTCCCGTTCGTAGTAATATTTTTTCTAATTCCACTTGTGCCTCATATATTCCATATTGTTCCTGATCTTTTTAAAATCTTGCTTTAATTTGTAGGTAGGGCCACCATTCCATATTTATTCCCTGTGCTTTCAAATCTTGTACTGATTTTAGTTCTCCTTTTTCACCTAAGAGGTCTGCATATCTTACCATTTTACTAAAGTCTATAGTATATGGATATGTCATTGCCTCCATGGTTGATAACCAGTTTGGGATTTTCAGGTAGTGGTTTTTTTTCCCCCAGACCTTAAACAAAGCATCCCTTAATATATGTCTCTGAAAGTAGGAATGGGATTTAGTCTTTCCCTCCCAGAGGAAGCCATGCCAGCCTAGTTGGAGATCATGTCCTTCTAGCATAAGGATACCATTTTATTTAGTTGTTCGGAAAAAAAAAATCTCTAATTTAATCAGCATTGTTTGAAAAAGATAGAGTAATTTGGGTAGTATATTCATTTTGATTGTTGAAATTCTGCCAGTTAGTGATATCTGTAGTTTAGTCCAATTGTCCAAATCTTTTTGTAACTGTCATAGCAGTTTGTTATAATTATCTTCTTTTATTGTAATACGTTTTGCCGATAGCCATATTCACAAATATTTAATTTTCTTGGCCCTCGAAATTCCCAGTTTCTCCTCCAGTTCTTCATTTTGTCTTTTGGTTAAATTCTTAGTTAATATTTTAGTTTTTTCTTTATTTATTTTAAGCCCTGACACTTTATTGAATTGGTTTATATCCTGTAATAGTTTTAGTCCAGTTTCTAGGGGTTCCTCTGTGATAAATGCAAGATCGTCTGCAAAGGCCTACAGTTTATATTCCTGTGTTCTAATTTTCAGTCCCTTTATGTCCTTATTTTGCCTGATTTGTGATATCAATGTCTCTAGTGAGAGGATAAATAACAAAGGGGATAGCAGGCATCCCTGTCTTACCCCTTTGGTTATGCTGAAGTCTTCTGTTGCTTCCCCGTTTAGTATTATTTTTGCCCTCAGACTCGAATATATTGCTCTGATCAATCCGATGAATTTCTCTCCAAAGTTCATTACTGCTAATTGATTTATAAGAAAATCCCAATTCAGGTTATCAAATGCTTTTTGTGCGTCAATAAATATTAATGCTGTTGTTTTCCTGGATGTATTTCGTAGTATTCTAATATGTCCATTATTGTTCGTATATTGTTTTTTATGTGTCTGTTGGGTAAAAATCTGTTCTGGTCTGGGATATGATTCCGTTTAACATATTTTTAATTCTTTCCGCCATTATTGTCATAAATATTTTATAATCAGCATTTAGCAGCGAGATTGGCCAATAATTTTGGATCTTTTGTTTTTCAGCGTTGTCTTTAGGAATTAGTGTTATTAGTGTCTCCATCCAGGATTTTGGTGTCTTAGCTCGTTCTAATACTTCATTATACATTTCTAATAATATGTTCTCTAATGATTTTTGCAATTCTTTATAAAATTCTGCTGGAATTCTGTCTGGACCCAGCGTTTTATTATTTTTTTGTTTTTGGATTGCCCTTTTTAATTCTAGCCTCATTATTTTCTCATTTAATGTTTATTTTATTGTTTCTGGTAGGGTTGGAAGATTTCTCCTCCTGAGATATCTTTTAATATCCTCCTCTTCTATTTCCTCTCGGCAGTACAGTGCTTGGAAGTATCTTACTGCTATATTTTTTCCCCTCCTTTTGGTGGCGTATCACCCCTTTTCATCTTCTAGTTGCTGTATTATTTTCTTTTCTTTCTCTTTTTTTAGTTTAGAGGTTAGCCATCTCCCCGGTTTATTGGCATTTTCGAAATAATTTTGCCTACATGATCTAATTTTCTGGGCCAATTCTTCTTGCGTAATTAAGTTTAATCTATGTTTAATTATTTCTTTTTCTTCTTTGGCTTCTTTGTTTTGAGGTTCTTTCTGAAGTTTATATTCTAATTTCCCCAGTTTCTCCTGAAGCTCTGTATATCGTTTCTTTTTATCTTTGTTTCTTCTTATTGTATATTCTATTGTAATGCCTCGCACATAAGCTTTAGTTGTATCCCATAGGTTTTGAACAGTTGTCTGTTCATTCCAGTTTTCTTTTAGGAAAAATGCTAATTCTTTTTCCACATACTGTACATAATTATTTTCTTTTACAACCCTCTGATTCATTTGCTTCTCCTTTCCATTTGATTGTTAATGGGTTATGGTCTGCCCACATGTTCAGTTATTTCTACCTCTTCTACCTCTTTCTCCATTTCTGGATCCATCCACACCATGTTGATCCTGGACCATGAATTATGGGGGTTTGAAAAGAATGTGTATTGATTCTTCTGTGGATTGATTTCTCTCCAAACATCTTTTAGATTTAATTCTTGGGCCATTTCAAAGAATGTATTTGGTAGAGTTCTCCTTTTATATTTTTTTATTATTATCCGTTTTATAGTCTTTCTTTTGATCTACCACTGCATTGAAGTCCCCTAGTAGACATATGTTATCAAGTTCCAGTTCTGCAATCCGTTTATGTAGTTTACTATAGTATTCTTTCTGGTTCGTGTTTGGTGCATATATGACTGCAATTAATACCCTTCTTTGTTTTATTAATTCTTCGATTAATAATATTCTTCCCTCTTCATCTGCTTATACCTGTTTAGGTTTTAGCCAGTCCTTTATATATACTGCAATTCCTCTTTTCTTTGTATCAGCCAGGGCCAGATGTAATTTTCCTAATTTTGGATATTCCAGAATACTACCATTTCCTTTTCTAATATGAACTTCCTGTAGGCACGTGATATCCATGTCTTGTTTTTGGAGTTTAGAAATTGTTTGTCTTCTTTTTATAGGTGAATTTAATCCATTTATATTGACTGATATTAATTTCACTTCCTCCTCCATCCTGTTACTAGTTTATTGCCTTGGTTCCTCTACTTGGTTTTGTTTCCTTTTGGTTTCTTGTCCTCACTCCTTCTCTTTCCTGGGCTGCAGTATCGGTCTTCTTTCTCAAATCTTGCTCTAGTCTTTTTTCCTCCTTCAGCTGCTCCTCTTGGCTTTGGATTTCCAACTCCTCTCTGCTGTCTGATTCCCCCTCTATGTAGTGTTTATATAATTCCCAGGCTTTCTCTATGGTGTCAATCCTTATTTTCTTATCTTGCCAAGATATTAGCATGCCTTCCGGTATCAACCAGCAAAACATTATTTTATATTTTATCAGTTGTGTAGAGAGGAATTGGTAATTCCTTCTTTGCTCTGATTCTCTTTGGTATTTGTTTAAGGATTATGACTTCTTTTCCTTTATGGACAAGCTGTTCATCCCTTGTTCTTTTGCAAATTTAGCCTCTGACAGCTTTTTTTTTTTTTTGCAAATCTTACATGTATTTCATGGGGAAACTTATATCTTCGTGCATAATTAGTATGCACTCTATAGATTGTTCCTCAGTTCACTTTTGTCCATTTGCAGTTGGTCAGCTAGAAGATCACTCATGAGTTTTGGTAGAGCCTCATCTTTTGTCTCTACTATGTTCTGAAATCTTAAATAGAAAGAGGATCGTTCTAATTCTAAATGGACTATTGCCTCCCTGAGCTCTCTGTTAACTGCTGTCAGTCTTTCTTGTGTTTCTTCCAATTTCTTTTCAGTTTGTTCTGTCCTAGCTTCTATCATTTTTATCTTCTGCTCATTTTTAGCTATTGCTTCCTGTATTTTCTCCCTTTCTGTCATCCAACTTCTTTATATCATCTTTCACTTCCTCTAGATTGCCTTTCACTTCCCGTATATCGCCTTTCATGTCATCATGATTATTAGTTATTGATTCTTGTGTTTTTATCATAAATTCCTGAGGTTTTCTTTAATGAGGTTTGTAGGCTTTGTAGGGTTGGTACAGATCCTGGTTTTTCACTGCTCGACAAGTCTGTTGTTAATATCTGTCCTGCTGGAGAGGCTACCGCTGGCTGTGTTTTCTTTACAGCTTTGGTAGCTGTGGATGTGTTTGCCATCTTTAGCTTTTGGAAAAAATTATTCCACAATAACATAAGTTTCCAATTTTCACACTAGGTCTTTTCTTAAGTACACCCGCCTTGGGTTGAGGGGATGCACGACCTACTGCCTCTCATCTTCCGCGGGGCCTCTGCCCGCATGCTAGCTATTCGCCCTCCATCTCGGGTTGGAGGGACATGCCACATCTTGCCTTTTTAAAGGGACACCTACCCCCCCACTTGCTCCTGCATGTTTCCACTGCAGTTTCACCCTTTGCCAGATTGGCTCACTTATCTTCACCCCATTTCCCCTCCTTTAAAGGCCCCTTTGTCAATGTTCCAAATAGCATCCAAAATTAAATCAGAGTCCAAGGCAATGTATTAAGTGAGCCATGTTGGCACATCTGGGAAAACACAAATCTGAAAGCTTCCCGGTTTTCCCCACCCAGTTGAAAGTTCATGATCTTGCCCTCACACACCCACAAGTCCATCACATGGTCCAATCTTCCACTGCCATGCTGGCAGTTCCACCCATCCAGTTCTGGTCAGGTGCAGACGTGTAGAGACAAAGGATGACCATGGATTCTAGAAAGGAATTTTATTTTGGCTACACAGCATTTAACTCTGTAGCATCCCCCCCTCCATTTTCCCACAATAGAAATGGCATAGTAGAATAATAGAAAGTGTGGCAGGGCAAAGATCCAAAAAGAATATGGCTGCAGGTCAGACAAGCGACCTGTCCTCAGAAGAAAAGTGTTTCCTGAAAGAGAATAATGTAGGGGTAACATAAGCAGAACTCACCACCTTTCACCTTTGGCTTATCAGGAATCTTATCATGGAATTGTTTTACTAACTTATCAGCTTTTACATTCCAACTTTTTACCCAAGTAGCTTCGGACAAAGGGTACCCCTTCCAATGCATTAAATATTGCAAACAAGCTCTATACAACCTAGAGTCTAAAATTCTCTTCACAGAAACAACATAGTGTGTTCCTCCCTCTATCACTACTGGAGGAGGGGAGGTTGGGTGGGAGGGGGTGGTCTTATGCTGAACCCAATCACTGGCTTCAGTAAGCTGCAATGAAAGACAGGGTGAATTTTCCCTAGAATTCTGGGTAGACTGAGCTGAACCATAACTGGGTTAATTATTTTCACAATTGGGAACGGACCCAAAAATTTTGGGCCTAATTTCTTGCTAGGCATTTGTAATTTTATGTATTTGGTAAACAAGAAAACTTCCCCCCCCCCACATAGAAGGGGGCTTGAAGTGAGCGGTTCTTATCAGCTTGTTTCCTGTACTCTTCTGCTGTTTCTGCCAGAGCTTTTTTTGTATTTCCCACCCCTTTTTAAGAGTCTGAATCCATTCAGTCAGAGACATGGAAGGGGGGGGGGGCGTTCTCTGGGCAGTTCAGGCATGGGTACAAATTCCATGCCACTGGTAACTTGAAAAGGAGTTAATCCAGTACTGCTGTGGACAGCGTTGTGGTACACAATTTCAGTGAAAGGTAGCAATTGGATTGGATTGTTGGTAATCCATATAACAACGGATGTATTATTCCACCATTGCATTGACTTTTTCCGCTGCCCCATTTGTGCTCAGATGAAAAGCCGAGCTAAGTCCTTGTGTGGACCCAATGGACCTCAGGAACTCTCCCCAGAACTTGGCAGTGAACTGAACTCCGTGGTCTGAGATGATCCTTCTGGGTACTCCGTGAAGGCGGTAAATGTGTTTAGCAAACATTTTCGCTAGCTTCTTTGCAGAGGGTAGTTTTGAGCAAGCAATGAAATGGGCTTGCTTGGAAAATAGGTCAATGACAGTCCAAATTACTTTATTACTGCCACTGTCTGGGAGCTCGATGATGAAGTCCATTGCGATCTCTTCTCCTGGTCGGCTAGGGTTGGCCACTTGCTGCAGTAATCCAGGGGGCTTGCCTGGCCGTATTTTCATGTTGGCACAAGTGGCACAGCTTTTTACATAGTCTTCCACTTTAGCTTTCATTTTTGGCCACCAAAATTGATGTCTGGCAAGGTGGAGCATTTTTAGGAATCCAAAGTGGCCTCCTAAGTTCGTGTCGTGGCTTCGCTATAGTACTTCCAGTCTCAAGGTTGTGGGAATGTACAGTTTGGATCCTTTCCAGGCTAAGCTATCCCTCATCATCAGGATGTCCTTGTTGTTGTTGAGCCAGAGGTCTGCCAGAGGGTAGGTGGTTTGTTAGTCTGGCCTCTGGTGGTGACTTTGGCCACCTTTTGATGGGAAGGGGGAAGGATGGGGTGAACCCCTTCTTCCTTCTTACTGTCATATTGTGGTTTTCTTGATAAGGCATCGGCCAGCAAGTTCTTCCCTGCAGGGATATGCTTCAGTTCGAATGTGAACCTTCAGAAGTATTGTGCCCAGCGAACTTGCTTTGGGGACAATCTTCAGGGGCTCTTGAGGGTTTTGATGTTTTTATGATCAGCCCAGACCTTGAATGGCACATTCCCCCCTTATTATGGTTTGCTACTGTTTAGCTATACTTTGTGTGTTAAACTGAGAATATTGATAACTGAATTACTGAACCGTGTATGACTTGGACTGTTAACCGGACTCTGAATACTTCTATATTTCTACATAGTAAACTACTATATTTTTATACTATTCAGTGTCTCTGCATGCTAGTTTGTGCGTGTTATTCCATATCACTCTCATTACGCTTCTCTGCATACTCGCTTTTCTAACGGGGAGCTTAATTACTTAACGTTGGTTATGGGCCCAGAGTGTACCAGACGTAGCTGAAAAGAGAGAGTTGGTGTTGATACGCATTACCGTATACAGATAGCTGTTTAGTTTATAAGTGTTTACTATTATGGAGAAGATGGCACACGCACCATCAGCAAATTTATCAGTGATAACCCAGTTGGATGGAACAAATTATGTTTCCTGGTCAATGAAGTGCAACTTACCTCTGTGTACTGAGGGATTGTGGGATGCTGTACAGAATCCACCGGATGTGACTTCTTGGAATCCAGATGATGAAGATGATGCCAAGAAGATAGCAGAGTTTCAAAGATGCTACCAACGAGCATTGTGTATAATTGGTCTAACGTTGACTGACCAACAGTTAGTTCATATCTGTGGGGAGAATTCTGCAGCAAGATGTTGGGAGAATTTGAAGAAGATATATGTACGTGACACTGTAGGTGCACATATACATCTTACCCGCAAACTGTTTAGGGCATGTCTTCTGAAGGGTGGAGATTTGTTAGCTCATTTAAACTTTGTGAAAGGAGTTTTCCAAGAGCTAAATGAAAAAGAACTTATTTTCTCAGAGTTACATCAAGTTTACATCATTCTGTCATCACTGGATGAGAGTTACGATTATTTTGTATCATCCCTCGAGGTCCTAACCAGAAATGAACTAACATTGACTGACATAACTGCACACCTGTTGGAAGAATCAAGAAGGAGGTTGGAGAGAACAACTGAGAGAGAAACCACCACAACATGAAGAGTCACCTTCAACTGCCTATACTGTTATAAAATGTTTTTTTTGTGGGACTAAGGGGCATATAGCTAGATTCTGTAAACATGCTAAACACCAGAATACTAGAAAAGCTAAGAAAAATGCTAATGTCAACTTAGGTATGTCTACTTTGACTATCTCTAGAAATGCACCAATAAGCCATGATTCATGGGTTGTTGATAGTGGAGCATCACAGTGCATTACTATAAATAAGAATTGTTTTGAAAAAATGTCTGCCAGCAAGCAACATGTATCTTTGGCAAATGGATGGAGGGTGAAAGCATCTGGTGAAGGTATGGCAAGGTGTTCATTTGTAAATGAGCATTTATCCATGTTGTATATACCTAAACTGAAATTTAATTTGTTATCAGTAAGAGCTCTAGTTAAGATTGGCTACGTAATAACCTTTAGGGGAGATAATTGTATCATTGAAATAGAAGGTAATAGGATTATTGCAAAATTAACAAATGGTTTATAGATTATAACTGATGACCATACTGCCAATTCAGTGTATGACAATGTGAAGCCACATGATGAGTGCATACATCTACTACATAGGTGTATGGGGCACATTAATTTCAGGATGCTGCAACAAACTGTTAAGTTGTCAGAAGGAGTAAAGTTAAAACCTTGCAGTAAATATTTAAATTGTAATGTGTGTAGTCAGGAAAAGAGTAAGGTTACTCCTGCAAACAGATGTAATGTGTTTAAAACAAAGGAACCTTTGGAAGTTGTTTTTGCTGATCTAATTGGACTTATAAAACACAGTTTGGGAGGTGCCTGTTATGTTTTGAGTATCATGGATCATTATTCAAGATAAGGTTTCTGCTATTTAATGAAAGACAAGACAGAAACGTTTCAACATTTCTTTAATTGGTTAAGATTTGTGGAAAGAAAGATAAAAGCCAAGTTTATTACTGTAGTTACTGATAATGGGATGGAGTTTACCAATTATAAGTTCCAAACAATGTTAAAAATAGCTGGTATTGAGCATAAACGTTCTGCTCCTTATAGACCACAACATAACACATTTGTAGAATGAAGGGGGCAAACGTTACAAGCCATGACTAGAACCATGTTATCCGATTCAGGATTGCCTGAAACACTATGGGGTGAAGCCATGATGTGTGCTAATCATCTACTGAACAACGTTGTAAATGCTTCTACTGGAGGAGTACCATTTACTCGTTGGCATGGTAGGAAACCTGATTTGAGCTACTTGCACATGTTTGGAGTTACTGCATGGGTGCATATTCCAGCACAGAATAGATTGAAGGGACAACATAGAGCTAGGAAACTATTTTTCGTAGGTTATGACTCAAATCATAGATCTTATAGGTTCTGGGAACAAGGGACAATTAAGATCTATCACAGTGCTAATGCAAAGTTTCTAGAGCATGTTGGTTGGGATAAACTGGAATTTAACAATGACTTAGTTGTTGAAACCTAGGTATTTCCTAGTGGTAAAATAGAAAGACCAGCTATAAAAATTAAAGAGGAAGTGCAAAATCAAGATGAAATGCAAGTCAGGAGGAGTTAGAAGAACGGGAACAGATGCAACAAGAGAGTCCAATAGTGAGCCTTAAGTTGCCTAGGCGTTCTACATGTATAATACGACCACCTGACAGATATCAAGCCAGTATAGCATGTCAAGTAGATAAAGTTCCTGCAACTATCATGAACTATCAATGTATCCTAAAGAGGAGCAAATAGTTTGGAAAGCAGCAATGAACAGGGAACTGAAATCTTTACAAGATCTGGAAGTATATGAGAATGTGAGATTACCACCAGGTGAAAATGTCATAGGGTGTAAATGGATTTATAAGATTAAAACAAGTGTAGATGGGACTGTTACCCATAAAGCTAGATTAGTAGCACAAGGTTTCAACCAGTCGGCAAATGATTATGATGAAGTATTTACACCCAGTTTAAAAGCCATAACATTACGTGCATCATTAGTTTGGGCAGCTAAGCATGGATATGTAGTAAATCATTTAGATGTTGAGACAGCATATCTCCATACACCGTTGCAACACACTATTTATTTAAAGAAACCTGAAGGGTTAAACACTGATAGCAACACTGATTGTTGGAAGTTAAAAAAGAGCCTTTATGGTTTAAAACAGTCAGGCTACGAGTGGAATGAATGCATAGTGAAGGAATTTACAAGGATAGGTTTGAAAGCTGGAATGGCTGATCCTTGTTCATTTAAGCAAGAAAGCTATGGTATGATTTCATTATTGTTATTGTTTACAGACATATAGTGTTGATTACTAAAACAGAGCAAAAGGCTATTGAGATTATTACACTATTTAAAAAGTGGTTTAAAATAAAACACCTTGGTGAAATAAAGAAATATCTTGGTTTAAAGATAGATAAGACATGGGGAGGATATAAAATATCACAGACTGAGAAGATCAATCAGTTACTCAGGCATTTCAAAATGGAACTGTGTAAACCAGCTAAAACTCCTATGAGTCAAGAATTTAGCAATGATGATATCAAAAGCCCAGTTTTTGATAAGAATATTTATCAATCCCTAATTGGTAGTTTATCTTATTTTAGCAATTGGTCTAGGCCAGATATTGCATATAGTGTTAATCAATTGGCCAGGTTTAATGCCGAACTTACTGAACGGCATTGGCAAGCTGCTAAACGTGTATTGAGATATGTGAAACAGACAATACACTATGCCTTATACTTAGAACCTAGGGATGAACTGATATTAACCACATACGTTGATGCAAGTTTTGCAACTGATGTGTCCACACGTAAATCTACATCAGGTATTGCAATATTCTTAGTTTATTTACTTTTATAACTTAAAAATATACTAACAAGCAAATAGGAGGCAATTTATTGTAAATTATTCCTTTGTATTTAAATGAGCAACATAGTGGCCTAGTGTTGAAGACACTTGCCTCCCACTCAGAAGGTTGAGAGATTAATCCTTGGTAGTGGTTTCTCTTCTAAGTTGCAAAGAAAAAATATCTGCTGTGAACTCTGTCTGGTGTTAGGGAGGGCATCCAGGCAGTAAATGCTCAGCTCCATCAAGTCACCCCAACTCCACCCTGAATAGGGACTACAGGGTCATAAAAAGAGAGTTTTTTATTCTTGTACATTTAAATCCTTATTATTGGAGAAAAACCTGTATGTGTAGATACACTATATCCATCAGAAATACTGTTCTGTCCTCACTACACATTACCCTGCGTGCAGCTTTACATGCAGCTGAACTCACCTATCCTCCAATAAAACAGACTGTATGCATAGATTTGGATTGCTTTAATAAAGGGACAAAAATCAGGGTGGGCTGCTAGGGGTTCATAGGGGTTCGGGAGCACCTCTAGCTAAGTTCGGAGAACCCTCAAATCTCACTCCTGGCTGGCCCCACCCAGCCCGCCAAGCCCAGGAGTTGCAGAGGCTCTGTGAAGGCAAGAAATGACCCTACTAGAAGTTTGGGAAGGCTGGAAACCCAGTGGTGCAGGAGGCTGACTGGGCCATGTCCACCATTATTATAGACACCCAGTAACCGGGCATAAAACCCCTTGCTAAATTTTTTGAAGCTGACTCCTGGACAGGATGGTTGAGACTGGGAAAAATGGAAATAGAAATTATCTATCTATCTATCTATCTATCTATCTATCTATCTATCCATCCATCCATCCATCCATCCATCCATCCATCCATTTATTAAAATTTATATTGCCACCTACTCGCCCATGGTGACTCAAGGTGACTCAAAATAAGCAGTGTTGAATTGTTGGTGAGCATAATAATTAAAAAATACAGATAAATCTAAAAATCACCAGCAATGCTGTGTGCATGGGATGTGGGATTTCTTTGTCCTCAGATGAATGTATGTCACGGATTAGGCTGGATTCTTCCTGGTTCTTCAATTTCCTCAGAATGCTAAAGGAAATGGAGCCTAGCTTCCCAGGGTGCACTTGCTATTGGAATGAGGGTTGATGGGAAGATGACTCTTAAAGGGTTACACATAACACTGTTCTAGAGAAGCTACTAGATGGAGCTCAAGAAACATTAAAGAACAATAATAGCAATACAAGACAATAATTACATACACAAACTTTATGTTGCAGGCATGAGAAATACATATGCTTACCTTCTACTAAAAATGAAAAATCAATATGTTGATTTGTTGAAGTTTTGCTAATTTAGATGAATTTTGCAAAATTTTGATGAATTTTGCAAAATCTTAATATTCTATTCCTTGATCTGCAAAGAAAATAAAATGGGAATGCCAGACATAAACTGACTTAAATTCAGTATTTTAAATTTCCACTGATTTCAGGAGAGAGATGTAAACATTTAGTTTTTTCTTTGAGCAGTTCCAAACCTGAAAAGCCTTGCATTTTCATGAAAGTAATTTGAGAAAATAGTAACAGTGAAATATATCACTGTCAAATATGCCCATGACAAATAGTAAATTGAAATTGTATGGCTATTTTCCTTTTTGAAAATTACCAAGGTTGTTAATTCCACCATAGTTTCCCTTTTCTATCTCATTCTCCTGTGATCATGGAGACAGCAGCCAGACTGGGTTTACTCCGTCCAGTAACCAATTGGACTGAATCTACACTTATGATGTCATCGGGCCCTTGTGGCTCCTACCCAGTTCAGACTCAGTCCAACCAGGGCTAGCAGTGAGAATTGATCTCTCCTCCAAATTTTAGCATTATAGCATTAATTGATGATTTTTTACAATTTTTTCCTTTAAATTGGCTTTTTAAATCATTTTTTTCTTCTGATCAAATTGGAGGGAAATTCAAAACTGCTTCCAGGCTGCCTATCTTCAGCCTTCTGACTGTCTGCGATCACGAGTTCACTCAGGAAGCCTGCCTTGCAGTCAGATCGGCCAGCTCCCGAGCTGCTGCTCCGTAGCTGTTTCTCCAGGTGCTCCTTGACTCTGGGCACTCGAAGAGACACGCAACCAGCCCTTTCGCGTGCATCGGTTCCAGGCAAGGTCGGTGGCCATTCTGTGGATCGACCAACCACTTTGATTGTTGGTGGCCATTTTACGGTTCAGAACAGCCCGCAAAGATAGCAGCAGCCATTTTGAGGCTTGGAAAAGCCTCGGAAGAAAAAAAAGTCAGCCATTTTGGACACTTTAAAAAAGGTGCAAACTCTGCAGCAGCCATTAGAAGTGCCCAGCGACCCAGGATCATCCCAGGTGGACCGGATTAGGAGCCACAAGCATAAATCTTCTGCAGCTGTTCAACAACCTGATCCCCCTGCTTCTACTTCTCAGGCCTCAGTTGGTGGTAAACAAGATAACCTGCAGGATTCAGATCTGTCTGATGACAAGGTGGTCATCCCGGATGCCCTGGCCTTTGCTGGATTATTCAAAACTAATTGCTTTAAGTCCTTACTGAAGGCCATTAAAGCTGATAACTTACCATCCTCTGCTTCAGCTTCTACTTCACAGAAAAAAACCAGCGAACTGGCTACAACTGAGGGTCCCAGTACCCCATTCACCGAACCTACTGTGGAAAAGGAGGTGATCCCTGTTCCCAAGATCTTCCTGAATGTGATCCAGAAGCAATGGGAGTCCCCGGGCACGGGTCCACAGCCAACCAACCTCAACAAATGTCTCTATAACATTGCACTGGAACTCACCAAATTCTTTGAGTCTCCCCCAGTGGACACACCGGTTGCAGCCCTTTCATCCCCTACTGTGGTCTCTGTAGCCCCTGAAGAGGTCCTCAAGCCTGAGGAGAAAAGGTCAGACCAAACCTTAGTCAAAAACTATCTGGCAGGGCCTGGGCTGTTAGGGCCTCCACTGCCACTTCCTTTTTCTCTAGAGCGGCCCTAGTCTGGAAAGTACAGCTTCAGGAGAGCATTTCTCCTACAGACACTAGATCACGTAGGGACTTCAACAAGATTAGAGCAGCCGTTGAATATGCGACGGATTCTTCTCTCAATGCTGCCAGGTTCGCTTCCAAGGTCATGGCCTCTTCGGTTCTTTGCCCACCGCTGGGAAGAGACCACAAGAGACAATTGGATACTCAAAACTGTCAAATTTGGCTTCATGCTGGAATTCCTCTCCATCCCTCAGGACATGCCCGGTCTCTCGGTGTCCTGGCAAGAGGGCACTGATGGAACAGTCCATTCAGCACCTGTTGGAGATCTGGGCCATCCAACCACTTCCTCCCCATCAGGAAGGGCAGGGTTTTTATTCCCACCTATTTGTGGTACCGAAGAGTTCCGGGGGATGGAGAGCAATTTTGGATCTAAAATCGTTGAAACGCCATATTGTCTACCGGCAGTTCAAAATACATTCTCAGCACACCATCCTGCAGGGAGTCAGGAAAGGCGACTTCCTCATGTCGGTGGACTTGACCAAAGCTTACCTTCATATTCCCATCTTCATAGACCACTGAAAATACCTCCGTTTCTCTTATGGGGGGAGGCACTTCCAGTACCAAGCTCTTCCATTTGGATTGTCCTCGGCCCCCAGGGTATTCACAAAGGTGCTGGCTGCCCTAGCCGCCCACATCAGGTCTTCTCCAGTTCAGATTCTGTTACCTGGAAGACATCCTCTTGCTGTCCAGGTCTCCAACTCAAGCAGAAAGGGATCTCGCTCTCATCATTCACACCCTGTGGAATCACGGGTTCAGAGTGAATCACAAGAAGAGTCACCTCGCTACTGACACTCGCATTCTTCAGCTTGGGGTCTTGATAGACACCGTGATGGGGAGGGTGTTTCTGTCCAACGACCGCATTCTCAGTCTGAGGGAAATTGTTAAGAACGTGCTGCGCCTACGCAAGGCATCCCTTCTTCTTCTCTCCCAAGTCTTGGGCAAGATGGTGTCTCACTTCAGGGTTGTCCCCATGGGCCAGGTTCCACAGCAGGACCCTTTAATGGTTCATGCTTCCGCAACAA
Organism: Natrix helvetica; assembly: GCF_964273705.1. Taxonomy (NCBI): domain Eukaryota; kingdom Metazoa; phylum Chordata; class Lepidosauria; order Squamata; family Natricidae; genus Natrix; species Natrix helvetica. The sequence continues at coordinate 118,894,781 of NC_138548.1, read as the reverse complement.
AAGGCTGACAGGAGCTGCTTCCCTCTCCGGGTTCCCCTTCCCAGTCAGGTCTTACAGTCCCTCAAATGGTAGCGGTCCCTGGCAATTTTGCAAGGGACCTTGTTCAGGGATCCGGACTGTCTCATACTTACAACAGATGCAAGTCTGATGGGTGGGGGGCACACATGCAGGACCTAGTGGCTCAGGGTCAGTGGTCCTTTGAAGAGAGCCAAAACAGCATAAATTGGCTAGAGTTATGGGCAGTTCGCTATGCGTTTCTAGTGGATGAACTTAAAAGTCGTCAGATTCAATTCAGATGGGAGGCTCCAGTAGGATTGGTGGTGAACTATCTGGGAGAAAGACATCGACTCAACACAGTTTGGAAAGCAAGAGATTTCTACAGCAGAGTGAGAAGTTCAAAAAGGGAGAGCAACCAAGGAGGTCGTGGAGATTGAATGAAAATCTATTTAGATACGAGAAAAATGTTATGGAATGTAAAAAATTATTGAAAGAATATTTTGCTTTTAATATGTGCAAAGGGATATCTATAGATATGGTTTGGGATGCAAGTAAGGCATACATGAGGGGTGTCTTAATACATTTGAATAATATCTATAGACACAAATAAGAGGAGAAACGTAGGGAACTAGAGACAGAGATTAAAAAGAAAGAACAGGAATTAATGTCCAAGCCACATGATAAAAAGACAAAGGAGGTAATTAGCTTGTTGCGAGGGCAGTTTAACATGTTGACATCAGACCAGGTAGCTACTAACATTCTATATGCTAAACATAATACCTTTTGTAATGCCAATATTTTGAAAAAGAGGATAAAATTCTTGCCCCAGTTGTTTTTGTTAGGCATAGTTCCAGATTCTACTGTTATAGAGACTAACTTGATTTTGAACTTAACGACAGCAGCGAGACTGTTGGTGGTGCAGTACTGGAAGAAGGAAGAGTTGCCTACTATTCAAGAATGGACGTTAAAAGTAGTAAACCTAGATGAGATGGCCAAAATTTCAGCGTATTTGAAGGACCACTCAGATGAGAAATACAAGTTGAACTGGAGAAGATGGATTGATTATATTCAAAATAAATATCGGACTAAAAAACTTCAATTAGCTTATGAATGAAGGCATAAGGAATATTACAATTTATTCAAAGTTAGTTTGAGAAAGGGGGAGTTAAAGCACAAGCAGCTGGCCTGGCTCAACTTTGATTTAACCATATCGCTCTTGACGGGTTTTTAACTGGGTATTTTAATTCATTTAATTTCTAGGGGTTTTAAATACAGTATTTTAATTGTTTTTATCAATCGATCTCCTCCTTTTGTATGTCTGTATGTTTTAGTGTACCTTTGTTATATGTTTGTTTTGTTTACATATTTATTTCGAATGTTTCGTTGTACGCCGCCCCGAGTCCTTCGGGAGAGGGTGCGGCTAAGAAATAAATATATTATTATTATTATTATTATTATTATTATTATTAAGAATGGTTGAATGTTAAAATTAGTTAGCTTATGTTAGCATATGATTGTTAAATGATTATACCCTGTACTTTGCTCTGGGAGGTCGGGGGGAGGTCAGGATCGAGGAGGGGTAGGGTTGGGGGGAGAGGGAGGGAAGAGAGAAAACAATTGTAAAACTTATTAAAACTCTAATTTAAAAAAACAGAGAATGAGCATATCAGGTAAGAAGCAACACCCATTTTCATCTTTACTTTTGCCTTGAATTAAGCTTTTCCAGAATGGTAGCTGTTAGGGTTCCTTGAAAGTGAAGAGATTACAATGAACTGAAAAATTCTTAAATAGAATCTGAAATGGAAACTGAAGCATTCTGAAATAGTTCAGACTGACTGTACAATTCTGACCTCTGACCTTTTATTGTTATTTGCATATTTGAAGACATATTCCTTTAAAATTCTTTTACTTACAGGTAGTTGTCAACTTACAAACACAATTGGGACTGAATCTTGGTCATTGAGTGAAACAATAATTAAGTGTGATGTCAAATGAACACTTTACTCAATGACCACAATCCCGACATTCCTGGTTGCAGTCGTTAAGCAAGGACTGTGGGTCATCAAGTGGACAAATCCCATGTAAGAAATACCAGGTGCTTCAGGGGTGGTGGAGGAAGTCCTGGGAGGCCAACCACAGTCTATTTGTGAGTTGGAGGTGTGCTGCAGTACTTTGTACAGCTTCATTTCAATCTAAAATCAGAAACTGTATGCATTAAACTAATTGAGGTCAGCAAAGGCCTAAATCTTTAGCTCTTTGCTGACCTCTTGTGTTCAATATAAGGATTTGATGAGACTAAAAAGCTAAATTGCTACTGCAATTCCAAAATGAAGTCTCCTCCTTTTAAACTCTTAAAGAGCCACATAGATTAAAAAAAGAAGGATCTTATTTTAAAAATGTAAATGTGAAATGATTATCAAGCCCCTGAAATGATATCATGTGCCCGCACAGGGATGGTGCAGCATTTTGCGATGGTTGGAATTCCTGTATGCGTAGTCCTTGATTTACAACAGTTCATTTAGTAACCATTCAAAGTTACAGTGGCATTGATGAAAATGACTTATGACCGGTTTTCACACTTACAACCATTGTAGCATCCCCAGGGTCATGTGATCAAAATCCAGAGGCTTAACATCTTTGTAACTAATTTAACAACTGCAGTGATCCACATAACATCTGTGGCAAGGAAGATGGTAAAATTCACTTAACAACTGTCATTAGGACATAATTCACTTAACAACTGTCTCGCTTAGCAACATAAATTTTAGACTCAGTTGTGTCCTAGGTTGAGGACTATTTATACAGGCAGTAGCTTCAAACAGTCATTAAGTGATTGGTCATATGTCAAAGACTATATGTATGTGAAACACACTTCAAACCTGTTCAAGTTCGACTGTAATTTTTATCTAGGAAACCTTCTGCAGTGCTGTTCTCATCAGATGAGATTTTAACTCCCACAATCAGCACACAGGAGGATAAAAGAATGATATTAGGGCAGCAGCAATCCAGTACCTCTGAAACAGTGGTGGGTTTCAAAATTTTTTGGAACCTACTCTGTGGGTGTGGCCTGCTTTGTGGGAGTGGCTTGCCAGCCATGTGACTGGGTGGGAGTGGCTTGCCAGCCATGTGACCGGGTGGGAGTGGCTTGCTGGCCTTGTGACCGGGTGGGAGTGGGATGTTAGAAGATCCCAAATGAAGTTAGAAAGGCTGGGTCCCAAACCTAGCTGGCTTAACTGGGATAGGGGGAATAGGGGGTAGAGGTTCACCAAGGACCCTCCTCTCCTTTCCCCCCCAAAAGCAGAGGGCATCAGTATTTAGAGGGAGGTCTTTCTCCCAACTTCCCCCCTTTGGGTGTCACTCTCTCTCTCTCTCTCTTCCTCCCCCCCCTTTCTCTCCCCCCTTTCCTTCCTCCTCCTTTTCCTCTGCACTGTTCCCACCAGTTTTTCACGCTGAGCCATTGGGGGACGTCAGAGGGAGAGAGAGACGGATTGAAGGGTGCAAAGAGAAACCCATTTTGAGAAGCCTCCCTTCCCAAAAGATCTTTGAGAGGAGGAACGGAAGGGTTCCCCACCTCACTCAGCGCTGTTTTCAATGGGAGGCTTTTCCCCCTCGCAGTTCTATCCCTTCCCAAAAGATCTTTGAGAGGAGGAACGGAAAGATTCCCCACCTCACTCAGCGTTGTTTTCAATGGGAGGCTTTCCCCCCTCGAAGTTCTATCCCTTCCCAAAAGATCTTTGAGAGGAGGAACGGAAGGATTCCCCACCTCACTCAGCGCTGTTTTCAATGGGAGGCTTTTCCCCCTCGCAGTTCTTTCCCTTCCCAAAAGATCTTTGAGAGGAGGAACGGAAGGATTCCCCACCTCACTCAGCGCTGTTTTCAATGGGAGGCTTTTCCCCCTTGCAGTTCTATCCCTTCCCAAAAGATCTTTGAGAGGAGGAATGGAAGGATTCCCCACCCCACTCAGCGCTGTTTTCAATGGGAGGCTTTTCCCCCTCGCAGTTCTTTCCCTTCCCAAAAGATCTTTGAGAGGAGGAACGCGCCCCCCCTTGCGTTCCTCTTCCCCCCCTTGCGTTCCTCGTCTTCCTGGATGGCCCCCGGAATCATCGGGCAGGGTGGTGGCGGGGAGTCAGCCCCGATGCAAAAAACGCCAAGGGGGCGGGGCAGGAAATCACTTCCGGGTTCATTCTCCAACCGGATCGCGCGATCCGGTGCGATCCGGTAGGAACCCACCACTACTCTGAAAGCTGGGCAAGTTTATCCTAGGAAGTATATTTAGAATTGCAAATTTCATTGAATTGTGCTACCTTTGCATACCTGTATAGGAATGGGCATTTAACTATTTCTGATTTTCCATTTTAATAACTTTCATTTAATTAAATGTTTTGCTTTTTGTTTAATTTAATTCTTGTGTTCCAGATAGATACACAAAGCACACATTTGTTTGATCTCTTACTTTAGTAATTTACTCATAATCCAGAGTGAGTTATTCACCCTGCCATTATCTTAAAGGGTTAAATCATGGCAACTGGACCAAGTTTGTTATAATTGAGACATTTCATTAGTCAACCGAGTAAATTTTTTAGTCAGAAGCAGAATTTGGATAGGCAGAGAGTCGTTGGAAAGAACCAACTCATGCTCTATAGACTATCTATCCAAATTCTCATTTTGACCGAAGAAATTACTTGGATGAGTAATGAAACGTCTCAGTTCTAATACATTGCTCCAGTTGCCATTTTAAGATACTTTTGGCCTGGATGGTTGAATCTTCATTTACATGGCACTACTTTACAGATTACCGTATTTTTCGCCCTATAAGACGCACTTTTTTACTCCAAAAAAGAGGGTAAAAATCTGAGTGCGTCTTGTAAGCCGAATGTAGCCACTGGGTCATCTGAAAATGGGGCAGGCAAAGAGGGGGCTGCAGAGATCGTGATGGCTGGAAAGGAGAGAGGTTTCGCTTTCAGAGCTCCCGCTTGGCTGGGCTCCCGGGAGGGCTTAGGTGGTGGTGGTGGTGGCAGCGGCTCCTCACATTGCTGGGGCGCTGCTTTAAGCTGCCCTCCTCCTGCAAACGAAAGGTGCCTCAAGGCTTTGGCTCCTGAGATCGGTGCGCTGCCATCCAAAATGCTGGTACCATGATCGCTGCAGCGCCCGCTTTACCTGCCCGCTTTACCTGCCCGCTTTACCTGCCGCTTCTCAGGCGGTTCCAGGCGGCAGAGATCGTAGTAATAGCATTTTGGATGGCAGTGCACCGATCTCAGGAGCCAAAGCCTTTGAATCAAGTTTGATTGTGTCCCATTCTAGGTTTTTAACTTCCCAATCTAGCGTTCTCCACCCCCAACCCCAAATCTCTCCGGATCTGCTTATTGCTATTGCTGCTATTGCGCCCAGCTACTGTATCTCTTTGCTGAATGACAGATCCGGGCAGATTGGGGGTGGGTGGGTGGAGAACGCTAGATTGGGAAGTTAAAAACCTAGAATGGGACACAATCAAACTTGATTCAAAGGCTTTGGCTCCTGAGATCGGTGCGCTGCCATCCAAAATGCTATTACTACGATCTCTGCCGCCTGGAACTGCCCGAGAAGCGGCAGGTAAAGCGGGCGCTGCAGCGATCGTGGTACCAGCATTTTGGATGGCAGTGCACCGATCTCAGGAGCCAAAGCCTTCGGATCGCACCTCAGCAGAGGAAAGAAAGAGAGAAAGGAAGGAAGGAAGGAAGGAAGGAAGGAAGGAAGGAAGGAAGGAAGGAAAGAAAGAAGGAAACAGCCACAAACAAAACTGTATAAACAGAGCAGCTATGGAAGGCACTGGGTCCTGCTTAGCTGTCAATCAATTTGGTGTAGTGGTTAAAGGCATCTGGAGACTGTGAGGCAACCACCAAGAATGTTCCAAATAATCAGGTCTAAGGATGTATTCTCATGACTTTATATTCAGCTACCTTGGTTTTAGATCCATGTCCCTCCTGGCTGCTAAGGCTACCTGGAAGATGACATATGATGAGTTTTGGAAACAGCCCAGACAACCAAATTAAGGTGCACTTTAGTCAAATTTGATGGGACTTAATATGGACTCTAAACTCTGTTCAGCTCTATGATGGATTAATTCTGTGTTGCTTCTATGTTGTCAGCTCTTCACAGTGGAAAAGATCAGGAAACAGACTCCATAGGAAGTCTGTAACTATGTTATAATATCAGAGTCTTGCAAGCCTGCTTTAAGTTTTAACTTTCTTCCCTCTTACGCTCCAGTGAATCAAGTAACAGCTTCCTTGGGTCTCTTCTAAATATTACGGTACCTTGTTTCTCAAGACCTAATGAATGTTTCAGTCTTTTTAAATTATTCAGTGACTCTTACCTATTTCCCTAAAAATCACCTTCCTGATGCTGTAAGAAGTTTCCAAAGTTTCAATGCATAGCAGAAGTTCCCAAACCATAACTTCACTCATATGGGACAATCCTCACTGCTCACATAGTTGTCTTCACAACTATGTCAGCAGTGAGCATTGTCCCATATTTGCCATGTCAAATAAAAAGTGTGTATCTTGTTTTTCCATAAACATGAATGTGATTGAGTATTTCTATAGTCAAATAGCATTTTGAGAGATTGCAGTAAAATGCTATTACTACGATCTCTGCCGCCTGGAACCGCCCGAGAAGCAGCAGGTAAAGCAGCGAAGAAGAGGAATTCTTGGGGTTCGAATAAAAACATTACAGCCTTATTTTTGTTACTTTCACTGTTTACTGACTTTACTGACTGTTAATGAGAATAAAGATAGTTCTTAATATGTTACATGGTTGACATAAAATTGTTCTTAAACTGCTGTTAACTTTATACAGTTGATATAAAATATTTTACTACAGTATTTGGTTCAGAATCTTTTTTTTCTAGATTTTCCTCCTTTAAAATTGGGTGCGTCTTATATTCCGGAGCGTCTTATAGGGCGAAAAATATGGTATATTGATTTCATGTTTTTCTTGGTTGTTTTTTTTCTAACTTCTAAACAACCATTTTTTCTAGTTCTGGCTGTGCATTAAAAAAACCACCATTATCCTATGTTTATTATAGGCCTTTCACCACCAAGATTATACCATGCATTTGCTGTTGGACATATTGCTGGCCGTATCATGATACCAGCTTTGAAGCAGTGCTGACATGTCAGAATGTTAAGAGCACTGAAAAGTACCCCTTCCTTTGCACTCTCACTAAATCAGCTTCTTTTTTTCTTTGTCATTTCAGCACTGACTTGAATGCATATTTCTCCTGTGAGCTGGGTTTTCATCAGTAAAACTGTCTGTCGTGCCCCCATTTCTCAGCTTGTATTTCTGTCACCTCTCCAGGAGAAGCTTCTGGAATGAAGAAACAGAAATATAGGGTCACAGTCATCTGGATGATGTTTATAATTTGTTTGGTGGTGTAAGATATTTTTTTTTTCATATGTTTAAATTAAAGAATGTGGAAGAATTGCCAGATTGGTAGATTTCTACCAGTACTGGAAGTTCTGGGTGAGAAAGACATATGGAATCTCCAAATGGTGAAGACAAAGTAGGCAACATATGGATTAATTTCTTACCTATGTTTTGTATCTGCCGATGTCGCCTTTGCTTATTCTGTAATCCAGGATCTATTACAACAGCTGTTAAGTTTATTTCCATGATTACTGTAAAAGAGGCATCAAGTATAAAAAATAGCAACAAAGCAGTTCAATGAAATTTTTTTAGAAACTTTTCTACATCTTTATTTATGATGCATCCAAGACCCAGAAGCAGAAAAGAGAAAATGTGTCGCTTGCAGTGCTTATATTCATTAGGAAACATGCTAGAAGTTCAGCTGAGGTCAAAAGTGTCTCCAGCATTCTGTTTCATCCATAAATTAGTTTAGATTTCCTATGCCTGAAACCTGTCAGGTCCATCTCAGATCTCTTGTGTCTCTTCACCCTTCTGTTGAAAACAGATTTTAGGATTTTGTATTTCCTGTTCACAATGATATGCTTTGAATCAGATTTCACCCGCAACCTTCAAGGAACTGAAAAGAATGGAAAATAAGATCCTGAGTCATTTCCATGAGAGTTGATTCCTATCCAGCAAAAACATGCATCTGATTCAAATAGAGGAGTGAATTCAGAGCAAGTGCTGCAATTGAGAAGCAATGGAGCAGCCCAAGGGACTCTGGGTGATTGATACTTCTCCCAAGAGTGCCCCAAAATAGATTAAAATGCAATTAATATTTTAGAAAATATAAAATATAACAAAATATAGATAATATTACATTTAGAAACTAAATAATACCAATAGCTTTCAATTAGCAACTGCCCAGGATAACATTTGCAACTATGATAGTCAGAAACAGTCAGAAGTATGGGGACATACTGGTAGCATTTCACTTGGACTGCTACAGATTTCCCACAGTTTAATGCTTTAGAATGTTTTGTAAGACAGAAGAAACTTTCCTGGGAAATGCAAAGTTCTGGAAATCAACCGCTTTGCTCCCCCCCCCCCCAGAGCCAAATACTCTCAGAAAACTTCTTGAAGAAGAAGTAATTGGATGAGTATCTGGCTGGGGGCTGGGTAGCCAAGAAATAAGTTTACTGTGGAAGAAGCAGCCATTTTAAATGGACAATAAAGTCTGCCACCATTTTTTAGACACTAGCTTTTCTATATTTAACTTTTATTCTAAACGAGGCTTCCTTTGTCTGCAGTTTGCCTTTTCCTTTTTGTGGAAACATTGTCATTTCTGAGGCGCTGAGACTTTAAGATGGCGAGGAGATGAGGAGTGTGTGTGTTTGAGCCAAAATAAAGAAGCTGGAAATCACCGTGGAAACTATTCTGAAACTTTTGGATTTAAACTTCTTGGAGGATTTTATATTTTTAATAGACTCTGCTAAACTTTTTCATTTTTGAAACAAAGACTGCCTAAATGGTGTTCTGCTCTTGCTGGTAAAAGGGAGACAAATAGCTTTGATTTTCATTAGCCTCTGATTGGTCTAGCTGCTGGGGTCTCCAGCCTTGGCAATTTTAAGACTTGTGGACTTCAACTCCCAGAATTCCTCTGCCAGTTTTGCTGACTGAGGAATTCTGGAAGTTGCAGTCCACAAGTCTTAAAATTGCCAAGGTTGGAGACCCTGTGGGCTATTAGACAAAGAGGCATAGATCAACTTTATTTCTGTCCCTTCTACTACAGTAGCATTATTTGATCACAAGAGGGAAGCAAAGATTGTAGAACTATGAACCCTTTTCACTCTTCAGTAGCATTATCCAAACCATTGGATTTAATATTACAAATTTACAAACATAAAAATTTTCAATTTTAAAATTTAAATTTTAGTTATATTTTGAACGGATGGCTACCTGTAAGAGGACAGAGAAGATATCAAGAGAGCTTTAAGATCTTTTTGTATTGAATACACAGCTAAAACACATAAAGTAATTCAGGCAATGAGAACAAAGCTTGAATTAAAACTTGACACACTTTCAAAGGAACTCTGTGAGGAGATACAACTTCTGATGGGAAATATTGAACAGGTGAAGAATAGAGTGGATGTTAGGGAGCACAAACTGGAGAAACAAGACTTTTTCTTTGAAACTGATCTGGATGAGATAAATATCCTGGAAGCTCAGATGAAAGAACTTCAATTAAGATTTAGAGCAGGGGTAAAATGCTACCGGTTCGCCTAAACTGGTAGTAAAAAAAAATGCCACCAGTTGGGGCGAACTGGTATTTCTGATGATCAGCTGTGACCTGTGATTTATATTAGCAAGAAAGCAGGATTTCCTGCTTTCTTGCTAATCTAAATGGTGTGGCACAGCAGATTCCCACCCCTCTCTGTTCACTTACCTTTGCAGGGACTGTTAGATTGGGGAATGAAAGGCACAAAAAGCTAGCGATAACAACAGTTCTTTATTGGTATAAGGCATGCATCCACTGAATGCATGGTCGGACAGCTCCCTTTTTAAAGGGGAGCTAACCGATGCTCCAGCCAATCAGGGGCCTCTCTGTTCCCGCCGGAAAAGAAAGGACCTGAGTGGAAACTCCTATTGTCTTGCTGCAACCTTGGGGGGGGGAGCATCTAACACCCCTCCGCTCTAGAATGGAATGACATAGTCACGCAGGTAGGTGGGTCTTCGTGTTGTCCTGCTGGACCTGCGCAGTTCAGTTGGTTGGTTTCCCTCGCGCAGGCCGGTCGGGCCTGCTACTTCTTCAAGCCCGTCCGAAGGAACCCTCTGGAATGTTTCGGAGGCCTCGGCTGGAACCGGAGGTGGATCTTCCCAGGCCCCACCAGAGTCAGATAAGTCCCTCGATGCTTCTGGAGGGATCTGGGGATGGTGCAGCTCAGGTTGCGAAGGTGTCATCAGCATTTGTCGGAGTGAGGAATTTGCCATTCGACTCCGGAGTTGATCGATGTGCCTCCTCCAATGTCACCCGTCCTCGAGTCTGATGGAGTAGGACTGCGGGCCCGAGATTCCGACGATGCTCACGGGTATCCACTGGGTCCCCCCTGTGTAATTGTGGGCATAAACCGGGTCACTTATGTTAAATGTCCGGACTTTGTCTGTGGAGTCTGGGGATGTTTCTGAGGAGTAGTTGGGGTGTAGCCGGTCTAGGTGAGACCTGAGGTGGTGGCCCATGAGGAGCTCAGCTGGGCTTCTGCCAGTGGTGGCCCTGGGTGTGATGTGCTGTATCAGTAGGTAATGTTCTATTCGCGTTTGCCAGTCACCCGGGCCTATCCTGTTTAGGGCTTCCTTGGTAGACCTTACCATCCGTTCCGCCTGGCATTTGACGCTGGGTGGAATGGAGCGACTAGGCATGTCAGATTCTTCAAATGACTTGGCCGTGAACTGTGGGCCATTATCTGATACCAGCACATCGGGAAATCTATGGGTCACGAATAGCCTGCGTAGCGTCTTGATGACTGCATCTGTGGTGGTGGATGTCATCAGGGCTACCTCCAGCCACTTTGAGAAAGTGTCCACATTTATGAAGAATGTCTGACCATGGACTAGCCCTGCAAAATCTATGTGGACCCTGGACCATGGGGCTTGGGGTTGTTCCCATTCTTTTGCGGGCGCCTCTGGGGGAGCCAGCCTGGACTCTTGGCAGAGTGTGCATGTGGCTATCCACTCCTGTATATCACTGTCCAAGTTGGGCCACCACACATACCTCTTTGCCAATGCTTTCATCCTCACTATTCCCGGGTGACCCATGTGCAGAGCCTCTAACACGGCTACTCGTAGTTGCTTGGGAATGATTACCCGGTCCCCCCACAGTAGACAACCCCTGATGGCTGACAGTTCATCCCGCTTTGCAAAATACAATTTGAACTCAACTCCAACCAGCCCCTTGGACCACCCCCTCCACACCCAGTTCAAAGTTTGTTTGACGATGGGGTCCTTTGAGGATTGGTGTGCAACGTCGCTGAGGTGAGGGGCCCGAGTCTAGGCAGTTGAGCAGGAGTACCACGGCCTCGGGGGTGGGGTCGGTGAGCAGATCTGGTAATGGGCATTGGCTTAGTGCATCGGCATGTCCCAGTGTGGTGCCTGGATGGTGGATGAGCCGGTAGGAGTATGCCGCCAGGAAGATAGTCCATCAGGTCATGCGGGGAGAAAGTGATACTGGTGTGGGGCAGTCCCCAGACAATAGCCCCAACATAGACTTGTGGTCGGTCACCAATTCGAAATCCCTGCCGTACAAGTATTCGTGGAAATGCTTGACTCCCGCCACTGCAGCCAGGGCTTCCCGGTTCAGCTGGCTGTAGTTTCATTCGGCGGTGGACAACGTCTTCAAGTAAAATGCGATGGGGGCTTCTGTGCTGTTCGGCATCCGGTGGCTCAAAATCGCGCCGACGCTGAAGGGGGAGGCATCGCAGGTCAGCACCAGGGGCAGGGTCTGGCTGTATTGCACCAAGAAAGAGTCCACCAATAACAGTCCCTTCACAGCGGCGAATCCCTTGGCCTCAGTCCTCCCCCATGTCCACTCTGCATTCTTCGCTAGCAGGCGGTGTCGCTTTCTGCTTGAGGAACACGCTATAAAAGTTAAGGAGCCCTCGGAACGCCTGGAGTTTGGTCTGATTCCTTGGAGTGGGGGCTTCCCTGATAGCTCTTATTTTCAGGTTAGTCAGGTGGATCCCGGAGCCATTGACCATGTAACCCAGAAATTCTACCCTGGGTACATTTATTTTGTACTTTTCCTTTTTAAGGTGGAGGCCCTTGTTCCTGATTCTGTCTAGTACAGCCCGAACTCGTTTTAAAAGTTGTGCTTCATTAGCGGTGGATACCAATATGTCGTTGAAATAGGGGATGAATCCTGGTATCCCCTGCAAAAGGCGCTCCATAATACTTTGAAACAGCCCAGGGGCGATACTGATGCCAAATTGTAGGCGGTTACATTTGAATGTCCCCCTGTACGTCACTATGGTTTGGGCCTCTGCCATGGTGCCATCTACTGGCAGCTGCTGGTATGCCTGCACCAAGTCCAGTTTTGCGAATATTTTTCCCAGGCCAAGGAAATGCAACAAATGCTGGACTACGGGTACGGGGTACACACTTTGTTGTAATCCCTTGTTGATTGTGCATTTATAGTCGGCGCATAATCTGATAGAACCGGGGTCATGATCGGCATTTCCCAGCAGGTGTGATTGACTGGTTCGAGGATCCCCTGGCTCACCAGTTTGTCAATTTCTTTGTCGATTTTTGGTCTGAGGGCAAAAGGCACTCTCCTGGGCTTTAGTCGAATGGGGGCCATATTTGGATCTAGCTAAAGGAAATGGGGTCCCCCTTGTACTCACCCAGACCAGAGGCAAAGATGTCCTCGAACTCCTTAAATATCATTTCCCCGGCATTCCTGATGGCAGTAGCGGCTGGTGCTTCTCCCATCTCGCTCAGGGTGTTTACTTCAATGATGACCATCCCCAATGCCTGAAACCAGTCCAGTCCAAAAAGGCTTTGGAGATCGTCCTGGACCACGATTGCCTGTAGTTCCTCGGTGATCTCTTTGTAGTGCACACTCTGAATGTGCCTTGGTCCACGAGGGGAACCAGGTTTCCCTGGTAATCCCACAGGCGGACATCTGGGCATCTGAGGTCCTTCTTCTGTATGGTCGGGACCATCTGTTTCAGGACCGACCATGAGATGATTGTTAGCGATGACTTGGTGTCGATCTCCATCTCGCAAGGGGCGCCCTCAAGGAAAACGGTGACCTTTAACTTCTTAGGGCAGTTGGTTCGGATGTGCCGCACAGGAACCGTGATGTTCAGCTTCCTGATGTGACCCTGGCGTCCCTGGGCCGTCGCCGTGAGGTTGGCTATCTGGTCGCCAGTTTCTGTCCTCCTGGAGGGCCTCTGGTTGGGTCGCTGTCTCCGGATCGGTCCCTTCTCCGCTCTTTCAGGGCGACCAATGGCTGCAGGGAACTCGCTGCGGCACACTTTGGCGATGTGTCCCTTTCACTCGCATCGCTGGCATGTCGCGTCTCAGAAACAGCAGGTTGCTCTAGTGTGATCGCCTCCACAGCTGGCACAGGGCAGGCTGGGCAACTTGAATTTCCACACCGGCATTTCGCGGCTACTGGGCATGCAGTGACTGCTTTCCTCGTTGCTCTCAGACCTCTCAGACTTGATGGCCTCACAGTGGACGCGGGCGCTCCTGGGTGCCTCCGTGAGTGTGTGGAGGCATTGGAGGGTCTCCACAGACTTGTTTGCTGATTCGGCTGCCCTTGCCTCGTTGAGGGCGATCTGGAGGGAAAGGTTGGATCTCGCCAGAGCCCAGGCTCAGACTCCCATTATGATTTGGTCTAAGAGAACATTGTCCAGCTCACGGAATTTGCAATGGGTTGCGGCTTTCTGGAGCGCTGTTATGTACTCATTTATCAATTCGCCTTCTATCTGGTTTCGCATGTTGAAGTGGTATCGCCGAACGTACTTGGATGGCTTCGGGCATAGTGAGTATTCAACATTTGTTGCAATGCGGACCAGGAGATGGCGTGCAGCGGCATCGGTTCGGAGAGGTTCTTGGTGGTCTCCAAAACTTCAGGGCCGCAGTAACCCAGGAACAGGTTCTTTTTCCGGGGCTCCAGGACGCCGCCTCCAGGAAGACCTCAAAACGCAGCAGATACGCATCCCAATTGTCCATGGCTGGGTTTGTCACGATGTTAAAAAGTTTGCTAGGCCTGAACTGAATGAATTGACACTCAAGAGTTAAACTAAGAAAGAGTTATTGCGCAGGTCATAAAAGTTCTTATCTGAAAGTGATTTATTGCACATGCGTTACACATTCCAGAATTCCTTTCTTCTTTGTCCGGCTGCCAAGCAGACTTGGCAACCGAAGCTTTCATTATCAAAATGTAACCAATTAGTTATTTCTGTTTCATTTACTTTTATTATTTTATTATTAAAGTTTGTTTATTAATTAGAATATACTTGTCAAAGGCTTTTATTTTATTTTCTTAATATCTCAAAAGATATGCGGAAGGGAATCAGCCCGATCCATTGATCTCAGATATCAGGCGTTTTTTTTCCCCTGACAGGGTTGAACGGAGGTGGTTGGGCATAGGTGGCCATCGTGATTCTCTCTGGGTTCGTAATGGCCCTGCTGTTGCCTTCCTGAGCTCTGGGCAGAATGCTGCCACGTGATCAAGCTCTTTGTCAGTGAGTTTCGCTCTTTTGTCCGCCTAATTGCCTTCCAATCCCACTTTCGTCACCAGTGTTAGATTGGGTAATGAAAGGCACAAAAAGCTAGCGATAGCAACAGCTCTTTATTGATATAAGGCAGGCATTCACTGAATGCATGGTCGGACCGCTATCTTTTTAAAGGGGAGCTGACCAGGGCTCCAGCCAATCAGGGACCTCTCTGTTCCCACCGGAAAAGAGAGGACCTGAATGGAAACTACTATTGTCTTGCTGCAACCCCAGGGGGCAGAGTATCTAACAGTGACCCTCGGTAGCAGGCTCCGCCCACCCACCCAGATGTCATCACGTCCGTTTTTGATGCTCTGCACATGTGTGGAAGGTCCTGTATATGCATGGAGGTGGCAAGCACACACCCACATTGCTCCCAAACCCGTAGCAAAGGTAAGTTGATTTCACCCCTGAGTTAGATCAAGCCTGACGATCTGGGGAGGGTATTAGACTAAGGATGATGAAAGCTTTGGCCCAGTTGATTAATTGTGAAGCAAAGACCCTCAATCTGAAAATTGTCAAAGTATATAGAGTAAACCATATTAGGAAATATAGTCCTAAAAACTATATAGGGAATCCTGCTTTCTAGCTAGTATAAATTACACATCACAGCTGATCATTGAAAATATTGGTTTGCCTGAACTGGTAGCATTTTTTAAACTACCAGTTTGGGCGATCAGGTCCGAACTGGTAGCATTTTACCCCTGCTCTAAATCTTAATTGAAGTTCTTTCATCTGGGTTTCCAGGAGATTTCTCTCATCCAGTTCAGTTTCAAAGAAAATGTCTTTTTTCTCCAGTTTGTGCTCCCTAACATCCACTCTATTCTTCACCTGTTCAATATTTCCCATCAGAAGTTGTATCTCCTCACAGAATTCCTTTGAAAGTGTGTCAAGTTTTAATTCAAGCTTTGTTCCCATTGCCTGAATTACTTGATGTGTTTTAGCTGTGTATTCAATCCAAAATGATCTTAAAGATCTCTTGATGTCGTATCTATTCTGCAGGAAAGCCTCCGGAGCCTGGGGAGGGTGAAAAACAGGCTCAATGGGTCAACCGGAAGTTTGGAAAGACCCACTTCCGGCTTCCAGAGGGCCTCCAGGGGACTGAGGGAGGCTGTTTTTGCCCTCCACAGGCTTCGGAAAAGCCTCCAAAGCCTGGGGAGGGTGAAAACTCCCCACTTTGGTGGTGGGGTGTCATGTGCAGGGTGAGGGTTGTGTGCACATGCACAGATGGGTGGGGTGCATTGAATTGTGGGTGTGGGTTATTTTGACACACCTTTACAAAAAGGTTTGCTATCACTGACATAAACTAATAAAACTGTTAAACAGTCAAAAACTATAACAAAATCATTTTCTGACCAATACGTGTACTTATTCCAAACTTTCCACACTTGACTACCCCTGGAGTGAAAGTAAAGCTAGTGTTTCTGCATGAGACAATTTTATCTGAATGTGATGGCAGCAACCAGCCATCTGGCAGCATCCCTTTCTCTCTGTGTGTGCGTCATGTGGTTCATTCAGTGACCATGCCACTTAACAAGTATTTCATTTAGTGTCAGTAATTGCAGTTATTAAATGAGGATTATCTGTGGTAAAGTTATTGACCAATGCCAAAAATTCCAGCCTTGCAGTTCATAACAAATCCTGCACAAGTTTGCCAATTCAACTTAATTGCAGCAGCAAAGGTTGCTCGGTGTTACTATGACACTGGCTGAATTTCCCCTCAGTCTGCAGGCAGCAATGCCAGGGCAATGAAGCTGAGGCAGTGAGTTGGGGGCCTTTTCCTTAGATGGCAGGGAGCAGCCCTGTTCTGGTAAGCTGGCCACAGAACCTTCAGAGCCTGACAGAGTACCTCTCTCCTAAACAGGTTGAATTAACTCCTGCTGCCAAAAAAAAAAAAAAGGTTTATTTTCTTTCCTCCATCCAAAATTGAAAGTTGAATTCATCCCCCCCACCTTCCCAAAAGGTTTAATTAATATCTGTTAAGTTTCACGCTGCATAGCAGCAGATGGTCCGAGAGCCCCCCGGGTGCCTCCTGTGGAACCGGCTGGTGTCATAGGCTTTCCTATCAATCACCAGCCAGCGCTCTCATGGCGGGCTCCCTGGGCAGCGTGATCACTTCCCAGGTGAACCGCCGTGAAGGACCAGACTGATCGGCCGCGGGATCAGCCTCCCTCCTCCCTCTGATCCCGGTTTCTCCTTGCTGGGAAGCCATCTCCCCCCGACTGAGGCTTCGGGGAACTTGGCACTGTCCTTTTCAGCACCATTGGGAGGGCGGACTGGGCGGGTCCTGGCGAGGGAGTTCCATCTCCGATTGGCCAACAGCGTCACTGACGCCGGAGAACAAACGCGGAGAGGGAAGTACCGAAAGAGCCAATTCTGCTGAGCCTAGGACGTTCAGCTTTTCAAGTACGAAAGAGGAGCTGGCGGCGGGCAGCGTTTTTGCAGTAAGCGGAGCACACTCTATTTTTTGGTTGCATAAAAATCCCACTTCTTCGCAAGCAAAGCGATAAGAATGAAGGTCCCTTAGGGTGATGTCGCGCAAGGCAAGTAAATTGGCAAACAAGTTTTGGAGTCTCTCGGTAAAGCTTGACCTCTCCAACTGGTAGTGATGGGATCAAAATCAGTTTTGCCAGTATTTGTTCATGTTGGCGAATAGGTTGACTTGTGATTCAAAAGATTCAGAGTTGCTTCTTCTCTTTCCTCCTCCTCTCCATCCCTGGAATGCCACAGGCTGAGAATTTCTACCTGCTACACAAAAAAGAGACTGGCAGAATATGAAACAGCTTTTCATTTGTCAAAGCATTACAATGACAAATCTCACATCCTACTGGTATTGATCACCTGTCTCCGGTTTGACCACTAAAGCAGATTTTGCTTATGTCAGGGCTTCCCCCATCTACTGCCTTGGAAAGAAAAACCCCTGGCTCCATAGATTCAGAGAAAAGGTACTTTTACTAGGAGAGAACTGAATGCAACAAGGTTCAGCCAAGATCTGAGGCAAAAGTGCGGGAAGCATCAAATTGAAGCAACCTGTAGAGTCTGACTCCCTTGTATCTAGGCAATCAGAGGGCAAGCACCGGACAGGAAATGTTTTGAGAAGGTCTTTGATTCAAGAGCATCGTCTCTGGCTGCTGCATACAAAGCTAGAAGAAATGACCATGGAGAAAAAAGCAAAACTAGAGCTGGTAGCTGCAAAGCTGCAAAGGAAAATTCTCCACTGAGCACACACACACACACCTTTTCCATGGCAGCAAGCAGCAGGCTGGCTGACAGGCAGCTTTCATGTTACTATGGTGTTGCACTGCAGTTGGGAGTACATCTTGGATGGTTTTTTGTGGAATAGTTCATTTACCATCTTGGCCTCTTCTTCTCTAATCTGTCCGTCCATCCATCCATCAATTCAGAATAAAATAACACAAGATTCCTTTTCAATATTATTTATTTATTCATCCACTGTACATGACTATCCATCTCATGAAAACGGATGGTGGCAACAACATTATAAAACAATCAATAGATTAAAATTATTATTATTTAAATTATTTTAAAATCACAAAGGCTAAGAGAGAAGAGCAGGTGCTAATAACAAAGGAGCCATCCCAATTCCTCACTGGTATTGGTTTTTTTCCTGGTGATAAGCATTGTGCCAGACCTTTCCTGATTCCTTCAGGGTGCTACAGAAGGAAAAAGGAACATGGAACACATTAATCAAAAGCACATTTGCACAGCAATCAGTTCTTTCAGGCTACTCTTCACTTGAGATATTCTCTTGGTGACATGCCTGCAAATGGAGTTTTTCCTGTTGGCTCACACTTACCGCAATATATCTGCAAAAGCAGTGAGCATGGGCTTACACTCATACTTAATGTTATGCTTGGCACAAAGGGATTTCACCAGGGGAGCCGCCTTGTAATAATTATGTCGAGGCATGGTTGGAAAAAGACTGTGGAAAGAGAGGAAAAATATCAAGAGGACACAGTAGAAGATACTTCCACTTTAATTTGGATCCTGCTGTCATTACTGCCCTTCCCATTTCAATGTCAGAGAGTTTCCTATTCAGTATTGCATACAGGCAGGTTGATACAGAAGAGGATAACCTTTCACCTATCTGGTTCCCAAAGAGTTTGAGGTAGGGATGAACAAGCTGAGGTCCTTCTGATTAATGCTGAACCACGATCCTTCCTAATGAGTTACTTTGTAGTAGGGTACTGTGGAGTTGCTCACAGGTTTTGGAATCTTAGTTAAGAATTTTAAAGGTGAAAAACAGCATTTTGACTTGGTCCAGAAATGAATTATAATTAACAACCATTTAATCTGCTATATATCTAGAAGTAAGATATGAAAAGCCCAATAGCAATAGCACTTAGCCGTATATACTGCTTTACAGTGCTTTACAGCTCTCTCTCTAAGTGGTTTACAGAGTCCGCCTATTGACTCCAACAATTTGGGTCCTCATTTTACCCACCTCAGAAGGATGAAAGGCTGAGTCAACCTTGAGCCTGGTGAGATTTGAACTGCCGAATTGCAGGCTGCTGGCAATCGGCAGAAGTAGCCTGCAGTACTGCTCTCTAACCACTGTGCCACCATGGCTCATAGACATTAGTTTCACTACTGCATTTTATATGAAATGCTGTTTCTAGGCATTTTTACAGGATAGATCCCAAAGTCCAGTCTGGAATAGCCACAGCATGTATAACTGGGACAAGATCTGCTTTCTTTAAAACTAGCCAAAACTCCTGGCCACAGCCATCATTTGGCTTCAAACATGGACCATAATATACACGTGATGCTTAGTGGTGACAAAAGCTGTACAAATGTTGCATTATATACTGTACAACCTTTGCATATAGCTTGTACTTACTGATGTTCAATCTGGAAATTCAAGTGCCCAGTGTACCAGTCATTGAATCGAGATTCATTCACGTTACATGTTGCTGCGAGCTAAGGGGGAAATTAAAAAAAAACCATGTAGACTTCCAATAACTTCCAATTTACAGTATTGTAGACCATCATTCATTTCCAAATGTTTGTTACATTTATAGTATGGTCCCTGCCCAGAAGGACATTAGAAATATTTCTGAATCCAGGCCAACTATTGAACTGGTGCTATGTGCATGGGATGAAATCCAGTGATATACATGCGTGTGGAAAAATTTGCACAACTAGGATATTGCTGACATTTCAGATTCAATGGCTTATTCTGCTTAACAGGCTGGCTTCTTTTCAGGAGAAATGTAGTTCTCTTTTGGAGTAAATCAACCAACCAGTGAATCTAAAGTTGTCTTCCTTTAGTCATTCTTATTGAACTATTTCTTTAGAAGTAGACATGGAAATATTATGTAATTACTTCTGTAAAAGTTAGGACATTAAGTTAGGATCAAGAAGAGCAGTGTCCAAATCTCCATTCAGCCATCAGCAAACAGATTTAGACCAATTGTTTTTCTCCTGTTTTCAAAAGAAGGTACCATTATACAATTATTTTGAATTATTATTATTATTGTGTTTTGAGTAGAAAAAAATAGCTTCAAAATTGTTACATTTTCTTGAATACAGTCCCTAATATTCAGAAATAGATAGGTCTTTCAATACCATTTACTGGGTCCAATATAATTTCTCTTAATAATTCCTGAAAAATTGTTTCATAATTATATTTTATATAATTCATAATTCCTGTAATTCCTTTAAAAAGCAGCTTGCCTGATTTTGGAATGTATTCAAAATAACATTTTAATATAACACATTTAATCCTAAATCTACTTTTATGGGCTTTAATTTAGGTCCAAACAAAAATCAAAACTGGATATAACCAAATCATATGAATTAATGTACCCTCCAATTTTAATAAAAATAATAATATAAACATCAGAAGTGGTATTCAGCAGGTTTTGGAGAACCAGTGGCAGAAATTTTGAGTAGTTCAGAGAACTGGTAAATACCACCTCTGATGGGCCCTACCCCCATCTTCTCTGCCTCCCGAGTCCCAGCTGATTGGGAGGAAATGGGGATTTTGCAGTAACTTTCCTCTGGAGTGTGAAGGGAATGAAGATTTTACAGTATCCTTCCCCTCCCACACCCACCAAGCCACGCCACACACACCAAGTCACACCCACAGAACCTGTAGTAAAAATTTTTTGAATCCCATCACTGATAAACATGCATTAGAAGTTAACCATTTCCCATCCCCAGGAATTATATAATGCTATTACAAAAATAAAACAAAAGAAAAATTAGAAAAGGAAAACTGTGCATGAATAAACCAATCTTTAGAGCAACTTTAAAAACTGGCTGTAAGTCCCATAAAGAAAAGGTAGAATCCAAATGAAATATATAGATGGGTAACATAAGGATATACCAACAGTAATGTTATAACAGTAAGATTGGCACTAGCTCACATTTGGAGGACATATAAGATGATATAGAACTAGCCATTGTGCATTTTTATTTATGATTTAATGTTTACAAAAGAGGGAACGCTTGTCTTGTCTCTCATCATCTTTTATTCTTTCTTTGTGATAGAACAGATTATCTATGCAGAAACCATTTGTTATTAATGTCACAACAACTTTATGCTGTTTCTCTTGTTAACTTGCATCACTGTGATATGGTTTCAGGTATCAACTTTAAATTGCCTAATCCTTGCTGGAGGCCTAAACACATAATCTATTCATTTAGTCCCATCCCTTAATTATCTTGCCTAAACCACAGTTTGAAATTGAGTGTATCCAAAACAATTTCTAGTTCCATAATAACTGGTAAAAAGCCCTAAGGGAAAATGACGCCAAGAAAGCATGAAGAAACATGTTTTTTTTTAATGAAAAAATCACATGCACATGTACACAGTCACTCTACCCTTTCTGGGGAGATTGCTGTAACTACCATCAGGAAAATTAGACTTCCTCTAGAAATTCTGTTTATATATAGCATCACAGATCAAATAAAGAGTACAGTCACCATGTGCTTTACTGCTTAACTGCTCAATTGTTACAGGAAACTCTACTTAGTACAAAAAACATAGAATATATACCAGAGATCCAAACTTTTAAACAGTACTATCTACTGGCTGCATACTATTGTAGTTGTCACATAAATATACATTCCAACAAAATGTATTTCAACACTCTGATATGTTTTTCTCTACCATATAAAGAGAAAATGGCAGTATTTCCCCTATCACCATCAATGTTTGGCTATTCCTATCTGAAATCAATTAGCCTTATGGATCTATATTCTCATTCTGTGGATAATGCATCTTACGAAGTTAATTTTTTATGCCATTGAAAAACTGGTTCATGACCACAGAAAGAACAATTATGTGAATTGGAGTCCACATGTGGGGACTTGGAATTGTAAAGTGTCCTTTTGGATGGAGGATTAATAGCATTGGTGTTGTTCCTGCTTTACTGAGTAGTAAATAGCAGTAACAATAAAGCTGTTCCTGCTTTACTGAAGAAGCAAGGAAGATTAACAGGCAATGAACTACATTGTTTACCATCTCATCATCTACTGTGGACAATGAGTTCATTTTTGGCCTCCATAACTTTTCTCCATGAGAAGAGAAAGGAGAAAGAGAAGTGCAATTGTGATTTTCCCAGAAATTGCAATATGGGAGTGATTTCTAGCTGCCAGCATAGACATTCCATTTGTATTACCTTCTCTTTTTAAGACAATGTTTCAATGTAGATAAGGGCATGACATATTTAAGAAACAACAACATGATCTGGCCCCGTGTTTCAGAACTAAGGACCAAGCATTTCTGAATAAGATTATCCAAAGAAAAGAAATTTCCCCTTTAAATAGAAACTACCTCACCTGGGCAGAGAACCAATCTAAATTCTGATCATAGTCAATATTCATTGGAATATGGTTCATCTGTGAGACCCAGATAAACCATCCAGATTCTAAGTACCTGTGTAGACATAAAAACAATAATAATGATTCAGACAAATTCTTTAAATGGTTCACTCACTAGTAAAACTGCTTTTCTCAAAATATAACATGATCGTTACTGTTACCACATTATTGCACTTATACAGAAACATAATTTTTATAGGTAAAAGCAGGGAGTTAAAGCTATGGTATTCTGTAATAATATTATGCAATCTGTCACACTTTAATCCCTCATACCTAGTTAGAAGTTTCAGGTACTCTAAAACTCACATTCTTCAGAGTTCTCAATTGAGTAAGTAGTATTATCAGTTACACAAGTTGATGAACTGCCCACATTTGGATTACCTATTTGGCAAGAAAAGTGGATAAAGGTGCTTAAATTCAGCTTAGTTCCTAAAGAAGGGGGAAAGTGCTTAAGATCTGTCTGTATTTCCCTTCACAACTCCTGCAAATAATTTGCAATGTACTTTAAAACCAGCCTGATTTCTCCACTGTGTCCTCACTATCAATTAATCTAACCACTTGTAGCTCAATATTAATTATAAAGGTGAAACTCAAAATATTAGAATATTGTGCAAAAGTTCATTTATTTCAGTAATGCAACTTAAAAGGTGAACCTAATATATGAGATAAGACTCATTACATGCAAAGCAAGATAGTTCACGCCGTGATTTGTCATAATTGTGATGATTATGGCGTACAGCTCATGAAAACCCAAAATCCACCATCTCAGAAAATTAGAATATTACATGCAATCAATAAAACAAGGATTGTACATAGAACAATATCAGACCTCTGAAAAGTATAAGCATGCATATGTCCTCAGTACTTGGTTTGGGTCCCTTTTGCAGTAATTAGTGCCTCAATGCGGGGTGGCATGGAAGCTATCAGCCTGTGGCACTGCTGAGGTGTTATGGAAGACCAGGATGCTTCAATAGCGGCCTTCAGCTCTTCTGCATTGTTTGGTCTCATTTCTCTCATCTTTCTCTTGGCAATTCCCCATAGATTCTCAGGCGAGTTTGCTGGCCAATCAAGCACAGTAATCCCACAGTCATTGAACCAGGTTTTAGTGCTTTTGGCAGTGTGGGCAGTTGGAAAATGAAGTCAGCATCCCCATAAAGCTCATCTGTGGAAGGAAGCATGAAGAGCTCCAAAATCTCCTGGTAGACGGCTGCGTTGACCCTGGTGTTAATGAAGCACGGTGGACCAAAGTCCTGCTTTTCAGTGGTCCAAAGTCCTCTTTTCTGCTGAGAGCAACTTTTGCCAAAAGCACTAAAACCTGGTTCAATGACCTTGGGATTACTGTGCTTGATTGGTCTCTTCATTCTTCCTCCATACTCTGGGTCTTTGGTTTCCAAATGAGATGCAAAAGTTGCACAGCTGAACCGTGCGACTCTTAGAAGTTTTTTTTTTTTTTTACTACCGGTTCCCAGAACCACGGACAAATGTCCCTACCGGTTCAGCTGAACCGGGCCTAACCGGGAGGATTTCATCCCTGGTATAGAGGTATTGGTAAGTAATACTTTGATAATTGATGATGACCAATCAATAACAAGAGTTAGATCAAGATCATTGTGGTGAACTATGCTCTTTTCAATAGCATGGTTGTTTTTATTTTCATTTTTATGTTACAAACTAGTTTGAGATGACCTTGACGAAGGATGACACATCATTTTTTAAGTTAAAAAGCCCAAGCCATATAGTCATAGATACAGATATTCTAGCATCCGTATAGTATCACTGTAGTATAATAGTGATCAGTAACAGTGTATACTAATTTCTTTATATGTTTTAGATCCCCATATTAAGTCAACAAGAAATGGAGACCTCATTATTTTTTCAAAGTGGTAAACAAAGCTAGCAATGTACATATTGAAGGTCTCTCTTTGACTGCACAGCATTTAAAAGCATTAGTTGGGTCATAGAAGCAGGGTAGAGTTTTACATAATTATTACCTTGCTAACCAGTAGTAAGCCATAAAGCTCTTAAATCCCATTAAAGGAACATACATGAGGCACACCCGGAAGTTATAGAAAAGAGTGGTAAACAGCTCCTGTCAAAGAACAGAATGTTAAATAAGCACAATGGTAACAATGTGTGGATCATTATTATGAGTTCCTTTTTCAATTTCAGATTAATTAGCTACAATGTGGCAAACTAAAGACAATAAGGCAATAACATGTGGAGTAATAGGCAGTCTGCTATGTACTGCTGAAGGACTTTCAGGGTCTCTTCGTTTGTGTATCTAGTAAAATCCCACAATGATAAAAAAAAAGAGTGAGGGTGGAGCATACTAGCATCATTTGGGGAGAAGCCTTGCTCTACACCAAAATGGAAAGAATTTCTCTAGGGCAGAAATGGAATTCTTGAAGTTGCTGAAGGTTTCAATGTCCTTTGCAGTGGCTGAGAATTGCAATGGGTAGTGGCATGACTCAATTTGAATAGTGAGGGTGGGGGGTCTGTACTCATGGGAAGGAATGAAGCTTCATACCCACAATATGTTTAACTACAGCATTGCTCTTATTATTATTAGAATGTATCTGTACTCCCCATATCAGTGCCCAGATAGTCTCTCCCCCATCCCTCTGCAAATGCACCCCAATATTCATGGCAGTTAGAAATGCAATCTCCTGGCAATCTCTTCCTCTGCTTCTCATCCTTTTCTTTTTCACTGTTGCCTCTGTCTCTGCCTGGAGGAGCGTATGCTTGTTTTCTGACTTTCAGGTTG
Organism: Natrix helvetica; assembly: GCF_964273705.1. Classification (NCBI taxonomy): domain Eukaryota; kingdom Metazoa; phylum Chordata; class Lepidosauria; order Squamata; family Natricidae; genus Natrix; species Natrix helvetica. The sequence goes on along the minus strand of NC_138548.1, from coordinate 118,869,512 downwards.
GCTTGGAAAAGATTCCCAGTCTAGGAGATAACTTCACCAATGCCTGATGTAACCCAGTGGAACAGGCTCATTGTTAACATCAGGGTAGAGACTGTGGTCAGCTCTTTGCAGCTGTGACAAGCCTTCCTTGGCTTTGATTGTAATATTTGCCTATTGCTCACCCTTCCCTTCCCTTCCCTTCCCTTCCCAAACAAGATACATTTTCTGTTCAATGGTGCTGACAAGAGGGAAGGCCAATGAAATCATGAATGGCAGGGAATGTTCCCATGATGTTGTGGGGGATTAAGGAAAGAAAGCAACTTGCATTTTGTAATGCATCTCCTGTGGCTCATTAGAACGAAAGAGGATTCAGGACCTTTATGTGTTACACTTGACCATACACCAATCCCCTAAAATAAAGAGGTGCTATGACTTACCAACCATTTTTTTCTTTGAAATAAATACCGATAGGCAACCAATTGGACACCAATTGTAAATATCAACGGGGCAAAGACTAATATAAAAATGCAAAAGGAGAATACAAAAATGAGTGTGTGACTAAAATAAACATAGAACATATCCTAGAGGAAACAAACATCTGCCTCTGAATCCCTTTTTGCATTAAACTAACCGCCTTATTCTCTGACCTATTGCCCCAATGCTCATCAGGGTATTTCTAGAGTAATTGAGTCAGAGACCTGATGTAGAGGGAATAGGGAATGGCCTTGAAAGCCAGGAGAAGGAGTTGCTATCAAGTCAATGAGCCCTTTCCAAGAAAGTACTTTGAGTTAAATGTGTCAGGCAGCTCCCTGCTTCGCATTAAGGGCGGAAACACATTCATATTTCCAAGATCCTGTTACTCTAGGTCAGGAGTGTCAAACTCACGGTGTCATGTTATTGTTACGTAACGTATCATGACTTCCCCCCCTTTGCTAAAATGGGGTGGGTGTGGCCAGTGTTCCAATAAAAGTAATCCCGATATGTGGGGCATTGGTTTCTTAGTCTGTTCTGCTTTATAGTGCTGATATATGACTTTATTGGTTATTCTCCTCCAAATTAGGCTCCTGTAAATGTGGTAAAACACTTACAGGCAAAGTAATTATGTTGGTACTGGTAAGGCATATACTTCTTTTTCTTCTTTCCAAGCTGCACAAGGAGAAAGAGAACAAACAGTTAAATTGACAACTATGTAAATTCCACATCAAGGTCATGTTGTCTGTGCCCATTCTTTACAATATAGGTTCTTGAAAAGTTTCATATTTGCATATTATTATATCACAGATTATTTGATCTGAGTCTCTTGAATTTCTGCTGTACACACAGCTTTTGTGCACTGAGGGTTGCCTCTGATCTTTGAGGGAAGCTACCTTGCCAAAATAAACAGGGCCAGGGGAAAAAACATGGACAAGACAGTACCAATATTAAATGTGATTTCATTTTAATTTGATTCAATTTAATTCAGTTTATTTCAATTCATACATTGCATCACCAATGTTACATTACTTTCTCTTTTTTGGTCACATTAAAAGTGATAGTTTGTCAACTTTTGGAGAGATACCGTATTTTACTGCAGCCTTAAACATGCACAATTCATTGGTTAAGTTATTTGACTTTGCCTTCATCTAAATACAACTTTTGGGAAGGGGAATGCATATTAGACTGTACTTCACAGGAAAATGTGGATCAAAACATATTCTTTTGAAAATGTACAGATTAATGCAGATGTGCAGTAGAAATTTGTGTCATTGAATGTAGCTCAGAATTGTTAACAGATTTAATTATCTTGAATGCATATGGGTCAATATTAATGGGGGAGGGAATGACATTGCCAAAGGTCTATACTATAGGTCACCCAACCAAACAGAGGAAATAGATGAACTTTTTGCTAGTCAGCTAATTAAGCAGGGGTGGGTTGCTGCCAGTTTTACTACCAGAAAAGTTAAATTATAAAAGCCCAATCTAGCACAATACCAATGAAGAAGAAAAATAACAGCTCTCAAAAGAAACCAGCATGGCTGCATAAAGAAGTCTCTGATAAATTGAAAGACAAAAAGGATAAGTATAAAAAATGGAAAGAGGGCACATAACTAAGGCAGAATATCAGGAAATAGCCCATGCCTGTAAAGATGAAGTGAGGAAAGCTAAGGCTCACAATGAAGAAAGGTTTGCAACAAAAGTAAAAAATAACTAAAAAGCTTCTTCCAACATGTTAAAAACAAGAAAAAATTCAAGGAAACAATTGGTTGATTGCTGGGAGAAAGTGGCAAGAAGGTGACAAGCAATAGGGAGAAAACAGAATTACTTAACTTGTTTTTTGCATGTGTCTTTAGACAAAGGGAAAAAAACAGTCCAACCTATCAAAAAACAGCACCACAAAAAACAGATAAGAATAGGGAAGAAAATGGTAAGTGAGCACCTGTCTACCCTAGACAAGTTCAAATCACCGGGACTGGGTGGATTACACCCCAAGGTTTGGAAGGAACTGGCAGACAAGATCCCAGAACCACTGAACAATATCTTTCAAAGATCCTGGAGTACCAGGGAACTACCAGAGGATTGGAAAACAGCTGATGTAGTTTCCATCTTCTAAAAAGGAAAAAAAATAGACCCAGAAAACTACAGACCTATCAGCCTGACCTCAATGCCAGGGAAGATTCTGGAAAAGATAATCAAGCAACAATCAGGAAACAAAAAGTCAACAGAAGCTACCAAAATAATAACCAAAAGCCAACATGGGTTTGTCAAAAACAGATCATGCCAGACTAATCTTATTGCATTCTTTGACAAAATTCATGGACCAGAGGAATACTGTCGATATAATTTACTTGGACTCCAGTAAGGCATTTGATAAAATAGACCATAACCTACTACTAGATAAAGTAGAAAAATGTGGGTTAGACAGCATCACCACCAGATGGATTCGTAACTGGCTGATCAACCACACTCAACATGTAGTCCAGTGGTGGGATACGACCGGTATGCCCTGGTACAGGCGTACCAGTGCCTGCTGGGAGCACCAAGTACCATTCCGGTATGGTGCTTCAGAGGGCCCAACCACTCGCACTCTCTCCTTACCCCTCTTTGAGGTGATCAGGGCTTTCACGCAAGGGCACAGAGCGTACGACGCCTGCACAACACTCCACCGAGCAGCTGGAGCATCGCGGGAGGCAAACACGCAAGAACGCACTGCGCACATTCACGTGTTGGACTCCAGGGCCCGTTGCAGCATACCAGTTACAACGGGATCCAGAACTCACCACTGGTGTAGTCCTCAATGGAACTGCATCTACATAGAGGGAAGTATGCAGTGGAGTACCCCAAGGCTCTGTTTTAGGCCCAGTACTCTTCAACATCTTCATCAATGATTTGGATGAGGGGATAAATGGGGAACTCATCAAATTTGCAGGTGACACCAAGCTGGCAGGAATAGCCAACACTTCAGAAGATAGGCTTAAGATACAGAAGGATCTTGACAAACTGGAACATTGGGCACTATCTAACAAAATGAAATTCAATGGTGAAAAGAGTAAGGTCTTATATTTAGGCAAGAAAAACAAAATGCACATGTACAGTATATGGGATACCTTGCTCAATAGTAGTAACTATGAGAGGAATCTTGGAGTCTTAGTGGACAACCATTTAAATATTAGCCAGCAGTGTGCAGCAGCTGCCAAAAATGCCAACACAGTTCTAGGCTGCATAAACAGAGTGATAGAATCAAGATCACGTGAAGTGTTAATACCACTTTATAATGCCTTGGTAAGGCCACACTTGGAATACTGCATTCAGTTTTGATCACCACGATGTAAAAAAGATGTGAGACTCCAGAAAGAGTGCAGAGAAGAGCAACAATGATGATTAGGAGACTGGAGGTTAAAACATATGAAGAACGATTGCAGGAACTTGGTATGTCTAGTTTAAGGAAAAGAAAGACTCTAGGTGACATGATAGCAGTGTTCATATATCTCAGGGGCAGCCATAAAAAAGAGGGAGTCAAACTATTCTCCAAAGCACCCGAGGGCAGGACAAGAAGCAATGGGTGGAAACTAATCAAGGAGAGAAGCTTAAAACTTAAAACTAATGAGACATTTCCTGACAGTTTGAACAATTAATCAATGGAACAACTTGCCTCCAGAAGTTGTGAATGCTCTAACACTGGAAGTTTTAAATATGTTGGATAACCATTTGTCTGAAGTGGTGTAGGGTTTCCTGCCTAAGCAGGTGGCTGGACTAGAAAACGTTCAAGGTCCCGTCCAACTCTGTTATTCTATTCTATTCTATTCTATTCTATTCTATTCTATTCTATTCTTTTCTATTCTATTCTATTCTATTCTATTCTATTCTATTCTATTCTATTCCAGTCTATAAGAAAATAAGTGTTACAGAATTATTACAGAAGCAGAGACTAGAAAATAAGGCAATGCCTGAACTGATCCAAGAGCAGTGAGAGTTGCTATAAAGAAATATGGGAGATGGAAAGAAATCTTTCTTCCTATTTTCCTAGATTGCTCATCAGAGATATGGTGGTGTCGGGTTTTTTCTTTTAGTACTACAAATACTTTTTCAGGGTCTTTTGTCTGCCTAAGACTTTCTATTTATTTACCTTCAAGGAAAGTTTCTTCCCCAGACTGAAAAGGAATGGGTGCGTGTTGAGATCAGGGTCTTTGCGGAAGCAGTTGGGTTTGGCGTGATGCTGGTTATGCATGTGGTTCCATAGGCTCACCGGTCCTCCCTGGAGAAGTACAGAAGAACAAACATGATTTCCATCTATTTGTGAATAATGCTGTATCCTATGTATTCCCCACTGGTTATCTACAAACCAAATAAAACAAAAACCAGCTGCACTTCTGTTGGTTTACACTTCCTTTCATCTAGCAGGAGTTGAATTGTGTACAGTGACAACGCTCTGACCTCCATCATTTTTGTGTAAACTAGTTTCATTTCTTCTCCTTCTTATTAAACATCTGAAAAGGTTTCATTCCAAGGCGGACTATTGAAAATTCCAGTTTCAATACTAAATGTGTTTGTGTGAAACAAAAATAAATGAGAAATAGACTAGATGAGGTGCCTATGGAGGAGTAATGGTATTCTATTTTCTTCACTACCAGTTCGGTAGAGGGAACACACATGTCTGGGCATGCACAGAAGATCTTTGATGACGTCTGAGTCTCCCAAACTGGTGTGAACTGGCAGCATACACCTCTTCTATGGAGCTAGACAGCAGTGAGGCAGAGGAACAGCTAGAGCCTGTTCCCAGTGTGTGCATGTGCAGAGCTGCCAGAAGAAAAGAAAAACTCAGAAATCAGGGAAGACTTGGTGGTAAAGTCACAGGTGGAAGGTGATTGGCCCCTTCCATAGGAAGTAAAAGAGGAGCAAAAGGGGAAAGCCCTTGCAGGAAAGAATTTGTTTGTTCAGTCATTAGATTTGTTTCAGGAGTGTGAAGATCTGTCCGTGAATCTCAGAGATTCTGTGCCCAGTCTTTCCTTGTACAGCACCTCATTTGGAAAATATTTACATGGCAGCTTCCATTACTTTCTCTTCAGTAGTGAAAAATCAAAGCCAGTATAGTGAAGTATTGTGAAAAATGATTCATAGCCATAAAATGTAGACTGACTATATTTCTCTTAACACCATCTCCCTTTTCTGTAAGGAAGCATTAATAATACTGTCAGTCTTACAGAGATATTGCAAAAAGATGATGTTATATGTTCAGCCCTTCAGTGCTTAATGTGTTCTATATCAATATTCATTATCCTTATCCCATTTTTCAAAACCCTAGACACAGGAAATGATGGATAGGCAGACCCAATTTCAAATATATAAATAATCACAAATCATCACTTAAATTTTCCTTCTCTTGGATGGATTCTGACCTTAAGAATGCCAATAATCACAAAGTGAGCTACTCTGTTCCACTTGAGCTTTTCAAAGACTGACACATGGCCAAGATCATGCTGGAGAAAACCATACTGGATCTGGAAGTAAAAATCAACAAACATGACACATATGTATATAATTTCTCCACATTTTTCCTGCATGAATTAATTGGTAGAGGAGCATCATTAATCACCATTAATTAATGGCGATCAAAAAGAACCACAATTATATTACACATATTGCGTGATACAATGTGCACTGTATATCTAGGTACATGTCTGTGTTTATACATACACATACATACATACAATACATACATAAGACTTTATATGCTGTATGCTGCCAGCAAATACTATTACTGCCTTCCTTTCAAACATTTTAATTTCAGCAGACAAAAAGGATTAAGCAATATTATGCATATTCTGCAGTATAACCTGCTCAGATCCTGAAGCACTTTTCTTAATCTGTGTGTAGTTGAATTACTATGCCCAGATTCAACAGCTCAAAGAATTGAAAACCGAGATAAGTGCACAAGGTGTTAAATTACTAATGAAAACAATTATATTGTTCTATATATGTTGAAGACTGTTCTACACTGCTATGCTCTGCAACACAAAATGGTTACCTGTCCAACAGTGAACATTGCTACTCCAAGAAGAAAAGGCATCCAGGATTTTCCAAAATACCAGATAGTAAACCAAGATGCAACGTCTAGTATGAAAGCATGCAGAAACATGAAAGCAAAAAAGCTGAATCTTGACTTCAAGAGCCCCATCTTCTTCACTGTTGCACGCAGTTCATGGAATTCCTTTACCAGCATTTCCTACAAGAAGCAATGACAGCTTTTTTTACTTGCTTCAGAACATTAGAACCCTTTTGGTAGACTAGACCAAAAGCCCATCTTGAGTTTTATGTATTAAACCTAAGGTTGGATTTGTTTCAGAATGAATCACTTGACCATGCAGCTTATGGGGTGAGTTAGGACCAGTTGCTCTCTCTCAGACCAAGCTGCAACACAGACTTGCTGGGATAAATTAAGGAGACCTCCATTTATGTCATCTGGAGGTTCAAATAGAAGTACATGATATAAATGCAATACATAATTAAATAATGGCCTATCATCTTAGTTCTGCAGCCCAAAGTTTTTTGGATTCTCACATGTGGGACCTAATATTTTCTCCTTAGAATGGTAACAAGAGTGCTTTCGAAAATTACTTTGCATTCTTCTTTCAATGAAAAACAAAGGGAATGAAGTCAATAACCAAAGTTATCAGGCCTGCAGTTATATTCCTTTTAAGATTGTTGGCCTGCCACACACTCTATTATTTTCCTATGCTGTTTCATCAGGGTAGTAATTGGGAGGGGGAATAGTAAGGAGCAGAATTGTAGAATGTGTTGTTGTCATTCCTTTCTAGAAATCAAGCTCATCTTTTGTCTCCGCACCTCTGCATCTGACCGGAACTAGATGGGTGAAAATGCCAGTGTGGCCGAAGAAGATTGGACCATGTGATGGATTTATGAATTTGGGGATAAGATCATGAACTTTCAACTGGGTGGAATCCCAGGAAGCTTTTAATTAATTTAATTTAATTTTATTAAATTTATAGACCGCCCCCCTCTCTCCGAAGGGAGTTTTAGATTTGTGATTCCACAGTTTGTTGCCAACATGTCTGTCTTATTAAATTGGAACTTTAAGGGTAGCTCTGCCTTGGAGTGTGATTTAATTCTGCATGATATTTGGAACGCTGACATTTATTTATTTATTTATTTCAATTGTACCACTTGACCAGAAAATATTATCTAGGTCTGTGATGGAGGCACGTGGAGCCATTTGTCAGGGCATGTGAGGCATTGCCCTGTCAGCTGACCAGCACACATGTACGTGCTGGCCAGCTGATTTCGGCCTTCTTTTGAGGCCATTTTCGCCCTCAAGAGGCTTCCCTGAAGCCTCCAAAGTGTGAAAAACTGGCAGGATTTTGACCTCCAGAGCCTTCAGTAGGCTTCTCTTATCCTAACTGTGGAAAAAAAAGCCCTACGGACAAACTGGAAGTCCTGGTTTGCCTGTAGGTCCATTTTTCGCCCTCTGGAGCCTTCAGGGAAGCTCATGAGGCCTCTGGAGAGTGTCCGGGGAGGGAGGGACGGGGGAGGATGTTTTCGCCCTCCCCAGGCTCCGAGAAAGCCTTTGGAGCTGGGAAAGGCGAAAAACCACGGCCAAAGTGGTGTGTGTGTGTGGGGGGAAGGGGTGTTGCTGATCATGTACATGCATGTGCACTGGGGGCAGTCGCACACATAGCATTATCGGTGTGGTACACCGGCACAAGCCCCCCGTGCTCTCCCTGCTTTTGGCACGGCAGTCAAAAAAGGTTTGCCATCACTGATCTAGGTCATTGACTAAGTCAATGTCTCATCTGGAAAATGCTTTCCAATGCCCTTCTGTCATTACACTAAATAGGACATCCAGATCTTAAAACAAAGAACCAAGCCATCAACATTTGGAGTTAATAATACAGCAGTAATAGTAAAAAAATCTCTAATAGGAATGAGGTACTGAAGAAGAAGTAAAAGAAAGAGATAGGGTTAAAAGATCCTAAGTGAAGTTTATTAAATACAAAAGTTAGTGATGGTATGAAATAAATACGTTAAGGTGGTTTGAGCAGTGAAAAAGAATGAATGAGGATCAACCTGTAAAACAAACTATTAAGAGGTGAATTGGCCAAGGGGAAGATTGCGAAATTTGTGACTGGATATCCTTAAAATGAGAGAAAGAAATTAAAAGTGCAATAGATAATGAATGAAATGATAAATAGACATAGACGAAGCAATTAAAGTTTGCAAGAATATCTCTTGATTGTCTATCTGTCTATCACATTTGTGGTGGCCACTCGTCTTCACTTTCTAATACCGTAGAAAAATATGAAGAGATAAAGTGGATAGCATGAATGTAACCGAGATTTAACTGTCCTTTTTTTATTTTTCTACCTTATATCTTTAATTCCTTTGGTTTAATGTTCTTTACGCCACTGCATTTTGTATAATGATATTTTCCCTGAAAGGGATTAGTGTGATGGGGACATATACATACACATACATATACACATGTACGCCTAACTATCTAAAATAAAGGTTCTGCAAAAGGAATCCAACAGCTGAGATCACCCAATACTCACATTTTTTGTGGGCTCACAGCATGGTTGATCTGGGGCAAGCTCTCCAATTAGGAGGGAATTCAAATATTTCTTTACCAGATCCTCATCCTTGTGGAAAGCTGCAAAGGCATCCTAAACACACACATACAAATAAGGTTAACATGGAGAAGACTATCTGGTTAAATGCCAGTTAAGTTGGCTATGTGTTCTTTTTGGAAATAATGAAAAGTGTATTGTCGGTGATGCTTCGCAACTGGCTCTCTAGGAGGCCAACTCTATGACCTTGATTAATGTTGAGGACTAAAGCTATGCTACTGTAGTTTACTTGAAATGAAAATAAGGCAGGACCATCTTCCCCTGCAATAGTTGGACTTGGTTGGCTGGACAATCAGACTTGCAAAGTTCTCTTATTATAGCCAGTCTTAATAAAATTAGTTTTATCCTTACTGTGGAATTGATTTCCTGATCTGGTCTACTTAGTGGAGCTGGAATAAACATTCAAAATTTATACAACTCAACTCTATAGAGACCTTTAATTTTTTTCATTGCTTAAGGAATATTTCCAAGACAGGAAAAAGGATACATACAACCATCGAAAACATGATTGACAAACAATAGAACATTGTACCATATCTTTCAAATATCCTGGAGCATTGGCAAACTATCAGAGGACTGCAAAAAAGTTGATGTGATTCCCATCTTCAAAAATGGGGGAAAAACAGACCTAGGAAATTACAGACAAATCAGCCTAACATTAATACCTGGGAAGATACTGAAAAAGATAATCAAAAACAGATCTGTGAACATTTAGAAACAAGTGAAGTAATAACTACAAGTCAGCACAGATTTATTAAAAACAGATCAGGCCAAACAAATCTTATTTCATTCTTTTATATAGTGACTAAATTAGTAAACCAGCAAAATGTTGTGGACATAGTATACTTAGACTTCAGCAAGGCATTCAACAAGGTAGAGGACAACCTACTTTTCGGTAAACTAGAAAAAAAGTGGGATAGATAGCGTCACCACCAGATGGATTCGTAACTGGCTTACAAACCGTACTCAATGAGTAGTCCTTAATGGGTCTACGTCTACATGGAGGGAAGTAAGCAGTGGGGTAGAACAAGGTTCCATCTTAGGCCCAGTACTCTTCAATATCTTCATAAACAACTTGGATGAAGAAACAAAAGGGGAACTTATCAAATTTGCAGATTGATACTAAGCTAGCAGGAATAGCCAACATCCTAGATGACAGGCTGAAGATCCAGATGGATCTTGATAGACTTGAACACTTGGCCCTAACTAACAAAATGAAATTCAATGTAGAGAAAAATAAAGTCTTACCATTAGGGTAACCAAAAGTACACATATAAAAATTGGGAGAAGCCAGGCTTAATAGCTGTAACTGGGAGAGGCAGCTTGGAGTCTTAATGGCGAACCAATTAATTATGAGCCTATAATGTGCCAATGCAGAGATTTCAAATGTTCTCAACTCCTGAATTTAAATGAAATTTACTGATGACATTTTCATGATCTGTACCCATGAAAATCCCTCATTAAATTCAGGATTTCAACACTTCCAACACTTCAATCCCATTATCAACCTAAGCCTAGATGTGTCCAATACAGGGGTGGGTTCCTCCTGGTTCTAACCGGTTCGCTAGAAGAGGTTCCACAAATGTACCGTGCCATTTAGAACCGGTTCCACCGATGGAACCGCCCCTGCCCCCTCGCTCACGCACCTCTGGGCCCACTCGATCCCCCTGCCCATCCACACCACGCCTCGAAGAGCTGCCTGCGGAGGAGGTAAGTAAGTTGTTTCCTGGCGCAGCAGCTTTTGGGGCTAATGGGGCTTGGTTTCCATCCCGACAGCCCCCGCCACTTCTGGACGTCTATTGCAGTTGCGAGGAGCTGAGGAGAGTGCAGAGAAGAGCACAAAGGTTCTGGGAGAGGCGCGTGGCTTGGTTTAGCCTCCCTGAACATCGCAGCAGCCCCAAGCGTGCCGATCTCGGCGTTTCTCGCATTGAGGCATGCTGCAAGAGAGAGTGAAGACCTTTTCCCTCTTGCAACATGCCCCGATGCTAACAACGCCAAGATTGGCATGCTTGGGGCTGCTGCCAGACTGAATTTTGCTTAGGCAAAATATAAGTTGTGTCCATGCTTTTTCACAAACACCAGGTCCTCAAACCTCAGCTGTACATTGTTCACATTGTCTAGATGTCAATAAAGTTATGTAACTTAACTGCAGTCAAACATTGACCCAACCTGGAAAAAAGAAAGCCTGCAAGTCACATCAACTTGTACATCTGTACATTAGCTGCCTAGCTCCTGCCCTGTCCTTTTTCCAAACTTCTAAATTTTGGACAGATTTTGTTACTCAATGCTACAAAATTGCCAAGCAATACAACCACCATCTGGAACTTCCTTACATTGTGTTAAAGTATTGGACTGTCCAACCCAAAATGCCTGTTCTGTAATGTCAGAATTCCCTTCAGCTTCAGACAAGAGAGATTCCTTTCCACCCATTCTGCTATTTGAGACCCTTGGAGAAAGACACAACCTCAACCTGGAATGTGTGCATGCAAAGTAAGTGTTTTGTGCAGCCTTCCGGTCATTCCATGGCTGTCTTTCCCCTCAGCAAGGACTCACCGTGGCATCTTGTCCAGAATAGTGTCTGATGAGACGAGGCCCACCTGGATGCCGCAAATAGAACTGACTAACATTATAAACCTTTCGGTCGATGACCAGCCATCTCTCTTCCTTGAAATCTCCATTGCCTGTGCGGAGCCCCACTTCCTCCCAGGTGAAGAGATGGGGAACCCCTGGCTCAAACTCTGGCTTTCCTGCACTGGCTCCTGACTGAGGAGGCATCCTGTCTGGAAGCACTGAGGGATGCTGCTCCACTGACTTCTGGACTGATTTTTTTTTTGCCTGTGGAAAGTGGAAGTGACTCTATCTCTTCATTCGGTTAAATGTTGCAGCCAACTTTATATACACCTCTATTAGCCACCCACACTGCAATTAACTTTCTGTTGCTCCAGATGTTCTCTTGCAAGGCTTCCTTCTCCTCCCCCTATCAAAGGCATCTCTTCTTTCAGAGAACATAAAACTGGATAGTATTAGAGTATCAAGTTGGATTAAAGAAGATATTATCATTGAGGTTTTTTTTTTTTTTTGAAAAAAACCCCAGAATAATAAAGAACTGTGTAAAATATTCTGGGTAAGAATTGAATAAGTTCCATAACAGTTCTCCATAGGAGTTTAGCAACCTCTTCACCAACAGTTACTTTTAAAGGGCTTCCTTCTGTAAACACTAAAAAACAGAAAAGCAGAGAATTGGGAAACCCATTCAGGAAGAGAAGCATTGCCCAAGCATTTGCACTGATTCCAAAACTCTAAATCCGTCTAGGCATGGAAATGCTCCAAACATTCACTTCCAACTTCATTCCTGATATCAATGCATTTTCAATGTCAACATAGTTGTGAATTAAAGAAAAGAGGAGAGGAGAACATGGAACTATCTGCCTTCTTTTTAAAAAAAAACCGAAGTTTTTTTTAAAAAAATTGATACATATTTTAACTTCTTTTTTAAACAAAGTGTTGTCTGGATTTTTCCCCTTTACAACTTCTATTAGGCATAGTTCATTTTACATCATATTTTCATTTTACATTTCAGTCATCTTATTTTCATTCCATATTTTCCTGCTTAATTTAATTTCTTCTTAATATATAAACAATATCAATATTTGCCTCTCCAAATTAATCACATTTTACATATCATTTCTATATGTTTTTCTATTTTACTATTAGTAACATATATCCTCAAATTCAATTTTATATAATAAGCATTTCATTTAGTTAATTATCCACAAGTAATAGTATTAATCTGTTTTCCTCACATCGTATTGGATATATACCATTGGCTATATTTACCAAATTTCATTCTGTTTTACTAGTAAATCCTTCTCTTTCTTTCCTCCTTTCAACCATTTTTTTCTTAGTCTCTCAGGAAATGCACTTCTCTTATACTTTCTTTTCTTCACCCATATTCTTTTTGGGGGTCACTTCCCCTTTGTCTCCTTTAAGTATATAGCTGTAAATCCGAGTATAATCATCTAAGTATTTTTTTTCAATATTTTTCTTCTATAGTGTCTTCTTGTTCCTCATTCAATCCCTTTTCTTTCTCCTTTTCTCCTTCTCCTTTTTCTAGGTGTTCCTTCTGAGTTTCCACTATTTTTTTCCCATTTAACATTTCATGTGCATTTTTTAGCATATTAAGTAATTCGTTAAACATCAAAAATTCCATTTTGTCTGTTTGGTTAATTAAACAATTTTTAAAAACTTTTTCTGTTGTATCACATTTACATCAATTTTAAAGTTCTTTTTTTTCTTATTTCCAATTTCTAAAGTTCAGTTCCACTTTTATTTACTTTTCTTCTTCCACCAAAACAGTAAATCCAATCCACAACTCTGTTGCAAAAACAAGTCCTCCTTGTTATTTCACACATTCAATGTATCTTTACATTGAAGGTTACAGCTGTATTTTCCCCTGTTATTTTCTATTAAGTCTTTTCACCAGTAGATGTCTCCCTCTCCGCTGTAGGCAGTGTGTTCTAGCTGTCAAAATCTGTCAAAATCTGTATCTATTCCATGAAAAAATAGAAAAAGGTAAAAAAAGAAAGAAAGGAAATTTCCCCCCGAGTTCTTTTTATTATTTTTGATGTTTCCAAGCCCAAATTTTGGAATGAAAAGTCTTCTAGGGCTTTCCATTTTAGTCTCTGTCCTTTCATTTTTTTCCTCTGTTAAACCCCCCATCTGCCAAATAGCCACTGATTTCTGCTCCGGGTCTCTTTTAAATCCAAATTTAAAGTTTCTTTACCTTGGGTTGATCACTCTTTCATCCAGGTCCAACACTTTGTTTCAGCACCTCTCCTGCTCAAATGGCTTGGTCTGGTTGCCCCAACTATAAAGCGGCCATTAACGTGGCCGCTGCCACTGCCAATTTGAAGAACTTTATCTCGGACCTTTCGAGGAACTGCCAGTTCCTCTTTGGTTATCAAGATGTTTCTTTGTTTTCACTTGTTCCTCCAGAATGGTTTTGATCTGAAGGCCCCTGGTAGCGGGTGCCGGTTGGGTTTTCGCGGAGCCCATCAGAGCTCTGTTATTTCCCAACCGTTCCTCTTGCGGTGCTGCCAGCTTCCTAACCATCTGCCTTCTTGAAGCTTTGTGTTATGAATGTCTATTCCAACTAGCAGAACTAATAGACAGGGATTAAAAGAGGTATAGTCTAAAATTTCTAGAAGACTGCTAACATACTGCGAACTTGTCTGAAAGTTTAATTTTAGATCCTGACTATCTCCCCATCTCAATCCTGTTATGCTGCTTCATTGTGAAAGAATGTTATTTTGACTATATCTCACCCGAACTCCATACAATCCCCCTCCAATTTTCCCACAATAGAAAATGTGGCCCAAATGTAAAAGATGGCTTCGAGGTCTGACAGAACATAATATGGAGACAGAGTGTATATCTTGCAGACTACTTAGTGCTTATGAGGCAACTAGATTAAAGGATCATGAATATTTAGTTGCCACTGTTGTTATGCGGTGAAAGAAATTCCAAAGATGTAAAGATAGTTACAGTAGGAACATGAAGGAAAAACAAGCATCAATGTGAGAAATCTCAAACAGTAAAGAACAGAATGAACTCATTTAATATATGAGGCATCAGCTAACTGAAAGAGACTTTAATTAGATGCTTGCCCTTATAACAAGGAAAGAAACAGCAAGAGCTGTACTTGGTTACAATGCAGTCAAGAACTGAATAAGGACGATTAGACCTCATAGACCACATTTTAAAATGACAGAGATCAGTTTATGATCAGAAAAGGTGTCGGACAAGTTTTGTGATGAACTTCAGTCCTTACATAAACTAGAAACTGGAAGTGATACCTATAATTGGGGACTAGAATGTCAAAATGTATTTTGTTTTGAATTGTAATAACAAGGAGGGAGATATAACTGAACTATATCATATAGAAAATAGAAATGAAGTACTGTAGTAGTTCATCATTTTCTTTCAATCCAGTTATTTTTTTGAATTTCAAGTTCATGCTCATGTGTAATTTTCAAGCCAAGCTAAAGAGCAAAAATGGAGACGGCTATTTGCTATCATCTCTTGAGAATATATCACCATTTTTAAGGATAACATCAGAAACTGCTTGGAAGGCCCCTCATTGATAGAAAACAGGAACTATGGAATTAAATCAAAGAGGTTGTAAAGAATATATGTAAAAGAGACAGCCAACAACCAAGGAACAGAAGAAAGCAGATGGGATATTCAAATTAGTTGTAGAAAATTATCAAGAAGGGAAATTGTTAAGAAGCCAAAGGCAAGAAAGATAAAGATCTCAAGAAGCAATTTAATTAAGGATTTCAGAACGTTTTTAGAAAAGACAGCAAGCGGAACACAATAACGTCTGTAAAAACATCAATCTTAATCTTGATTATGGAATTACAGCCAGAAAACACAATATATATTGTTTGTTTATGTGTCAGTAGTGGGTTCCTACTGGTTTGGCCGAACCATTAGTGGTTTGGCGGCCTGGGTCGCTGGAACTGGCAGTGACCTAGGCCTGCCACGCACCTGAACCTTTTGTCCAGTTAGTGCTATTGGCGCCGCTATCCTGTTTTTTGCTTCTGCGCATGCACAGAACAAATTTTATTGCACTGTGCATGTGCACGCAGCGTGTCCACAAGCAAACTGGCAGTTGTACCTGCCGGAACTCAACCCTGATATATGTGTGTCTCTGTGTGTCTGTGTGTACACACATATATGCCAGCACAAAAAATAGAAACACACCCAGGGTTCTGGTTCCGGCTCCCGAGAGTGATGGGCGTGTTCCGCTTGCCCTGTGCGCTCTTGGTGGGCTCCCCCTTGATCAGGGGGGGCACTGGATGCCTTGAAGGGGCGCCCAGCCAAGGGGGCAGCTAGCTGGGGGTCCCCTGTGTCGTCGTCGGCCGCCGGGGGGCTCCTGGCATTGCCCTAGGTGCCAGGAGGTGAAAAGGGGGGGGAGCTCTATGCTTCCATGTGCTTCCGCGTCGAGGCTGCTGGACGAATTTAGCAACTTGAAGGCTGCAGCTGTGATGTGGTGAGATGGAAACCCTCCCCGACTCCTTTTTTTGACTGTTTGGTGAAGGATTGACAGCTTTTTAAAGACTTTCAATCGGTTTCTGGAAAGTGCGATTGGAGGGAGGGGGATTTCCCCCCCTTGGATGGGCGGCTTTGGATTGCTCTCTGCCCCTGGAGGAGAGCGGGGAGAGCTTTAGAATGAAATCACACTCATAGCAAGCAAGCAGGTGAATACCCTGCTGCAATTGTGAAAGAGAAGTGATGATCTGTTTTTTTTTTGAAAACTTTTGAAAACTTTTAGTTTGCTGCCTTCTGATCCCGTGCTGGCAAGGCAAGATGGCACACTTCCGTTGTCTTTATGCACTTTGAAATTTGACTCCACCCATAGAAATTTCTGGCATTTTGTCTTTGTCTCCGTGACACCCAGAAATATCTCTTGAAATACTGTACCTTGGACTTGGACTGATGGATTTTATTGTCTGGATTTGAACTATAGAAAAGGTCTCTATTATCGTCTGGACTGCCTGCCTCATGATCTCTCTTGGCTATCCCCTGTTCATCGTTGCCATTCCATCTTATGGACACAGACACCTCTGAGTTTCTCTTTATTAAGATGGCACCAAAAAGACCCCCACCTGGGAATCCAGGCTTTGTTGGCTCTGCTCCAACATCTTCAACGTCCAGCCCCAGTGGACAACAGACATTAACATCTCTACTACAAAAACCCCCTGAGGAGGACCTAACCCAGCAGTTGCTTCAAAACATCTTAAAGGGGCAGGAGGAATTGAAAAATCAACTGAAAGAAATGAATGAACAACTCAGAGAGAACCAAAACCGAACGGCTCAAAACTCACAGAGACTGGAACTTTTGGAGGAGGGGACGGCTGAGATGAGGGGGGAGGTGAGGGGGGTCCAGAGAGGAAACCAAGAACTTGAGAATCATCAGATAAAAATAGAATTTGAAAGGATGTCTTTTTTCCTTAGATTTCAAAATGTAATTGAAGCTGATAATGAAGATTTGAGGGAGATTATGACAAACTTACTCGCTGAATATATTAAAAAAGACAGACAGCAGTTGGGATGGGACATTGACCTGATCTATAGAGTCAATTCAGCTTATGCTAGAACACACAATGTTCCAAGAGAGGTTCATATTAAATTTCTTAGAAAGACTACAAGAGATGAGATTCTGAGTGCACAAAGGGGCAAACGTTAAAATACAAGGAGAGAGAGATAGTCATCCTGAAACAAATCCCAAAGAAAGTCAGAGATAAAAGAAAAAAATATTCGCTTTTAGCGAAAAAAACTATTTGAAAAAGGGGTTTGGTTTCGGTGGCTTCTGCCAGAAGGTATGTTGATATTCTGGGAGGGCAGTAGAGTTAGAATTAATACAACTATGGAGGCGGAGGCCTTCATGGGAAAAACAATGCTCTCCTAGATAAAGCTGTTGACACTATACAAGACATGCAAGACAAGGGAGGTGCCGGAGCCTTGCTGGTGGGGGGGGGGGGAAGAGGCAACATCGAGAAAACTTAGATCACAAAAGTGAGTTAGAAAAACACTGCAATTGCTGATACAGGGAACTTTTTTTTCTGTTGGATATAAAATAGATTGAAAATATTGGAAGATATAAGGTAAAATCTGCTGTCAAAAATTGTTAAGTAGTATTTTACTTAATGTATTAACAAGTAAAAATTATGAGAGTCAGGGGGAGTGCCATTTCCTGCACAATGTAGCTGCCATAATTTGTACCCTTTTCCACCACCCTTTTTCCTAAAAATTTTGTAAAACCAATAACATTTTTGTTCAAAAAAACAAAATAGAAACACACAAAGAAAAATAATGAAAGAATTTCAAAAGATCATTGAACTCAGAAATTTCTAACACTAAATTGGTTTACTAGATAGATTAGCAATTGATTCAAAAATGATTAAACAAAAAATAGGAGCTTACTGAAGTCTTGTATACTAGCAATGGCAGCATCCACAATACTTCATAAGTTATTTCTTTATATATCAGAGCCTCAAGTAGTAGAAGTGATGACAGATCAGCGCTCCAATTGTTACTAAGTCAGGGGGTTAATGGTATTGATGGAATATCTACAGAAAAATGGGAACCAAAAGAAGAATCCATAAAGATTTTAACCGAACCCATCAGCAAATCTGGGGAACAACACAATGATTTAGAGATTGGAAGATGTAATTCCATGTATTGATATTAAAGAAAGGAGATTTAAGAAAGTGAACAAATTATTGTACAATATTTTAAAATTCACATACTACAGAAATAATGCTTAGGATTGTTAAATGCAGATGTCTACATCAGAGGGGGTATTCAGCACGTTCTGACCAGTTCTGAAGAACCTGTAGTGGAAATTTTGAGTAGTTTGGAGAACTGGTAAATACCACCTCTAACTGGCCCCGCCCCCTTCTGTTCTCTGCCTCCGGCGTCCCAGCTGATCGGGAGGGAATGGAGATTTTACAGTATCCTTCCCCTGCCATGCCCACAAAGCCACACCCACAGAACCAGTATTAAAGATTTTTGAATCCCACCACTGGTCTACATGGCATGCCTAATGCTGACACTGAGGAGTATGACACGTAAGATTCTCCTATGGGACAGTAGGTTGCACTTCAGTCTAAGGAAGCTTCAAGGATTCAATCAGTGAGGCTAATCAACATGATCAGGAATTTTGCTGATCAAAAGTCACTAGAAGCAGCTGTACCTGCTGTCAGATGGTGAGGCATTGCAATTGGAAAAACCATTCAGCCTCAGAGCACATGGTATGCAATGGCGAACAGAGCAATGGCATTCAGTGCCTCTCCTAGCATATCTTGAGTGCTCAAAGCATTTCAAATAACTTTATCAAATTTCAAAAGAACAATAAAATACAAAATCACAATGGGGAAAAATAGAAGGGCTGGGGAAAAAGAGGGAAAACTTTCTAAGAAAAATACAGAAAAGAAATCTATCAAAACTAACTTCTGATTTTCCCACCAGTACTGATAGAATATATAATATAGCAGACTTTTGCTCTAGGTTTCAATACATAAAAGCTATATGACAATAATACAATACAAACACCCTTTTATTTCTCTCTCTCTCTCCCCCTCTCTCCCTCTTGTCTGGGGCAAAACATTACATGGAAAGGGAGATGCCAGACATTCAAGCTAGTTTCAGAAAAATCTGAGGAACAAAAGACACTATTTTTGAAGTAATCTGGACAACTGAGAATATCAAAGAGTAACAAAAAATAAATCAACATGTGCTTCGTTGTTTATTATGTCAGCCAGCTATGAGATGTGCTTAGAAAAATGGGAATCCCACAATATCTGGTTGTTCTGATATCTGATAAGGAACATATACACAGGACCAGGAAATTACAGTCCAGATAAAACATGTCAAAACAATCAGTGAAGCGGTGAAATCCAAAACTGATGTCAGTTCCTCTGAGAGACAGTATAGCCCCCTTCATTCATTCAGGATAAATTCCTTTCTTGTGACCAGTTTAATCTGTCTCAATATATTGGGGACTGCAAAGGATTATCTGGGAAACCATTTGACCACAAAGGTCTCCATCCTACCCAGGGACTATCTCTCCATGAACTACATTTTTATGAACTCCTATAAATGAGTCATAATTTAACATCACATGTTTCACCGTAGCAATTATCTTCACTCACCCCAGGGTGCATGTACTTGTCTCTATAATATGCTTTGCATCAAAGTCCAATTTCAACCTCATTCTTTTCAAAGTAATAGAGTTGGAAGCGACCTTGGAGGTCTTCTAGTTCAACCCTCTGCTCAAGTAGCAAACCCTATATCATTTCAGACAAATTGCTGTTCTATCGTTTCTTCAAAGTGCACGCTCAGCAAACTGGTTGTTAACCCAGTAGGATCCCTCCCCTGACAATAAGGTATTCAGAAAAGAAGCAGTTTAAAGATTAATTATTTAGATCAAGTCTATTTGAAAAAAATGGAGGATTTATCCTTTGGCTCTAAGTTATTCACTTTTTCTTGGTTTAACAGGTTAGCAGCACCTCTAAGTAACAAGTAGAGGGTGAACTGTGGAAGCACAACAAGCAATAAAGGAAACAAATCTGAAAGAAAGATTTTAATTCATTCCACCCTCCCTTGCGAAAGGTCTCCTTTGGAAAGATGTTCTATGTTGGGGATTATGAGGAAAAATATTGCTACAACTATAGGATTTTTATTTCTACTTTTTCTTGGATAAACACACAACATGGTGGAGATATGAGAACATTAATAAAAATGAATTTTGTAAGGCTGGTCAACCAGATGTTACTTCTAATGTATGTTTGTCCCATCAGTTATTCTGCAAAATATTTGATATAAAATGGTTTTTTAGGATTTGGGGAATGAAAACAGTTTTCCCAGGACAAGTTTCAAGACTATGATCCAGTTTTTAGGAGCACATTCTCACCATCTTATAACAGACCCTTTATGGGCAAAAGGCTCACTTTGTGTTTTCAGCAGAAGGTTTAAGTCACCACAGCAGCTGCAGATTAATGCTATCCCTAGTACAGAACCTTTCAGCATTGACCATCCATTGAACCTGCACAAAGATTTGATACAGAACAGGAAGAATTGGAAGTAATATTCTCAGAAATAATTAGGTTTTCTTAAGAGTGCCTTGGTTTTCTTTCATTCATTGGGTTTAGGTGTGGAGAAATGGGCTGTGGTAGTGTAAGGAGACAATATAGAGAGGGAGGCATTGGGTATCCATGTTTCAAACTTCTTGGAAAAAGGAAAGAATGGGAACTACTCTAGGGAGAATGGAATAAACTGGAATAAAACTCTTGCTCCCAAAGTGAGAGTGCTAAAGAGGTTTACCAAAACTCAGCCCCCTGGCTCTCTCCCACTCATAAATGGTGAAACCCAGAGGTGATCAACTCCTGATGTCTCTGCTAAAGAAGGAGAATAGAGGTGATCAATTCAGTATTGGAAATATCCTATTCTCTCCATAATTAAGTCACCCCTTTTTTTTACCAAGTTAACGTACTTCTGTTGCTGCCTGAACATCTCCCACTCCCAATTCATAGAGATAAGTTTCCTGCTAGTGCTGGCCAGACTCCTTCAGGCTGCTGCAGAAAGAGGAAGGAGAACGGAATTGGCGGCAGTGAGAACATCTTCATCAGGCAATCCTTTTTGTGCTCTTTCTGGCTGCAGCATACTCTGGTGCTTTTAATCCATTATGTAATCTGTGGTTTAGAACTGCTCCTACTCCATAAGGAGAAGCATTGCAGGCCAATCCTAAAGGCAGTTTTTCATCATACTGGATTAGCATGCTCTTACATGTCAGGAAGCTTTTGACAGCTCTGAATGCAGCGGGTTCTCTTTGTCCCCAGAGCCAGTGTGATTTAGAGTCTAACAACCTATACAATGGCTCAACCACTGTGGGGCAGAAAGATGCTGTAAAAATTGAGGAGAAGTAGGAAAGCTTCTTATTTAACTTTGAATAGCTTTGATTTTAGCTTCAATAGGGTGAATACCTGAGGAATCTATTAAGTACCCCAAAAACTGTACCCTGGGGACTGCTATGTGGCACTTTTCCTTTTTTAATTTCAACCCTGCATCCTTGAACTTCCAAAGGACCGCCCTGAGGCACTCCTGCAGCTCAATGGGAGTTTCTGCAGATACTGTGATGTCATCAAAATAAGGGATGATGCCTGGTATTCCTTGAAGCAGCCTCTCCATTAAACTCTGGAATATCCCAGGGGCTACACTTACACTAAATTGGAGTATGGCACTTAAAGGCCCCTCTATGTGTGACAATATTTTGGGCTTCAGCAGTTTGCTTGTCCACAGGAAGCTGCTGATAAGCCTGGGCTAAAACTAATTTAGCAAGGATTTTCCCATTGCCAGGGGAATGTAGTAAGTGTTGGACAACAGGCATCTGATAGGCACTTTATTGTAGGGCCTGATTGAGGATGCATCGATAATCTGCACAGATCCTCATTGACCCATCTGGTTTTATAGGGAGGTTTCCCACTTTGTGTGGTCCATTGATTCTAATATTCCTTGCTTTAACAACTTATCAATCTCAACATCCACCTTTGTCCTTAAGGCAAAAGGTACACATTGAGGCTTTAACCGGGTGGGTGCCACCTGGGGGTCTAAGTTAAAAGATATTGGGTTGCCAGCATACTCACACAGGCCATCCTCAAAAGCACTGGCCAATTCTTTGGCTAGCAATGATACCTCAGCATTGCTGACTGAATGGATGCCTGACATACTTAGCCCCAATGCTTTGAATCACTCTAGCCCTAAAAGCTGGGCAAGGACCCATCGACTATTATAAGGGGAAGGTGCCTTTTGAATTTTTTGAATTCAACTCACACTGTGGTCTTTCCTAGGATGGGGATGCCCTTCCCTTGATAGACCCTCAGCCTGTGCTGACAAGGCCTGAGTTGATTCTTGGCTAATTTGCAGACTAACCGTTTGATGGTGCTCCAGGATACCAGAAACATTGCACACGCTTCATCCAATGCTTACTAGAGTGTAATCTCCATTTTTGCCAGCAAGCAGAGCTGCAATCGGAGGTCCAGAACTCCACACACTAATCTATCTAGCAAAGCATCATCTAGCTCTCTAAAGTTGGAATAGAGTGGCTGAACTGAGGGCTGCCATGAACTGACTTATAGTTTTGTCCTCACCCTGGTTCCTATGGTGGAAGGCATGTCGGCGTGCTATTCTGGAAGGCAGTGGCGCGTAATGCCCTTTCAATTTTCTCATTAATGTCTCCCAGAATATCACATGCACTGTCTGTGGAGCTAATAGAGCCATCGCTGTGATAAACATTTCGTGGCCACAGTGAGTCAAAAACGAAGCCCTTTTTTGGCTTGCCTGAAATGTTTCCCAGACATTTCCTTCTAAAAAGCATTCGAATCTCACAATGATTGGGTTGAAAGCAGTGAAGGCATTTATAGCTGCCATTCTCCTCGGATCATGACTCTCTGGTGGCTGCAGAATTTAGGCATTTAGCACAACCTCTCATTGTGAGTGCTTCAGCTCCCCATCAGTGACAGCTCAGCTCTTTGTGACTTTGTTCAGTTCTATGTGACTTAGCTCGCATCTATCGCCCAGCCTTGGCATCCCATCCTCATCGCCAATTTTTTATACTGAGCTGTCACCAGCCAGCCAATTACAACATGTCTTCATTTCTTCAGCTTCCACTAGGGGAGCGAACCAGAGGGAAGACAGGACACAGCAGTTATGCTCACCAGCAACTCAACACTGCCTATTTTGTATTTGAGTTTTTATTGTATATATTTCTATTTTTCTCCAGTTTCACCCATCCTGTCCTTTCAATAAAGCAACCAAATCTATGCACATGGTCTGTTTTATTGGAGGATAGATGGGTTTAGCTGAATGTCAAGCTGCAAACAGAGTAACATGTAGTAAGGACCGAATAGTTAAGCCGTGGCTACCCAGCAACTGCAATCTGGGATAGTGACTACACAGAGGCCTGCTACCCAGTCACTGCAGTCACGTACATATGCAATACAGAAGTCTTCACACAGTCGAGAACCTCCAGAAGACACCATGTCACATAGCTAGCCATCTTCAAACAAAGCAAGGTCTCAAATCTGTAGTTTTTCCCAACAGTCATCAGCAAGTAATGCACTTACCATTGCCAGTGCAAAGGTTGAAGCAGCAAAAGCACGAGCAGCCTTTACTGATCAAGAAATGGAAATGAAAAAAGAGAGAGCATGGTTAGAGGCCTGAAAGAATAGAAAGAACCTGAAAGAATGCAGTAAGAGGCATCCCTGAAAATGCAGGTAGTCCTGTTAGAAGCTAACTTAGAGTGGCTTGCCATAGAGAAAGAAATAGCAGCTGTTACAGCCAAAGACAAAGCCCCAGAAACAGCTGTATGTTCTGACAATGAATGCAGCAAATGCAGCAACATGCTTGGGCCAGAAGCTGAACTCCAACATGCTTTGCAATCTATTTCAGAGTGCATCTATCAACACTTCAGGCCAAGCAACAATGCTCACCTAGATGGAAAAGACAACCTTCAAGAAGCAAGCTAGAGATGCCACACAGTACCACTACAAGCCAATGACAAGCCTCACACTTACAAACAAGAGAGCTCCAAGCAAAGCTGCACCCTACACCCAAGGTACCTGAGTCTGCAAGTTATTCTACAGGATCAGCCTTCCTGCCAGAGCAGCATAGAAAGGGCCAGCTGAAACCAGAGACCCTTAAAAGGTATGATTGCAGTTGCACAACACTTTTTCACCACAGCAATACCCAGCCAGATAATCATCATAGGCCTTGCCATGTTCTTGGAGCAACATGAGTTTTATGAGGGTTAATGGTTGCTCTGAAAGCTATAGAGCCTAGCAATTTTCAAAATGCCATCAGAGGCTTAGATTTGTCTTGCAGTGAAGAGATATTTAATAATTAAATGGATCAGAATTGAATCTGCATAGCATGCAAAACAAATCAGGATAATAAACATAAACTATCCTGTGACAAGCTTTACAATGATCTGGGACAGACTTGAGTGATGGTTCAGCAGAAGCAGTAGAAAATGCACTATTCGAAAAGACTTCCCAAAAATTGCTAACAGAGCCTATCAGAAACTTAGAGAACTTAATGACTTACTGATGGAACTTCAAGTAGCTAAGTTAGAAGGGGAGTTGCCAGGACTTGCATTCCTTGACACAGCCAGAGTTGTCAACTCTATTGCAGAAAAATTACCCCATGACTTACAGAAGCAGTGGATCACACAGGACTTCAAATACAAAAGAAAGTACATTGTACCATTCATCCCCTTCTCTGTTTTTGTGGACTTTGGATCTTGTTACTAGGTCAAGTCAGTAGATGGGAAAACATGCCTGAATTTACCAACTCTTATTGAATGCAACCAGATTCAGATAGATCTGAAATCCCTACACCAGATGCACAATTCATCACCCACATTTGAATTGCATAGTACTCCTGATATCAGAGCTCCGTCCTCAGACTCAGATCATCTTGCTCCTTGGAAGCGATATCTTAAAAGTCCACAAAATAAGGCCTCAGATCCAGGGCCGGATTTTCCTATAGGCTAACTAGGCTTCAGCCTAGGGCCTCAAGATCAAGAGGGGCCTTTTATTTTTATTTATTATCCGTGCCACATTTTTTATAAAGGTTAGTACCAATTACAACATGTTTCATTTAATATATTGATCTATATCACAGTAATGATGTATTTTATTATCTCTCATGTAATTTACAAACTTAAAAATGGGAGGTGAAAGGGCCCCATAAGTGGAATAGCCTAGGTCCTCTTTTCATCTAAATCCGGCCCTGCTCAGATCAGTGGTTCCCACCATGTTCCATACATCCAGAAATTAGTCCTAGGATGGGTCATTATAGGAGATGTCTGTTTAGAAAATGACCACAAACCAATCTCGGTTAACAACATGCTTACAAACACATTAGAGAATGAACATTTAGAAATGATGGCACAATCAATCAGAATATAGCTGGAAGGATCTTTGGAGGTCTTCCCATACAGCCACTTGCTCCAGCAGGAGATCCTATACCACTTCAGACAAGTGACTGTCCAATAGACTCTGAATGATCTAGGCCAGACAGATTATGTCTAAAGACTGAAGTGCTTAATTGATTTTTTTTCTGGATTTATTGTTGGTCCAAATAAAATAACATTCCTGTGGAGTAGAGGAAAAAATTGCCGGTTTTTTTCCTGGATAGAACCATAGCTCACTTCTGATTAAGATGGCAATATGAGTTCCGGTTCCGCCGGCGGCGGCGACGGGCAGCTCCTTGCCCGCTCCAGCTCCCCGGTGGGCTTCCCCACTCCTTGGGGGGCACAGGACACCCCGCAGAGGGGTCCTGCCGGAGGGGCGGCATCGCGGAGGACTCCTGCAGCGCCGGTGGCCGGCGGGAGGTCTCTCGCGCGCCCAAGGCACCGGGGAGCAAGCTCGGAGGGCGCTTCGCGTTTCTGCGCCTCGCGCCTCGCTATAAGCCGACTGGAGAATGCAACAATAGAAGGAAGCAGCTGCAGTGCGGTGAGGTTGCTTCTCTCTTCATTCCCTATTCTGCACGAAGAATTATTCAGCTTTTTAAAATAACTTTCGGAGCATTTTGGAGGTGCGGCTGGAGGGAGGGGGGTTCCCCCCCCCTTGGACAAGCGGCGAGGAACAATTTTGCTCTCAGTCCCCGGGGAAGGAGGAGGGGGGAGAGCCAACGAATGAAGCCTCACCCAGGTTGAGATGATTTTCTTTTCAATTTAATTTTACATATTACTGTGATTTGAGGATTTTTGGAACTTTTAAAAACTTTGTTATGCCTCTGTGCCCAAAACTGGCAGGGCAAGATGGCACACTTCCGTTGTCTTTATGAACTGTGAAACCTGACTCCACCTTTAAAATTCAGGCTTCCGGTCTTTGTCTCCGTGTCTCCCAGAGGAATCTCTTGTGGATTGGTATTTTTTAAACTTTCTAGGGGAAACTTTCTATCTATTGCCAGACTTATTAGAGAGATTCTCTTCTGCCTGGTTCTTCTGCTCCCGGAACTCACCTGGCTACCCTTCTTTTCTAACTGTTTATCTTATATATGGACTGAACTTCTAACGTTATAAAGGATGGCATCCAAAAGACCACCTCCTGGAAAACCTGGCTTTGCCACGTCTGCTCCAACATCCGCAACATCCAGTCCAGCCACACAGTCAAAGATAACAGAACTGATGCAACCTAAGACTACAGAGATGGACTTTCAACAAATGCTTCAACAAATTTTACAGGGCCAGGTGGAAATCAAGAAACAGCTAAGGGAAATGAAAGATGAAATTAAAGAAAATCAAGCCCAAATATATAAGAACTCACAAAGACTGAATCTTGTGGAAGGGGGGGTGGAGGAGGTGAGGGGGGGGTAGAAGCTGTGCAGAAAGGGAACAAAGATCTTGACATCCAACAGATGAAAATAGAATTTGAGAGAATGTCCTATTACCTTAGATTTCAAAATGTTATAGAAGAAGATGGGGAAAACATAAGGGACATCATGATAAACATCCTGGCTGACTACACACACAAAGAAAAACAACAGATGGGGTGGGATATAGACCTGGTTTATAGAGTGAACTCAGCTTATGCTAGAACTCACAATGTACCCAGGGAGGTTCACATTAAATTTCTTAGAAAAAGCACAAGAGATGAAATTCTGGGTGTACAAACGGGGCAAGCATTGACATACCATGATATGGAGATAACCATTCTGAAGCAGATCCCTAAGAAGATTAGAGAAAAAAGGAAGAATTATTCGCAATTAGCGAATAAATTATACCAGAAAGGGGTGTGGTTTAGATGGTTGATGCCTGAAGGTATGCTGATATTCTGGGAGGAGACAAGAATCAGAATCAATTCACCCATAGAGGCGCAGGCCTTTATGGAAAAAAATAAAACACTCCTAGAAAAAACACGAGACACTGCAACGGACACGCAGGACACGGGAGGGGCCAGAGCTCTGCCAGTGGAGGGAGATGGGGCAATAGCAAGAAGACTCAGATCACAAAAATAAACAAGAAAATCATATTATTATAAACTGACCGAAAGTGATAATGGAATTATATCTGGATTTTATACTGTAATGTTTAATCTGATTGAATTTAGTAATAGAACTAACATGCTGATTGTAATCAATTATATACCAATGCATTATATATAAATGTATACTATGGGTATGGAGGGAGGGGCGCCTTTCACATTTTGCAACTGCCAAAATTTGTATACCTGTCCATTTACCCTTTTCCCTATAAATGTTGAAAAACCAATAAAATTTTATTATTAAAAAAAAAAAAGATGGCAATATGAGAAGCTAATAGCTCCAAAGACAAACAAGCTTCTCTTCTTCTAGCCAATTTCATACCAAAGGAAGTGATTAAAGGCTATTCTAACCCTGGGTCCCCAAAAAGTGTCATAACTGCAATAAATATTAAGGTATACTTTCAAAATGCCAATTAAAATTTTAAAAAGCTTCTGACAACTGATAATGTCTACAGACCTTTTAATCTGCCAGCTAATCAGCCTGTTTTCTCCTTTATATGTACAAGCTAAAATAAGTTGAAAGAAGGAGATGTTACAATTTATCACACATTCCCATGCTTGAGGCTTTGTACAACTTGCTTTGCAACCTTTAGGACAGGAAGTTGGGTAATGTAATTCTCAACAGAAACAAGTATTTCTGACACTTTTAATATCCTGGGAGATTACGAATAGTTATGATTTGACCAAGGATACAAAGATCATATTTAGATCTCCTGGTTGGCTATTACACCCTACTCCTATCTTTCAGCCCCCTCAAAATCAGTGAAATCACCGGGAGAGCCAGTTTAATCTAACAGTTAAGGTATCGTTGAAGAACTCACTTTTGAGACCATGAGAACTCACAAACAGATTCACCTTTAGAAATAATGGAATCTCTGATTTGGGTAGATGATGGCCTGAAAACAAATTTTTAAAAATGACCTTCTGACAATGTACCTTGCCTAGCTATATTTAGTATAAGACTTTGCAGCTGATAAACCTCCTCTCCACCTCAAGTTTGAATGTTTTAGAGTAACAGCAGCACTCTGTTAATAAGTTAGGATGAAACAGGATGTAGAACATCCCTTAATCAAAGTCTTTTTAACTAAATTTCAAAGTATTTTTTGTGTACTTTTATTAAATTAATTCCAAAACTTCAGGAGTCGAAACACAGGACATAGCAAAAGGGTAAGAGAAGAGAAATACATTCTAAAAGAAAACAAGAGAGCCAGTTTGGTGTAGTAGTTAAGGTATAGGCTAGAAAGCTGGGATCTATGAGTTCTAGTCCATGTTAGGCACAAGCCAGCTGAGTGACCTTGAGCCAGTCACTCCCTCTCAGTCCTAGGAAGGAGGCAAAGACAAACCACCTCTGCAAATCTTGTCAAGAAAATTGATGCAGGTTGTCTCCACGAATCAAAACTGGCTGTAATTGTGGAATATGTCTGGCAAGAACAAAGAACAAATCTCTAATAAATGAACATTCACAGTCACATTCAATAGAAATCCGAGAGTAGCTGAGGCTCTGAGTATAGCTCAGAGGAATGTTTGGACAGTGAGATCCCAGTGAAACAGGAACATTTTATTCCAAGGAGGTCTGTAATTTGCAGTCCCCGGCAATTTTGCAAGGGACCTTGTTCAGGGATCAGGACTGTCTCACACGATGGACGCAGGTCTGATGGGGGGGGGGCACACATTGAGGACCTAGTGGCTCAGAGTCAGTGGTCCTTCGAAGATAGCCAAAACAGCATAAATTGGCTAGAGTTAAGGGCGGTTCGCTTCGCCCTGAAACAATTCCAACACAGGGTTCAGGACCCCCACATATTAGTCCTAACAGACAACACCAAGGCACACATAAACAGGTGGGGCGGGGACACATTGCTGGCCTTTGATACAGGAGTCCAACCTGTTGTGACAGTGGGTGGAATCTCACCTGTCATCTCTCAGGGCAGAGCACATCTCGGGGGCCTCCAAAGTCCAGGCAGAGTGGCTGAGCCAAACCAGGATAGATCAGGTGGAGAGGAGCGTCCATCCGAACCTCTTCCATTGACTGACACTATGATTCGGTCTCCCAGTCCTAGACCTGTTTGCGATGGCAGACAACAACCAGGTACCCAGGTATTACTTGCTGTTCATGGATCCTATGGCAGAAGGAGTAGACGCCCTCAGATACCATTGGCCCAACGGTCTCATGTACGCATTTCCACCCCTTCCCCTCATTCAGAGAGTAATTTGGAAAATGTTGGAGCAGGAGGCAGAACTATTGCTGCTAGTGCCGAATTGGCCACGCCGGCCTTGGTATGCCGACCTAGTGACTCTGTCAATCTCCACTCCATGGCACATTCCACAGTCTCTCCTGTCTCTACACCAAGAGTCAGTTTGTCATCCCGACCCCCAGTGGCTATAACAGTGATGGCAAACCTTTTTTGGCTCGCGTGCCACAAGTGGGGGGAGCGCAGGGGGGTCGTGTGCATGCGTGCCGCACCCATAATGCAATGCGCGACCCCCAGTGCACATGTGCGCACAAAAGGCGCTTCCCCACATTTTTACATGCTTTTTTCGCCCTCCCCAGGCTCCAGAGGCTTTATAGGAGCCTGGGTAGGGCGAAAAGAGCCTCCCCCGCCCCCCCGGAGGCCCTCCGGCAGCTTCAGGGATCATCCAGAGGCTTCCCTGAAGCCTTCGGAACGCTTAAAACGACCCTCCGTGGTCATTTTAAGTGCTTCGAAGGCTTCAGGGACCATCTGGAGGCTTCCTGGACGCCTTCGGAGCGCTCAAAATGACCCTCCGTGCAAACCAGAACTGACTTCTGGTTTTCTCGGAGGGTCGTTTTGAGTGCCCCGAAGGCGTCAGGGAAGCCTCCGGACAGTCCCTGAAGCCTTTGGAGCATTTAAAACCACCCTCTGAGCAAACCGGAAGTCATTTCTGGTTTGCTCTAAGGGTCATATTAAGTGTTCAGAAGGCTTCAGGGAAGCCTCCGGACAGTCCCTAAAGCCTCTGGAGGGCCTCCAGGGGGGCGGGGAGGCTCTTTTCGCCCTCCCCAGGCTCCTATAAAGCATCTGGAGCCTGGGGAGGGCGAAAAATGGCTTTTAAAAATGGTGAACTCACCTGGGCAGTGCGTGCATGCGTGCTGGCCAGCTGACAGGGCAGCACCTTGAGTGCCCTGACAAATGGCTCCGCGTGGCACCTGTGGCACACGTGCCATAGATTCGCCATCACTGGGCTATAATTAACTGCATGGCGATTGAGTGGCAAGCCTTAACAGCCAATAATATCTCCCTCAATGTCATTGCTACCATTCAGGCATCACGCAGAAGCTCTACTAATCACATTTACGATGCCACTTAGTGGGCATTCACACTGTGGTGTACCAAGAGGACTATTCACCCACTTAAAGTATCCATTCCACAGATATTGGACTTCTTACGAAGGGCGCTTGATCAGGGCCTTACCCCTAATACGTTATGCTGACAGGTGGCTGCTTTGGCTTCTGTCCTAGACAATCTTGCCTCTGACCATCGACCTTCTCATCCCTTGATCCGGAGATTTCTCCATGGAGCATCCAACCTGCATCCTCCTGCCATCCATAGGCATCCGACTTGGGACTTGCCTCATGTCCTAGAGCCGTGATGGCGAACCTATGGCACGCGTGCCACAAGTGGCACACGGAGCCATTTGTCAGGGCACGTGAGGCGCTGCCCTGTTAGCTGGCCAGTGCGCATGCGCACGCTGGCCAGCTGAGTTCACCTTTTTAAAAGCTATTTTTCGCCTTCCCCAGGCTCCAGATTTTTATAGGAGCCTGGGGAGGGCGAAAAGAGCCTCCCCCCCCCAGAGGCTTCAGGGACCGTCCCTGAAGCCTTCGGAACACTTAAAACCAACCTCCGAGCAAACCGGAAGTCACTTCCGGTTTGCTCGGAGGGTGGTTTTAAGCACTCCGAAGGCTTCAGAGACCGTCCAAGGCTTCCCTGATGCCTTCGGAGCACTTAAAACGACCCTCCGAGCAACCCGGAAGTCACTTCCGGTTAGCTTGGAGGGTGGTTTTAAGCACTCCGAAGGCTTCAGGGAAGCCTCGGACGGTCCCTGAAGTCTCTGGAGGGGCTCTGGGGGGTCGGGGGAGGCTCTTTTCGCCCTCCCCAGGCTCCTATAAAGCCTCTGGAGCCTGGGGAGGGCGAAAAAAACATGTTAAAATGGGGG
The DNA here is from genome assembly GCF_964273705.1 of Natrix helvetica. Classification (NCBI taxonomy): domain Eukaryota; kingdom Metazoa; phylum Chordata; class Lepidosauria; order Squamata; family Natricidae; genus Natrix; species Natrix helvetica. The sequence continues at coordinate 118,837,636 of NC_138548.1, read as the reverse complement.
GGTCGCGCGTTGTGCGCGCATGCGCACTGGGGGGGGGTCGCGTGTTGCATTATGGGTGTGGCACGCGCGCACTCGACCCCCCTGTGCTCCCCCCCACTTGTGGCACGCAAGCCAAAAAAGGTTCGCCATCACTGTCCTAGAGGTTCTGATTTCCTCGCCCTTTGAACCTATGAGATCCACTTCCTTGAAACTATTGTCCTTTAACACGTTGTTTTTGGTGGCTATAACATCTGCCAGATATATTTCTGATTTGGCTGCCCTTTCAGTCAGGCATGACTTATGCGTGTTCCATCCAGACCGAGTTGTTTTAAGACTGGACCCGACATTCATACTGAAGGTGAATAGCTGCTTCCACAGAGGTCAAGAGTTAACCTTGCCTGATTTCTGTCCATCTCCTCGTCATGAGAGGGAGCGTAAGTGGCACACTCTTGACATACATCATGCCCTCAAGAATTACATTGACCACACTGCTTCATTCCGCCACTCGGAAGCTCTCTTCGTATCCTTTCGCCGGACCTCCTTGGGTAACAAGGCTTCATCGTGGAGTCTGGGGCAGTGGATCAGAGCCTGTATTAAACTATCTTATGAACTTCAGCCCTTGCAGGTTCCTCTAAACATTACAGCTCATTCTACATGTAGTGCTGCGACAACTGCTGCTTGGTCCACGCGAGCCACATTGGAAGAAGTCTGCCGGGCAGCCACATGGGCATCTTCCACGGTCTTCATACATCATTACAAGTTAGAAAAGTATGCGTCGGCTGACACAGCTTTTGGACGCAGGTTGCTGCAACAAGTGCTTGTGCCTTAACGGACTTTCTTTAGTATCCCCACCCTAGTGGACAGCCCAGTCTTTGATACGTCCCAGTCCGGCTACTGTCTCCACGATCACTGGAGAATGGGCGTTGGTTCTTACCTGATACGCTCATTCTCTGTTGAAGTGGCGACAGCAGCCAGCCCCACCCTGGGGTGCGTCACGCCATTCAGAACTTTTTTGTGCGGAGGAGAGAAAGAGAGAGAAACAGAGGATATGGACTTGACACATGTACGTTTTTGCTCACAATTCTCACTTGAGTCTACAGTTTTCCTTCGTCTGAACTGGGGAGGAGCCACAAGGGCCCAATGACATCATAAGTGTAGACTCAGTCCAATGGGCCCAATGACATCATAAGTGTAGACTCAGTCCAATTGGTTACTGGACGGAGTAAACCCAGTCTGGCTGCTGTCTCTACTTCAACAGAGAATGAGCGTATCAGGTAAGAAGCAACACCCATTCTCATCTTTACTTTTGCCTTGAATTAAGCTTTTCCAGAATGATAGCTGTTAGGGTTCCTTGAAAGTGGAGAGATTTCAATGAACTGAAAAATTCTTAAATAGAATCTGAAATGGAAACTGAAGCATTCTGAAATAGTTCAGACTGACTGTACAATTCTGACCTCTGACCTTTTATTGTTATTTGCATATTTGAAGATATATTCCTTTAAAATTCTTTTACTTACAGGTAGTCGTCAACTTACAAACACAATTGGGACAGATTCTTGGTCATTGAGTGAAACAATAGTTAAGTGTGATGTCAAATGAACACTTTACTCAATGACCACAATCCCGACATTCCTGGTTGCAGTCGTTAAGCAAGGACTGTGGGTCATTAAGTGGACAAATCCCATGTAAGAAATACCGGGTGCTTCAGGGGTGGTGGAGGAAGTCCTGGGAGGCTAACCACAGTCTATTTGTGAGTTGGAGGTGTGCTGCAGTACTTTGCACAGCTTCATTTCAATCTAAAATCAGAAACTGTATGCATTAAACTAATTGAGGTCAGCAAAGAGCTAAATCTTTAGCTCTTTGCTGACCTCTTGTGTTCAATATAAGGATTTGATGAGAATAAAGAGCTAAATTGCTACTGCAATTCCAAAATGAAGTCTCCTCCTTTTAAACTCTTAAAGAGCCACATAGATTAAAAAAAACAGGGATCTTATTTTAAAAATGTAAATGTGAAATGATTATCAAGCCCCTGAAATGATATCATGTGCCCGCACAGGGATGGTGCAGCATTTTGCGATGGTTGGAATTCCTGTATGGGTAGTCCTTGATTTACAACAGTTCATTTAGTAACCATTCAAAGTTACAGTGGCATTGATGAAAATGACTTATGACTGGTTTTCACACTTACAACCATTGTAGCATCCCCAGGGTCATGTGATCAAAATCCAGAGGCTTAACATCTTGGTAACTAATTTAACAACTGCAGTGATCCACATAACATCTGTGGCAAGGAAGGTGGTAAAATTCACTTAACAACTGTCATTAGGACATAATTCACTTAACAACTGTCTTGCTTAGCAACATAAATTTTAGACTCAGTTGTGTCCTAGGTTGAGGACTATTTATACAGGCAGTAGCCTGAAACAGTCACTAAGTGACTGGTCATATGTCAAGGACTATATGTATGTGAAACACACTTCAAACCTGTTCAAGTTCAACTGTAAGTATTATGTAGGAAACCTTCTGCAGTGCTGTTCTCATCAGATGAGATGTTAACTCCCACAATCAGCACACAGGAGGATAAAAGAATGAGATTAGGGCAGCAGCAATCCAGTACCTCTGAAAGCTGGGCAAGTTTATCCTAGGAAATATATTTAGAATTGCAAATTTCACTGAATTGTGCTACCTTTGCATACATGTACAGTATAGGAATGGGCATTTAACTATTTCCAATTTTCCATTTTAATAAATTGCTTATTATAGGCCAGTGATGGCGAACCTATGGCATGTGTGCCACAGGTGGCACGCGGAACGATTTGTCAGGGCATGTGAGGCGCTGCCCTGTCAGCTGGGCAGCATGCATGCACGCGCTGGCCAGCAGAGTTCACCCTTTTTTAAAGCCATTTTTCGCCCTCCCCAGGCTCCAGAGGCTTTATAGGAGCCTGGGGAGGCAAAAAGAGTCTCCACACACACACACGGAGGCCCTCCGGAGGCTTCATGAGCTTCCCTGAAGCCTCCGGAGTGCAAAAAACCAGCCCTACTGGAAAACCGGACGTTTGGGAATGGACTTCCGGTTTGCTCAGAGGTTCGTTTTGACTGCTCCGGAGGCTTCAGGGAAGCCTCCTGAAGGTCCCTGAAGCCTTCAGAGCGCTCAAAATGACCTTCCGAGTAAACCGGAAGTCACTTCCAGTTTCCTCGGAGGTTTATTTTGACTGCCTTCCTGAAGCCTCCTGAAGGTCCCTGAAGCCTCCGGAGGCCTTCCGGGGGGCGGGGGGAGGCTGTTTTCTCCCTCCCTAGGCTCCTATAAAGCCTCTGGAGACTGGGGAGGGCGAAAAAAGCATGCAAAAAATGGGGGGGGGGGTGTTTCACGCCTGTAGTGTGCGCATGCGCACTGGGGGGGGGGGCATGCATTGCATTATTGGCACGGCACGCCCACACATGACCCCCCCTGCGCTCCCCCCACTTATGGCACGTGAGCCAAAAAAGTTTTGCCATCGCTGTTATAGGCCTTTCACCACCAAGATTATACCATGCATTTGCTGTTGGACGTATCGCTGGCCGTATCATGATACCGGCTTTGAAGCAGTGCTGACATGTCAGAATGTTAGGAACACTGAAAAACACCCCTTCCTTTGCACTCTCATTAAATCAGCTTCTTTTTTTCTTTGTCATTTCAGCACTGACTTGAACACATATTTCTCCTGTGAGCTGGGTTTTCAACAGCAAACTATCTGTCGTGCCCCCATTTCTCAGCTTGTATTTCTGTCACCTCTCCAGGAGAAGCCTCTGGAATGAAGAATCAGAAATATAGATTCACAGTCATCTGGATGATGTTTATAATTTGGTGGTGTAAGATATTTTTTTTCATATGTTTAAATTAAAGAATGTGGAAGAATTGCCAGATTGGTAAATTTCTACCAGTACTGGAAGTTCTGAGTGAGAAAGACATATGGAATCTCCAAATGGTGAAGACAAAGTAGGCAACATATGGATTAGTTTCTTACCTATGTTTTGTATCTGCTGATGTCGCCTTTGTTCATTCTGTAATCCAGGGTCTATTACAACAGCTGTTAAGTTTATTTCCATGACTACCGTTTTATACTTTATCAAGTATAAAAAATAGCAAATTTTTTTAGAAACTTTTCTACATCTTTATTTATGATGCATCCAAGACCCAGAAGCAGAAAAGAGAAATTGTGTCGCTTGCAGTGCTTATATTCATTAGGAAACATGCTAGAAGTTCAGCTGAGGTCAAAAGTGTCTCTAGAATTCTGTTTCATGCATAAATTAGTTTAGATTTCCTATGGCTGAAACCTGTAAGGTCCATCTCAGATCTCTTGTGTCTCTTCACCCTTCTGTTGAAAACAGATTTTAGGATTTTGTATTTCCTGTTCACGATGATATGTTTGAACCAGATTTCACCCGCAACCTTCAAGGAACTGAAAAGAATGGAAAATAAGATCCTGAGTCATTTCCATGAGAGTTAATTCCTATCCAGCAAAAACATGCATCTGACTCAAATAGAGGAGTGAATTCAGAGCAAGTGCTGTAATTGAGAAGCAACAGAGCAGCCCAAAGGACTCTGAGTGATACTTCTCCCAAGAGTGCCCCAAAGTAGATTAAAATGCAATTAATATTTTAGAAAATATAAAATATAACAAAATATAGATTACATTACATTTAGAAACTAAATAATACCAATAGCTTTAAATTAGCAACTGCCCTGGATAACATTTGCAAATATGATAGTCAGAAACAGTTAGAAGTATGGGGACTTACTGGTAGCATTTCACTTGGACTGCTACAGATTTTCCACAGTTTTATGCTTTAGAATGTTTTCTAAGACAGAAGAAACTTTCCTGGGAAATGCAAAGTTCTGGAAATCAACAGCTTTGCTCCCCCCCACTGTCACTGCGTTAAAATGTTTGCTAGCCTGAACTGACTGAACTGACACTAAATAGTTAACTGAGAAAGATTTATTGCGCAGGTCATAAAGTCTTATCTGACAGTGATGTACTGTGCCTGCTCTTCACACATTCCAGAGAGAGAGCTACTTCTGATCTTTTGTCCGGCTGCCAGGAAAACTGGTAGATGGAACTTCTCTTATCAAAATGTAACAATTAGTTAGATTCTGTTTTATTTCCATTTATTATTTTTGTATTAAAGTTTGTTTATTAATTAGAATATGCTTCCACAGAATCTTTATTTTCTTTTTCTTCGCATCTTAAAGTATATGCTGTTGGAAAACAGCCCGATCCTAGACCTCATTTTGTTCAGGGTGAAATCTTCCCCTGACAATTAATGGAAGCAGAGATGGTTATAATTTACGGCTGTTTTTCCTTCGAGCTATCTTGAGATAACCGGCTAGGCTAATTAAACATGCCAAGGAAGAAAAGAAAAAAAACGCAGACATGGAAAGTGCTCGAACGGATCCATCCCCTCAGACACAGAGAAGCAAGATTCTTCAAACTTAGAGAAAGAAAGAAAGAAAGAAAGAGAAAAAGTCTACAGGAGGTGAAATCTACGGACTGAGGTCAGTAAATCTCCCTTCTCATTATGAAACAATTGATGAATGGCAAAAGCCTCCGCGGCAACTGCCGGCAGAGGAAAAATACTCCCACGCAGAAAGCGAAATTTATGAATCCTTCTCAGGCACTGGGGAAGAAATGCAAAGCTATCGTGATCAGTTAGAGCTGTTTGAAAAATACGCCAGGGAAGCCAGAGAATGTTTTGAGGAAATGAAAAGAAGTAGGAGGGTTTCCCCCACTCCCAAAATGTCTGAGGACGCCATCTTGTCTTCTTCAAAACAACAGCCTAAGACACACCCCACAGAGGACATTCTTTTAGGTGAATTAGAACAAAGAGATATGTACACATCACCGAGGTCACGTGATGCCTTTTGTTCCACCACATTTCCGGCCACGTATAGAGGCCTGATGCAGCCAAGAAGTGAAGCTGCACTGCCATCTGCTGGCGGAGAAAAATTATTAGAGCAAAAGCTAAAGCAGCTACGCCAAAGCTTTAAAGATTTATCTATGAGTCCTCTAGAAGCCAAGGTTTTGCCTCCAAAGGTTAAGTCTTCAACGCCCCCTGGTGGTGTTGGATCCTCCCTAGATGGAAAAAGGCAAAGCCAAAGGCGAATGCAAGGAAGTCAATTTGATGTTGCCACGCAAAGGCCAATGGTGCAATTGCAGCACCCCCTGGTTCAACAACCAGCTTTGCAACCTGCACAACAAGTTATTCCAATGCATATTCCTCAGCAGGCATTTACAGTCACTCCTTTGACTGGTGAGTCAAAATTAAAGGAGTCAGGAGAGAATTATAAAGCCTGGGTCAGTGAAATTGCGCTCTTGCTTCACAGAGAAGGCACACATTGCATGGTTTTTAATCCTACTGCCCAACCATGGACACCTGCAATGAGGGACCTGGAAAACAGAGCAATCACGACTTTGCTCATGTCGATGGAAATTGAGCTCCAGGGTACCTTTCCACCTGATGCAACTGCCCAACAAATTTGGGCTATTTTGGAAGATTGCTACAGGCCCGTTTCAATTGAATCTTCATGTTTGCTCATGTCTGAGTTCCATGGTTTGAAGTTGAAACCTGGTGAACGAATTGGTGGACATTTGACCAAACTGAAAAGAATGAAAAGTGAATTGAGACAAAATGGCCATGTAATCAATGATATCCAAATGATTAGCATCATCATTAACTCATTGAATTATGAATGGAAAGATGCTGTTGCAAAGATTAACTACGTGCCTATTGCTCAACGCACAGTTAACCACGTTTGCAGACTTTTAGTGGAGGAAGAAGCTATCAAGTTAGCTACGCCATATCTGCAACGACCCCCAGCATCAAAGGCTCCAGCTAGACGTCCCTTCCGAGGAAGAGGCTACGCTCCAAGGATGCCAAAATGCTACACCTGCAACCGTGTGGGACATGACACCCGGGATTGTCCCCAACGAGTTCCAGCTCCCGTCACATACCAGCCCAGAGGAACAGACTCCAGAGGCAGAGGTAGAGGCGGAAGACAAGGTCGTCGTGGTCCAAGGCGTGATCCACAAGCTCCACTCGCAACATTGGCCATAACCAACATTCCACAACCTGATCCAAAGTACGACAGACGTCTTTTGTGGACTTTAGATAGTGGAGCAGCTGTGCACGTTACCCACAGAAGGGAACTTTTCACAGAGATGGGCGAGCCAGAGCCCGAGTATTGAGAACTGTATTCCTTCACCAACCACACTTGCAAGGTCATGGGAAAAGGAACTGTTTACATTGAAGAGCTCGATACATACATCCCTGATGTTTATTACATACCTTCAGCAACCAGTAATTTGCTTAGTCAAAGTCACTTGTCTAGAGATTTAAAGTTCCAGGTTCACCACCTCGAAAAAGCAAGTTACTTAGTTAAAGATGGAGATATTGTTGCTGAAACCATGCTGATTGGTGGTGTTTATTACTTAAAGCCAAAGCCTAAAGGGCAAGCACAGGCAAGTATGCAAACCCCAAAAAGGCACAACACGGGCCCAGAGAGAGTTGGTTCAGAGAGAGAACCCGTTACTGTGCCAAAGGCTCCTAAAGCCAACAAACAGAGAAAACAGAAACAGGTTGCTCAGAGCAAGCCTGAGGTTCCTCATGAAACTGTTAATGTTGAGAATTCACTAACTGGTAAACCTTTGCATTCCAGGTGTATCCACAAATGGCACAGAAGATTGGGGCATGCCAGTTTCCGTGTTCTTAGAAAGATGCCGGAGTTCGCAAAAGGTTTGGATCTAAAGGGGTGTAAGGTGTTTTTGGATTGTGCAGTTTGCAAGAAGGCTAAATCCAAGGCGACTGCAATTCCCAAACATGCTACATGCCGGTCAACACGCATTTTTGATTTGGTACACACTGACATAGTAGGTCCTTTCCCACCAACAATTGGTGGCAGAAAGTATTTTCTAACAATAGTAGATAATCATTCTAGATATGGATTTGTATATCCTATGAGAGAGAAATCTGAGACCTTTCAGATCTTTAAAGATTTGCAGCTCTTGTTTCTACACAATACCGAGTTCGCATCGCCAGAATCCAGAGTGACCGTGGTGCAGAATTCATGTCTCAGCGTTTCCAGGACTGGATGCGTAAGAATGGAATTCTTCATCAGACATCCGCTCCATATACACCGGCTCATAATGGAGTCGTAGAAAGAAGACAAGGGGTTCTACAAACCATGATGCATTGTCTTCTAGAAGATGCCAACCTCGGTAGCATATACTGGGGTGAAGCAATCAAATATGCAAATTACATTGTCAACCGTACTTGGAGCAGTGTAATCAATCAAACTCCTTTCTACATGCTGTATGGCTACAAGCCTGATCTCAAGAACCTCCACATTTTTGGTTCATATGCTATGGTGAACACTCCCTTAAGTCAAGGACCAAAGAGACTGAGATTTATGGGTATTGATGATAACTCAAAATGGTGCAAATTCATTGATACTAAACATATGATTGTCATTTCACAATCTGCTAATTTTGAGGAAGACATTGACTGGTACAGGATTCATTCCAATGATCCTGGAGTTTATTTTCCTAGAGATGGTGTTGAAGATGCCACGCAGCCTGATGACAATTCGCAGGCAGATATTCCTTCTACCAGTTCTTCACAACCTGATGTTCCGTCTTCGCAAGCCGCGGATGCTGATGCTAGCGACGAACGTGAGGACGAGGATGAAGAAGAAGAAGAAGACTGGACTGTTGTTCATAGACGTTCCAAGAGGGTCACAAAAGGAATCCCTCCACAACGTTATTCATGGCAACTGACAAAAACACCATTACCTTTGATTTGCAATGTTACTCTTCCTCCTGAGACATTCACACAAATCAAACAGCTTCCTGATTCAGAACAAGACAAATGGTATGATGCAATGCAGGATGAAATGGACAGTTCAAAGAAACTTAATGTATTCACACCTGCAAAACCTCCAGCAAACAAGAAAGTCATTGGCACTTGATGGGTCTACAGAATCAAGAAGAAACCAAATGGTGAGTCTTTATACAAAGCCAGACTTGTAGCTCAGGGTTTCGCTCAACGTTATCCTGAGGACTACACAAACACTTACTCACCAACAGTCAGAACTGAAAGTGTAAAAATTGCTTTAACCACTGCAACTATTCTTGGTTTAGAAGTTTTCCAATTTGATGTGGACACAGCTTATCTACATGCAGACCTAGATGAAGAGATCTACGTGAGAAGCCCTCCAGGATTCCGAAAGCAAGAAGGGGATACCTGGTTCCTGAACAAAAGTCTTTATGGTCTGAAACAGTCAGGTTTAATGTGGTATTTATGTCTTACTGACAAACTAAATTCAATGGGCTTTATTAAGTCCAAAACTGATGAATGCGTGTTCACAAAAAGATCTAACAATGCATATGAGATAATTCTTGTTTATGTTGATGATATTGTTTATATTGGTCCAAATAAGAAAATGAGTGAGATTTTTGCCAAAAGTTTGCAGAGATACTTCACACTGAAATCTTTAGGACACATTAGCACTTATTTAGGTGTTCAGATTGAAAAGACACAGAAGGGGTTTAGTCTTTCACAAGAGGAGAAAATTGACCACATTCTGCATCATTGCAACATGAAAGATGCTAATGCAACAAAGACACCCATGCAAACAGATTTTCACAACTTAACACATGAACCAAGTCCTGAGTTCGAGGATCAAACACTTTATCGTTCAGTCATTGGTTCACTATTATACATTAGTAGTTGGACCAGACCTGACATTGCGCTTAGTGTTAATCTTTTATCACGACACGTAGGTAAGGCAACACAATTTCATTGGGCATGCATTAAGAAGTTGTTGAAATACCTGAAACATACTAAACACATGAAGTTATTGCTAGAACCAACACACACTGATCATCCACAGTTAATTTGTTATGCAGACGCTGACTGGGCAAGCAATAAGAAGTCACGCAAAAGCACTTCTGGTTACATGATGTTCCTGAATGGTTGTCCTGTTTACTGGCAAGTGAGAAAACAGAGTTTTGTTTCATGTTCATCTACTGAAGCTGAATATGCTTGTGTTTCAGATGCTTGTAATTCCCTAACATGGTTTGATGCTTTGATCACAGATATCTGGACACGTCCGATTCGACCAATCACCATGATGGAAGATAATGTATCTGTGGTTTATATTTCTGAGTCACATTTCACAGGTTCTAGGTCCAGACACATTGACATTCGTTATCAAAACACAAAGCAATTAGTTAAGCAAGGTTTTGTTAAATTGCAATATGTTTCTACACATGATCAGATTGCAGATATGCTGAACAAACCACTCCCCGCAAATCAACACGAGTATCTGCGAAAGAAGATGTGCCTTAATTGATGATTTGATGACGTCAGCCCAACTAGCAAAAGAAGGGGTGTCACTGCGTTAAAATGTTTGCTAGCCTGAACTGACTGAACTGACACTAAATAGTTAACTGAGAAAGATTTATTGCGCAGGTCATAAAGTCTTATCTGACAGTGATGTACTGCGCCTGCTCTTCACACATTCCAGAGAGAGAGCTACTTCTGATCTTTTGTCCGGCTGCCAGGAAAACTGGTAGACGGAACTTCTCTTATCAAAATGTAACAATTAGTTAGATTCTGTTTTATTTCCATTTATTATTTTTGTATTAAAGTTTGTTTATTAATTAGAATATGCTTCCACAGAATCTTTATTTTCTTTTTCTTCGCATCTTAAAGTATATGCTGTTGGAAAACAGCCCGATCCTAGACCTCATTTTGTTCAGGGTGAAATCTTCCCCTGACACCCACCCCGGATAGCCAAATACTCTCAGAAAAATTCTTGAAGAAGTAATTGGATGAGTATCTGGCTGGGAGCTGGGTAGCCAAGAAATAAGTTTACTGTGGAAGAAGCAACCATTTTAAATGGATAATAAAGTCTGCCACCATTTCTTAGACACTAGTAAAGTAAAGGGTTAACATAAGATGTAAAGTTAAGGACAAGAATGCCACGAGACTTATCCATTCCACAGGGGATTAAATACCTTATCTACCTGACTAGGTCAAGCTAGGAAATTGGTATTATTCTATCCTCATAAGGCAATCAAGATATCCTGTCACTAGGATTAATGTCTACAAGGCATATGTGACATGGGAAAAATGTGTATTTAGGAGAATGATCAATATCCTGCCTGATAAAGTATACAAATATGTAACAAACTGCCTTTCGGGGTTCAGATTCTGCTTGAGCTATCGCTGCTGAACCTTGCACAATAAACCTTTCCCTTCGACAAAGAGCTGGTTTGGTCTCATTTCTGCAACATTTCTGGCGACACACGAAGGGACTGCCAGTTAATCTTTCACTCCGAACAACTAGGACCCCGCGCTGGCGAAGGAATCATAGCCCTGGGTACTTCAGGCGCCATGAGGCTCTTTGCTTCAGAGGAACGGGGAAAGGACACCTTCTGCTGCTGAGGGCACCTCCAGTCAGTCCAAGGACCCTTTGTGTGAAGGGAAAGGAGAGAATCTGAACGAATCCTGGCCAGGACGAGAGGGTGAGGAAAACCTGCCAGCAGGCGAGTATAATATAGTGTTGTGTACCTACTCCACTTGAGAGTAGAAGAGGGTGCCTGATCACTGCCCTGGACTCAGGACGTCGATCCTAAAGAAGTCCATGTTAGGTTGTGTGGGAGGTTAAACCACTGCAGTTCCTGTTGAGTGACCGTTGAGTGTCCGGCACCACAGGTCAGTGGTAGAGTTTTTAGAACATGGGTGGGTGAGGGAACCTTGTTCTCATGTCTTTCAGCCCTGGAAGAGTGTACTCTTCGAGGTGAGTATAGATTTTTTTCCATTTTTGGGGGAAAAGGAGAGTGTTGCCTTGTGTGTGCATGTATGAGATGAAGGAAATTCCTACTAAAGGTTTGCCTTCACCCTGAATAAAAACCCTCTGCACATTTATCTGGCGAACCTACTCTTTTGGTCCTAAAGTAGAAACCTGGCCTCCAGAAGGCAGTTTTGATTTAGATTTTGTCAACAAAATTGCTGATTTCTGGCCACCATCAGATGAATCAAGAGCCCCACCCAGATGCAAACGATGTGTTAATGAAAGTCTCCATACAGCTGGATCTTTAAAAATATGCCAGTGTGTGCTGGGAGTACAACCTAGAACCCTGGCCGAATGCAAACAATGTGTGGACAAACATCTCTATACATTGTCTCTATGAATCTTGATCTTTAAAAATATGCCCGCGCTCACGGGGAGATCAAGATAGAAGAGTTTGGATCTTTAAAAATTAGGCAGCGTCCACTGGCAGATCCAAATTAGAAACGGAACACCCAAGAGACAGGTCTTAACAATCTAGTGCTTAAGGAGATAGAACAACGGGCATAACTTTGAGCAAAAGTAGGAAATTTAGCAGGTAATAAAAAGGTAAAGCCTATTGAATGGGAAGACCTAACTAATTGGACTTGATTAATTTGATGTAATGTCTGTTGAAATTCTTAGGTGTGTATCTATACTAATAACATGTAGAATTGAATGGCATTGAATTGATTGTGATATGTTTGACCAGCTGGCAAAATAAGTAAGCTTCTCAGCTTGGGCTTGAAGCTATGGGGAAGGGGAGTGTAGTTAGGATTTAAACTGCTCTCTGAGTTTTCCCATGCTTGGAGAATGAGCCACATTTCCCAATAAAACAAAATTGAAGATTTAAAGAGACAGGACGACCCCCAGGCCTGAAAGTGTTGTTCCATAGTATTTGTGCAAGTATGTGTGTGTGTGTGTAATCATTTCCAGACCTGGAGGGAAATTGAGATCCTTTAATAATAGAAAATGGAGCTCATTGGCTTAGGTACAGCTCCCTGAAATAAGTGTAACAATTGCTTTGCATGAAGAAAGAATGAAATGGGATATTTGTGTGTGAAATTAATTTACAAAAGCAGTCTGATTGCAGTGCAAATGTGAGTACGTTGATGGTAAAAGTTGGTGTGGGTAAAAGTTGGTGTGAATGTACTCTGATTTCCTTTCATATAAAGAAACAATAAGTTGCAAGATTGTTTAATGGTATGTGTGTGTTTGCATGTGTTATCATTTCCAAACTTGAAGGGAGGGTGAGATCCTCTAATAAAAGAAAATGAAGCTTGGTGGCTTGTGAAAAAAAAAAGCTCCCTGAAATTCTTGTTATGATTGGTTGGCATGAGAAAAGGGGGTGGAAATTAATTGTAAAGTTTTATTTCTTTGCTTCCTTCACAGAAATTCATTGTAAGGTTTTCTTTCTTGTCTCATTTATATTGTAATTAGTTTAATGTGTTCATATAAGAATTGTATTTGAGAATGGCTAGCACAGCAAGTTCTGAACACCTTAGATTTCTGTCTAATGGGAGGGAAAATTTGACCAAAATGTCTGTATTTTCTGTATTATAAAAGCAGCTGCACACACACACACACACACAAACACACAAACACACACACACACACACACACACACACAGAGAGAGAGAGAGAGAGAGAGAGAGAGAGAGAGAGAGAGAGAGAGAGAGAGTGTCAGCCTCTGCTTTGCTGCTTGCTTTCGGCTGCCATTGAAACGGGGAGGGGGGGAGATAAATGGTATTTGGGAGGGGAAGCCTAAGCACAGGAGTGAATGAAGAAGGGAGTGGTTTTCTCACCATCTACTGTGCATGCTGCAGAGAGCGGAATTGACGCCAAGGCCAACCGTCCGGCATACCAACCTGATGATGGGTTTTGAAGCTGCAGCCCACATGACACCTGTGGGGTGTGTGGGTTGGACTGGGAGATGGGGTTACTAGGGGGAGGGAGTTGGGTCACATATTGATATCTATGATTATGCATGCTTTTGCCTCAGATCTTGCTTTGCTAGCTACTATCTACTCATAACCAGTAAAAGTACTCTTAATTCTGAAATATGGAGTTGAGTGGTTTCTTTCTTGGTTACTGATGGAGGCTGCCCTGAGAGAGAGAGAGAGAGAGAGAGAGAGAGACAGACAGACAGACAGACAGACAGACAGACAGACAGACAGACAGACAGACACAGAGACACAGAGACACAGACACAGAGAGAGCCCATTCTGAATTAGATTGAAACTATCTCTTCCACACAAAGCTTCTTCTAGATTGATTTTTGCCCTGGCACAAAAGCCTAAGCAGTGATATCTCCCTTTTAATCCCACGGGGGAAGGTCAATTCCCCTCAGGCAATCCCCCCTCTTGAAGAGTAGCAGAAAGGATCTTCAAAACCTGAGCCCTGACTGACTCAAAAATGATGCTGCCCCATTGCCCAGTAAAGAAGTATATGTTGCATTGGTGGTCTCAGGAGTAGGAGTCCCCGGGCTCATTGTGTGTAATTTAAAAAAAAAACTAAATAGCCTGGATTGCACACTAGCTAAACTCAATTTGCTAAACTAAAAAAGCTAAACTAAAATAAGAGCTAGGGCAGGTTCAAGAACCATCCCTTTGAAATGGGCAGCCTGTAACTTAAAGGAAAAGCATGGCTATGAGGAATTTTGGGACTTCTGCTTACTTGAAACATGTCTGGAAGCAGAAAGTGATATCTGATATTAATTGGCATGGAAAATTGGATACTGTAAATTTCTTTCCAGAAATTGTGCCCTGGTTGCTAGACCTTCATGGTTGAAAGCTCTCTGGGAGCCACTGAAGAAATCCTTCTGCTGTTTCTCTCAATGCCTTTTCATAAATAAAAAAAGCTGAACTTTTAGTGGCAGGCATAGGAGGGGTCACACTCGGATCCAATCAATGTGCTCTCTTTAAAGAAGAGGGACATTGGCAACAGGAATGCCCGCGGCATTTGGGATCCCAGAATCACGGGACATTCAGGGGAAGAGGCAAGGCATGGCCTCCCCCAGCTGTAGCGGATGAGGATTTAGAGGACGTGGATTCAGAGGAAGGGATGATATGAGACAGACAGAAGAAGAATGCTACCGCAGGAGGTAGGAGAGATGATAGGATTAGCAGAGATGAATTGGTTTGACTGAAGGGGACAGGGCTCAGAGGACCCACCCCCTGAGCCCTTGGTTAAGATACGGGTGGGAAATACAGAAACAACCTTCCTTTTAGATACAGGGGCTAGCCGTTCGGTGGTGAATAAGCCAATTGTACCACCAACAGGCAGACCAATTCAAACCCAAGAGGTCCCAGGAAGGGTTTTTAGGGAGACCAATTCTTAAGCCCATGATATGTCAATTAGGGAATACTATTCTGAAACACCAGTTTCTATATATTCCAGAATTATCCCATAAGGGGGGAATAGGTAATAGAGGGTCTGTATGTATATATAAATCACACCACTGTCCTTAAACAAGGAAAGGAAAGGATAGTATTGGAGTTTGATGCTTGCATGGCCATGGACGAACCAGGCAAAGCAGGTAGAGTGGGATGTGGTTCCGACTCCTGGAAGGATGCATACAAACACAACCATAAGTATATGTGTAAAACTGACACCACCTGGATTACAGCCAGACATATGACATGGTTACCTTGTGCAGGTTCGCTGCTATGTGCAGGATGGGAGGTGTGGGTGGAAAGTTTAACCTCTCTAACTGTTGTTTACAGATTGATGAAACAGGGAAAGTTATTAAACAATTAACTACGGAAATGAGACAACTTACCCATAATGCTGATCAGAAATGGAGTGGATTTAATTTCAAAGAGATCTTTAGTGTGTGGTTCCCTAAATTACCCGGTTTGCAAGCCATAGTTGCCCTTATAGGTCTAATTGCCGCTGGCTGTGTTATTCTCCCATGTGCCTTCCCCATTTTTGTGCAAACCATATCTAACAGTCTGTCGTTATTAGCAAAAAGGGAAGCAATAGCCCAGGTAATGGCAATATGGGAATATGAAAAACTAACAAGCGTGGGTGATTGTGAAACTCCTCTGGAAAAGTCAGAAGAGTTTCAAAGGGGGGAATAAAGTAAAGGGTTAACATAAGATGTAAAATTAAGCTGGACAAGAATGCCACGAGTCTTATCCATTCCACAGGGGATTAAATATCTTATCTACCTGACTACCATGGTATTATTCTATCCTCATAAGGCAATCAAGATAACCTGTCACTAGAGTTAATGTGTACAAGGCATACGTGACACGGGAAGAATGTGTATTTAGGAGAATGATCAATATCCTGCCTGATAAAGTATAAAAATCTGTAACAAACTGCCCTTCGGGGTTCAGATTCTGCTTGAGCTATCGCTGCTGAACCTTGCGCAATAAACCTTTCCCTTTGACAAAGAGCTGGTTTGGTCTCATTTCTGCAACACTAGCTTTTGTATATTTAACTTTTATTCTAAACGAGGCTTCCTTTGACTGCAGTTTCCTTTTTGTGGAAACATTGTCATTTCTGAGGCTCAAGGACTTTAAGATGGAGAGGAGGAAAGGAGTTGGTGTGTCTGAGCTAAAATAAAGAAGCTAGAAATCACTGTGGAAACTATTCTGAAACTTTTAGATTTAAACTTCTTAGAGGATTTTATATTTTTAATAGACTCTGCTAAACTTTTTCATTTTTGAAACAAAGACTGCCTAAATGGTGTTCTACTCTTGCTGGTAGAAGAGGGACAAATAGCTTTGATTTTCATTAGCCTCTGATTGGTCTAGCACAGGGGTCTCCAGCCTTGGCAATTTTAAGACTTGTGGACTTCAACTCCCAGAATTCCTCAGCCAGTTTTGCTGACTGAGGAATTCTGGAAGTTGCAGTCCACAAGTCTTAAGATTGCCAAGGTTGGAGACCCTGTGGGCTATTAGACAAAGAGGCATAGATCAACTTTATTTCTGTTCCTTCTACTGCAGGATCATTATTTGATCACAAGAGGGAGGCAAAGATTGTAGAACAATGAACCCTTTTCACTCTTCAGTAGCATTATCCAAACCATTGGATTTAATATTACAAATTAACAAACATAAAAATTTTCAATTTTAAAATTTAAATTTTAGTTATATTTTGAAGGGATGGCTACCTGTAAGAGGACAGAGAAGATATCAAGAGATCTTTAAGATCTTTTTGTATTGAATACACAGCTAAAACACATAAAGTAATTCAGGCAATGAGAACAAAGCTTGAATTAAAACTTGACACACTTTCAAAGGAACTTCGTGAGGAGATACAACTTCTGATGGGAAATTGTTAAGTAGGCTCCCCGTTAGGAGAGCGAGTGCGCAGAGAAGCATAATGAGAGTTGTGTTGGAGAACACGCAAACTAGCATACAGAGACACAGCAGTTTAAATAGGTTTTTACTTTTGTGGAAAATAGAGGTATTCAGAGTTCAATTTACACACGGTTCAGTCAGTCAGTTATCAATCGAACACAGTCCAGTATCATATAATCAGTTCAGCACATAAAGTCGCTAACAGTAGTAAAACTCACAGTAACTCACGATACATCTAACAAGCAGTATCCACCGATTAGCATCTAACAAACAGAGAGCTAACAGTCATTCTGGCTCCATCTTATGGCTGCTTGAGGTAACAGCAACCAATCCCATTATAGCAGTACTTAAAGAACAGTACTACTCTCATGGCTTATATATTGCTGACCCAACCGTTAGCTTACATTGCTAACATTCTCCCCTTTGGGTAAGCAATATATATAACCTTACAGTCTGAGTCCATATTCCTCACAACAATCTTCGTGTTTTACAGTACCTTGGGCTTTGGTAAAATGATCTGCTATGTTTTCTTCAGACATACAATACTCTAGTGTAATCATGTTACTACTAACAATTTGCCGTACATTCAGATATCTTAGATCAGTATGCTTTGTCCTTATCTTTACAGCAAGATTGGATGCCATCTGAATCGCTGCTTGGTTGTCTTCATAAACAACAATAGGCTCTTGTACATCAATCCCCATATTCAGTAGGAGTTGCTTGTAACAAACCAAATCCGTACATAACAAAGACAAACATGAGAATTCAGCCTCCATTGTTGATAAACTTAAATGTTTTTGACAAATAGACGGCCATCCAATTAACGCTTTTTCTAAGAATATCGCGATACCTGATGGGATTTACGTGTAGACACGTCTGTAGCAAAACTTGCATCAGCGTATGCAGTTACTCTCAGTTCATCCTTAGGCTCTAAATATAAAGCATAGTGTATTGTCTGTTTAATACACGTTGAACAGCTTGTCAGCTTGTCAGTAGATTCAGCATTAAACCTGGCTAATTGATTAACACTATATGCTATATTTGGCCTTGACCAATTGCTAAAATAAGATAAGCCACCAATTAGGGATTGATAAATACCTTTATCAAATACAGGGCTTTTTACATCATCATGGCTAAATTCTTGACTCATTGGAGTTTTAGCTGGTTTACACAGTTCCATTTTAAAAGTCCTGAGTAACTGGTTAATCTTCTCAGTTTGTGATATTTTATATCCTCCCCTAGTTTTATCTATTTTCAAACCAAGATATTGCTTAATTTCACCAAGGTGTTTTATTTTAAACCGCATTTTTAATAGTGTAATAATTTCAATAGCCTTCTGCTCAGTTTTAGTAATTAATGCTATGTCATCAGTAAACAATAGCAACAATGAAATCATACCATCACTTTCTTTCTCAAATAAACAAGGATCATCCATTCCAGCTTTAAAACCTATCTTTGCTAATTCCTTCACTATGCATTGATTCCATTCATAGCCTGATTGCCTTAAGCCATAAAGACTCTTTTTTAACTTCCAGCAATCAGTGTTGCTATCAGTGTTTAACCCTTCAGGTTTCTTTAAATAAATAGTGTGTTGCAACGGTGCATGAAGATATGCCGTCTTGACATCTAAATGATTCACTACATATCCATGCTTAGCTGCCCAAACTAATGATGCATGTAATGTTGTAGCCCTTAAACTAGGTGCAAATACCTCATCATAGTCATTGGCTGACTGATCAAAACCTTGTGCTACTAATCTGGCTTTATGGGTAACAGTCCATCTACACTTGTTTTAATCTTGTAAATCCATTTATATCCTGTGGCATGTTTACCTGGGGGAAACTTTACATTTTCATATACCTCCAACTCTTGTATGGATTTCAGTTTCCTGTTCATTGCTGTTTTCCAAACTATCTGCTCCTCCTTAGGATATGTGGATAGTTCACAGGAACTTTATCTACTTGACATGCTACACTAGCTTGATATCTGTCAGGTGGTCATGTTACATGGGTTGAACGTTTAGGCAACTCAGGGCTCACCAGTGGGCTCTCCTGTTCCATCTGCTCTGGTTCTTCTAACTCCTCCTGACTCTGCATTTCCTCTTTAATTGCTGTAGCTGGTTTTTCTATTTCATCACTAGGAAATATCTGGGTGTCAATATCTACATCATTGTCATATTCCAATTTATTCCACCCAACGGATTCAATAAATTGAGCACTAGCGCTACAGTATACTTTAGTCGTGCCTTTTTCCCAAAACCTAAACGATCTATGGTTGGCCTCGTAACCTACGAAAAATAATTGTCGAGCTCTATGTTGTCCCTTCAGTCTTACTTGTGAGGGAATATGCACCCATGCCGGAGCTCCAAATGTGTGAAGATAGCTTAAACCAGGTTTTCTGCCATGCCAACGAGAGAATGGCAATTCACCAGTTGTTGTATTCACCACATTATTTAACACATGGTTACTGCACATCATAGCTTCACCCCACAGTGTTTCACGCAATCCTGAATCAACTAACATAGTTCGAGTCATGGCTTGTAATGTTTACCCCCTTCGTTCTATAAACAAGTTATGTTGTGGCCTATAAGGA
The DNA here is from genome assembly GCF_964273705.1 of Natrix helvetica. Classification (NCBI taxonomy): domain Eukaryota; kingdom Metazoa; phylum Chordata; class Lepidosauria; order Squamata; family Natricidae; genus Natrix; species Natrix helvetica. The sequence goes on along the minus strand of NC_138548.1, from coordinate 118,817,884 downwards.
GCAGAACATTTATGCTCAATGCCAGCTGATCTCAGCATTGTTTGAAATTTACTATTTGTAAACTCAATTTCGTTATCGGTTACAACAATAATCACCTTAGATTTCATTTTTCTTTCAGCAAATCTTAGCCAACTAAAGAAATGTTGAAACATTTCTGTTTTGTTTTTCAGTAAATAGCAGAAAACGTATCTTGAATAATGATCCATGATATTCAAAACATAACAAGCACCTCCCAAACTGGGTTTCATAGGTTCAATTAGATCAGCAAAAACAACTTCCAGAGATTCCTTTGTTTTAAAACCATTCCGTCTGTTTTCTGGAGTAACCTTGCTTTTCTCCTTACTACACACATTGCAATGTAAGTATTTACTGCAAGGCTTTAACCTTACTCCTTCTGACAATTTAACAGTTTGTTGCAGCATCTTGAAATTAATGTGCCCCATACACCTATGTAGTAAATGTATGCATTCATCATGTGGTTTTACATTATCATACACCGAGGTAGCTGTATGGGCTTCAGATATAACATATAAGCCATTTGTTAATTTGGCAGTAACCCTATTACCTTCCTTTTCAATGATACAGTTATCTCCCCTAAAGGTTACTACATAGCCAATATTAACTAGAGCCCTTACTGATAATAAATTAAATTTCAGTTTAGGTTCATACAATATGAATAAATGCTCATTTACAAATGAACAATATGCCATACCTTCACCAGATGCTTTCACCTTCCATCCATTTGCTAAAGATACATGTTGCTTGCTGGCAAACAGTTTTACAAAACAGTTTCTATTTCTAGTAATGCACTGTGATGCTCCACTATCAACAACCCATGAATCATGGTTTATTGGTGCATTGCTAGAGATAGTCAAAGTAGACATATCTAAGTAGACATTAGCGTTTTTCTTAGCCTTTCTAGTATTCTGTTGTTTTGCATTTTTACAGAATCTAGCTATATGCCCCTTAGCCCCACAAGAAAAACATTTTCTAACATTATAGGCAGTTGAAGAGGACTCCTCATTTTGTGGTGGTTTCTCTCTCAGTTGTTCTCTTTTCAACCTTTTTCTTGACTCTTCCAACAAGCGTGCAGTTATGTCAGTCAATGTTAATTCATTTTGGGTTAGGACCTCAAGGGAAGATACGAAATCATCATAACTCTCATCCAGTGAGGACAGAATGATGTAGACTTCATGTAACTATGAGAAAATAAGTTCTTTTTCATGTAGCTCCTGGAAAACTACTTTCATAAAGTTTAAATGAGCTGACATATCTCCACCTTTCAGAAGACGTGCCCTTAACAGTTTGCAGGTAAGATGTATATGTGCACCTACAGTGTCACGTACATAAATCTTCTCCAAATTCTCCCAATATCTTGCAGCAGAATTTCCCCCACGAATATGAACTAATTGTTGGTCAGTCAGTGTTAGACCAATTATACACAATGCATGTTCATTGCATTGTTGAAACTCTGCTATCTTCTTGGCATCATCCTCGTCATCTGGATCCTAAGAAGTTACGTCCGGTGGATTCTGTACAGCATCCTATAATCCCACACTATGCAGGAGTAGGCTGCATTTCATAGACCAGGAAACATAGTTTGTTCCACCAAACTGGGTTGTTAGTGATAGACTTGCTGATGGGGCGTGTGCCATCTTCTCCATAAGACTGACAATCACAAACTAAACATCTATCTGTATATGGTATTGCGTATTGACACCAACTCTCTTTTAGCTATGTCTGGTACAACCTGGGCCCATAACCAGTGTTAAGTAGGCTCCCCGTTAGGAGAGTGAGTGTGCAGAGAAGCATAATGAGAGTTGTGTTGGAGAACACGCAAACCAGCATACAGAGACACTGCAGTTTAAATAGGTTTTTACTTTTGTGGAAAATAGAGGTATTCAGAGTTCAATTTACACACGGTTCAGTCAGTCAGTTATCAATCGAACACAGTCCAGTATTATATAATCAGTTCAGCACACAAAGTCGCTAACAGTAATAAAACTCACAGTAACTCACGATACATCTAACAAGCAGTATCCACCGATCAGCGTCTAACAAACAGAGAGTTAACAGTCATTCTGGCTCCATCTTATGGCTGCTTGAGGTAACAGCAACCAATCCCATTACAGCAGTACTTAAAGAAACAGTATTACTCTCATGGCTTATATATTGCTGACCCAACTGTTAGCTTACATTCCTAATAGAAATATTGAACAGGTGAAGAATAGAGTGGATGTTAGGGAGCACAAACTGGAGAAACAAGACATTTTCTTTGAAATTGATCTGGATGAGAGAAATCTCCCGGATGCTCAGATGAAAGAACTTCAATTAAGATTTAGAGCAGGAGTGAAATGCTACCGGTTCGCCTAAACTGGTAGTAAAAAAAAAATGCTACTGGTTGGGGCAAACCGGTATTTCTGACAATCAGCTGTGATCTGCAATTTACATTAGCTAGAAAGTAGGATTTCCTGCTTTCTTGCTAATCTAAATGGCGTGGCACAGCAGATTCCCCCACCCCTCTCTGTTCACTTACCTTTGCAGGCACCCTTGGTAGCAGGCTCTGCCCACCCACCCAGATGTCATTACGTCCATTTTTGATGCTATGCACATGCATGGAAGGTCCTGTATATGCATGGAGGTGGCGCGCACACACCCACATTGCTCCCAAACCAGTAGCAAAGGTAAGTTGATTTCACCCCTGATTTAGATCAAACCCTGAATGATCTGGGGAGGGTATTTGACTAAGGATGATGAAAGCTTTGGCCCAGTTGATTAATTGTGAAGCAAAGACCCTCGATCTGAAAATTGTCAAAGTAGGTATATAAAGTAAACCATATTAGGAAATATAGTCCTAAAAACTATATAGGGAATCCTGCTTTCTAGCTAGTATAAATTGCGCATCACAGCTGATCATTGGAAATATCAGTTTGCCTGAACTGGTAGCATGTTTTAAACTACCAGTTTGGGGGAACGGGTCCGAACCAGTAGCATTTCATGCCTGCTCTGAATCTTAATTGAAGTTTTTTTTATCTGGGCTTCCAGGAGATTTGTCTCATCCAGATCGGTTTCAAAGAAAATGTCTTGTTTCTCCAGTTTGTGCTCCGTAACATCCACTCTATTCTTCACCTGTTCAATATTTCCCATCAGAAGTTGTATCTCCTCACAGAATTCCTTTGAAAGTGTGTCAAGTTTTAATTCAAGCTTTGTTCCCATTGCCTGAATTACTTTATGTGTTTTAGCTGTGTATTCAATCCAAAATGATCTTAAAGATCTCTTGATGTCGTATCTATTCTGCAGGAAAGCCTCCGGAGCCTGGGGAGGGTGAAAAACAGGCCCAATGGGCCAACCGGAAGTTTGGAAAGACCCACTTCCGGCTTCCAGAGGGCCTCCGGGGGACTGAGGGAGGCTGTTTTTGCCCTCCACAGGCTTCAGAAAAGCCTCCATAGCCTGGGGAGGGTGAAAACTCCCCACTATGGGTGTGTGTGTGTCATGCGCATATGCGCGGGGTGAGGGTTGTGTGCACATGCACAGATGGGTGGGGTGCATTGAATTGTGGGTGTGGGTTATTTTGACACACCTTTACAAAAAGGTTTGCTATTACTGACATAAACTAATAAAACTGTTAAACTGATAGTCAAAAACAGTCATAAACTATAACAGAATCATTTTCTGACCAATACGTGTACTTATTCCAAAATTTCCACACTTGACTACCCCGGGAGTGAAAGTAAAGCTAGTGTTTCTGCATGAGACAATTTTATCTGAATGTGATGGCAGCAACCAGCCATCTGGCAGCATCCCTTTCTCTCTCTCTGTGTCATGTGGTTCATTCAGTGACCATGCCACTTAGCAAGTATTTCATTTAGTGTCAGTAATTGCAGTTATTAAATGAAGATTATCTGTGGTAAAGTATTGACCAATGCCAAAAATTCCAGCCTTGCAGTTCATAACAAATCCTGCACAAGTTTGCCAATTCAACTTAATTGCAGCAGCAAAGGTTGCTCGGTGTTACTATGACACTGGCTGAATTTCCCCTCAGTCTGCAGGCAGCGATGCCAGGGCAATGAAGCTGAGGCAGTGAGTTTGGGGGCTTTTCCTTAGATGGAAGGGAGCAGCCCTGTTCTGGTAAGCTGGCCACAGAACCTTCAGAGCCTGACAGAGTACCTGTCTCCTAAACAGGTTGAATTAACTCATGCTGCCAAAAAAAATGTTTATTTTCTTTCCTCCATCTATAATTGAAAGTTGAATTCATCCCCCCACCACCTTCCCAAAAGGTTTAATTAATATCTGTTAAGTTTCACGCTGCACAAGGTCTACTGCTATAAAACTTTTATGTTCTTTTATTTTTTAAAAAATCAAGTTCTAGATTCATAAAGTTTAAACAAGTTCAGCTTACTTGTTTACCAAAGAAAAAGGAAAAGTGGTGGATGGATGAAAGAGAAAGAACATGTTTCTGTTTAAGGTTTTTTTTCTTTTTAATTCATATTTACCCTTACACATATCCTAGGGCAACGTAAATGAAAGAAGCTAAAAAAGAAGAAGTGGCAACAGCAAGAAAAAATAATTCAGCTTTGACACGAAGAGTGAAAGATTGGCGGCTGCAAGGAATTGGAAACCCCGGAGTCTTCCTCTCGCCACCTGCCTCGCGCCTTACGGTGGCATCCTGCCTGCATAGCAGCAGATGGTCCGAGAGCCCCCCGGGTGCCTCCTGTGGAACCGGCTGATGTCATAGGCGTTCCTATCAATCACCAGCCAGCGTTCTCATGGCGGCTCCCTGGGCAGCGTGATCACTTCCCAGGTGAACCGCCATGAAGGACCGGACTGATCGGCCGCGGGATCAGCCTCCCTCCTCCCTCTGATCCCAGTTTCTCCTTGCTGGGAAGCCATCTCCCCCCGACTGAGGCTTCGGGGAACTTGGCACTGTCCTTTTCAGCACCATTGGGAGGGCGGACTGGGCGGGTCCTGGCGAGGGAGTTCCATCTCCGATTGGCCAACAGCGTCACTGACGCCGGAGAACAAACGCGGAGAGGGAAGTACCGAAAGAGCCAACTCGGCTGAGCCTAGGACGTTCAGCTTTTCAAGTACGAAAGAGGAGCTGGCGGCTGGCAGCGTTTTTGCAGTAAGCGGAGCAAACTCTATTTTTTGGTTGCATAAAAATCCCATTTCTTCGCAAGCAAAGCGATAAGAATGAAGGACCCTTAGGGTGATGTCGCGCAAGGCAAGTAAATTGGCAAAAAAGTTTTGGAGTCTCTCTGTGGAGGCTCTATTCTGACTGATTTCTTGCTAAGAAGCAAGATCTCCCCACTTCTTTAGCCCCACAGTCACCGGACGCAGTTCGATCACATACCAACCTGCAATTCTGTCTTTTCTGAATGTCATCGTTATTTACTTTGCATGTCCTCGCCACAGATGAAGGATGCACACACTTCCTAGAAAAGTGAAAAGTCAGGATGGGAGAAAAGTGAAAGAAACAATCCTGCAATCCAGATCCGGAGTGGGGTGGGGAGGTGTCTGTAAAACTTGACTTCTCCAACTGGCAGTGATGGGATTGAAATCAGTTTTGCTAGTATTTGTTCATTTTGGCGAATAGGCTGACTTGTGATTCAAAAGATTCAGAGTTGCTTCTTCTCTTTCCTCCTCCTCTCCATCCCTGGAATGTCACAGGCTGAGAATTTCTACCTGCTACACAAAAAAGAGACTGGCAGAATCTGAAACAGCTTTTCATTTGTCAAAGCATTATTTGTTTTATTGGATTTGGATTTATTGGATTTGATCCCCTAAATCTAGATCATTCATCCACTGCCCAGAGACAAAAATCAGGTCGAGCGTGTGTCCCCCATTATGGGTGGGGTCTTGAATTAACTGTGTTAGGTCCATAGCTGTCATGGAAGCCATGAACTCCCGAGCTGACTCGGATGTCTTGCCAATGGAAGGCAGATTGAAATCCCCCAGGACCATAAGCCTCCTCATTACAATGACAAATCTCACATCCTACTGGTATTGATCACCTGTCTCCGGTTTGACCATTAAAGCAGATTTTGCTTATGTCAGGGCTTCCCCCATCTACTGCCTAGGAAAGAAAAACCCTTGGCTCCATAGATTCAGAGAAAAGGTACTTTTACTAGGAGAGAACTGAATGCAACAAGTTTCAGCCAAGATCTGAGGCAAAAGTGTGGGATGCATCAAATTGAAACAAGCCGTAGAGTCTGGCCCCCTTGTATCTAGGCAATCAGAGGGCAAGCACCGGACAGGAAATGTTTTGAGAAGCTCTTTGATTCAAGAGCATCGTCTCTGGCTGCTGCATACAAAGCTAGAAGAAATGACCATGGAGAGAAAAGCAAAACTAGAGCTGGTAGCTGCAAAGCTGCAAAGTTGCAAAGGAAAATTCTCCACTGAGCACCCCCGCCCCCCTTTCCATGGCAGCAAGCAGCAGGCTGGCTGACAGGCAGCTTTCATGTTACTATGGTGTTGCACTGCAGTTGGGAGTACATCTTGGATGGTTCTTTGTGGAATAGTTCATTTACCATCTTGGCCTCTTCTTCTCTAATCTGTCCGTCCATCCATCCATCAATTCAGAATAAAATAACACAAGATTCCTTTTCAATATTATTTATTTATTCATCCACTGTACATGACTATCCATCTCATGAAAACTGATGGTGGCAACAACATTATAAAACAATCAATAGATTAAAATTATTATTATTTAAATTATTTTAAAATCACAAAGGCTAAGAGAGAAGAGCAGGTGCTAATAACAAAGGAGCCATCCCAATTCCTCACTGGTATTGGGTTTTTTCCTGGTAATAAGCATTGTGCCAGACCTTTCCTGATTCCTTGAGGGTGCTGCAGAAGGAAAAAGGAACATGGAACACATTAATCAAAAGCACATTTGCACAGCAATGAGTTCTTTCAGGCTATCTTCACTTGAGATATTCTCTTGGGGACATGCCTGCAAATGGAGTTTTTCCAGTTGGCTCACACTTACCGAAATATATCCGCAAAAGCAGTGAGCATGGGCTTGCACTCATACTTAACGTTATGCTTGGCACAAAAGGATTTCACCAGCGGAGCCACCTTGTAATAATTATGTCGAGGCATGGTTGGAAAAAGACTGTGGAAAGAGAGGAAAAATATCAAGAGGACACAGTAGAAGACACTTCTACTTTAATTTGGATCCTGCTGTCATTACTGCCCTTCCCATTTCAATGTCAGAGAGTTTCCTATTCAGTATTGCATACAGACAGGTTGATACAGAAAAGGATAACCTTTCAGATGTCTGGTTCCCAAAGAGTTTGAGGTAGGGATTAACAAGCTGAGGTCCTTCTGATTATTACTGAACCACAATCCTTCCTAATGAGTTACTTTGTAGTAGGGTACTGTGGAGTTGCTCACAGGTTTTGGAATCTTAGTTAAGAATTTTAAAGGTGAAAACCAGCATTTTGACTTGGTCCAGAAATGAATTATAATTAACAACCATTTAATCTGCTATATATCTAGAAGTAAGATATGAAAAGCCCAATAGCAATAGCACTTAGCCGTATATACTGCTTTACAGCCCTCTCTAAGTGGTTTACAGAGTCTGCATATTGCCTCCAACAATTTGGATCCTCATTTTACCCACCTGAGAAGGATGAAAGGCTGAGTCAACCTTGAGCCTGGTGAGATTTGAACTGCCGAATTGCAGGCCGCTGGCAATCAGCAGAAGTAGCCTGCAGTACTGCTCTCTAACCACTGTGCCACCATGGCTCATAGACATTAGTTTCACTGCTGCATTTTATATGAAATGCTGTTTCTAGGCATTTTTACAGGATAGATCCCATAATCCAGACTGAAATAGCCACTGCATGTATAATTGGGACAAGTTGTGCTTTCTTTAAAACTAGCCAAAACTCCTGGCCACAGCCGTCATTTGGCTTCAAATATGGACCATCTTTTTTTTTAATCTTTTATTTCGATTTTTATACCGCCCCCTCTCCCCAAAGGGACTCGGGGCGGTGTACAGTCAAATGAAATAGATAAAATAGACTACAAACATGGAAACATAAAAACATAGAAGAGGAGGCAATACAACACTGTACAGGTAAATATGCAAGTGATGCTTAGTGGTGACAAAAGCTGTACAAATGTTGCATTATATACTGTACAACCTTTGCATATAGCTTGTACTTACTGATGTTCAATCTGGAAATTCAAGTGCCCAGTGTACCAGTCATTGAATAGAGATTCATTCACGTTACATGTTGCTGCGAGCTAAGGGGGAAATTTAAAAAAACCATGTAGACTTCCAATAACTTCCAATTTACAGTATTGTAGACCATCATTCATTTCCAAATGTTTGTTACATTTATAGTATGGTCCATGCCCAGAAGGACATTAGAAATATTTCTGAATCCAGGCCAACTATTGAACTGGTGCTATGTGCATGGGATGAAATCCAGTGATATACATGCGTGGGGAAAAATTTGTACAGACTAGGATATTGCTGACATTTCAGATTCAATGGCTTATTCTGCTTAACAGGCTGGCTTCTTTTCAGGAGAAATGTAGTTCTCTTTTGGAGTAAATCAACCAACCAGTGAATCTAAAGTTGTCTTCCCTGAGTCATTCTTATTGAACTATTTCTTTAGAAGTAGACATGGAAATATTATGTAATTACTTCTGTAAAGGTTAGGACATTAGGTTAGGATCAAGAAGAGCAGTCTCCAAATCTCCATTCAGCCATCAGCAAGCAGATTTAGACCAATTATTTTTCTCCTGTTTTCAAAAGAAGGTACCATTATAAAATTATTTTGAATTATTATTGTGTTTTGAGTAGAAAAAATAGCTTTAAAATTGTTACGTTTTCTTGAATACAGTCCTTAATATTCAGAAATAGATAGGTCGTTCAATACCATTTACTTGGTCCAATATAATTTCTCTTAATAATTCCTCCAAATTGTTTCATAATTATATTTTATATAATTCAATATTCATGTGATTCCTGTAATTTAAAAAGCAGATTGCATGATTTTGGAATGTATTCAAAATAATATTTTAATATAACGCATTTAATCACAAATCTACTTTTATGGGCTTTAATTTCATTCCAACCAGAAATCAAAACTGGATATAACCAAATCATATGAATTAATGTACCCACCAATTTTAATAAAAATAATAATATAAACATCAGAGGTAGTATTCAGCAGGTTCTGGAGAACCAGTAGCAGAAATTTTGAGTAGTTCAGAGAACTGGTAAATACCACCTCTGATGGGCCCTACCCCCATCTTCTCTGCCTCCCGAGTCCCAGCTGATTGGGAGGAAATGGGGATTTTGCAGTAACTTTCCTCTGGGGTGTGAAGGGAATGAAGATTTTACAGTATCCTTCCCCTCCCACGCCCACCAAGCCATGCCACACACACCAAGTCACACCCACAGAACCTGTAGTAATTTTTTTTTGAATCCCATCAGTGATAAACATGCATTAGAAGTTAACCATTTCCCATCCCCAGGAATTATATCATGCTATTACAAAAATAAAACAAAAGAAAAATTAGAAAAAGAAAACTGTGCATGAATAAACCAATCTTTAGAGCTACCTTAAAAACAGGCTGTAAGTCCCATAAAGAAAAGGTAGAATCCAAATGAAATATATAGATGGGTAACATAAGGATATACCAACTGTAATGATATAATAAAGATTGGCACTAGCTTACATTTGGAGGACATATAAGATGATATAGAACTAGCCATTGTGCATTTTTATTTTTATTTTATTTGTTTACAAAAGAGGGAAAGCTTGTCTTGTCTCTCATCATCTTTTATTCTTTCTTTGTGATAGAACAGATTATCTATGCAGAAACCATTTGTTATTAATGTCACAACAACTATATGCTGTTTCTCTTGTTAACTTGCATCACTGTAATAAGGTTTCAGGTATCAACTTTAAATTGCCTAATGCTTGGTGGAGGCCTAGTTACATAATCTTTTCATTTAGTCCCATCCCTTAATTATCTTGCCTAAACCACAGTTTGAAATTGAGTGTATCCAAAACAATCTCTAGTTCCATAATAACTGGTAAAAAGCCCTAAGGGAAAATGACACCAAGAAAGCATGAAGAAACATGCTTTAAAAAATATGAAAGAATCATTGGGTACATCCACATGTCATTCTACCCTTTTTGGGGAGATTGATGTAACTACCATCAGGAAAATTAGACTTCCTCTAGAAATTCTGTTTATATATAGCATCACAGATCAAATAAAGAGTACAGTCACCATGTGCTTTACTGCTTAAATGCTCAACTGTAACAGGAAACTCTACTTAGTACAAAAAAACATAGAATATATTCCAGAGATCCAAACTTTTAAACACTACTATCTACTGGTTGCATAGTATTGTAGTTGTTGCATAAATATACATTCCAACAAAATGTATTTCAACACTCCAATATGTTCTTCTCTACAATATAAAGAGAAAATGGCAGTATTTCCCCTATCACCATCAATGTTTGGCTATTCCTTTCTGAAATCAATATTAGCCTTATGGATCTATATTCTCATTCTGTGGATAATGCATCTTACAAAGGTAATTTTTATGCCATTGAAAAACTGGTTCATGACCACAAGAACAATTATGTGAATTGGAATCCACATGTGGGGACTTGGAATTGTAAAGTGTCCTTTTGGATGGAGGATTAATAGCATTGGTGCTTTACTGAGTAGTAAATAGCAGTAACAATAAAGCTGTTCCTGCTTTACTGAAGAAGCAAGGAAGATTAACAGGTAATGTACTACATTGTTTACCATCTCATCATCTACTGTGGACAATGATTTCATTGTTGGCCCGTGTAACTTTTCTCCATGAGAAGAGAAAGGAGCAAGAGAAGTGCAATTGTGATTTTCCCAGAAATTGCAATATGGGAGTGATTTCTAGCTGCCAGCATAGACATTCCATTTGTATTACCTTCTCTTTTTAAGACAATGTTTCAATGTAGATAAGGGCATGGCATATTTAAGAAACAACAACATGATCTGGCCCTGTGTTTCAGAACTAAGGACCCAGCATTTCTGAATAAGATTATCCAAAGAAAAGAAATTTCCCCTTTAAATAGAAACTACCTCACCTGGGCAGAGAACCAATCTAAATTCTGATCATAGTCAATATTCATTGGAATATGGTTCATCTGTGAGACCCAGATAAACCATCCAGATTCTAAGCACCTGTGTAGACATAAAAACAATAATAATGATTAAATTCTTTAAATGGTTCACTCACTAGTAAAACTGCTTTTCTCAGCCCAAAACATAACATGATCATTACTGTTACCACATTATTGCATTAACAGATTATACAGAAACATATTTTTATAAGTAAAAGCAGGGAGTTAAAGCTATGACATTCTTTAATAATTTTATGCAATCTGTCACACTTTAATCCCTCATATCTAGTTAGAAGTTTCAGGTACTCTAAAACTCACATTCTTCAGAGTTCTCAATTGAGTAAGTAGTATTATCAGTTACACAAGTTGATGAACTGCCCACATTTGGATTACCTATTGGGCAAGAAAGGTGGATAATGGTGCTTAAATTCAGCTTAGTTCCTAAAGAAGGGGGAAAGTGCTTAAGATCTGTCTGTATTTCCCTTCACAGCTCCTTTTCCATAATCACTTCTCATTAGCAAATAATTTGCAATATACTTTAAAACCAGCCTGATTTCTCCACTGTGTCCTTACTATCAATTATTCTAAACACTTGTAGCTCAATACTAATTACATACTTGTGAGTTTGGGTTTCACACACATCAGTCTGAGCCAATTGTTGCTCAGTTTGAACTGGCCAACAGCTACACCAAGAATCCCAGTCCCTGAACAGAATAGTGACATTCTTCAGGGAATGAATATCACCACATACATTGTCTCCAGAGTTTTTAATGGCATACAAGTTACAAACAGCTCCTTCCTTTGGCAAAAGATCCCAAAGCAGGGGTGAAATCCTCCCGGTTCATTTGAACTGGTAGGGACGATAGTCCTTGGTTTTGCAACCGGTAGTAAAAAAAAAGCTTCTGAGGGTCGCACGGCTCGGAAACCTTTTTCTGCTTTTTAAAGCATTTTCCCCTGCCAGTTCACCCAAACTGTTCATTTGTGTCTTTGTCAGTTTGTTTAGGAAACAAGCTTTCAGGTAGATTGCTAGCCAGATTGTAACAGAGGACTGATTTGTGAAAACATTAAAGAAATCTAAAATCTCCTTCATTTCCCTGATCAGCCTTATAGCTAATTGGTCCAACAACATCCAAGAGGATTTTAGGGCTTCAGAATGGCATGCTAGAAACACTACATTTGAAGCCTTTTGCCATGAGGTACTGTAGATTGGATGAAACACAAGTTGGGAGACAGGTTGTATATCAATGGTGGGTTCCTACCAGTTTGGACCGGTTCGGCCAAACCAGTGGTGATATGGTGGCCTGGGTTGCTGAAATCGGCAGCGATCCAGGCCTGCCACGCCCCCGAACTGGTTCCCTGGTGGCCACCAGTGCCATCTTGTTTTTGAGTTCTGCGCATGCACAGGACAATTTTAACTGAATGTGCGCACAGACAAAACATGTGCACGAGTGAACCGGCAGTAAAGCCAGCCATAACCCACCCCTGTTGTATATGCATATGGCAGCAGCTCTCCAAATGCCCCCATTCCTTGGATGAAGCCACTGAAATGCAGTTTTTATCCAACTGTGAAGTTCAGGACAAATCAATAACAACTTTCTTTCCTGAGGATAGAAAGTACCAGACTAACCTTCAAAGAAATGTCTCCTCCTGTACCAATCTTCTCATAGTGCAAGATCAAGCTTTTAAACACCAACCTCTGTTCTCAGATGTAGCTATTTGGTAATTAGTGAAGAACATTTGAAACTGATAATTAGTGGCTGTATAGAGCAGTGGTGAAATCTCATCCACCCCCCCCCCCCATTCTGGCTTGGTGGGGGTGTCATGTGACTGGGTGGGCGTGGTCAACCTTTTTTCACTTTTTGAAGCATTTTTTCCCTGCTGTGAGCCGCACAATCATTAGAAGCTTTTTAAAGAGCTTTTAAAGAGAGCTAACCGGCAGGGAAATATGCTTTAAAAAGAGGAAAAACAGCTTCCAATGATCGCGAGGCTCACAGCTGAGCCGTGCGACCCTCAGAAGCTTTTTTTTTTTTACTACCGGTTCCCAGAACCATGGACAAATGTCCCTACTGGTTCGGCCGAACCAGGCCTAATCGGGAGGATTTCACCCCTGGTATAGAGGTATTGGTAAGTAATACTTTGATAATTGGTGATGACCAAGCAATAACAAGAGTTAGATCAAGATCATTGTGGTGAACTATGCTCGTTCAATAGCATGGTTGTTTTTATTTTCATTTTTATGTTACAAACTAGTTTGAGGTGAGCTTTACGATGGATGACACATCATTTTTTAAGTTAAAAAGCCCAAGCCATATAGTCATAGATACAGATATTATAGCATCCATACAGTATCACTGTGGTATAATAGTGATCAGTAACAGTGTATGCTAATTTTTTATATGTTTTAGATCTCCATATTAAGTCAACAAGAAATGGAGACCTCATTATTTTTTCAAAGTGGTAAATAAAGCTAGCAATGTACATATTGAAGGTCTCTCTTTGACTGCACAGCATTTAAAATACAATACAATAATACAATAATAATACAATAGTAGAGTTAGAAGGGACCTTGGAGGTCTTCTAGTCTAACCCCCCACCTAGGCAGGAAACCCTATACCGTTTCAGACAAATAGCTATCCAACATCTTCTTAAAGACTTCCAGTGTTGGGGCATTCACAACTTCTGGAGGCAAGCTGTTCCACTGATTAATTGTTCTCACTGTCAGGAAATTTCTCCTCAGTTCTAAGTTGCTTCTCTCCTTGATTAGTTTCCACCCATTGCTTCTTGTTCTACCCTCAGGTGCTTTGGAGAATAGTTTGATTCCCTCTTCTTTGTGGCAACCCCTGAGATATTGGAACAATGCTATCATGTCTCCCCTAGTCCTTCTTTCTATTAAACTAGACATACCCAGTTCCTGCAACCGTTCTTCATATGTTTTAGTCTCCAGTCCCCTAATCATCTTTGTTGCTCTTCTCTGCACTCTTTCTAGAGTCTCCACATCTTTTTTACATCGTGGCGACCAGAACTGAATGCAGTATTCCAAGTGTGGCCTCAACAAGGCATTATAAAGTGGTATTAACACTTCACGTGATCTTGATTCTATCCCTCTGTTGATGCAGCCTAGGACTGTGTTGGCTTTTTTGGCAGCTGCTGCACACTGCTGGCTCATATTTAAATGGTTGTCCACTAGGACTCCAAGATCCTCCAAGATTCACAGTTACTACTACTGAGCAAGGTATCACCTATATTGTACCTGTGCATTCCATGCACATTCCATAAAAGCATTAGTTGAGTCATAGAAGCAGAGTATAGTTTTACATAATTATTACCTTGCTAACCAGTAGTAAGCCATAAAGCTCTTAAATCCCATTAAAGGAACATACATGAGGCACACCCGGAAGTTATAGAAAAGATTGATAAACAGCTCCTGTCAAAGAACAGAATGTTAAATAAGTACAATGGTAACAATGTGTGAATCGCTATTATGAGTTCCTTTTTCAATTTCAGATTAATTAACTACAATGTGGCAAACTAAAGACAATAAGGCAATAACATGCGGAGCAATAGGCAGTCTGCAGTGTAGTGCTGAAGGACTTTCAGGGTCTCTTCGTTTCTGTATCTAGTAAAACTCCCACAATGATAAAAAAAAGAGTGAGGGTGGAGCATACTAGCATCATTTGGGCAGAAACCTTGCTCTACATCAAAATGGAAAGAATTTCTCTAGGGCAGAAATGGAATTCTTGAAGCTGCTGAAGGTTTCAATGTCCTTTGCAGTGTCTGAGAATTGCAATGGGTAGTGACATGACTCAATTTGAGTACTGGGGGTGGGGGGGTCTGTACTCATGGGAAGGAATGAAGCTTCATACCCACAATATGTTTAACTACAGCATTGCTCTTATTATTATTAGAATGTATCTATACTCCCCATATCAGTGCCCAGATAATCTCTCCCCCATCCCTCTGCAAATGCACCCCAATATCCATGGCAGTTAGAAATGCAATCTCCTGGCAATCTCTTCCTCTGCTTCGCATCCCTTTCTGTTTCACTGTTGCCACTGTCTCTGCCTGGAGAAGTGAATGCTTGTTTTCTGACTTTCAGGTTGGCTTGGAAAAGATTCCCAGTCTAGGAGATAACTTCACCAATGCCTGATGTAACCCAGTGGAACAGGCTCATTGTTAACATCAGGGTAGAGACTGTGGTCAGCTCTTTGCAGCTGTGACAAGCATTCCTTGGCTTTGATTGTAATATTTGCCTATTGCTCACCCTTCCCTTCCCTTCCCTTCCCAAACAAGGTACATTTTTTGTTACACTTGAACCATACACCAATCCCCTAAAATAAAGAGGTGCTATGACTTACCAACCATTTTTTTCTTTGAAATAAATAGCGATAGGAAACCAATTGGGTACCAATTGCATATATGAATGGGGAAACTACTAATATAAAAATGCAAAAGGAGAATACAAAAATGAGTGTGTGACTAAAATAAACATAGAACATATCCTAGAGGAAACAAACATCTGCCTCTGAATCCCTTTTTGCATTAAACTAACCACCTTGTTCTCTGACCTATTGCCCCAATGCTCATCAGGGTATATCTATAGTAATTGAGTCAGAGACCTGATGTAGGGGGAATAAGGAATGGCCTTGAAAGCCAGAAGAAAGAGTTGCTATCAAGTCAATGAGCCCTTTCCAAGAAAGTAATTTGAGTTAAAAGTGTCAGGCAGCTTCCTGCTTCGCATTAAGGGTAGAAACACATTCATATTTCCAAGATCTTGTTACTCTAGGTCAGGAGTGTCAAACTCGTGGTGTCATGTTGTCATCACGTAACGTATCACAACTTCCCCCCCTTCGCTAAAATGGGGTGGGTGTGGCCAGTGTGACACACCTGCTCTAGGTGTTCCAATAAAAGTAATCCCGACATGTGGGGCATTGGTTTCTTAGTCTGTTCTGCTTTATAGTGCTGATATATGACTTTATTGGTTATTCTCCTCCAAATTTAGGCTCCTGTAAACATGGTAAAACACTTACAGACAAAGTAATTGTGTTGGTACTGGTAAGGCATATACTTTGTTTTCTTCTTTCCAAGCTGCACAAGGAGAAAGAGAACAAACAGTTAAATTGACAAGTATGTAAATTCCACATCAGGGTCATGTTGTCTGTGCCCATTCTTTACAATATAGGTTCTTGAAAAGATTCATCTTTGCATATTATTATATCACAGATTATTTGATCTGAGTCTCTTGAATTTCTGCTGTACACACAACTTTTGTGCACTGAGGGTTGCCTCTGATCTTTCAGGGAAGCTACCTTGCCAAAATAAACAGGGCCAGGGGGAAAAACATGGACAAGACAATACCAATATTAAATGTGATTTCATTTTAATTTGATTCAATTTAATTCAGCTTATTTCAATTCATACATTGAATCACCAATGTTACATTACTTTCTCTTTTTTGGCCACATTAAAAGTGATAGTTTGTCAACTTTTGGAGAGGCACTGCATTTTACTGCAGCCTTAAACATGCACAATTCATTGGTTAAGTTGTTTGACTTTGCATTCATCTAAACACAACTTTTGGGAAGGGGAATGCATTATTAGACTGCACTTCACAAGAAAATGTGGATCAAAACATATTCTTTGGAAAATGTACAGATTAATGCAGAAGTGCAGTGGAAATTTGTGTCATTGAATGTAGCTCAGAATTGTTAACAGATCTAATTATCTTGAATGCATTTGGGTCAATATTAATGGGGGGGGATGACATTGCCATAGGTCTATACTATAAGCCACCCATCCAAACAGAGGAAATAGATGAACTTTTTGCTAGTCAGCTAATTAAGCAGGGGTGGGTTGCTGCCAGTTTTACTACCAGAAAAGTGAGATTATAAAAACCCAATCTAGCACAATACCAATGAAGAAGAAAAATAACAGCTCTCAAAAGAGACCAGCATGGCTGCATAAAGAAGTCTCTGATAAATTGAAAAACAAAAAGGATAAGTATAAAAAATGGAAAGAGGGCACATAACTAAGGCAGAATATCAGCAAATAGCCCATGCCTGTAAAGATGAAGTGAGGAAAGCTAAGGCTCACAATGAAGAAAGGTTTGCGACAAAAGTAAAAAATAAGTAAAAAGCTTCTTCCAACATGTTAAAAACAAGAAAAAATTCAAGGAAACAATTGGTTGATTGCTGGGAGAAAGTGGCAAGAAGGTGACAAGCAATAGGAAGAAAACAGAATTACTTAACTTGTTTTTTGCATGTGTCTTTAGACAAAGGGAAAAAAACAGTCCAACCTATCAAAAAACAGCACCACAAAAAACAGATTAGAATAGGGAAGAAAATGGTAAGTGAGCACCTGTCTACCCTAGACAAGTTCAAATCACCGGGACTGGGTGGATTACACCCCAAGGTTCTGAAGGAACTGGCAGACAAGATCCCAGAACCACTGAACAATATCTTTCAAAGATCCTGGACTACCGGGGAACTACCAGAGGACTGGAAAAGAGCGGATGTAGTTTCCATCTTCAAAAAAGGAATAAAATAGACCCAGAAAACTACAGACCAATCAGCCTGACCTCAATGCCAGGGAAGATTCTGGAAAAGATAATCAAGCAGCAATCAGCAAACTAAAAGCCAACAGAAGCTAACAAAATAATAACCAAAAGCCAACATGGGTTTGTCAAAAACAGATCATGCCAGACTAATCTTATTGCATTCTTTGACAAAATTCGTGGACCGGAGGAATGCTGTCGATATAATTTACTTGGACTTCAGTAAGACATTTGATAAAATAGACCATAACCTACTACTAGATAAAGTAGAAAAATGTGAGTTAGACAGCATCACCACCAGGTGGACTCATAACTGACTAATCAACCGCACTCAACGTGTAGTCCAGTGATGGGATACGACCGTTATGCCCTGGTACAGGCATACTGTTGCCTGCTGGGAGCACCAAGTACCATTCCGGTATGGTGCTCCGGAGTACCTAACCGCCCACTCACTCTCCTTACTGCTATTTGAGCTGATCAGGGCTTTCACGCAAGTGCACGAACCATACGATGCCTGCATGACACTCTGCCGAGCAGCTGGAGCATCGCGGGTGGTTAGTACGCATGCATGCGCTGTACGTGTGCTGTGCGCATTCACGTGTGGGACGCCATGACCCATTGCAGTGTAAAAATTGCAACGGAATCCAGAACTCACCACTGGTGTAGTCCTCAATGGAACTGCATCTACATAGAGGGGAGTATGAAGTGGAGTACCCCAAGGTTCTGTTTTAGGCCCAGTACTCTTCAACATCTTCATCAATGATTTGGACAAGGGGATAGATGGGAAACACATCAAATTTGCAGATGATACCAAGCTGGCAGGAATAGCCAACACTCCAGAAGGTAGGCTAAAGATACAGAAGGATCTTGACAAACTGGAACATTGGGCACTATCTAACAAAATGAAATTCAATGGTGAAAAGAGTAAGGTTCTACATTTAGGCAACAAAAACAAAATGCACAGGTACAGTATAGGTGGTACCTTGCTCAATAATAGTAACTGTGAGAGAGATCTTGGAGTCTTAGTGGACAACCATTTAAATTTGAGCCAGCAGTGTGCAGCAGCTGCCAAAAAAGCCAACACAGTTCTAGGCTGCATAAACAGAGGGATAGAATCAAGATCACGTGAAGTGTTAATACCACTTTATAATGCCTTGGTAAGGCCACACTTGGAATACTGCATTCAGTTTTGGTCGCCATGATGTAGAAAAGATGTGGAGACCCTAGAAAGAGTGCAGAGAAGAGCAACAAAAATGATTAGGGGACTGGAGACTAAAACATATGAAGAACGGTTGCAGGAACTGGGTATGTCTAGTTTAATAGAAAGAAGGACTAGGGGAGACAGAATAACAGTGTTCCTATATCTCAGGGGCAGCCATAAAAATGAGGGAGTCAAACTATTCTTCAAAGCACCCGAGGGCAGGACAAGAAGCAATGGGTGGAAACTAATCAAGAAGAGAAGCAACTTAAAACTAATGAGACATTTCCTGACAGTTTAATCAATGGAACAACTTGCGTCCAGAAGTTGTGAATGCTCTAACACTGGAAGTTTTAAAGATGTTGGATAACCATTTGTCTGAAGTGGTGTAGGGTTTCCTGCCTAAGCAGGTGGCTGGACTAGAAAACCTTCAAGGTCCCGTCCAACTCTGTTATTCTATTCTATTCTATTCTATTCTATTCTATTCTATTCTATTCTATTCTATTCTATTCTATTCTATTCTATTCTACTCTACTCTACTCTACTCTACTCTACTCTACTCTACTCTACTCTACTCTACTCTATTCTATTCTATTCCATTCCATTCCATTCCATTCCAGTCTATAAGAAAATATGTTTTACAGAATTATTACAGAAGCAGAGACTAGAAAATAAGGCAATGCCTGAACTGATCCAACAGCAGTGAGAGTTGCTATAAAGAAATATGGGAGATGGAAAGAAATCTTTCTTCCTATTTTCCTAGATTGCTCATCAGAGATATGGTGGTGTCGGGTTTTTTCTTTTAGTACTACAAATACTTTTTCAGGGTCTTTTGTCTGCCTAAGACTTTCTATTTATTTACCTTCAAAGAAAGTTTCTTCCCCAGACTGAAAAGGAATGGGTGCGTGTTGAGATCAGGGTCTTTGCGGAAGCAGTTGGGTTTGGCGTGATGCTGGTTATGCATGTGGTTCCATAGGCTCACCGGTATTCCCTGGAGAAGTACAGAAGAACAAACATGATTTCCATCTATTTGTGAATAATGCTGTATCCTATGTATTCCCCACTGGTTATCTACAAACCAAATAAAACAAAAACCAGCTGCACTTCTGTTGGTTTACACTTCCTTCCATCTAGCAGGAGTTGAATTGTGTACAGTGACAACGCTCTGACCTCCATCATTTTTGTGTAAACTAGCTTCATTTCTTCTCCTTCTTATTAAACATCAGAAAAGCTTTCATTCCAAGACTGACTATTGAAAATTCCAGTTTTGATGCTAAATGTGTTTGTGTGAAACAAAAATAGACGAGAAATTGACTAGATCAGGTGCCTATGGAGGAGTAATGGTATTCTATTTTCTTCACTACCAGTTCGGTGGAGGGAACACACATGTCTGGGCATGCACAGAAGATCCTTGATGACGTCTGAGTCTCCCAAACTGGTGCGAAATGGCAGCATACACCTCTTCTATGGAGCTAGACAGCAGTGAGGCAGAGGAACAGCTAGAGCCTGTTCCCAGTGTGTGCATGTGCAGAGCTGCCAGAAGAAAAGAACAACTCAGAAATCAGGGAAGACTTGGGAGTAAAGTCACAGGTGGAAGGTGATTGGCCCCTTCCATAGGAAATAAAAACGGAGCCAAAGGGGAGTGGGCTTTTGCAGGAAAGAATTTGTTTGTTCAGTCGTTAGATTTGTTTGAGGAGTGTGAAGATCTGTCCGTGAATCTCAGAGACTCTGTGCCCAGTCTTTCCTTGTACAGCACCTCATTTGGAAAATATTTACATGGCAGCTTCCATTACTTTCTCTTCAGTAGTGAAAAATCAAAGCCAGTATAGTGCAGTATTGTTAAAAATGATTCATAGCCATAAAATGTAGACTGACTATATTTCTCTTAACACCATCTCCCTTTTCTGTAAGGAAGCATTAATAATACTGTCAGTCTTACAGAGATATTGCAAAAAGATGATCTTATATGTTCAGCCTTTCAGTGCTTAAAGTGTTCTATATCAGTGTTCAATATCATTATCCTATTTTTCAAAACCCTAGAGACAGAAAATAACGATGGATAGGCAGACCCAATTTCAAATATATAAATAATCACATATCATCGCTTAAATTTTCATTCTCTTGGATGGATTCTGACCTTAAGAATGGCCATTATCACGAAATGAGCTACTCTGTTCCACTTGAGCTTTTCAAAGACTGACACATGGCCAAGATCATGCTGGAGAAAACCATACTGGATCTGGAAGTAAAAATCAACAAACATGACACATATGTATATAATTTCTCCACATTTTTCCTGCATGAATTAATTGGTAGAGGAGCATCATTAATCACCATCAATTAATGGTGATCAAAAAGAACCACAATTATATTGCCCATAGTGTGTGATTATACACTGTATATATAGGTACATGTCTGTGTGTATACATACACATACATACAATACATACATAAGACTTTATATGCTGTATGCTGCCAGCAAATACTATTACTTGCTGCCTTCCTTTCAAACATTTTAATTTCAGCAGACAAAAAGGATTAAGCAATATTATGCATATTCTGCAGTATAACCTGCTCAGATCCTGAAGCACTTTTCTTAATCTGTGTGTAGTTGAATTACTATGTCCAGATTCAACAGCTCAAAAAATTGAAAACCGAGATAAGTGCACAAGGTGTTAAATTACTAATGAAAACAATTATGTTGTTCTATATATGTTGAAGATTGTTCTACACTGCTATGCTGTGCAACACAAAATGGTTACCTGTCCAACAGTGAACATTGCTACTCCAAGAAGAAAAGGCATCCAGGATTTTCCAAAATACCAGATAGTAAACCAAGATGCAACGTCTAGTATGAAAGCATGCAGAAACATGAAAGCAAAAAAGCTGAATCTTGACTTCAAGAGCCCCATCTTCTTCACTGTTGCACGCAGTTCATGGAATTCCTTTACCAGCATTTCCTACAAGAAGCAATGACAGTTTTTTTACTTGCTTCAGAACATTAGAAGCCTTTTGGTAGACTAGACCAAAAGCCCATCTTGAGTTTTATGTATTAAACCTAAGGTTGGATTTGTTTCAGAATGAATCACTTGACCATGCAGCTTATGGGGTGAGTTAGGACCAGTTGCTCTCTCTCAGACCAAGCTGCAACACAGACTTGCTGGGATAAATTAAGGAGACCTCCATTTATGTCATCTGGAGGTTCAAATAGAAGTACATGATATAAATGCAATACATAATTAAATAATGGCCTATCATCTTAGTTCTGCAGCCCAAAGGTTTTTGGATTCTCACATGTGGGACCTAATATTTTCTCCTTCGAATGGTAACTAGAGTGCTTTCAAAAATTACTATGCATTCTTCTTTCAATGAAAAACAAAGGGAATGAAGTCAATAATCAAAGTTTTATTACAATGGTATCACTTGATGACCAGAAAATATTATCTAGGTCCGTGATGGCAAACCTATGGAACGTGTGCCACAGGTGGCATGCGGAGCCATTTGTCAGGGCATGTAAGGCGTTGCCCTGTCAGCTGACCAGCACACATGTGCATGCTGGCCAGCTGACTTCGGCCTTCTTTTGAGGCCATTTTTGCCCTCCGGAGGCTTCCCTGAAGCCTCCAAAGTGTGAAAAACTGGCCTTTCAGGCAAACCGGAAGTTCGGGAATGATGACTTCTGGTTTGTCTGTAGGGCTGATTTTTGATCCCCGGAGCCTTTAGGAGGCTTCTCTGAAGGCTCTGGAGGCCGAAAATTGGTCCTATGAACAAATCGGAAGTTCTGGTTTGCTTGTAGGTCCATTGTTTGCCCTCCGGAGCCTTCAGGGAAGACTCCTGAAGGCTCCGGAGGTCAAAAATCAGCCCTACAGACAAACCAGAAGTCACCATTCCTGAACTTCCAGGTTTCCCGTAGTTCTGTTTTTTGCCATCTGGAGGCTTCAGGGAAGCTCCCGAGGCCTCTAGAGGCTGGCCGCGGGGGGGGGGGAGGCTGTTTTCGCCCTCCTCAGGCTCCTAGAAAGCCTTTAATGCCTGGAGAAGGTGAAAAAACAGCAGCCAAAGTGGTGTGTATGTGTCTGTGTGTTGCTGATTGCGTGCATGCGAACATTTTGGGTGGGTGGTCACATGCATAGCATTATGGGTGTGGTACACCAGTGCAAGCCCCGCCTGTGCTCTCCCCGCTTTTGGCACAGCAGTCAAAAAACTTTGCCATCACTGATCTAGGTCATTGACTAAGTCAATGTCTCATCTGGAAAATGCTTTCCAATGTCATTACACTATGTCATTACACTAAATAGGATGGTTCTGCCCCAGGCACCTGATGGACCCTGAAAGGTTCCGGATGGAGCTTGGGACTTTTCCTGAATCCCTTCCTCACAACCGGACCGAAGCCCTAGTGGAAGCCGGGGATAGGGCTGCCGCTGGGGCTTTGGATCGTGTTGTGCCTTTGCGGCCTCTGACCTGGTGTCGATCCCAGATGGCTCCCTGGTTTACCGAGGAGCTCCTGGAGATGAAACGTCGGAAAAGACACCTAGAGAGTGGCTGGAGGGCCAGCCGGTCCGAATCTGATTGAACACTAGTAAGAATTCATATTAAATCCTACTTCCTGGCGATAGAAGCGGCAAAATGGCAATATTTTTCCGCTCTTATCGCGTCTGCAGATAACCGCCCAGCCACCCTGTTTAGGGTGACCCCTCCTAACTTAACCAAGGAACTGGGGAAGACCCCTTGCAGGGTAGGGCTGAAGAATTTGTTCAGTATCTGCAGGATAAAATCGCTCAGATCCGGACAGGCTTGGATTCTGACTGGGTAGATTCGGGCGAGCCGACAGGGATGAATCTTGAGGAGACAATCTGGGATGGGTTTGACCCTGTGACCCCCGAAGGCATGGACAGGATTATGGGGAGACTCAGTGCTGCCACTTGTGTGCTGGACCTGTGTCCCTCTTGGTTAGTTTCGGCTTCCCAGGAGATGACACGAGGCTGGCTCCAGGCAATTACCAACGCTTCATTGAGAGAGGGGTTCTTTCCCACTGCCTTGAAGGAGGCGGTGGTGAGGCCCCTCCTCAAGAAGCCTTCCCTGGACCCAGCTTCTTTAGCCAACTATCATCCAGTCTCCAACCTTCACTTTGTAGCAAAGGTTGTCGAGAGTGTGGTAGCACGTCAGCTTCTCCAGTACCTGGATGAAGCTGTCTACCTGGATCCGTTTCAGTCGGGTTTCAGGCCCGGGTACAGCACGGAGACGGCATTGGTCACGTTGGTCAATGATCTCTGGCGGGCCCGGGACAGGGGCTGTTCCTCTGTCCTGGTCCTATTAGACCTCTCGGCGGCTTTCGATACCATCGACCATGGTATCCTACTGCGACGACTCGGGGGGTTGGGAGTGGGGGGCACCGTTTTACGGTGGTTCTCCTCCTACCTGTCGGATCGGTCACAGTTTGTGTTGACTGGAGGGCAGAGATCAACCCCCAGGTGCGTCACTTGTGGGGTGCCCCAGGGGTCGGTTCTCTCACCCCTCCTGTTCAACATATACATGAAACTGCTGGGCGAGATCATCCATGGTTTTGGGGTACGGTATCATCAATATGCTGATGATACCCAACTTTTCATCTCTACCCCAAACCACCCAAACGATGCCCTCGATGTGATGTCCCGATGCCTGAAGGCTGTGTGGATCTGGATGGGGAGGAACAGGCTCAAGCTCAATCCCTCCAAGACTGAGTGGCTGTGGTTTCCGTCATTCCGATTTGTACATCTTGTTCCATCTTTGAGGATAGGGGGAGAAATTTTAGCCCCCTCAGAGAAGGCTCGCAATCTGGGAGTCCTCCTGGATATGCGGCTTAGTTTAGAAGAACACCTGACGGCCGTGACCAGGGGGGCCTTTTACCAGGTTCGCCTGGTACGTCAGTTGTGCCCCTTCCTGGATCGGGATGCTCTGTGCACAGTCACTCATGCCCTCGTCCTTTCTTGCCTGGACTACTGCAACGCTCTCTACATGGGGCTGCCCTTGAAGAGCACCCGGAGGCTTCAGCTGGTCCAGAATGCGGCCGCGTGGGTTGTCATGGGGGT
The DNA here is from genome assembly GCF_964273705.1 of Natrix helvetica. NCBI lineage: Eukaryota > Metazoa > Chordata > Lepidosauria > Squamata > Natricidae > Natrix > Natrix helvetica. The sequence continues at coordinate 118,792,927 of NC_138548.1, read as the reverse complement.
ACCTAGGTGCTCCCATGTTACACCCCTTTTAGGCGGCCTGCACTGGTTGCCGGTTGTTTTCCGGGTGCGATTCAAGGTATTAATTATGACCTTTAAAGCACTCCATGGCTTAGGCCCAGGGTACCTGCGAGACCACCTACTGCCACCAGTAGCCTCCCACCGTCCAGTACGATCCCACAGAGTTGGCCTCCTCAGGGTGCCGTCAGCCAGGCAGTGTCGGCTGGTGACCCCCAGGGGGAGAGCCTTCTCTGTGGGAGCGCCTTCCCTCTGTAATGAGCTCCCCCCAGAGCTTCGCATAATCCCTGACCTCCGGTCCTTCCGACGCGCCCTAAAAAGTTGGCTTTTCCAGCAAGCCGGCCTGGCCTGTTAATTTTAATTTTAACTTATTTTCAATGTATTGTTTTTTTAAAAAATTCGGTTTGTTTTTTTGGATATGGATTTAATCTTTTTTAACTTTTGGGATGTGTGTTTTTTAATGTTGTACACCGCCCTGAGTCCTTTTGGAGAAGGGCGGTATATAAATCCAAATAAACCAAACCAAACCAAACCAAACCAAACCAAACCCGCTTTTGGCACAGCAGTCAAAAAAGTTTTGCCATCACTGATCTAGGTCATTGACTAAGTCAATGTCTCATCTGGAAAATGCTTTCCAATGTCATTACACTATGTCATTACACTAAATAGGACATCCAGATCTTAAAAGAAAGAACCAAGCCATCAACATTTGGAGTTAATAATACTGCAGTAATAGTAAAAATCTTTAACAGGAATGAGGTACTGAAGAAATAGTATAAGAAAGAGATAGGGTTAAAAGATCCTAAGTGAAATTTATTAAATACAAAAGTGAGTGACTGTATGAAATAAATACATTGAGGTGGTTTGAGCAGTGAAAAAGAATGAATGAGGATCAACCTGTAGAAGCCAAGGGCAAGACTGAGAAAGTTGTGACTGGATATTCTTAAAATGAGAGAGAAGAAGTTAAAAGTGCAATAGATAATGAATGAAATGATAAATATACATAGATGAAGCAATTAAAGTTTGTTAGAATATCTCTTGATTGTCTATCTGTCTATCACATTTTTGGTGGCTGCTCGTCTTCACTTTCTAATAGAAAAATATGAAGAGATAAAGTGGATAGCATGAATGTAACCGAGATTTAACTGTCCATTTTCAATTTTTTTACGTTATATCTTTAATTCCTTTGATTTAATGTTCTTTATGCCACTTCATTTTGTATAATGTTATTTGCCCTGAAAGGAATTAGTGTGATGGGGATATATACATATGTTACTGTGAAAGACAGAAATTGGTGAATGTCGACATTCACCGGTGAATGTCAACACATACCAAATACGTAGGGTTAGGGTTAGGGTTAGGGTTAGGGTTAGGGTTAGGGTTAGGTATTTAGTGTAAGTCATAAATAAGTATACGTATTTGGTATGTGTTGACATTCACCGGTGAATGTCGACATTCACCAATTTCTGTCTTTCACAGTAACACATACACATACACAAAACCAAGCATTTAATAGTGAATGTCATACCATGTGCATGAATCATACAAGTGGCAAGAAAATAGGGGCAGTCAGGCATAACACAGGTTATGTAGATAGTAAACACAGGGTCAATCAAAATGGACTCAAATGTCTATACACCAATGCACAGAGTATGAGGAATAAACAGGGTGAATTAGAAATTCAAGTAAAAGAGGGCAGATACGATATTGTTGCCATTACAGAAACCGACAAATGGAACATACAGCTAGAAGGATTTAAATTATTTAAAAGAAATAGACCAAATAAAAGAGGAGGTGGAGTTGCACTATGTATAAGAAATAACTACAACTCTACAGAAATAGAACACAACAATGATGAGAACTATCTTGAATGCATTGTGTCAATATTAAAGGTTGGGGGGGGGATGACATTGCCATGGGTCTATACTACAGGCCACCCAACCAAGCAGAGGAAGTAGATGAACTTTTTGCTAGTCAGCTAACTAAGGTATGTAGGAAGCACACCACAATAGTAATGAGGGACTTTAACTAGCCTGACATCAACTGGGAAACAAACTCTGCACCAAGTGGAAGATCCAACAGGTTCCTAACAAACCTAGCAGACAACTTTGTTTCCGAAAAAGTAGAGAAGGGAACAAGGGAATCAGCCCTATTGGACTTAATTCTCACTAACAGAGAGGAAATGATAGAAGGTGTGGAAGCCACAGGAACCCTGGGGGCAAGTGACCATGCAATATTGGAATTCAACATTATGCAAACACAAGTAGTAGAACAAAGTCAAATTAGAGTCTTCGACTTTAAGAGAGCTAATTTCAATAAACTTAGAGAGATCTTGGGAAAAATTCCATGGATGAGAATCCTCAAGGGGAAAACAATTCAAGAAGCTTGGCAAATTTTGAAAAATGAGATTACAAAAGCCCAGTCTAGGACAATACCACAAAGAAGAAAAATAACAGCTCCCAAAAGAAACCAGCATGGCTGCATAAAGAACTCTCTGATAAATTGAAAGACAAAAAAGATAAGTATAAAAAGTGGAAAGAGGGGGACATAACTAAGGCAGAATATAAGTAAATAGCCCAAGCATGTAAAGATGAAGTGAGGAAAGCTAAGGCCAGAAGAAAGGCTTGCCACAAAATTAAAAAATAACAAAGAAAGTTTCTTCCAACATGTTAAAAACAAGAAAAAAGTTAAGGAAACAATTGGTCCATTGCTGGGAGAAAGAGGCAAAAACATGACAAGCAACAGGGAGAACGTAGAACTATTTAACTCATTTTTTGCATCTGTATTTACACAAAGGGATAAAATAGTCCAACTTATCAAAAACAGCACCACAAAAACCAGATTAGGAACACAAATTGAAATAGGGAAGAATATGGTAATGGAGCACCTGTCTCTACTCTAGATGAGTTCAAATCACCAGGACCGGATGGATTACACCCCAGGGTTCTGAAGGAACTGGCAGACGATATCTCAGAACCACTGAAATATATTTTTCAGAGATCCTGGAGCACTGGGGAACTACCAGAGGACTAGAAAAGAACTGATGTGGTTCCCATCTTCAAAAAAGGGGAAAAAATAGATCCAGGAAACCACAGACCTATCAGCCTGACCTCAATACCAGGAAAGATTCTATAAAAGATAATCAAGCAACGAATTATCGAACACCTAGAAGCAAACGAAGTAATAGCCAAAAGCCAACATTGGTTTGACAAAAACAGATCATGCCAGACTAATCTTATTGCATTCTTTAATAAAGTGACAAGATTAGTGGACCAGAGGAATGCATTGATATAGTTTACTTGGACTTCAGTAAGGCATTTGATAAGGTAGACCATAACCTACTACTAGATAAAGTAGAAGAATGTGGGTTAGACAGCATCACCACCAGATGGATTCGTAACTGGCTGACCAACCGCACTCAACGTGTAGTCCTCAATGGAACTGCATCTACATGGAGGGAAGTATGTAGTGGAGTACCTCAAGGCTCTGTTTTAGGCCCAGTACTCTTCAACATCTTCATCAATGATTTGGACAAGGGGATAGATGGGAAACTCATCAAATTTGCAGATGACACCAAGCTGGCAGGAATAGCCAACACTCCAGAAGATAGGCTAAAGATACAGAAGGATCTTGACAAACTGGAACATTAGGCACTATCTAATAAAATGAAATTCAATGGTGAAAAGAGTAAGGTTCTACATTTAGGCAACAAAAACAAAATGCACAGGTACAGTATAGGTGGCACCTTGCTCAGGAGTAGTAACTGTGGGAGGGATCTTGGAATCCTAGTGGACAACCATTTAAATTTGAGCCAGCAGTGTGCAGCAGCTGCCAAAAAAACCAACACAGTTCTAGGCTTCATAAACAGAGGGATAGAATCAAGATCACGTGAAGTGTTAATACCACTTTATAATGCCTTGGTAAGGCCACACTTCGAATACTGCATCCAGTTTTGGTCGCCATGATGTAGAAAAGATGTGGAGACCCTAGAAAGAGTGCAGAGAAGAGCAACAAAGATAATTAGGGCACTGGAGACTAAAACATATGAAGAACGGTTGCAGGAACTGGGTATGTTTAGCTTAAGAGAAAGAAGGACTAGGGGAGACATGATAGCATTGTTCCAATATCTCAGGGGTTGCCACAAAGAAGAGGGAGTCAAACTATTCTCCAAGGCACCTGAGGGCAGGACAAGAAGCAATGGGTGGAATCAAGGAGAGAAGCAACTTAGAACTGAGGAGAAAGTTCCTGACAGTTAGAACAATTAATCAGTGGAACAACTTGCCTCCAGAAGTAGTGAATGCCCCAACACTGGAAGTCTTTAAGAAGATGTTGGATAGCCATTAGTCTGAAACGGTATAGGGTTTCCTGCCTAGGCAGGGGGTTGGACTAGAAGACCTCCAAGGTCCCTTCCAACTCTGCTATTGTATTGTATGTACACCTAACTAACTAAAATAAAGGTTCTGCAAAAGGAATCCAACAGCTGAGATCACCCAATACTCACATTTTTTGTGGGCTCACAGCATGGTTGATCTGGGGCAAGCTCTCCAATTAGGAGGGAATTCAAATATTTCTTTACCAGATCCTCATCCTTGTGGAAAGCTGCAAAGGCATCCTAAACACACACATACAAATAAGATTAACATGGAGAAGACTATCTGGTTAACATGATGGAAATGCCAGTTAAGTTGGCTATGTGTTCTTTTTGGAAATAATGAAAAGTGTATTGTTGGTGATGCTTCTGAACTGGCTCTCTAGGAGGCCAACTCTATGACCTTGATTAATTTTGAAGACTAAAACTGTGCTACTGTAGTTTACTTGAAATGAAAATAAGGGAGGACCATCTTCCCCTGCAATAGTTGGACTTGGTGGGCTGCACAATCATATTTGCAAGGTTCTCTTATTATAGCCAGTCTTAATAAAATTTGTTTTATCCTTACTGTGGAATTGATTTCCTGATCTGGAATAAACATTCAAAATTTATACAACTCAACTCTATAGAGATCTTGAATTTTTTTCATTGCTTAAGGAATATTTTCAAGACAGGAAACAGGATACATATAGCCACAATCAATCGAAAACATGATTGACAAACAATAGAACATTGTACCATATCTTTCAAAAATCCTGGAGCATTGGCAAACTACCAGAGGACTGCAAAAAAAACAGATGTGTTTCCCATCTTCAAAAAAAGGGGGAAAAACAGACCCAGGAAATTACAGACCAATCAGCCTAACATCAATACCTGGGAAGATACTGAAAAAGATAATCAAAAAACAGATCTGCAAAGATCTAGAAACAAGTGAAGTAATAACTACAAGTCAGCACAGATTTATTAAAAACAGATCATGCCAAACAAATCTTATTTCATTCTTTTATACAGTGACTAAATTAGTAGACCAGCAAAATGTTGTGGACATAGTATACTTAGAGTTCAGCAAGGCATTCAACAAGGTAGACCACAACCTACTTTTTTTGATAGATAGCGTCACCGCCAGATGGATTCGTAACTGGCTTACAAACCATACTCAATGAGTAGTCCTTAATGGGTCTACGTCTACCTGGAGGGAAGTAAGCAGTGGGGTAGAACAAGATTCCATCTTAGGCCCAGTACTCTTCAATATCTTCATAAACAACTTGGATGAAGAAACAAAAGGGGAACTTATCAAATTTGCAGATTGATACTAAGTTAGCAGGAATAGCCAACTTCCTAGATGATAGGCTCAAGATCCAGATGGATCTTGATAGACTTGAACACTTGGCCCTAACTAACAAAATGAAATTCAATGTAGAGAAAAATAAAGTCTTACCACTAGGCAAGAAAAACCAAAAGTACACATAAAAATTGGGAGGAGCCAGGCTTAATAGCAGTAACTGGGAGAGACATCTTAGTGGCCAACCAATTAAATATGAGCCTATAATGTGCCAATGCAATCCTAAATTGCATTATCAGAGGGATTCAATCAAAATCAAATGAGGTACTAACGCCACTCTATAAAGCCTTAGTAAGACCACACCTAGAATACTGCATCCAGTTTTGGTCACCACACTATAAAAAATGTGGAGACTCTAGAAAGAGTGCAGAGAAGAGAAACAAAGATGATTAGGGGACTGGAGCCTAAACCATATGAAGAGTGATGATAGAACTGGACATGGCTAGTCTAGTGAACAGAAGGAACAGAGGAGACATAATAGCAGGGTTCCCATATTTGAGGAGCTGTCATAAAGAGGAGGGGGTAAACCTATTTTCTAAAGCACCTGAAGGCCAGACAAGGCATAATGGATGGAAACTGATCAAGGAGAGATTCAACCTAGAAATAAGGAGAAATTCAAGACTTTGATCTCATCCATCACTATTTTTACATTGGCAACAGATATAACTGCGCATGAATTGCACACTTATGTGCACATACATCACTCTGCAATATACCAATGTGTTCACAGAAGATTGCAAATGTTCTCAACTCCTGAATTTATATGAAATTTACTGATGACATTTTCACGATCTGTACCCATGAAAATCCCTCATTAAATTCTATCAGGATTTCAACACTTCAAATACTTCAATCCCATTATCAACATAAGCCTATAATGTGTCCAATAAGTCCACTTTTCTGAAAATAAACACATGATGGACACATAAACTACATAATAGACACATAAATGCCAGAAGCTTACAAATCACCATATCTACATGCTTCCAATTGCCATCCAGAATATATCATCAAATGCACAGTTTAAATTGAAATAGATCCTAAAAAACCTTCACCAGCAGATCAAAATTTGAGACAGCTGAATCTACATATAGCAAGAAGTATCAGGCTACCTCAGAAGGCCTTAACAAAAACAGTGGGGTTTTAACCCATCATGGTTATGTAATCTGCTTCAAGGAATCTTCATCTGATAATACCCCAGTTTTCCCTTTTCCTTTCCCATTCTCTTTCTTTCCCATTCCCACCTCCTAGGTCCATAAATTCCCATATTCATCCTTAATGAAGATATTCATGCAGTGAGTGCATAAAGATTCTTCCATTCAGAATAATTCTTTGTCATATAGCCACAAGTGTTATGATTTAATGGCAATGTAGACATTTTGATGATATCAGTGCTAGATTTGGTCTCAAGTATGCCATCAATGCCTGAATATCCCATAATAGATGGTGTAATTTAAAGAGAGCCTTCAGTCAGAAGTTAACTGGTATTTACCAGAAATGTCTAGAAGTGACAGAATGTCTCTAGAAAGTGTGATCCTTTTTCCCCTGCTGCAGATGCTTCCAAGATTGAAAGTCCTGATAGATATGCAAGAACACAGAAGATGTTTCTGGGCCTCAGCTACTGATCCTTGTACAATATGCAAGTTACAACAGGTACATAGAAAAAGTCAATCTCTGTTCTGATAATTCTTTATTTAGCTTATATTTATATTTTCTTCATACACTGAAGCAATAATGACATAGACTTATATATACATGTATGTGTGTGTATACAGGTGTGTGTGCATTTAAACATTTTATCAAAATGTTAATCAAATTCTGGGTCTATAACCTTTTGTATTATGATATGTACAATAGAGTCTACAGATTCTAAACTTAACTAGAATTCAGTCCTGAAAGACTTGTGGACTTCAACTCACAGAATTCCCCAGCCAGCAGGGTTGAACTTGAGGCTGGTTGAAGTCCACAAGTCTTAAAGTTGCCAAGGTTGGAGAGCCCTGACTTAGAAAGTTGCCAGTTCGTTCTTTCCAGTGGTGGGATTCCAAATCTTTTCCTACAACTTCTATGAGAACATGCTTCATGTGCAGCACGAATCCTGCAATACCTGGTAGAGGTCACACTTCTATGCTACCAATATTACTCATATATTCTCACTGAGAAAGTCTGCCAGACTGAATTTTGCTTAGGCAAAAGATAAGCTGTGTCCATGCTTTCTCACAATCACCAGGTCCTCAAACCTCAGCTGCACTTTGTCTAGATGTCAATAAAGTTATGTAACTTAACTGCAGTCAAACATTGACCCAACCTGGAAAAAAGAAAGCCTGCAAGTCACATCAACTTGTACATCTGTACATTAGCTGCCTACCTCCTGCCCTGTCCTTTTTCCAAACTTCTAAATTTTGGACAGATTTTGTTACTCAATACTACAAAATTGCCAAGCAATACAACCACCATCTGGAACTTCCTTACATTGTGTTAAAGTATTGGACTGTCCAACCCAGAATGCCTGTTCTGTAATGTCAGAATTCCCTTCAGCTTCAGACAAGAGAGATTCCTTTCCACCCATTCTGCTATTTGAGACCCTTGGAGAAAGAAACAACCTCAACCTGGAATGTGTGCACGCAAAGTAAGTGTTTTGTGCAGCCTTCTGGTCATTCCATGGCTGTCTTTCCCCTCAGCAAGGACTCACCGTGGCATCTTGTCCAGAATAGTGTCTGATGAGACGAGGCCCACCTGGATGCCGCAAATAGAACTGACTAACATCATAAACCTTTCGGTCGATGACCAGCCATCTCTCTTCCTTCAAGTCTCCATTGCCTGTGCGGAGGCCCACCTCCTCCCAGGTGAAGAGATGGGGAACCCCTGGCTCAAACTCTGGCTTTCCTGCACTGGCTCCTGACTGAGGGGGCATCCTGGCTGGAAGCACTGAGGGATGCTGCTCCACTGACTTCTGGACTGGTGTTTTTTTGCCTGTGGAAAGTGGAAGCAACTCTACCTCTTCATTCGGTTAAATGTTGCAGCCAACTTTATATACACCCCTATTAGCCACCCACACTGCAATTAACTGCTCCAGATGTACTCTTGCAAGGCTTCCTTCTCCTCCCCCTATCAAAGGCATCTCTTCTTTCAGATAACATAAAACTGGATAATATTAGAGTATCAAGTTGGATTAAAGAAGATATTATCGTTAAGGTTTTTTTTTTTTTAAAAAAAAACCAGAATAATAAAGAACTGTGTAAAATATTCTGGGTAAGAATTGAATAAGTTCCATTACAGTTCTCCATAGGAGTTTAGCAACCTCTTCACCAACAGTTTCTTTTAAAGGGCTTCCTTCTGTAAACACTAAAAAGCAGAAAAGCAGAGAATTGGGAAACCCATTCAGGAAGAGAAGCATTGCCCAAGCATTTGCACTGATTCCAAAACTCTAAATCTGTCTAGGCATGGAAATGCTACAACCATTCACTTCCAACTTCATTCCTGATATCAATGCATTTTCAATGTCAACATAGTTGTGAATTAAAGAAAAGAGGAGAGGAGAACATGGAACCAACTGTTTTCTTTTTTAAAAAAACAAAGTTTTTTTTTAAAAAGGTACATATTTTAACTTCTTTTTTAAACAAAGTGTTGTCTGGGTTTTTCCCCTTTACATCTTCTATTAGGCATAGTTCATTTTACATCATATTTTCATTTTACATTTCAGTCATCTTATTTTCATTCCATATTTTCCTGCTTAATTTAATTTCTTCTTAATATATAAACAATATCAATATTTGCCTCTCTAAATTAATCACATTTTACATATCATTTCTATATGTTTTTCTATTTTACAATTAATAACATATATCCTCAAATTTAATTTTATGTAATAAGCATTTCATTTAGTTAATTATCCACAAGTAATACTATTAATCTGTTTTCCTCACATCGTATTGGATATATACCATTGGCTATATTTGCCAAATTTCATTCTGTTTTACTAGTAAATCCTTCTCTTTCTTTCCCCCTTTCAACCATTTTCTCTTAGTCTCTCAGGAAATGCACTTCTCTTATACTTTCTTTTCTTCACCCATATATTTAGCTTTTTCTTTTTCTTAATCTTGAAATTTCTATATTTTTTTCTTTCCAATCTTTTTTCTCCTTTTTAATTCTGTTGTTTTAATACCTCTCTCCAGTTTCCCCACCATTTCCCCCCATTAATCCCACCTTTGCTCTTTAATGTTCCCTTTTGGGGGGCCACTTCCCCTTTGTGTCCTTTAAGTATATAGCTGTAAATCCGAGTATAATCATCTAAGTATTTTTCTTTTTCATTCTTTTTCTTCTATAGTGTCTTCTTGTTCCTCATTCAATCCCCTTTCTTTCTCCTTTTCTCCTTCTCCTTTTTCTAGGTGTTCCCTCTGAGTTTCCACTATTTTTTCCCATTTAACATTTCATGTGCATTTTTACTTTTACATTATTTACTTTTCTTCTTGCACCGAAACAGTAAATTCAATTCACAACTCTGTTGCAAAAACTAAGTCCTCCTTGTTATTTCACAACTTCAATGTATTTTTACATTGAAGGTTACAGCTGTATTTTCCCCTGTTATTTTCTATTAAATCTTGTAATATTCTCTTTTCACCAGTAGATGTCTCCCTCTCCGCTGTAGGCAATGTGTTTTACCTGTCAAAAGCTGTCAAAATTCATATTTATTTCACAAAAAATAGAAAAAGGTGAAAAAAGAAAGAAAGGAAATTTCCCCCGAGTTTTTTTAAATCATTTTTGATGTTTCCAAGTCCAAATTTGGGAATAAAAAGTCTTCTAGGGCTTTCTGTTTTAGTCTCCACCCTTTCTTTTTTTCCCTCTGTTAAATCCCCCATCTGTCAATAGCCACTAATTTCCACTTTTAAAAGAGACCACTTTAAAAGTTTAAAAGAAAAATTTAAAAGAGGTCTCTTTTAAATCCAAATTTAAAGTTTCTTTACCTTGGGTTGATCACTCTTTCATTCAGGTCCAACACTTTGTTTCAGCACCTCTCCTGCTCAAATGGCTTGATCCGGTTGCCCCAACTTTAAAGCAGCCATTAATGTGGCCGCTGCCACTGCCAGTTTGAAGAACTTTATCTCAGACCTTTCTGCCAGTTTCTCTTTGGTTGTCGAGATGTTTCTTCTTTTTCACCTGTCCCTCCAGAACAGTTTTGATCCGAAGGTCCCTGGTAGCGGATATCAATTGGGTTTTCGCAGAGCCCATCAGAGCTCCACTATTTCCCAACCATTCCCATTGTGGTGCTTCTGGCTTCCTAACCATCTGCCTTCTTGAAGCTTTGTGTTATGAATGCTTATTCCAACTAGCACAGCTAATAGACAGGGATTAAAAGAGCTGTAGTCTAAAATTTCTAGAAGGCTTCTAATATGTTGTGAACTTGTCTGAAAGTTTAATTTTAGATCCTGACTATCTCCCCATCTCAATCCTGTTCTGCTGCCTCATTGTGATGGTGGGGTGCAGAACTCCAGTATTTCTCAAATGAATGAACGAAGAATCCTGGGAGTACATAGGATTAGATTCTCCTACCAAAATCAACAAAAGTTTTGAATGTTGTCTCAGCTTACCAGTTCAATAAGGAGGTGCCCATATCAGGGAACAGTTGTGCAAAATACAGAAGGTAGATTATCATTTAGTAACAAGGACAAAGCAATAATTTCACACTTAGAGAACGCAATGGAAAATCACATGGATAGGTAAGGTAAGGTGATTGAGAAAATAATGATAGATACTGGGCACATCGAGTCAAACAATGAACATAATATGGAGACAGAGTGTACGCCTTGCAGACTACTTAGTTCTTATGAGGCAACTAATTTAAAGGATTATAAATATTTAGTTGCCACTCTTGTCATGCGGTGAAAGAAATTCCAAAGATGCAAAGATAGTTACAGTGGGAGCATGAAAGAAAGCCATCTGACAGTCCTGGAAACCATCTTTTACATTTGGACCTTCAGGCCTGCTTGAGCGTCAACTCTTTGAGCCAGGCACCCAGCTGGCATTTCTTCCTGCTGCTTCTTCACCTTCCACCAGGCTTGGGAAGGGGAGTAGATGGTTTTGACATAAATTGCCGAACCATCTCCAGTGGCTCCCTCCATGGTTTTCTTGTCTTCCTCCATCTTCCCTGAATGTTCACGCCACCTGGGTTCGGGTTGACACTGGGACTCAGGACCCTGTACAACACCCCAGAGTTTGGGGAAGCTGGTAGAGTTTTTAAAGGAGATTCTGGTTAATGTCAGGGTTCCAAGTAATACCCCCAATGAAAGAAGACTCCGAGGCTTGATTTTCCTCAATGTTCCATTTTATTAGAGATGTCATATTGGCACATCTGGGAAAACCCAAATCTGAAAATTTCCAGGTTTTCCCCACCCAAAGAAAGTTCAAATCCCTAGCCATCAACCACATGTCCATCACATGATCCAATCAGGCACCATCCAAAAATGGAAATGCCTCCCAGTCACCTCAACGCAGCTGCAGGACAAGGTGGCCTTGACTCTCTGAGAAAGAATGCTATTTTGACTATATCTCACCCACACTCCATACGATCCCCCCTCCCATTTTCCCACAGTAGAAAATGTGGCACACCTGAAAGCCCAAATGTAAAAGATGGCTTCCAGGTCTAACTGAACATATCCATATTTTTCGGAGTATAAGACACCCCAGAGTATAAGACACACCAAGGTTTTGAAGAGGCAATTTTTTAAAAAAAAGTTGGTAGGTAGGTAGAGGGATAGAGAGGGAGAGAAAGAGCAAGAAATATAGTAGGTAGGTAGGGAGAGAGAGTGAGTAGTTAGGTAGGTAGGTAGATATAGGGATAGAAAGAAAGAGAAAGAGAGAGAGAGAGAGAAATAGAGAGAAAAAAATACAGTAGGTAGATATGGAGAGAGAGAGATGGTGTAGGTAGGTAGGTAGGTAGAGGGATAGAGAGAAATTGAGAGAGAGAGAGAGAGAAATACAATAGAAAGGTAGGGAGAGAGAGAGTAGGTAGGTAAGTAGGTAGAGGGATAGAGAGAGAGAAATAAAGTAGGTAGGGAGAGAGACAGAGTAGGTAGGTAGGTAGATGTTTCCAGGTGTATTTATCCATGTGCTGGAGAAGGAAATTGCTGCCAATCTGCAGCACCTAAGACTCTGTTTCTGCTGGCACAGCACTTGATCAATGTAATTCTCATCAATCAGTTAAAGAGCTTTCCAAAAGGAAAAAAAAATCTCCCCAAAACGGCCCTTTTTAAAAAAAAAATAGGCATGAATAGCCTTGGGGGGGCTTGCAGAGTGCTCCGGGGGGGGGGGGCGCAAAAACAAGCCAAAAAGCGGCCCAGTTTTTTGTGAAAACGGGCCCAGTTTTTGTCAAAAAAAATTGCACGCATAGCCCTATAGAGGCTTACAGAGTGCTGCTGGGGGTGGAGGGCAAAAAACGGCCCATTTTTATCATTTCTGCTCTCCCCAGCCCCCAGGAGCTCTCTGAAAGCCTCCATAAGGGTATGCACGGCCATTTTGGTGAAGGGGCGGGGCTTCGGGAGGCAAAAACTGCTGTATTCGATGTATAACATGCACCCAGATTTTCAGCCTCTTTTTTGAGGGAAAAAGGTGTGTCTTATACCCTGAAAAATACGGTAATATGCAGACAGAATTTACATCTAGCAGACAACTTAGTTCTTATGAGGCAACTAATTTTAAGGATTATAAATATTTAGTTGCCACTCTTGTCATGCGGTGAAAGAAATTCCAAAGATGTAAAGATAGTTACAGTAGGAACATGAAAGAAAAGCAAGCATCAGTGTGGGAAATCTCAAAACGGTACAGAACAGAATGAACTCATTTAATATATGAGGCATCAGCTAACTGAAAGAGACTCGAATTGGATGCTTGCCCTTATAACAAGGAAAGAAACAACAAGGGCAGTTTCTTGGATACAATTCAGTCAATAACTGAATAAGGACGATTAGACTTCATAGACCACATTTTAAAATGATAGAGATCCAGTTTATGATCTAACCCTGATGCAGAAAAGGGGTCGGACAAGTTTTGTGGTGAACTTCAGTCCTTACATAAACTAGAAACTGGAAGTGTTACCTATAGTTGGGGACTAGAATGTCAAAATTGTATTTTGTTTTGAATTGTAATAACAAGGTGGGAAATATAACTGAACTATATCATCTAGAAAATAGTAATGAAGTACTGTAATAGTTCATCATTTTCTTTCAATCCAGTTATTTTTTTGAATTTCAAGTTCATGCTCATGTGTAATTTTCAAGCCAAGCTAAAGAGGAAAAATGGAATCGGCTATTTGCTGTCATCTCTTGAGAATATATCACCATTTTAAGGATAACATCAGAAACTGCTTGGAAGGCCCCTCATTGATAGAAAACAGGAACTATGGAATTAAATCAAAGAGGTTATAAAGAATATATGTAAAAGACACAGCCAACAACCAAGGAACAGAAGAAAGCAGGTGGGATATTCAAATTAGTTGTAGAAAATTATCAAGAAGAGAAATTGTTAAGAAGCCAAAGGCAAGAAAGATAAAGGCCTCAAGAAGCAATTTAATTAAGGATTTCAGAACGCTTTTAGAAAAGACAGCAAGCAGGAACACAATGACTTCTGTAAAAACATCAATGTTAATCTTGATTATGGAATTACAGCCAGAAAGCACAATATATATTGTGTGTGTGTGCGTGTGTGTGTGTGAAAGTAGTGGGATCCTACCAGTTTCGGCTGAACCATTGGTGGTTTGGCGGCCTGGGTCGCTGGAACTGGCAGCGACCCAGGTCGCCATGCTCCCAAACCGGCTGTCCAGGTGGTGCCATAGGCGCCGCTATCTTGTATTTCGCTTCTGTGCATGCAGAGAACAATTTTTATTGCACTGTGCATGCACACGCAATGCGCCCACGAGTGAACCGGCAGTAGTGCTTGTTGGAACTCATATATATATGTGTGTGTGTCTATGTGTCTGTGTGTGTACACACATATATACCAACACAAAAAATAGAAACACACAGAGAAAAATAAAGAAAGCATTTCAAAAGGTCATTGAACTCAGAAATTTCTAACACTAAATTGGTTTACCAGATTAGCAATTGATTCAAAAATGATTAAACAAAAAATAGGAGCTTACTGAAGTTTTGTGTACTAGCAATGGCAGCATCCACAATACTTCATAAGTTATTTCTTTATATATCAGAGCCTCAAGTAGTAGAAGTGATGACAGATCAGCGCTCCAATTGTTACTAAGTCAGGGGGTTAATGGTATTGATGGAATATCTACAGAAAAATGGGAACCAAAAGAAGAATCCATAAAGATTTTAACCGAACCCATCAGCAAATCTGGGGAACAACACAATGATTTAGAGATTGGAAGATGTAATTCCATGTATTGATATTAAAGAAAGGAGAGTTAAGTAAGTGAACAAACTATTGTACAATATTTTAAAATTCACATACTACAGATATAATGCTTAGGATTGTCAAATGCAGACGTCTACATCAGAGGGGGTATTCAGCAGGTTCTGACCAGTTCTAGAGAACCTGTAGTGGAAATTTTGAGTAGTTTGGAGAACTGGTAAATACCACCTCTAACTGGCCCCATCTGTCTCTCCCTCTTGAGTCCCAACTGATTGGGAGGGAATGGAGATTTTACAGCATCCTTCTCCTGCCACACTCACCCAGCCACGCCTACCAAGCCACACCCACAGAACCAGTATTAAAGATTTTTGAATCCCACCACTGGTCTACATGGCATGCCTAATGCTGACACTGAGGAGTATGACACGTAAGATTCTCCTGTGGGACAGCAGGTTGCACTTCAGTCTGAGGAAGCTTCAAGGATTCAATCGGTGAGGCTAATCAACATGATCAGGAGTTTTGCTGATCAATAGTCACTAGAAGCAGCTGTACCTGTTGTCAGACGGTGAGGCATTGCAATTGGAAAAACCATTCAGCCTCAGAGCACATGGTATGCAATGGCGAACAGAGCAATGGCATTCAGTGCCTCTCCTTGCATATCTTGAGTGCTCAAAGCCTTTCAAATAACTTTATCAAATTTCAAAAGAACGATAAAATACAAAATCACAATGGGGAAAAATAGAAGGGCTGGGGAAAAAGAAGAGAACATTTCTTAGAAAAATACAGAAAAGAAATCTATCAAAACTGACTTCTGATTTCCCCCCCCCCCCCCAGTACTGATAGAATATATACTATATCAGCCTTTTTCTTTAGGTTTAGCATAGCATAGTATAAATCTTTATTATGGTCAAAGACCAGCAATACACATTACTTTTTACAATATATTAAAATGTACTGACATTAAAATATAATTAAAAAGTATTGACGTTAAAAGTGGATAATAACATACATGTTTTCAAATTGTTCGGGTCACTCCCTGGTTTACCTGGGTGAAAAGCTGATAAGTATGGGAGTAAATACAATGATCCAGAAATTGTTAGAGATATGTCCAAATAATTGGTACAAGATGACAACTATACTTCTGTAACCATTTTTTTTCTTGTGGACATTGCAGCAACACAGAATTTTGCCACTGCATACGTGGTAGCCGGGTTTGTGCCCTGGAAGAGAAAGCCTACATAAAAATTGTCTGCTCTCCCTGGCAATCTCTCTAATAAGGGGAGAATATATGCAGACCTACAAACTCTGTATAGCTCACAGTATAATAGAACATGTGAGATATCTTCAACTTCTCCTTTACCACATATACAAACCCGTTCTGCTATTGGAGTTCTCTTATACCTGCCCTGGGGGAGTGCTGAAGGAAGAATGTTAAATCTGGCTCTGAAGAAAGCTATTCTTTGATATTTAGATATCTTCCCACACTCCTTGTTTGATTTTGTCCCTACTGTGGAGAGGCAACCTATTTAGTTCTTCTTGGAACTCCATATCCTTCATTTTATTGATTACTACTTGCTTTGCTTGGTCAAAGCCTAGAGACTTTTATAATACTGGTGAGAGCCCATAAGAGCCCAGCTTGTGATCAATTGCCTGTTTCCAGGGGGAGGCAAAGTTGTCAGTCAACACTAGTTGGGACAGTCCCTCTGGAAAGAAATGCATTTTAAGCCAATGAATGATCATCATCTTCCAGACTCTTACCTGAATTTGAGGCATGCCTGTCTCAATTTTTAACTGGGCATTTGGAATTCCTTTGGGTGCAGCTAAGGTGGCTCACAGGAATTTGGTTTGTAGCAAGTCTTTCTTTGCAAGGATTCCTGTTTGTGCCCCATATAGAATTTGTGCCAATGTTTTGGCCTCAAAAAGTTTTAAGGCAGCAAGTACTAACTGCCCTCCGCCTGTGTAAAAGAAGTGTTTAATTGCATTTGAGGACCTATTGGCTGCTTGCAATGTATGATTCAGGTGTGCCTTCCATGTCCCTTGCGAGTGGAAAACCATCGCAAGGTATCTAAATGTTCTAACCTGTTCCAAACTATGTCCTTCTATTTTCCAGGAGTATTGGCTAGGTCTTTTAGCAAAAACTAAAATTTTTGATTTATCAAAGTTAAGGACCAGCTTGTTTTGCCTACAATAGCCGAGTGTTGCCCTAATTGCTCTCTTCTACAGGAGTTTGTGAAATAATAGCGGCATCATCAGCATATAAGAGAATTAGAATTTTGTGTTGTGCTAGGTTAGGAGAATGGAGATCAGGGTTCTGTAAGAGATTGATCAGGGGATTGATATAGAAGTTAAAAAGGGAGGGGGACAGGATGCAACCCTGCCGTACCCCTTTTTGTACCCTTACTGGGCCGGTTAAACTCCCTTGGGGATTGCATCTCACTTTCAAGGTAGAATTGGCATACAATTTTTGTATGAGGAAGACGAGGCGTTTATTGATAGTGGTGCATTTTAATTTCTCCCAGAGGGTGGTCCTGGATATTGAATCAAAGGCCTGCTTAAAATCAAGGAAAGTCACAAAAAGAGAGGATTTTTTAATACATGTATTTTTGTACTAAATGGTGGAGTACCAAGATATGATCCACTGTAGATCTTCCTTCTCTAAAACCAGATTTTTTGTCTTTGATTATCCCACCTGAAATTAGCCAATCCTGAAGTTTATAGTTTAGGTGTTTGGCATACAGTTTACTAATAATACTCAGAAGACTAATAGGTCTATAATTGCCTGGGTCATTTCTATTACCTTTTTTTAAAAATTGGTATGATAATTGCTACTCCCCAATCTCTTGGCATATGGCCTGTTTTATCTATAAATGTAAACAGAGATCTAAAAGTGGAGCCCACCAACTTGTGTTCTTTTTGATTATTTCTGGCAGGACATTTATCAACACCAGGTGCCTTATTAGCCTTTAGGGCTCCGATCAACTGGGATATCTCTTCTGATGTAACAGGGGGCCAGTAAGGAGTTTGGTCCAAACTAGTTTGCCTCTCCTTGGTTACATAGTCAGGGTCTGAATAAAGCTCCCTACAATATTCTTCCCAGGCATGAATTGGTACCTGATTAGTTGGGGATAGGAGAGGTTTCCCCAATCCTCTGGTGATGTACCAAAAAAGGGATATATTTTTTGTCTTGAGTAACATAATTAGTCTATGCCAAGACTCATTCAGAGCCGCACTTTTCTTTTCTTTTAGAAGGGTCTTATATTGTGCTTTCAACTGCTTTAAGTAGTGAGTGTGATCCTCAAAAGGGGCATTTTACTTTTCCTGTACTCCATATTATATATCCTTTTTAGTTGCACACAATCTCTATCAAACCATTTTTTATTCTTTGAGACTGGCTTTTTGAAGCGAGCTAGTGTTCTGTTAGTGAGAACAGATTTCAAATTTGAAATTAAAGTTTCAAACCCTTCTAAGTAAGATCCTCCAAACTTATTCCTTAGTAGAGATGTACATAGCTCTATGGTTTCTGGAACTAACATCCATTTAGTAACTTCATTAGCATTTTTCTCATTCCATTTAATTTTTACCTGGGTATTTTGACTCTCTAACCTGGGGAGGTAGGCTGTGCCTGCCCTTAGAGATTTCTGGTGTAATGTGAGAGTAAGGAGTATTGCATCATGATTGCTTTCCAGTTGCAAGTCTACCTCCATCTCTGTAAGAACTTCAGGAGGTCATATGATATTATCCAGTAATCAACTGTGGATTTTCTTCCTGCTCCCATATAAGTATATTCTGCTGGGTAGTCGCCCCATGTGGACCCATTAAGGATACAAAGATTCAAATGTACAGTCATCTGTCTTACACACAAACCTGCCTGATTTGCTTTAGGATCTTTAAATTGTCTGGAATGCAGGGGTTCTCCTGTTACATTCTCATCATAGTGGGTCTTAAATTGATTAAATAATGCTTGATCATTTGGTCCCATTCTAGCGTTTAAGTCCCCCCTATAATTATTGCTGCTTTGGGGTATTTGTCTGAACAGCCAAGAATAAAATCTTCTATGCTGTCCCAAATCTTGTTGATCACATTATTCTTATTAAGTGGAGGAATATTAAAAATAGATATTAAAAAGCAAAATTTCCACCTGTTTAAATAAGAGTAAGGTATTCACAACCCATGGCTGGAAAGGTGGCAGTGATACACATTTAAATTGCAAGGGTGTATTAACTAATGTCACAATACCTCCTTTAGCTCTCCTCCCCCACCTTGCTTGGGATAGCCGGGATTGAGTTAACCCAATAACCATCTAACTGTATCTCTGCGGAGGCTCAGGTTTCCTGTAGGAAAAGGATGTCAAATTGTGATATGTAGTCAAAAAAGATGGAACAGACCAACCTGCTATATTCCAGATTATAAGGGGAAGTGGGTCATCTTTTGCAGCTCATCAGGAAACTTGATTTGTACAAAGGGAAGTTGTGTGGTTGTTGCCATGGAATGAGGTGTTGTCATGCACAGAATTGGTCTTTTTTAAAAGTAGGGGGGTCCCACCTAAGTCCTGTGTAAGACTCCTGAGGAATTTGTTCAGGGTAAGAGGTTTTAGCACCAGCTAACAGAGCTTGCCATTCCGATACCTCTTCTCTGGGTGTAGGGCAAGGAGTGGTTAGGTCATGCCTCATTCTTTGAGATGGTGGCTCTGACGTGGGTCGTCTCTCAGTTTCTTGATTTGGTGCTGAAGGTGTCATGGGATAGTCACACAGGGATGAGAGCATCTCCATCTCTACTGGGACATCTAATGGCCCCTTGGGGTTTTGGCTTCGATTTTCCATGATCTTGTGTTCATGCAATCCCTTGTCCTCTGGGGGAGATGTGAGAGGCTCAATTATTGGGGAGACCAGATCTATAAGCAGCTCTGCTGTGTCCATTGTGACTAATAAGGATTTCTTTAAATTTTTTAACTTGAATAATATATTAATAATAATAATAAATTTGAATTTATTAGCCGCTCCCTTTCCAGGCAGGACTCGGGGCGGCGTACAGTAAAACATATAAAACATAAAACATATGTACAAACACATAAACATACACATATACAAAGACATACATGCACGGAGGAGGTAATAAATTACATCACATTTAGACAGTTAAAAATCACCATTAAAATACCCCAATTATAATAACACAATTTAAAATTTAAAGAATTTAAAAGGACTGTCAGGAGGAATAAGAAAAAAATTACGGTTGAGCCAGGCCAGATAATCGAAAGAGGTGGGTCTTCAGCTGTACACGGAAGGAGCGGAGATCGGAAATAATCCTGATGTCATGGGGGAGGTCATTCCACAGGGCTGGGCCCATCACAGAGAAGGCTCTGCTCCTGGGTGTCGCCCCCCGACACTGTTTAGCGGACGGCACCCGAAGAAGTCCCTCTCTGTGTGAGCGGATTGGTCATAGGGATGTATGGGGCAGGATGCGATCCTGCATGTAACTAGGTCCTGTGCCATGAAGCGCTTTAAAGATCATAATCAAAACCTTGAAATGCACTCGGTAGACTACAGGAAGCCAGTGCAGCTCACGCAGGAGAGGTGTTACAGGGGAGTATCTAGTCCTCCCTATAATCACCCGCGCGGCCGCGTTCTGGACCAACTGCAGTCTCCGAGTGCATCTCAAGGGAAGCCCCATGTAGAGAGCATTGCAGTGGTCCAGGCGAGACGTCACTAGCGCATGGGTGACTGTGCGTAGGGCATCCCGGTCCAATAAGGGGCGCAATTGGCGCATCAGGCGAACCTGATGGAACGCCCCCCTTGCCACGGCTGTTACATGGTCATCCATGGACAGCCGGGCATCCAGGAGGATGCCCAAATTGCGCACCTGTTCCATGGGGGCCAGTTGCACGCCCCCGATGGCCAGAGATGGAAGCAACTGGTTGAACCGGGAGGCCGGAAGCCACAGCCACTCCGTCTTGGAAGGGTTGAGTTTTAGTCGGTTGCCATCCATCCAGACCCGTGCGGCCTCCAAACACCGGGACATCATTTCAACGGCCTCATTGGGGTGGTCCGGGGTGGAAATGTATAGCTGAGTATCATCAGCATACAGATGATATCCCACCCCAAAACCACGGATGATCTCGCCCAGCGGTTTCATGTATGTGTTGAACAGGAGAGGCGAGAGCACCGACCCCTGTGGCACCCCACATGTGAGGGGGCTCCGGGTCGATCTCTGCTCCCCTGCCAACACACATTGCGTCCGGCCAGAGAGGTAGGAGCCAAACCACCGTAAAACGGTGCCCCTGACTCCCAGCCCCTCTAGCCGGTGCAACAGGATACCATGGTCGATGGTATCGAACGCCGCCGAGAGATCTAATAGGACCAAGATAGAGGAACAACCCCTATCTCTGGCCCTCCAGAGATCATCAACCAATGCGACCAAGGCCGTCTCCGTGCTGTGCCCGGGTCGGAAGCCGGACTGGCGCGGGTCTAGATAATCATTCTCCTCCAGGTGACGTGGGAACTGTTGAGCCACCACACTCTCTACAACCTTCGCTAAAAAAGGAAGGTTGGAGACTGGATGATAATTGACTAGATCCGTTGGGTCCAGGGAAGGCTTCTTGAGCAGGGGCCTCACAACCGCCTCTTTCAAGGCGGCCAGCAGGAACCCCTCACCCAACGAAGCATTCACTAGGCCCAGGAGCCAGTCGCGCGTAACCTCCCAGGATGCCAGTACAAGCCAGGAGGGACACGGGTCCAATAAACATGTGGTAGGTCGCAGACATCCACGCAACCTGTCCAAATCCTCGATGGCAACCGAGTCAAACTCCTCCCAAAGTGGTCCCTCAAGACTCGCCACGGGCGTCTCAACTGGACCACTGAAAGGGGCCCATCCCATCCGGATTTGAGCGACTTTGTCCTGTAGATATTTCCCAAACTCCTCTGCTCTGCCCTGTAAAGGGGCTTCCCGCGGTCTCTCAAACAAGAGGGAGCGAGTCACCCGAAACAGGGCGGCGGGGCGGTTATCTGAGGACGCAATAAGAGCAGCGCAATATTGACGTTTGGCCGCTCTTAATGCCACAAGGTACGTCCTCAAATAGGCTCGTGCCTGTGCTCGGTCAAATTCGGAACGGGAGGATCTCCAACGACTCTCTAGGCGTCTCTTGTGGCGTTTCATCACCCTTAGCTCCTCGGTGAACCAAGGGGACAGGGTGGTTCGTCGCCGCAGAAGAGGCCGCAAAGGCGCCACCCGGTCTAGGGCCCCGGTAGTCGCACTATTCCATGCGTCTACCAGGTCCTCCACTCGGGGGCGGGTCAGGTCCACAGGAGGTGGCCCAAGCTCCGTCTGGAACCTATCTGGTTCCATCAGGCACTTAGGGCGGAACCATCTAATACCTTCCGGTTCCGCCTCCCCGCAGCGGGGGGTAGCACCGGGGAAGTCAAGCCGGAGAAGTGAGTGATCTGACCATGACAGGGGAATAATAGTTGGATCCCCTATTCCCAGATCACTCGTCCACTGGCCAGAGACAAAGACAAGGTCCAGCGTGTGGCCTCCCTCGTGAGTAGGGCCCTGAATTAATTGGGTCAGGTCCATGGCTGTCATGGAAGCCATGAACTCCCGAACCCCCTCAGACACTTCTCCCATCGACGGCAGATTAAAATCCCCCATCACTAAAAGTTTGGGGGTCTCAACCGCCACCGATGAGATCAGCTCGAGGAGTTCGGGCAGGGCCGCTGATGTATAGCGAGGAGCCAGGTATACTATCAGCAGGCCCAACTGCCTCCCTGGGCCCCATCTCATGACAAGGGACTCACACCCGGATGTCTGTGGCACAGTGAACTCTCTCGGCTCCAAGTCTTCCCGGATAATCACTGCTACCCCACCGCCCCTTCCCTGGGCCCGAGGCTGGTGAAATGCTCGATAACCTGGCGGGCACATTTCCACGAGGGGTAAGCCTCCCTCGTGGCCCAACCAGGTCTCAGTTATTCCTGCGAGGTCCGGCTCCCCCTCCAAAATTAGATCGTGGATGAGGGGGGCCTTATTGACAACGGACCTCGCATTGCATAACAGCAGTCTCAGGCCTTGGGTCTGTAGATCCTGACCACCTAGTATGCAGGGGTTGGTACAAACGACCGGGTATGACCAAAAGCCCCGGTCTCCCAACCGACTACGCGCTCTTGATCTGTCCTCGCACCTGCCCCTCCCCACGACCGTTGGTATCAAAGAGCCCTGCGCAGGAATGCTATCTTCCCTCTCCTCCCCCACTCCGCTCCCTCCTCCTTCGACCACACCTAGATGCCTGGCTCTCCCATCCCTCCTGACCTGTTCCCCCCCATCCCTGGAACCCCTTACAATTTTTAAAAAGCAATTAATTAAAAAACCCCTCAATGTGCGCTTCCTCCACCTATCTGGGTTAATGAACCCGTCCTCAAGGTGGGCCCTCGAAAGGGCAGGAGGCCATAACTGCGAGAGGGGGGATTCTCGTAGCTGTAGCAGGTCTAGCCTCGTGTATAACATATTGGACAGGGCCAAGTTCATCAAGTGGGAGCTGTAGATGTTAATATGCATCGGCAGCCGCAATTCCCACTAAGGGGATGGTCCTGGCAAGGGGATAGTCCAGGCAAGGGGATAGGCTGATGAAGATAGTCCACATCTGGATGGAAATGATGGCTGATGGAAATAAAATAAAATAGCCAGCTGGTGGATAAAAGACTGCAGCTAAGAAGTAGTTCGTAATAGGCGGTAGGTCGTAATAGGCGGTAGGGCAGATAGCCCATAATAAGTAGGTGGTAAATGAGTGGGGGGGGTAGTGGTGAGCACAGCAAAGCACTGGGTCTGACCTTCTGCATGGGCCTCTGATGTTCCAAAGCCTCCGTTCCATGGCCTGCCATAGTTGTAAATAGTCCTCCATCCATTTGGCCACCCATAGTCGTTGTTATTGGGCCTGGGAGGGCTGCATCGGCCTCCCTGCGGCCTCCCTGCAGCCCTTCCACCGATCTTTCCGCTCTCTACTTCCTCCGGCGCCTCAGGCCTCACTCTCCTTCCCTTCTTCCCTTCGGCGCCTCGGATCTCTCGGGCCTCCCTCGGGCCTCACACTCCTTCCCACGGCCCTCTCGCCGGTCTAGAATCACAATCGCCGGCCAATTTGGAGCTCAGCGTCCCCTAGATCATAATTCGGGCCGCTCGGCTCTCCTGGGTTGCCCCCATCTTTCTGAATGTCTCCAGCCAAAATCCGCCCAGTCAAACAGACCACTGCCGCCGTCCTCCAACCTCCTCCAGCCTTCTCCGCCCCCTCCGAACATATTGTCTTGTTCTTTCCTTGGGAGAGCACCAAAAGCATTAATGAGACCAGTTTCTGTGCTGTTAAGTATCTCTTCACCGGACAAGGCTGGTTGACTCCCACTGCCTTTCTCTCCCTTTCCCAAGGTTGAAAATGAGGAAGAGGCAGCCACCTTGGGAGCTTGCATGTTAACAATTAACGGAGTAACCTTTCCTCACCGAAGAGTCTGATGAAGGAGGCTAAATGTGCCTTCATCTTGAATAACATCTGTGGTATGGTGGGCTGTTTAAAACACAGGAGAATCCGCTTTCAATTTGGGGCCTCAGGGAGCCACTCCACAGCACGGAGATCAATCAGACCCTTGTGACAGTGAAGAAGCTGGGGAATTTAGTATTGTACTTCTGGTATTCCAACATCCGTAATTGAGTCTGTTCATATGAATTCTAAAAGCAATCCATTGTGTTTGTAGTAAGTAATGTGATTGTTTTTTTATTTTTTATTTTTACACAAACATAAAACAGACCTAGACACACAAAATACATAAAAATCATCCTCCAGTTACATACAATATGTCGATTGGTTGCAAAGCTTTTTACTTCCTCACAATAGTCCCCACTTGCAATTTACACAAATTCTCATATCACCACTCCAATATATACATACATACATACATACATACATACATACATACATACATACATATAAACAATTGTTATATTGAATATATACATTCATTTGACTATAACTCTTATTACATCCTTTTATATAAAATATTCTAAATTTATAGTAAATCTATATTATGGCATTTCATTACATCCTCCTAAAATCACCCAATAATATCACATCTTTATATCATATTCTATATAAAAATTGTTTATATTTAATAACAAAGCTTTTAAGCATCCTCTCCATAGTCCTCACTTACAATTTGCATAAAGTTTCATATTATCAATCTGGTGTATATATGCACTATTATCACTCCATTTTATACATAATACTCTAAATTTAACTAAATTTAACTTAATTTTTATTATGACCTTTCATTACATGATCCTGTGTCCTTCCAACATAGTGCAATCTTATATCTCTTGCCATTTGTAGTATTAGTGTTCTGATTGCTTTCATGGTAAGTCTTATATGGACTTCTCTTAGCAACTTGTTGCTCATTGCATATTCTGTAAAAGTTCAAAACTCTCCATATGTTCCTTCCATCAGCTTGCCTTTGGTTATCACCGATGCTTCTGCCAAAATTTCTCTCATTATTTCTGTCAAACTTTCTCCCTTTTCTTCTTCTATATTTTGAGGTCTGAGATAGAGTTCCAATCTGTCGATCTCCCCTTTCCATATTCCACCCTTGCCATTTCCAACCATGCTCAGTTTACTGTCAATATCAACAATTTTCTTATCTCTTTGTTCATCCTTTTCTTCAATTTTTAGAACTCTGTCCTCAACTTTCATAAGTATCCTCAAATTTTCAATCTATTTTCCCTGTTCTGTGCTCTATATTCTCCATTCTCAATATTCTCTGTTGTTACTAGTATTTTTTGAATTTCTAGCATAATCATTTGCAATATTAATGTTTCTTTTTCATGTTGCACCATTCTTTCAACTTATAAACACTGTCACTCTAACACCCAAGGCTTTTTGTTAAATTTCAAGCAAGTTCATTATAATCTTTCAAATCAAGGCTTTCTCTTCACTCCAGTCCAGCTACTGATAGTACTCCAGAAGAGCACCTGTATAAACAACCTGTGCTCTTCCCACTATCACTTTCAATAAACAAGCTCAGAAGCCTTGAGATATAAGTCAAATGTTCAAAGAGAAAAGAGAAAAACAATGTTTCCAAACCTCCAACCTCTAAGTGGCAGTGTTAGATCTTTTTCCTCTGCTTTTACATCCTCCTTTGTATTCCAAACTTAAGGAGAAAAGTTCTTTTAAAAAATAATCCAATCAAGTATTGTAAAAAAAAAAAGAAATTCTTAATCCATAAATATGAAAAAAGAATGAAAAATAGAAGAAGAAAAATTATCCAATCCAATTTTAAAAATAGAAAACATTTGCAAAAATTCCATCCATAAAAATTTAAAATTAAAAAAAGATAACACACTAAGTTTAATTCTTGCTTAATCTCATTGCTTACTATTTTCTGTCTTCAATTTTAATTTAACTTTTGGGTTTCTTGGGTGATCTCTTCTCTAATAACAAAATTTATCTCACCAATTTGACACACTTTCTCCCCTGCTTTCCTTCCATTCTGGAGCTGTCCCAACTTCAGCAGCTTCAATGGCTGCTTCTCTGTCACTGGAAAAAAGAGCTTCTCCTGGATCAATCAGAGACTTTGCGATGTCCCTGAGATCAGCAGGATGTGTCCTTCTCTATCACCATCTCTACAGGACGGTTTAGGTCCAAAAGGACCGTCCAGCGGCAGAAATATTGACGCAGAAATATCGATGGGAATCTTGAAGCTCCAAGATCACATGTCGCCTCATCATGACGTCAGCCCGCCCCCCTTAAGCAATGTGATTGTTGTAATTGGGGGGGGGGGAAGAGATGGTTTCCTGACTTCTCGAGAGACTTGTCTATTAATACATTTCCCTGTCATTGCCTTATCTGGGGAGGGACTGTTTTTCTGAGTGGATTGCCACTTTTTATCCAAATCTTTAACTGTTTCTCTGGCTCTTTGCTCTTTTTCCTCTTTCTTATCCTGCGTATGGGAGTTAACAAAGTCTTCTGTAAGAACGTTAGTTGGGGTGCCTGGGGCCCGATATTGTACTTGAAGAAAAACAGCTAAGTCTTTTTTCGATGTCTCTAAATTGTGTTGGATGGCAATTAGTTTTTCGAATATTGAAATGACTGTTTGTGCTGTGAGAAGGCATCGCTTTGCCATAAACTCCATTGAATTTTCCCAAGGTAAACTCTCCATATTCTGAATTATCTGGTTGTTCTTTGCCTTTTTAGCCTTTAACTCAGACTCCATACAGGATGTAATTGGACTAGTTGTTTGTGAGAACAGCTGGCTTTCAATTTGTCCTGCCCCCCCCCCCCCCAAGATAAGGAAAGTCTAGTAACTGCTGTTTTGCCAAATCTTTTTGCAGGTCCCATTCTAATCTCTCCAGATTGTTGGAAATGGGGAGGAGGTTAGTTTTACTTACATATCTCTTGCCAACAAAGTGCTCCTCAATTCTTTTTTTTTTTTTCCTGTTTTCACTGTAGGAAGAGATCCCGGGCTGGTGCCATGGCGCTTCTATCTTTTCCCCATGCCTTTTTAATCCACAGCAGCAACAAAAACTTTTGTCTGGGTTATGGTCTACACTGTTATCTCCACTGAAAAATGTTAATAAAATAAAAAGGATCCAATGGGTGTACTAAAAATTGATAAAATAAAATAAATCCAGGAGGCACTACTGCAAACACGCTCCAGCTGCACCAGCTGCAGCTCTGCCCCTCTAGGTTTCAATACATAAAAGCTATATAACAATAATACAATACAAACACCTTTTTATTTCTCTCTCTTCCCCCATTCTCTCCCTCTCATCTGGGGCAAAACATTACATGGAAAGGGAGATGCCAGAAATTCAAGCTAGTTTCAGAAAAATTTGAGGAACAAAAGACACTATTTTTGAAGTATTCTGGACAACTGAGAATATCAAAGAGTAATAAAAAATAAATCAACATGTGCTTCGTTGTTTATTATGTTAGCCAGCTATGAGATGTGCTTAGAAAAATGGGAATCCCACAATATCTGGTTGTTCTGATATGTGATAAGGAACATATACACAGGACCAGGAAATTACAGTCCAGATAAAACATGTCAAAACAATCAGTGAAGCGGTGAAATCCAAAACTGATGTCAGTTCCTCTGAGAGACAGTATAGCCCCCTTCATTCATCCAGGATAAATTCCTTTCTTGTGAGCAGTTTAATCTGTCACAATATATTGGGGACTGCAAAGGATTATCTGGGAGACCATTTGACCACAAAGGTCTCCATCCTACCCAGGGACTATCTCTCCATGAACTACATTTTTATGAGCTCCCATAAATGAGTCACAATTTAACATCACATGTTTCACCGTAGCAATTATCTTCACTCACCCCAGGGTGCATGTACTTGTCTCTATAATATGCTTTGCATCAAAGTCCAATTTCAACCTCATTCTTTTCATAATAATAGAGTTGGAAGCGACCTTGGAGGTCTTCTAGTCCAACCCTCCGCTCAAGTAGGAAACCCTATATCATTTCAGACAAATGGTTGTTCTATCTTTTCTTCAAAGCGCACGCTCAGCAAACTGGTTGTTAAGCCAGTAGGATCCCTCCCCTGACAATAAGGTATTCAGAAAAGAAGCAGTTTAAAGATTAATTCTTTAGATCAAGTCTATTTGAAAAAAATGGAGGATTTATCCTTTGGTTCTAAGTTATTCACTTCTTTTTGGTTTAACAGGTTAGCAGCACCTCTTAGTAGCAAGTAGAGGGTGAACTGTGGAAGCACAATAAGCAATAAAGGAAACAAATCTGAAAGAAAGATTTTAATTCATTCCACCCTCCCTTGCAAAAGGTCTCCTTTGGAAAGATGTTCTATGTTGGGGATTATGAGGAAAAATATTGCTACATCTATAGGATCTTTTATTTCTACTTTTTCTTGGATAAACACACAACATGGTGGAGATATGAGAACATTAATAAAAATGAATTTGGTAAGGCTGGTCAACCAGATGTCACTTCTAATGTGTGTTTGTCCCATCAGTTATTCTGCAAAACATTTAATATAAAATGGTTTATTAGGATTTGGGGAATGAAAGCAGTTTTCCCAGGACAAGTTTCAAGACAATGATCCAGTTTTTAGGAGCACATTCTCACCATCTTATAACAGAACCTTCATGGGCAAAAGGCTCACTTTGTGTTTCCAGCAGAAGGTTTAAGTCACCACAGCAGCTGCAGATTAATGCTAGCCCTAGTACAAAACATTTCAGCATTGACCATCCATTGAACCTGCACAAAGATTTGATACAGAACAGGAAGAATGGGAAGTAATATTCTCAGAAATAATTAGGTTTTCTTAAGAGTGCCTTGGTTTTTTTCATTCATTGGGTTTAGTTGTGGAGAAATGGGCTGTGTTAGTAAAGAGAGACAATATGGAGAGGAAGGCATTGGGTATCCATGTTTCTTCTTGGAAAAAGGAAAGAATGGGAACTACTCTAGCGAGAACAGAATAAACTGGAATAAAACAGGCAGCTCTTGCTCCCAAAGTGAGAGTGCTAAAGAGGTTCACCAAAACTCAGCCCCCTGGCTCTCTCCCACTCATAAATGATGAAACCCAGAGGTGATCAACTCCTGATGTCTCTGCTAAAGAAGGAGAAAACAATACAATACAATGCAATACAATAGTAGAGTTGGAAGGGACCTTGGAGGTCTTCTAGTCCAACCCCCTGCCTAGGCAGGAAACCCTATACCGTTTCAGACAAATGGCTATCCAACTTCTTCTTAAAGACTTCCACTGTTGGGGCATTCACAACTTCTGGAGGCAAGCTGTTCCACTGATTAATTGTTCTAACTGTCAGGAAATTTCTCCTCAGTTCTAAGTTGCTTCTCTCCTTGATTAGTTTCCACCCATTGCTTCTTGTTCTGTCCTCAGGTGCCTTGGAGAATAGTTTGACTCCCTCTTCTTTGTGGCAACCCTTGAGATATTGGAACAATGCTATCATGTCTCCCCTAGTCCTCCTTTCTCTTAAGCTCAACATACCCAGTTCCTGCAACCGTTCTTCATATGTTTTAGTCTCCAGTCCCCTAATCATCTTTGTTGCTCTTCTCTGCACTCTTTCTAGAGTCTCCACATCTTTTTTACATCGTGGCGACCAGAACTGAATGCAGTATTCCAAGTGTGGCCTTACCAAGGCATTATAAAGTGGTATTAACACTTCACGTGATCTTGATTCTATCCCTCTGTTGATGCAGCCAATTTTCAAAATGCCATCAGAGGCATAGATTTGTCATGCAGTGAAGAGATACTTAATAATTAAATGGCTCAGAATTGAATCTGCGTAGCATGAAAAACAAATCAGGATAATAAACATAAACTATCCTGTGACAAGCCTTACAATGATCTGGGACAGACTTGATGAGTGTTATGGTTCAGCAGAAGCAGTAGAAAATGCACTATTCAAAAGACTTCCCAAAAATTGCTAACAGAGCCTATCAAAAACTTAAGGAACTTAATGACTTACTGATGGAACTTCAAGTAGCTAAGTTGGAAGGGGAGTTGCCAGGACTTGCATTCCTTGACACAGCCAGAGTTGTCAACCCTATTGCACAAAAATTACCCCATAACTTACAGAAGCAGTGGATCACACAGGACTCCAAATATAAAAGAAAGTACAATGTACTATTCATCCCCTTCTCTGTTTTTGTGGACTTTGTATGCTGCTACTAAGTCAAGTCAGTAGATAGGAAAACATGCCTGAATTTACCAACTCTTATTGAATGCAACCAGGTTCCTAACCATAGATCTAAAATCCCTACATCAAATGCACAATCCATCACCCATATTTGAACTGCATAGCACACCTGATATCAGAGCCCGATCCACAGACTTAGATAATCTTGCTCCTAGGAAGAGATATCTTATAAATCCACAAAGCAAGAACTCAGATCAGTGGTTCCCACAATGCTCCATACGTCCAGAAATTAGTCCTAGGATGGGTCATTATAGGAGATGTCTGTTTAGAAAGTGACCACAAACCAACCTTGGTTAACAACATGTTTACTGTCAGGGGAAAATATTTCACCCTGAACTAGATGAGGCTTAGACCACGGCTTTTCCAAACAGGCATATCTTCCATAAGCGAAAAATAAAATAAAATCCCGGAAACATATTCTAATTAAAAAACAAACTTTTAATACAAAAATAAGAAATAAGGAAATAAAACAAATCTATCTAATTGTTACATTTTGGCAGAAGCAGTTTGTCTCCCAGCTTCCTGGCAGACGGACAAAGATCAAAAAGGAAGAAGTCTCTGGAATGTGTGATGTATATAAACATGTTAAGCATGCGCAATAAATCATTGCTGATAAAGCTTATGACCTGCGCAGTAACTCATCAGTAATTATTCAGTTCAGTTCGGCTAGCAAACATTTAACGCAGTGACATTTACAAACTCATTAGAGAATGAACATTTAGAAATGATGGCGCAATCAATCAGAATGGAGCTGGAAGAAACTTTGGAAGTCTTCCAATCCAGTCCCTGCTCAAGCAGGAGACCCTATACCACTTAAGACAAGTGACTGTCCAGTAAAACTTGAATGATGTAGGCCATACCAAAGGAAGTAATTAAAGGCTATTATAATACAAAGAAAAGAAGTGTCATAACTACAATAAATATTAAGGTATACTTTCAAAATGCCAATTAAAAATTCAAAAACTTCTGAGAACTGATAATGTCTACAGACCTTTCAATCTGTCAGCTAATCAACCTGTTTTCTCCTTTATGTGTTCAAGCTAAAACAAGTTGAAAGAATGAGCTGTTACAATTTATCACGCAATCTCATGCTTGAGGCTTTGTACAATTGCTTTGCAACCTTTAGGATAGGAAGTTGGCTAATGTAATTCTCAATAGAAACAACTATTACTTATTTGTTTAATCTCCCAGGAGATTACAAATACCGTATTTTACAGAGTGTAAGTATAAGACGCACCAAGGTTTTGAAGAGGCAAATTAAAAAAAAAGTTTTTGCACTCTGGAAACCTCCCAAAAACGGCCCGTTTTTCATGAAAACGGGTCCGGTTTTTTCCCCCCAAAAAGGGCATTAGGAAGCTTATAGAGTACTCCTGGGGGCTAGGGGGAGCAAACTCGAGCAAAAAAAACATCCCATTTTTTGCTCATTTCTGCCCTCCCCAGCCTCCATGAGCTCTCTGAAAGCCTCCTACAAGCTATGGACAGCCATTTTGGTGAAGGGGACAGGGTTTCAAGAGATAAAAAAAATGCTGTGTTCTGTGTATGACACACCCAGATTTTCAGCCTCTTTTTTGAGGGAAAAAGGTGCATCTTCTACTCTGAAAAATACGGTAGTTATGATTTGACCAAGGATACAAAGATCATAGTTAGATCTTCTGATTGGTTATTACACCCTACTCCTATTTTTCAGCCCAAAAAACTCTCAGTGAAATAACTGTGAAATCACTGTGTTTCATCTGACAGTTAAGGTGTTGGCATAGAAACCAGGAGATGGTGACTTCTAGTCCCACTTTAGGAAAGCCGGCTGGATGACTTTGAGTCAGTCACTTTTTTTAGTCCAACTCAGCTCCCAGGGTGGTGGTTGTGGGAAAAATAGGAGGAAGAAAGAGTCGTATATGTGTTCACTGCTCTATTTATGAAAAAACAGTAAAAGTGAGATTTAAAAAATCTAAAATAAATCTTGTTGAAGAACTCACTTTTGAGACCATGAGAACTCACAAACAGATTCACCTTTAGACATGATGGAATCTCTGATTTGGGTAGATGATGGCCTGAAAACAAATTTTAAAAAATGACCTTCTGACAATGTACCTTGCCTAGCTATATTTAGTATAAGACTTTGCAGCTGATAAACCTCCTCTCCACCTCAAGTTTGAATATTTTAGAGTAACAGCAGCACTCTGTTAATAAGTTAGGATGAAACAGGATGTAGAACATCCCTTAATCAAAGTATTTTTAACTAAATTTCAAAGTATTTTTTGTGTACTTTTATTAAATTAATTCCAAAATTTCAGGAATCGAGACACAGGACATAGCAAAAGGGTAAGAGAAGAGAAATAAATTCTAAAAGAAAACAAGAGAGCCAGTTTGGTGTAGTGGTTAAGGTATCAGGCTAGAAAGCTGGGATCTATGTTAGGCACAAGCCAGCTGAGTGACCTTCAGCCAGTCGCTCCCTCTCAGTCCTATATTGAGTGGGTTCAGAAGAAGACATGCTTTTTTCTTGATTATTTTAGCTGGAAGGAATTCAAACAAAGTAAAACTATTGGTTTCTGTTTAAGATCCAAAACCAAATTTAACGTTATAATTATGTGGGTTTGTAACTGCTCTGCTTTCTGTTCTTCTGTTCGAAAATGCAGACAAAGAACTTCCAAGGGGGCTGGTGTTACAACCCTCCACCTTTCTTTCTTCCTTTTCTTTTAGGAAAAAAATATCCCAATTTGACCATCAGTATTATTTACGTTCTCAAAATTTCTTTGTCTTTTCCAGGTTTAATTTATAGTTGTGGGTGAGATAATTTCTCTTACCAGGTCTCCGCCTGTTCCAAACTTACTTTGACAAAAAGGCCAGCATCTTGTCAGCCATGAAGGTTGCCGCCCCAACTCTGATTCATAGGCAAATCCCTAACCCACAAGAGATGTGTTGCTTTTCTCAGGGTTTGATGAGATGCTGCCCTTCTTCGCCCCCACCTCCAGTAGGGGTTCTGATTCAAAGGAATCTTCGGAGATGGTTTGTCAGGCAGGGTTCATGTGAGACTCTTAGGAGCCCACATCTCCCACATCTGTGCAGCTGGAGAACCTCCTGTCCAGGAAACAGACTCATTCTTAATAGCTCCCACCTTTGTCAATGGGCCATTAAAAAAGCCTGGGCCAGTTTATTCTACATAACAAAGATCCCTCCCCTTCAGCTCCAGGGTGATGGGATTAAGGCATAAAAGTATTAGCCCTTTACCATCTCACCACAAGGCACCTAGGAAAAAGCAATGCTCAACCAAACTTGGACTCAAAGCACAACCTAAAGAGTTGCCCCTGCATGGCCCCATGGGAGGCTGACAACCAATCAGAATACATTTCTTGCACAGGAACAGGAAACAGGGAGATGAGGCCAGATGGAGAGTATAAAGCCCTTCTTCCTCTTTTCTTCTTCACCCAACATCTTGGAAGCATGTGATCCCCCTTTTCTGTTCAGGAGCTCAAGCTATATGATCCTGTCCATCATTAAACCATCTTTCCAAGCAGCCTCCATGTTTCCAGTGTCTTTTTCCCCACTTGGAACTGAACCCAGAATGACATTTCTTCCAACAATGTTATGTAAAAGACAACCATCTTTGGTACATTGAATAATCTTTGGCAGTAGTGCATGGGTGCATATTCCCAAAACAATTAGGAAAGGACAGCCAAAGGCAAGAAAATTGAAATGTAAAGATTATCAATTGGAATCAAAGGCATATAGATTTACAGATAGACACAAACTTAGCATTTAATGCAAATTTTTCTGAACATGAGAATTGGGAAAAGGTACATGCCAATACTGAATTTTTTAATGCCTGTTAATCTCCAATAAATGAACATTCAATCACATTCAATAGAAATCCGAGAGTAGCTGAGGCTCTGAGTATAGCTCAGAGGAATGTTTGGACAGTGAGATTCCAGTGAAACAGGAACATTTTATTCCAAGGAGGTCTGTAAGAGCAAACAAAGGTTTTCCTCCGGAAAGATTCACAGGTGATGCGGTAAAAGTATGTAGGATTTTTTATGAGCCACAAAATTACTAGGAAGTATTAAATTTACCTCTGGCAGAACAGAAAAAATGGAAAGCTGGATCCATTGCATTTGTAACTCGAGGTTTACAAATAGAAGGCACAAGGTCCTGGTTATGAGCGTGATCAACCAGGAACAGTGCATAAATTTAACAAAGCCATATATGGGTTAAAACAAGAAATTGGAAATGATGTTTAGATGCCAGTTTGAAAAAAAAAAAGGGGGGGGTTCAGAAGCAGTGAAGCAGATCCATGTTTGTATACTAAAAATTGTGAAGGCAAAAGTTATATATTGTTAGCATTTGTGGATGATAATTGTTACATAGCAAAAGAACAATCACAAATCTACTCATTTGCAAAATAGCTTGAAAAGGAATTTCAGTAAAAGAGTCTAGGAGAAATAAAGAACTATTTAGGAGTGGAAATAAAGAAATTAGAAGAAGGAGGGTATATTGCCATACTAGTTTGGACTGTAACCCCAGATTTTCACCTTCAAACATGCTGCCCTGTTGAAAGGAAAGATGGCCATAATTGCAAACAAAAAAAGTGTATGTGAAGGTGATACATACAAATTGCAGAATGATCAATAATCCTTTTACAGGTTTTCTTCCAGTTGTGCCATCATTCTTAAAAGGTTAAGTAGTCATTAAGGTGATAAACCTGAGAGAGAGGAAAGCATTGAGAAATCATCTTCATGAGGCTGAGTTTCTCAACCTGCACGATCAAGATTTCTGGACATTGCTGGTTTCTTTCACAACACTTTGCACAATTGTGTTTTATCTACCTAGCAACTTATTCTGAGCTGCTACTTTACAAGTTTACAAAAATGGGAATCCCAGAACATCTCACTGTTTTTATGAGAGAAGCTTATATACTGGTCAAGAAGGCTCAACATGAACAGAACAGGCTGGCCCTAAAGGAGTGCAACAAGGCTCTTTACTCTCCCCTTATTTATTCAACTCGTATATTAAATATATATTAAGAGAAGCTGATTTGGAAGAAGAAGTATGTGGCTGTAAAAACTGAAGGCACAAGCATCAATAATCTGGCATAAGCTGATGACGCTGTCCTAACAACTGAAAAGGCAGAGGATCTGCAAGCTCTAATAATAAAAGCCGAGTAGTACAATGGAAAAAAGCGAGACTAAAACACAATATAAAGAAGACCAAAAGAATGGCAACAAACAGAAGAACCAGTCTTAGAACTGACAATGAAGATATTGAAGACATTTTCTGTCTTTTAGAATCAAGCATCAACACTATAAGAACAAGTGATCAATAAATAAGGCTTTTCAGTAAGGCTTTTGATAAGGTAGACCATAACCTACTACTAGATAAAGTAGAAGAATGTGGGTTAGACAGCATCACCACCAGATGGATTGGTAACTGGCTGACCAACCGCACTCAACGTGTAGTTCTCAATGGAACTGCATCTACATGGAGGGAAGTATGCAGTGGAGTACCCCAAGGCTCTGTTTTAGGCCCAGTACTCTTCAACATCTTCATCAATGATTTGGATGAGGGAATAAATGGGGAACTCATCAAATTTGCAGATGATACCAAGCTGGCAGGAATAGCCAATACTCCAGAAGATAGGCTTAAGATACAGAAGGATCTTGACAAACTTGAACATTGGGCACTATCTAATAAAATGAAATTCAATGGTGAAAAGAGTAAGGTTCTACATTTAGGCAACAAAAACGGAATGCACAGGTACAGTATAGGTGATACCTTACTCAGTAGTAGTAACTGTGAAAGGGATCTTGGAGTCCTAGTGGACAACCATTTAAATATGAGCCAGCAGTGTGCAGCAGCTGCCAAAAAAGCCAACACAGTTCTAGGCTGCATCAACAGAGGGATAGAATCAAGATCACGTGAAGTGTTAATACCACTTTATAATGCCTTGGTAAGGCCACACTTGGAATACTGCATTCAGTTCTGGTCGCCACGATGTAAAAAAGATGTGGAGACTCTAGAAAGAGTGCAGAGAAGAGCAACAAAGATGATTAGGGGACTGGAGACTAAAACATATGAAGAACGGTTGCAGGAACTGGGTATGTTTAGCTTAAGAGAAAGAAGGACTAGGGGAGACATGATAGCATTATTCCAATATCTCAGAGGTTGCCACAAAGAAGAGGGAGTCAAACTATTCTCCAAAGCACCTGAGGGTAGAACAAGAAGCAATGGGTGGAAACTAATCAAGGAGAGAAGCAACTTAGAACTGAGGAGAAATTTCCTGACAGTGAGAACAATTAATCAGTGGAACAGCTTGCCTCCAGAAGTTGTGAATGCCCCAACACTGGAAGTCTTTAAGAAGATGTTGGATAGCTATTTGTCTGAAACGGTATAGGGTTTCCTGCCTAGGCAGGGGGTTGGACTAGAAGACCTCCAAGGTCCCTTCCAACTCTACTATTGTATTGTAAATATTCCACAGACTAGCACTTAGTAGAGCATGAAAAGAAAAAAAAATGTAAAAGCTGAGCTAGTTGCTGCCTCACCGTGGATGACTCTGCTTAACTGTTAAAAAAAGCCTCTTAAAAAGCGCCCTCTACTATGAGGCAGGAGAACTGCATGCCTCCTCTAGTCTGACTTTAGGCATTTTATGCTCACTCGAGCAGAGTTAAGCAAGAGTTGAAAGCCTAAAAATTCCTGACGTAGTTGAGGAAGCAGTTCTCCTGCCTCATAGTAGAGGGTGCTTTTTTAGAGGCTTTTTTTAACGGTTAAGCAGAGTCATCCACGGAAGCCAGGCAAAGAGCCATGCTGTAGCAGGCACACTTTCCTCCAGCCTCTTTCTTTTGGAAGGCTCGGATCGGCTCCCCTCTGGCTTCTCTGCCTCTCCTCTTACCCCAGCCTGCCAGCAGGAGGTGAATGGGTAGGCTTTATTGCATTCCAGGCATTTCCCACCCAGACAGCAGGCTGCATTTGCAATGGTGGAGGTGTTTGGGGAAGGCAGCAGGGGAATGGGGGAGATGGCAGAGGAGCTGGTTTCAACCCACTGAAAAAGATACCCAATCCAACTTTTGTGTGTGTGTGTCTGTGTGTTTGTTTGAGAGTGAGTGAGAGAGGGAAGGGGGTAGGAGAGATAGTCCAATCCAACTTCTGTGAGTGTGTGTGTGTGTGTGTGTGTGTGTGTGTTTGAGAGAGGGGGAGGAAGGGGGAGAGAAACATGCTGTCATTTTAAATCAGAACTGAGCATGCCTGGCTGTGGAATTCTGGGAGTTGAAGTCCATAAGTCTAAAAATATTTGAAACCCACCACTGTGTCAGTGCCTCACCAGCCATAAACCTTGCCGCACGTCACTGGGTTAGGTTAGGTTAAGTTAGGTTAGGTTAGATTAGGTTAGGCTAGGCTAGGCTAGGCTAGGTTAGGTTAAGTTAGGAAGAAGAAATTTAAAAAAAGTATTTCTAAAAAGGAAGTAAGAAATCCATGTCTGGCATCATATTTACCCTTACACACATCTTAGTGGAGGGGTGTCAAACTTGCAGCCCATGGGCTAGATACATCACACACTGGCCACATGCACCCCCAGTTTAGCAAATGGAGAAAAGTTGTGATGCGTCACGTAACAACAACGTGATGACACAAATTTGACACCCCTGTCTTAGTGCAATGTAGAAGTTAAAAAAGAAGCAACAGCAAGAAAAAGGAATATAGTTTTATCACGAAAAGTGAAAGATTTGCAGCTGCAAATTAAGTATTAACTTCTTATATTAATTCACTTGACTGAGGCGATCCATTGAACAGTAACAGCTTTATTTCATCAACTTCAATACACTAACAAGAACGGAATGAAGAACTCTGGTTTGACAGCTATTTATATGGTAGCTGTCAAACTGGCAACCAATCAGCACATCGTTAGCTCCCCCTGGTGATGCATACATGACCCAGCCAATCCTGGAATCCGCAGATTAACACTTTGCAGATGCCTTGGTTCAGACACAATACCTCTTTTCCACAAGTTTGCGCAGGCGTAGTCAGATAAACATGCCGGACATCTCCGGATTCACTCAGAGCGATGCAACACCTGCGTTGGCAATTGTGGCGGAGACAAATGCTGTAGTCTCCTTCAGCCCCCAGTGCCATGCAGCCGAATTATCGAGGAGTCTATGTAATGGTTCTGCTACAGAAGCTTTGTGTGGTAGAAACATTGCATAGAAATTAGGAGCCCCCAAAAAGCTTGCAATTCAAGCTTTGATCGTGGGGTTGGAGCTTGATGTATAGCCTCAACTTTGCTAGGCATGGGATGGATCCCCTCACTGTGTATTAAAAATCCCAACAATTCAACAGAAGAAACTCCCAGGTGGCATTTAGAATGCTTAAGCTTAAGACCTGCGGACCTAAATCTTAATGGGACGTTCCGCACTTTGACGATGAGATCTGCCCTGCTGGTGTCCGCAATCAACACATCATCAAAGTACGGAACCACCCCATCCAGTCCTTGGAGCAAGCGTTCCATAAGACTTTGAAATATTCCTGGAGCGACAGAAACTCCAAATTGCAGCCTAGTGCAACGGAAAGCCCCTTTGTGAGTAACAATAGTTTGGGCATCAGCAGAGGCCAGATCCACAGGCAACTGCTGATAAGCCTGGGCCATATCTAATTTGGCAAAAATGCACGTATGTCCCAGCGAGTGCAATAGGTGTTGCACTACAGGAACAGGGTATGGGTGTGAATTCAGCACCTTATTTATGGTCGACCTATAGTCTCTGCATATACGAATGGACCCATCAGCCTTAATTGGGGTAATGATAGGGGTCTCCCATTGCGAATAGTCAACCGGTTCAAGGATCCCTTGAGCTACCAATTTATCGATTTCAGCCTCGACCTTGGATATCAGGGCAAATGGAATCCTTCTGGGCTTCAATCTTATTGGGGAGACATTGGGGTCTAGATTCAGAGAGATAGGTTTGCCCTTGTAGTGACCTAAGGTATCATCAAATACAGCAGCAAATTCAACAGTTAAAGTTTCAAAGTCATTCGCGCTGGACACAGAGTTCATGCTGTCAATGGACAGTCCAAGGAGCTGGAACCAGTCGAGACCTAGCAGTGTAGCCAGCAGTTTGGCTACTATAACAAGGGAAAGCCATGCTCTAAGGGACTTGTATTCTATGAGGACAGAAGCTAGTCCCAAAATGGGAATTAAGTTCCCTTAATAGTCGCAGCAGGTAGAGGCTTGGAGTTGATCATTGGAAATCGACAGTATTAATTGTTGTAGGGACGGCCAGGAAATTATAGAGTTTGTGGAGTCAGCGTCAATCTCCATTCGGTAAGGTCTCCCCTCAATGCAAACAGTAATGAAATTTTTTTGTGAAGTCATTGCTGGTTCGGCAGCTGATTGTACAACTCAGTCATCATTAACCTCGTCACTATTCGCAGCAGAGCAGTTAGGAGTAAAAGAGTGTGGAGGCTTGGTGAATCGTTTGCCAGTAACCCGGTCACCTTGACGAATTTGATCAGACAAATTTGTGTGGCAAACCACAGCAATGTGACCTAGGCGGCCACAACGCCTGCATACAGCTTGTTTAAACTGACAGGTGGAACAGAGGTGTTTGCCCCCGCAACTCAAGCAGCCATCACCCTGTTTTTTGGCGGGCTCGCTCCTGAGGTAAAATTTGAATTGAACATGGCCAATTTGCTCAAAATCATCAGAGTCATAATTGTCCTGTCCTATTTGTTGGGTAACCAAGGAAGATAAAAATGGTGGAGTAGCCCCATTATTTCTAGTATGAATCTGAGTCATAGACTTCTCAGGCAGCTCCGCGGCTCTAGCCTCATCTACAGCGGTAACCTAATATCCTTAACCCCACATACAAATTGC
Source organism: Natrix helvetica (assembly GCF_964273705.1). Taxonomy (NCBI): domain Eukaryota; kingdom Metazoa; phylum Chordata; class Lepidosauria; order Squamata; family Natricidae; genus Natrix; species Natrix helvetica. The sequence goes on along the minus strand of NC_138548.1, from coordinate 118,752,288 downwards.
TCCAACAGAGCATCATCCAGTTCTTTGAATTTACAAGGAATCGCCTCATGTCACAGGTGGCCATATATTGGCAGATTGACTCATCCTCCCGCTGTAGACACTGTCTGAAAGCATGTCTTCATGCTATTTTAGATGGAGCAGGGGAGTAATGGTGTTTTTAATTAGACATTAGGACATCCCATGGAACGGTGTTTACAGACATTGGAGCTGACAGTGCTCTGGCCATACTTAAAATTTCAGGTCCACTAGCACTGAGGAAAAAAACCCTCTTTCTGTCTTCTGACACCTCAGCAAAGTCATGTGCCAGCAAGAAACATTAGAACCGCTCCAAAAAAGCCTCCCACGACTCCTTCTGAGTGGAGAAGGGGACGAAACTCAGAATAGCAGACATTCTGTATTAGAAGATCACTATTCTTATGACAGGATACACTGCATGGATGTTTCCCTACTCCTCGTCGCCAGTATTAAGTTCTTATATTAATTCACTTGACTGAGGCGATCCATTGAACAGTAACAGCTTTATTTCATCAACTTCAATACACTAACAAGAACGGAATGAAGAACTCGCCACCTGCTGCACGCCTTACAGTGACATCCTGCCCTGCAGAGCAGTAGTTGGACTGAGAACCCCCCGGATGCCTCCTGTGGAACAGGCTGATGTCATAGACTTTCCTATCAATCACCAGCCAGCGCTCTCATGACAGGCTTTCTGCGCAGCCCGATCTCTTCCCAGTAAATTGGCAAACATGTTTTGAAGTCTCTCCGTGGAGGCTCTATTCTGACTGATTTCATTAAGAAGCAAGATCTCCCCACTTCTTTAGCCCTGCAATCACCAGATGCAATTCAATCACATACCAATCTGTGATTCTATCTGAAGTTAAGCTCTTCGTGAATGTCATTATTATTTATTTTGTATGTTCTCACCACAGAGGGACGATGCACACACTTTCTAGAAAAGTGAAAAGTCTGGGATGGAGAAGAGTGAAAGAAATCCAGATCTGTGGGGCGAGGTGTGTCTGTAAAGCTTGACCTCTCCAACTGGTAGTGATGGGATACTGCAACCATCATAAATATGAGTTGGTTCTCAAGCATCTGAATGTAAATCAAATGACCATTGTTAGATATTAGCAACTGTTATAATGGTTTTCACCAAGGTCCTCTGTTCCGGCGGAAACAGAGATTCAATCTCATTGGTCAAAGGGTCTGACAGCTCCCTATAAAAGGGCTGTTGCCAGACTGAACCTTCGCTGGATTGTATATACTTGTTCTGTTACAATAAAGAGCTGTTGTTGCCAAAGCCTGAGTGTGCCTTTCCATTACCCAATCTAACACTGGCGATGAAGGTGGGATTGGAAGGCAACTAGGCGAACCAAAAAGAGCATAGCAATCCAGCAAGTAAATCCAGCCCAGAGCTCAGCGCGGCTTCGAGCAGCCATTTTTGAGAGGCAAACTCAAAATGCCTTCAGAACACAAAATGGTCATGCACGCCCCACCGACTCCGTACAACCCAATCACCAAGCACTGGGAATCATATATGCTGAGGTTTGACTGCTTCCTCGAAGCCAACGACCTCATGGGCCTTTCTGAAGGCCGCAATAAGAACATGTTCCTGGGTTACTGTGGACGGGAAATGTTCGAAACAGCCAAAGACCTATCAGAGCCAATGCCGCTCCAATCAGTCGATTGGTCAGTGCTCCAATAGATGCTGAGGACACATTACGCTCACAAGCCATCTAAGCACGTCCGCCAGCACAAATTTAATATTCGCAATCAGAAGGAAGGCGAATCGATCAATGAGTATGTTGTGGCGCTAAGAAAGGCAGCAGCGTACTGTGAGTTCAGAGACCTAAACGAACTCATACTTGACCGCATCATATGCAGTATGTGGGACATTAATTTACAGAGGAGATTACTTGCCAAATCTAATCTCACTCTACAAATTGCCTTGGACGAAGCCAGGGCATCTGAATCTGCCGTTAAGTCTACAGAAACCATGCAGCACCAAAGCACTCCTCAAGACGCGTGGAAGAGCACACGCATACATCGCAAGGCTACAGAGGCCAAGTGCCCAGAAAGTGAAGATGACAGCTGCTGCATGAGCAGTAGCCGCACCAAGCTGGTGCGCAAATTCAAACGGCATTTCCCACCTTGCACAAGCTGCGGAGACCATGCCAGATCATTTTGCCATTTCCGTGATGCCATCTGCCAGCGCTGCGAGTGAAAGGGGCACATCACCAAGGTTTGCAGAAGTGAGCACCCCACAACGACCTGGCAGCCCAGAAGCCAACCTAACCACCAGCAGAGGCCCAACCAAGGGGCATGGCAGCTGCCACCATGGCGCTCAGAGGGCAACACCAGAGTCACCTACCACACATCAATCAGCCAAGTCCGCACAAGGTGGCCAAAAAAGCTGAAGATCACAGCCCTCATTGAGGGCTCTCCATGCAAGATGGAGATCGACACGGGGTGATCACGGGGTTACCCCTAGCCTGAAGAAACAGCATCTACATGCCCCTGACATCCGCCTTCGCGATTACCAGGGGAACCAAGTCCCCATCGTGGGCCAGGGCATCTTCCGGGTGCAATTCAAAAACTTCAGTGGCCAGCTCCCAGTGACTGTGGTTAGCGGTGATCTGCAGAGCCTCCTGGAGCTTGACTGGTTTGAAGCCCTGGGCCTAGAAGTGAGCGGTATCAACGTCTTGAAAGACGAGAGTGCCAAAGAATTATTTAAGAAGTTCAAGGACGTCTTTGGCATTGGTCTAAGTAAGTATGTGGGGGCTCCAATCTCTTTTAATTTGGACCCCAACATAGCCCCCATCAGGCTAAAGCCCAGGAGAGTACCTTTCGCTCTCCACCCTAAAATTGATCTGGAAATTGACAAGTTCATAGGCCAGGGAATCCTAGAGCTGGTTGATCATGCATGCTGGGAGACCCCTATAGTGACACCTGTCAAATCTGATGGGTCTGTCCGCATCTGCGTGGACTACAAGTGCACAATCAATAAAGTGTTACAACAAAGCGCACATCTGTACCCATTGTACAGCATTTATTTCATTCCTTAGGCCCCAGAAAAGTATTCGCTAAATTAGACATGGTGCAGGCATACCAACAATTGCCTGTAGATGGTGCTACGGCAGAGGCCCAAACCATCGTGATGCACAGGGGTGCATTCAAATGTAACCGCCTGCAATTTGGAGTTAGTATCACCCCTGGACTGTTCCAAAGCATCATGGAACAGCTTTTGCAGGGGATTCAAGGAGTCGTCCCCTATTTTGATGACATCTTGGTATCGGATGCAAATGAGGCGCAACTGTTCAAATGTTTAAGAACTGTTTTCACCAGAATTAGAGACAAAGGCCTCCGTCTCAAAAAAGAAAAATGCCAAATTAATGTGCTTGAATTCCTAGGGTACCTCATCGATGGCTCTGGGATTCACCCAACCTCTAAAAAAATTAAAGCAATCCAGGATGCCCCTACACCTCGCAATTTACCCGATCTAACAACCATGGGGATGCTACAACAGTCATAAGTGTGAAAATGTGACATAAGTCACTTTTTTCAGTGCTGTTGTAACTTCGAACAGTCACTAAATGCTGTAAGTCGAGGACTGCCTGTATTCAATCATGAGAAAACAGCCAAAGTACAGCATATTCCTGCAGACTGAACAATTAAAACATTGTTAAAATCCTTAGAAGCTAAAACTGATACAATTGAAAAATTACCCTAATTTATCAAAATTGCATACAATTCATGTGGATTATAAATGAATAAAAGATAAAATGGAAATTAAAGGAAGAAAAAAGAATATTTCTAGAATATTCTTTTTTCTTATCTTTACTTTTTCCATTTTATCTTGTATTTGTTTATAACAAATGTGGCAGCCTCTCAAATACTGGAATACATCTATCATGTCCCCCCTAGTCCTTCTTTTCTCTAGACTAGCTACATCCCAAATCCTGCAACTATTCTTCATATGCTTTAGTCTCCAGGCCTTTAATCATCTTAGTTGCTCTTCTTTGCACTTTTTACAAAGTCTCAACATCTTTTTTGTAATGTTGTCATCAAAATTGGGTACAGTATTCCAGGTGTGGCCTTACTAAGATTTTATAAAGTGGTACTAATACTTCATGTGATTTTGATTCTATGCCTCTGTTTATGGCAGTTAGAGGATGTAAGGATTGTATTAGCATTGTATTAGCATTTTTGGCTGCTGGTGCACGTTGCTGGCTCATATTGAAGCAATCATCCACTAGGACCCCAAGGTCCCTCTCACAGTTACGGTTTTTGAGCCAGGTTTTGCTTGCCATCTCCTGAGTGTGCACCCAGCAACGGGGCAGCGAACCCATTGCTAGAACTTTTGAAGCCCACCCCTACAGGAAATGATATTTCCCAAAGCCCCTCTGTCTGAAACATTACTGTTACTGCATACTAGATATTGTGTTAGGGAGCAACTGTGTTGCTGTAAAGCAAAACTGTAATCACTATTACACTCCCTCTATAAGATACATTTTGGGAAAATGAGAAACAACCAAACAGCGGTAGATGGCCTGAGTGAGGAAACCTAAGTACTGTGGAGTAACCACATAAGAACATTTAAACCAATCATCATTATCATCACTATTTCATCATTATAATAAATCACAACACTAATATGCATCTTCACTAAGGTGTGGTGCAGATCAGTGACACAATAATTAGAAGAAGTAATTGTAAACCCAATTTAACAACCAAATCAAAAGTAGCTTTTACAATTAAGGCAACGGCAAACACATGAATCATAGAATCACACAGCTGGAAGGAAGAAGCCATCAAATTCAATCCCTTGTACACTGCAGGATTCACTATCCCATCCCCAACAGAGAGTCTATCCAGTCTCTGTTTGAAAACCTTCAATGAAGAGAAAGAAACTACTCCATGTAGTTAACCATTATACTGACTGACAGTTTTTATTGTCAAAAAGTTCTCCTTAATATCTTATCTGTGTCTATATCTTGAAACGTCATCCTTTTAGTTCTAGCCTTATCCTTCAGAACAAGTGAAACAACCCTTTACAGTGTGACAGCCTTTCAGATACTTACTTAATTTTTTTTATTTATCAAACATGTACAAGATAACAAGTATATGTATGAACATAAACATGAACAAAGGAAATAAATACAGATAAATGGCGGCAGTAGGACAGGGACAGAAGGCACATTGGTGCGCTAATGCACACCCCCTTTACAGTCTTCTTAGGAATGGAGTGAGGTCCACAGTAGACAGTGTGAAGTTGAAGCTGTGGCAGTTAGAGGATGTAACAATGGAGTCAGGTAGAGCATTCCAGGCGTTGACCACTCTGCTGCTGAAGTCGTATTTGCTGCAATCGAGTTTGAAGCTGTTTTACCTTGAGTTTGTATCGATTGTTTGCCCATATATTATTATGGTTGAAGCTGAAGAAGTCATTGACAGGCAAGATGTTATAGCAGACAATTTTGTGTACTATGCTTAGATTGAACTGCAGGTGGTGCAATTTCAGATTGACCAAGCCCAAAATTTCAAGCCTGGTGGCATAGGGAATTCTACTGTGAGTAGAGGAGTGGAGTAATTTTCTTGTAAATTACCTTTGTACCAGCTCGATTATGTTAATGTCCAATATACAGTGTGGGTTCCAGGGGATGAGCTGTATTCAAGAATTGGTCTGGCAAAGGTTTTATATGCCCTAGTTAGCAATACAGTCTTACCAGAGAAGAAGCTTCACAAAAGCTTCTTTTGTCTTTTCTTTTCTGCAAAATAAACATTCCCAAGTCTTTTAACTATTCCTTTTAGGACTTGGTTCCAATACTTTCACACACTTCATAGATCTTTTCTGCACTTTCTCCAGTTTATTACCATTTTTAAATAGAGTGCGCAGAACTGAATACAATAGTGATAGCGCTTAGACTTATATACCATCCCATAGTTTTTTACAGCACTCTCTGGGCAATTTACAATATCATCTTATTGCCCCCAACAATCTGGGTCCTCATTTTACCAACTCAGATAGATGAATGGACCCATTTTCAAAAAAAGGGAAAAAAACAGATCCGGGAAACTACAGACCTATCAGCCTGACCTCAATACCAGGAAAGATTCTGGAAAAGATAATCAAGCAACGAATTAGCGAATACCTAGAAGTAAACAAAGTAATAGCCAAAAGCCAACATGGGTTTGTCAAAAACAGATCATGCCAGACTAATCTTATTGCATTCTTTGACAGTGACAAAATTAATGGACCAGAGGAATGCCGCCGATATAATTTACTTGGACTTCAGTAAGGCATTTGATAAGGTAGACCATAACCTACTACTAGATAAAGTAGAAGAATGTGAGTTGGACAGCATCACCACCAAATGGATTCGTAACTGGCTGACCAACCGCATTCAACGTGTAGTCCTCAATGGAACTGCATCTACATGGAGGGAGGTATGCAGTGGAGTACCCCAAGGCTCTGTTTTGGGCCCAGTACTCTTCAACATCTTCATCAATGATTTGGATGAGGGAATAAATGGGGAACTCATCAAATTTGCAGATGACACCAAGCTGGCAAGAATAGCCTACACTCCAGAAGATAGGCTAAAGATACAGAAGGATCTTGACAAACTGGAACATTAACAGTATAGGTGGTACCTTGCTCAACAGTAGTAATTGTGAAAGGGATCTTGGAGTCCTAGTGGACAACCATTTAAATTTGAGCCAGCAGTGTGCAGCAGCTGCCAAAAAAGCCAACACAGTTCTAGGCTGCATAAACAGAGGGATAGAATCAAGAACACGTGAAGTGTTAATACCATTTTATAATGCTTTGGTAAGGCCACACTGGAATACTGCATTCAGTTTTGGTCACCATGATGTAGGAAGGATGTGGAGACTCTAGAAAGAGTGCAGAGAAGAGCAACAAAAATGATTAGGAGACTGGAGACTAAAACATATGAAGAACGGTTGCAGGAACTGGGTATATCTAGTCTAATAGAAAGAAGGACTAGGGGAGACATGATAGCAGTGTTCCAATATCTCAGGGGTTACCACAAAGAAGAGGGAGTCAAACTATTCTCAAGGCACTTGAGGGTAGAACAAGAAGCAATGGGTGGAAACTAATCAAGGAGAGAAGCAACTTAGAACTGAGGAGAAACTTCCTGACAGTTAGAACAATTAATCAGTGGAACAGCTTGCCTCCAGAAGTTGTGAATGCCCCAACACTGGAAGTCTTTAAGAAGATGTTGGATAGCCATTTGTCTGAAACGATATAGGGTTTCCTGCCTAGGCAGGGGGTTGGACTAGAAGACGTCTAAGGTCCCTTCCAACTCTGCTATTGTATTGTATTGTATTGATAGGTCAGCCTTTGAACCCCATCAGGATCAAACTCCAGACTTTGGGCAGAATTTGCATTCTAAGTACTACACCATCAAAGCTCTTTGTTCACAATGTTCCAAGTGAAGTCTGACAAAGTTCGGGTAGAGGGGACAATTACTTCCTGCAATTGTTTCTTTTTAAGTTTTATGGTTGTTGTTTTTCTTCAACATACTTAGTGAACAGTCATTGTCTGGGTCAATTTACTCTATACAAAATACTGGTAACAATAATAATATTATTTTGATATACATGATTATAGTTTTTCAGATTCTAAGATTTACATATACTGTACATTGTAGTTATCATGTATTATATTTTGTAGCAGTATACATAGTGGTGTTTTCCCAATTTCTACTTTCTTTCTCTTATTTCTCATCCTTAGTACGTTTCTCATATTTAAAAGTATTATGTATCTATCCATCATGTCTTATTTTTACCTATTAAGCATACATCATAATAGTCTTAACTTCTAACATTTACTTATACATAGTAACTATAGTAACTTTTATCATTTAATGGTATGTGTTTTCCCAATTTTTCTATTTTCTAATCTTTAATAAAACAAATCCCATATTAGGATGTATTCTGTATCTATCCATCATCTCTTGTCCTTGTTAGTATTTCAATTCTTAATGACTTTTGATCAATCTCCCTTTGTCCTCATTTGAGATCTTGTATCCCTCTACATCACTCATGTTTAATCTACTCTACTCTACATCTGCCTCTTGTTGTTTGCTCTCTAAACTACCCATCAGTACCTCTTTTGTCTTGGCTAAGGGATCTTTCTCTTGCTCTCTTCTACATTTGGCCACTTGAAAGATAATCACTCTGCTCTGTTTTTACTATCTCTTCTATATCTTTATCTATTTGTATCCTCCCTTTTTCTTCTATCCTTCTGAATTCTTTTCTATTATCTGAATTACTTGAATTATCTGAATTTATTCATTTTCTATTATCATTTGCTGGCAATTTCCTGGTCTCAGATCCGTATCATGCACCAGTTCCATCATCTCCCTACGATGCCTCATCACAATTTCCTTGATATCTTGAAGCATTAATAATATTTCCATTTAGGGTATATTTGTTCTTCCTTGTTGTAACATTTTAATTTATTTTAATGGGCTAAAAGCTATTTAGTAATCCATCCAAGTTCCAATGTCACAAGTGTTCAACATCATCAAAAAGTCAATGGTAGAAGCATTTCCTCAATCCCTGAACTATTCCTCAAAATCCACAGAGTTTGTAATCCTGAAAGTCTGCTGTTTTGCTCCCTTTGGGTTATTCAAATTTGTAAGTCTTGTTTAATTTGCCTTCTTTCACTTCAGAAAGTATTCTCAAATAATATTTGCAATCCAGAATGGCTCACCAAATTTCTCCAAGACTCATTAATTCACAAAATCAGATGTTCAGTTTCAAGTGTCATGTTCTGGCATTTGTCAAGACACAAACAGATAAGCAAGATGTTGTAAGTGCTTTATCTGTATTGTTGCCAAACTTGCAATAACCAGCACTAGATGATGAACAGCACAAAGGCAAATAAGCAAAGTCAGCTCTAACCTGGTTAACCACACCATTGTAATATATACTCTTGACTCCACCCTAATTACCCATACACCACACCCCGCCCTGTCCCCTAGTGATGACGCTGTCACCTATTACCCCCACCCCCATCCAGAGAATGTCCATGCAAAAAACAACCCCCCTGCCCACAGATGCCAGATGAGTGATGTCAGCTAGGGAAGGCCAGAGTACATCCAGGCAATCTACAGCCAGCCAAAAAACCCCTGCCCATGGATGCCAGAGGGATGATGTCATTCAAGCGGAGCTTGCTAGCTAGGGAAGGGCAGAGTCCATCCAGGTGATCTGCAGTCAGCTGAAGCCCCATCTGCTACAGGCTGATGATGTCACCACTAGAGCTGGCTGGAGAAGAGGAAAAAGGAGCATGAAGGCAGAATCACAGGGCATCCAATTGTCAGGGTGCTGGGGTAAACATGCTGGACCCATGTGCGTGAATGGCAGCCCGAGGGCTGACATGCCGCCTTCCTACCACTGGAGTGGAACCTGGAAGACAAAGCACACTATTAGCGGTATCCCTTCCTGGTTTACCCGGATGGCTGGAACTGGGAGAACAGGCGGGATGTGCATACACCTGAGGACCTCACCCAGGAGGCCTCCGACAGGAGGTGTTCATTCCATAGAACTAGATACTGTAATTGACCTCATTGCTGATGGGAATAGAGGATTTGCGCAGTTTCATAATGCCGCTCCCCCCTAACCTGAGCAGGTGCCGGTATCCAGTCGGGCTCACTACGTAAGACCATTGTATGTGTTGGTTTAAGAAGGCTACTGTGAAACACTGGATGAGTCTTCCCTAAGATATGGGGAAGCAATCGGAAAGGGTCCAATGAATTTAGAGCCTAGTTTCCGACTTGATACATTGAGGCGGAGATATTTAGTAGAAGGGTATACCTTATCTCCTACCCACCACAGGGGCTGTGGATTCAGTTTTTTATCTGCTTGCTTCTTGTAAGCCACTGCTGCTGCTGAGCCACCAAAAACAAACAAACAAGTAGATAGAATAGAAAAAACAAAAAGACAGCCTTCCACATATTGTTTGCCTTTTACTTTGCTTCTCTTCTTATCTCTTCCCATGGTTTTCCTTTCTTTTTTATCAACTCAAACTTTTTTTTTCTTTTTCAGCATCCTTTCCAGCCCTATAACAATATAATATCTTCTTTGGCCAGTAGATGGTGTCCCAGTTCTAATTTTCACTACCAAGATGGGGCTATTAGCTGATTATCAAAGTTCTGTAAAAAAAAATTCGTTACACAATTTCTTCCAACAGTCTGACAATATTTCCAGCAGATTAAAGTAACTTTTCACAATACCACAAATTCCAGTTCAGTCTTTCTATATTTTAGAACTTCATATTCTTCTGTTAAAATTCCATTTCTCTGTTGGGTTTATAATTTATCTCCATGTGTTGGTTCCCCGCTTTCTCAATGCTTAAGACTCTTCCAAAAATTCTTTTATTTAAAGTGGGTCTCTAATAAAGAAGTTAAAAGACATCTCGCCCAGTTGCAATCCACTATTCCCAAACCGCTCCATCTCATTTCCTTCTTCAGTTGCCACAGCTTCAGTTGGCCATAATGGCTGTCTCTCTTCTTTGTTGGTCAGGAGAATGCCTAGGATCAAACGGAAGAGCTGCTGCTCTCCTGCGATCAGCAAGGGACCCCTCCTTTCTTCATCACCCCCTTTGACTTTAGACCCTTAGGGCTGCCCAACGAAGAGGACTTGGCTGGGATTTATCAGACTCCCCACTATCCCGACCATCTCGCTGCGACGCCAAACCAAAAGTCCACTTCCTGCCATTGTTAATGGTCTTCAAGATGTCATTGGGTTTCTTAAAGTTTCATAACACTATTGGGTCATGCTGAACTTGTGATCAAATAATACACCCAAATCCTTCTCACAATGTACAATAAAACTGATTGACTTTGTATGCTTTCCATTCCTGGAGGCTCTGGGTAGCTAACAATCTTAACATAAAATAACATCTTCCTCCAAACCTCACATTTATATTTTTAAAAAGATTAAAACAGGTAATAAAAATGTCCTAAGCCAGTTAATTTTGTCTCCATTCATAATATAACCTCTTCCTGTACAAGACAGACTAGATAGGACTTCACAATTTTTCTAAAGCCCAGGAAGAAACTTATCAAATCTCTTCTGGTAAGGAATTCCCAAAAGTTCTGAAATTGCCCACTTCTGAGCTCCTACCAGGTCATTGATTATGTTACCTAGTTTGGTAATGAAATGTCTGCAAAAAACAACCATGTTCAGAGAGCACCAAGGACCTAACTTCTGTAATGCTTAAGCACTAGTTGCTTAATGTTAACATATTCAATGTGGTTGGTTATTTTAAAAGAAAGGCAGAGAAGGAGAGAGATACTCCAGATACTGTATATCATTACCACCTAAACATCTATGCTCCTAGCATTCATATAATTAGCACTCCATATTCCACAAAATGGACCTATCGAGCACAGTTTGAGGGTGGCTGCCCCACTGGAGTCCCCTCTCAATCTTGATTTAGTTGACTGAATGTTGGGAGGTGAATTATTATGGGGAAACTTTTTTCTAAAAATATTAAATGTAGATTCATTATGCTTTCATTCCAATTACAGTCAAAACTAGAAAGCTAATTGGAGTTGGAGAAAAGGAAATTCAGAATATTTCTGGTTACAAGTTGAGCTTCTGTTGGGAAATCTCCCAATGATGCAATTGAGTAATAGCCAAACATGATTACTTTGCAAATGGGTTACTTAATATATAGTAGCAAGCGAAAACCTGTTTTTACATACAGAAATCGTATAATTCCAAGAAGAAATTGGACTTTGGGAATTTCCTTCAAAGCTTTCTATAGGAAACAAAACTGAAGTAAGTTTAATTCCTTTTCATTACAAACACTTCAAAAAAACCAAAGTGCTTGTGTGTGTGTGTGTGTGTGTGTGTGTGTGTGTGTGTGGTGTGTATCATCTTTTTCAGCAAAAGAAACAAGAAAACTCTTTTAATATCTTATACAGCAATACATTTATTCTTGTATATTCTTTCATGGATCACAGTCCACTAGTTGATGGAGTCTTATTCTAAAGAAATAATAAATAAATATGAATACTTCTATACTGTATATTCCTGAAATATTGTATGTGTGCTTGTTGCTTAGCTAGTACACTCTGCTTGCTCTGATTTGTTTGTTGCACCTGGATGTGACAATACAACAGCCCAGCTCTCGTTTCTGTTAAACTACGGTTCTTCTCTAGAACAGTGTTATGTATTATTGCAAGAAAATACATGCAATTTTCTTGGCAGCAGCATGGGAATGTTTTTGAATTGCCTTCTCTGAAATATTTGTTTCAACTTCATGATGTAACCTGCAGATATTTCCTCATTGCCTTCTCCCCACCACTTAGCCTGATCTTGCTTAACTTTGAAACCAAATGTGATGCGTAAAAAGCAGTTGCACTATATTTTATATTTATTATGTTTCTCTCACACCCAATATATATTCTATTTTCTATTAATATCTTCAAACAAACACCATACTATGGGTGGTATACAATAAGTCTTACTCAATCTCAGGTCCTCTGCTAGAAACCTGAGAGTCTGAAGGATCTTAGCTATTCCTAGCACTGCACTTCAATGTTATTCTTAGGATCTGTTAAAGCCACTCTCCCAGCTTAGGAGTCATAACTCCTAATATTACTGAAAGTACTTTGACCTTTATTTTTCACATCCTCCCCAGTTCCTGCTTCAGGTCCTAGTACTTCTCCAGTTTCTTATACTGTTAAGTATTGTACCTTATGATTCTTGATGAATGTATCTTGTCTTTTTATGTACACCGAGAGCCTATGCACCAAAGACAAATTCCTTGTGTATCCAATCACACTTACCCAATAAAGAATTCTATTCTATTCTGTTCTGTTCTGTTTGGTTCTGTTCTATTTATTCTATTCTTTCTGATGTTGCTGTCACTTGCCACTGCTACAGTACATCTATCATCATTGCTGTCTTCTGATGTTTGTCTACTACTATGATGTCTCGTTGCTGGCCAGTAGTTGCTTGCCAGTCTGGAAGTCTCACAGTATCTTAGTCCTGTTATTCTCCACAATCTTCTGTGGAATCTCCCATCTGGGCCTGGAAGAATCTAGCCTCATACACTGTAGAGATATTCCTGTACACAATGCCAGCTACTTGGTTGCACCATTCAAAGTATGCTCTCCTTGCATACATTTTACACTGTCACTATGTGTTAGATCAGGGTTGTCAAACTGGTGGCCCATGGGCTGGATGCATCATGTGTAGGCCATGCCCACCCCAGCTCTGAGAAGGGGAAAAACATTGTAATATGTCACATAATGGCAACTTGATGCCGTGAATTTGACACCTCTGTGTTAGATTGTTTCTGGAGCCTCTTTGCATAGTCTGCAGAATCTAATGTGGTAGATCCCTGCTTCTATGTATCTGGATCATAGCACCTGTTAATTCACCCCTTTCCAGCCACTGGTAGGATTTCCCAATGTCTGCCACCTCAACTAGCTGTCAATAGAATATCCCATGCAGGGTCTTTGCTTGCATGGCATTCCTGCATTCCTTTGTTTGATTTTCCTCCCACATGTGTTGCTGCCTCAGGCATTCTTTCAGCAGCTCATGTTTGGGTACCATCTTATTGATTTACAACAGGATGCTCTTGGTTTTATCACTTACAGGACCTCGTTCACCCTTTTTCCAAGTGGTGTAACTTCTGTGTTGTTGGACTTTGGATGGAAACCTCCATACATTGTGAGGAGTTTCCAGGTCTTCACATCATGACCCTGCTTTGCTCAGCTCATTATGCTGGTAGGATATCTGATGACAGACAGGGCATATGTGTTGATAATGTAGATCTTGCTCTTTCCTTTGAGCTGTCTCTTCAACTTTCTTGAGTTGATTTCCAGTTTTTTCTTCCATAGATCCTTTGAATTCCTGAGGAAGGTCTTTGGTGTCCTGTCTTGTATAACTCAGGCATTCAGAGATAATATGTGTGAAGCATTGATTTGTAAGCTGGTGCCTGTGATGCCTCATAAGACATCTGTATTGAGGGTAGGCAGGTTATTGACCAATAGTTGTATGGTACCTTTCCTGCATGAGGTCTTTCATGATCAGAACTGTCCTTCTTTGTGTTAGTCAGCCTGAGTCAGAACCTATGGCTAGAAGCTGATTCATCAGTGCTGCTCAGCATTCAGGCTTACCTGTTAGTTTCTTTAATCACTAGGTATGAATCATAACGGGACTAGGTGGTATCCAACTCTTCATGTTCTAGACTTGTTTTTGTACATCTGCTACTGTGATGTGATAGTTCCTGTTATGGGGTGTTGCTGTGATTTGCTCTCAGGTCTTTCTGCCACATTGCACTGGGGTTATGTGTCTTCTCTTTCTCCCATATGTTCTTCCAGTATTGTCCAGTTTTTGCTGCTGCTGACTTTCATATTACTGTGTTGTTACATTGCAGTTGGGAGTATACCTTGGATGGTTCTTTGTGGAATAGATCATTTACATAATTTTGGCCTCTGCTTCTCTAGCCTGTCTGTCTGTCTATCGCAGTGATGGGTTTCAAAAATTTTTAGAACCTCTTCTGTAGGTGGGCCCTGTTTTGTGGGAGTGGCTTGCTAGCCATGTGATCAGGTGGGAGTGGCTTGCCAGATCAGGTGGGAGTGGCTTGGCAGTCATGTGACTGGGTGGGAGATGATGTCACTGAATTCTTTGCCCCAATGAATGATCTACAAAAAGAAAATATAAAAAAGGAAATTTATTATTTTATGCACTTATTACTTAAATAAGATTAAAATAAGTACACAAAACAATACAAGAGCTACTTACAGAAGGAAGATGATTGTCCTTGTCAGTCTTCTACATCACTGACCACACTTGCTCCAGTAAATGGCCTGCACGAAGAAGAGACACAGAAACAAACTCTTCAATTTGCATGCACTGCATTAGGATGAAACAAGCACACAAAACAATAAAACTGCGACTTACAGATGGAAGATGACTGTCCTTGCCAGTCTTCAATATCACTGACCACCTTACTTCAATGAATGGCCTGCACAAAGAAGAGACACACAAATTAACTCTTCAATTACATGCAGTACATTAGCATGAAACAAGCAGACAAAATAATAGAAAAGGAAGCTGACTGTCCTTTCGTGTGTCTTCAACATCACCAGCTGACCACCTTGCTGCAATGAATGGCTTGCATAAAGAGACACAGAAAGGAAAACTTTAATTGCATGCACTATCACATTAAGGATTGTCACTGCGTTAAATTGTTTGCTAGCTTGAACTGAATAGCTGAACTGAATAATTACTGAAAGAGTTACTGCGCAGGTCATAAGGTCTTATCTGACAATGATGTACTGCACCTGCTCTTCACACATTCCAGAGACTTCTTTTTCCTTTTGATCTTTGTCCGTCTGCCAGGAAGCTGGTAGACAAACTATTTTCTGCCAAAATGTAACAATTAGATAGATTTGTTTTATTTCTTTATTTCTTATTTTTGTATTAAAGCTTGTTTTTAATTAGAATATGTTTTCCGGGATTTTATTTCTTTTTTTCCGCACCTTAAAGATAATGCTGTTTGGAAACGCCGCGATCTAAGACCTCATTTAGTTCAGGGTGAAATCTTCCCCTGACAAGGATGAAACCAGCACATAAAGCAATAAAACAGCTACTTACTTAGGAAAGATGACTGTCCTAGAGGTCATATTCTGTTGCCTCTTCATCCTGTTAAATAATACTAACTACAAAAGAAATAAAACAATATTGGACTCAATTGTGGTTGTAAGCTGAGGACTACACTACAGATAACAGAAGGGACCTCTGTTTTCACCCAACAAAGTACAGTCTTTTCAGGAAGGAAGCAAACAGGAAAGATATAGCTTTTCATCTAAGAAGTTAGATCAAGAATGAATGTCATAGGTAGATTCACAGAGCAATATAGTTTTCTTTTTCTGAAATTTATTCCTTGGTTCAAAAAACAGGAATATATGAATTAGGTTCAGTACTTAGGACAGACCAAGTAGCTATTCAAGAGTTAGTGGTGTCATGGTTAGAAGCAATGGTAAAGCAAGATATGGATTTAAAACCAGTAATATTTTGTTGGGCATTTCAAAGGCAATACAATACATATTTAATTTTACACATGTTAACAGCTGCTGGAATTGTGTTTGCACAACAGTGGAAAAACAAAGATATGAAAATGAATAAATATTAGAATGTGCAGGAATGAATAAATTGACAATTAAAATCAAGAAGGCTTCGAATACTTTTTCACATGGGATTTGTTTTATCAATTGCTAACAGAAACAGAAATTAGAAATCTAAAAGTATGAAAGAAAACACCAATTACGTAAGGAAAGGTCACTAAAATGTATAAGGAAATATTATTAGTACTTGATCATTATTAATTAGTACTTGATCATTATTAAACACACACACACACACACACACACACACACACTATGACAGCACCAAGAAAACACCAAAAGAATAACAATTCCCCCCCCCAAAAAAAAGACTGCAGATGAAACCAGGTTTTTTTCTCTAACCCTAAGGACAGGAAAGACAAAGCCACTGGAATAAAAACCATCAAGGCATTGTGGGAAATGATAAAGGACAGTTCCAGGAAGCTCACAGAACCAGCAACCACCTCACAATTACCTAAACAACCAGGTATCACACAGAAACACACAAAATCTGGCAAAGCTGCCTTGCACCAACCTGGCCTGCCCATAGAAAAGAAGCCATTTTGAGACACATAAAACATGCACCAACCTGCACATTTAAAAGCAACATATTGCATCACAAATAAAACATTTGCAAAAAGCAATAACTTTCTTGCAATAAACATATTCACAAAACAATAAATAAAAAATTCCCTAAAATATTTTTTAAAAAGATATTCTATAATTAATTTTAAAAATCCTTAAAAACCATTTTAAAAAACCATTTAAAAACATACTTTATAAACAATAATTAAAAATACCATCCCCTCCCTTAAAGCCATTAAAAAAATTCTATAAATAATAAATAAAAATTCCCTAAAGATAATTTTAAAACAAGATATTCTATAAATAATAAAAAAATCCTTCAAAACCATTTAAAAATCATACTCTATAAACAATAATTAAAAATATCATTCCCTCCCTAAAAGCCATTAAAAAGAATTCTATAAACAATAAATAAAATATCTTTTAAAAAAACATTAAAAGCATAAAGAAAAAAAACGAGTCACTTACCAGCAGGCAGACTCAGCAGCTCTCCGATGCGATGGATGCAGGGAGCAGGCAGGCGACAAGGCAGCAGGTAATCTGGACTGGAGGGACACAGGGACAACCGAGTCAGCTAGGCCCACTGCCTGGCAGGCTTAGCCAGCCAGGCGAAGCTGGGGAATAGATGGGGGGCAGGGGGGGTTGCAAGAAAGGCCTCAACCGATAGACACATGGGCCTGTGGTCTAAGCAAGCTCGGGGATTGGATGGAACGAAGGTTTCAAAGGATCCCCGGACTCGCTCAGAGCGCAGAGCCACAGCAGGCTGCTCCAGCTGGCTTGCCACCACCGCTGCCCACCCCCCACATACTTTCAGCCACACGGTGTACGCAAGGCTGCAGCCTTGGCAAAAGAAGGCCTCCCTTCATAAAGGCCCAAGGCTTGCATACCGTAGCCCCCCACCGCCTCCCTAGCGAGGCTGGGAACTGGGTGGGGGGGGGGGTGGCAAGAAAGGCCTCAGCTGAGCACCAGGTGGTCCTACCATCTAGGCGAGCTCAGGGATTCGCTGGAATGAAGGCTGCAAGGAATCCCCGGACTCGCCCAGAGCACAGAGGTATGCCGCTCTAGCTGGCTTCCTGCAGCCTCCACACATACTGACGGCCATGCATCCTAGGCAAATTTGGGGACCTCCCGAACCTGCCTAGGGGGCTGCCGCACTACGCAAGCTCCTGCCTCCGATCCCATGTGGCCTGGTGGCCAGGCTTCCTAGGCAAGTTCGGAGATCTTGCAAAGGCCTTGCAAGGTCCCTGTACTTGCCTAAGACACCATCCATGTCACATAAGCTCCCCCCGCTGCCCCCCGCGCTTCCTGGCAGCCATGTGTCCCTGCCCTATAAGCGAGCCTGGGATCCTTGCAAGGCTGCAAAAGAGCACTGGACTCGCTTATAATGCAGGGTCGCAGCAGGCCGTTCCAGCTGGCTTGGTGCCGCAGCCCCCCGCCCGTGCTTAGTTGCAGCTTACTTATCTGAGGGAGGCAGCAATAGCAGCAGGGAAGGCAAGCGAGGATCCGATCAGCGATGATGTGAGAGCCAAACAGGAAAAAGGGTAAGTGGGCTGTCTGCGCCGCGGTTTAAATAGGGCTCTTAGAGGTGGGGCGATTGGTGAGCCAGCCAATCAGTGAGCAGCAGGCAGGGGGTGCGAGCGAGCGGCGATGGAACAGGCAGGGCAAGTGAGCGAATGGCTACCGGATGGGCGGGGGGTGTCACGATGTTAAAAAGTTTGCTAGGCCTGAACTGAATGAATTGACACTCAAGAGTTAAACTAAGAAAGAGTTATTGCGCAGGTCATAAAAGTTCTTATCTGAAAGTGATTTATTGCGCATGCGTTACACATTTCCAAAATTCCTTTCTTCTTTGTTCGGCTGCCAACTTGGCAACCGGAGCTTTCATTATCAAAATGTAACAATTTAGTTATTTCTGTTTCATTTACTTTTTATTAAAGTTTGTTTATTAATTAGAATACTTTTAAAGACTTTTATTTTTCTTAATATCTCAAAAGATATGCGGAAGGGAATCAGCCTCGGTCCATTGATCTCAGATTTCCCCAGGGCATTTTTCCCCTGACAGGGGGGGCAAGCGAGGGGGGGCAGGCAGGAGGGAGCATTCTGGTACTGTCCCACCAGACGAACGAGTTCTAAAAGGTACAGTAAATTTGATGAAGCCCTTCTGGCGTACTGGTGCGAACCGGGAACAACCAACCCCTGGTCTGTCATCTACGCATCTAGCTTACATTTGGAGGACATATAAGATGATATAGAACTAGCCATTGTGCATTTTTATTTAGGATTTACTGTTTAAAAAAGAGAGAAAGCCTGTCTTGTCTCTCATCATCTTTTATTCTCTCTTTCTGATAGGTCAGGTTATCTATGCAGAAATCACCTGTTATTAATGTCACAACAACTATTTTCTGTTTTCCTCATTAACTTACATCACTGTGATCCAGTTTCAGGTATCACCTTTAAATTGCCTAATTGGGGCCAGAGGCTTGTTCATATAATCTATTCATTTAAACTTATCCCTTAATTACATTGTTTAAACCAGAGTTTGAAATTGTAGTATTAAAGTCATAGAATGTATCCAACACAATTTCCAGTCCCATAATATTGGGTGCAGAGCCCGAAAGGAAAAGGGCATGAAGAAAGCATGAAAAAACATGATTTTATAAAATGGATCATTGGGTAGTTGGGTTTTTTTATGTGTACACTTGTGAAGATTGCTGTAACTAAGAAGAACCAATATGTTCTTCTCTACAATATAAAGTCTATCTACAAAATAAAAGACTTTAGCTCCAGGATGATGGGATTATCCTTCAGGGCAAAGCCATTCAGCCACAACAGGAAATTGCCCTTCATTGCATCACCCAGCAAGATTCAACCAAGCCTGGGACACAGAACAACCTCAACTATGACTGCATAGCCCTATGGGAATCTGACTGCAACCAATAGGATAAGATCAAATTCAAAGCCCAAGAGGGGGTATACATCTCTCTCTTCCATGTAGTCAGCTACCCAGAACGTCAAACCCTGTTCACCATTAAAGCATCCTTCCAAGCAATCTCCATGTTTCCAGTGTCTTTCTTCCCACTTGGAATTGAACCCAGATGAACATTTCTTCCAACAGTGGACAATGACTTCATTGTTTGTCCCCCCAGCTTTTCTCCATGAGAAGAGAAAGGGCATCACTGTGCAATTGTGATTTTCCCAGAAACTGCAATATGGGAGTGATTTCTAGCTGCCAGCATAGACATTCCATTTGTACTACCTGCTCTTTCTAAGACCATGTCTCCATGTAGATAAGGGCATGAAATATTTAAGAAAACAACAACATGATCTGGCCCTGTGTTTCAGAAGTAAGGACCCAACATTTGTGAATAAGATTATCCAAAGAAAAGAAATTTCCCCTTTAAATAGAAACTATCTCACCTGGGCAGAGAACCAATCTAAATTCTGATCATAGTCAATATTCATTGGAATATGGTTCATCTGTGAGATCCAGATAAACCATCCAGATTCTAAGATCCTGTCTAGACATAAAAACAATAATAGTGATTCAAACAAAGTCTTTAAATGGTTTACTCACTAGTAAAGCTATTTTGCTTTTCTCAGTCCAAAACATGACATAATTACTATTGGCACATCATTGCACTGACTATACACAAACATAATTTTTATAGGTAAAATTAGGGAGTTAAAGCTATGGTACTTTGTAACAATCTTATACAATCTGTCACACTTTGAGCCCTCATACCTAGTTAGAAGTTTCAGGTATTCTAAAACTCACATTCTTCAGAGTTCTCAATTAAGCAAGTAGTATTATCAGTTACACAAGTTGATGAACTGCCCACATTTGGATTACCTATTGGGCAAGAAAGTTGGATAAAAGTGCTTAAGTTCAGTTTAGTTTCTAAAGAAGGAGGAAGGTGCTTAAGAGTTGTCTGTATTTGCCTTCACAGCTCCTTTTCCATAATCACTTCCCATCTTTTCCATTCTCAATATACTTTAAAACCAGCCTGATTTATCCAGCTTTTAAACATCAGCCTCTGTTCTCAGATGAAATTATTTGGCAATTAGTGAAGAACATTTGAGAAGGATAATTGGTGGCTGTAGAGGTATTGGTAACCAGTACTTTGATAATTGGTGATGACCAAACAATAGCAAGTTTGATCAAGGTCATTGTGGTGAACTATGCTCTTTTCAATAGCTTGGTTGTTTTTAGTTTGAGGTGAGCTTGAGGAAGGATGACATCGTTTTTAAAGTTAAAAAGTCTAAACAATGTAGTCATAGCTACCGATATTACTTGTTGCCCTTTTGTGCTATGTGCCTTGTGGAAGATATTTTATTGCATCTCTCAAATCTATGGTAAGTAGCTACATCCGTAGCAAATAAAAGCCTTGAAATTATAATGGGATACTCTCATGTAGAAACCATTGTATGATATGAAAAGATCGGTAATAGTGTATACTAATTTTAACATTTTTGTTTTACATCCCCATATTATTAAGTAACAAGAAATGGAGACCTCATTGTTCAGGCTGGTAAACAAAGCTAGCTATGTATGGATTTAAGATCTCTTTTTGACTTCACAGTGTTTAAAAGCATTAGTTGAGTCATAGAAGCAGGGTAGAGTTTTACATTATTATTATTACCTGGTTATCCAGAAGTAAGCCATAAAGCTCTTAGATCCCATTAAAGGAACATAATGAGGCAGACCCGGAAGTTATAGAAAAGAGTGGCAAACAGCTCCTGTCAAAGAACAGAATGTTAAATAAGCACAATGGTAACAATGTGTGTATCATTATTGTGAGTTCCTTTTTCAATTTCAGATTAATTAACTACAGTGTGGCAAACTAAAGACTATAATACTATAACATGCGGAGTAATAGGCAGTCTGCAGTGTAGTGCTGAAGGACTTTCAGGGTCTCTTCATTTGTGTCTCTAGTAAAACTCCCACAATGATAAAAAAAGAGTGAGAGTGGAGCATACTAGCATCAGTTGGGCAGAAACCTTGCTCTACATCAAAATGGAAAGAATTTCTCTAGGGCAGAAATGGAATTCTTGAAGCTGCTAAAGGTTTCAATGTCTTTTGCAGTGTCTGAGAATTGCAATGGGTAGTGACATGACTCAACCTGAGTAATGGGGTGTGTGTGCTTACCCATGGGAAGGAATGAAGTTTTTTACCCACAATATGTCTAATTAGAGCATTGCTCTTATTATTATTATTAAAACGTATCTGTACTCCCCATATCAGTGCCCAGATAATCTCTCCCCCATCCCTCTGCAAATGCACCCCAATATCCATGGCAGCTAGGAATGCAATCTCCGGGCAATCTCTTCCTCTGCTTCTCATCCCTTTCTGTTTCACTGTTGCCACTGTCTCTGCCTGGAGGAGCGTATGCTTGTTTTCTTTTTTTTTTCACAATTTTTTTTTCAAAACAAACAACACATAAAAATCTTCCTTCTTTGCATACTGTGGAAAGTGTATCAGTTGGTTACAAAAGGCTTTCGTGCATCTCTTCCACTGTCATCAAGTATAGTTCATATTAACTCTAGTATCTTAACTCAGATGTTTATACATATTACCATCATCATAACTCCACTTTTATTTGACTATGATTATTTAAACATCCTTCATCATAAAATATACCAAAATTTAGTACATAACCACATACCGGCATTTCAATTACTGTTTCCAAAATTCTCCATTAACACTGAATCCTTATATCCTATTCTAGCTAAACATCCATAATATTTAATAACAAAGTTTTCTAATCCTCCTTTCCAAATCACCGTTTATAATTTGCTTCCAGTTTCCTTATATAATACCCATACATGTATATAGATTATTATCATTATCATTCTTTATTTGACTATATCCTATATCATAACATTTCCCCCCTAATAATCAAAACTTAACTGTCTAATTTAGTTCTTTTTTATTGTTATTATTATTATTAACCTTTATATATAATCCAAAAGAGTTTCTAGCCTTCCCTTCATGGGTATCATTCAGTATTCATATCCAATCATTGGTTATCATAACACTACACCAGTGACGTGCAGTCAGGTGAGGCAAGTGAGGCACAGCCTCACCACTCTCATCAAAAAAAAAAAGGAAAAGGAAAAAGCTGAGCTAGTTTTTTTAGAACAATAAAAATTCCTCACCAGCTGGAAACACTTTCTCTTTCCACATCGTTCCATTTTGGAGCCGCCCCGACTTTGTCAGCCATGGCTGGATTTTTTGTCACCGGCTTGAAAATCTTCTATTGCTTCTTTCGGGGATTTTGCGATATCCCTGAGATCAGCAAGATGTAATCTTCCTGTTCACCATCTCTTCGGGATGGTTTAGGTCC
This sequence comes from Natrix helvetica, assembly GCF_964273705.1. Lineage (NCBI taxonomy): Eukaryota > Metazoa > Chordata > Lepidosauria > Squamata > Natricidae > Natrix > Natrix helvetica. Next base: position 118,729,211 of record NC_138548.1, on the reverse strand, counting down.
ATTTGGACCACCCAGTGGCAAAAGTGTCGACTGCGATCCCAGAGCACTGAGACCGCATGTTGTTTCGTTGCGACTTTGGCCCCTCCTCCCTCCGTATGCTTGTTTTCAGGTTGGCTTGGAAAAGATTCCCAGTCTAGCAGATAACTTCACTAATGCCTGATGTAACCCAGTAGAATAGGCTCATTGTTAACATCAAGGTAGAGACTCTGGTCAGCTCTTTGCAGCTGTGACAAGCATTCCTTGGCTTTGATTGTAATATTTGCCTATTGCTCACCCTTCTCTTCCCAAACAAGGTACATTTTCTGTTCAATGGTGCTGACAAGAGGGAAGGCCAATGAAATCATGAATGGCAGGGAATGTTCCCATGATGTTGTGGGGGATTAAGGAAAGAAAGCAACTTGCATTTTGTAATGCATCTCCTGTGGCTCATTAGAACGAAAGAGGATTCAGGACCTTTATGTGTTGCAGTTGACCATACACCAATCCCCTAAAATAAAGAGGTGCTATGACTTACCAACCATTTTTTTCTTTGAAATAAATAGTGATAGCAAACCACTTGGATACCAATTGTAAATATCAATGGGGCAAAGACTAATATAAAAATGCAAAAGGAGAATACAAAAATGAGTGTGTGATTAAAATAAAGATAGAATATATCCTAGAGGAAACAAACATCTGTCTCTGAATCCCATTTTGCATTAAACTAACAGCCTTATTCCCTGACCTATTGCCCAGGGGTGAAATCCAGCAGGTTCTGACAATGGAAATTTTGAGTAGTTCGGAGAACCGGTAGCAGAAATTTTGAGTTATTTAAAGAACCAGTAGTGGAAATTTTGAGTAGTTCGGAGAACCAGCAAATGTCTCCTCTGGCAGGCCCCAGAGTGTGGTGGGAATGGAGATTTTGCGTATCCTTCCCCTGCCATGCCCACCAAACCACACCCACCAAGCCACGCCCCCAGAACCGGTAGTAAAGAAAATTGAATTTCACCACTGCTATTGCCCCAATGCTCATCAGGGTATTTCTATAAGGATTGAGTCAGATGTAAAGGGAATAAGTATTGGCCTTGAAAGCCAGGAGAAAGAGTTGCTATCAATTCAATGAGCCCTTTCAAAGAAAGTAATTTGAGTAAATGCCTCATGCAGCTCCCTGCTTCACATAAAGGGAGGAAACACATTCATATTTCCAAGAGCCTGTTACTCTAGGTCAGGGGTGTCAAACTTGTGGCATCATGTTGTCAGCATGTAATGTATCACGACTTCCCCCCTTTGCTAAAATGGGGTAGGTGTGGTCAGTGTGACACACCTGCTCTAGGTATTCCAATAAAGTAATCCCGACATGTAGGGCATTGGTTTCTTAGTCTGTAGTCAGTTCTGCTTTATAGTGCTGATACAATACTTCTACCGTCATCAATACAATACAATACAATACAACACAACACAATACAATACAATACAATACAATACAATACAATACAATATAATAGCAGAGTTGGAAGGGACCTTGGAGGTCTTCTAGTCCAACCCCCTGCTTAGGCAGGAAACCCTATACCGTTTCAGAAAAATGGCTATCCAACATCATCTTTTTTTTGAAAAACTTTTTTTATTTATTTTTAATTCTCAAAACAAACATAAAAATCCTCCTTCTTTACATACTGTAGAAAGTGTATCAGTTGGCTACAAAAGGTTTTTGTGCATCTCTTCTACCATCATCAAGTATAATTCATATTAACTCTAGTATCTTAACTCAAATGTTTATACATATTACCATCATCATACCTCCACTTTTATTAGACTATAATTATTTAAACGTCCTTCATCATAAAATATAAAATATAGCAAAATTTAGTACATAACCACATACTGGCATTTCATTTACTTATTTATAAAATCCTCCATTAACATTAAATCCTTATATCGCCCCGAGTCCCTGGGGGGAGAGGGGGCGACTAAGAAGTCAAATTAAATAAATAAAATAAATAAATAAAAATATCCTATTCTAGCTAAACATCCATAATATTTAATAACAAAGCTTTCTAATCCTCCTTTCCAAATCACTGTTTACAATTTACATCCAGTTCCCTTATATTATACCCATATATATAGATTATTATCATTATCCTTTCTTTATTTGGCTATATCCTATATCATAACATTTCCCCCCCTAATAATCAAAACTTAACTGTGTCTAATTTATTTTTTATTTTTTTATTGTTATTATTATTATTGACCTTTATATATAATCCAAAAGGATTTCTAGTCTTCCCTTCACGGATATCATTCAATATTCATATCCAATTATTGCTTATCATAACCCTACACTTTGTATACAGTATTATCATTATCAATTTTTATTTAACTATATCAATTATCACTAAATTTCACTAGGTTTAGCTAGTAATTTTAAATTATACTCTTCCATCTATCAACCTGTATCTTTCCAATAACAAAACAATCTTATGTCTTCTGCCATTTGTGGTATCAATCTTCTGAGCTTCTTCTTGATCAGCTTTGTATGGACTACTCCTAGCAACTCCTTGCTTGTAAGATCTCTCATATAATCCTGATGCCCTCTTTCTGTTTCTTTATTCTGCTTATCTTTAATTGTCATCAGTGTTATCCATATTTTTGCTGATAAAGTTTCATAGTCCATAAATTCTTTACTTTTTTCTTCTTCTATATCTTGCCCTTTGAAATAGATTTCCTCTTCATTTATTTCCTCCTTCAATATTCCATTCTTTGCAATTACAAAAATAAACCAAATATCAGCAAGTTTAATTGCTTTATATTCATTCTCCACTTCAATTCTTATATATTGCTTTATAATCATTCTCCACTTCAATTCTTTGGATTTTAATCCCCTCATTTTGTATTTGGTGAACATCGTCAAATTTTTCATCACATTTTTCTGTTAGCTGTTCCAAATATTCCAGTTTTTGTTCAATTCTCTCATTTATATGTTAGTTTTAGTAATTCTGAAAATATTGTCTGCAAGCTTACAATCTCTATATTTTCTTGACATTCTGCCATCTTAAACAAAAGTGCTCTTGCTTGGAAGATTTTTTAAAGTTAAAACATGGATTCACAACAGCCGTTTTCCCTCTCTTCTCATGTCTCACCTAGTCCTTCTTTTCATTAAACTAGACATACCCAGTTCCTTCAACCGTTCTTCATATGTTTTAGTCTCCAGTCCCCTAATCATCTTTGTTGCTCTTCTCTGCACTCTTTCTAGAGTCTCCACATCTTTTTTACATCGTGGCGACCAAAACTGAATGCAATATTCCAAGTGTGGCTTTACCAAGGCATTATAAAGTGGCATTAACACTTCACATGATCTTGATTCTATCCCTCTGTTTATGCAGCCTAGAACTGTGTTGGTTTTTTTGGCAGCTGCTGCACACTGCTGGCTCAAATTTAAATGGTTGTCCACTAGGACTCCAAGATCCATTTCACAATTACTACTGTTGAGCAAGGTACCAACTATACTGTACCTGTGCATTTCGTTTTTGTTGCCTCAATGTAGAACCTTACTCTTTTCACCATTGAATTTCATTTTGTTAGATAGTGCCCAATGTTCAAGTTTCCTTCTGTCAAGATCCTTCTGTATCTTAAGCCTATCTTCTGGAGTTTTGGCTGCCAGCTTGGTGTCATCTGCAAATTTGATGAGTTCCCCATTTATTCCCTCATCCAAATCATTGATGAAGATGTTGAAGAGTACTGGGACTAAAACAGAGCCTTGGGGTACGCCACTGCATGCTTCCCTCCATGTAGATGTAGTTCAATTGAGGACTACACGTTGAGTGTGGTTGGTCAGCCAGTTACGAATCCATCTGGTGGTGATGCTGTCTAACCCACATTCTTCTACTTTATCTAGTAGTAGGTTATGGTCTACCTTATCAAATGCCTTACTGAAGTCTAAGTAAACTATATCGACGGCATTCCTCTGGTCCACTAATTTTGTCACTTTATTAAAGAATGCAATAAGATTAGTCTGGCATGATCTATTTTTGACAAACCCATGTTGGCTTTTGGTTATTACTTTGTTCACTTCTAGGTGTTTGCTGATTCGTTGCTTGATTATCTTTTCCAGAATCTTTCCTGATATTGAGGTCAGGCTGATAGGTCTGTGGTTTCCTGGATCTGTTTTTTTTCCTTTTTTGAAGATGGGAACCACATCGGCTTTTTTCCAGTCCTCTGGCAGTTCCCCGGTGCTCCAGGATTTCTGAAAGATAAAGTTCAGTGGTTCTGAGATCTCGTCTGCCAATTCCTTCAGAACCCTGGGGTCTAATCCACCCGGTCCTGATGATTTGAACTCGTCTAGGGTAGACAGGTGCTTAGCATTTTCTTCCCTTTTTCAACTTGTGTTCCTAATCTGATTTTTGTGGTGCTGTTTTTGATAGGTTGGACTGTTTTTTTCCATTTGTGTAAAGATAGATACAAAACATGAGTTAAATAGTTCTGCTTTCTCCCGGTTGCTTGTCACCTTCTTGCCACTTTCTCCCAGCAATGGACCAATTGTTTCCTTGATTTTTTTCTTGTTTTTAACATGTTGGAAGAAGCTTTGCATAATGTTGAATTCCAATATTTCATGATCACTTGTCCCCAAGGTTCCTGTAGCTTCAACACCTTCTATCATTTCCTTTCTGTTAGTGAGAATTAAGTCCAATATGACTGATCCCCTTCTTCCCTTCTCTACTTTCTGGGAAACAAATTGTCTGTTAGGTTTGTTAGGAACCTGTTGGATCTTCCACTTGGTGCAGAATTTGTTTCCCAGGTGATGTCAGGGTAGTTAAAGTCCCCCATTACTATTGTGGTGTGCTTACTACATACCTTAGTTAGCTGACTAGCAAAAAGTTCATCTACTTCCTCTGCTTGGTTGGGTGGCCTGTAGTATAGACCCATGGCAATGTCATTTCCCTCCCCCCTTTAATATTGACCCAAATGCATTCAATATAGTTTTCATCATTGTTGTACTCTATTTATGTAGAGATGTAGTTATTTCTTATATATATAGTGCAACTCCACCTCTTCTTTTATTTGGTCTATTTCTTTTAAATAATTTAAATCCTTCTAGCTGTATATTCCATTTGTGGGTTTCATTCCACCAAGTTTCTATAATGGCAACAATATCATATCTGCCCTCATTTATTTGAATTTCTAATTCACCCTGTTTATTCCTCATACTCTGTGCATTGGTGTATAGACATTTGAGTCCATTTTAATTGACCCTGTGTTTACTGTCTACATAACCTGTGTTATGCCTGACTGCCCCTATTTTCTTGCCATTTGTGTGATTCGTGCACATGGTATGGCACTCACTATAAAATTTTGATTTTGCTTGACAGCAGGACTGATAGTCTTACCTGCACAAACGTGTATGTTCCATGCACTGATAAACTTATGAATTTTAGATTGGACAGAAATGTTCTGTATCAATTAATTCACTGTCCCCACTGTTCAGTTTAAATGTTTATCCAGAAAATCTGTGACTTTAATGCCAAGTAACTCAGTTCCTTTCTTGGATGGGTGCAAACCATCTCTTTTGTACAGTTTTTCATTGGACCAGCTGCAGATATCATGACTAATAAAACCAAAGCCTTTCCTTTTACATCACTCCTTTAGCCACACTTTAAACTCTGCTACATGCTAGCCCTCCCTTTTTGTTCCTTATATACTAGTAAAACCTCTGAAGAGATAAGCCTACAACCTATACTACTAAGTCCATACCCCAAACTCTGGAAATCATTCTGCACAGAAAGTACATCTTTTTGGGATAGATTATTTGTGCCAAGATGTATAATAGCATCAACATCACAGTCCTTACTTGCATTCTTGACTATCTTAAGAATATGCCTCTTGTCTCTGCTGGCAGTAGCACCTGGCAGACACCTGACCTCTTTCATAACCTCTATATCCTTTCCTAAATTTACATCCCTTATGATTGAATCACCAACTAGAAGGTGAATTCTCTTTTTGGATACCTTGCTCTTCTTGTGCGACTGATGTGTGATACCTGGTTCACACTTTTGTCTTTCTGAAGTAAGTTCTTCATTTTGGACCACGATCCCCTGCTTATTTGAGTCATCGTTATCGCAACTACCTTGACCTATCACTTTAGTGTCCCCATTAAGGTCAACAAGGGCGCTATATTTGTTATGCTGAGACACAGCAAAAGCTTTGTGTTTATGGTTCACAGCTCTCAACCTGCCAGATCCCATGGTTGTCCAGACAGCTCTTCTCCTGCAAGATCTTTGTGGTAGAGGGGGCTGATAGTGTGGCATCGCCATAGAGTGGAATGGCTGACGTAGACACCTAGTTTCTGCTTGGAGAACACAGATTAGAGATTCTAGATAGGTAATCTGTCTATGTAGACTAGTAATTTGTTTACAAAGGGGACAGTATCCAAATTTGAAAAGAGTACTGTGAAAGACAGGTGCAAAACAGCTATTACATTGAACTAAGCGGGTCATTTTGAAATAAAATAAAATCACTGTCCTTTATAATTTCCCACAATGCCTTGATGGTTTTTATTTCAATGGCTTTGTCTTTCCTGTCCTTAGGGTTAGGGAAAAAAACTGGTTTCATTTGCAGTCTTTGGGGGGGGGATTCTTATTTTTTGGTTTTTTCCTGGCACTGTCATAGTTTGTGTGGGTGTGGGTGTGTAATGTCCCGCAGTTATATATGCATTAATAATTATCTAGTAATACTTCCTTATACATTTTAGGGACCTTTCCTTACATAATTGGTGTTTTCTTTCATACTTTTGGATTTCTAATTTCTGTTTCCGTTAGTTAGCAATTCTAAAACAAATCCCACATGAAAAAGTATTTCCTTTGAAAATGATTGCCCAAAGGATTTAAAAAAAAAAGATAAATTAGTCCTTTAAGCAAAGAATAAAGCAGCGGAATTTATCTTTATTGGACTGCCTTGGAAAGTTTTTATTTCTTTTTCTTCTTGTTAACGATGTTTTGTGGATTGAAGTGACTGTAACGCTTTTTGTTTCTTTTCATAAGTGAGCGAACTGGTTTTTTTCCCCTCCTATTTTCTGCTGCCTTATTTGATGGCTGGAACTAAAACCTTTTTTATTCTAATAATTCTTCTTACTACTTCTCATTAATTTTCATTAAAGACTTTTCAAGATTATTGTTTTCCATAAGCTTGAGACAAATAGGAGAAGAAGTGAATCTGCTACTTGGAAGTTAGAACTTGGTTTTTTTTTGTCTCTTTGAAACAATGTATCCTTTGTTCTCTCTGTTTTCGATTTTACTGATGCTGTAATGGAGAGCTTTGCAGCTTATCTGTGCAATATGATAAGAAGCCAAGGGCACAGTTGTTTTTACAGGTGCCTTTTTTAAAAAAAAAACACTCTTGGCAAGGGAAGGAAATTCTTTTTTTTTCCCCTGCTTTTTTCATTTGGAAACATGTATCAATCTTCAGATGAGGGAATACTGAGTCTTCAAGATTTGTTGATTGAAATCCAAAAGTTATTGGAAAGATATGAGAGATTTGATATGAAGTTGGATAGACTACTATCTCCTACAGCAAAGGATGATGGAGTTGGAGTCCCAAAAAATTAAGAAATGAATGAAGATGAAGAAGACAAGGATAAGATAACAGATGAATTTAATGATGGAGCAAACCTAGGTGAAAATGGAAGGAAGGGAATATGGAAAAGTGAATTTGATATGCAGGAGCCCTATCCCTTTCTTCAAGATACAGAGGGGGGACAAAAGTGATGATGATGGAATTAAGAAGAGAAACTGTTTCAGAAATACGTTTAATCAGAGACATGCTAATTTTAATACCAGTTCAAGGGCAACGGGGCTTTTTGAGAGATCTTTCAAGCAAAAAAGTGCGGAGATAAGTTTATAAAAACCTTATAAAGGAATTAATAAGAAGATTGACACAACAACTGGCAAAAGGGACAAGATTGTTTTTCTACTGGAAAGATATAGGTTGATAGTGAATGTTGATGATAAAAAAATTAATTAATTATTGGTGATTAATAGGTAGGAAACTTAATATTTTATAGACTTTTTTAAAGATTGTTTTTAAATGTTTATTCATTAAAAAGTAATACATTATGACAATAATAATGAAATAATAATTCTAATCAGTAAAAACAACTTGGATATAAATAGCAAATTGGGACCTGGGGGAATTTTTTTTTAATGAATGTTATTAATAAACTTTTGAGATTTTGTTATAAAGAAGTAAATTTATCTTGGGTCTAATGAGAGGAGAGGTGACATAAATAATAAATAATCCTTAATTACCTATAATAATAATGATAATAGTAATGAAATAATGATTTTGACTAGTAAAAGCCATTTGGATATAAATTGCAAATTGGGACCTGGGAAAAAGACTTATAAAGCTTATTAACAAATCCTTGTTTAGATTATGTATAATAATGTAAGTCTTCTTGGGTCAGATGAGAGGAGATGGAATATATATAATAAATAATTCTTAATTAGTTGCAATAATAATTAAAGAAATGTTAATGGATAATGTTTAATGATACTTATATGTTTTGGCATTGGTAAAAGCAATTGTATAAAAGCTTTTAATGGTGAATTGGGGAGAAAGGGGGGGAAATGCTTAGAAATTTTATTAATTGATTTTTTCTCTTAGAATATGTTATAAGATGTAATGTTATAGGAGGTTTGTTGAGATTGCCAATGAATGCCAGTGGGTGGTTGTGTTTTTGAATGCAAATTATATCAGATAAAAGCATGTTTAGATAATTATAGTTAAATGAGAATGGTGGTGTATTGATAGTAAAATGTATGAAGATTTTAGATGTAAAATGTATTATTCAATGGGAAGGAAATATATGTAATAATTATGATAGAAATGCATGAAAACTGTTTGTAACCAATCAACATGCTTTCGACAGGATGTAAAGAAGGATTATTCTTTTTTTGTGTTTTTGTTTATTTAAAACAATAAAAAAAATTCAAAAAAAAGAAGGTGGGTTGTGAGTACTGTGAGCAAAACCCATGTTCTCATTAGAGAAAAGTATTCATGTTTCCAAAGAGTGGAAACATTTCCAGGTGGCACCAGCAGGGAAAACCAAGGATATACAACAAGCATCACTCAGAAAAAAATTAAGGGAACATTTTCAATCAAAAGCAAGCAATTAAAGTCTTGCTTTCTGTGTCTGTCCTTTGTGCAGGTTTTTTGAGCAAAGTAAATCGATAAGGTGGTGTGCAGAAGACCGGCAAGCCAGTGATCCTTCCTCTGTAAGTAGCTGTCTTTATTGCTGGGTGTGCTCTGTGCTGTGTTCATCCTTGAGATAGTGAAGTGCAAGCAATTAAAGTCTTGCTTTCTGTGTATCTCCTTTGTGCAGGTTGTTGGAGCAAGGTGGTGAGGTGGTGGTGCAGAAGACGCAAAAAAGGAGAGTAATTTTCCTTTTCTATTATTTTGTGTGCTGGTTTCATCCCAATGCAGTGCATGCAATGAAAGAGTTCATTTCTGTGTCTCTTCTTTGTGCAGCCCATTCATTGGAGTCCATTATACTGAAGACTGGCAAGAACAGTCATCTTCCTTCTGTAAGTAGCTCTTTTATTGTTCTTGTACTTATTTTAATCTTATTGTAGTTCATCCATTGAGGCAAAGAATTCAGTGACATCGTCTTGGCCACTCCCACCAGGTCACATGGCCAACAAACCACTCCCACCAGGTCACATGGCTGGCAAGCCACTCCCACAAAGGAGGCCACACCCACAGAGTAGGTTCCAAAAAATTTTGAAACCCACCGCTGGTTAAACAATCCTAAATGAAGGTTATTAAATACAAAAGTGAGTGACTGTATGAAATAAATACATTGAGGTGGTTTGGGCAATGAAAAAGAATGAATGAGGATCGACCTGTAAAACAAATTATTAAGAGGTGAATTGGCCAAGAGGAAGACTGAGAAAGTTGTGACTGGATATTCTTAAAATGAGAGAGAGAAGTTAAAAGTGCAATAGATAATGAATGAAATGATAAATTGTCAGGGTGTAAACTCAGCCCTGTATTTAATGAGGGATGAACCGTGGCTTCTCCTTGAAGTATACTTGATAATTAAGCAAAATAAACCCGAGATATATTCTAAGAAACACATTTTATTTTAAAGAAAATGAAAACACAAACTTACTAGCTAGCGAAACACCACCAATTAGCATGGTTTCAGCAACAATATCTCCATTTTTAACTATGTAACTTGCTGTTTCGAGGTGGTGAACCTGGAACTTTAACATTCTAGACAAGTGACTTTGACTAAGCAAATTACTGGTTGCTGTAGGTATGTAATAAACATCAGGGATGAATGCATCGAGCTCTTCAACATAAACAGTTCCTTTTCCCATGACCTTACAGGGATGATTGGAGAAAGAATAAAATTCACCTAGTTCAGGTTCAGGCTCGTGCATCTCTGTGAAAATTTCCTTTCAGTAGGTAACATGCAATGCTGCACCATTGTCCAAAGTCCACAAAAGCTGTCTGGCATACTCTGGATCAGGTTGTGGATCATTGGTTAAGGCCAATGTGGTGAGTGGAGCTTGTGGATCACGCCTTGGATCATGACAACCTTGTCTTCCACCTCTGCCTCTGCCTCCGGAATCTGTTCTTCTGGGCTGGTATGTGACGGGAGCTGGAACTCGTTGGGGACAATCCCGGGTGTCATGTCCCACACGCTTAAAGATGTAGCATCTTGGCATCCTTGGAGCGTAGGCTCTTCCTCGGAAGGGACGCCTAGCTGGAGCTCTTGCTGCGGGTGGTCCTCGCAAATGTGGTGTGGCTAACATAAGTGCCTCATCTTCAATTAAAAGTCTGCAAACATTGTCCACTGTGTGTTGAGCAATAGGCACTTGGTTAATCTTTCAAATGGCATCTTTCCATTCATAATTCAATGAGTTAATGATAATGCTGATCATTTGAATATCATCAATAAAATGGCCTTTTTCTCTTAATTCTTTTCTCATTCCTTTCAGTTTAGTTAATTGTCCTCCAATTTGTTCACCAGGTTTCAATCTCGAACCATGGAACTCAGACATGAGCAAACATGAAGATTCGATTGAAACGGGCCTGTAGCAATTTTCCAATTGGACCCAAATTTGTTGGGCTGTTGCGTCAGGCGGGAAAGTAACCTGCAATTCAGTATCCATGGACATCGATAATGTTGTGCAAGCCTTAATCTCCAAGTCTCTTACTGCAGGAGTCCATGGCTGGACAGGAGGATTAAACACCATACAATAGGTACCTTCTCTGCGAAGCAAAAGTGCAACCTCACTGATCCAGGCCCTCTAATTCTGTCCTGACATTTTTAATTTTGACTCACCAGTCAATGGAGCAACAGAAAATGCCTGTTGAGGAATGTGCATTTGAAATGCTGGCTGTGCAGGTAAATATACTTGTTGTTGACCCAGTGGTTGCTGTACTCGAGCTGCGGCTGGTGCTTGAGCTGCAATATTAATATGGCCTGCTGGAGATGCAGCCATTTGCCTTTGCTGCATTAAGTATTGTTGTGCTCCATCTAAGAAGACACCAGCATCACCAGGGGGTGCTGAAGATTGGGTCTTTGGAGACACTTGTTGCATTGCAGCCTGAATATCTGAGTGAGTTAAGAGCATGTTTAATAAAGTCTGGTATAATATCTGTAATTGCTCCTGGAATTTACTATGCATGTCAGCTTTCTCTAGTAAATTACTTCTGCCAGTAGATGGTGCTGCAATTTCAGTTTTAGACTTCTCAGTTAATCTTTCTGCCTGCGTGGCATGTGTAACTTGAGAAGAAAGAATATCTTGTGGCAATTGTGGCATGTATACAGTTCTCTGTTCTGATTTGCCTGACACAATATCCTCCAGGGGGTGTGTCTTGGGCTTTGGAGAAGGAGGCAAGATGGTGTTTTCAGAAATTTGAAAAACAGGAGAATCCCTCTTATCTGGCTCGAGCATAGCTAAGGCCATTTTTGCCTGGGATAGCTCACGTTCAAAAAATTCTATTTGATCATGATAGCTTTTTATAGCTTGCTTAGAGCTTCGAGGAGAATGATAAGTTTCACTCTGTGTGTGGGAGTACAAATGCTTTTCTGGTTGTGAAACCGTTGGCCTTGCACCAAGTGTTTCAAAATCTAAAGGTTCTTGGAGAATTGTGTGGGAGCATGCATAATTAGAAGGGGGCGTCACAGACCTCGGTCTTAGCACATCGCCTTCCAAAGCAGCTTTTCTGTATTCTTCTTCTTCTTGAGACCTGTGTAAGAGCATTTCCTCCTTTTCTTCTCCCACGGCAGATTATTCATCCAGTCTGGTTGCTGAAGCAAGCAGTATTTGAAGGATTGAAAACCTGTGTAAAATGCTTTTCGCTTCTTCATCAGAGAAATCAAAGACATCTATATCCTGTGCAGAATGTTTTCTTGTTTTTTTCTTCTTTCTCGGCATTTTAGAAGTGATTAAAATCAGCATTCCGCAGTCCTGAAATTAATCATCTACCTAATTAGCCCAGACACTTATCATCAAAGTAACAAGCAAGGAAAAACCACAAATCAATCCAAAATAGCCATAAATCCAAACCATCCTCTGCTACCACTTGTCAGGGTGTAAATTCAGCCCTGTATTTAATGAGGGATGAACCGTGGCTTCTCCTTGAAGTATATTTGATAATTAAGCAAAATAAACCCGAGATATATTCTAAGAAACACATTTTATTGCAAAGAAAATGAAAACACAACTTACTAGCTAACAATTACATTTTGGCAGAGTTCCTGCCTACCACCTTGGCAGGCGAACAAAAGAACAAAGTAGTGAAATAATAATGATGAAGGAATGTGGAAGAATGAGTAGACATGCGTAGTGAGTTTAGTGATAAGAGTCAGATCAGTCTACCGTATGTCTTAGAGTTGAAGCACAGCTGGCAAACAAAAAAATGCAGTGACATAAATAGACATAGATGAAGCAATTATAGTTTATAAGAATGTTTCTTGTCTGTTTGTCTGTCTTTCACATTTACGGTAGCCGCTCACCTTCAATTTCTATAAAATATATGAAGAGATAAAATGGATAGTATAGATCAGTGGTGTCAAATGCAAGGTCCGTGGGCCAAATTGGCCCGTGCGGTGGTTAGATCTGGCCTGTGAGGCCGTCCTGGAAATAATGAAGGACTGACTTGTGGCACCTGAGCCTGGCCCAGGCTGACTGGGTGCTGATCTGCAACCGGATGGTGGCCATCTGGACTGCATCCAGCCTTAGATCTGCAGCACTGCCGTGTCTCCCCTGCCTGGGGACTGCGTGCTGAGCGCTTCCCTTTCATCTAGGGCACTAGCCCTCATGCTCTCACTGCCTCTTATGCACATCCCTGTGAGGCAGTGCTGGAGATCTAAGGCTGGCCACAGTCTGGCCAGATGGCCACCATCAGGTTGCAGATCAGTGCCCCACTCACCAGCCTTTCACTGGGACTGTCCTGCCCCCGCATGGGAAAGCCTTGTTGCCAATCTCTCCCCCTACCCTGATCCCTTCCTGAGCATGGAGGAAGGAAGAAGATGACAAGGAGATGGAATGGGACCATTAGGCCATGGGGTTTCTACCAGCCTGGTGCAATGGGTGATCGCAGGGGCTGTGTGGGGAACGCATGCATTGGGGGGCCGGCGGAGAAGAAGAACTGCACTCTCCTCATCAGTCATGGAGGCAACAGAGTGGACAAAAGGGAAGCCGCTGCTTTTTTTTAACCTGCCAGAGGCTCCAGACAGAGGTTTCCCATTTTGATTCCTCCCCCATTGTTGCCTCTGTGTGACTTACTTCTCCCAGGCCATTTTGGATTTGTAAAAACTTTTCATTTGATTAAGAGGCAATTTTGGTTGCCTTCCCTGAAAAAAGACATAGAGTCCTACATAGCCAGTTGTCTTGTCTGTGCAGCCGCAAAGAGACCACCAGGGAAGCCCTAAGGTCTCCTTCAAAGTGTTGCCTGTCCTGGGGCCCCATGGAAGGAGATATTGATGGATTTTATTGTCGAGTAACCAGAAAGTCTTGGAAATACCGTTATTTTGGTGATCACTGATCTGTTCTCCAAACAGGTCCATTTTGTGCCTTTATTTTACACCTGTATAGATTACATGGAGTGCCCAAATGCATTATTTCGGACAAGGGGGGTCCAATTCACCTCCCACTTTTGGAAAGAGTTCCTGAAATTGATTGGCTCTGCCCAGGGACTAAGCTCCACCCACCATCCGCAAACTAATGGGGCTTGTGAACTGGCTAACTCGGTTCTGGAGCAGTACCTTTGGTGTTTTATCAATTATCAACAAGATAATTGGGTGAACTTTTGCCACATGCAGAGGTGGCATACAATAATTCAGTACATAGCAGTTCTGGAATGACCCCTTTTAAAGTTGTGTTTGGCCAGGATTTTGTGCCAATTCCTGAATTGCATCAGGAGAAACCGCAAATTTTATCCTTGTCCAAGTAGAATAATCAACTTCAACAGTTTTGGCCGATGACTCACAAGGCCTTAGAAGCGGCTCACCAAGCTCACAAAAAATAAGTGGATAAAAAAAAGCCAAGAGAGTACCAAGTTGGAGATAGCATGTTTTTGTCCACTAAGTTTCTGCAAACCACCCAGAAATCGAAGAAGCTGGGCCCGAAATATGTGTATCTGTTTCCCATTTTTAAAATCATGAATCCTGTATCAGTAAAATTGTAGTTGCCAAAAACCCTTAGGAGGATTATCCTGTGCTTCATGTGAACTTACTAAAACCAGAATACACTTCTTCCACTCGTCCCCACAAACCCTCACTCCTTCTTCCTCTTCTTATTGAAGGAAAGCAAAATTTTGAGGTTAAAGAAATCTTAGATTCCAGGAAACATAGAGGACACATCCAATATTTGGTGTCATGGAAACATTTCCCCCTTCCCAGGCTGAATGGATGGACAAATCCCATGTTAGGGCTCCCAAACTTTTACAGAAGTTCTATACCAAATATCCTGATAACCCTTGATTTTATTATATACGGTCGTGGGGAGGGGTGGGTGCGAGGACAGAAGAAAATCTCGTAGTCAGTTGGGAGACCGTGGCTGCTGGACACGCCCGGTCGCTCGTACCAACCCCCGTAGCCTAGGTGGCCAGGACCTACAGAGCCAGGGCCTGAGGCTGATGCTCTGCAATGCAAGGTCCACTGTTAACAAGGCCCCCCTCATCAATGAGTTGATCTCAGAGAGGGAGCCAGACCTTGCAGGGATAACAGAGACCTGGTTGGGCCACGAGGGTGGTTTACCCCTCATGGAGATGTGCCCGCCAGGCTACCGTGCATTCCATCAGCCGCAGGCCCTGGGTAAGGGTGTTGGGGTGGCGGTAATTATACGGGAGAGTCTGGAACCGAGGGAGTTCACTGTGCCACAGATATCCGGGTGTGAGTCCCTTGGTGTGAAATGGGGCCCGGGGAGGCAGTTGGGCTTGCTGATTGTATACTTGGCTTCTCGCTATGCATCAGCGGCCCTGCCTGAGCTCCTCAAGCTGATCGCGGAGACGGCGGTTGATACCCCCAAACTTGTGGTTATGGGGGACTTCAATCTGCCGTCGACGGGCGAAGCATCCGAGGCGGCTCGGGAGTTCATGGCTTCCATGACAGCCATGGACCTGACCCAATTAATTCAGGGCCCCACACACGAAGGTGGGCACACAGTGGACCTTGTTTTTGTCTCTGGACAGTGGACGAGTGATCTGGGAATAGGGGATTTGGTTATTACACCCCTGTCATAGTCAGATCACTCATCTCTCCGGCTCGACTTCCCCGGTGCTATCCCCCACCGCGGGGAGGCGGAACCAGACTGTCCCAGATGGTTCCGCCCCAGGCGACTGATGGAACCGGATAGGTTCCAGACAAAGCTTGGGCCACTTCCTGTAGCCCTGACCCGCTCCCGGACGGAGGACCTAGTAGCCGCTTGGAATAGGGAGGCTGCTGGGGCCTTGGACCGGGTAGCGCCTTTGCGGCCTCTCCTGCGGCAACGAAACACCCTGGCTCCTTGGTTTACTGAGGAGCTGAGGGTGATGAAACGCCACAAGAGATGCCTAGAAAGCAGGTGGAGGTCCTCACGCTCCGAATCTGACCGAACACAGGTAAGAGCCTATTTACGGACCTACCTTGTGGCACTGAGAGCGGCCAAACGTAGAAACTGTGCCGCTCTTATTGCGTCCGCAGATAACCGCCCTGCCGCCCTGTTTCGGGTGACCCGCTCCCTCCTATCATAGAGGCCGCGGGAAGCCCCTTTGCAGGGTAGAGCAGAGAAGTTTGGGGAATATCTGCAGGACAAAATTGCTCAGATCCGGAGTGGATGGGCTCCCTTCAGTGGACCAGGGGAGGCGTCGGAAGGAAGTCTTGAGGCACCACGCTGGGAGGAGTTTGACTCTGTTGCCCCCGAGGATTTGGACAGGTTTCATGGGCGACTGCGAGCCACTACATGTTTATTGGACCCGTGTCCCTCCTGGCTTGTACTGGCATCCTGGGAGGTTACACGAGGCTGGCTCCTGGGTCTTGTGAACACTTCATTGGAGGAGGGGTCCTTGCCGGTTGCCTTGAAAGAGGCGGTGGTGAGGCCCCTACTCAAGAGGCCTTCCCTGGACCCGGTGGAGCTAGCTAATTATCGTCCCGTCTCCAACCTTCCCTTTTTAGCGAAGGTTGTAGAGAGTTTGGTGGCACAACAGTTCCCACGTCACCTGGAGGAAACCGACTATCTAGACCCGCGCCAGTCCGGCTTCCGGCCCGGTCACAGCACGGAGACGGCCTTGGTCGCGTTGGTGGATGATCTCTGGAGGGCCAGAGATAGGGGTTGTTCCTCTATCCTGGTCCTATTAGACCTATCAGTGGCCTTCGATACCATCGACCATGGTATCCTATTGCGCCGGCTGGAGGGGATGGGAGTAGGGGGCACCGTTCTGCGGTGGTTCTGCTCCTACCTCTCCGACCGGACGCAATGTGTGTTGGCAGAGGAGCAGAGGTCGACCCTGAGGCCACTCACTTGCGGGGTGCCGCAGGGGTCGGTCCTCTCGCCCCTCCTGTTCAACACATACATGAAGCCACTGGGTGAGATCATCATTGGTTTTGGGGTTGGATACCATCTGTACACTGATGACACACAGCTGTACATTTCCACCCCAAACCACCCCAACGAGGCCGTCGAAATGATGTCCCGGTGCTTGGAAGCCATTCGGGTCTGGATGGGGGACAACAGACTCAGACTCAACCCCTCCAAGACTGAGTGGCTGTGGCTACCGGCGCCCAGGTTCAACCAGTGGATCCCATTGCTGGCCATAGGGGGCAAACAACTGCCCCCCGTGGAACGGGCGCGCAATTTGGGCATCCTCCTTGATGCCCGGCTGTCGATGGATGACCATGTTGCTGCCGTGGCGAGGGGGGCGTTCCACCAGGTTCGCCTGGTGCGCCAATTGCGCCCCCTATTGGATCGGGACGCCTTACGCACAGTCACTCATGCGCTGGTGACGTCTCGCCTGGACTACTGCAACGCTCTCTACATGGGGCTCCCCTTGAGATGCACCCGAAGACTACAGCTAGTTCAGAATGCGGCCGCGCGGGCTATCATGGGGAGGACAAGATACTCCCATATAACACCACTCCTGCGCGAGCTGCACTGGCTGCCTGTAGTTTTTCAGGTGCGTTTCAAGGTGTTGGTTACTATCTTCAAAGCGCTCCATGGCACGGGACCTAGTTACCTGCGGGATTGCATCTCACCTCACACATCCCTGCGACCAATTCGCTCCCACAGGGAGGGACTCCTCCGGGTGCCGTCCACTAAGCAGTGTCAATGGGCGGCGCCCAGGAGCAGAGCCTTCTCTGTGATGGGCCCAACTCTCTGGAATGACCTCCCCCCCGATATTAGAACTACTACCGACCTCCGCTCCTTCCGACAGAAGCTTAAGACCCACCTGTTCCAATTAGCTGGCTTAACTGATTTATAGTCCCACTTTTAACCTCCTGGCAAACATCTTATTGGGTAGTTTTTAAGGGTAATTTTAATGTTTATTTGTATTTTAATTTAAATATTGTACAGTGCATATCCTACCTCCTCCGTTTACCTATTTGTATATTTAAGTATATCTATATTTTGTATTCATACTGTTTTAATATGACTGTACACCGCCCCGAGTCCTGTTTAGGAAAGGGTGCGGTTTATAAATTAAAATTTATTATTATTATTATTATTATTATTATTATTATTATTATTATTATTATTATTATTATTATTATTATTATATGCTATTGGTTGTTATTGTTGTTTTGTTTTGTTTTGTATTTCCCCAGGGATGATATCCTTTCTGAAGAAGGGCTGGATGTCAGCCTCTGCTTTGCTTGCTTGCTATCAGCTGCCATAGAAACGGGGAAGGTTGGGACATGGTATTTGGGATGGGAATAATTGGTACAGAAGTGATATGAAAAAGGGAGTTTTCTTCTCACCCTCTTCTGCACATGCTGGTGGCCGGTGTTTGGGCCTGGTCAAGGCCAACCGTCTTGCATACCAACCTGATGATGCCTTTTGGAGATGCAACCCACATGACACCTTAGGAAGTTGCAGATTGGACATTGGGGTGGGATCGTTGGAGGGAGGGGGCTGGGTAATCATTTGATATGCATTTGTTTGCGCCTTTCTGGCTCAGATCTTGCTCTTCTTTCATTGCTATCTTTTCATAACCATTAAACATATTTTAATTTCCACGAACAATGGAATTGAGAGTTTTCTTTCTTGGTTATTGATGGAGGCATGCCTGACAGGGTCAGTGTGATGGGGATATATACATACACATACATATACACATGTACACCTAACTATCTAAAATAATGGTTCTGCAAAAGGAATCCAACAGCTGAGATCATCCAATACTCACATTTTTGGTGGGCTCACAGCATGGTTGATCTGGGGCAAGCTCTCCAATTAGGAGGGAATTCAAATATTTCTTTACCAGATCCTCATCTTTGTGGAAAGCTGCAAAGGCATCCTAAACACACCCACACTTACAAATAAGTTGAATATCAAAAAGACTATCTGTCTAACATGATGGAAATGCCAGTTAAGTTATCTAGGTGTTCTTTTTGGAAATAATGAAAAGTGCGCTGTAGGTGATGCTTCGCAACTGACTCTCTGGGAGGTCAACTCTATGACCTTGATTTATTTTGAGGACTGAAGCTGTGTTCTGCTTCATTCCCCTGCAATGGTTGAACTTGTGGAGATGTGTATTTTTACTGCCTTTGTCCCTGATTCACCTTGTCCCTCAGCATGGTGCAATGCTATGTTGTTATATATGAAGCAGCCTGATGAAGAGGCTCCTACATAAACTGCTTTCTAGACCTGCATTTTTCTATGGGAGAGAATCCCTTAATGGTTATTCCTTTTCCTTGAAAATAACAGAGCCATGCCTACCATTTGTGTGAAAAAAAACCAAAGTTTTTGGTTTTGGTAGTGTGTAGTTTGGTAGTGTGGCTACCTCCTGAGCTCTCAGGTCCAAAGGTTGGAAAGAAAGGAGAAGGGGGTTCAAGGCTGGCTGTGAGAAGAAAAAAGGAGGAGGAATTAAAAAAAAGGAATGGAACTGCCTGATTGTCTGTCAGAAGAAAGAATGCCAAAAGTGATAAAGGGAAATGACTTTTTTCCTCCAGTCCCATGGAGGAATACCCTCCCTTTCAGACTTGAATTCTTTCTTTTGGAAGAAGTAGCACTTTTCACTTTCTGCTCCAAAAAGGAGGAGAAGGAAGAAAACATTTAGAAGGTGTCAAAGCAGCACTTCTCTGGCTCATAGGAGACCTGGAGCTATAGGCAAAGCAGGACTTGCAATCACAATTACTATGAAATGAGCTGTGAACCGATTATGTTAGCAGAGTTGAAATAATTTCTTCCACTACCCTGCTCAGTTGTGGGGGTGGGGGTGTCAGAATCCACAAGATTGTAGGCATAGCATCATCATTCAAACTTTGGTCCTTTTATGTAAGCATCAATGCCGCCCATCTTGAGATTTTGACACCCTCCTGCAGACTCCCTTCTCTCCCTATTCGGTTTGAGGAAGCAAGCCCCTTGGTAGCAAATTGAGTATCAAAATAATTCTTATTCTGGGTCTATAAACTATTGTATTGTGAAATATACAATAGAATCTACAGATTCCAAACTTACCTAGAATTCAGTCCTCACTGTATTTACTTTAAAAAGCTAAAATCCTTCAATACCTGATAGAGGTCACACTTCTATGCTACCAATATTACTCATATATTTTCACTGAAAAAGTCTTCCTGACTGAGTTTTGCTTAGCCAAAATATAAGCTGTGTCCATGCTTTTTCACAAACATCTTCTGATCAGGCCCTCAAACCTAAGCTGCATTTTGTTCACATTGTCTAGAAGTCAATAAAGTTATGTAACTTAACTGCAAACAAACATTGACCCAACCTGGAATGACTGTTCTGTAATATCAGAATTCTCTATGGCTTCAGACAAGAGAGAATCTTCCCCCTCATTCTGCTATTTGAGACCCTTCAAGAAAGACTGAGGAAGACACAGCCTCAGCCTGGAGTGTATGCACACAAAGCAAGTGTTTAGTGCAGCCTTCAGATCATTCCAAGGCAGTATTTCCCCTCAGCAAGGACTCACCGTGGCATCTTATCCAGAATAGTGTCTGATGAGACGAGGATCACTTGGATGTTGCAAATAGAACTGACTAACATCATAAACCTTTCGGTCGATGACCAGCCACCTCTCTTCTTTCAAGTCTCCATTGCCTATGAGGAGCCCAGCCTCCTCCCAGGTGAAAAGCCAGGAGACCCCTAGCTCAATCTCTGGCTTCCCTGCACTAGCTCCTAACTGAGGGGGCATCCTGGCTGAAAGCACTGAGGAATGCTGCTCCATTAACTCCAGGACTGGATTTTTTAACCTGTGGAAAGTGGGAGTGACTCTATCTCTTCATGCAGTTAAATGTTGCAGCCAACTTCATATACACCTCTATAAGCCACCCACACTGCCATTAACCTTCTGTCACCCCAGATGTACTCTTGCAAGGCTTTCTTTTCCTCCCTTTATAGAAGGCATCTCTTCTTTCAGAGAGCATAAAACTGCATAGTATTAGAGTATCAAGTTGGATTAAAGAAGATATTATCGTTGACGGTTGTAGTTGTTTTTTGGAAAAAAAACCCAGAATAATAAAGAACTGTGTAAAATATTCTGGGTAAGAATTGAATAAGTTCCATAACAGTTCTCCATAGGAGTTTAGCAGCCTCATCACCATGGTTACTTTTAAAGGGCTTCCTTCTGTAAATACCAAAAGCAGAAAAGCAATACAATACAATACAATACAATACAATACAATACAATACAATACAATACAATAGTAGAGTTGGAAGGGACCTTGGAGGTCTTCTAGTCCAACCCCCTGCCTAGGCAGGAAACCCTATACCGTTTCAGACAAATAGCTATCCAACATCTTCTTAAAGACTTCCAGTGTTGGGGCATTCACAACTTCTGGAGGCAATCTGTTCCACTGATTAATTGTTCTCACTGTCAGGAAATTTCTCCTCAGTTCTAAGTTGCTTCTCTCCTTGATTAGTTTCCACCCATTGCTTCTTGTTCTACCCTCAGGTGCTTTGGAGAATAGTTTGACTCCCTCTTCTTTGTGGCAACCTCTGAGATATTGGAATAATGCTATCATGTCTCCCCTAGTCCTTCTTTCTCTTAAGCTCACTGTTCACTGTGCCACAGACATCCGGGTGTGAGTCCCTTGTCGTGAGATGGGGCCCAGGGAGGCAGTTGGGCCTGCTGATAGTATACCTGGCTCCTCGCTATACATCAGCGGCCCTGCCTGAACTCCTCAAGCTGATCTCATTGGTGGCGGTTGAGACCCCCAAACTTTTAGTGATGGGGGATTTTAATCTGCCATCAATGGGAGAAGCGTCTGAGGGGGTTCGGGAGTTCATAGCTTCCATGACAGCCATGGACCTGACCCAATTAATTCAGGGCCCTACTCACGAGGGAGGCCACACACTGGACCTTGTCTTTGTCTCTGGCCAGTGGACGAGTGATCTGGGAATAGGGGATCCAACTATTATTCCCCTGTCATGGTCAGATCACTCACTTCTCCGGCTTGACTTCCCCGGTGCTACCCCCCCGCTGCGGGGAGGCGGAACCGGAAGGTATTAGATGGTTCCGCCCCAAGCGCCTGATGGAACCAGAAAGGTTCCAGACGGAGCTTGGGCCACCTCCTGTGGACCTGACCCGCCCCCGAGTGGAGGACCTGGTAGACGCATGGAATAGTGCGACTACCGGGGCCCTAGACCGGGTGGCGCCTTTGCGGCCTCTCCTGCGGCGACGAACCACCCTGGCCCCTTGGTTTACCGAGGAGCTAAGGGTGATGAAACGCCACAAGAGACGCCTAGAGAGTCGTTGGAGATCCTCCCGTTCTGAATTTGACTGAGCACAGGCACGAGCCTATTTGAGGACGTACCTTGTGGCATTAAGAGCGGCCAAACATCAACATTGCGCCGCTCTTATTGCGTCCGCAGATAACCGCCCTGCCGCCCTGTTTCGGGTGACTCGCTCTCTCTTGTTTGAGAGACCGTGGGAAGCCCCTTTACAGGGCAGAGCAGAGGAGTTTGGGAAATATCTACAGGACAAAGTCGCTCAAATCCGGATGGGATGGGCCCCTTTCAGTGGTCCAGTGGAGACGCCCGAGGCGAGTCTTGAGGGACCGTTCTGGGAGGAGTTTGACTCGGTTGCCATCGAGGATTTGGACAGGTTGCATGGATGTCTGCGACCTACCACATGTTTATTGGACCCGTGTCCCTCCTGGCTTGTACTGGCATCCTGGGAGGTTACGTGCAACTGGCTCCTGGGCCTAGTGAACGCTTCGTTGGGTGAGGGGTTTCTGCCGGCCGCCTTGAAAGAGGCGGTTGTGAGGCCCCTGCTCAAGAAGCCTTCCCTGGACCCATCGGATCTAGTCAATTATCGTCCAGTCTCCAACCTTCCTTTTTTAGCGAAGGTTGTAGAGAGTGTGGTGGCACAACAGTTCCCACGTCACCTGGAGGAGAATGATTATCTAGACCCGCGCCAGTCCGGCTTCCGACCCGGGCACAGCACGGAGACGGCCTTGGTCGCGTTGGTTGATGATCTCTGGAGGGCCAGAGATAGGGGTTGTTCCTCTATCCTGGTCCTATTAGATCTCTCGGCGGCGTTCGATACCATCGACCATGGTATCCTGTTGCACCGGCTAGAGGGGCTGGGAGTCAGGGGCACCGTTTTACGGTGGTTTGGCTCCTACCTCTCTGGCCGGATGCAACGTGTGTTGGCAGGGGAGCAGAGATCAACCCGGAGCCCCCTCACATGTGGGGTGCCACAGGGGTCGGTGCTCTCGCCTCTCCTGTTCAACACATACATGAAACCGCTGGGCGAGATCATCCGTGGTTTTGGGGTGGGATATCATCTGTATGCTGATGATACTCAGCTATACATTTCCACCCCGAACCACCCCAACGAGGCCGTTGAAATGATGTCCCGGTGTTTGGAGGCCGTACGGGTCTGGATGGATGGCAACTGACTAAAACTCAACCCTTCCAAGACGGAGTGGCTGTGGCTTCCGGCCTCCCAGTTCAACCAGTTGCTTCCATCTCTGGCCATTGGGGGCGAGCAACTGGCCCCCATGGAACGGTGCACAATTTGGGCGTCCTCCTGGATGCCCGGCTGTCCATGGATGACCATGTAACAGCCGTGGCAAGGGGGGCGTTCCATCAGGTTCGCCTGATGCGCCAATTGCGCCCCTTATTGGACTGGGATGCCCTACGCACAGTCACCCATGCGCTAGTGACGTCTCGCCTGGACTACTGCAATGCTCTCTACATGGGGCTTCCCCTGAGATGCACTCGGAGACTGCAGTTGGTCCAGAACGCGGCCGCGCGGGTGATTATGGGGAGGACTAGATACTCCCCTGTAACACCTCTCCTGCGCGAGCTGCACTGGCTTCCTGTAGTCTACCGAGTGCGTTTCAAGGTTTTGATTATGATCTTTAAAGCGCTTCATGGCACAGGACCTAGTTACATGCAGGATCGCATCCTGCCCCATACATCCCTACGACCAATCCGCTCACACAGAGAGGGACTTCTTCGGGTGCCGTCCGCTAAACAGTGTCGGGGGGCGACACCCAGGAGCAGAGCCTTCTCTGTGATGGGCCCAGCCCTGTGGAATGACCTCCCCCGTGACATCAGGATTATTTCCGATCTCCGCTCCTTCCGTGTACAGCTGAAGACCCACCTCTTTCAATTATCTGGCCTGGCTCAACCGTAAATTTTTTCTTATTCCTCCTGACAGTCCATTCATATTTTTTAAATTTTTAAATTGTGTTATTACTAATGGGGTATTTTAATGGTGATTTTTAACTGTCTAAATGTGATGTAATTTGTTACCTCCTCCGTGCATGTATGTCTTTGTATATGTGTATGTTTATGTGTTTGTACATATGTTTTATGTTTTATATGTTTTATTGTACGCCGCCCCGAGTCCTGTCTGGAAAGGGAGCGGCTAATAAATTCAAATTTATTATTATTATTATTATTATTATTATTATTATTATTATTATTATTATTATTATTATTATTATTATTATTATTATTATTATTAAGCTAAACATACCCAGTTCCTGCAACCGTTCTTCATATGTTTTAGTGGCTCAGGACCTAGTTACTTGTGGGATCGTATTCTGCCCCATACATCCCTGCGACCAATTCGCTCGCACAGAGAGGGCCTCCTCCAGGTGCCGTCCACTAGACTGTGTTGCGGGGCGGCGCCTAGGAGTAGAGCCTTCTCTGTGGCGGGCCCGGCCCTGTGGAATGACCTCCCTCCGGATATTAGGAATACCTCTGACCTCCGCTCCTTTCGTATTAAGCTTAAGACCCACCTATTCCAAGCAGCTGGCCTGGATCAACTTTGATCTAACCATATCGCTCCTGACGGGTTTTTAACTGGGTATTTTAATTATATTTAATTATCTAGGGGTTTTTAAATACTGTATTTTAATTGTTTTTATTTATCAGCCGACCTCCTCCTTGTGTGTGTCTCGGTATATGTCTCTGTTATATGTTTGTTTTGTCCACATATTTATTTCATATGTTTCATTGTACGCCGCCCCGAGTCCTTCGGGAGAGGGTGCGGCTAAGAAATAAATATATTATTATTATTATTATTATTATTATTATTATTATTATTATTATTATTATTATTATTATTATTATTATTATTATTATTATTATTAGTCTCCAGTCCCCTAATCATCTTTGTTGCCCTTCTCTGCACTCTTTCTAGAGTCTCCACATCTTTTTTACATCATGGAGACCAGAACTGAATGCAGTATTCCAAGTGTGGCCTTACCAAGGCATTATAAAGTGGTATTAACACTTCACGTGATCTTGATTCTATCCCTCTGTTGATGCAGCCGAATTGGGAAACCCAATTCAGGAAGAGAAGCATTGCATAAGGCTGCTTCCAAAACTCTAAATCATTCTAGGCATGGAAATGCTCCAACCATTAACTTTTTCAAGCATATTATCACTTCTAACTTCATTCCCAATATCAGTGCATTTTCAAAATGGTAATGATACTTATGTCAACATAGTTGTGAATTATAGAAAAGAGATACAAATGAGAGGAGAACATGCAACAATCTGCCTCTTTGAAGCTTTGTGTTATGAATATTTATTCCAACTAGCAGAGCTAATAGCCAGGGATTAAAGAGTTATAGTCTAAAATTTATAGAAGACTGCTAACATGCTGTGAACTTGTCTGAAAGTTTAATTTTAGATCCTGACAATCTCCCCATGTCAGTCCTGTTCTGCTGCCTCATTGTGACAATGGGGTGCCCAACTCCAGTGTTTCTTGAATGAATGCTTGAAGAATCCTGGGAGTATATAGGATTAGATTCTCCTTCCAAAATCAACAAAAGTTATGAATGTCATCTCAGCTGCCCAGTTAAACAAGGAGGTACCTATATTAGGGAACTGTGTAAAATACAGAAGGTAGATTATCATTTAGTAACAAGGAAAAAGTAACAACTTCATATTTAGAGAATGCAATGGAAAATCACATAGATAGATAATATAAGGTGATTGAGAAAATAATGATAGATAATGGGCACTTTGAGTCAGCTAATGAACATAATATGGAGACAGAGTGTACACCTTGCAGACTACTTAGTGCTTATGAGGCAACTGCATTAAAGGATTATACATATTTAGTTTCCACTGTTCTCATGCAGTGAAGAAATTCCAAAGATGCAAAGATAGTTACAGTGGGAACATGAAAGAAAGCCATCTGTCAGATCTGGAAGCCATCTTTTATATTTGGTCCTTCAGGCCTGCCATATTTTCTACTGTAGGAAAATTGGAGGGGGGGGGGGTTGTATGGAGTGTGGGTGAGATGTAGTCAAAATAACATCCTTTAAAAGAAAGTTTAAGTGTCCACCCAATGTAGACTGGGTCATGTTCCTCACATGATCCAATCAGGCACCATCCAAAACTGGAGATGCTTCCCAGTCACCTCAATGCAACGCGCCCTTGACTGTCTGAGAAAGAATATTATTTTGACTATATCTCACCCACATTCCATACAATCTCCCCTCCCATTTTCCCACAGTAGAAAATGTGGCAGGCCTGAAGGACCAAATGTAAAAGATGGCTTCCAGGTCTGACAGCTCACCCTGTCAGCATATCCTCCAATTAGAACAACACAGGGGGTTAAAACCATACACCTAACCACCTCTTCCCCCCAGGGGACCCTTTGGCTTATCAGGATATTTGTCATGGAATTGTTTAACCAATCTGTCTGCCTTTACATCCCAACTCTTAACTCATGCAGCTTCAGACAAAGGGTACCCTTCCCAATGAACTAAATACCGTAAACAAACCCTATGCAATTTGGAATCCAATTTTCTTTTCACTTCATAATGGGTTTCTCCCTGCATTACTATAGGAGGAGTTGGTGGTTGGGTCTGAGGTTTCAACTGCGACCAAAGGGCTGACTGGTTTCAGCAGGCTACAATGAAACACAGGGTGCATTTTGCCTAGAATGTGGGGGAGGCTAAGCTGAACTGTTACTAGGTTACTTACTTTCACTATTGGAAAAAGACCTAAAAACTTAAGTCCCAGTTTTTTGTTAGGAAGCCTCAATCATATGTATTTGGTTGACAGGAAAACTTTATCTCCCACATGGAAGGGGGGGGGTGTTGAAGAGAGCGGTGTTTGTCTGCCTGCTTTTCATACTCCTCCGCCGCTTCTGTCAGCACTTTCTTAGTATTCCCCCACTCTTTTTTCAGAGATTCTATCCACTCTGTCAAAGACATTGAAGAGGGGGGTTCTCTGGGTAGTTCAGGAGTGGGAAAAATTCCATGCCACTAGTAACTTGGAAAGGGGTCAATCTGGTGATGCTATGCACGTTATCGTAAGCCACTTCTGCAAATGGTAACAGGTCCACCCAGTTCTCTTGTTGGTAATCCACATAGCAACTTATATATTGTTCCACCATTGAGTTCACTTGTTCTGCCGTGCCATTCGTACTCGGATGAAAAGCCAAGCTAAGTTTAACCTTGAACAATGTTTAACCTTGGGTGGATCTGACAGATCTCAGGAACTCTCTCCAGATTTGGCCATAAACTGGACTCCTTGGTCTGAGATGATTTGGTGGGGTACTCCATGCAGGTGGTAGATATGTTTGATGGATAGCTTAGCCAGTTTCTTCACTAAAGGCAGTCCGGAGCAAGCAGAAAGTGGGCTTGCTTGGAAAATAAATCAATTACTGTCCAGATTATTGTGTTCCACCCACTCTCTGGGAGTTCAACAATAAAGTCCATTGTGATTTCTTTCCAAGGTCTACTGGGGCTTGCCAGCTTTGAAATTGTCTGCAAGTGTGTGGAGACTGCCAGTCAAGTACTGCTTTTACTTTTCCTGAATCCATTTCCACCCCTCTGCTAGATATTCAATAGTCTAGGTAATCTAAGGAAGTTTTGTGGAATTCACACTGACAGAGTAGTGGGCCCTTTGTTGTGGACCCTGCATTTTCTGGCTGGGATGGTTGAGCAAGTTTAGGCCTTCTGCATTCCTATAGTGACCGTGGCTGCAGCTGGTCCAGTCTGAGATGTGAGGTTGTGGACCAAGCCACTTTGCATGTTCAAAACAGTGAAAAACAGAATGAACTCATTTAATATTTGAGGCATCAGCTAACTGAAAGAGACTCAAATTGAATGCTTGCCCTTATAACCAGGAAAGAAACAGTGAGGGATGTTTTTGGGGTACAATGCAGTCAAGAACTGAATAAGGACAATTAGACTTCATAGACAACATTTTAAAATTACAGAGATCCAGTTTATGATCTAACCGCTGATGCAGAAAAGATGACTGACAAGTTTTGTGGTGAACTTCAGTCCTTACAGAAACTAGAACCCTAAGTGTTATCTATAGTTGGGGACTAAAATGACAAAATTGTATTTTGTATTGCATTGTAACAGTAAGGAGGGAAATGTAACTGAACTATATTATCTAGAAAATAGAAATGAAATCCTAAAATGGTTCATCAGTTTGTTCCAATCCAGTTATTTCTCTGGATTTCCCCAATCTCCAAATGATCAAAACAATGCCTATATACATGCTTATCACCAGAAGAAATACACAGAAGTAACCTTGATTAAATTAGTGTCACAAAGAAGAGCTTAGTTATAACAATAAAGTCATAACTAGAGGCTAATGGTAAACAGACCATGAACTTCAAGTTCATGCTTCTATGCAATTTCCAAGTCAAGTTAAAGAGGAAAAATGGAGACAGCTATTTGCTGTCATCTCTTGAGAATATATCACCGTTTTTAAGGATAACATTAGAAACTGCTTGGAAGTCCTAAGCCTCCTCATTGATAGAAACCAGTGGAACTATGGAATTAAATCTAAGAGATTGTTAAGGATATATGTAAAAGAGACAGCCAAAGACCAAGGGACAGAAGAAAGTAAATGGAGTATTAGAATTTAGTGATGCTGTATTACTATTATTCTTCTCATCTTTCCTATTTCATTATATCTACTTTTCTGCTTATAATTACAACTTTTTTGCTTGTATCTTTACAATTTATATTGTTTTATTTAGTTTACTAGTATGATTTATGTTGATTGCTTATTTAGTATCCTATGACTATTAGTAGGTGTTGTATCTTATGATTTATGATGAATGTATTTTATGATATACTTCAGTTGCCCTTTCTACAGCCGAAGCAGAATTCATAACATTGTGAGAGTTGTCTCAGAGATAACATGGCATACAATTTTTACGGGATTTGGATATTGAAGTGAAGAGAGCTATATCAGTATTTGAATATTTCTGTTTCCAGCCAGTTACAAATCTATCTGGTGGTGATGTTGGCTAACCTTACCAAGTAGTAGTTGTTGTTTTTTAAACAATTTTTTTTATTGTTTTTACAAAAAATTCTAGGAAAGGGGATGATGGGTGAAATTACAAATTTTGACAGCTACATTATGCAGGAAATGGCACTCCCCCAATTCTGATAACTTTCACTTATTAATACATTATATAGTTACTTCCAAGTAGTAGTTTTTTATCAAAAAACTTTATCAAATGTCTTATTAAACTCCAAGTAAATCATAACCATAGCATTTCTCTTGTCCACTAATTTTGTCACAATGTCAAAGAATATAATAAAATGTGTTTGGCATGATCTGTTTTTGACAAACCCATGTTGGCATCTAGCTATGACTTTGTGTGCCTCTAGGTGTTTGCAGATTCATTGCTTATATTTTTCCAGAATCTTCCCAGGTATTGATGTCAGGCTGGGAAGATTCTGGAAAAGATTATCAAGCAACATGCTGTGTTTGCCCTACAGACCTCCTTCAGATAAGGCACAGGCTATCTTGGAAGGCTCCAACCTATCCATGCCAAGAGAACCATAACCTGCAACATATTTGCCACCTCCAGCACCCATTTTGCAATTCTATGAAGGGGAAAATGTAGTGATATTTTTTTCTTTAATCTACAGGGATCTTATTTCCTTTTTAACAATAAGTTGTTCAGAAAAGAAGCAGTTCAAAAATTAATTCTTTTGACCAAGTCTATTTGAGAAAATGGAGGATTTATCCTTTGGCTCTAAGTCATTCACTTCTTGGTTTAACAGATTAGCAGCATCTCTTAGTACCATGTTTCCCCAAAAATAAGACATGCCCTGCTAATAAGCCCAATCGGGTTTTTGGAGCATGCGCCATAATAAGCCCTCCTCCGAAAATAAGTCCACCCCCAACTATTTAAGTGCATGCGCAACCGGTCCCTGCCATTACCACTGTACCACCTACCAGTACAGCTTGCGGGCCAAAAAGAAGGCTCCCCACAAAAACAGCAGCAGGCGAAGCAAAGTGCTTCCACCCCCGCCCTTCCCTCCCACACAAAAAGAACCCGTTGCAAAAACAGCAGCAGGCTAAGCAAAGTGCTTCCACCCCACGCCCCTCCCTCCCGCGCAAAAAGAGCCTGGCACAAAAAGAATGGCAGGCCAGCAATGCCATCACTCCTTCCCTCCTGTTCATTCTCATGCAAAAAAACCACCACCCACCCCAATGGTAAAGGCAGACTGCCTGGTTCCCTTCCCCACCGTCCCTTTAGTGAGGGGTGGCAGGTGGGGGAGGGAGAAGTGAGGCGCGCCTCTCACCTTTCCAGGTCCGTTGCGTTCCTCGCCCTTTCGCCCATTGAAGCCCCTTTAAAAAAAACCTCGTGAGTTGAACTCACAAGGTTTTTTTACAAGGGGATTCACTGGATGAAAGGGCGAGGAATACAATGGACCTGGAAAGGTAAGAGATGTGTCTCGCCTCTCCCCCACACACACCTCCCACCTATCGCTAAAGGGACGGTGAGGAAGGGAGCCAGGCAGACTGCCTTTACCATTGGGGCGAGGTGGGCAGTGTTGGGCCACAAGGCGTGCCTCTTACCTTTCCAGGTCCATTGCGTTCCTCGCCATTGTGTCCAGGAAAGCCCCTGGTAAAAAAAAAACTTCCCGTGACTTCAAGAAGTTTGATTGAACTCGCAAGAAGGGGTGTGTTTTTTTAGCAGCGGCTTCCCTGCATACAATGGCGAGGAACACGACGGAGCTGGAAAGGTAAAAGGCGCACCTCACTTCTCACCTGCCCCAGAAAATAATAAGCCCTCCCCTATAATAAGCCCAAGACCATATTTTGTGGGACAAAAGAAAATAAGACCCTGTCTTACTTTTGGGGAAACATGGTAGCAAGTACAGGGTGAATGTCAAATTGCTGGCCTTGTGAACTGTGGAAGCACAACAAGGAATACAGGAAACAAATCTGAAAAAAAATAGATTTTAATTCATTCCACCCTCCCTTGCAAAAGGTCTCCTTTGGAAAGATGGTCTATGTTGGGGATTATGAGGAAAAATATTGCTACAACTATAGGATCTTTTATTTCTACTTTTTCTTGGATAAACACACAACAGGGTGGAGATATGAGAACATTAAAAAAAAAGAATTTGGTAAGGCTGGTCAACCAGATGTTACTTCAAATGTATGTTTGTCCCATCAGTTATTCTGCAACATATTTGATATGAAATGGTTTTTTAGGATTTGGGGAATGAAAACAGTTTTTCCAGGGCAAGTTTCAAGACAATGATCCAGGTTTTAGGAGCACATTCTCACCATTTTATAACAGAATCTTTATGGGCAAAAGGCTCACTTTGTGTTTCCAGCAGAAGGTTTAAGTCACCACAGCAGCTGCAAATTAATGCTAGCCCTAGTACAAAACCTTCTAGCATTGACCATCCATTGAACCTGCACAAAGGTTTGATACAGAACAGGAAGAATGGGAAGTAATAGTCTCAGAAATAATTAGGTTTTCTTAAGAGCGCCTTAGTTTTCTTTCATTCATTGGGTTTAGGTGTGGAGAAATGGGCTGTGTTAGTATAAGGAGACAATATGGAGAGGAAGGCATTGGGTATCCATGTTTCAATCTTCTTGGAAAAGAAAAGAATCGGGACTACTCTAGTGAAAATGGAACAAACCCTGAATAAAACAGGCAGCTCTAAAAAAAAAACCATCCTCATGGAGGCCAGTCAAAACTGTTTTCTTTGTATGTTTCCGCCTCCTCAATTCCAGACCATCTTAAGGAAAAGGATTTGCCCATGTTTGATGACCAGAAAGGGATATTTGGTACAACAAGGAACAAAACCAGCAAAATCCAACAATTGCATGCAAGTTGTTTGCAGGCTTTATTTCTCAGCAGAAAAGGGTTCATTTGTTAGAACAGCACAAATTATACTGGAAGAGAAGAAATTTATGTGGCAGAAGAATAAAGTTGTGGTAATGATGAGAAAAACCCTGGAAGATCAATGCAGTAAGAAAGACAATTTGCTATACTGGCTCTCCTCACAACAAAAAGATGAAAAGTTAACTAGTGATAAAACTGAGAAGACCATATCATCCCCCCCCCCCCCAATGTTGAATTACAACTCTCAACAACCCTTGTCAGCAGTGGTGAACGCAAGGAGGATGGGATTAAAAAGAGCAAGATGGTAGCAGTGCCTGTGCTGAAGCCTGTGCAATTATCAGAGCATGTGATCATAAGCATGTGATCATAATCGTCTTTACTGTTTTCACACCAACCCCACCTGTTGTGGATGCTAGGCATCATGCTCTCTGGGATGGATTCTGAGTCTCAGCAAGGCCTCACCTGGCAGATTTCATGTCCTCCACTATGATTAAGAGTTAGAATAATGGGATGAATATCCCCAAAAGGAAGCAGCTCTGTTATTCATCTTAGCAAATGAAGCAAGACAGAATTAGGCATGCTGGCATGAAAGAAATGACTGAGCCACCATTTTATTTTTATTTTATTCATTTATTTATACTATCCATCACCTATCGAAAGTGACTCTGGTTTTGTTCCCGCTTCTTCATTATCCCAAGAGATGATCAAAATCAGAAGTTCAAATTTCACCTCAGCTTTTTATATACCCATAATGGCAAACCTATGGCACATGTGCCAGAGGTGATACACAGAGCCCTCTCTGTGGGCATGTGCACTGGCCAGCTGGTCTTTGGGTTTCCGGTGCATGTTCTGGTTTGGGCACTTGGTGCCAAAAAGGTTCAACATCATTGTTTTATATATACATAAAGGTCTCCACCAGTCTTTACTTCTTCAAATGAACATAGGCAGCCAGTCATAAGAACTCAATGAACCACTGTCAAGAAATGAAAAAAGGCTCATTAAAGACATTCAGATTGGAAAGTGCTTCATAATGATTGCTGATCATTACAAAATGTTGGAACTTGCAAAGTATAATTATTTCTCACTCCAAACTAGAGTTGTGGTGTCCCCCTGGAATGACCTGGGTGGGTGTATGAGAGGTGGAGTTAATCGGGGTCTAAAAGTGATGGCAGAGTAGGCAAACCAAGAAAGTAATTGGATGCTTATTAGATCCTTTGTCAATTTTCCCACCTACTGAAAGCAAAACACTCTTTGTGTCATTTGCCTTTTCCTAGTTTTGTACCAAACAACACAAAGTGAGAGTTCCCAAGAGGTGAACTGAAACAACTCTCCACTCAGCTCCCTGGCTGTCTCCCATTCATAAATGTTGATACTTAGAGGTGATCAAATCCTGATGTCTCTGCTAAAGAAGGGAACAGAGAGGTGATCAATTCATTTCTATTCTCTCCATAATTAAGTCATCCTTTTTTACCAAGTTAATGCATTTCTGTTGCTGTCTGAACAAAATAGAGAGTGTGGTGGCACAACAATTTCCACGCCACCTGGAGGAAACTGATTATCTGGACCCGCGCCAGTCCGGTTTCCGGCCTGGCCACAGCACGGAGACGATATTGGTCACGTTGGTGGATGATCTCTGGAGGGCCAGAGATGGGGGTTGCTCCTCCATCCTGGTCCTACTAGACCTCTCGGCGGCTTTTGATACCATCGACCATGGTATCCTATTGCATCCTATTGCATCGACTGGAGGGGCTGGGGCCTACCTCTCTGGCCGAGTGCAATTTGTATTGGCAGGGGGGCAGAGGTCGACCTCGAGGCTGCTCACTTGTGGGGTGCCACAGGGGTCGGTCCTCTCGCCTCTCCTGTTCAATGCATATATGAAGCCGCTGGGCGAGATCATTCGTGGGTTCGGGGTAGATTACCATCTGTACACGGATGATACCCAGCTGTACATCTCTACCCCGAACCACCCCAACGATGCCGTCAAAGTGATGTCCTGGTGTCTGGAAGCCGTATGGATCTGGATGGGAAGTAACAGACTCAAGCTCAACCCGTCCAAGACGGAGTGGCTGTGGCTACCGGCACCCTGGTTCAACCAGCTGATTCCATCACTGGCCATTGCGGGCGAACATCTGGCCCCCGTGGATCGGGTATGCAATTTGGGCATCCTCCTAGATGCCCGGCTGTCAATGGACGACCATGTGACAGCCGTGGCAAGGGGGGCGTTTCACCAGGTTCACCTGGTGCGCCAATTGCATCCCCTATTGGACCGGAACGCCCTTTGCACAGTCACCCATGCGCTTGTGACGTCCCGGCTAGACTACTGTAACTCTCTCTACATGGGGGTCCCCTTGAGATGCACCCGAAGACTGCAGTTGGTTAAGAATGCGGCCGTGCGGGCAGTCTCGGGAGTCGCTAGATACTCCCATGTAACACCTCTCCTGCGCGGGCTGCACTGGCTACCTGTAGCTTTTCGGGTGCGTTTCAAGGTGCTGATTATCATTTTCAAAGCGCTCCATGGCACAGGGCCTAGTTATTTGCGGGATCGTATCCTGCCCCACACATCCCTTCGGCCGATTCGCTCACACAGAGAGGGACTCCTCCGGGTGCCGTCCACTAGGCTGTGCCAGCGGGCGACGCCCAGGGGAAGGGCCTTCTCTGTGATGGGCCCAACCCTCTGGAATGACCTTCCCCCTGATATTAGAACAACCACGGACCTCCGCTCCTTCCGTAAGAAGCTCAAAACCCACCTGTTTAATCTAGCCGGCTTGGCCTAATTCCAACTCTCCCACCTCAGTCTGTATTTTTAAATTTTGGTCTTAGGCTAAGTTTTTAATTTTTATAAATTTGTACAGGGGTTCAAAGTTTAATTCGATTTTAACTATATTTATGATTATTTGTAAGGTTTCTAATTTGGTACCTGTACACTGCCCCGAGTCCCTTCGGGGAGAGGGGGCAGTCTAGAAATAAAATAAAATAAATAAATAAATCTCCCACTCCCAATTCATGGAGTTTCCTGCCAGCCCTGCCCATATTCCTTCAGGTGGCTGCAGAAAGAGGAAGGAGAAGAGGATTGAAGGCAGTGAGAACATCTTCACCAGGCAATCTTTTTTGTGCTCTTTCTGGCTGCAATCTTTTCTGGATAAGCCAGTGCCCAAAAGGAGCCTCCCTCAGCCAGGAACTTACTGCAATATATTTGCAAAAGCTGTGAGGATGGGCTTGCACTCTTAGTGAACACCATGCTTGGCACACAGAGATTTCACCAGAGAAACTATCTACTACTTATTATTTTGTATATGCTCAGCACATCCTTTAACATGGATCTTGTTCAACTCAAACTCCAACAATGTGAATCTCTGCTATATATGCCTATCTGCCAATCCATATGTCATGCCCCAGGCATATAATTTGTGCATATACTGTTCTTGTTCTCTGGCACCATCTAGTGGCTGCATTGTTTGGAAGGGTTATCTATCCAGCAATCCTCACTCCAAAAACAAGTGCATCCTGGGAAACCAGACATTAGCATGGAGAGGAAACAGAAGCATTGCTGGTAAGATTTAGATTTTTATTTGTTGATTGCTATGCTCACCAGCAACTCAACGCTGCTTATTTTGTATTTGGGTTCTTATTGTATGTATTTCTATTTTACCTGTTTCACTCATCCTGTCCCTTTAATAAAGGAATCAAATCTACACAGATGCTTTGTTTTATTGGAGGATAGATGGGTTTAGCTGCAGGTCCAGCTGCAAACAGAGTAACATGTAGCAAAAACAGAACAACATAGAAAAACTTAAGTTCCTGTTCTTTCCCAAGTGTTATGACTAGAATGGAAATGTTCTTACTTGGGAAGAGACCCAGTCCAGATTCTGGTCATAACTGATGTTCATTGGAATGTGATTCATTTGAGAGACCCAGAGAAAACATGTGCTTTCTAGGAAACTGTGGAAGTAAGTACTTTCAAAAAATGAAATAATTGTCTTCCTTGCCTTTATCATCATTAAAATTGTTATTGTCTTTGCTGACAAACCTCTCTTATCTTTTGATTTGATCTATTGATTTCGCTCTTACAAGTCCACCATTTTTTTCCCAGTGTTTGTCTTTCAGTGGAAAGCAAGTACCTCAAGGTGAGGGAATAACTTATTATATCTGTTACCCAGGAAGGTATTTATTTAATTACACTTCAAATATCTAAGGCCTTCCAATGCACAAAGAACTATAATTCCCAGGGATATCAGCACCATGGGGATCCTGATGTCACATCCCTTCACCAGTTATAGTCTTCTATTATTATTATATTCCAATACAAGATGAAGAACTTGCCTAATACTCCTTGTTCCTATTTTCCTCTCTACATGGGGCTCCCCTTGAGATGCACCCGAAGGCTGCAGCTGGTTCAGAATGCGGCCGCACGGGCAGTCTCGGGAGTCTCTAGCTACTCCCACGTAACACCTCTCCTGCGCGGGCTACACTGGCTACCTGTGGCTTTTCGGGTGCGCTTCAAGGTGTTGACCATCATTTTTAAGGCGCTCCATGGCACAGGACCTAGTTATTTGCAGGATCGTATCCTGCCCCATACATCCCTCCGGCCGATTCGCTCACACAGAGAGGGACTCCTCCAGGTGCCGTCCACTAGGCTGTGCCAGCGGGTGACGCCTAGGGGAAGGGCCTTCTCTGTGATGGGCCCGACCCTCTGGAATGACCTTCCCCCCGACATTAGAGTGACTACGGATCTCCGCTCCTTCAGTCAGAAACTTAAAACCCACCTATTCCAGCTAGCCGGCTTGGTCTAATTCCACCTATCCCACCTCAGTTCTATTTTTAAATTTTTAAGATCGATTTTAAGGTCTCTTTTTTAATTTTTATAAATTGTACAGGGGTTGTTTAATGTGATTTTTACTTATGTGTATGTTTGTTTGTATGTTTTAAATTTATTCCTGTACACCGCCCCGAGTCCCTCCGGGGACAGGGGGCGGTCTAGAAATTTAATAAATTATTATTATTAATTATTATTATTCCTCATAACTACCTTAGGAGGTGTGTTGGATTGAGAGTTTGTGACTAGTCCTGGCCAGCTTGCATGCTTAAGGTAGGCCTGGAACTTCCTTCGGTGTTCTAGGCCAAAACCTTCACCATTGCCTCAAACTGGCTCTTCGTTTGCAAATTGTCTATGGATCACCATTTTGCTGGTGCCAAAAGGCAGGTTTTTTTAAAAAAGAAAGGGAGAATGTAAAGTCTCCTCTAGGTAATCTTGACTCCTGATGACTCCATGAGCATAAAAGTGCTTTGGAGGGTGAGGGAATACAGACATGGGTTCCCACTACCTTATTCTGAAACTCTTTTTTAAACACTTTAGAATTTTTTTAAAAAAACTTTTTAAAAAGCCTGATATTTCCTGGTGGTCTCTCATTCAATTACTAATTGGGTTTGGCCCTCATAAGTTTCTGCCTTCTGCTGTAATTGGTGTTGTATTAAGATATTGCAGTGTCAAGGTCATATATGTAATATATTACATATCTGATCAAGGACCTAAATCCTTTTTTCTTGTGATTCATGACTCAGACATTGCAGCAGTTGCCCTTCTTCAGGCTGGCAAGATCATGAAGGACATGAAGCACCACACATAAAATCTCCCTCATTCCAAGCACACACTATGTACATCAATTATATGCACAGGAGGCAGCAGTGCAGTTGAGAATTCTCCACAGTTCCTACTTGGAAAGCCAGTAATATGCCATGAAGGTCTTGAATCCCATTAAAGGAATGAACATGAGGCACATACGGAAATTGTAGAATAAAATAAGAGCAAGATCCTGGCCAAAAAAGGAGAGGAGTGAGTAAAAAGGATGGGAAAATGTAGCTTCTGTCAGCTTCCTAATTGCTTTATGCAAATAGGTTGGTTTTAAAATACATTATGTTTTATGATTCATATTACTTAGCTCAGGGGTGTCAACCTCAGGGCCCGCAGGCCAGATCCAGCTCACAGGGTGTTTAGATCTGGCCCATGGGACTGCCCTGGAAACAGCAAAGGACTGGCCCGTGATGCCTCTGCCAGCAAAAACGGAGCTTGGGAGAGCGGTACACGGCCCTTCCAAGGTCCATTTTCACTGGCAGGGGCTTGCAAGAGGCTGTTGCAGCTGAAAATGGAGGTTGGAAGCCTGTTTTTGCTGGCAGAGCTCTCAGGCCACCACAGGCACCTGCAATGGCATGCGAAGAAGAGACTTCTTAAGGGTTTTTTACAGGGGCTTTTAAACCAAATTTTAAGGGAGGGGAGGGGGCTCAGACAGGCTTGGGGGGGAGTCTGCCAGGGCACAGGCCAGAGCTAACTAATGGACGCGGGTTGGGAGGGCTAGGAAGGGTTGGGATTCCGGGGGAGACGCTAAGCCATTCCATTGGGGGGTTCACCATCTCTACTGTTTGTGGGAGAGGCAGATATGGTGGGGGCCGAGGGCCAAATGATGTTCGGAGGATGTGGGTTTGCTGTTTAAGAGCGATCGCGCATTCCGACCCTCATCGCCCTTCTCGCACCCCCGGGTGCTCGGGATTACAGGACCCTGGTCTCCAGCTGGTGTCATTTAACACCAGGTCCGTGGTACATAAGGCTCCCCTCATTTACGACCTCATACAAGAGGGTAGAGCGGACCTGGCGTGCATTACGGAGACCTGGTTGGGCCATGAGGGGGGGTGCTCCTTAGCGAACTATGCCCACCAGGCTTCTGGGCATTTCACCAGCCGATGGCCAAGGGCAGGGGCGGGGGGTGGCGGTGGTTATTAGGGAAAGTCTCAGACCTCAGGAGGTCACTGTGCCTCAGATAGGCGGGTGTGAGTCCCTCTGTGTGAAGTGGGGCCTTGGAGCTCAGGTGGGCCTTTTTGTTACATACCTGTCTCCCTGCTATGTTTCATCGGCCCTGCTGGAGCTGCTGGATGTATTAGCTGGATTGGCGGTTGATTTCCCCAGGCTCATGGTCCTGGGGGATTTCAATCTGCCTTCCATAGGCGAGACATACGAGTCAGCTCGGGAGTTCATGGCTTCCATGACAGCTATGGACCTAACTCAGTTAATTCAAGACCCCACCCATAATGGGGGACACACGCTCGACCTGATTTTTGTCTCTGGGCAGTGGATGAATGATCTAGATTTAGGGGATGTTTCTATTCAACCCTTGTCATGTTCTGATCATTTCCTCATCAGGCTTGACTTCCATAACACTACCACTCGCCACAGGGAAGCGGAACCGACTAGATGGTTCCGCCCCAGGCACCTGATGGACCCCGAAAGGTTCCTGATGGAGCTTGGGACTTTTCCTGAATCCCTTGCTCACAGCTCGACCGAGGCCCTAGTGGAAGCCTGGGATAGGGCTGCCACTGGGGCCTTGGGTCGTGTTGTGCCTTTGCGGCCTCTGACCCGGTGTCAATCTCGGATGGCTCTCTGGTTTACCGAGGAGCTCCGGGAGATGAAACGCCGGAAAAGACACCTAGAGAGTGGCTGGAGGGCCAGCCGGTCCGAATCTGATCGAACACTAGTAAGAATTCATATTAAATTCTACTTAGTGGCGATAGAAGCGGCAAAACGGCAATATTTTTCCACTCTTATCGCGTCCGCAGATAACCGCCCAGCTGCCCTGTTTAGGGTGACCTGCTCCTTACTTAACCAAGGAACTGGGGAAGACCCCTTGCAGGGTAGGACTGAAGAATTTGTTCAGTATCTGCAGGATAAAATCGCTCAGATCCAGACAGGCTTGGACTCTGACTGGGTAGGTTTGGGAGAGCTGACGGGGATGAATCTTGAGGAGACAATAGGGATGGGTTTGACCCTGTGACCTGCGAAGGCATGGACAGGATCATGGGGAGACTCAGTGCAGTCACTTGTGTGCTGGACCCGTGTCCCTCTTGGTTAGTTTTGGCTTCCCGGGAGGTGACACGAGGCTGGCTCCAGGTGATTACTAACGCTTCATTGAGAGAGGGGTTCTTTCCCACCGCCTTGAAGGAGGCAGTGGTGAGGCCCCTCCTCAAGAAGCCTTCCCTGGACCCAGCTTCTTTAGCCAACTATCGTCCGGTCTCCAACCTTCGCTTTGTAGCAAAGGTTGTCGAGAGTGTGGAGGCACGTCAGCTTCCCCAGTACCTGGATGAAGCTGTCTACCTGGATCCGTTTCAGTTGGGTTTCAGGCCCGGGTACAGCATGGAGACAGCTTTGGTCACATTGGTCGATGATCTCTGGTGGGCCCGGGACAGGGGCTGTTCCTCTGTCCTGGTCCTATTAGACCTCTTGGCAGCTTTCGATACCATCGACCATGGTATCCTACTGCGACGGGTTGGGAGTGGGGGGCACCGTTTTACGGTGGTTCTCCTCCTACCTGTCGGATCGGTCACAGTTTGTGTTGACTGGAGGGCAGAGAATGACCCCGAGGTGCCTCACTTGTGGGGTGCCTCAGGGGTCGGTTCTCTCACTCCTCCTGTTCAACATATACATGAAACCGCTGGGCCAGATCATCCATGGTATTGGGGTACAGTATCATCAATATGTTGATGATACCCAACTTTTCATCTCTACCCCAAACCACCCAAACGATGCCCTCGACGTGATGTCCCGATGCTTGGAGGCTGTGCGGATCTGGATGGGGAGGAACAGGCTCAAGCTCAATCCCTCCAAGACTGAGTGGCTGTGGTTTCCGTCATCCTGATTTATACATCTTGTTCCATCTTTGACGATAGGGGGAGAAATTTTAGCCCCCTAAGAGAAGGCTCGCAATCTGGGAGTCCTCCTGGATATGCGGCTTAGTTTAGAAGAACACCTGATGGCCGTGACCAGGGGGGCCTTTTACCAGGTTCACCTGGTACGTCAGTTGCACCCCTTCCTGGATCGGGATGCTCTGTGCACAGTCACTCATGCCCTCGTCCTTTCTCGCCTGGACTACTGCAACGCTCTCTACATGGGGCTGCCCTTGAAGAGCACCCGGAGGCTTCAGCTGGTCCAGAATGCGGCCGCCCGGGTTGTCATGGGGGTACCTAGGTGCTCCCATGTTACACCCCTTTTAGGCGGCCTGCACTGGTTGCTGGTTGTTTTCCGGGTGCGATTCAAGGTATTAATTATGACCTTTAAAGCACTCCATGGCTTAGGCCCAGGGTACCTGCGAGACCACCTATTGCCACCAGTAGCCTCCCACCGTCCAGTACGATCCCACAGAGTTGGCCTCCTCAGGGTGCTGTTGGCCAGACAGTGTCGGCTGGTGACCCCCAGGGGGAGAGCCTTCTCTGTGGGAGCGCCTTCCCTCTGGAATGATCTGCCCCCGGAGCTTCGCATAATCCCTGACCTCCGGTCCTTCCGACGCGCCCTAAAAAGTTGGCTTTTCCAGCAAGCCTCCCTGGCCTATTAATTTTAACTCATTTAAAATGTAATGTCTTTTAAATTCGGTTTGTTTTTTTGGATATGGATTTAATCATTTTTAAAAACTTTTGGGATGTGTGTTTTTTAATGTTGTACGCCTTTTGGAGAAGGGCAGCATATAAATCCAAACAAACAAACAAACAAACAAACAAACAATACGAGTGATGTCAAGCTGGCCATGCCCACCCTGGCCATGGCCCCCACTCCCCAAGGACAAACACAATCCTCAATGATATCCAGTTTGACAACCCTGACTTAGCTTAACAAATAAGGAAACACCTTGCTGAAAGATCATATTTAAGTCATTGCATTGTAACATAGCACAGCAGCAGAACAATCCATTGGTCACTTCTGTCCTGGAATGAATATTACAAATGGGAGTATGCAGTGATCTATGACAATTGGGCACAGTAGCCCGGCTACATCTTCTTCATGCCACCACCCCCTCGGCTGCCCCTTCCCCAGTGTTCATCCCCCCTGACTTCTCCCCTTTTGCTCCTCTCCCCTGAGGGACAAATTGCCACGGCCAATTCACCACACAGGACAATTAGCCATACATCCCGATGGCCAATCTGCATGTTGCGGGGTGGGCCTCTGCTGTCCCATTGGACACTGTATGCAAAGAGATCACCAGGTGGGGCAGGCAGCTTCTTCAGGAACAGGCTATCTGCCCTCACAGCTGCTTCCTCTCCAGGTTCCAGTGCTGTAGGCCCCAAATTGCATCCGGAAGAAGGCTGAGTGAGAACTGCACTGTAGGGAGAACGAGGCAGACAGGGACTGAGGCAAGGCAGGTTGAAGCTAACACAACCTTTAATAACAGTGACAAACAGCTCATGTAAGGCAAACCTCGAACGGGCAAACAGCGAAGCAAAGGACAGCTGACAGCTCTTTTATACCAGAGCTGTCAGACGCTTAGCCAATCACGTAGCTAGAGTCTCCCGCCAGCAGGCTGCTTGCGTCTCAGCCAATCAGAAGCTAGTAATGTAAGTCAATGGCAGGGAACTTCAGTACTCAACACTTCTTGTGCCCCCCCACCCCACCCAGCATAGTGAAGAGGCTCTCACAGGAGCGTGTGCCCCACTTGACAGCACCAAATGACCCTGGCTGCAAGACAAGGCAGAGCTTAAGGTTACCATCCCTCCTTTGGGGGGGGGGGTTCTTGCTATGGTGCAGCAACTGCTTCTGTAAAGAGGCACTAGGCCAGGAACTGGAGAAGCTGGGGGTCACTCGGAAGGTATGCACACTCTTTCCAAGGATGCTTGTATGGAGTGAGAGGAGCTGTTACCAGTACTTCCATTGGTTTTCAAGGAGCCACCATTGTCCACATTGAAGTCCATGCCTTTTAAAATTGCCAGAGGGGAGCAACACTCCTGTAGAGCCCTCTCAATAAACTCCCCATTGAAGGGAGCCTCAAAATCAGCTCCCATAGAACCAGCTCAGATCCAGGACAAGGGGGGCTGGGACTCCCGCCTTGCCCGCCCAGCCCGGCTCATGCAGGTGAATCAGTCTTCACTCCCGAATTCAAGGCTCAAAGCACTTTGCGGAGCAGGTTTTATAAAGCAGCATGGAGAGACAGCAGCGGTGTCAGGTGGGAAAAGCCAAGCAAGCTCCATGCCCTGCCTGCTTCTCTTTCATCTGGGTGGGTGCCTTCCTCCCCTGCAGCACAGCCCCTGGCCATGCCCACTTGGCAAGCCATGCCAGCTTTTGCAAGCCGGTGCCCACCACAGTTCCTGCCCAAATTTTCCTGCCCCCTCTCCCACATGAAGGGGTCTCCTGACCCTTTTCAACAGCTAGGTGGGCAATGAGGGAGCTACTGCTCCTTTTCCTGGTCTCAGATCTGATTCTGATGGGAAATGGTTTTTAGGCTCCCTTCAATGGAGGGTTTCTTGGGCACAGCCCAGGTGCTTTATAGTAGTGTTACTCCCCCATTCACCAATTTTAAGAGACTTGGTCTCCTTTAAGAGGAGTGGTGGCTCCTCAAAAACCAATGGAGGTTCTGGCGACAGCTCCTCTTGGTCCAGGCAAGAGCATTGGACACACACACACACACACACACACACACACACACACAGAGAGGCTTGTCCAGTTCTTGGCCTCACTGCATAAACAGCTGCCATGCAGCAGAGTGGCCCAAGAAACAGCTGTTTCAGATGGGAGCTGGTTTTGAGGGCATAGTAGAATTGTATGCAGCTAAAATACTAATGCTATCTTGTGTCTCCAATGTCTGGAAAAAATAGGAATAGCATCTCCATCATCAAGGCAACACTTCATTCTTTTTAATGCATTTCTCTTTTGGTGAGCAATGATGTGCAATCACTGTTCCTGTTCCCAAATACATACTG
Source organism: Natrix helvetica (assembly GCF_964273705.1). Taxonomy (NCBI): domain Eukaryota; kingdom Metazoa; phylum Chordata; class Lepidosauria; order Squamata; family Natricidae; genus Natrix; species Natrix helvetica. The sequence continues at coordinate 118,685,240 of NC_138548.1, read as the reverse complement.
TTCCATAGCCGAAGGTATTGTGTCTGCATGTCCGTCAATTACTTACACTCCATATTTTCTTCCGAATAACCTAGCGAAATATGATAAGTTGCACAAAAACAATGTATGTTAAGGGGCCCAATACTAGAAAAAATAAAAGCAAGAATGCAAATATGTGTGAATCACTCAAGATTATAAACATTTCTGAGAGATCCTTCTTCCTCTCCTATTCCTTATTTCCTACTGACTAATGAACTATTACTACAGATTTCCTCTATCTGCTAGGCCGTTCACTCTATGTCATGTCCACACTTCATATATGGTGGATTACAATTCCAGTTTTTTGGGAGTTTTGGTCTCGCATCCAGAGTGACTCATTTGAGGGAGGGGAGCTAAATACTTTATCAAAGCAATTTAGTCTATGATCCCAGATATTCTCCTAAGTTATTTTTCTCCTAAGCTACCACTGATTGATTGATTTAGCCAATTTATAAAAATTGCTCCTCTCAGAAAATGTGATTCTGAGTAGCCTACAAACATAGTAACAATCCAAACTACATAACCATTTATGAAACATTAAATATGAATAAAAACAAAAATGAAAAAAAAAGAAAATCCACAAACCAGCAGAATAACTACCACTTAACCACAGACAACCCCTTTTAAGGTTCTCCATGGGATCCCCAAGGTTGATGGAAGAACTGGTCCTGGTATTTCGAGTTGGACTAAATTTTTGGTGCAAAATGGCAGAAGTACTCACAGCTAAAATTGTTGTGTCTAAGGCTAGCAAACATAAGGTGTCAATCAACACCCACCGAATGTCTGCATTGGTCAATTCCTGTAGGCGTCACCAGAGGGAGCTAACATTCTTCTGATTGGTTGCCGGTTTGACAGCTGCTATATAAATAGCTGTCAAACCGGAGTTCACTGTTCTTGTTATGGTTTTACTTAGTTGAGTCTGAAATAAAAAAACTAGTACTTTACCGGATCGCCTCATGCATCTTAATTACAATGAAGAACTTAATACTGGCAACGAAGAGTTGGCGAACGTCCACGCAGTGTTTCACTAACAAGACCACATTTTTTTTTCTCTTTTTCTTCAGAATGTCAGCCATTCCAAGTTTCGCCCCTTTCTCCGCTCAAAAGGAGTCATGGGAGGCTTTTTTAGAAAGGTTCGAGTGTTTTTTGCTGGCTCATGATTTTACTGAGGTTTCTGAGGATAGAAAGAAAGGTTTTTTCCTCAGTGCATGTGGACCAGGAATGTTTAGCATGGCCAGGGCTCTATCTGCTCCAATGTCCCTAAGTACAGTTCCATGGGATGTACTTATGACTACTTTAAAACATCACTATTCCCCCGCTCCATCAAAAATAGCAAGAAGATATGCTTTTAGACAGTGCCTACTGTGGGAGGACGAGTCAATTTGCCAAAATGTGGCCAAGCTTAGACATGAGGCGATTCCTTGTCTTTTTAAGGAACTGGACGATGCTCTAGTAGAGCAATTTGTATGTGGAGTAAGAGATAATAGAGATAATAGACTCCAACGTCGTCTTTTGGTTAAACCTGAACTAACTTTACAAGCTGCTATAGATGAAGCTAGAGCTGCTGAGTTAGCTGATAAATCTGCTGTCATAATTCAAAATAGATTCAGCACTCCCACTCCTTCTAATTTATTTTCCTCCGTTAATCATCAACTAGCACAAAACAATGATTTTTCTGATGACCTAGAGCAGATTGACCAAATGCAATATAAAAATTACCTCAGAGGCGAGCCCGCCAAAAAACTTAATGATGGCTGCCTGAGTTGTGGAGGCAAGCACCTCTGGTCCACCTGCCGTTTTAAACAGGCTGTTTGTAGGCACTGTGGCCATCCTGGTCACATCACTACTGAGCTATTTTACCTATTCAGGTTCCTCAAAACAACAGGAACCTTGATAAACGTTTCCTCAAGCCTTCACAGGCTCATAATAATGATTGTTCTGCTGTGGATTCTGATGTTTTAAGTGACGAATAGATCGTTCAATCAGCTTCTGAACCAACTTCAAAAGCGCAAAAAATCTTTATTACTGTCCGCATTGAAGGCAAACCTTGCCGAATGGAAATTGACTCTGGCTCCACCAAGTCGATCATTTCCTGGCCATCCCTCCAACAATTGATCCCTTCAATTTCCAGAGATCAACTCCATGCTTCTACTTGCCGCCTGCGCAAATCAAGGGAACTTGATTCCTGTCTTGGGGGTCGCCTCTGTCCATGCTGAACACAAATCTTTTAAACTCAACTATCCCTCGTCGTTGTGGCCAAGCCTCTATCTACTCTGCTGGGTCTTGAATGGTTCCAGCCCCTTGGACTGTCCATTGATGGTGTGAACAACATTCCCTGCACTAATGACTTTGAGACTTTGATTACTGAGTTTTCTGATGTTTTTGATGACAAATTGGGTAACTACAAGGGCAAACCCATCTCCTTTAATTTAGATCCTAATGGTTCCCCTATTAGGTTAAAACCCAGGAGGCTTCCTTTTGCCCTTAAATCTAAGGTTGAGGCTGAGCTCAACAAATTGGTGGCTCAGGGGATTCTTGAACCAGTAGAATATGGTACATGGGAAACCCCTATTGTTGTTCCCATTAAGCCTGATGGATATGTGGGGACTATAAATCAATGGTGAATAGGGCGCTGGATTCGAACCCATACCCCGTTCCTGTCATTCAACATTTGTTGCACTCTCTGGGGAGGGGGTGCATTTTTGCTAAGTTAGATATGGCCCTGGCATATCAGCAATTGCCTGTGGACCAGGCATCTGCTGATGCCCAGACTATTGTGACTCATAAGGGGGCTTTCCGCTGCACCAGGCTACAGTTTGGTATTTCAGTCGCACCTGGCCTCTTTCAACGCCTTATTGAGCGGCTGCTCCAAGGCTTGGAGGGGGTGGTTCTGTATTTTGACGATGTCTTAATTGCGGCCACCTGCAAAGATGATCTCATCGTCAAAGTGTGGAACGTCCTGTCTCATTTCAGATCTGCTGGCCTTAAGCTCAAGTGCTCTAAATGTCACATGGGAGTTTCTTCCGTTGAGTTCTTGGGTTTTTTGATTGATGGCAAGGGGATACATCCCACTCCCAGCAAGGTTGAAACCATACATCGGGCTCCAACCCCTAAATCAAAACTTGAGTTACAAGCCTTTTTGGCACTCCTAAACTTTTATGCAATGTTTCTGCCTCACAAGGCTTCTGTCGCATAACCATTGCATAGACTCCTGGATAATTCTACAGTTTGGCACTGGGGCCCCAGGGAGGCCAAAGCTTTTGAAAGGGTTAAACAGCTTCTCACGTATTCAGCTGTTCTCATACAGTATAATTCCAAACTTCCATTAACCCTAACCTGCGATGCTTCCCCTTATGGGATTGGGGCTGTTCTTGCTCACCTGTTGCCTTCAGGTCAAGAAGCCCCTATTGCATTTTTTTCTCGTACCTTATCATCTACTGAGCGCAATTACAGTCAAATAGATAAAGAGGCTTTGGCGGCCGTAGCAGGTGTCAAATGTTTTCATGATTATCTGTACGGCCACCATTTCCTCCTGGTGACTGATCACAAACCCTTACTGGGGATATTATCTGGTGATCATGCCACTCCCCCTATCTTGTCTCCAAGGATGCGGAGATGGTCCGAATTTTTGGCCGCTTATTCCTACAGGTTGGAGCATCGCCCAGGAAAACAGGTAAGACACGCTGACACGCTGAGCCATTGTCCACTGCCATTAAAGGCTATGGACCCGGCTCCAATTTGCCCTGTTCTGGCTGTTGAGGAACTCCAGCTACCCATAACTTCCACTGATATTGCAGCACATTCCTGCCAGGATCCTATTCTTTCTAAGGTTTTAGACTGGGTTCGCAGGGGTTGGCCGGATGAGGGATTGACTAGTAATTTTATGCCTTATGGTAGGAGGCGTTTGGAATTATCTGTGGTGCAGGGATGTTTACTTTGGGGTCATCGAGTAGTAGTTCCTAAGACTCTGCAAACCCAATTATTGCAGAGGTTACATGAGGGCCATCCAGGGATCGTGTACATGAAAGCCCTTGGCCGTAGTTATGTATGGTGGCCTGGCCTTGATGAAGCTATTACAGCTTGGGTAAACAGCTGTCCTGATTGCCAAGCTGCATGGCCAGCCCCGGCAGCAGCTGAGCCTAGGGAATGGGAAACCCCAAAAGGCCCTTGGTCTAAGTTGCACCTCGATTTCGGTGGCCCAATACAGGGTTCCAACCTGATGACGCCTATTCCAAAAGGGTGGAGGTGGTTCCCATGTCCACTATAACAGCCGAGGTATCTATTAACATCCTTAAACGGATTTTTGCTTGCCATGGGCTACCAGATGTCATTGTGTCGGATAATGGCCCCCAGTGGACTTCGGCCTCTTTCCAATCATTCTTAGCTATGTTAGGAATCCGACAGGTACTGACGGCTCCGTTCCACCTGGCCAGCAATGGCCGAGTGGAACGCGCAGTCCATTCAGTTAAAGAAGCCCTCACCAGGATGACGCATGGCACATTGTATGACAAAATTCATCAATATTTAATTAATCAACACTCTACTCCCTGCCCTGTGACCAATCTGAGTCCGGCCGAACTCCTAATGGGTCGGAAACCTAGAACCACCCTTGACAGGCTGCATCCAGAATATAACGAAATTCCACCAGTTCCTAGAAATTACCAGACTAGACATTTCAGTTGTGGGGACTGGGTTTTTGCCCAAACTTTCGGAGGCCATACCAAGTGGGTTCCTGCAACCATACTTGAAGTAACAGGGCCTTGTTCTTACAGGGTCCTCCTGAATGACGGAAGGCAATGGCGGCGCCACATCGACCAGCTGCGCCACTGTGAAGCCCCGATCGACCGGCGTTATGAGTTTTTGCCTATCGATGACAGTTCCCTTGCCGCCTGCTGGCCAAACCCATTCACGCCCCCATCTGTCTTCCCATGCACGCCTCCCTCTGTCACCACGCCTACCAATCCACATCCAGCGCTACTCCACCTACCTGTGGAAAACCAACATCAACCCAGGGTGGAACCTTCACAACCTTCCGAGGAGCTCGCATTACCAGAGGGGACTGACATACCAGCTGTGCCGCCCCCATTGCCACCAGAGGGTTTGCGTTGTTCCAGAAGAGTCCGTAAACGTCCAGCTTACCTATCCGACTACGCCTGCGCGAACTTGGGGGAAAGTGGTGTTGTGTCTAAGGCTAGCAAACATAAGGTGTCAATCAACACCCACCGAATGTCTGCATTGGTCAATTCCTGTAGGCGTCACCAGAGGGAGCTAACATTCTTCTGATTGGTTGCCGGTTTGACAGCTGCTATATAAATAGCTGTCAAACCGGAGTTCACTGTTCTTGTTATGGTTTTACTTAGTTGAGTCTGAAATAAAAAAGCTAGTACTTTACCGGATCGCCTCATGCATCTTAATTACAATTAAGGACTTAATAAAAATATTTGTGCTGGTGCTGGTAAGGCATGTATTTCTTTTTCTTTTTTCCAAGCTGTAACAAAACCACAGTTTAGTGAAGGACAAAATAAACCACTCTACAGGATAGATGTCAACCCCAAAGCTGTTCTGGCTGTGGGAGTTTTTCCTTTTCCTTTTCTGTAATTCTATTAAGGTTTTTTTTTTTTAATTTGCTTCAGGCTTGATGAAGCTTGGAGCTGAGAGGGGTTGGGGTAATTTGTATCTAAAACAAGCTAGTTCATTCCTAGGTCAAGGACATTCCAACTGCCGCCTGGCTGGAGGTGGAGGAAGGAGTTGCCAGGTAACCAGCCAGTGCCTGGATTGGATAGTGTGAGTTATTGTTTTGGGAGAAAGTGAAACTTTCACTTTTATCTAGGTGGAAAGCCCGGGAAAGCTCAGAGTTGGCTTTCCACCAGTTGATGCCAAGATGATGTCTCTAAAATAAAAACTGTTCTTTGAGAATCAGCCTCAGAGTTCTATTATGAAATGGGATCATTTCTTGGAATCCTGACAATAGACTTAATAGCCTCTCTTCTTCACAGTTCAGCTCAAGAACTGTAAAAAGTGACTGGTTCTCCTCATTAAGGGCAGATTCTGTCCATGACTTTACATATGAAGTGACCTGATCTATCCCATCTGGGCAAAAATGAAAATAGAATAAGCAGCTTTATTACCCTGGAGGGTGAATAGTGCTTATTTGCAATACTGTGGAATTACTGTGAAATGGATTATCTCTATAAATTTCTACCTAGCTTGTTTCTGTGGCCTTAAATATGAAGTGACCTGATTGATCCCATCTGGACAAAAGCGGATACCAGGGATAGGAAACTTTACTATCTCTAGTAGATGAAGAGTGCAGTAATATTTGCAGTAATGTCTTTGTGTTTCTAGAAGCTCATAAATATTGTGAATGACATAATAATACCATACAGATTAGAACAACCAAGGTTTTTTTTCAAGTGTTTTTTCATTTAGCAGGGAAATTTCAGACCAGGCAGCTTTAGGAAGTTTTTATTTGTCTTTTGAAAATCTGCAGCAAATGGCATAGCATATCTACTGCACTATGTTGCTGGATCTTAGTGGTGGAAACCTGGAGGTTTGGGAAACTTCAAAAGTAAATGAGTAAGGGGAATCAGGCACTGCATGCAGCTCACAAGCCCCTGGCTACCTATGTCTGATTGCAAGATGTTCAGGCAGTCATAATATTTTGAATACTGTTACCTAAACTGTCCTCACCTCTACAGAGAGAGACTTCCCTAAGCTGAAGAGAAATGGGTGCATATTTTATTTATTTATTTTATTTTCAAAATTTATGGACCGCCCCCTCTCCCCGAAGGGACTCGGGGCGGTGTACAGGCATTACATTAAAAACTGATACAATAAATAAATACCCTTACATACCCTTAAAAGCGAATTAAACCTAAATTCAGCTGTACAGAATAATAAAAGTTAAAATCAGCTAAAAAGCGTACCCCTAAAAATTTAAAAATGCAGACTTGAGGGACTAAAATTTGGGATTAGGCCAGGCCGGCTAAATTGAACAGGTGGGTTTTAAGTTTCTTACGGAAGGAGCGGAGGTCGGTGGTAGTTCTGATGTCCGGGGGGAGGTCATTCCAGAGGGTTGGGATATTGAGATCAGGATCCTTCAAGAAACAGTTGGGTTTGGCGTGATGTTGCTTATGCATGTCAGTCCACCAAGCCTTTGGCCCACCCTGCATAGAAAATGTTGAAATGCATACATACATTCCAATTTTCATTTGTTCGTTGGAAGAGCTATTATCATGTAAGTTATTCCTGATCTAGCTGCTTTCCAATGCCCACATTTCTCCTCCCCCAATTGCTGGCATGTTAGAAAAAAAATAGAAATATAAAACTGAGCAAATAGATGGAACCATCCTTTCCATTTTCAAGGGCTTTAGGCTAATGGGACAAAGGTCACAGTTATTCAACATCTTCCACTAAAAATTCCAGCATGAAACTGCTATGTTAGAAATAATCAGGAAGATGGACCATAAAGACATCCAAATCTTTTCTCATTAGAGATGGTGAATTTACTTTGCAAGCTAACAGAAATAATGCTGCTGCTAATTCCTGTAGTTACACCGTTTACACCTGAATTTTGCACAGGGATACCATATGTATCCCTCTGCAAAATTCAGGTGTAAACGGTGTAATTCATATAATCATATCATCATATCCAAAGAGAGAGAAAAATACTAAAGACAAAATTGAATGGTGGAAACACCATCAAAGCAATCGATACCTGGGCGATCCGTGTGATACAATACACTACTGGAATTAATTGGACATAAGCTGAACTGTACAGTTGGGCCTGAAAAACAAGAAAACTTACTATTCACTATGTATTATACCCCTGTAGTATTATTGATATATAATACTATATCAATATCTGTCCTGCAGAAATGGAAGCAGAAGTTTATTTCAAGTAAAAAGAACTGTCAAAGAGGAAAACTATGTAATGGCTGGTTATGTAAAAGATAGCCAAGAACAAGCATTGATGCAAGTTAAAAATTGGAACTTATATAGAAAGTACAGGAAACAAAACATGAATATCAAGCTAATATAATAAAGACAAAATGTAATGCTGGCAAGGAAAAGTATTACATGGTTAATTACTACAAAAGATTGAGGGGAAGGTGGCTAAAGATAAAACCTGGCAATGGCTTATCAACTGGAACATTAAAAAGAAAGAAAGAAAGAAACTGAAGGCTGGATTTTGGCTGTTTAAGAGCAAACTATTTGAATTAATGCAATTGAGGCCAGAAGTGAAAAATCATCAAATGGTTTACAGTACAGAGCTGTATCTCTCCTCCCTGACTTGGAAAATCCCCTCATCCAAAGAAGAGGAGCAACAGCAATCAAAATGGCTGCTATGAAGTTGGCGACAGCCAGAATACCTAAGACAGTGCAGAAGCAAAGAGAGAAATAACAGAGACTGTGTTGCTGGCAGTGGTGGGTTTCAAAAAAAATTAGAATCTCTTCTGTAGGTGTGGCCTGCTTTGTGGGTGTGGCTTGCCAGCCATGTGACTGATTGGGAGTGGCTTGGCAGTCATATGACTGGATGGGCGTGACCAACTTGTAAAATGTGGTGAAACTCTCTTAACAACACTCTTGCTTACCAACCAAAATGTTGGCTCAGAAACTGTGCCATTTGAAGCATGCAAGTCTTAAAGCTGTCAAGTTACAAGACTCTTGCACCCCTAACCCTTTAGAAAAAAACCCAGGAGTGTTCAAACTTGACAGCTTTAAGACTTGTGGACTTCAACTCCCAGAATTCCTCCTCCAGTCATGTTGGCTCAGGAACTCTGGAATTGAAGTGTGCAAGTCTTAAAGCTGTCAAGTTACAAGACCCTTGCACCCCTAACCCTTTAGAAAAAAAAATCCCAGGGATGTTCAAACTTGACAACTTTAACACTTGTGGACTTCAACTCCCAGAATTCCTCCTCTTGCTCTTCATCTTGATGATGTGCGGACGGGCGGGGGGGGGGGAGGAAGATAGAACCAGTTCTAAACGGCACTGTAGATTTGTGGAACCTCTTCTAGAGAAGAGGTTAGAACTGGCAGGAACCCACCCCTGCATGCTGGGTAAGATTTTTTTTTCCTTTACAAATTACCCCAAGGGGGAAAAATCCTAGAGAAGAGACTCTAAAAATATAACTGTTTAAAGGGCTGGAAGAAAATATTTTAAAACAAATTTATGCTGAAAAGTAAGTTGAGAGTACAATCTAGTTATGAAAGAAAAAGTGACTCCTGGAAATTTACAGAGGAGAAAATACTTGACATTTCGTGGTTGTGATTTTTAACTGTTTATTGTTTTATGCTTACCAGAGGCAAAAATAAGAAATAAATTTTATAAAAGAGACACTGGGAAGCTACAATAAAAGACCAAAACCAGAGCAGACTTAAAAAACTTGGAAAATATCTTGGACTATCAGAGTAATGAGTAAATGCTGGAATGGGTCCATTTAAACAATTGACCTTGTTTTGAAAGAAATGGAGATTGAGTGAAGCAAATATCTGCTGGAAAAAAAGGCAGTATGGAAATTTGAGAGGAGAGCTCCATTTAACAAACCATACTTCTAGGATTTTGGACTCTCTGAATTTGATTGAGGCATGATTGTTTATTCCACTTATATCGCTATTATGACTGGAGTTAAAGGAAGAGCTGTGGAAATGAGAGGATTTCTTAATGAGATGACTTTGTTATTCCAAGATATTATGAATTTAGTCAAGGGTATGGATCAGAAAGTGGAAAGCATTTTGCAAAGAACAAGGAACAAAAACCAAACTGCCCATGAACTGGTGGAAGCAACAGAAAGATTGGATGAAATGAACTATTTAAGCCAACAAATGGAACATGAACAGGGAAAAAATATGGATCAGAAAAATCAGCAAATAAAGCAACAGCTCAATGAAGAGGAGGACTAGATAAATGATAAGCAAAAGGAGTGGAAAGAACAGATGGATTGATCACATCAACAAATAAATCAAGGACTGGAACAAAAAATAGGATTTACAAATCACCCGACAAAGGAAGAAAGACCGAAGAAAATAAAACAGATGAATCAACAATTGGAGAGACAGGAAGATACCTTTGATAAGGAGATTGGGATATGGGCAGATAACTGGGAAAATTGGCAACACAAGATTGTACTGGAGGAAAGTTTAGATTGAACAAAAAAGAGATAGATGATAATAGTGATAAAGATGAAGAGTGTGGGAGGCAAATTTAAAAATGGATAAGAATTGAAACAATAAAGAAGAGAAGAGATGATGGATAGAAAAATTGCCCTTTAAATATTAAAGTAGCCTGATTGTAAGCTAAGGAGGCAGAAATAAAATTAGCTAGGGGAAATATTAGAACATAAATTGTTTACATATGTTAGGCATTTTTCTTTTATGTACATTTAAATAATGTAATGAGGATTACTATTTGATTAATGTGATAGAGATTATTAACAATGTTAATGAGAATTGAATCAATATAAATGATACCTAGTTAAATTTGTTCATATGTAATATAGAAATGTTTAGAATGAACAAGAAAGATACAGATGAAGAGAGACAAAAATGAGAAGTTATTCATTTTTGTTTATGTATGTTTGAACAATATAATGATGATTACCTAAATTTGATAACTGTGATAAGAGATTACTAATACTGTTATTGTGAATTGGATTAGTATGAAAAATGGATAAGAATTCAAGCACAAAAGAGAAGAGATGATGTTAGACATTCTCCTTTTATATATGTTTAAACAATATAGTGAGGATTATATAAATTTGATAAATGTGATAGAGATTACCAATACTGTTATTGTGAATTGGATTAATATGAATGATACTCAGAACTAACTCTGTTCATGCACAATATGGATGTATATATATATATTAAAATAATAAGAAATATATATTTTTTAAAAACACACAGTTGCCAAAATGATTCACTGGAACAGCTGTAAAAATTATCATGTGCCAGTAATGAAAAATTGGTGGCACATAATACAATTGAAAAAGTAGTTGCAAATGAGCATGTGAAAATATTGTGAAATTTCCAAATTGATAAAATCTTGGCTCATAATACAGCAATTGCAGATACTGTATAACTGTAATTGAAAAGAAAAAAGCATGGATAATTGAGGTGGCAATAACCAGGGAATAGTAGAATAGAAGATAAAGAACTGGAGAAGATCACTAAGTATCAAGATATGAAAATCAAAGATTTTGGCATAAACAGCTATGGTGTCCCAGTAGTTATTGCACATTGGTTGCCATAACAATAACATAATATTCTTGCATGGCACTTAGAAAATATGCACATTGACAACATTTCCATCTGACAATTGCAAAAGGTTGGATCCACATATTTCCAATACATTATGATATCCTAGGTCCTTGGGAAGAACTTGATGCTTATGAAAGCCCACACTAGCTAAAAAGCTGACAATTGTGACATCACATTATAATGAACAGATAATAATACTAACAGCGATGGACTGGATCCAACCACAAAAATAGGAAGGTCAGAAAAACAATAACAATGAAACATGCCCTTCACCAACATAGCAACGCTGACAGACTCTACCTACGAAAGGCATGGGATATTGCAAATATAGTAGATAGTTGAAGAAGAAGAAAAGCCATTGGAAGAATAACTGAAATCTAGTAAAGAGGATGCAAGTATACTGTGTAGGCTTACTGAATATCAGAGAGATCAAACTGGCCTACAAGAAAGACAAAGCGAAGAGTAGAAAAGAGGCAAAATGAAGTATTAATGGCAAGTGCACACGCACACACACACCCCTAGCAGGCAAAGCAGACAACAAGCCCTAGCAATTCCAAGAGGATGAAAGTTGAAGAAAGAGATAAAATGGCTAAGTTTGGTTGCACAAGACCAAACCTTAAGAACAAATACATACGAAGAGAGAATTGAGAAGACAGCAACAGAGTAAAACCACTGTCTGCAAAAAAAAAAAAAAAAACCTGAAGAAATAAGTAGACCACTTAGTTATCTATAACAAGAAGACTGTACAGACTGACTATAGAGAACAGCCTGAAAACATAGCAACAATGGTGCATTGGAATATTTGCAAGAAATACCATTTGCTTGCAATGGTAAGCAATTAGAGGAACCATGAAACAGAAAAAGTAATAGAAAATTAAGAAGCTAAAGTGTTCTGGGACTTTAGAATTCAAATAGAGAAACACCTGCCATATAACACCTCAGTCCATTAGAAAGAAAAAGAAATCTGAACAGTGGAGATTGTAGTACCTTGAAATAGCAGAAGAGAAGAGAAAGAACTTGGGGGAAATTACCCAATACAAAGACCTGCAAATAAAATGAGAATGATTGTGGTAAAAGAAAACAAAAATGGTGTCAAAAGTACCAGGCACCTTGGTGTCCCAAAACATCTAGAGCACTACTTGAACACCATCAGCCTTGACAAAATCAATCAATCAATTGCAAAAGGCAGCTTTACTTGGAACAACTTACATCCTGTGGCAATGTCTTTAACACCATCAAAGAACATTCTACCTATCCCAGTCCTAAACATCTGACTGATTGTGTGACCAACCATAATAATAAATTAAACATGTATGCACTCCTAACAATTCTGGGTGACCAATAACAATTTAACTCCAACAAAGTTGATTTGAGAAAACCCACTTTCAGTTTTAAACTCTTACCTTAAGGATTCCCATCACAAAACTATGAGCCAGTCCAAGATCATGATGAAATAAAGCATATTGGATCTAGAAAGCAAGAAGAACATGAATTGCATGAGAATTTTCTTTGGCCATGTTTTCTGTTTTTAAGGACTGTTTTCTGTTTTTAAGGCTCAGCATAAGCTACCATATTCTCAAATATCTATTTGAGAAGAATTTACAGTAAATTGGCAAGCACAATAGAAGCTATAATGACATTGGCAAAGGAAATGTAAGCATCCTCATCCTACTGAAGGAAACCATATTGGTTTTGGAAAGCAAGAAGCAACACCAATATATGATTTTTCCCCCAAACAAGATCTTGGCTTCTAAGACCTGGTTGCTTTGTTTAAGCATTCATTTGGGAAGTACTTACATTTATAATGCAATAACAGCTGTTTATGTACCAATGTTAGCAAAGTTAAAAAGAAATATAAGTTCATTTATCCTAAGCACTATTGATTGCTAGAAGGCTAAGAAGGAACAGTTATACCTCTCAGTAAGGCCATGTCTTGCAGAATGCTTTGCATTACATTTCAAAGACAACTACACATTTAAATGAAACTTTAATATAATGGGAACAGGGTGGGAGCAACATTCTGTCCTAGCTACTTGCGGGATCGTATCCTGCCCCATACATCCCTGCGACCAATTCGCTCGCACAGAGAGGGACTCCTCCAGGTGCCGTCCACCAGACAATGTCGGGGGGCGGCGTCTAGGAGTAGAGCCTTCTCTGTTGCGGGCCCAGCCCTGTGGAATGACCTTCCCCGGATATTAGGACTACCTCTGACCTCCGTGCCTTCCGGATAAAGCTCAAGACGCACCTATTTCAAGTAGCTGGCCTGGCTCAACCATAGTTCGTTCACACTGCTCCTGACGGGTTTTTTAATTTTTGTGACTTTTAGACTTTTATTAGGGGATTTTAAACTATGTTTTAACTGTCTTTTCTTATCTTTATACCTCCTCCATGTACGCGTGTTCGTTTATTCTGTGTGTGTATTGTCCATATTGTTTTTTATGTGTTTTATTGTACGCCGCCCCGAGTCCTTCGGGAGAGGGTGCGGCTAAGAAATAAATTATTATTATTATTATTATTATTATTATTATTATTATTATTATTATTATTATTATTATTATTATTATTATTATTATTATGTCCAGAGTCATCTTGTAGGGGAGATGGGCAGCATAAAAGTGTAATAAATAAGCAAAGTAAAATAAATAAATTCCCATCAACTCCCACAGGGCTGCTGTATTGATTTCAGGCCCCAGCCATATGAACAGGATGTGATCCTCAAGTTTTTAGCATGAATGTAACCATTTCCAAGAGAGTAAGACCTCCATTTATAATAAATGTTGGGGTAGTTGGCCCCACTACATAGTTGTTAGCCTTTACAATCTGTAGCAGTGAGGCAGGTTGAAGTTATACAAAAAGATCTCCAACAGCTGCACTGTAATATTTAGTGTGGTATAGATCAGAGGTGGCTTTTAGCAGGTTCTGACCAGTTCAGGAAACTGATAGTGAAAATTTTGAGTAGTTCAGAGAACCGGTAATTACCACTTCTGACTGCCCGTGCCCACCATCTATTCTCTGCCTCCCAAGTCCCAGCTGATCAGGAGAAATGGGGATTTTGCAGTATCCTTCCCCTGCCACACCCCACCAAGCCACACCCACAGAACTGGTAGTAAAAAAAATTGAATCCCATCATTGGTGTAGATGTATCACATAGGAGGGAATTCTATTTGCCGACTCTCCCCATGGTAGCCCAAGCATATTTCTGCCCACAAACTTTGTTAACAATGAGACTTCCCCTCTTTGTTTTGAATGAATGGAGCCAATGGGAATTGGTCTGTATGGTCAGAGATAGAAACTCATATCTATACATATGCTTGTAAATACATTTTCAGATTTAAACTTCCTTGTGCATTCAACTTTATTAGACAAGTAAAGTATAAATTGAGTAAATAAATAAAACAAAGAATAAGTCTTAATTATCTAAAACAATAAAGGTTCTGGTCCTACAAAGGAAATTCTGCATATAAAGTCATTGTTGCCCTGATGTGCTTTGACTTATCTGATACAAAAATTGGCAAATTTTCAGCCCTATCAAGATGCATCAATTCTAATCAGCTGCTAAATTAAAGGCTAACAGGTCACACAGAGCTAATATTTATTTATTTCTCCTCCATAAATTCCAGCTTCAAAATACTGCTGAATACATTTCATCCTAAGAGTTTGTATTCAGTGCCAGAACTAGAGTTTGTGTTAAACACATTTTCTTTGATATTCAAATGCTAATTTTGGAGGAGTTTCTTCATTTGAACTGTTTAATTTATCAGAAGAGAAATAGCTTGTTGTTCAGGCAGAAATAGTACTGCAAGAGATAGAACTCTAAACAAATCACTAAGGGAATTTTCAATGCAGCTACTTGTAGATATGTTCTGTCTAACCCATGTTCTCATTGTATTACAGGATTTTGCCTGTATGGACATTTATTTTATTCCCTCTCAGAAACAGATACATATGGACACACTTTACGTTTAAAGATAATGCTGGGAAATACTCAGGTTTTTGGTGGGTTCACAGCTAGGTTGATCCGGTGTTAGTTCTCCAATTAACAGGGAATTCAAGTGTTTTTTTACCAGATCCTCATCCTTGTGGAAAGCTGTAAAGGCATCCTAAGAAATTCAGAAAGAAAGCAGGTGTATAAAGGAAAATGTATTGATTTATGACATTTGTATACTCACCCATCTTAAAACCAACGGTGGCGTTTCTTTTGTGAAAAAATGAAACATCCTGAGGGTCTCTCCATAGGGACTAAAGGCGATTTTCTCCCAACAAGCTTTGGAGAAAACCAGCTCCATAATGACTCATTTTGAGGGCTGATACAATCTGATTTTGGTTTATAGGATGGAAGAGATAGAGACTTTCCTCCTTTACAATATTGGGTCTGGTTCTCCTGGCTTTGCCATGATTCACCCTGCCTCTCTGAATTGCCACTGGAAAGATCTTACTCAACATCTACTACATACTAGCAATAGTAGTGTGTGAATTAGGGTACCTTATCAGCAAGTCTAATTGTAATCCTTTTGATTATGGAAAAAATATCTAGCCTTTTCATCAAGTTCTTTCCTTATCTACTTTTCTTTCTACTTATCTAATTTATCATCAGGGCTCCCACAAGTCACTTTCCTCTCCATTGCCCCATACAGAGCTCTTCCCTGCAGTATGCAACCATGGTTGCAGTTATTGTGAAAAGCCATCTCAGTTTAAAGGGCTACCTTGTTCTCCAAGCAAGATAGGCAAGGGGACAGGGAGATAAAACAGGAGTGTATCAAGGAAGTTCAGTCTATGAGTAGATCAACTTTGGTTTGGCATTCTATATGAAATGTCTTTTCTATGGGATTCAGCCTTAGAGAAATCCTTCATGGTTATTTCTTTTCCTTAGAAAGAAAAGAGGCATATCTAGTGTTTATGTCTGAAAAATATAGTTTGGCAGTGTAGCTGCCACCTGAGTTCTTAGGCCTGAAGGCTGGAAAGGAAGGAGAAAGGAGCTTTTCTCAATCTATGAGAAAAAAAGGAAGAAGGCCTGTTTACATGGTTATGTGTCAGAAGCAAGAATGGAGAAAGTGGAAGTGCGAAAGCAAAAAGAAAATGTCATTCTAATGTTCCATGGAGACACCCTCTTCCTTTCAGTTTAGAGCTCTTTTTTCTGAAAGAAGCAGCATTTTCCCTGTCTGATCCAAAAAGGAGGCGGAGGAGGAGAAGGAGAAGATTTAGAAGGTGCTGAAGCAACATTAGTGGCTCATGGAGGCAGAGACTTCAGGAGAAGGGGGAGTCTCACATCCACAAGCGACACAAGGCAAGCTGTGACCAATTATGCTGGCAGGGACAGGAATCTCTTGCATTGCTTCGGAGTGGGTAAGGCACATGATTGCTCACTGATAATAAGTGGATCCTCCTTCCAATTTATTATAGTTTTCTCTCATGATAATATGGCATAGTAACATGGCACCAATTGTAGAAAGTTACTACCCACCCCTCTCCTAGAAAAATGAAATATTTTGAGAAATATTAAAAAGGAAGAATATATTTCCCTGAATGAGAAATGGAGAAACATGTTAAGAGATAAAGAGATAGATAGCTACTGTATATTTATAGACAAAAATTCCCTGCAGCAAGGTCTGAACAAAAGCAGAATGGGATTAGCCCTCAAGATGTTTAATTTGTTAATTTGTCTCTTTAGCTGGTCATTTTTTGGCCCAAATAGGCCCATCCACTTTCTGGAGAGCTTAAATGACATCTCTGCTAAAGGGTTTCACTTTATAAGCAAGAGTAACTTGGCTGCTGATAGTTATCCTTGTATTTTAATTATTTTAATTCCTCAATGTGCTCTGGCAACCTGTCTGATTTGTAACTCCAAGTTGCAGGTATTGCTGAGGAAAAGGAAGGTATTCAGACAGAATGGTTTAGGTTTCCATGACGGCTGTGACTCATTGGTCTTCAGTGTGTATTCCACCATTTCTAATCTAATGACTGGTATTTAGGGCAGCTTTTTGCAAGCAAAGAAGTTTTTTTTTTGTATTTTTGTACAGGTAATCCTTGACTTACAACAGTTCATTTAGTGACCATTCAAAGTTACAAGGGCAGTGAAAAAAGTGACTTATGACCATTTTTCACACTTACAACTGTTGCAGCATCCCTACGGTCAAGAGAGGGCGGACTTGACATAAGTGATGAGTTGACCATGCCCACCCAGCCACGCCCACCCAGCCAGTCATTAGGGCACAGAATCGGTTGTTAAAAGATTTGCAGCCAGCACTGTGTGTGTGTGTGTGTGTGTGTGTGTGTGTGTGTGTGTAGTCTCCCTTTATTTATTTATCAGCACAAATACAACATATATATATATATATATATATATATATATATATATATATGTATGTATGTATGTATGTATGTATGTATGTATGTATGTATGTATGTATGTATGTATGTATGTATGTGTGTTGCAACCCCTGGTATGCCCAAATTTATCAGCACAAATACATTATTTATTTATCAGCACAAATACAACATATATATATGAGAGAGAGAGAGACAGAGACATACATCATAAACCCAACAAATGCTGGGAGAATACAAAACTATAAATCACAACAAACATAAATATTTTAAACAAGCAAATCCTCATGGATGCACTCAAGTGGATGCAGCCCTGAACTGGATTTCTACCGCAAGTGCTTTCATCAACAAATCAATACAATACAATAGCAGAGTTGGAAGGTACCTTAGAGGTCTTCTAGTCCAACCCCCTACCTAGGCAGGAAACCTTAAACCATCTCAGACAAATGGCTATCCAATATCTTCTTTTTTTTAAAATATATTTTTATTATTTTTACAATTAAAACAATGCAATACCACGGAGTCGAAGCGACCATGCATTCACATTATATACAGCTAGTTTCAGCCATTAACAATTATTCTATTTAATACATTGTCTGTCCTTCTGTTCAATCACAATATATACATTTGTTCCAGTCTTGTCATCTTGTCTTATATCAATCATAAAATCTGTTCCATACTTCAAAATATTCTGATTCTCCTTTATTTTTAAGTTCAAGAGTGAGCCTATCTGCTTCTGCACAGGCCAACACTTTTCTGATTATATCTAGCTCTGATGGTGTATTTTCTTTTTTCCAATACTGTGCATAGCTTATGCGTGCTGCAGTTAGTATATGTATAATTAGATAAAGTGTATCTTTCTTAAACCCCTCCGGTATTATGCCTAGGAGAAAAGTTTCTGGTTTAAACATAATTTGTTCTCCCACCATTTGTTCTAACCATGATTGAATCATTTTCCAATATTTTTTGCCTCATTGAACGTCCACCACATATGGTAGAAAGTGCCTGGTGTTTTTTTACACTTCCAACAGTTTGGGGCCAGATTTCTAAACATTTTGGAAAGCCGTGCTGGAGGGAGATGCCATCTGTAGAACATCTTATAAAGATTTTCTTTATACGCCGTAGCCAATGTTAGTTTCTGATTAAGTATCCAAAGTTTTTCCCACTTAGCCAATTCCACATTGTAACCGAAATTTTTCGCCCAGGCGACCATGGTTTCTTTGACATGTTCCTCCTCTAGTTTATATTCCAACAAGAATCTATACAGCACTTTGATCAGTCTGTTTTCTGTCTGTATCAACGGTTTATCTAATATTGTGTAGTCCTTGGCAATACCTTCGTTCTTCCTATCCTGTGTATACCTTGATTGAATCTGTAAATAAGACCACCATTCTACTTGTACTCCTTGTGATGTCAATTCTGATCTGGTTTTGATCTCCCCCTGCCTGTTCAATAACTCTTTATATGTGACCATATTTTCCATGTTGATTAAATTTGGGGGTATGTATGCTTCCATCGTAGATAGCCAAATAGGTATTTTGGTATAGTGGTCATGTTTAATTTTGTTCCATATTATTAACAGAGATTGTCTGATGTAATATCTACTAAAATATTTGTGTGCAGATTCTTTTTCATACCAGAGGAAGGCATGCCAGCCTGCTTGGAGGTCATGGCCTTCCAATTTGAGTAATCTTTTATTTCTCAGCATTATCCATTCCCTTAGCCATGTTAATATGGCCACAATATAATAGAGTTCCCAATCTGGTACGCCAAATCCTCCCTTTTCCTTAGTGTCTTGCATAGCTTTAAGTTTTATTCTTGGTTTTCTTTCCTGCCAAATAAATTTCGAAACCAATTGATTCACATCCTTGAAGACACCTTTTTCTAATTTAATGGGAATATTCTGAAATAGGAAAAGAAGTTTTGGTAAAACATTCATTTTTATAACTGCGATCCTACCCATCAGGGACAGTTGTAGGTTTTTCCACCTTTCTAGATCTTTCTTAGTTTTATTAATCAAATTAGTATAATTATCTTCTTTGATGGTCACACACCTCGCAGATAAATGTATACCAAGATATTTAACTTTTTTGACAATTTGGATACCCAATTTCTTCGTTAACTCCTCTTTTGCTTTTGATGTCATATTTTTAGTCAGCATTTTGGTCTTTGTCATATTTATCTTTAAACCCGCTATTTTCCCATACTCTGTCAATTCCTCAATGAGTTTCGTACCAGACTTTATAGGATCTTCTAACACAGTGGTTCCCAAAATGGGTGGTACTGCCCCCTAGGGGGCGGTGAGATGGCTTAGGGGGGTGGTAAGAGGCAAGGGGGGCAGCAGGGGGGCAGTAAGAGGCAGGGGGGCGGCAGAGGAGTGCTGGAGGTGGCCTCCTCTAGCGAGTCATTCAGAACCAGTTTGCTCATTCACCCCCGCCCATACAGAAGCTGCTCGATTGCTCTCTTCCCCCGCCCATCTGCACTATACTAGCCCTGCCCACTCACAGATTGGCTGGCTCACCAATCACTCCGCCCACCTCTAAGAGCCCTATCTAAACCCAATTATCTTTTTTTCTGTTTGGCTTTCTATAGATAGGGCTCTTAGAGGTGGGCGGGATGATTGGTGAGCCAGCCAATCAGTGAGCTCAGGGCTAGCATAGTGCGGACAGGCGGGGGGAGCGAGTGATCAAAGGGCGGCCACTTCGCCTCCCTTCGCTCCCACTTTCTCTTGATGAGGTCGCTGCAGCTGCAGGTGCGGACGGAAGTAGGTAGCCAGAGCGGCGGGGAAGCCCGGGGGGGGTGGGCGAGCGAGCGAGAGAGCTGCCTGATCCTCCATTGCTCACCTGCTCGCCCACCCGGGCCGCTCTGGCTACCTCCGTCCGTCCGTGCCCGGCAGCTGCAGCCACCTCATCAAGACAAAGTGGGAGGCGAAGGGGCCTCGGTGCCCTGCCTGATCCTCCTTCGCTCGCTCGCTATTTTGCCTGCATGGGGTGCCTCAGCAGAAGCCCTTTGCTGACGGCCAGACCTCCCCTCCCCGGGGCGACAGTCCATCCATGCTCACTGTCCCAGTAGCGCTGCGGCCGCCGGCCTGCGAAGAGAGGGAGGGAATAAGAGTGAAGGGTGGGGGAGAGCAGCAGAAGGGGTGGGGGCTCCGCATTACCCCCCCCCATCGGAGCCTTCCCAGAGGAGGTGGGGCTGGGGAATGTGGGGCCGGGGGGCGCTGTCTGGGATGGGACTAGATGACCTCTGGGGGTCCCAACCAGCCCTTCTGACTCTGGAGACCAGAAACAAGCAAACACACACACACACACACACACACACACAAAGACACACACAAACCCAGCAAAAGTGTGTGGTTTTGAATATAATCCTCCCTAGTGCTTGGGGAAAAAATAAGAGGAACATTTGGATATACACTTTGAATTAACTTGGGAAGAAAATTGCTAAAATCACTTTTAGCTGTGTTCTGCATTAAGGATTCATGCAGTAGCATTTCTTGTTGAATTAGCAGAGTAATATTTACAACAGCCAGCTAAGATAGTTTTATCTGTCTTATAATGTGCGTGGGTAGAGGACTTAGGCATAAGTGCAATGTTTGCCTGTGATTATATAATAAATTCACAGCTTATACTTTTGAATCAGATGTTTTTCAATTCATCTTTAACCTATACTTGATATACTTGTATTCAATACATAAGGTGTTAATTATGTCAATGGAAGAGATAGGAAACTGCATTGGTGATATATATGTCAATGCGTTGATTTGTACTAAAAATGTTTAGTTTAAAGAAGTTATAAGGAATCACAAATATGAGTGTGGAAAATGTAATGTAATTGTGGATGACCCTTTGCATGAGTTGTATTGGGAAAAATAAAAAATCATCATAATAATAATAATTTAAAAAATGATGATTCCCCAAAGAGGTAAAAGGCTACATTTTGCTAGAGTTATTCTTTGCTTCCAAACTGTTGAGGAAGGGGATTGGACTCCATTGTCTATATTTCCCTTTCGATCCCCATGGATCTTTCGTGAAAATTATAACCCAAGAACATATAGATCTGTTAAAATGTTCCCATTCTCACTTTCCATATTGGGAATCCCTAGGTACCATGCAATAATCTCATCAAATAATTCAAGCAAATGTTGGTGACATTGAGCTGAAGCCAAAGTTCAAGAAATCGTACCAAGAGTTTTGGTTACAGAAAGAAATTTCTGATCGCTATCCTGTACTATGGACAGTGGTTAAGAAGCTCCTTGTTGCATTTCCAACATCATATTTGGTGGAATGTGGCTTCAGTGTGGTCTCCAAGCAAAGAAAATGACTCCAGATTACTGAATGTGGTGATTTAAGACTCCTGCTAAGTGACTTAAAACCAGACATTGGGAAACTGGTATCACTTCATCAAGCCCCTCCATCACATTAAGAATTTACTGAACAGTGAAGTAGTTACTAAATTTTACTAAGTTTACTAAGTTACTAGTTACTAAGGTTCTTGATAAAGGACTATCAGACTTTGAAAACCTGGTATCACTGGATCATGTTCAACAATTTTGTTGAATTAACTAACTACAAAGGTTTTTAAATTGGATTTTGAATAAATGTGCAATTAATTGTTACAGTTTTGAATTTTACTGTTTTACTATCTTTATCCCTTCATGCAAACCGCCCAGTCACATGACTCCAACAGCCACGCCCATCAAGCCACACCCACAGAACCGGTCGTAAAAAAAATTGAATTCCACCACTGGGTGGGGGGCACTGAGGATCAGTTTGTAGCACCAAGGGGGCGGTGGACTGAAAAAGTTTGGGAACCACTGTTCTAACACAAACACTATGTCGTCCGCAAAGGCCTGTAACTTAAATTGCTCCTTTTTGATTTCTAGTCCCTTTATCTGTACCTCTTTACATACATTCCTGGCTAATATTTCTAGGGTTAATATAAACAGCAGGGGGGATAGGGGACAACCTTGTCTTGTACCTTTCTGGATTACAATACTTTGTGTTAATTCACCATTGATTATTACTCTGGCTTTTTGATTTGTATAAATTGCTCTGATCGTGTTTATAAATTTCTCCCCACAATCCATGTATTCTAATTGTTGATGCAAAAATTCCCAGTTGACATTATCAAATGCCTTTTGGGCATCGAGAAAGATTAGTGCAACCTGTTTTTCATTGTGCACTTCATAATATTCAAGAATGTTCAGCATAATTCTCATATTGTTTTTAATTTGTCTTCTAGGGAGGAATCCGTTTTGATCTTTATGGATGAATCATGTAAGAAATTTTTTCAACCGTTCTGCTATTATTGAAGCAAAAATTTTGTAATCTGCATTTAGCAGTGAGATTGGTCTGTAGTTTTGTATAAACATCTGGTCTGTGTCCACCGTAGGTAATAATACAATATTAGTCTCCATCCATGATAACGGTGTCTTCGCCTCTTTCAACACAGCATTATAAACTTCCAACAATGTTGGAACAAGCATATCCTGGAATTCTTTATATATTTCCGCTGGCAACCCATCCGGCCCTGCAGCTTTATTATTCTTTTGTCTTTGTATGGCCTCAATTATCTCTGATGTTTTAATGTCCTCATTGAGCATGTCCTTAATCTCCTCTGGTACCTTTGGCAGATCTGACTTTTCCAAGTACTGTAATATTCCTTCCTTTGTATGGTCTCGGTTTTCTCCATATAATTGTTCATAGAACTCTTGGGTAATCCTTTTCTTTTCCTCTAGTTGGTAGCAGGTCTCGCCTTTTTCATCTTGTAGTTTATTGATCCAATTCTCTTGCTTCTGCTTCCTCAACCTATAGGATAGCCACTGCCCTGTTTATTTGCATTCTCAAAGAAATTTTGTTTTGCTTTTTTTTATAGATTGTGCCAATTTTGCTTTTTAAAATATAGCCAATTCATGTTTAATCAATTCCATATTTTCTTTTATACTTCTGTTCTGCGGTTTCTTTTGAAATTCACTCTCTAAATTTCTATACCTTTCTTTCAGCTCTCTTATTTTTAGATTCTCAGTTTTTTTCTTCCTGGCTGTGGCTGATATTGTGACTTCTCGTATAAATGCCTTAGTTGTATCCCATAAGTTTTGTATGGATGTATCTCCTGGCCTGTTTTCTTTGAAGAAAAATCTTAATTCCTGATTAACTCTTTTAATATATTCCTGATCTTTTAGGATTGACCTATTGAGTAACCAACGATAACTGCCCTTTTGTTTTTTTCCATATAATCCTCATGGGATTGTGGTCAGCCCATAGATTGGGTTCTATATCTACCTCCTTCACTTCCGAAATTAACTCCATCGACAGCCAGACCATATCTATCCTTGACCAGGATTCATGTCTATTCGAGTAGAAGGTATATTGCTTTCCCTCTGGACATCTTTCTTGCCATACATCATAAATATTAAGTTCTTCAGCCATTTGGAAGAATGACCTTGGCAAAATTCTCCTAGCTCCTTTTCTCTTCTTTCCACTTTTATAGTCCCATTTCTGGTCAACTATAGCATTGAAATCACTCAATAAACAGATATTTTCATTTCCCATCTCTTGAATAATGCTATGTAGTCTATAGTAAAAAATTTCCTGGCCTTCGTTAGGTGCATATATTACAACCAGTGACACCTTTTTTGGTTTAACATTATTTCTACGATTAATATTCTCCCTTCCTCATCGTGATAAATTAGTTTAGTCTGGATCGTATCTTTAACATATAATGCTATTCCTCTTTTCTTTTGATCAGCTAATGCCATGTAAAGTTTACCCAATCTAGGATATTGTAAGATCTGGATCTGTTGTTTAGTTATATGGACCTCTTGCATTGCAATTATATCGTAATTCAAATGTTTTAGTTTATTAAATATTGTTTCCTTTTCTGGGGTAGGTTTAGACCATTAATATTCAATGATAGAATTTTGATTTTGTCACTGTGTTAAAATGTTTGCTAGCCTGAACTGACGAATTGAAACTAAATAGTTAAACTGAAAGAGTTACTGCGCAGGTCATAAGGTCTTATCTGACAATGATGTACTGCGCATGCTTATCTTTTTTTATTACTTCACACATTCCAGACTCTTCTCTTCCCTTTTGATCTTTGTCCGTCTGCCAGGAAAACTGGTAGACAGAATTGCTTTTTCCAAAATGTAACGATTAGTTAGATTTGTTTTATTTCTTCATTTATTATTTTTGTATTAAAGTTTGTTTTTCATTAGAATATATTCTCCCGGATTTCTTTATTTCTTTTCTTCGCACCTTAAATATAATGCTGTTTGGAAACAGCCGCGGTCTAAGCCTCATTTAGTTCAGGGTGAAATCTTCCCCTGACAATTAATGGAAGCAGAATTGGTTATAATTTACGGCTGTTTTCCTTCAAGCTATCTTTAAGAGATAACCGGCTAGGCTACCTAGCCATGCCAAGGAAGAAAAAGAGAAAACGCAGACATGGTACGCGCCATTCCCTCAGACACAGAGATGCAAGATTCTTCAAGCTTACTTCAAAAGCAACAGATTTCTCCAGCAGCCGAGCCAACTGTGGGGGCAACTTTTAAACAAGAGGAAGGGGCTACAGAAGGTGAGATCTACGAACCGAGGTCAGTAGTTCCCCCTTCTCATTATGAAAGCTCTCAAATATCTCCAAGAGATTTTGACATATTGGGGGCAAAGCCAAAACTTTCCACGTTACCAGAGCAACCTCACTCCCAAACTCTTGGAGATTATGAAATAATTGATGTCTGGCCAAAGCCTTCGCGGCAACTGCCGGCAGAGGAAAAACACCCCCACACAGAAACTTATGAATCCTTCTCAGGCATTGGGGAAGAAATGCAAAGCTATCGTGACCAGATAGAGCATTTTGAAAAATATACCAGAGAAGCTAGAGAATACTATGAAAGATGGGAAAGAAGTAGGAGGGGTTTCCCCACTCCCAAAATGTCTGAGGACGCCATCTTGTCTTCTCCAAAACAACCTAAGACACACCCCATAGAGGAAATTGCTTTAGGTGAATCAGAACAGAGAGATATGTACACGTCACCGAGGTCACGTGATCTCCTTTGTTCTACTACTTCTCCAGCCACGTATAAAGGCTTGATGCAGCCAAGAAGTGAAGCTGCACTGCCAACTGCTGGTGGAGAAAATTTATTAGAGCACAAGTTAAAACAATTGCACCAAAGCTGGAAAGATTTATCTATAAGTCTTCTAGATGCCCAAGTTTTGCCTCCAAAGGTTAAGTCTTCAGCGCCCCCTGGTGGTATTGGATCTTCCCTAGATGGAACAAGGCAAAGCCAAAGGCGAATGCAAGGAAGTCAATTTAATGTTGCCACACAAAGGCCAATGGTGCAATTACAGCACCCCCTGGTTCAACAACCAGCTTTTCAACCTGCACAGCAAGTTGTTCCAATGCATATCCCTCAGCAGGCATTTTCAGTCACTCCTTTGACTGGTGAGTCAAAATTAAAGGAGTCAGGAGAGAATTATAAAGCCTGGGTCAGTGAAATTGCACTCTTGCTTCGCAGAGAAGGCACACACTGTATGGTTTTTAATCCTCCTGCCCAGCCATGGACTCCTGCAATGAGAGATCTAGAGATCAGAGCAAGCACCACTTTGCTCATGTCCATGGAAACTGAACTCCAGGTTACCTTTCCACCTGATGCAACAGCCCAACAAATTTGGGCTACTTTGGAAGATTGCTACAGGCCCATTTCAACTGAATCTTCATGTTTGCTCATGTCTGAGTTCCATGGTTCGAAGTTGAAACCTGGTGAACGAATTGGTGGACATTTGACCAAACTGAAAAGGATGAGAAGTGAATGGGGAGAAAGTGGCCATGTAATCGATGATATCCAAATGATTAGCATCATCATTAACTCATTGAATTATGAATGGAAAGATGCCATTGCAAAGATTAACTACGTGCCTATTGCCCAACGCACAGTTAACCACGTTTGCAGACTTTTAGTGGAGGAGGAAGCTATCAAATTAGCTACGCCACATCTGCAACGACCCCCAGCATCAAAGGCTCCAGCTAGACGTCCCTTCCGAGGAAGAGGCTACGCTCCAAGGATGCCAAAATGCTACACCTGTAACCGTGTGGGACATGACACCCGGGATTGTCCCCAACGAGTTCCAGCTCCCGTCACATACCAGCCCAGAGGAACAGACTCCAGAGGCAGAGGTAGAGGCGGAAGACAAGGTCGTCGTGGTCCAAGGCGTGATCCACAAGCTCCACTCGCAACATTGGCCATAACCAACGTTCCACAACCTGATCCAAAGTACGACAGACGTCTTTTGTGGACTTTAGATAGTGGAGCAGCTGTGCACATTACCCACAGAAAGGAACTTTTCACAGAGATGGGCGAGCCAGAGCCAGAGTATCGAGAACTGTACTCCTTCACCAACCACACTTGTAAGGTCATGGGAAAAGGAACTGTTTACATTGAAGAGCTCGATACATACATCCCTGATGTTTATTACATACCTTCAGCAACCAGTAATTTGCTTAGTCAAAGTCACTTGTCTAGAGATTTAAAGTTCCAGGTTCACCACCTTGAAAAAGCAAGTTACATAGTTAAAGATGGAGATATTGTTGCTGAAACCATGCTGATTGGTGGTGTTTATTACTTAAAGCCAAAGCCTAAAAAGCAAGCACAGGCAAGTATGCAAAAAGGGACAGCACGGGCCCAGAGAGAGTTGGTTCAGAGAGAGAACCCGTTGCTATGCCAAAGGCTCCTAAAGCCAACAAACAGAGAAAACAGAAGCAGGTTGCTCAGAGCAAACCTGAGGTTCCTCATGAAACTGTTAATGTTGAGAATTCACTAACTGGTAAACCTTTGCATTCCAGGTGTATCCACAAGTGGCACAGAAGATTGGGGCATGCCAGTTTCCGTGTTCTTAGAAAAATGCCGGAGTTCGCAAAAGGTATGGATCTAAAGGGGTGTAAGGTGTTTTTGGATTGTGCAGTTTGCAGGAAAGCTAAATCCAAAGCAGCTGCAATTCCCAAACACGCTACACGCCTGTCAACACGCATTTTTGATTTGGTACACACTGACATAGTGGGTCCTTTCCCACCAACAATTGGTGGTAGAAAGTATTTTCTAACAATTATAGATAATCATTCTAGATATGGATTTGTATATCCTATGAGAGAGAAATCTGAGACCTTTCAGATCTTTAAAGACTTTGCAGCTTTTGTTTCTACACAATACCAAGTTCGCATCGCCAGAATCCAGACTGACCGTGGTGCAGAATTCATGTCTCAGCGTTTCCAGGACTGGATGCGTAAGAATGGAATTCTTCATCAGACATCCGCTCCATATACACCGGCTCATAACGGAGTCGTAGAAAGAAGACAAGGAGTTCTACAAAACATGATGCGTTGTCTCCTAGAAGATGCCAATCTCGGTAGCATATACTGGGGTGAAGCAATCAAATATGCAAATTACATTGTCAACCGTACTTGGAGCAGTGTAATCAATCAAACTCCTTTCTATATGCTGTATGGCTACAAGCCTGATCTCAAGAACCTCCACATTTTTGGTTCATACGCTATGGTGAACACACCCTTAAGTCAAAGAAGAAAGGGAGGTCCAGTAGCAAAGAGACTGAGATTTATGGGTATTGATGATAACTCAAAATGGAGCAAATTTATTGATCCTAAACATGTGATTGTCATTTCACAATCTGCCAATTTTGAGGAAGACATTGACTGGTCCAGGATTCATTCCAATGATCCTGGAGTTTATTTTCCTAGAGATGGTGTTGAAGATGCCACGCAGCCTGATGACAATTCTCAGGCAGATGTTCCTTCTACCAGTTCTTCACAACCTGATGTTCTGTCTTCGCAAGCCGCGGATGCTGATGCTAGCGACGAACGTGAGGACGAGGACGAAGAAGAAGAAGACTGGACTGTTGTTCCTAGACGATCCAAGAGGGTCACAAAAGGAATCCCTCCACAACGATATTCATGGCAACTGACAAAAACATCATTACCTTTGATTTGCAATGTTACTCTTCCTCCTGAGACATTCACACAAATCAAATAGCTTCCTGATTCAGAGCAAGACAAATGGTATGATGCAATGCAGGATGAAATGGACAGTTTAAAGAAACTTAATGTATTCACACCTGCAAAACCTCCAGCAAACAAGAAAGTCATTGGCACTCGATGAGTCTACAGAATCAAGAAGAAACCGAATGGTGAGTCTTTGTACAAAGCCAGACTTGTAGCTCAGGGTTTCGCTCAACGTTATCCTGAGGACTACACAAACACTTACTCACCAACAGTCAGAACTGAAAGTGTAAAAATTGCGTTAACCACTGCAACTATTCTTGGTTTAGAAGTTTTCCAATTTGATGTGGACACAGCTTATCTACATGCAGACCTAGATGAAGAGGTCTATGTAAGAAGCCGTCCAGGATTCCGAAAGCAAGAAGGGGATACCTGGTTCCTGAACAAAAGTCTTTATGGTCTGAAACAGTCAGGTTTAATGTGGTACTTATGTCTTACTGACAAACTAAATTCAATGGGCTTTATTAAGTCCAAAACTGATGTATGCGTGTTCACAAAAAGATCTAACAATGCATATGAGATAATTCTTGTTTATGTTGATGATATTGTTTACATTGGTCCAAATAAGAAAATGAGTGAGATTTTTGCTAAAAGTTTGCAGAGATATTTCACACTGAAATCTTTCGGACACATTAGCACTTATTTAGGTGTTCAGATTGAAAAGACACAGAAGGGGTTTAGTCTTTCACAAGAGGAGAAAATTGACCACATTCTGCATCATTGCAACATGAAAGATGCTAACGCAACAAAGACACCCATGCAAACAGATTTTCACAACTTAACACATGAACCAAGTCCTGAGTTCGAGGATCAAACACTTTATCGTTCAGTCATTGGTTCACTATTATACATTAGTAGTTGGACCAGACCTGACATTGCACTTAGTGTTAATCTTTTATCACGACACGTAGGTAAGGCAACACAATTTCATTGGGCATGCATTAAGAAGTTGTTGAAATACCTGAAACACACTAAACACATGAAGTTATTGCTAGAACCAACACACACTGATCAACCAAAGTTAATTTGCTATGCTGACGCTGACTGAGCAAGCAATAAGAAATCACGTAAAAGCACTTCTGGTTACATGATGTTCCTGAATGGATGTCCTGTTTACTGGCAAGTGAGAAAACAGAGTTTTGTTTCATGTTCATCTACTGAAGCTGAATATGCTTGTGTTTCAGATGCTTGTAATTCTCTAACATGGTTTGATGCTTTGATCACAGATATCTGGACACGTCCGATTCGATCAATCACCGTGATGGAAGATAATGTATCTGTGGTTTATATTTCTGAGTCACATTTCACAGGTTCTAGGTCCAGACACATTGACATTCGTTATCAAAACACAAAGCAATTAGTTAAGCAAGGTTTTGTTAAATTGCAATATGTTTCTACACATGATCAGATTGCAGACATGCTTAACAAACCACTTCCAGTAGCACAACACGAGTATCTGCGAAAGAAGATGTGCCTTAAGTGATGATTTGATGACGTCAGCCCAACTAGCAAAAGAAGGGGTGTCACTGCGTTAAATTGTTTGCTAGCCTGAACTGACGAATTGAAACTAAATAGTTAAACTGAAAGAGTTACTGCGCAGGTCATAAGGTCTTATCTGACAATGATGTACTGCACATGCTTATCTTTCTTTATTACTTCACACATTCCAGACTCTTCTCTTCCCTTTTGATCTTTGTCCGTCTGCCAGGAAAACTGGTAGACAGAATTGCTTTTTCCAAAATGTAATGATTAGTTAGATTTGTTTTATTACTTCATTTATTATTTTTGTATCAAAGTTTGTTTTTCATTAGAATATGTTCTCCGGGATTTCTTTATTTCTTTTCTTCGCACCTTAAAGATAATGCTGTTTGGAAACAGCCGCGGTCTAAGCCTCATTTAGTTCAGGGTGAAATCTTCCCCTGACAGATTTCTCCTGACATAATTCTATGTGTATTTAGGTCGTGTGCTTCTTGTTGCCCTTATCTCTTTCACTTCCTTTGTTTCTTCCCCTTTTTTGTCTAGAACAACTTCTTTCTCCTTTCTTGTCTCCACTGGTTCCTTTTCTCTTCTTATCTGTGCCCTGAGTCCTTGAATCCTTACTCCTGACTGTTCTCCTTCGTCTTCCTCATCCTCCTGCCCAACAAGATTGTTGTAGAAATCTTCCGCTTGTTCCACCGTGTCTATTCTAAATCTTCTATCTCTCCAAGTTACCAGTATGCCCTCCAGCATCAGCCATCTGAAGTTAATTTCATATATATTCAGGAGAGATGTTAAAAATTGATAGGTCCTTCTTAGTTCTCTAATTCTCCTCAGTACCTGTTTAGGACTGTTAGTTGTCATTGATTGTGTATTATCGGGTCGTCTCTTGTTCTATTCAGCACCTCGTCGCGTATTGATTTTTTTACAAACTTTACATGGACTTCTCTCGGTAGATTGTTCTTTTTTGCATAGTTTGTCTGTATTATATATGTCTCGTCAATCTCACTTGCCATCTCATCCTTTTCTATTCCCAAAGCCTTTGCCATAAGGTCTGCCATCGTGTCTGGTAAATCCTCACCTTTTTCTTCCTTTACGTTCTGGAACCGTAGAAATTGGGCTGCTTTCTCCAACTCTAATGTGAGGACCGTTAACTCAAGTTCTTTGTTTGCCTGGATGAGCCTAGAACTCAGCTGCTCCATTTCCCCCCCTCTTTTTCCAACCTTCCTTCTATTACATTTATTCTTTGTTCATGTTTATTAATCTGTTCCTGGAACTTCTCAAATTTATCGTCCATCTTCTGCATTCTCTCCTTTAATTTTTAGCCATTACCTCCTGCATGGTCTGTAATATCATCTGCAGTTCCTTAGTTGAATTGGATCTTTCTCTCTGGAGCATATCCTCCGACTTTGCTTCGAAGGGCTGGCAGCCGCTAGAGATGGCTGGGATGCTGGCTTCCTCCCCGTGCCAATTTTCATTAAATTTGTGGCTCTTGTCATTTTTTGGAAGAATTGGATCCCTAATTTAGTTATTTTCCAGAACTCCCACTTTCTTCTCTCCCTCGTAACTTTCTCCAGTTCTTCTTTCTTTCTTTCTTTCTTTCTTTCTTTCTTTCTTTCTTTCTTTCTTTCTTCCTTCCTTCCTTCCTTCCTTCCTTCCTTTCTGCCTTCTTTCCTCTCCCTCTCCTCCCTTTCCCTCTCCTCTTCCCTCTTCCTCTACTCAATTATCAATTTTAAGTAGTATTAAGGGGTGGTATACTCTATATATCAATAAATTCATATATTATATGGAAACAACTATCATAGGATAGAGAGAGAATGAGAGAGACTTATCAATTTATCACTCTGTGTGTGTGTGTGTGTGTGTGTGTGTGTCACACTTATAATATTCCTAAATTTCTATTAATCTATTATTCTGTCTATATTCTAGCTCCATTTTTTCCACCTTCTGGTCTGTCTGTTCTATTTTTGTTTCAATGTTCTGGATTTTCTGCTCATTGATTGCTAAGGCGGTCTGTATCTTTTCGATTTTATCATCCACGGTTTTAATATCTCCTTTTAGTTCTCCTATTTCATTTTTCACTTCTTCATGATTCCTCCTTGTCTCTTCATGATTTGCAGCTGTCACTCCTTGGTTATTTATAAGCGTCTCTTGTATCGTTTGGAGTATTAATTGCATCCTTTGCAAAGTTGGTGCTGGCCCTGTTGTTTCTGCCATCTTTCCACCTTTCTCCAGACCTAGTGCGCTCTCAATCGATCTTTGGTTTGAGGAGGGAGGTGTTGCCATAGTCGTATTAGCTGTGGTTTTTTAAATTAGCTTTCCTGAGGTTGCCATTTTTATCCCCCTAATTATCCTTGTCCACACTTGCATATAAGTTCTACTTAGCTTCTACTTTATCCACTGTATCAATGTTATCAGACTTACCAATTTTATCACTAAATTTTCTATCTCAATATTTAGTAATAATCTTCCTTAATATCACGTTTCAATATCTACACATTCCTATGTATTATTCCCTTCTATTTAAATCCTTAATTATCATATATCTTAACGTTAAATTCACACAGTTTTCTTATACAGATTAATATCTCTCCAGTGTAACAGTTATAAGGGTAATAGGTAATAAAAGGTAATTGATTTTTCCAGACCGCAGGTTCCTGTTTTGATCCACTAGATGTCACCCTCTATTCAGTATCCGTGTTAGTATCAGTCAGTTAATATAACCAGTCCAGTAGTCAGGGTAAGTAAAGGTGGGGCCCTCTGATCTTTCCAGAAGAGCAATAAAGAAAAAGTCAGCAAATCCACAACCAGCCCCAATGATGAACAGTTCTTTTGTACTTTCCAAGTCTTTTCAAAAATTCCCAGTCCTATTTATCCATGCCGGGATTTCGCTTCCTCCTCTGGGCTGTTTAGTTCAAGTTATTTACGCTGGCAATTCACAGATCGTAAATCAGCTCTCACAGCGTTTCGGCAAAAGTCTGATAAAAATCCCCTTCTCAGAGCTTCCTTCTTTCCAGCTCACCTTTCTGCCCGGCGTGAGTTGTTGTTTCTCTCTTCTTTAGGTTGTAGTAACGGCTACCTCTGTCCCAGCTGTTCTAAATACTTGCTTCCTTCTTATGTGGCCGCCATTGCTCCGTCCTGACAAAGTGGCAGGGTGCTTCTTCGTCCATTTAGTGGGTTTCTCCTGCCTTATCGTCCCAGCATCTTCAGAGTTTACCCCTTAATCTGTTGGTCCCTACAGGATCGACAGCACTCAAATATGAGCCCAAGCGAAGAAGTTGGAGATAAAGATCAGGAGAGCTCCCGTTCCTCAACTCCAGACACGCTGACATCACCACAGGAAGTTCCCTAATCTATTATTCTATTAACCTAAGAGTAAGATCTAAGAGTAAATTGCTTATAGTTATTGATTATATTGTAATCAAACCATCTCCTTAATTAATCAATACTAATGCCAATAATATTGAAAATTGTTGGAATTAATAATTTTACAGCAATAACAATAACAGTATATTCCATTGATAGTAGTATTATAACATTAATTCCTATTCTTTAAGTTCGACCTTACATGCGACCCTCCTGAACTAAATAATTATATGAAAAAGTTCTGTGTTCCCTTGGTCTGGTAAATCTTCTTTCTCTCTCTCCGGTTGTTTCTTTTAGTAATGTCCAAAGATTAACCTCAATATTCTCCAGTAGTCAGCTCTCTTGTTATCCAAGGGATATAGTCACCAAAATTTCTGTTTTCTCTTAAGGTATTAAGGGGGGGGGGGATTCCAGATTTCGCCAGTAGATGTCACTCTTTCACAAGCTAACCAGATACAAACTAACAAAAAACAGATGTGACAAGTTATACTGCCATGAGTCAGCTTCTTTTTCCTTCTTCAAACCTTGAATAGTTAACTCATTTCCCCCTGAAGGTATCTATGTAATCAGAGATATTTACAACTGGCCTTTGTTGTGTTAAATTTAGATTCAGCTCCTCAGACAGTTCAGAGAATAAAAGAAGATAGCCTCCACCCTTCACTCAGTGTATTCCTCTCGCCGCTATAATGGGGGGGGGGGGTAGAAAAAAAACAACCACCCCACTTCTTTTTTGAGCCCTTAATCTCTTGAGCTGTTTTGGAATAAAAATACCTTCCGCCAAGATCAGGAATCTGTTAAATCACTTGCGACTCCGGCAGCTTCTCTGT
The DNA here is from genome assembly GCF_964273705.1 of Natrix helvetica. Lineage (NCBI taxonomy): Eukaryota > Metazoa > Chordata > Lepidosauria > Squamata > Natricidae > Natrix > Natrix helvetica. Next base: position 118,650,900 of record NC_138548.1, on the reverse strand, counting down.
AATAAATCCTCGCTTACTTTGACCTGCAGTCAGCACTCTGGGACAGCCTTTACAGATTGCCCTATTCCACAACCGGGGTTATGAAGGAAATTTCAAGCACAGACCATGAACTGCCATCCTATGGTCGTGCCAAACCAACCTTCTCTTCAGACCTCCCTCCAGGAAGCCTTGGTTTACCAAAATCTTTTCAGCAACCCCCTCAGGATGCTAGATCCAGCTGCTCTTCATGGCGCTCTCTGTTCAAGCAGCCATTCGTGCTGGCAGCTAGCCCTGCCCCTCAATTTTAGTAACATATTATCTTCTTTTAAAATACAGTGTATAATGTCTTCTTCTCATATCCCATCCCTTTTTTATAAACAATTCATTTCAGTCCTGATGTCAAGTCTATTAAGAGGTATCAGACAGTACATCATATGTATTTTAACTTTGATCAAATAAACCAACTTTAGACTTTTTTTTTCTTACTGCTAACAGTCTTAATCCATAACCACAGACCTGCGGTCATAGTGACCGCAACAGGTTTCCAATAAGTTCGGAACACCCCTATTTTAAAAAATGGATCATTCCGGTTGCAAATAGCTTTTGTTTTCCCACCAATAAGAGTGTATGCAGCATCGCGCTTGCATAAGTTATTTGGTGTTTTCTGAAGCAGCATTTGAATTTAAGTTTCTGTCATTTTGATCGCAGATCTTTGTTAATTTTTTTTTTATAATGTCGGGGCTAGGTTTTCCACCAAAAAGAGTATGATTTGATGATCCAAACTTTGAAGAAACTGTTCCAAAATGGTATGGAGAAGCAGAGAGTGATCTGAGTGAAGTGGAATCGGATTGTGATGAAAATTGTAATAGACGATGAGGAACCCACTGCTGCCTCCAATTCTGTGGTGATGATGAAGCTCCCAATGAAATTGATGACCCATTAAAATCTACATCGTGCAATCTTTTATGTGGCAAGAACAAATTCAAATGGCCTTCTGCAACCTTTTGGAAGCAATAGATCCAGAACTACTAGTCACAGTATTTACAATGATCACTGGCTGGAAGAATCTCTGTGGTAAAATACCTGTATTAGACAGAATGATGCTTTTATTTCAAATAGTATCCATTTTGAAAAATAATGCACCTTTTAAGCAATGGCAAAAAAGGTATACTCAGTGTCAGGCCTGCAGCGGTTCCTTTAAGAATCTTTGGCCTGCCACACTCTCTCTTCTAGCTTCATCTTTAGTATGCATATTTATTAGGGGGGAGGGGGAATAGCAATGGGTAGAATGTGTTGTTTTCAAAATATAAAATTCCTTTCTAGAAGATCAAGGTTATTCTTTGTCTCCGCACCTCGACACCTGACCAGAACCAGCCGGGTGGAGAAAACAGCGTGGAAGAAGAAGATTGGACCATGTGATGGATTAGTGGGTGTGGGGACAAGATCATGAACTTTCAACTGGGTGGGAATCCTAGGTAACTTCCAGAATTGGGATTCCACAGATGTGCCAACATGTCTGACTTATTAAATTGGAACTTTAAGGATAGCTCTGCCTTGGACTCTGATTTAATTCTGCATAATATTTGGAACGCTGACACTCAGATTTATAAGACTGAGTAACAAATGAAGGGTTAAATATAAAATTCTTCAAGACACAATTTTTTTTAATATTATCTGATTTTAAAATGTATTTCACAACCTGCGATTTGGTTTGATAAAAACAGTGGGGTTTGCTGAAAAATAAAAGAACATTAAAAGAACATGCAATTCTGGCAATCTCCAAAGTGTGGAATCTGAGCCCCGAATACTCCACAATTCAATCTTGAGCTTATAGATATGATCTTCTATTGATAGTCTCCAAAAGCCTGGTCTTTATAACTCTTTGGAATGCCACAGATGGAACCACCAGGTCTCAGGGGGGACCTCGTTCCAGAAGACAAGTGCAACACTAGAGAAGGTAGGCTTCCTGAGTCCTGATAGGTGGCACTGTAGAATCAAAGGAACCCAGAGTGCATCAACCCTGTCAGCATGCATCAGCAAGACAGATACCACAGAAGATAATCTGCACCTTGAATCACACTTGAAGGTGAAATTTTAACCGGTGCGATTTGCAGAGCAAAGATGTCATATAGACATACCAAGGCATGTCTATAACTGTCTGTTCTGTTTCATTCTGGACTAGGTGAAGTTTCAGAATGGCTTTTTGGGACACTCCCATGTAGAATGCATTGTAGTAGTCAAGTCACGAGATAACCAGAGTTGGAATTACGGTTGGAAGAGGCTCCTGATCCAGGAAATGGTGCATTTATTGTAAAAAAATGAAGCTGCAAATGATTTCCTGACAAGAGCTGCTTTCTGCTCATCAAGCACAGCTGTGAGTCCACAGGGAGACAATCAGATTGCACATCACTCTTGAATGGAGAAATACAATTCCATTCAAGATCAAAGATGGAATATCCCTAGAACCAGATAGTTTCCACTTGGTCTTGGTACAATTGAATCAGACACAGTTCTTCCTCACCCAGGTCTGCACAACCTCCAAGGCCTGGGCCAGGATCTCAACATCCTCACTTGGCTGGCCTGGGTTTGAAAGATATACTGTAATTGGGTGTTTTTAGATCCCAGTTTGGTGGGTAATCTTACTCAATGTTTCATGTAGATGTTGAAAAGGAGAGGAGAGAGAGTAAAATTCTGCACTAACCCAAAGAGGAAGAGCCTAGGGAATGATCTCTCCACTCGTTCAGAAGACATCAGCTGGAAGCAGCCCTGAAGGAACAAAGAGAAGGCTTCTGAGCGTTTCACCAGCCGAGAGCACAGGGCAGGGACGGGGTGGTGGCGGTGGTTATTGGGGAAAGTCTTGGTCCTCAGGAGGTCATTGTGCCTCAGATAGGTGGGTGTGAGTCCCTTTTTGTGAAGTGGGGCCTTGGAGTCCAGGTGGGCTTTTTTGTTACGTACCTGTCTCCCTGATACGTTTCATCAGCCCTGCCAGAGCTACTGGATGTGTTAGCTGGATTGACAGTTGATTTCTCCAGGCTTATGATCCTGGGGGATTTCAATCTGCCTTCCATTGGCGAGACATCCGAGTCAGATCAGGAGTTCATGGCTTCCATGATGGCTATGGACCTAACTCAGTTAATTCAAGACCCCACTCATAACAGGGGACACACGCTCGACCTGATTTTCGTCTCTGGACAGTGGATGAATGATCTAGATTTAGGGGATATTTCTATCTAACCCATGTCATGGTCGGATCATTTCTTCCTTAGGCTTGACTTTCAGACTGCCACCCCTTGCCGCAGGGAGGCAGAACTGATTAGATGGTTCCGCCCCAGGTGCCTGATGGACCCTGAAAGGTTCCTGATGGAGATTGGGACTTTTCCTGAATCCCTTGCTCACACTTTGACCGAAGCCCTAGCGGAAGCCTGGGATAGGGCGGCCACTGGGGCCTTGGACCGCGTTGTGCCTTTGCGGGTAGCTCCCTGGTTTACTGAGGAGCTCTGGGAGATGAAATCCTACTTAGTGGCAATAAAAACGGCAAAATGGCAACATTTTCCCACTCTTATCATGTCCGAAGATAACTGCCCAGCTGCCCTGTTTAGGGTGACCTGCTTCTTACTTAATCAAGCAACTGGGGAAGACCCCTTGCAGGGTAGGGCTGAGGAATTTGTTCAGTATCTGTAGGATAAAATCGCTCAGATTCGGAGAGGCTTGGACTCTGGGTAGATTCAGGCGAGTTGACGGGGATGAATCTTGTGGAAACTATGTGGGATGATTTTGACCTTGTGACTCCCGAGGGCATGGACAGGATTATGGGGAGACTCAGTGCTGCCACTTGTGTTCTGGACCTGTGTCCCTCTTGGTTAGTTTCGACTTCCCAGGAGGTGACACGAGGCTGGCTCCAAGCGATTACCAACGCTTCATTGAGAGAGGGGTTCTTTCCCACCACCTTGAAGGAGGCGGTGGTGAAGCCCCTCCTTAAGAAGTTTGTAGTGAAGGTTGTTGAGAGCGTGGTAGCATGTCAGCTTCCCCAGTACCTAAACGAAGGTGCCTAACTGGATCCATTTCAGTCGGGTTTCAGGTCCGGGTACAGCATGGAGACGGCTTTGGTCACATTGGTTGATGATCTCTGGTGGGCCCGGGACAGGGGTTGTTCCTCTGTCCTGGTCCTATTAGACCTCTCGGCGGCTTTTGATACCATCGACCATGGTATCCTACTGCGACGACTCGGGGGTTGGGAGTAGGGGGTACCATTTTGCAGTGGTTCTCCTCCTACCTGTCAGATCAATCACAGTTCGTGTTGACAGGAGGGCAGAGATCGACCCCGAGGCACCTCACTTGTGGGGTGCCTCAGGGGTCGGTTCTCTCACCTCTCCTGTTCAACATATACATGAAACCGCTGGGCGAGATCATCCGTGGTATTGGGGTATGGTATCATCAATAAGCTGATGATACCCAACTTTTCATCTCTACCCCAAACCACCCAAACGATACTCTTGATGTGATATTCCAATGCCTGGAGACTGTACGGATCTGTATAGGGATGAACAGGCTCAAGCTCAATCCCTCCAAGACTGAGTGGCTGTGGTTCCTGTCATCCCAATTTATGCATCTTGTACCAACTTTGAGAATAGAGGGAGAAATTTTAGCCCCCTCGGAGAGGGCCCGCAATCTGGAAGTCCTCCTGGATATGCGGCTTAGTTTAGAAGAACATCTGATGGCCGTGACCAGGGGGGGGGGGGCTTTTACCAGGTTTGCCTGGTATGCCAGTTGCGCCACTTCCTGGATCAGGATGTCCTGTGCACAGTCACTCACCCCCTCGTCCTTTCTCGCTTGGACTACTCTAAAGCTCTCTACATGGGTTGCCTTTGAAGAGCACCTGGAGGCTTCAGCTGGTCCAGAATGTGGCTGCGTGGGTTTTCATGGGGGTACCTAGGTGCTCCCATGTTACACCCCTTTTAGGCAGCCTGCACTGGTTGCCGGTTGTTTTCTGGGTGCAATTCAAAGTGTTAATTATGATCTTTAAAGTGCTCCATGGCTTAGGCCCAGGGTACTTGCGAGACCACCTACTGCCACCGGTAGCCTCCCACCGTCCAGTACAATCCCACAGAGTTGGCCTCCTCAGGGTGCCGTCGGCCAGGCAGTGTCGGCTGGCGACTCCCAGGGGCAGACTCTTCTCTGTGGGAGCACCTTCCCTTTGGAATGAGCTGCCCCCGCAGCATCACATAATTCCTGACCTCCGGTCCTTCCAGCGTGCCCCCAAAAGTTGGCTTTTCCAGCAAGCCGGCCTGGCCTGAATAAAATAAATTTGAACACAGCTGGCTGCATACTAAATCTTACCCTGAAACCCAGCCAAAACAGCTCTAGATAATCTACTTTTTCCAGTGTTGTTTGCAACTGCAGACGGATGTCAAAATGCAAGTTCTACCCTTTTGTACTTGGGCTGTGCTGTTGTAACTCATATTTTGTCACTTGGGAAAACTTGCCCTCCCTGCAGATAGCTGTGTATCAGCCATGCATTTGTGCTAGCAGATTTCAGCTCTTGGTGAAAATGGTGGATGAGCCAAATAATTTTTCTGTGGATCTTTGACTGCCTTCCCCTCAATTTCTTTCTTGAAAACCAACATAGAAGCACATAACTTATTTGATGGACACACCTTTTAATTAGATGATAAAGAAACCCATATAAATCTGTTTGGTCAATTTTCACCTATCAGATACAAAACAATAAACATAGAATGAAGGACACCATGATTTTCTTAGAACTGCCATGAAATTTCTCTGGAAGATCCTGTAGTCCTTATACAGGAGACAAAACAGCTGGGCAGCAGCAGGCTCTTTTGATTTCCAAATTTACTAAACTGTGCCTGAAAATATTAAAATAGAAAATAGAAAATATTAAATACACTCTTTCAGAGCTTAATATTATTGAATCACCCCTCTATTTTATGCTGAGCTGAAACTGACTGCTGCCCGCATTGCTGTTAGAGTGCATTTCTGCATTTCCTGCATTTCTGACACAAGACAAGATTGTACAGGTGCATCCTAAAAGTAAACAGAAGAAAACAAAAAAAAAAAAGAACATTCTTCTCTACATTTCTAGGCAACAGTAAATTTCAGGTTCAAGAATGTGGTTTGCCTCTCTCCCCCTCCTCATCCTTAAAGTATCTTTAAGATTTGTTGCCACACTCTTTTTTTTAAGCTCCCAAACCAGTATGGAATAAATGTAACTATTACAAAAATATGAAGAGACACGTGTATTGTGCTGGCCACATGACCATGGAAGTATTTTCAGACAATGCTGGCTCCCTCGGCTAGAGCTGAGCACTGCCCCTTAGAATTGGATACAACTGGGCAGGGAAACCTTTGCCTTTACCTATGCCTCACCTTTTTTTCCTAAATTCCTAAACACTATCTGAAGTATGTGTAACCATTACAAAAACGTGAAGAGACACATGTATCACATCTTACTTGATCCAGGTTTAGAAGAAAGAACTTTTTCTTGCATCTGGAATTTCTCTAAGCGGGGAACAGATCCTGTGATAGTTTTGTATATTTTCTATTTTTGAAAACCCTAAGAGTTTCAAGCTCTCCATCAGCCTCTGCAAGGAAACTTGACAAACATACTAAAGGTGATGAGGGAAAAGACTACCGCAGAGTAGATTTGCTTCATGAGTTATCCACCACATTCTAGGACTATTCCCTCAGTGTTTTATGCTATCAGTTCTGAATTGCAGAGATTTGCTCTCTATTGTGAGTAGTTGGGACAGTGGGGATGATCTTGTCATATTACCTAACATAATCTTCCTTCCTGAATTAGGTGGTGCAATGGTAGTGTGGGTTCCTCTTAGGGTTTTTTGTATGGGGAGTTTTTAGCATTCACTACTCAGTCAGGATGAGAATTTCGCACCTGTCCCAACTAGTATTTGTCTTTATGCAAGCAGTAGAGCACACTCACTCATCAGCTTTAGATAAGCCATGGGGATGACAATATGAAATTCTGTGGGTGTGGAAGATCAGTTAAAATGTCTATCTCAATTTCTTAATAGAACTGAATGATTCCAGAATGCACTTAAACATTCTGTTGCCTTATTTTTTGGTAAGATTTCTGAAATCGTATCCAAATTATGCAACACAGAAACTACCTAGATAGGTGATGGCTAACCTTTTTCTCCTCACATAACAAAATTGGCAACAGCATGCATGCGCCCCACCACCCTGCACCATGCGTGCATAAACCACCCGTGCTTCTCTCACCCCTCGTGCTTCTCCCCCTTGCATATGCATGTGAATCCCTCGCGGTCCCCACACACATGCACGGAACCCCCCACTTCCCCTTATGGGCCTAGCAGGCCTCCCTGAAGCCTCCTGGGACCAAAAATGGGTCATGGGGGGGGCACCACCCATTTTGTGCCTAGCAGGACCAAAAATGGGGGGCTGCCACACCCCCACATGGTCCTCCCATGAATGTGCATGCAACCTTCCACCTCCCCTCATGCATGCACACGCATCTCCCACATGTGCAGCAGAGACCTGAAAATCACCTGGCTGGCGGGATGTGTGTATGCATGGTGGAGCTCAACTGGGCAACAGCTCACGTGCCCACCGAGAAGGCTCTGGTGCCACCTGTGGCACACATGCCATAGGTTCACCATCACAGACCTAGATGGTAAGCCATTACTCCTAAATGCCCTCTTTGGCACTCACAGAATCAAATCAGCATCTTGATTTAATAGGAAGTTGAAAGCAATGAGGTGGGCGGAATGATCATTTGAGTATTACTTGAGGAAATCTCAAAACAAATCGGAATGAGGACAAAATCTCTATTTCTCTGCCTCTACTTTTCATAGAGCATATCGTGGTTATTGATTTATACTGTTTTGCAGTTTATCATCCAGATAGGAGGAACCAGAAGAGTTGGTGACCTGCAGTGAAGAATTTGCATCAATTTGTATTGGTAAAATCAATCAGATCCATCTAAAAGTTAACTTTAGTACAACAAAAGATTAGGATATGATGACATAATTTTGGGAACTGTAAGTCCTTTTATGTTAAATTCCTTCTAGTTATGAAACATTAAATAACAAATAACACTTTGATATTGAAGCATTGTCCTACTTGCTGGTTAAATAAGCCACTTTGGGACTGGCTACATGGTTAAGTAATCCATGCTTCTTTGCCATGCCATGATTCCCTTTCTTAAGAAGGAAAGCTATAAGAACATTCCTTTGACCTGGGAAAGCTAAAGATACCTGTAATTGTCCATTGTCCACATTACCCATGGTGATTGAGCAGGTCCTTGTCAGTCTATTCTACCCTTGAAAATACTATCTGGATTGCTTTCAATTGAATCTGAGGGTGGAATATGGGACTAAAGTGACCTGCATTGCCATGATGGTTGTCCTACCTTATGAAGTGTGGTGGTGCTCATTTTCTTGGAACTCTCAGTGGTTCTTATACCATGATAATGCTTGGATCAACTGACATCCCCTCTTCATTCTATAGATCCTGAAGGTGGAATTGAGGGACTACTCTTTGACATCTCAAGTGTTGCCCAATGCTGTTAAGACATAAGGTTCTATTTAGTTTTCCTTCCTATTTAATATTAGCAATAGCACTTAGACTTATATACCGCTTCACAGTGCTTTACAGCCCTCTCTAAGCAGCTTACAGAGTCAGCATATTACCCCCAACAACCTATGTCCTCATTTTATCGACCTTGGAAGGATGGAAGCCTGAGTCAACCTTGAGCCCATGAGACTTGAACTGCCAAATTGCAGGCAGCCGGCAGTCAGCAGAAGTAGCCTGCAGTACTGCATTCTAATCATTGCACCACCGCAGCTCCTAATATTTATCTCAAATTGTTAAGAATTGAAACTTGATTATGTTATTCTAATCAAATTTAACATTCCTTGGACAAGAATAAACAAGCTGAAGTTAAATGCAGATACAGTTGTATCTCGATACTTGTTAATTGGTTCTGGAAGGCATGATAGGTACCAAACACATTTTTCCCTTAAGTGTTTTGGCTGGAAAAGGTAGTGAGTCATGAGGCAACTGACACCAACTTCTAGCTTGTGCATTGACTATTAAACAAATGATGACTACTAGGACAAAATTTTCATGTCAAAATGCACCATGTACTACATTTGATGAGTTTCAAAGTAGTTGAGTACCAAAGTATGACTGTATATAGATTGGGATTCAGTCTGGTGAGAGTAGTAAGAGTGGGGCTGCCCCTCAAATCACAACATATCACTGCCTATGGAAGATCTTCACTTTTTGATACATTCAGCCTCTCTTAGTTCTTCAAATATCGCCAGTTCTTTCAGGGAGTTTTATTCAGTTACATATTTTGTTAGATTTATAGGGTGCCTGCAAGAGCAAAAGATATCCAAGCAGCTTTTCAATTTTCAATTTTACCCCAAGAATTACCTTGTGAGCAAGATACACTAACCAAGAAATACTGGTCTAAAGTCACCCAGTGAGTTTCCATGGCTGAGAGTTAAACTTGAACCTACCCCCCCCCCATAGCAATAGCATTTAGACTTATATACAGCTTTATAGTGTTTTATAGCCCTCTCTAAGTGGTTTACAGAGTCAGCATATTGCCCCCAACAAACTGGGTCCTCATTTTACCCACCTCAAAAGGAGGGAAGGCTGAGTCAACCTTGAGCCTGGTGAGAATTGAACTGCCAAACTGCTAGCAGCTGGCAGTCAGCAGAAGTAGTCTGCAGTACTGCATTCTAACCACTGTACCACCACAGCTCTATTTAACATCCAAGGGGCACACCACATTAGCTCAATGTGCTCACTGGTTTATACCTTTTGTTCTGCCTCGTCTATATGTTTCCAGAAAAAATAAATGGGAGGGGGAATGACTTGGAGATTTTTTTAAAAGAGGGGGAGGACATCATCTTTTTAGAAGGACTTTAATCATTCCAGATCTGAACAAAAGTAGGATTTGAAAAATGCTGCAAGAACATTCTCACGATGGACTCATAATTTTTTACTGCTTATATCTTTGCTAGATATATTGTATCTATGTTTGGATGTACAGTTTAATTCCTAAATGTAATACTGTTGGAAGAAATGTCCTTCTGGGTTTGGCTCCAAGTGGGGAAAAAGACACTGGAGACATGGAGGCTGCTTAGAAAGATGGTTTTAATGGTGGACAGGACCACATGGCTTGAACAGAAAAGGTGATCACATGCTTCAATGTTGGTGGAGAAAAAGAGAAGGAAGGGAAGAGAAGCTGAGTCCCTGGTTTTATGCCCTGGTTGAGTTCTTAGATGCCATGTGGTAAAGGGCCAATATTAGCATGCTTTAATCCCATCCCCCTGGAGCTGACAGGGAGAACTCTTTATTATATAAAGGGACTGGCTTGGCCTTCTTAATGGCCCATTGACAAAGTGGGTGGGAGCAGGAAGCTGCAGGGAGCTATTCTCTCTTTATAAAATATGTTTCTTCCTTTTCACATCCAGGTCTGGAAATAATTACACACACACACACACACACGGACGCACACACACACACACACACACACACACGCACAAATACCACGGGACAACACTTTCAGGCCTGGGGGAGATCCTGTCCCTTTAAATCTTCAATTTTCTTTCATTAGGAAACATGGGGCTCATTCTCCAAGCATGGGAAAACTCAGAGAGCAGTTTAAATCCTAACTAGACTCCCCTTCCCCACAGCTTCAAGCCCAAGCTGAGAAGTTTACTTATTTTGCCAACTGGTCAAACATATCACAATCAATTCAACGCCATTCAATTCTAAATGTTATTAGTATAGATACACACCTAAGAATTTCAACAGACATTACATCAAATTAATCAAGTCAAATTACCTAGGTCTTCCCATTCAGACAGGCTTTACCTTATTACCTGCTAAATTTCTTACTTTTGCTTTAAGTTACACCCATTGTTCTATCTCCTTAAACACTAGATTGTTAATACCTGTCTCTGCCCTGGGGTGTTCCGTTTCTGACTTGGATCTGCCAGCAGACACTGGCTAATTTTTAAAGATCCAAACTCTTCTATCTTGATCTCCCAACAATTGCTGGCATAGTTTTAAAGACCAAGATGTATGGAGACTTTCATTAACACATCGTTTGCATCTGGGTGGGGCTCTTGAGCTTTATTTATCTTTTTAAAGACAACTATTTCCCCCCTTTTTTTGGTAAAATTTTTTTATTGGTTTTACAACATTTATGGGAAAAGGGTAATAGGGTACACAGAAAATTTTTGGTGGCTCCCATGTTAGTAGTAGAAATCCCCCCAATTCTCACACTTCTACAATTTTAAAAATAACATGTAAAGGATAAGCGTATACAGAGTTCTTGCATTATATCAGCCATGTGTTCAATCCTCTCTTTCCTTGTCACTTTCTAGAATATCAACAATTGCAATAATATTTCAAATATATTTATTTTTGTGACCTGAGCCTTTGCGATATTGCTCCCTCCTCCCTGTCCCTAGGTGGAGCAACAGCCCCCCCTTCCCCATGTCTTCTACTTTACTGCCTTTTTCCTCACCTCTAGTATCTTCATCCTCTGGGAGAGAAAAATGTTTTTTAACAAAGGCCTCTGCCTCATCCACTGTCTTAATTCTGATACCGCTTCCCTCCCAGAAAATCAACATTCCTTCTGGCAATAGCCATCTAAACCAAATTCCACTATTATATAGTTTCTTTGATAAGGAGGAATATTTCCTCCTTTTTTCTCTTATCTTTTTTGGAATTTGCTTTAGAATGGTAATTTCTTTATCTTGGTATTTTAAGGGTCCCTCCCTTTGGGCCCCTAGCACCTCATCTCTCGTGGCCCTCCTGAGAAATTTAACATGTACCTCTCTTGGAACATTATGACTTCTAGCATATGCTGAATTAATTCTATAAACCAGGTCCATATCCCACCACATCTGCTCTTTATTTCTTTTAAGGTATTCTGCTAAAATTGTGCTCATAATGTCTTTAAGATCTTCATTTTCTGTCTCTGGTAGATTCTGGAACCTGAGAAAAAAAGACATTCTTTCAAATTCTATTTTGGTCATGAAATTTTCCAGTTCCAATTCACCTTCCGGACCTCCTTAACCTTTTCCTCTATCCCGACAGCCCCCTCCTCCAGCACCACTATTCTCTGTTTATTATCTGTTGTATTATGCTGTACCCCTCTGAGTTCGTCTTTGAGGTCTGCCGCTTCCTTCCTCAGTTCGTTTTGACCTCTCATAATTTCCCGGAACATTTCATTCACAGATAGTTCTTTCTCTCCAGCCACTTCTTTTTGAAGCAATGAAGTGATCTTCGGCTGTTGGATATTTGAACTGGAGGTAGCTGAGGTCGGGGCCGAAAGCATCTTGCCCGTTGGAGGTTTCTTAGGTCCCATTGTCTAAGTTCAGAGATGGTAAATCTTTCACAAAGAAAATAGCACCGTCTGAGCACGCAGCCGGGGCAGACCAAGGTAGCAGGCAAGTCCGAGAGTAAAAAAAAAGTTAATTCTCTTTCGCTATTCCAAGGCATAAAGGCACGCCAAGAAGAGACAAATCCAAAAAGTCCATGCAGCAGAAGAGATCCAGAGCACCCCTGGGGGGGGGGGTATTAAAAGGTGCCAGAAGTCATTTTTCCCTCGTGGTGGTTTCAAAAGGCAGCTTCATTTATGAGTGCAAAAACGGGAACGGAGGGGAGCCATTTTAACTCCTCCCTTTCACAGAGAGAAGGACAGAAGTTTTAATTTTCTTTAAAAACAGTTCAGCATGCTGTCTTGCAACTGTGTTTTCAGTCTTTCTTGCATAGTTAACTCGAGTGGCAGGTCAGCCTTTGTTCTCTCTCCATTTCAAAGTGGAGAGTGAAAGTTTAAATGCCGCTTTGTCTGAGGGGGGGGTTAAAAAAAACTCCCCCCTCTAATCTTCAGCTTTAAATAGATTGAACAGTAACTTACGAAAGCCTGGTTCTTATCCGTTACCATTAATTGAAGTGATTAGGAAGGATCCTCCACGACCAACATTTCGGCCACGTTTTGTTTATTAACTTATTCCCTCCGGGGCCCATTCAGCGAAGGGGCAGACATGCCCCCCCTTCTGCTCCTCGGCTCCTGGGATGAAGCTGGAACCCCCCCCCACCGGCTGAGTCTGGGGGGCTCCAGCAAGCCGTCCTACGGCAGGGGGTCCCCTCTAAGGCCCCCCTGTGCTCCAAATGGAGCCCACTGAGAAGACAAGCGGCAGACAAACGTCTGTCGCCTGCAGGGACCAGAAGTGCTCTCTCTGCTATTTTCCCTTTTTTAAAAAAACAAGGGGACAAATTTTAGAAGAGGGTCTGGGAGTTAGCCCACATGCTTTCTGAATGTCTGGGAAACAAAGGCGATTGGAGAAGAAACTCAGGTAGAGCTTCTCTTCAGTTCACCTGATGGTGGCCAGAAATCAGCAATTTTGTTAACAAAATCTAAATCAAAACTGCCTTCTGGAGGCCAGGTTTCTACTTTAGGACCAATAGAGTAGGTTGGCCAGATAGATGTGCAAAGGGTTTTTACTCAGGTTGAAGGCAAACCTTTAGTAGGAATTTCCTTCATCTTATAAATGCACCCTCAAGGCAACACTCTCCTCCTCCCCCCAAAATGGAAAAGAAAAATCTATACTCACCTCGAAGAATACAATCTTCCTGGGCTGAAAGACATGAGAACAAGGTCCCCCCCCCCACAGAAAAGACATTGTTGGAGGATTAGAGGTAAGGAGGGCGTGGGGGGGGAGGTAGATAGCTTGCAGGCAGATTTTGAAGAATAAAACCATCAGTTACTAAACAGATAAACTGGTAACATTATGGGTATATCACAGATGAGAAATGGGGTCTGGATTCACATGCTTCAGGAAAAAGATGAACAGGTAAAATCATTTAAACACACAATAAATGCAAGGATGAAACTTTTCTTGTAAATGAACTTAAAACATTTCCTGGGTTGTTACTTTAAGGTACAGGGAAGGAAGGAAGGAAAAATATACTTCTCTTTACTCTGCTTTTGTTGGCCAAACAAACGCAAAGTAAAGACTCCCCTCCCCCTTCACTCAGTTTTCTGGGCCCGACAAACTGAGCAAAGGCAATTTCTGCCAGTTTATTCTTTTCTTTCATTGAACAATTTAAATTTCTTGTCTTTTGGATTGGAGACATCTTAGTTACAATTACCTTGAGGGTGCACAAAGACTTAGACACACATTTACACAAGGGCAAGGAGAAAATGAGAGGGGGGGAAGAGAACTCTCAGGTTTACACATCCTAGTCATTCCCAGCACAAATCTGTTAAATTGGGGAAGGCACAAATCTTAACAAACAAACCACGTGGTAGCATAGAAGACAGAGAAAGAGACAAACAGACAAGAGAAAAAAAGAAACCCCAACATTTCCCCTTTTCTTTTAAGTACCTTTATGTAGCCAAATTAGTTCTCCTGTATCATCTTTCAGCAAAGCCCATTTACCACACAGTTTCCTTGCTCTCCATGCCAACCAAGATAGGCATGTGCCTCGCATCCCAGGCTTCAAGGAAATCTCCAAGGGAAATTCCTGTCACCCACGAGCTAATGCTTCCCATGACCCTTTACATGTAGGGCTCACTTTGGCCTAGCCGGGTGACCCGCCATAAGTTTTCGGAAGAAAAAAAATTCCGGGAAGGACTTCGATTCCCTCAATGAAGTATTTGGCCCCTTTCCTCATAGGGAATTCCACTAAGGTTTTCTGGATCCAAAAAGGTGATCCAGGGAGGACTTCTGCCCCTCTGCAGTTAGTACCAACACCTCCTTCTCTCTTTATGCGCAATGGGCCTTTGCTTTTTTGCTTTCACAGGACAAAAGCAACAACAACAACAACAAAATTTTCATTCACTTTTCCATCCATTTTCACACACACTCTCCTTTCCCTAACAGAAGGTCCTGTGCTCTGGCCTGACCCTAATACTTTCCAGTCTCTCTTGGTAAAACACACAGAGGAACCAGGATCCAGCTGTGATTGGGAGAAAGATTTCATCATCACTCACACACATGCAGACATACACACATTTCCCATGCTTTGCCATGCTTTAAAATTAAATTTTAGAGAATTAAAATTTAGAGGTACGCACCTTCTTTCCAGACAGCCTTTGAGCTCAAACTCAAAACCCCTTTAAAACCTAGATCCAAATGGCTAAGGCCAAGATAAAGTCCACCCACAGACTCAATGGGGTCTGTGCCAACATGGGAGGCTTACCTGGGCTATATCCATTGGTTAGGTTAGCTTGGAGTCCCATCTGTGGGTAGCCAATTGTTGAAAGAAATGTCCTTCTGGGTTCGGCTCCAAGTGGGGAAAAAGACACTGGAGGCCTGGAGGCTGCTTGGAAAGATGGTTTAATGGTGGACAGGACCACATGGCTTGAGTCCTGAACAGAAAAGGTGATCACATGCTTCAATGTTGGGAAGAAGAAGAGAAGGACCAGCTGAGATGATGAGTCCCTGGTTTTATGCCCTCTCTGTCCCTTTATCTTGAGCTTGTATTATAATTGGTTGTCAGATTCCCATGGGCCCATGCAGGGGCAACTCTCTAGGCTGCGTTTTGAATCCAGGTTTGGTTGAGTTCTCAGATGCCATGTGGTGAGTTGGGTAAAGGGCCAATATTATCATGCCTTAATCCCATCCCCCTGTAGCTGAAGAGGAGAACTCTTTGTTATGTAAAGGGACTGGCTTGGCCTTCTTAATGGCCCATTGACAAAGTGGGTGAAGGCAAGAAGCTACAGGGAGCTATTCTCAATTTAAAACATGTTTCTTTCTTTTCACATCCAGGGAAATATAATATTCTGCCTTTTCAATATTTCCTAGGATATTTCATTTTTCTGGGAGAGGGCTGGGTGGTAACTTTCCACAATACAATACCCAAATTGAGTACATCCAATGTTTTCCTTAAGCAGACATATCATATTCACCTAACTAGGGCTAGGCTACTTATGATGTTTTTGCCTAAGACCTTTCACAGATATTGCTGACACATAGGCTTTCTCAGACTTCTCGCTTTCTTTATTGACCCAATCCTTACCCTGCTTCTGCCATGGTTTGTGGCTTGCCTTAATTGCATCCAAAGTTATTTCATTGTGCTATCATTTGTGTTTTGCAAAAGCAATTGCAGCCTGTCAAAGCTGTTTGGGAAAATGGCATTAAAAGTGATTCTGAGAGATTTAAAATTGGCCTCTGGGAAACACTTCAGAGAAGACTAATGAATTTTGAAATGCCAGAGAAGAGCAATGTTAAGTCAATGCAATGAGAGATGTTGCGTTCAATTTACAAAAATGAAGAGCTTAGTTGCCAGATATGAAATAAACATACACAATTATTTCACTATATAAATAGAAACACACTGGACTACACATATCTATTCACACCTCATTAATATTCTGGGGGCTTCCACATATACTTTTTCCTCTGATATAAACAATCACTTGCACTCAGCTCATGTTCCCTTAGGGAGGTTTTTAGGTTTTCTCGGTATATTTGGGGATAATTATTCTGGGGAAATACCAACAATAGTATCTTCCCCAGGAAGTCAGACAGAAGGACATACTTGCTGACCACAGCCACTACTGGTGAACAGGCTTCTAGCTTGATTATCTTGTTCTAAGATGTTGAGGCTTGTCCTGTTCAGGCATGCTTTTCTGTGAATGTATCTTAGTATCTTGGGAAGACCCCCTAGTGTAAAAAAGTATAATTGCAAGTCCTTGGTGCTCTCTGGGTTTTCTTGCAGACATTTCATTACCAAACTAGGTAACATCATCACTGGTAGAAGAGAGGGAGCCACTAAGAACGCTCCCACTAACACTGCCAGGGCAAGCCACTGTATGTTAAACAGAGGCCAAACCCCATTCCTTTCTAGCACTGATGATGTTACCCAGTTGGATAACGAAACGTCTGCAAGAAAAACCTGAAAGTCCAGTTGGCTCCTGAAAAAAGCACATTTGAGACAACCATGACCTGGATGGCTGAGGATCTCCATAGGTGTCTGCAAGAAAACCAAGCTCAGAAAGCACCAAGGAACCCCCAGTTCAATTCTGAGCTACAAATATTACCTTCTATAAGTTCAGTGTTGGAGATTGAAAAACTGGGAACTTTGGGAAAGAGACAAAAAGAGCAAGCCTTGTTTTAATATTAGACCAGATATGATGCAAGGTGTGGTGGATATTTCTAGGAATGCAGCCAGCAGAGGATAGCGAGTCCTAGAAAAGAGGTGGACATTTTTCTGCTCTGCACTGTACCGTTCCATCAAAAAGCATTATCTACTTCTTAAGAGTGTTCGAAGAAACCCTTCTGGGTTCAGTTCCAAGTGGGGGGAAAAGACACTGGAAACATGGAGGCTGCTTGGGAAGATGGTTTTAATGGTGGACAGGACCACATGGCTTGAGGTCCTAGGCAAAAAACGGATCACATGCTTTGAAGATGTTCAGAAGGAAAAAAAGTGAAGGGGCTTGATGAGAGTTCCTGAGTTTTTTTATACTCTCTGTTCTGCCCCACCTCTCTGTTTCCTGTTCCTGTGTCAAGAATGTATTCTGATTGGTTGTCAGACTCCCAGGTGTGTGTGTGTGTGTGTGTGTGTGTGTGTGTCTTAGCTAACTTTGTAGGTTGGGTTTCTTTTGAGTCCCAGGTTTGGTTGTGTTCCCAGGTGCCCTGTGGTGAGATGGGTAAAGGGCTAATACTATCATGCCTTAACCCTGGAGCTGAAGGGGGAGATCTTATGTAGAATAGACTGGCTTAGGCATTTTAATGGCCCATTGACAAAGGTGGGGGCTATTAAGGGTGAGTCTGTTTCCTGCCTAAAACATGTTTCTCCATTTCTTATCCAGGGAAATATAATATTCTGCCTTCTTAATATTTCCCTGGATATTTCATTTTTTTAGCAGAGAGGTGGGTTTTAACTTCCTACAAGAGAATGTTGAAAGTGCTAGAACTAAGATTTCAATTTTCCCCCTCCTCCACATGAGAATTCAGAGTCAAACTCAGTAATATTGAGGTCTAATTTCCCAAATAATTATATACCAACTTCTGACACAGGAGAAGGAGGCCTAAGCGAATCAGCTCTGACTCAAGGCAAATGAGAGAATCAAGATTTGGAGCTAATTTGATTCAAGCTGTGATGTGACAGCCAACAGAATTAAATCAAGATACTGTCAAGAGATAGAGATGCTGTTTAGTTATATATTATATTTATAATCCCACTGTAACCCCAAACCCTTTTTTGAAAGATCTGCTGGCTACTATAGAAAAGCTTTGAAACATCTGCAGTTGCTTCATTTTTCAGCAGTAGGGGATGAAGAATTCAGGGATGATAGTCCCTTCAAAAAACATTAACCTTGCCAGGTTTCATATATCTTTGAGGGATTCATTGCAGCATTTTTTTCAATACTCTCACACTGTATATCTTTCTCAGAGTTGAGGAAAGGTAAAGGAGCTGCCAATTTTTCCAATGAACTGAACCAAGGCAGAAAGCATTCGACTTCAAGTTTTAAAAAATCCCTCTTATTTGTTTATTATTTATTTATTAAATGTATATGGCATCCATCTCACTGTCAAGCAACTTTGGGGGGTGGGAGTGTTAAGTAAGTAAGCTGCCTGTTAGGAGAGCGAGTGTGCAGAGAAGCGTAATGAGAGTGGTATGGAAGAACACGCACAAACCAGCATACAGGGACATTGAATAGTATAAAATATAGTACTTTACTATGTGGAAATATAGATGTATTCAGAGTCCAGTTAACAGTCCAAGTCATACACGGTTCAATCATTCAGTTATCAAATAGTCAGTTTAGCACACAATGTAACTAACAGTAGCAAAACTCAATAACTCACGAGCAGTATCAAACAGTATCCACGATCAGCATCTAACAAACAGAGAGCTAACAGTCATTATGGCTGCTTGAGGTAACAGGCCAATTACATCTCTCTAGCATTTAAAGTAAGAGATACATTTGTTACAATCATAGCTTATATACATTCTCAAGCCAAGTCTAGGGTTACATCCCTAACAGGGGTTAGCTACTATTTGCTCATCTGTGGTAACAAGGTTGGCATGATGGGACAGTAGGGTTTTCTGGCTTCAATCAGTGAGTATCTGGGTGAAAGAAGGGCTGTTCTCATTCATGACAGTCTTGCCATTAAGAGAAATGTAGTTGAACTGTCTCTGATTACTAGGTTTTATAAGATGTTAGGAGGGTTAACATATTAAGAATACAACTCATGACACATCCCCTCCACCAAGATTCATTACTTATGAAAATGAACTTGTAACACTATCTTGTTTAAAATAACTTCTGGAATAATAGAAAGGGCTTCAAATCAATTGTAGTAAATCCAGACATTTGCTGCTTCCAAGTGGGCCTTTGATTTGATTCATAAATTATGACATGTGGAGAGGGGAGGGAGATTGATTGTGCGTGGGTAAAAACTGGCAAGATGATGATGGACGGGTCATTGTGATGCAAGCTTTTTGCACTTGCTTGTTCACAACGGTCTGTCTGCCATGTTGCGATTTTGACACACTCTTCCCTGAATACTGATTTATGAATGTGTTTAGCTTGGGTGATTCAACTAAAAATTTATTTGAAAATAATATTTTCAAAAATGCAGCCTTAATGAGGAAAATACTGCAGAAACAAAAAATATGCAAGTATTTCTAAAAAAAAACCCACTAGTGCTTATAAGATGTGAATTATTTCCAAACTGAGTTCCCCAACCAAGAAAGGAAATAAATTTATAGTCTTACGTAATGATCTGTGGATTATTTATGGAAGGCCTTGAGTTAAGGTTAAGTGAACTTGATGGCGGTCATTTACAGTATTCTGCTTTTTATGACATTGTGTAATATTTGTATATAGAATTTCTACATAGACTTCTGGAGATAACTAGGCTGTTGCATCAGCAAAAGAACATAGGGTGCGTTTAGTTTGGTCTAAAGTTTTACCTACACTGCCGGGTTGCCCCATTTCAGAAAATCCAGGTAATTTTTGGAGGGCAGAAAGGGATAACATTGCCATCTATTAATTTCCTACTCACCTTCAAAATGACCTCAATGTGCATTTCTCTCTTCTATGTCTGAAGTAACATTTTTTGTTTGTGTGTAAACCAACCTATGGGCCAATTGCAAATTGCAATTGCAAACCTTATCTTCATGCCTTATACCTGTAATTTAAAGTACTGTACCTCTTGTCCCTGCAATTTATGCTTTACATACCTTGTCCTTCCTCCCACCTTTTAAATCTTCTTCTTGGCTTTTGTTTTTCTGGTTCAGATGTTGAAATACTTTGCTTTTTGACTACAAAGGACTTGTCTCTATATTGCACTATAAAGATTTTCCCCCACAGGTTCAGATCATGAAATACATGTTGACACTGCATATAATGAATCTGAAACAGTATTTTGCATGATTTCCGTCTTCCCTCAGGGAGGGAATTGCATATTTTATATCCTGTGTGGTGTTTTTATTTGTATAACCCAATAAGACATAGTTCTGACCAGATATGGTATTCACAGTTTCTGACCAGTTCTGGAGAAATGTAGCGGAAACTTTGAGTAGTTCAGAGAACCGGTAAATGCCACTTCTGATTGGCCTCGTCCCCATCTATTCTCTGCCTCCTGAGTCCCAGCTGATTGGGAGAAAATGGGGATTTTGCAATATCTTAAAGTATCCTTCTCCTGCCACGCTCATCAAGCCATGGTCACAGAACAGGTAATAATTTTTTTTGAATCCCATCACTGGTCCCGACCTGTACTGAAATTTTCAGACTTATTAGAAGTAGGTGTCAGGGTTCAAAACAGCATCCTCCATAAAATAAAAGTCAGAGGCTACAATTTTCTCAAGGGTCTAACTTATTAGAAGAGCCATGCTGGCACATCTGGGAAAACCCAAATTAGAAAGCTTCCAGGTTTTCCCCACCCAGCTGAGCCTGCCCCAGCACCCACATGTCCATCACATGGCCCAATCAGCCACTGTCACAAAGGGAGATTCCTCCCATCCATGTCAGTCCAGGTGCAGGGACAAAACAACCTTGATTCTCTGAGAAAAAATGTTATTTTGGCTACACATATCCCATTCTCCATACAATCCCCCCTCCCAGTTTCCCACAGTAGAATATATTTGAATAGATGGCAGGCTTGAGGCCCACTGTAAAAGATGGCTTCTAAGCCTGACAGGAGGCTTGATAGGATTGCTATTTGTGGTGGGGGGAAAAGAAGGGTAAATACATTGTGTGGCAATACTGCAACAGTTGTAAGTGCAAGAACTGATTGTAGGTAACTTTTTTCAGCACTGTCGTAAATTCAAATAGTTGTTAAATGAATGGTCATAAGACTTCAATTAAAAAGTTCCTCATCAGATACATCTTCCCAAGGAAAACAAAACGATAGATATGCGCATTTAGCTATCTGTTAAATAATAGCTCCAATTAATTGCTTGGAACACTCTGTACAAAGAACCTTACAAGGGTAAGGTTGGATGGGGTAAGTCTTAACTAGGACAATAAGGGATTAACATATAGGATGAGGAACTCAGTGGTTATTGAAACAATAGAGTAGTATTTCTCAACCATGGCATCTTTAAGATATGTAGACTTCAATTCCCAGAATTCTCCAGCCAGCACACTAAGAGTTATAGTTCTGGGACTTGAAGTGCATGCATCTTAAAGTTTCCAAAATTGGGAAACACTGGGCTAAAGAGATGTTGCAGCTTTCTTTGACTCTTTAACTCAATAGTGCCAGTGTATCCATACCCATGATCACTTGTTTCACTTTATTGCCAAGCACATTAGCATGCATAGATAGTAAATTAATCCAAAACAAATTAAATGTATATTAAATTATATTACAATTTTCCTAAATCTATAAAGAGGGAGTCTGCATTTGCTTCCCTTTTTAGACTTGTCCTTGCCTCCAGCACTGAACAATAAGATAATTTATACTTCCTTGAAGGTGTGCTGATGTTCACTTTAAAGAAAAATAGTCCCACAATACTATTTCCTTCTCCAATTTTCCCGACTATCTCCTTTGACATAGTTTAGGTTAACAGAAAGTGATTGGTCTAAAGTCAACCAGTGAGCTTCCATGGCAGAAAAGAAAGTTAACTCTGATTCTTATACAATGCTGTACCTACTGTCAGGTACAAGCAAGTAGAGCACTTCCCTGAATAGCTAAAGTGATTCCTTTATTGTCAAACACCTATTTACAAGAATTTCACCAAACTGACTGCCTACTCTTGGGAAATGGCAGAGGGTTTTTATCTCAGATGTTTCCTCCCCTGAATCAACTCCATGCTGGAATATCTCTTTTCTTCACCTAGAAAGGCCCCCTGTTCTTCAGCTGGTGATGCCACCATGCCCATTACCACTACATTGGCTTTGAAAGACTTTGAATGAAAGCAGTCCTGATGAATGGCTGCCTATCGTCTGCTTGAACACATCCAGAAAAAGAGATACCCCCAAGCTTCTCATGATAGTTGGCTGTTATTTAGCTATTTGGTCTGTTTCCTCCAAACTGTTTATTATTTTTTTCAGCATATTAAGTGAAGGTGGACAGCTCCCTAGCATCTTTCACAACCCATGTGCAGGAACTGGATGCATCCATCTGAGGCTCCCTCTAAAGGACCAGGCAGATCTTTGGCAGGACATGGCAGGTAGCATCTTAGAAGATTGAAGGTGTAGCAACACAGTCCTCCTAAAGCCCCCTCTTGATGTGGGTCCAGGAGCTCTGAGAATAAAGCATAAGGCAGGTCATCACTACCACCATTGCTCATCACCCAGAGAGAAAGAAGCAGAAGAACCCTCCAGTTCTGGGAACCTATATCTGGGTCCATGGGTTCTTCATAGTCAGTTCCCATTTCTTGGCTGGTTTTATTCCTTATAGGGTCAGAAACTAGTTGTTGCCTAATTTTATAACATTCTGGGTTGCATTGTCAAATTGCTCCCCTTGCTAGCATGCTTTTTCCCACTAGCCATTTTAGATCTTCCTTCCAGCTCCTATCCTGACTTCCAGTCCATGAGTCCTGCCTTTTTTTGGGAGAATGGGGTTTGGAGTTCTTCTGTGTGAGCTCAAGTACTTGAAAAGCAGAGTCATATTCTGTCTTGAACTTCTACTCTCAAGTCTATCCTCACTCCTTCAATCTCTCTTCCTTGGTTATCTAACCATATTCTCCAGCTATTAATTCAGAATAAAAGTGAAAAACAAAGACATTCAAAACTATGTGTCTGAAGTCAATTTGGGTGTATGTCAACTCATTTTGAAGTTGAAAGGAACTCTGTAGTATGATTCATTATATGTCATCAAGTTGGTATTGATTCTTAGTAATAGTACAGATTCATCTTTAGCTGTGTGTACTAATTGCTTCAATTCAATCAATCTTGAGCCACTCAGAATTGAACGCCTGGTGTGAACAATGAGTTAGCCCTGCAGCACTGCATTAATACCAGTAGTAGTTTTAACGGTTCAATAGTATCTGATTCTTGGTGACAAGTTCTCTCCATGCTACCTTGCCAGACACAGTTTCTTTTGGTTCATCTTTGTCTCAGCTATGATTATATCAAGCCCAAGAGTTCTTTGCTTGCCCTTTCTTCTTGTTCCACTAACCATCAAATCATTACTGATTCTTAGCAACCACATATATTTCTCCACAACAATCTATCCCTAACTTAGAATCCTTTGGGTCTTCCAATGGTGCATCCATCACCACTGAAACTGAGTCCATGCATCTTGTTGCTCATCATCCTCTGCTGAGAGCCTTCTCCAGAGAGCTAAATCTTCACATAATGTTTCTGAAGTAGGAAATTGTCAGATTGCAGAGGTGGTCCGTCATGAATGTTTCAACAATCCTTGAGTCTGCTTCTGGAAGCTACTTTATCTTTGCCTGTGCGTTAATCACAAGTTTCATCTAAGGCTCCATACAAGGATACGACCATGGTATCCTGTTGCGCCGACTGGGGGGGTTGGGAGTCAGGGGCATCGTTTTATGGTGGTTCGGCTCCTACCTCTCTGGCCGGACGCAACGTGTGTTGGCAGGGGAGCAGAGATCGACCTTGAGACCCCTCACTTGTGGGGTGCCACAGGGGTCGGTTCTCTCGCCACTCCTGTTCAACACATACATGAAACTGCTGGGCGAGATCATCTGTGGCTTTGGGGTGGGATATCATCTGTATGCTGACGATACGCAGCCATACATCTCCACCCCGAACCACCCCAACGAGGCCGTTGAAATGATGTCCCGGTGCTTGGAAGCCGTACGGATCTGGATGGATGACAACCGACTCAAACTCAACCCCTCCAAGACGGAGTGGCTGTGGCTTCCGTTCCCCCGGTTCAACCAGTTGCTTCCATCTCTGGCCATTGGGGGCGAGCAACTGGCCCCCATGGAACGGGCGCGCAATTTGGGCGTCCTCCTAGATGCCCGGCTGTCCATGGATGACCATGTAACAGCCGTGGCAAGGGGGGCATTCCACCAGGTTCGCCTGGTGCGCCAATTGCGCCCCTTATTGGACCGGGATGCCTTGCGCACAGTCACCCATGCGCTGGTGACGTCTCGCCTGGACTACTGCAATGCTCTCTACATGGGGCTTCCCTTGAGATGCACTCGGAGACTACAGTTGGTCCAGAATGCGGCCGCGCGGGTGATTATGGGGAGGACTAGGTACTCCCATGTAACACCTCTCCTGCGCGAGCTGCACTGGCTTCCTGTGGTCTATCGGGTGCATTTCAAGGTTCTGATTATGATCTTTAAAGCGCTCCATGGCACAGGACCTAGTTACTTGCGGGATCGCATCCTGCCCCATACATCCCTACGACCAATCTGCTCACACAGAGAGGGACTTCTCCGGGTGCCGTCCGCTAAACAGTGTCGGGGGGCGACACCCAGGAGCAGGGCCTTCTCTGTGATGGGCCCAGCCCTGTGAAATGACCTCCCCCTTGATATCAGGATTACTTCCGATCTCCGCTCCTTCCATGTAAAGCTCAAGAGCCACCTCTTTCAATTGTCTGGCCTGGCTCAACTGTAGTTTATCCTTTTCCTCCTGACAGTCCTTTTTAAATTGTATTATTATTTCGGGGTATTTTTAATGACTAATTTTTATTATTATTAATGTAATGTATTTTTAATTATTACCTCCTCCATGCATGTATGTATATGTATGTATATGTGTGTATTTTTATGTTTATATGTATGTATGTATATTTTATTGTACGCTGCCCCGAGTCCCTTGCGGAGAGGGAGCGGCTAACAAATTAAATTTCTATTTCTATTTCTATTTAAATAGAATTTTTTGCCTAACGTTTTTTTGTTTAACAAGCTATACAATATTATGTGGTGTAATTCTGGTTTGGGTCAGATCCGGAATTACAATAGGCATTTGCCAATTTGATGTCTACCTAAATAAAAGAAATTTGCTTAGAAGATGGACTTTGCACATTTCTTTTTTGAATGGGTTTCATCACTTGGAAACCTGACACATATTTCCAGAGCTTTACCAGCTCAACTACGTCCCCTTGTCTGAATCTGATGCTCAGCTACCTCCCCTTCTCTATCTCTGTGGGATAGAACAAACCCAAATCAATATGAGGTATATACAAATTATCATTTTTGAAATGGACAACCCAAGAGCTCTGGTGCATCAACATCCCTGCCAATCAGTGGCCCAATTCAAATCATTTTGAGGCAGAAAGCACAGGAAAATCATTGTATACTATCTGAAGCTCGTATTGAAGCATTTAGCACAATTATGACTACAGCTAGCAAGTAAAGTGAGTAAATTTTCCTGGATTCACTCAGATATTTTTAAAACTCACAGCCTGTGCACAGCACACACTTCCAGCCCCTCTGTCTCTTCCCTCTCCCTGGATTCACTCAGACATTTTTAAAACTCATAGCCTGTGCACACACAAGTAATTTTTAAAACCTATGCACAGCCTAGGTTTAAGGCTGTGCATAGGTCTAAAGTTTAAAGCCTATGCACAGCACACACATTTCCAGCCCCTCTGCCTCTTCCCTCTTCCTGGATTCACTCAAATGTTTTTAAGACTCACAGCCTATGCACAGCACACACTTCCAGCCCCTCTGCCTCTTCCCTCTTCCTGGATTCACTCACAGCCTGTGCACACGCACACACTCTTCCACTCTTTTAAAAATGACTGAATGAATCCAGGAAGAGGCAAGAGGCAGAGGGGATGGAAGTGTGTGCTGTGCATAGGCTGTGGGTTTTAAAAACGTCTGAGTGAATCCAGGAAAAGGGAAGATGCAGAGAGGCTAGATGTGTGTACTGTGCACAGGCTGTGAGTTTTAAAAACATCTGAGTGAATCCAGGAAGAGGGAAGAGGCAGAGGGATTGGAAGAGGGTCTCCTGACCAATGGGTACGGGAAGGCACGCTAAATTTCACCATCTGGTATGGCCGTACTGGGCCGTACCAATTGAAACCCACCCCTGATGGGTACAATGGGTGATCAGTGCAGAAGTTGTCTTTTGTGCTTTCAGTCTGCTGGTCCAGTGAGGACTAAAACTCTCTGCTGTTTATACAAAGTGACCAACCTACCCATAGTGCTTCTGCTGATCGTTGGCCAGAATGTAATCTAGAAACTGGATCATTGCCCCAAAGCCTGTCCTATCCTGTCCATATGATCAGTTTTTGTCACTCCCCAAATCTGTTTCACATGAACCATGTTCTAAAGCATAGAGTATAGCAACTATATGTTCCAGGTAACACCAGATTACCTGGAACAACCAGAGTTAACCAGAATTCCTAATCAGATTTATCAATGTTCCCATGCCTCCATCCTGCTGCTTAATGTACTTTTCCATTTTTGTTGGTCAAAGTAAGATATCATTCCTGTGGAGTAGAGAAAAATTCCATAGCTCCAATGTGAGAAGCTAATTAGCTCCTTTGGGAAGAGAACTTCTATTCTTCTAACCAATTTCATATGTAAGGAAGTGATTAAAGGCTATTTCAGTAAGAAAAAAACTAAGGGGGAGGGGGTAATCTAACACCCTCAAAAGATAATGTCATCATTGCAATTAATATTAAAGTATATCGTACTTTGAAAATGCCGGTTAAAAACTAAAATAGCTTCTGAGAACTGATAATGGCTTCAGGGCTTTCTTAGCCAATTTTAGACATCATGCTTTCTCCTTTATATGTGCATGTTAAAACAAGCTAAAAGAATGAGCTGTAATAATTTATCATACACAATAATTGTCACTCTTGGGGCTTTGTATAACTTGCTTTGCAACTTTTTGGGAAGGATGTTGGGTTATGTAATTCTCAACAGAAACAAGGAGATTAAAAACAGTCAAGATTTGATCAAGGATACAAAGGTCATATTTAGACAATCATGTATCTGACTCTCTGACTATGACAAACACAGTCTGATTGTGACTGTTATTATACCCTACTCCTATTTTACCCCCCCCCCAAAAAAAATGAAACCAGTGCAAAAGACAGTTTAATTTAGTGGTTACGCTGTGGTGCAGAAACTAGGAGATGGTGACTTCTAGTCGCATCTTAAGTAAATCAGCTGGATGATTTTGGCCTAATCATTTTCTCTCAGCCAAACTCTCTTCACAGGGTAGTTGTTGTGGGGGGAAATAGGAAGAGGAAAGAGTAGAGGGTCTGTTCTTCATTGACTTATTCATGGAAAAAAACAGTAAAAGTCCGATTTTAAAAATATAAACAAAATCTTGCTGAAGAACTCACTCTTGTTGAAAATGGAGACCATGTGAACTTGCCTGTAGATTGACCCTTAGATAGCCTGTTCCATTAGTAGCTTTTCCTAGTTGACTGTCTAGTTGGGGCTTCATTGGGACAGGAAGGAGCCCTGGAGAAAATTACTGGGAAATGTAGTCCCCATCAGGGGAAGTTAAATCAAGAGTGCTGGGGAATAGGATGACAATTGTGAGCAGCTCAGGAAAAAGAAAAAGGACTGAGAGGAAGTGCGCTTGAATAGAGTTAACTTTGAAATAAACGTAGAGATGGCAGATTTGGCCTTAATAAGAATTGACCTAATTTCCTTGCAACTGCAAATTCACTTCATTGAACTTTGCAAATACGTAGTTCTGATAAATAAGCAACGTCACGCCTGATCTCTTTGAGTTCACCACTGAGCAAGGCATTCTTGTCTTCAAAAAACTCCACAACAGTGTCAAAAAGATTGTAAAAGTGTCTCACACAGTTGCCTTTTGATAGCCAACGAACCTCTGTATGAAGCAGCAAATAATCAAAATCTTCATCATTGAAAAGGTATTGAAGAAGTGACTTATGACCATTTTTGACAGTTATGACCATTGTAGTAAGATCAAAATTTGGATGCTTGGCAACTGACTCATACTGTATTTATGATGGTTGCAGTGTCCCGAGGTCATATGATCATCTTTTGCAACCTTCTGACAAGGCAAAGTCAATGGAGAAGCCAGATTCACTTAACAACGTTAGTAACAAGTGCAGTGATTCATTTAACAAGTGGCAAGAAAGATAATAAAATAGGGCAAAATTCACTTAACAAAAGAAATTTTGGGCTCAATTATAGTCATAATCTGAGGACTACCTGTAGTCTGCAGCAGGAGGAAAAATGCTTTTCAGATAGCAAAGAGATAGCAGAGTTTGGAATGTAGGCAGGAAGAGAGCAAGTTTGTATCTTCCCTAGCAATTTGTGAAATACAGGTGGTCCTTATCTTACAACTATTAGTTTAGTGACAGTATGAAGTTACAATGGCACTGAAAGAATTGAGTTATGACTGTTTTTCAAACTTATAACCGTTGCACCATTCCCATGCCCATGTGATGAAAATTCAGACACTTGGCAACTTACTCATATTTATGATGGTTGCAGTGTCCCGAAGTCATGTTGATCACTTTTGTGACCTTCTGACAAGCAAAGTCAATAGGAAAGGAGGAAAAATGCCACTTTATAGCTAGTACAACTAATGATTACAGATATTTCACTCATTACTGGGGAAACACTAGGATGTAGTCAGGACATAATGTTAAACTGTACTGTAAGCTACTTTTATTAGGTGTGTCAATGCTTGAGAACCACTTGTCTAAATTCCACAACCTATTCTGAACAAAGCGTGCCTCCCTCTTTCAGCAGATCAGCCAGCCAGCTAATACTATAAAAATTATTACTAATTTAAAACACATTTTCTGGAGTATTTCCAGCAGTGGGCAAGATTAAGATCGTTTATTAATCCAGATGGTTTTAAAAAGAATACTATTAAAAATACTAACATTATAGGGAAAAAAAACATGCATCTATGAAGTAGTTGCAAAATCATGCCCTGTCCCAGCATGAAAGGATTACAATCCACAACCTCTTTTGTACGCTGTGCAATCCTTATTTACATAAGAAAGTAGTTCAAGCAGAGTAGATGTTCTTCCTCTTAGAATCACATTCCAAAATTTAAGCTTCCCTTGCAATTTTTTTACGGAGGCAGCAGCTCAGTTTCTACACCGCGTGACAGACCAGCCGAGGGTCTCCGTGCACTCATGTCGGGTGGGACAGGACCTTCAGCTCTTGTGAAGCACATGCACAGGGATGCGGGACGCATTGCATTATGGGTGTGGGCATGCATGATTTCAGCACATGAGGAGAAAAAGGTTAGCCATCACTGGTCTATAAGTTGAATTCCTGATAGAAGGTTTGAAGCCCACAGAATAATATCTAGCTACTTATTTCTGATAATTCTTTAAAAGGATTGGACACATATTGCCCCCTGGTGGTCAGTGCAAAGAGAAAGGGATTTTTAAAATAAAGTCTTCTAAGGCTCCATTCTGTCTCCAGTACATGGAGTTCTGGGGGTGGGGTGGAGGAGATATTTTCAGGAGATTAGAAATTGGGAGTCATCACTATGCTGATGATTCCCAAATCTATTTCTTTGTAATATCTCCGTAATAATGGTTTCGCCTGCTTGCAGGGGAGAACATGTTGGATGAGGGATAACAAATTGAGGCTGAATCCAGACAAATTTGAAGTTCTCATTGTGAGTAATGACTATTCCAGAAAGTGGTACCAGTAAATTCCAATCTAGCAGTAGATCTCTGCAGTTTCAGGATGCTTCTGAAACCAGACATTTGCATGGCTTCATAGGTTAAAGCGACAGTCAGAAGCACCTTCTAGGATTGGGGCCAATGAACCAATTGTAAACTTTCTATGAAGAAAAGCACCTCAAACCTTGCATTCACTTGTCTGTTTGATTTCATAATGCATTTTATACAGCTGTCTCTGAATTTACACTAGAAGCATCTCTAGGAACATCTATTGGAATACAGCAATCAAGTTGATCTCTTCTGAAAGAGATCAAACTATCCTTCATTGAAGATTTCATGCACCCTTTTGTTTCTAGGAAGATTCAAAGTGCTGATGGTTCTTTTTAAAACTTCATAAAGCTTGGATCTGATTTGTGTGGGAAAATGTCATCCCCTGCACTTTGAGGTCATCGGATAGCTCTTGCCAACAGTTTCTGCAAGCATGTCTCGTGCCAGGTTGGGATTAAAGCTTCTCTATAGGTGCTCCAGTTTTTCCTGAAATTCTCCCAGCACAGTTCAGAGTTCTAATCTTTGATTTGCTTTCAAAAAGTCTTGAAAACATCTCTCTTTGGATAGCTTCTTATTGATGTTATAATTCACCTTGGCTTTATTTTTTGGTCTGTGATATTAGTTTTCCAGTGTAAACTACCAAGGGAACTAAATGATCAGGTAAAGTTAATTTAAAAAGAGGTTATAAGAATAATGCTGCCTCTGTCTTCTGAGATGATTCACATTTCTATATAAGAATCAAGTCACTTACAATCCCTTTAAAGGGAAATAAAAGAACACCTAGCAAAAGAAACCCATTTCTTTTGAGCATTTACTTTGATTATTTGAAAAACTTTTCTTGGGGCTTTAAATGTTAGAAAAGGCCCAAATAATCTTAAAGTTCAACACTGATTGCTTATCCATCAAAAAATCTTAGGCTAACGTCTGTAACCTTCTATTTCCTTCAGGAACCCTTTTAAAGGCTGATGTTACCCTGGCTACTTCTTGGTATTCAGAGATGAAAATCTATTTTTGTGATAAGTCATATCAATTCTCAGATAGATGGCATCAACCAGTGTATTAGTCACTATAGAACAACTCTTATACATGTACTGTGACCATATTGGTCTTTTCTATCAAAAACAGAAATAAGTTTCTTTCTTGTGGTATAATTTTTCATATAACAGCATCCATTTTTGTAAATGCATGAAATAGACAATGCTATTGCTATCACCACAGTGGTGGGTTACAACCGGTACACCCTGGAATGGGCGTACTAGTGCCTGCTGGGAGGACCGGGTACTGTTCCGGTACGGTGCTCCAGAGGAGCCACCCGCCAGCCCGCACTCCTTACCAGTATTTGAGCTCTTCGGCACTTCCACACATGGAGCATAAGGCACCTGTGCAACACTCTGCGGAGCAGTTGGAGCATCGCGGAGGCATCATGGAGCATCACGGGTAACTGGCTGACAAACTCATCAATTAGTCCTTAATGGCACTGCATCTACATGGAATAAGCAGTGAGGTACCACAAGGTTCTGTCTTAGGCCCAGTACTCTTCAATATCTTCACAAATGACTTAGATGAGAGAATAGAAGGGGAACTCATCAAATTTGCAGATGACACTAAGCTGGCAAGAATAGACAACATCCCACCCCAGAAGACAAGCTCAGAATCCCAAAATATCTTGACAGACTTGAACAATTGGCCCTATCTAACAAAAGGAAATTTAATGTAGGGAAAAGCATTTTACACCTGGGCAGGAAAAACCAAACATACAAGTACAGATTAGGCAAAACCTAGCTCAAAAACTGTAACTGTGAGAGGGACCTTGGAGTCTTAAACAAGAGCCAGTGTGCCGAAGCAGCCAAAAAAGCTAATACAATCCTTGGTTGTATGTATAAACAGAGGCATAGAATCAAAATCACATGAGTACCGCTTTATAAATCCATAGTAAGACCACACCTGGAGTACTGCATCCAGTTTGGGTCACTACATTACAAAAAAATTGTTGACACATTGGAAAAAGTACAAAGAAGAGCACCTAAGATGATTAAAGGCCTGAAGCAGTGGTTGCAGGCGGTATGCCCCGGTACGGGCATACCGGAACCTGCCCAGAGCACCGGATACTGTTCCGGTATGGTGCTCTGGAGGGCCCACCCACTCACCCGAGCTCCTTACCTGTCTTTTAAGGCTTCTGTGCTTCCACGCATGCGCATGGTGCGTACAGCGCCTGTGCAACGCGACGCTGAGCAGCTGGAGCATCGCAGAGGCTCGCGGAGGCGGTAAGACGCATGCGCAAGCACTGCGTGCATCCATGTGGACGCCGCCAGGCCCATTCCAACCATACTGATTGGAACGGGATCCGGAACCCACCACTGGCCTGAAGACTAAAACATATGAAGAATGGTTCAGGATTTGGGATTTGCTAGTCTAGAGAAAAGGAGAACTAGTGGGGTCATGATAGCAATATTCCAATATTTGAGAGGCTGCCACAAAGAGGAGGGGGTCAACTTATTTTCCAAAGCACTGAGGACAGGACAAGAAACATGGATAGAAACTAATCAAGGAGAGAAGCAACCTGGAATTAAGGAGAAGCTTCCTAAGAGTGAAGACAATTAACCAGTGGAACATCTTGCCTTCAGACATTGTGGGTGCTTCATCACTGGAAGTTTTTAAGAAGAGACTGGACAGTCACCTGTCTGAAATGGTATAGGACCACGATGGCGAACCTCTGGCAAGCATGCCAGAGGTGGCACGAAAAGGAAGAGTCTTCTCTGCTGGCAATCACACCTTCGCCCCAGGTCAGATCTTTGTAGTGTTTCAAGGTCCCTTCCAGCTGTATTCTGATTCTGATCCTGGTTCTTTCTCATTCATCTGGCAGCTGCTGCTTAATTCCCTATGTTTCACTTTGCATGAATGGCAGTAAAAGTCTGCTATTTATAGCTATGTTACACTAACATTCCAGTCTGAAGGCAGCCTTACCATTCTATTTTGCCTCTGCTATCCTCAAGTGGTGTTTGCATATTTGCTTGATTTGGCCAACACTTTTGCAAACCTTTGTATTCCTTTAAGCCTGCTGCTATCTTCCTTTTGTATGACAATTGCCATTCTGCTATATAAAAACTGGCACTTAGAGATAATGAAATGTTATATGACAATGTCAATTTCCCTTCTCAACAAGGTTGGCTAAGAGCAAGAGATTGAGCAATGACTTATTTTCATCCACACCTGTAAATTTTCATATATACTATATAGGCTTCTCAAACAGTACATTACAACCTATGCAGTTTTTTTCTTCTAATCCGGTTAATCATGGTTTCTGGCAATATCACTAACTGAGGCATAATCTTTTATGTTCTCATAAGATGTATTGCATATACATTTTATATATAGTCACACTCACAATTTCTCTGTAGCAGAATTTACAAAGTGCAAAAGATAATGTTACATCAGTGTAAGCAAAAAATGAACCATAAACCTGAATTGTAGTAATACTTTTTTCTCATCCAGCTAATTTCTGAAATAATACAATACAATACAATACAATACAATACAATACAATACAATACAATACAATACAATACAATACAATACAATACAATACAATACAATGTCGGAGTTGGAAGGGACCTTGGAGGTCTTCTAGTCCAATCCCCTGCCTAGGCAGGAAAGCCTATATCGTTTCAGACAGATGGCTATCCAACATCTTCTTAAAGACTTCCAGTGTTGGGGCATTCACAACTTCTGGAGGCAAGATGTTCCACTGATTAATTGTTCTGTCAGGAAATTTCTCCTCAGTTCTAAGTTGCTTCTCTCCTTGATTAGTTTCCACCCATTGCTTCGTGTTCTACCCTCAGGTGCCTTGGAGAATAGTTTGACTCCCTCTTCTTTGTGGCAGCCCCTGAGATATTGGAACACTGCTATCATGTCTCCCCTAGTCCTTCTTTTAATTAAACTAGACATACCCAGTTCCTGCAACCGTTCTTCATATGTTTTAGCCCCCAATCCCCTAATCATCTTTGTTGCTCTTCTTTGCACTCTTTCTAGAGTCTCCACATCTTTTCTACAGCATAGCGACCAAAACTGAATGCAGTATTCCAAGTGTGGCCTTACCAAGGCATTATAAAGTGTTATAAAGAGGACCGTGTTGATTTCTATATTTGTATAAGCCTGGTTATCTAATTAATTCTAAATGTTTCCACTACTGTTTTCAGGGGACAAAAATCCTACATTTTGTTTCCAAAACTTTATTTCTAAAATGGAATTTTGGACTTGCCTTGCTCCATTTCAATGTCCACTGGGAGAATCAAAGTTTGGGGTGGGCAGAGGCAATGTTAAGAAGACCAGAAGTGAACTTTTTCAGTACACCATTAATTGGTATGGATGGCAATTGATCAGATGGCAATAAGGAAAAGATGGTTCCTAACTTTCTCTTCACTCTCCATTCCCAAGATAATATGCACTGGGGCGTCTGCAATCTGTGGTAAACAAAGTGAAGTTTGTTGTCCACAACAGCGCAATACAAGGACCTACATAAAAACTAGATAGAGCTTTGCCTGTAATCACTTCTTCATTTTTTGGGACCATCCCATGAGGACATTCCTGACACATATTCATTTGTTTTCTTTCAGATCATTTTTGGATTTTCATTCTAGGTAATCCTGCCCCAGATCCTGAGAAAATAGCTTGATTAGAATTATGGATAGGCAGATTAATTTAAAAAATACTTATATAAGATAGGAAATTCAACCATAACACGCCTTTTGTTTAATACATTGCCCAACAGCTAATAATAAATAAACCTAAATGTGAAATTAAACAATTATTCCCAGAAAGTAATTGGCTCGATAGAACAGAGTTGGCACTAATGTTCCATATTTTAGCAGCTGTCAAAACCTCAAGCAATAACAGCTGATGCCTGGTATGGCTTCTTTTGGCTGATCTCAGATACACACAACAAGCTGGAACCTGCTTAGTACCTGGCTGAAAGATCATTTGGGCATATCAGGGCTCCAGACTCATCTGGGAAGTCACAACCCCCTTTGTGGGAATCTACTCTATGTGAAGAGTGTCAAGCTGCAACCGGATT
The DNA here is from genome assembly GCF_964273705.1 of Natrix helvetica. Lineage (NCBI taxonomy): Eukaryota > Metazoa > Chordata > Lepidosauria > Squamata > Natricidae > Natrix > Natrix helvetica. The sequence continues at coordinate 118,615,803 of NC_138548.1, read as the reverse complement.
TAGCTAGCCTCTTCATTTACTCCAACCTCTCATCTCTGTGACCCTATTTCTGGCCTCAATTTCCTAGTGCATTTGGAGCAGTTTGCCACAGCTACATGTAAATCCACTGGAACATAGACAGTATGTGGCTCTTGGTCTGCTCCAATTGAATTTTGAATTGTTTTGTTTCAACTTCCCTGATCAAACGAGGACACTCTTTTTCATTTAAACAAATATGCCCTCTATTTACATAAGGAATAATAATAATAAGACGTTGCACCATACTTATTAAAAAGGGTGATTTTTCTACTCATTTCATGGATTTTTGACATACAGTACCTGCATTTCCACACATAGACAGAACATTTATGCTGAGAAAGGAAATGCCTAAGAGGACTTATCAGAGCCAATTCTCCTTTTAGCCTGCAAAAACTGGAGTTTGGTGACTACTTCCACTCCAATCCACAGCCAAGACATATTGGGCAGATGATAGAGAAGCAGGAACATGATTTTTAAAAAATGGTTGGATTAATTTGCATACTCCCAAGCTAAAACACAAGTCTTGGCTGACTTGAACAAATGTTTCTTCATGTATACATATATATTTCACATACCTGCTGGTGTTGTAGTTACAGTGATGGAACAACCAGTTCTCTGCCCTAATGACCAGCTGGGTAGGCGTGGCTGGATGGTCATGTGATTGGGTGTGTGTAGCCAACTCAATATCACACGTTGAAGGGCACTTCACCTCGCCTGGCCTTTCATGACCGTGGGGATGCTGCAATGGTCATAAGTGTGAAAAATGGTCATAAGTCGCTTTTTTCAGTGCCATTGTAACTTTGAATGGTCTCTAAATGAACTGTTGTAAGTCAAGGATTACCTGTACAAAAATACAAAAAGCTTCTTTGCTTGCAAAAAGCTGTCCTAAATGTCAATCATTAGATTAGAGATACCTGCAACTCGGAGTTACAAATCAGGCAGGGTGCCAGAGCATCTTGAGGAATTAAAATAGTTAACCTTCAATGATAACTATCAGGAGCCAACTCTTTCTCATAAAGTGAAACCCTTTAGCAGAGAGGTCCTTTAAGCTCTCCAAAAAATGGGTGAGCATATTTGGGCTACAAAATGCCGAACTAAAGAGACAAATTTACAAATTATATAGGGGATTTAGGTTCAAGCCTCCCAAGCTTGTCGGGATCACAATACAATTAGTATATGCCTCCAATATTTAAATAAACTACAAACCCGGTGCAATGTCACTAAGCCTTATTATCATGAGAGAAAACTAAAATGAATTGGAGGATCCACACCCCTACTCCTATTTTTTTTAAATCTTACTATCAGTGAGCAATCATGTGCCTTGGCCACTCCAAAGCAATGCAAGAGGCTTCTGTCCCAAAGGTGCTTTTTCAAAAAGCAACTGGACTTTCTGGAAACCAAGAAAGTCCAGTTGCGTCTTGAAAAAAGCATCTTTGGGGCAGCCATGACCTGGATGACTGAAGAATCCCCATAAGCAAGAGATTCCTGTGCTCAGTGAACTGACAAAGCATGCTTTCACACCCAGGAGACGCAATCCTTAGATCCATTTGCCCCATTTAAAGATACCAGCTGGTCTCACTCACCTAAGGAAATCATCCAGATTTAAAGAAAGATCACATGCCTCCAGAAATGCAGTAATCAAAATCAGCGCCAAGCTTGCATCCTGCCTCTTGGTAGTACACCCCAAAAGAACAGTGCCAGGAACCACTAAAGCAGTGTAAAAAGCTTAAAATAACCCTTCCTCTTTAAGAAAGTCAAGCCCCTAATAAAGCAAAGTACCAGCAAAGAAAAAAAAACTCAGGAGAAGCTCAGGTGACTGAACGTCTGGGCATACTACCAAGAACCTTTAGCTGTTACAATGTAATAAGGCTGTGATGGTGAACCTATGACACACTTGCCACAGGTGGCACGTGGGGCCATTTCTTAGGGCCTCGGGAGCCTGGGGAGGGTGAAAAACAGGGCCATAGTGTGTCAAAAGCGCGATAGGGCGGGGGTCGTGCACACATCCATGGGGGTCGCATGCACATTCCTCCCCTGTTTTTCGCATGAGATGGTAAAAAGGTTAGCCATTATTATAATAAGGCTTAACTGGAGCCGCAGTTTCTGTAAGCAGGGTAATAAAGGATTAGGCTAGAAACAATGCCAGAATGTTTCCTTCCTGCTTTCCTTACAGGATTAGCCCTGTAAAGTGGGAAAAACCAAAAGGAGATTTCTTCCAACAACCGGTTTTCCAAACTGCTCAGAAAGTTAACAAACAGTTCTCCCAAATGGGTGCAACCTGGCTGAATCCCACCACTGCGTAGTTGCTATGATTGCTTTTGTAAACCTGCAAACATAATCTCCGCCCTCATAGGATTAGCTTTCCTTTAAATGGGGGCATCAACTCCGTGAAGTTCCACTTTGAATATTGTGCCATAATAATGAAACATATGGCAATGAAGTGTCCTGTGAACAGTGCAGATGAGATGCTATCTTCAAACAGCAAGATTAATCCTCCTACATAACCCATACTCCAATGATAGTTCTGATCTATATCTCCAAAATGCTGTACATCATGCTTCCGTGTTCTGAATTCAATTTAGAGGCAGTTCTTCAAAAAGCAGCACCTCATCAAAGCAAACTATGTCACAGAAAAAAGACTGGCTCTTACATTTTCTGAAGCATGTTTTAAAAATTGATCCTGAAGCACAGCCCAGTCCTAATCTATAGCTCTTCTACCATTTTGTCAGCTGTAGCTCTTTGTGTATCAGGACACAAAGAGCTACAATTTGGAAGCCAACAATGGGAGGGGGGGAGCTCCACTGCATTCAGGCTGGCACCCCAACTCCTCCAATCCACATAACAGCTCACTACTAACCAGAACATTATAGTTCAAATGCTTCATTTAATTTTAAGCAATGCAAAACTTAGCACAGATCCTCTTTTATTCTCATGCTCACTGTACCATGATCAGTCAATCAGAATAAGGCTGAAAGGGACCTTGAAGGTCATCTACGTAATCCAGCTCCCTGCTCAAGCAGGAGACCCTATACCATTTTAGACAAGTGACTGTTCAGTCTCTTCTTAAAAACCTCCAGTGATGGAGCATCCAAAACTTCTGACAGCAAGCTGTTCCACTGGTTAATTGTCCTCACTATTAGGAAGTTTCTCCTTAATTCCAGTTGCTTCTCTCCTTGTTTTGTTCCCATCCATTATTTATTGTCCTGCTATCTGATGCTTTGGAAAATAAGTTGATTCCCTTTTCTTTGTGGCAGCCTCTCAAATACTGGAATACTGCTGTCCTATAATGTGCCCCCTAGTCCTTCTTTTCTCTAAGATCAGCCAAACCCAAATCATGCAACTGTTCTTCATATGTTTTAGTTCTGATTGTGTGGTTGAAAAACACAGCTTTAAAAACCTGGCACTTATTGCTTTTATTGTATGTCACTAAATATTAAAATCTCCTGTCTAAAAAGTTCTTACCTACTGCAAACATTGTTGCAATAGCACTGTTGTGATTATGGCCAAGTACATAAATTCACAAAAGTACATAATTCATCAATCACCTTAACCCCAATCCATCTGGCAGGAAAAAAGCCCAGGACAGCCAAGATCGTATACACAATCAATTGGCACATGAATCTCGGGGAGGAGAGAGCTAAAACATTTTGGCTAGCCAAAAAGGAGCAGGGCCTGCCTTATCCTAGTTAACTGTTATGTCAGGGCAAAGTTGCTACTGAATTTTGGAGTATTCTTTATGCATTCAGAAGCTTATTTCTCACTCATCCACCCAGCTTCTCCAAAAGACTGTTTAGAAAAATGGTAAACATGAGGTGCATTAGCATTATTTTGCTTCATGTCACTTTTCTGGAGGGGAGAAAGGTGTGTGTGTGTGTGTGTGTGTGAATTCATAGAATTATTGGGTTGGAAGGGACAGGGTCATTGAGTGCAACCCTCTGCTCAGAACAGGATCCACTTGACCATTCCTGAACATCAAGCCTACATTGAACTGTTTCTAGTGAATAACTCACTACTTCACATCAACCTGTTCTAATGAGTGAAAAATTCTTCTTGATGTCTTGCCTGAACCTTCCTTCCTTCCTTATAATTTTAGTTCTGGTCCTGCTCTCTGGGGCAATAGCACATGTCCACTTTTCTTCTGTGTGACAGCCCTTCAAATATTTGAAGAGGGCTATCACATCTTCTGTAAGTATCTACACTGAAGATACACAGATCTTTCAAACATTCCCCAGAGTGCTTGGTTTCCTGATTCTTTCCCAATTTGTCAGCCCTTCACTCCACTTGCTTCAATTGTCATTGTCCTTTTAAAACTGAATTGCCCAGAACTGGACACAATGTTCCAATAACATAATTATGGGAAAATCAATTGGGGTTGTTCTTGGATCTTGATTAGCTTCCAACAGCTAGGAAATGTTTCTTGCAACAGCATTATAAGAAATAATGACAACTCTACTACACAGGCATCTGTTGTATAATCTGTATTACACCTGTATTGTAATAAAACACATTGCAATATGTCCACCTAACAATTAAAATCATATGATAACAGTTAGTGCTCATATAATAGCGCCAATCAGCTTATCTTGTAGGGTAAGATCTGAAAATAATGAAGGAATTGTATGAGTAGGTGTTAAGAATCATGATACTGCACATAAATGCTAGAGTTACTATTTTGGATGTCCATCTATTAGGATGTAACCTTGAAGAACATGATCAGCTAAACAGTTCTATTTCTGTACAAATTTAGATTAATATATTCAGAATAGACAAATATGAGCAAGTAATATGATGCCGATCTAGAAAAGAATAACCTTGGGCTTGCACTAACTAATGATGCCGATCTAGAAAAGAATAACCTTGCACTAACTAAAGTATTGTGTTACATCAGAAAGTAATGATTTTAAAGTACCACATTTCAGTTATAGGTCTCTTCCATTGATGTATGTAATTGCTAAGATTTTAACTATGATTTGAGTCCATGGTTTACAAGTTGCTTTTTCAAAATTGTGCACCCATCTCAGGCTGGATTCATATGGTGCCATCAAAATGCCACAAGAGGACTCTTAATTAAGCATTCATTATAATTCAAAATAAACAGAATCTAGCTGTTATTATTTAATTCAATGCTGGGAAAATTTTTAATATGGTTATGTATAGATTTCTGAAGTAGACCATGATTCCTCTGAATTTTCCAAAAGGTTGTACATTCTATGCTATTTCCAGATCATCCAACCTCCTCACTGTCTGACTCTGCTGCCAGCTCCACAGGCCACCAGTGGACCATAACACTTGCTTATTTTCCATTACGCATGTCCCCTTGGAATATATATTGCCCTGTTTCCCTGAAAATAAGCCCTATCCTGAAAATAGGCCCTAGCATGTTTTTCCATGGGCATCTTCATAATATAATATTGGACCGGAGTGCCCTTCGCACAGTCACTCATGCGCTTGTGATGTCCCGGCTTGACTACTGTAATGCTCTCTACATGGGGCTCCCTTTGAGATGCACCCGAAGGCTGCAGCTGGTTCAGAATGCGGCTGCGCGGGCAGTCTCGGGAGTCTTTAGCTACTCCCACGTAACACCTCTCCTGCGCGGGCTACACTGGCTGCCTGTGGCTTTTCAGGTGCGTTTCAAGGTGTTGACCATCATCTTTAAGGCGCTCCATGGCACAGGACCTAGTTATTTGTGGGATCGTATCCTGCCCCATACATCCCTTCGACCGATTTGCTCACACAGAGAGGGACTCCTCCGGGTGCCGTCCACTAGGCTGTGCCAGTGGGCGACACCTAGGGGAAGGGCCTTCTCTGTGATGGGCCCGACCCTCTGGAATGACCTTCCCCCCGACATTAGAATGACTACGGATCTCCGCTCCTTCCGTCAGAAACTTAAAACCCACCTATTCCAGCTAGCCGGCTTGGCCTAATTCCACCTTTCCCACCTCAGTTTTATCTCTAAATTTTTAGGATTGGTTTTAGGGTCTGTTTTTAATTTTTATAATTCGTACAGGGGTTGTTTAATTTGATTTTTAGCTATGTATATGATTGTTTGTATGATTTTAAATTTATTCCTGTACACCGCCCCGAGTCCCTCCGGGGAGAGGGGGCGGTCTAGAAATCTAATAAATTATTATTATTATTATTATTATTATTATTATTATTATTATTATTATTATTATTATTATTAGCCCTCCCCCCAAAAGTCCTACTTAAGACCATCTGGTTGTCTGTGGCCATGAAGTGGGGGGTTGAGCTGCCCCACAGGACCCGCACCAGCTTACCTCAGTGCCCCCCAGCCAGGTTATCCATTCCCCAACACCTACCTCACAGTGGCAGCACCAGCAGCCAAGTGCAGCAAGAGCCATGGCCACTGGCCAATATCTTCTTTCTCATGGCCGCAATGGAGCAGGAGGCCGAACGGCACACTGGTGATGCAGTTGCGAGGAAAGGCAGGTGCTGGGGCATAGATTGCCTGGCTGTGGGGGCCCTGAGGTAAACTGGTGTGGAGTGTGTGGGGCCACTCCACCAACCCTCCACCTCCCCTCATGGCTGCAGCACCGGCACATTGCTGAGCCTCTTGCTCCATTGCAGCTGCAAGCAAGCAGAAGAAGTGAGCCAGTGGCTACACAGGTCCTACTGGGGGGTTGCCAGAGCCACTGCTGTGAGACAAGGCATGTGTCACAGCCTGGGTAGCCTGGCTGCAGAGGCCCTGAGGTAAGCCAGTGCAGGGCATGTGTGGCAGCTCCATCCCTCTGCCTCACAGTGGCAGCACTAACATGCCACATGGCCTCCTGCCTCACTGCAAGAAAGCAGAACAATTGGGTGTCACATACATGGGGGGAAAATAAGACACACACCCCTAATAAGCCCTAGTGCTTACTTTAGGCCCCAAAATGAAATAAGACCCAGTCTTATTTTTGGGTAAACATGGGTAGAAAAGGATTAGTAGATATAGCATAGCATACTTATACATTCAGGCCTCTTTTCTCTCTAAGATGAAGGGGTAAGCTACTAATAATGATGTTGAGATATTATTTTGTGTTATGTACTCTAATGAATACAAACATATTATATTTATCTCTGTGTTTATACATGTTATCCAAATACTTCTCTTTAATTAAATGGCCGTAAAGGGTGGGGAGCAACATACAACTCTGTAATGAGAAAAACATCTCTTAATTGACTTCACACAGAGAAATCTAAGAATGACAAAAGAGAGGATTGATTGAACAGTGGCCTCATTTTTTGATTCCATAATCAGCAAGGTTACAATCTGGGTGGCTCTAAAAAGGTTGCAATGTGTTCACCTGTCTCTTGGGAACTGGTACAAGATGATGCAATATAGTTTATATTAGATGCCATGTCCTCATATTGTTGCAGAAAATAACAAGACTTAGACGTCTCGGGATCAAAGAGAAGTTTATTGGCAGCCAGGTTCAGAAAAGCTAGTCAAAGGCTAGCATGCAACCTCTGAACAACCCTTCTTATGGAAGCACACATTCTTATATGTTCTCAAAAGCAGTGCAAACGGAAACACTTAACCCAGTGGTGGGCAACCTTTTTTTTCAACTGAGCCAAATCTCGCCAAAACCACGATTGAAATTTATTTTGAGAGCCACATTTTTAAAACCGAAAATACATAGGATGGTACACTGTTTTTAGTTTCAATAAACTCTGGCATTTGAAGCACGCAAGTTTTAAAGCTGTCAAGTTACAAGATCCTTGCATCCCTAACCCTTTAGGAAAAAAACCCCAAGGGGTCTTCAAACCTGATAGCTTTAAGACTTGTGGACTTCAACTCCCAGAATTCCTCCTCCAGTCATGTTGGCTCAGGAACTCTGGCATTGAAGCATGCAAGTCTTAAAGCTGTCAAGTTGCAAGACCCTTGCACCCCTAACCCTTTAGAAAAAAAAAACCCAGGGGTCTTCAAACCTGACAGCTTTAAGACTTGTGGACTTCAATTCCCAGAATTCTGAGAATTGAAGTCCACCAAGGGCATCAATCATATTAGCCCAGGGATCTGCAAAATTGGCTCTTAAGACTGGTGGACTTCAACTCCCAGAATTCTGAGAGTTGAAGTCCACCAAGGGCATCAATCATATTAGCCCAGGGATCTGCAAAATTGGCTCTTAAGACTGGCGGACTTCAACTCCCAGAATTCTGAGAATTGAAGTCTACTAGTCTTAAAACAGCCAACTTTGCAGACCTCTGTGTTAGCCCAAAGCCTGGCGCTGGGCGGGCCTTGTTCCCCCATTGGTGGAGCCCCAAGAAGCGAGGAGGGAGAAAAAGAGACGGAGGCCAAGGAGCTTCCCCCCGCCCCCTCCCAGCAAAAACCTAACTGGGGAGCCGGGCGGGCAGGAGCAAATTAGCCGATCACGCTGCGTGGGCAGTAGCAAATTAACCAATCACGTGGCATGATCGGCTAATTTGCTACTGCCCGCCCGGCTCCCCGGTTAGATTTTTGCTGGGAGGGGGTGGGGGGGAAGCGCCTTAGCCTCCGTTTCTTTTTCTGCCTCCTCGCTTCTCGTCCCTGCCTGACTTCAGGATCCTCCCTAATCATTGTGGGTCGAAAAAAGGGAAAGGGGCGCTTGTTTTGAAGTGCCCGAGAGGAGGGAGGGGAGCGGGCGCCCGGCACACAGAAGAGCCGCATTAAAATGTGTAAAGAGCCGCGTGTGGCTCGCGAGCCGCGGCTTGCCGACCACTGACTTAACCCATTTCTTATTGGTTATCTTGAGAAAAGAAGCCTTATAAGTAGATACTGTCTTACTTCTCCTTTTGTCTTGGGGCATAGGTACTGGCTATGTGGCTTTGTAAGAACTTTAGCTGAACTCTGTGGTTTTGGGCTTTTGACGTTTCCTGTTTTTGTACATGTCTTAACAGCAGGCCTTTATATCTTCCTTCTGCCATGTCTCACTTTTATATTTTAATTCACTTTTTATCCTGCTTTATCCCCCCTTCTAGACTCTATTTTTAGCTACAATCGAGTCTAGCCTATTACAGAGTTTTTGATTAGCAACACAAGCATACAGAATAATAATATATAACAGCGAGAAAGAAAAGAGACAAGTAATACATATAGAATAATTCTTGGAGCTTTTCCTCTGAAGGCACTCTCTCCAATCCCCAGGGTGCAAGTTGAACATACGTGCCAGTGTCTGAAATCTCACCTTCATCATAGGAATGTGGGGCAATCCTACAGTCAATAAGACTTTCCATCAAAACTAATTCCTTTTCAACCTGTATTTCCTTTACTGACCTCATAACTAGTTGCTTGAGTAGGGGTATTATGCAAGGAAGAAAGGCTAGGCTTGTGATCCCACATAGCAGTAGAAATAGCATTTGTTTAATCCAACCAGACGCCGATAACCAAGAAAACCATGCGTCTGCCCCTTGCAGCCTCTGTCCAATCAAGGATGCTTGGTCCCACAATTCTTTGGTCGCAATTCTTTGGACCACACCTGATTTATTCATATAGAAACAGCAGTCTTCTCCCAAGAATACACACAGCCCACCTTTCACAGCAGTTAAGAGGTCTATGGCATGCCGGTTTTGTAAAACCACTGCTGCCAAGGAGTCTATTTGATCTCGGACCTCAACCAAGGTGCCAGCAATTTGGTTTAGGCTTTCTTGGAGTTCCTCTGACAGCTGCCTAAACTGTGTGATGTAGTGTATTATTCCACCCATACTTGTTCCAACTGCTGTCCCTATTCCCAGTATCGCTAACAGTGGTATTAAGAGCAGCATCCTTTTCTGAACATGTCCCATTAGAGGTACAGGGAGAGCCTGTTCCCTGCTTACCACACCCATTTTGGGGAGGAGGTGTATCAGGGTACATGTTTCAGTCCAGTTGGAAGGTAAAGTTCATGTTTCAGTCCAGTTGGAAGGTAAGCATAGATATGCATTTTTCCCACATAAGAAGAAGACTCCATTTTCTCCTACACCAGTGGTGGGCAACCTTTTTTTTCAACTGAGCCAAATCTCGCCAAAACCACGATTGAAATTTATTTTGAGAGCCACATTTTTAAAACCGAAAATACATAGGATGGTACACTGTTTTTAGTTTCAATAAACTCTGGCATTTGAAGCACGCAAGTTTTAAAGCTGTCAAGTTACAAGATCCTTGCATCCCTAATCCTTTAGGAAAAAAACCCCAAGGGGTCTTCAAACCTGACAGCTTTAAGACTTGTGGACTTCAACTCCCAGAATTCCTCCTCCAGTCATGTTGGCTCAGGAACTCTGGCATTGAAGCATGCAAGTCTTAAAGCTGTCAAGTTGCAAGACCCTTGCACCCCTAACCCTTTAGAAAAAAAACCCAGGGGTCTTCAAACCTGACAGCTTTAAGACTTGTGGACTTCAATTCCCAGAATTCCTCCTCCAGTCATGTTGGCTCAGGAACTCTGGCATTGAAGCATCATTGTGGGTTGAAAAAAGGGAAAGGGGCGCTTGTTTTGAAGTGCCCGAGAGGAGGGAGGGGAGCGGGCGCCCGGCACACAGAAGAGCTGCATTAAAATGTGTAAAGAGCCGCGTGTGGCTCGCGAGCCGTGGTTTGCCGACCACTGTCCTACACACATGCCTATGTTCATGGAGAAGGCATGGGCTCGGAGGTTCCTTTCATTAGTCCATACTTGTAAGGTACCTGCCAGGAACATACCAGTCAGGGCTGTAATGGAGCTTCTTGGTTAGGGTCCATTTGCTTATCCCTGAGGACTTGACCTTCAAAGAGATAGTGGGAACTGGTGTTTCAGGGGGGGGGATGAACCCAAAATCCCGTGGTGGATTGAATCAAGAGCCAAACGGGGAATCAGGGTGGCTGAAATGGCCTTGGGCATCTTCCAGTAGTCAAATTCCCCTCCCAATGGTTAAAAATGAGGGGGGGGCGGAAGCGAGAAAATGACCTTCTGTTGGAAGAGGTTGTGAGCAGAGGGAGACATGCTGTGGGTTAATTTTACATCCACGAGTGTCTTCCTAGGGGCAAGGTACATTTCAGATGGGCACTGTTCTTCTGACAGTGACCCCACAGGAATGCCAGGTTCCTGATAAAGTTTGAAGCACAAGGAGGGTGACCCTATGATTTCCACACCCATGGCTATAGGGCCAACAATGGGGAGATGGCTCATCCCAGCCTTTTGAGTGCATTGTACAAGTCACCTTGCAGCTGGGCTTCTGCCACTTTGGTTCCCCATCTACCACCTTTTTCAAGGACTATTGTGGCCTTGGTCTTTTCCCAAAGATCTGGCTCAACTGGAACAGCATGGTAAGATGAAGGTCCAGCAGATAAACACAAGCAATATTTTTGACCTTGGGTAGGGTCAGACTGATTAATTAGGCTTTGACCTAACTCCAGAATTCTTAACATATAGTTCCCTTTTCTCAATTGTTGCAGGGGCCTGTTCTCCCTATGTTCTACCCCACTTCTTACAGGGATTGTCAGATGCAGGAGTTCCACACCCTGTGACCTGATTCTGCCCTGTTCTTTGGGATTCTCAACATCCTCAGATCTTCTCTCAAGGGCAAGGGGGGTTACTCGGGCACTCTCACAATGTTGGGAACTACTATTCAGGATGTTATCCCTTAGCAGGCCCTTTGCCAATAACAGCCAAAACCACAAAAAGCTCATAATTGTCCCTTACACAGAACCTCTTCAGACACAATTCTTTTAACCTACAGAATCACCATGTCAGGGAGAAAGCGGAGGTTATTGTTAGGAACTGGTGAGATTAAGCACTAGCAATGAACCCCAGGTCGAGGTTATAACAGAGCAACCCTGTAAAGTATACACAGCGTGCGATAGATAAAGCAACCACACAGAATAATGGATAGTAAAATGACAAAATAAATATTTACTTTTTGAAGAATATAGCAAAATCCATAAACACAGCCAAAAAGTCATACACAGAAAAAGCAGTCCAATACTACCAAGATAACTTGGATACAAGTAGCAAATAACTTACACACAGTAAGTAGTAGCAACAGTAGTAACAGTTAGGCAGCAGTTATCATACAGCAATCAAGAGAGAGAGAGAGAGAGCAACAACATCAGCTGCAATTTAAAGGCTGTAATCTACTAATTAGCAGAGCTCCTCTCTTAAAGATACATAACATGCCTTGTGCAATATATTGTCTACCCAACTTGTTGGTTACACCCTAACATTCTCCCCTTTGGGTAGATCAATATATCCACTCACAATCTAAGATGATAACCTTCACATGATGAGGTATGTTTCACTGAACTTTGTGCCTTAGTGAAGTTGTCTGCTAAATTGTCTTCAGTTGAACAATATTCCAACTTTATCAGGCCATCCTTAATACTTTGTCGAACATTAAGATACCTCAAATCAGTATACTTCGATCTCGTCTTTATAGCTAAACTAGTCGCCATTTTTATTGCTACCTGATTATCTTCATAAACAGTAAAAGGTTCATTGATACTTAATCCCATATCTATAAGCAACTGCTTACAATATATCAGCTCAGTACATGTCAACGACAAACATGAAAACTCAGCTTCCATTGTGGATAAGCTTATGTGTTTCTGTCGTATCGACTTCCATCCAATCAGTACACCACCTAGCATAAAGGCTATGCCGGAAGTTGACTTCCTATTATCTATAGCAGCTGCAAAATTCGCATCAGCATAAACAATCAAAACTAAATCCCTATTCGGCTCTAAATACAACGCATAGTGGATAGTTTTCTTTAAATAACGCAGCACACGCTTTGCTGCTTGCCAATGCCTCTCTGAAGGATTATCATTGAATCTAGCCAGTTGGTTCACACTAAATGATATATCTGGTCTAGACCAATTACTTAGGTACATTAGACTACCTATCAAAGATTGATAGATTCCCTTATCAAAACCAGTACCCTCAGTAACCTCAGGTTTAAACTCCAATGCCATTGGTGTCTTTGCAGTCTTACATAGCTCCATGCTATATTTCTTAAGCAAATGATTAATTTTACCAGCCTGCGACAGCTTAAAACCTTTACTGGTTCTAACCACATCTAAGCCCAGATAATGCTTAATTTCACCCAAATTCCGGATTCTAAATTTACTCTCTAATTGTGAAACAATGTCAATAGCTTCCTGCTCAGACCTAGTAATAATAGCTATATCGTCCGTGAACAAAAGCAACAACGAGATCAAACCATTTTTCACCCGTCTAAATAAACAAGGATCAGCCAAACCTGGAATAAATCCCATAGCTTTTAGTTCATTTACTATGCATCTGTTCCACTCAAAACCGGACTGTTTTAAACCATAAAGGCTCTTTTTAAGTCTCCAACAACCAGTCTGGCCATTAGAATCCACACCTGGTGGCATCTTCATATAAATGGTATGCTGCAATGGAGCATGCAGATACGCTGTTTCAACATCAATATGGGTAACATTACACCGATACTTAGCAGCCCACACCAATGCTGCCCTCAACGTAGAGGCTTTCAAGCTCGGAGCAAAAACCTCATCATAATCCCTCTCAGTTTGGGAAAACCCTTGAGCAACTAAACGAGCCTTATAAATAGCATTGCCAGCAGCATCGTTTTTAATTTTAAACACCCATCTACATCCAATTGCACTCTCCCCTGAAGGGAGCCTAGCTTCTTCATAAACCTTCAATTCCTGTAAGGATTTCAACTCCTTCTCCATAGCTGCCTTCCACAATTTCTTTTCCTTTTCAGGATACAGCCTTAACTCTGCAAAACTAGAAGGTTCTATGCTAACTTGCAATACTGCACTGGCTTGGTATCTGTCGGGTGGATGCCTGTCCCTAGTAGACCTCCTAGGCAATACAGGACTTGCAGGATCATCCTGTTCCACCTCACGAGTAGATTCTACATCTACATCTTCCTCCCTTTTCAGAGTAATAGATGGACCATCCTGATTCTCTAACTGCTCATTTGGTGTATCATGATTAACCAAACGATCAACATCTACATCATCACAAATCTTGTTAAACTCTTGTTCTAGCTTCTCCCAACCAACATGTTCTGAAAATTTAGCACTAGCACTGTGCATAATTCTCCGAGTTCCAGGTTCCCAGAACCAAAACGATCTATGATTGGAATTGTACCCAACAAAAACCATCTTCCTAGCTCTGCTTTGATCCTTCCGTCTAGTCTGTGAGGGAATATGCACCCAAGCAGGGACACCAAATGTGTGTAAATAACTCAAATCAGGCTTCCTACCATGCCAAAGAGTATAAGGAATCTTACCAGTAGTTGAGTTAACTACTATGTTCAGAATATGGTTTGCACACATTATAGCCTCACCCCAAAGCCTTTCTGACAAACCAGAATCAACCAGCATAGTTCTGGTCATTGCCTGCAATGATTGACCACGTCTTTCAATAAATGAATTATGTTCTGGCCTGTAGGGGGCAGAACGCCTATGTTCTATACCAGCATTCTCCAACATTGATGTAAACCTATGATTAGTGAATTCAGACCCATTATCAGTGACTAGGCAAAGTACTTTTTTATCCATCTTACGTTCAACAAACTTTAACCATTTAGTAAAATGTTTGAAAGTTTCTGCCTTTGATTTCATTACATAACAGAAACCATACCTAGAATAATGGTCCATAATGCTGAGTATATAGCAGGCACCTCCTAAGCTAGGTTTCTTGGGGCCAATTAGGTCTGCAAACACTACTTCCAGTGGTTTATATGTCTTGAATCCTTTAAACCGGTTTGCAGGGGTAACCTTACTTTTAGCCTGGTTACAGGCATTACAGTTAAGATATTTTGAACAAGGTTTCAAATTGATTCCCTTAGATAGAATAACAGTTTGACGTACCATTTTAAAATTTACATGGCCTAAACGTCTATGAAGTAGATGTATACAGTTATCATGGGGCTGTTTATTCTTATAACCAGGTTCAGAACTCGCAATATTTAAAGAGTTCTCATGTAGAATAAATAAATTATTCTCCGAATTGGCAATAACACTATTACCTTCCTTTTCGATAATGCATCTATCATTCTTAAATGTTACTGTAAACCCACATTTCACAAGGTCTTTTACAGATAATAGGTTAAATTTCATTTTAGGTACATATAACATTTCCAATTTTTCATTAATACATGGACAATAAGCTGTACCTTCACCTGAAGCCTTAATTTTCCAACCATTTGCTAAGGAAATGTGCTGTTTGCTAGCCTTCATAGTAACAAACCTTTCTTTAACCTTGGTTATAGAATGGGATGCGCCACTGTCAACCACCCAGAAACTATGGTTTACAGGCTTATCTACCTTAGCTACAGTTACAGTAACATTGTTGCTTTTTCTTTTACTATTAGCAACACTCCTTTTCTTGCTATTTTTACAGTTCTTAGCAATATGCCCCTTACCACCACAAGAATAACATTTCTTAACAAAATTTACAGTTGAAAACTGTGTTTCTTCTTGTGATTGATTGTCTCTGAACTGAACTCTATCCTCTCTTCGTCTGGACTCTTCAAGCAATCTCCCGGTAACCTCAGATAATGTCAGTTCATCTCGTGAACGAACTTCCAATGAGGAAACAAAAGAGTCGTAGCTTTCATCAAGCGACGATAGAATAATATACACCTGGTGAAGCTCAGAAAAAATTAACTCTTTTTCTTGCAAATCCTGCAAAGTTTTCTTCATGAAGTCTAAATGAGCCAACATATCACCACCTTTTTGCAAACGGGCTCTAAACAGTTTCCGTGTGAGATGAATATGAGCACCCACACTGTCCCGAACATAAATTCTCCGCAATGTGTTCCAACACCTAGCAGCAGACTCTTCGCCACGAATATGGACCAGTTGCTGGTCATTCAGTGTTAGTCCAATAATGCAGAGAGCTCTCTCATTGTCCCTGTTAAACTGCGCAATCTTCTTCGCATCCTCATTATCAGCAGGATCCCAATCTGTAACATCTGGTGGGTTCTGAACCACAGACCACAGTCCTTCTCTACGCAGAAGTAGGGAACACTTCAAGGACCAGGAAACATAGTTGGTTCCATCAAACCGGGTAATCATGGAGATTGCAGCAGACTGTTCTTGTGCCATATTCACAAAAATAAACTATCCAAAAAGTGGTGCTTAAAAAAAAAATTATGGTTAAGGCAGGGCGTCTGGGCCCATAACCAATGTTAGGAACTGGTGCGATTAAGCACTAGCAATGAACCCCAGGTCGAGGTTATAACAGAGCAACCCTGTAAAGTATATGCAGCGTGCGATAGATAAAGCAACCACACTGAATAATGGATAGAAAAATAACAAAATAAATCTTTACTTTTTGAAGAATATAGCAAAATCCATAAACACAGCCAAAAAGTCATACACAGAAAAAGCAGTCCAATACTACCAAGATAACTTGGATACAAGTAGCAAATAACTTACACACAGTAAGTAGTAGCAACAGTAGTAACAGTTAGGCAGCAGTTATCATACAGCAATCAAGAGAGAGAGAGAGAGAGAGAGCAACAACATCAGCTGCAATTTAAAGGCTGTAATCTACTAATTAGCAGAGCTCCTCTCTTAAAGATACATAACATGCCTTGTGCAATATATTGTCTACCCAACTTGTTGGTTACACCCTAACAGTTATATATAATTTGAGGAAGGGCAATATCAGTTTTGGGCGATCCACAAAGCCAAGTCTTATTTGCTAAATATATTGCCCACAATCCCAAAACTCTTACTATGGTACAGAGAACCCACTCCCACAGTTCCTCAAACATAAACGTCATCAGAAGATTCGCACTTCTCTTTGTCACAGTCAATGGTTTTAGCCTCAGCACCTGTCTTTCTCAGGAGGGGGCAATTCCCGAAGAATGAATACCCAATACAACAAATCACAAAAAGGGTAAGCACACTCACTAAAGCAATAGATAGTTCAGTTATGGCTATGAATACTTGACTTTCCATACCCTGACAGGTGCTTTCTAATACATCTTATATCTAATAAATGGAACATTGTCTTCCTCCTCCAAATCTTCAGCCATATGTAGAGGAGTCAGCTTCCAGGGGTAACTCCCAGTAAGGCCTCTTCTGCCCCATATGTATTTTATCCGTTGCCGGTAGGACAGTTATAGGGGGCACTTCTTCAAGCATACCATTAGAGGTCGGGCCTCGTCCTGGTCTACCTTCCAATATTCCTCAGCAGCTGGCTTAACTCTTGTCCAGTGAATCCAAAACTTGGATTCCAACACTCTTACTGCAGGTGGAGAACACATGACCACAGTATATGGCTCTTCCATCTGGGTTTCAAGTTCTTTCCTTTCCAGTATTTTACCCAAACTCTGTCTCCCACCTGAATATTATGACTAGAAGTGCTCAGAAATGGTGGATTGAGGGACACACAGTATTGTTGGATTTCTTGTATTTGCTTATTTAATTCTCCCACCATTTGATTCACCTATGAGGTCCCTATTTGACCTAGGTCCCCTACGTGATTTTTCAAGTTAGCACTTACAACTGGGGGGGGGGGTGTCTCCCAAACATCATTTCAAAAGGAGATAACCTAATTCCCTTTCATGGAGTGCATGCACAGACCAAAGTGCCAGCGGCAATGCATTCACCCATTCAAAGTGAGTTTCAAGACAAACTTTGTCCTTGAGTAAGGTTCTAGTCACTTTAAATCTACAGTTGCCTGGAGTTCCTCTGCTTTAAAATATCTGGGATTCAGTCCCCTTCGCATTTCAAATGCTGCATAAGCTGTCATGTCAGGGTGGCTCTGATCATCTCGGATTGCTGACAGTTTTGCTTCTCTGTCAGTTGCTTTTCCCTTTTCTGCTGGATCTAACCATCCAGCTTGGACATTGTGCAGATCCCCCTTATGAGATCTTTAATTGCTCTTTGTTTCTAATACTCCATGAATTGCATGACTAGTAAATATAGTAATTGGCTGCCCACAAGTCAATTTATTAGCTTCCTTGATCAGAAGAGCAGTCGTGGACAGGATTTTAAGGCAATGTGCCCCCAACGCCTTTTGCTAAGATGTGGGGTGTTGCTACTTCCCTTTTCTTGAGTCAAGAAAGATTTCTCAAGGTTGGGAAGTCCCTTAACATAAGCTTGAGGCAATGCTTACTTTAAAATCTCAAATGCCTGTTTTGTGCATAACAGAGACAGGCTGTAGCAACCGGATTAACAATAGCATATGTGCCTTTTGCCAGCATGTATTGAGTGACAAAATCAGTGAGTATTTTCTTTCCAAATAGCCCTATGAGCATGTAAAACTCTAAATGCATATTTTCTGTCTGTGTAGACATTAACCATCTTCCTTTTTGTTAACTGGAGGGCTCTTCCTCTGACTGGGTGTGGGATTCTAACTACTGACTCCTCCTCATACATTCTTCTGGCAGGTTCCCTGGCCTCCCACTCTTTCTGTCTAAGAGCCTTGGCGAGGAAAAAATGTGTTTCCTCTTGTCTTTTAAAGTTCCTTCTTCTCTAAATTTGAGCTCAATTAATATACGCTTTGTATGCTCATTCTACAAGTTCGGAGATGCCTTTCCTGGGGCCCCTTTTTGTCTTCTGTAATTTTTACCCTAATGTCATCTGCAGAGTGACCAATGAAGATCATATTGACCATTCTCTTATTTTCTTCAACCTCAGGATCTAATGTGGTAAATTGCTAAGGGTTTGATAAATGCATTCTAAGAATTCCCCTGAATTTTCATCCTTTTTCTGTTGAATTTGATAGACCTTCCCTAAGTTCTTAACTTTTTGTTTGAGTCCTAACAACTAAGGTCCAATAGTTTTGCAGCTGAATGGACTAAGGTTCCCAATCTGGTTCCTCCAGTAACCATGTCCAGTCTAGATCTTTTGCATGATCCTTCTGAAAAGGCTTATTCATGGTTCCCTTCACCAGCCTTCTTTCCTCTGGGGTTAATAAAATTTCCATCAGACTTTGTATATCTGCCCAAATAGACTGGTGAGTTCAGAAACAAGGAGAAACACACAAGTTAAAACAACACAGAAACTAAATGTTTCATTGAGACTCTCTTTTTCTTTCATCCTTGAGGCTTGTTACCCATTCTGGTAACTGGCTATATCTCAGGGTTTTTCTAAAAGTGTTGTATCCTGTCCACCCAGGACTACACACCTTACAACTCTTTCTTCTTCTTCTTTGTTCTGGAGTGTTAACTGTCTTCTCTTTTCTAATATTTTTTTTAATTACCTGCTCTTAAGTCTTTGGTAATATGGTCTTGAATTGCTTATACAATGGGGGTGAGGATAATTTCTCTGCCAGAGACTTTACTTGAATGACTAATGGTGAGCTGCATGTTCTGGAGCATTATCTTCTGCCCATAACTGGTGCACTTCAAATGCCTGCCAGGTATCGAGGACTCAAAACTCTTGGACACTCGAGGACACCATTTTCACAGAATTTCATCTGGGGAGTGCCTTATCACCAGGGCCATCTTATCTTCCTCAAAGGACAGGGTAGCTCCCATCTTGCATAGGATGTCATAACCCAAAAGAGGAACTGGACACTCAGGCATATAGAGGAACCAGTGTTCCATATTTTTTCCATTCAGGGAACATTTCAAGGCCTTCAATAAAAGGTTACATTATTGCCCCCTATCTTCATTGGGACCAAGGGTTCAGGGGGGGGGAGGCTTGACTTAACCCTGGTCCCCTTCAGTCTTCAGGCCACTCATCTACCGCGGCCAAGCCTATAGCTTCTGTCCTCTCTTAGAGCTGGCTTCAGCCTCTACCCTGGAATCTACGGGGCCTCATTCCTCTTCCCCTTCTTCTTCTTTGTGTCTATTCACAAAGATCTTCCGTGCAATTTCCATTATCTCCACTAAAAGCTTTCTTAAAATTTCTTAACATGCATTTAAGAGGCATCCGAGGAACGCTTCCTCCACCACCCATGTTCTATTTCTAAGACACTTTCCACTGACCTGTGGCCCCGGAGACTCATGGTCACCAACAGGAACTGCAGTGGCTTAACCACCACACAATTCTAGAGCCTCATTAGGATACGCCGGTTCCGTTAGGAAGGCATGCTATCCCGAGCTCCTGGGGGTGATCAGGGCCTCCTCTTCCACTTTCAACCAAGTGGGTCTACAATTCCCACAATACTTGCCTGCAGGCATTTTCTCTTCTTAGCTGGCATAATTTATTGACTTGTCCTGATCTCAGTCTGGTTCTTGGATCGGCGGTGTCCGTCGGATGCCCGAAGGGGTTCGTCTGCCCCCTTCCAGAGAAAGTTTCTGTCGGTGCCTGAAGGTTGGGCAAGATGGCCTCAATTGGGCACCAGACGGTCCATTCTGTCCTCAGCAAAATATTGTTCTAAGTCCTGCCGCAGGTTACCACAATTGTTGTACATGTCTTAAAAGCAGGTCTTTATATCTTCCTTCTGCCACGTCTCACTTTTATATTTTAATTCTCATTTTATCCTGCTTTAATATCATCCTCGAACATTAAGCATCACAACATATGCAGATTATATGGAATGAGAGGTCACACAGAACAACAAGCCACAGATGACTAGCACATGGGTTTTCTTATCTCTTCTTTGTTTGATAATTATGTTAGAATTTAATTTCTGTTTTATTATCTTCTTTAAAATCCATACCCAATCAAGAAAATATGCCCACATTGTTTCCCATTCAAGTGACTAAAGTTCCTTATGAGTGAAGATTTGTCTCTTACTAAAATTTATGTAGGCCAAATATTTTTCAAGATCATCTCAGCAAGCAGATAGAAATCTATAACAGGATCTCCCAGTTTGTGTTGTCTCAGGACTTTTTTTGATTTTCACTTAGCTACAGCACAAGCTTGCTCTGGCATCATCTTACTTCTGCTATATCTGTTTGTTCTGCAGCCCAAGAATGAAGCAGCTACAAGTCACGTGCCAGAGTTAAAATAGTATTTTCCCCTTTGTTTCACCACAACTGAGGGCAGCATCAAAATATATTTTTAAAAATCCCAGGCTTTGTCAGCAGTACATTGGAAGGAGGCTTTGTGGCTGCTGTGATGGAAAGGAGATAGGAAATGGCCTTGAAGGGGGGGAGGAAGAGCTGCTGCCAAGGTCTGATAGGTGAGGCTTGAACAAGCAGCAAACTTAAAAAATTCTCTCAGACAAGTCTCTCCCTGATTCACATTGTGATGATTTAACACAATATAAAGGCAGACAGCAAGGAGCATGAACCAGAGGCTTTTCTTTACTCAGCAGCATCCATCTTACAACAACTTCTTGCTCCCAGATCACATGACTAGAAATGTTAACTGTTTCCTAACATGCATAAGGAACTGGGCATAACAATTAAACTTGAGATATAACATAAAACATACACATCATTAAATCTTCCCTCTTAAATATAAAACATCTAATATGATACGAAGTCTTTCCATATTTTTGGTTTAATAGCTCAACCATAGAGAGAGAAAGTAACCACCATCTCATCAGCAGTAGGATTGCTATCAAGTTGGGAGTCACTCCCAGTGTTGTGACATGCTGATATGCTTGTGTTATCCTTGGTGTCCTGGGTAGATTGTATATCTGTGTTCAGGAATTCTGTACCATTATGCATTTGCGCTTCATTTTCCTTGTTATTTGCTTCTTCTGATGAAGTATCAGTGGCAGTGTCTGGACGAAGATGACACCTGTTTCGTCTCAGTTGCTATCTACACTCAGATTCAACTACATATGATTTTGGTGAATTGGCTTCTCTGACAATTCGAGCAGGTTCCCGTGTTCTCCCAGTGACTCTGTGTCTCACAGCTTGCCCAGCACACAGTGGACGAAGAAACTTGGTAGATTTATCAAAATACTGTTTTTGCTTTCTCATGTTTATGATCCTCTGAGCTGTTACCCGCTCATGTGGGATAGAATGAGGCTGCAATTTATCTGGTGCAATAGGCACTGTGGTGCTCAGTGTTGTCCCCATTAGCAGCTGTGCAGGTGAGCATAAACCCTCAATGGGTGTTGCACGATAATTTAATATGCCTAAGTACATATCCTGCCCTGATGATGGTGCTTTCTGTATAATGGATTTGGCTATGCCAACATACTTCTCTGCTAAGCCATTGGCCTGTGGGTGATAAGGGCTTGTGCTTGATTCCCCATTCATGCAGGAAGCACTGGAATTCAGCACATGAGAATTGTGGCCCATTGTCAGACACAAGTTCTTCACACACTCCATGTTTTGAAAGTATTGTCTTAAAAGCCCATATTACTGTTGACACTTTTAGACTTCCCAGCTGCACTAGTTCAAAGTATTTGCTGTAGTAGTCTACTACCATCAGGTAGTGGATGTCTCCAAAATGAAAAATATCTGTAATCAGTCTCTGCCACGCCCGTGAAGGAGCATTCCATGGTGTAAGAGGTTCTTTCACATTGTTTTTTTGAAATGTCTGGCAGGTGTCATACTTCTTTACAAGTGTCTCAATATCAGAGTCCAAATTAGGCCAGTAAACCACCTCCCGTGCTCTGCGCTTACACAGAGTAATGCCCAAATGTCCCTGGTGAATTTGTTCCATTAGTTCTGCCTGCTGTGACTTAGGAATAAGGATACGGTCACCCATTAAAATGATATCCTCATGAATGGATAGTTCATCTTTCACAGGCCAGTATTCCTGCAGCTCAGGACACAGCTTCTTGCGTTTTTCTGGCCAGCCATTGCACATGACATGAATTAGTTTCACTAGTACTTTATCCTGTTTGGTGTCTTGTCTTATCTTCTCCAGCCATACATCTGATATTGGCATGTTCACTAATACTGTATGTATCTACTCTTCCAACTCAGGTTCATCCCTTGATTCATGTCCTTCTGGAAACACCCTTGACAGGCTATCAGCCATTGGAATTTCCTTTCCAGGCTTATACTTCACTGTGAGATCATACTGCTGTAATTTCATAATCATTTGCTGCAAGCATGGAGTTGTAGAAGCTAGCAGTTTTTGTAGTATGCACTCCAACGGCTTGTGGTCAGTTTCCACAACTACTGGGTGACCATATATGGACTGGTGAAATTTCTCACATCCATTCACAATGGCCAGTATCTCTTTCTCAATTTGAGCATAATTGGCTTGTGACATAGTCAGTGCACGTGAAACATATGCCACAGGATGTCCTTGTTGAGTTAGTACAGCACCCAGCCCAAACTGGGATACATCCACTTGAAGCACGGTGTCAGCATTTACGTCAAAATATTTCAGCATTGGCCCTGGATGTTTAGTGATCAGTTTCTTCACTTTGTCAAAAGTCTTTTCCATGTTTGCAGAAGGATACTTCAGCATCCTTCTGAAGCAATGTGTGTAGTGGTGCTGTCTGTTGAGTGAGGCCCTGAGAGAATTTGGATAGATAGTTGAAAATGCCCAATGATGTCTCCAGCTCCTTTCTGGAGGTTGGGGCCTTCATGTTAAGAACTGCTGTAATCTTCTTTGGATCAGGCTTCAAGCCCTCTTTGGTTAGTAGGTGTCCAAAATATGTCACTTCTTCTACCCCAATTTGCATTTTGTTTGGATTGAGTTTAAGATTTCTCTCACGACATTGATTGAGCAAAGCAGTAAGGCTTCTGTCATGCTCTACTTGATCCTTTCCATAGACCAACAAATCATTAACAATTACTTCAACACCCTGTAAACCAGCAATCAGTTTGTGTGATGTCTTTTGAAATATCTCCTGTGCCGATGCTATGCCTTGTGAAGCGCCATCGACCCACAGGAGAGTTGAAAGTGGTGAGGTAACTGCTGGCTTCTCAAGACGCAATTGCCAGTAACCAGACTGGGCATCTAGTACACTGAACACTGTTGCTCCTACTAGCTTGTGTGCTATGTCCTCCATGGTGGGGAGTTTGTAGTGTTCTCTCATTATTACTTTGTTCAAATCCCGTGGGTCAATGCATATGCGAATTGCACTTGTGTTCTTCTTCTCCACCACAACTATAGAACTGACCCATTCCGATGGTTCAGTGACCTTCTTTACTACTCCCAGCTTCTCCATCCTAGTGAGTTCCTGTCTAACTTTATCCACAAGAGTTAGAGGTATTTTCTTTGGGGCATGAATGCCAGGCTGTGCACCCTCTTTTATACGTACGTGGCTTATACCTGGAAGGCACCCCAGGCCCTTGAATAGATCACAGTACTCAGGTTTAATGTCAGCCTCTATCAGACTGCTATGCCCACCATCCACAGTCATTATGATCTTCACAAGTCCAATCTCTTTATTTGTTTTGAGACCTAGTATGGCTGGGGCTTGCGATTCTATCACAAAAAATTGTAAAACCTCTTCAGATCCCTTGTAAGAGCATTTTGCATTACAGCGACCCATTACTTTCAACTTTTCACCACCATATCCCATTAGTTTCGGTAGGCCCAGAGTCTCTAAGGGGGATTCATTCCTAAGGTGTTCCAAGTATATGTGGTTTGGCACACAATTTACTTGTGCTCCAGTATCTATTTTGAATGTAACTGGAGTTTTGTTAGCCCCTATTTGTAATGTTACATTTGCTTCATCTGCAGACTGATGTGCTTTCTGTACCGCTGCAAGATATATCAGGGAGCAGTCCGAGTCTGACCCTGCATTGTCATCATTGTCCTCTATGGTGTACAACCCTGTTTGTGATCTTCCGGTTTGTGAAGACAGTTTACACATCCTGGCAAAGTGTCCTTTTTTCTTGCATTTCTTGCACATCTTCCCCCTTGCAGGACAAACACTATTTTTATGGTGCATGTTTCCACAACATCCACAAGCTGCTTCTCTGTTACTTGTCCCAATGCCATAGGTGCCTTTTGTTCCTTTGTGTGCCCTTTCTTGACCATATCTACTGCTTTGAGTTTCTATAGCATTGATCTGGTGCTGTTTTCCTTCCAGCATTTGCATGTACTTTCTTGACATTTCATATGCTCTGGCAATCCTTATGGCTTTCTCAAGATTTAAGTCTTCTTCCTGCAGCAGTTTTTCCTGCACTTCCTTAAATTTACTGCCCATCAGAATACGGTCCTTAACCATATCTCCAGCATCATGAAAAGTACAGTCTTTGGCAAGCAAGTGCAGCTGTGTCACCCATTCACCCACAGATTCACCTCCACACTGGTTCCTCTCATAAACAGTTTTCTCTGCACCATGGAGTTTTTCCTTGGGTTGCAGTATGCTTCAAACTTTGCAAACAGTACCTCTGTTTTCTTTTTGTCCTCTGCAGTGATCTCTCCACTTGCTTGCCAGGCTCTGCACACATCACATCCTTTCTGTCCCACACAAATCAGAAAGTGTGCTGCTTTCTGCTGATCAGTCCATTTGTCTGCATCAGGTCCTGCAAACACAATCTCTATCAGCTCCCTCCACTTTGACCAGTTTTCAGATATGTTCCCTGACTCCAAATCCAGGGAAGGAATGTCCTTTGTGTTGCTGTTTGCTGCCATGTCTCTTCTTACCCCACTCCTGGTACCACGTGATGATTTAACACAATATAAAGGCAGACAGCAAGGAGCTTGAACCAGAGGCTTGTCTTTACTCAGCAGCATCCATCTTACAACAACTTCCTGCCCCCAGATCACATGACTAGAAATGTTAACTGTTTCCTAACATGTATAAAGAACTGGGTATAACAATTGAAGTTCAGAGATAACATAAAACATAGACATTATTACACACATGACAATAAAGAGAGCGGGAGAAGCACATTCTAACTCATAAGATTCTGTTATTATGTTCCAATAAAAATAGTTTTAGACCTCTGTCGCATTAGTTCTGTCTGATCTGTCTAGTAATACTGAAACATGAAGCAAAAGAGGCAATAGGGTCAAATAAAGATCACTTATGGAGGCAATAAGTTTCATGCCAGTATAGTCTTCCACCTATTCAAATGTAAGCAATTAGCACAGCCATGGAAAGAGGCAATTAGTAATTATGACAGCAATAATTTAGATTAAGTCTATTGATTTTGGGTGGCATATATACTTAATTATGTTCAAATAATAGATGCAGATTTATAACTTATGTAATTTTATTCACTGGTATAATTTTTTAAAGAAAATAAAAAGCAATAGGATGCAATTTATGGCAAATTATTGGAGAAAGAACTATTTGTGTAGACACATGATTTTATCAGAAATATACATGCTTGACTTCTATTAAAAATGAAAAAAATCAATGTGCTGATTTGTTGACTTTTTGCTAATTTTGATGATTTTTACAAAAAAAATGATAGTCTATCCCTTGCTCTGCAAAATATGTACAATGAGAATGTACATTAACAAAATTAATGTTTTAAACTTCCACTGATTTCAGGGAGAAATAGAAGCATTTAGTTTTTCTTTTGAGCAGCTATAAATCTGAGAAATCTTGCTTTTTCATGAAAGTCTGCAGTAATTTGAGAAGTGAGAAGTAAATAGTAACTTTGAATTATATCACTGTCAAATATACCTATGAAAAAGTGAATTGCATTTGTACAACTGTTTTCTTTTTTGTAAGCTACTGAGGTTGTTATTCCACCAAAGTTTCCTACTTCTGTCTCATTCTCAACTTTACTTTTCCCTTGAATGAAGCTTTCCCAGAATAGTGATTTTTTTTAAGGATACTTTCAAAATGGGGAGATTTCAATCAATTGAAAAATTCTGAAAAAGAAACAAAAATGGAAACTGAAGGTTTTTGAAATAGTTCCAAGTGACTATGCAATTCTGACCTCTCAGGCTTTTCTTTTTGTGTGTGTGTGATTTGTATACTTGAAGATATATTCCTTGAAATTTTATTTTATTTTAGGCAGTCCTCACCTTACAAACAAAATTGGGACTGAATCTTGATCATTGAGTGAAACAGTAGTTAGGGCACAACGTAAGGAAAACAAACCCATCATAACTAGATTCAGCAGTCCATATTGATGGGCTGGCTGCTAAAGCAAGGTTGTGGCACACACTTGAAAGTAAATTAGGAAGACTGTAATTTTTTTGGAAGGGGGGTCTGTCTGTCTCTCTCGCAAGAACAAAGAATGCTTATCAACAGGAAATACGCATGTGTAAAGCTTGTAGCAATTATGGGTAGCTAGAAAGCTGATAAAAAGTAACAAGGATTAGACAACTTGCAGACCTCAGCCAAAAGTTAGCAATGGAGATGGCCTCCAGCAAATGAAATGTGTATTAGATAACTCCCGGGGCATTCGTTAGCCAAGGCTTAGGAATGGGACAGATATAGACCAATAGAACAAATTGCAGAATTATTACTAAAGTGTTTATTAGACGATATTTCTTATTATTTCACCTTGCTCCACTGTTGCAGGAAATGACACACTTAGATGTCTCGGGATGCAAGGAGAAGTTCATTGGCAGCCAGGTTCAGAAAACTAACCCAAGGCTAGTATTGCAAGTTCTGAACATCCTTCATTATCGAAGAGCGCATTCTTATACATTCTCAAAAGTGGCACAACACAGAAACACTTAACTAATTTCTTATTGGTTACTTTGAGGAAAAAGCCTTATAAGTAGATAGGGTCTTACTTCTCCTTTTGTCTTGGGTCATAGGTACTGACTACGTATCTCTATGCGAACTTTAGCTGAACATAAGGACATTTACTGGACTTCTGTGGTTGAAGGCTGATGACATTTCCCTGTCTTCTTACAAGCAAGTTTTTTATCTGTCCCTTTTGCCACATCTCATTCTTATATTTTAATTCACATTTTATCCTGCTTTATCCCCCTCTTCTAGACTCTATTAATAGCCACAATAGAGTCTAGCCTATTACAAAGTTTTATGATTAACAATATAAGCATGCAGAATACATATCAGCAAAAAAGAAAAGAAACAAGTAATACACATCGAATAATTCTTAGGGCTTATCTTCTGGAAGTACTTTCTCCACTCCTAAGAGTGCAAGTTGAACGTACGAGCCAGTATCTGAAATTTCGTCTTCCTCGTCGGGATGTGGGACAATCCTATGGTTAATAAGGCTTTCCATTAGCATTAATTCTCTTTCAACCTGTATTTCCTTTACGGACCGCATAACAAGTTGCTTGAGTAGGGGTATTATGCAAGGAAGAAAGGCTAAGCTTGCGATCCCATATAGCAGAAGAAACAGCATTTGTTTAATCCAACCTGATCCCAGTAACTAAGAAAACCATGCCTCTCTCCCTTGCAGTCTTTGACCAATTGAGGAAGCTCAGTCCCGCAGTTCTTTGACCACCCCTCGGACTGCTCCTGATCTGTTCATATAGAAACAGCAGTCTTCTCCCAGGAATACATGTAGCCCACCTTTTTCAGCAGTTAAGAGATCTATGGCACAGCAGTTTTGTAAAACCACCGCTGCCAAGGAATCTATTTGATCTTCGACCTCAACCAGGGTGCCAGCAATTTGGTTTAGGGTTAGAGTTAACTCTTCTGACAATTGCCTAAACTGTGTGATGGAGTGGGTCATTCCACCCACATTTGTTCCAACTGCTGTCCGTATTCCTAGTATCGCTAACAGTGGGATTAGGAGTGGCACTCTTTTCTGGACATATCCCATTAGAGGTACAGGAAGAGCCTGTTCCCCATTTCCCACACCCATTTTAGGGAGGAGGTGTATTAGAGTGCATGTGCCAGTCCAATTAGTGGGTAAACATAGATATACATTTTTTCCACATAGAAGGAAAATTCCACTTTTTCCTACACGTACGCTGATGTTCATGGAGAAGGAGGTTCCTTTCATTAGTCCAGACCTGTAAGGTTCCTGCTAGGAACATACCAGTCAGGGGCTGTAATGGAACTTCTTGGTTAGGGTCCATTTGCTTATTCCTGAGGACTTGACCTTCAAAGAGATATCGGGAACTGGTGTTTCCAGGGGGAAGGGAAACACAAAGTCCTGTAGTGGATTGATCGAAAGTCAAACAGGAAATTGGAGTGGCTGAATGGCTTTGGGCATCTTCCAGTAGTCAAATTCCCCTCCCAATGGTTAAAAACGAGGGGGGGGGAAGCGAGAAAATGACCTTCTGTTGGAAGAGGTTGTGAGCAGAGGGAGACATGCTGTGGGTTAATTTTACATCCACGAGTGTCTTCCTAGGGGCAAGGTACATTTCAGATGGGCATTGTTCCTCTGACAGTGACCCCACAGAAATGCCAGGTTTCTGATAGCTTTTGATGCACAAGGAGGGTGACCCTATGATTTATACACCAATGGTTATGGGGCCAATGATGGGGAGATGGCTCATCCCCAGCCTTTTTGAGTGCATTATACAAATCACCTTGCAGCATTTTGGTTCCCCATCTACCTCCCTTGTCAAAGACTATTGTAGCTTTGGTTTTTCCCCAAAAATCTGGCTCAACTGGAACAGCATGATAAGATGAAGGTCCAGCAGACAAACACAACAAGCATTTTTGACCCAGGGCAGGGTCTGACTGATTAATTAAGCTTTGACCTAATTCCAACACTCTTAACATATAGTTCCCTTTTCTCAATTGTTGCAGGGGCCCATTTCCCCTATGCTGTGCCAATTTTCTTGCAGAGTTTGTCAGGTAATTGGCTTTTGATGTCGGGATTGGCTTACGGTTCCATCCCCAAGCATAGATGATGCGCCATTGGTGGAAGCGGACCTGTTCCACTTCCTGTGACTGGCTTTTACCCTGTTCTCTGGGATTTCTAACATCCTTGGACCTTTCTTCAAGAGCAAGGGGTGTTGCTCAGGTATTTTTGCAACATTGGGAACTAATATTCAGGACGTTATCACTTAGCAAGCCCTCTTGCCAATAACAGCCAGAGCCACAAAAGGCTCATAATTGTCCCTCATGCAAAAATTATCCTAACACAATTCTTTTTAGCCTACAGAATCACCACGTCAGGGAGAAGGCACGGATTAAATATAGTCTGAGGGGTTGCAGTATCAGCTTTGGGCGCTCCACAAGACCAAATCTTATTTGCTAGAAATACACAACAAATCAAAATAAGGATAATCAGACTTACGAAAGCAAAAGATAGAGCAGCTATGGACATAAAAGCTTGCACTACCATGCCCTGACAGGTGCTCAAATTTTCTAATTCATCTTATAGCTAATAATTTTGAACGTTGTTTTCTTCAAATTTTCAGCCATACATAGAGAAGTCAGCTTCCAGTGTGACTTCAGTAGGGCCTCTTCTGCCCCGTATATAACTGCCCGTTGCCAGTAGGACAGTTATAGGGGGCGTTTCTTTAAGTGTATCACTAAAGGATGGGCTTCATCCCGGTTAGCTTCCCAGTACTCCTCAGCGACTGGCTTAACATGGGTCCAATGAATCCAAGACTTCGATTCTAAAACTTTTACTGTAAGCGGAGTACACATGACTACAGTATACGAACCCTTCCATCTACGTTTTAAGTTCTCCCCTTTCCAGTGTTTCACCCACATTCTGTCCCCCACCTGAATATTATGACTAGAAGTCGTCAGAAATGGTGGGATGAGAGAAACACAATACTGTTGGATTTCTTGTATGTCCTTATTTAATTCTCCCACCATTTGATTTACCCATGAGGACCCCAGCTGTCCTAGGTCCCCTATATGATTTTTCAAATTAGGGCTTATAACCGGTGGCCATCCAAACTTCATTTCAAAAGGAGATAATTTAAGTTCTTTACATGGAGTACATCTCATAGACCAGAGAGCTAAGGGAAGGTGTCTACCCATTTACGATGGGTTTCAAGACACACCTTAGTTATCTTTTCCTTAACAGTGTGGTTTGAATATTCTGTGCAGCCTCCACTTCGGGGGTGTAGAGAACAGTAGAGCCTCTATTGGGTCCTAAAGATTTTGCTAGCTTTTGAATTACTTGGTGCACAAACTCTGGCCCGTTATCTGATGATATGAATGAGGGAATTCCATATCGGGGCGCAATGTCTTTAAGCAGGATTCTGGCCACTTCGCGTACCTGCTTCATCTTTGTAGGAAAACATTCAGGCCATCCAGTATAGTTACACACCATGACCAGCATAGCTTTATAAAGTCCACATTTGGGCATATCTGTGAAGTCAACAACTCATGAATCTATGGGTTAATACTCTTTAGGTTGGCTTCTGGGGGGAAGTCTAGGTCCTTGTCTTGGATTAACTTGGGCACATGTGTTACATCTTTCACTTGCATGGGCACATAGAGAGTGGAGGTGATCGATGTAAAATATACGTTGAAGCACTTCGGCTAATGTAGTTTTGCCCATATGCATTGTTGAATGGGAATCTTTTACTACTTGCCAGGCTAAGTTAGCGGGTACAAAAATCCTTCCATCTGGAAGTACATACCACTCTCCTTGTTTATGTCCCCTCAAGTCTACAGTTGCTTGGAGTTCCTCTGCCTTGGAGTATCTAGGGCTCAGTCCTTTCAGCATCTCTAATGCTACGTAAGCGGTTATGTCAGGGTAACCCTGATCTTCTTGGGTTGCCAATCACCTTGCTTCTTTGTCGGCGGCCCTATTCCCTCTGGCTATTTCATCTTGTCCCTTCTGGTGGCCCTTGCAATGCATAACAGAGACTTTCTTTGGCATTTTTACAGCAGCTATGAGCCTTTCAATTAGGAAGGGGTATTTAATTTCTTTTCCTGAGGCTGTTAAAAGACCTCTTTCCTTATAAACAGCTGCATGGACATGCAAAGTAAGAAAGGAATATATAGAGTCAGTCCATATATTCACTCTTTCATTCTTTGTCCTCTCTAGCCCTCGGATCAAAGCCCATAATTCTGCTACTTGGGCACTAGTGCCTTTTGGAAGAGGTCCACTTTCTATGACTCTGTCAAGAGAGACTACCGCATAGCCTGCATAGCGCTCTTCCGTAGTAATGAAGCTCGACCAGTCAGTAAACAAGTTATACTCTGCATGTTTCAACGGTACGTCCATTAAGTCTGGTCTGCATTAAAACTGACTCTCAATGACTTGCATACAGGTGTGCATACAGTGGCTGGATTTAGGGCATTCATGTGTTTTAAGGTTACTTGTGGATTCTAAGTCAGGAGTATCTGATACTTGTAAATTCTGGGGTTTGTTAACCATAAATGTCCCTTTGTCTCTAGGATCCCTTGAATTGCGTGGCTGGTATAGATAGTGGTAGGCTGTCCGAAGGTTAATTTATTAGTTTCCTCCATCAGGAGAGCCGTAGCGGCCAGGATTTTGAGACAATGTGGCCAGCCTTTTGCAACGCAATCCAACTGTTTGGATAGATAAGCCACAGGTTGTTGCCAACTTCCCTTTTCTTGCGTCAGGACTCCCAGAGCCATATTGCCTTTTGAGTCCACAAAGAGATTAAAAGGTTTTTCTAGATTGGGGAGTCCCATTACCGGAGCCTAAGATAATTCTGATTTTAGGGCTTTGAACGCCCATTTCTGTTCTAAACCCCAAACAAAGGGTTCTTTTCACCACCACCCCCTTTGTGGATGCATAAAGAGGTTTATCTAGAAGCCCGAAATTTGGAATCCATATTCTGCAATATCTTGCCGCACCCCAAAATCCCCATAACTCTTTCCTAGTCATTGGTTCCGCAATTCGGCACACAGGTTCTTTTCGCTCGTGTCCTATTGCTCTCTGTCCTCGACTTATGGTGTACCCTAGGTATTTAACTTGGGGCTTTACCAGCTGAGCTTTTTGCCTTGAGGCACGATATCCCTTGTCCATTAACAGATGAAGCAGTTGATTGGTATTTTCTTAACAAGTCTCCCTCGTCTGTCCGGTTACTAAGATATCGTCTACATATTGGAGTAGCACAACTCCATCTTTGCAAGGCTGGAAATTTTCTAGGTCTGAGGCTAAGGCTTCACCAAAAAGGGTAGGTGAATTTTTAAATCCTTGGAAAAGCCTAGTCCAAACATACTTTCTTCCTCTCTGTGAATCATAAATCTTGATCTCTCGAGTCAATTCTTCTATTCTGTCCACTTCCTTGTCCCCTTATTCTGACTTCAAGTCTCTTGGGACACTCTAGTATCCAGTGCCTTCTTCCTTACACCAATTTCATTGACGTCTGCCCTGGGTTTTGGAGTTATTTGACAATGCAACTGTCAGCAATTCAGCTTTACATTGCATCCTGTCATCTTTCTTCCTTTTTTCTACTTTGTCTCTATTCACAATGACCCTTCATGCAATTTCCATTAATTGGCTCATGTTCATTCCTAAGGCCCCTTCTGTCCTCTGGCCAAGCTGGTAGCTTTAACTAGAGCCTTACAGCTGGCTGTAAGACTAACAGTAAATATTTACACAGATAGCAAATATGCCTTTGGAATCTTGCACACCCATGGAGCTTTATGAAAGGAAAGAGGATTACTAAATGGAAAGGGGTGAATTATTAAGTATGGCCCATAAATTTTAGAATTATTGGAAGCAGTCTGGCAGCCAAAAGAAGAAGCAGTCATACATGTCAAGGAGCATTCTAAGGAAGACACTCTTTATGCGAAAGGGAACCGGGCTGCAGATAGGGCTGCTAAGGAAGCTGCCCTATGACACTCAGAATGAACAGCTTCCCTAATTCTGATGTCTCCATCCATACCCACTTCCTCACCCTCTTATACACCTGGGGACAGGGCATGGGCTAAGTTTATTGGAGGCAAGGAGGGGAATGATGGGTGGTGGAGGTTAGAGAGCACATTTATTGTACCAGATACACCTCTAAAGATTATTTAAGAAATACATGTTGGCACACATTGGGGGTCAAAAGCACTGGTAGATTTTATGACATGCTGTGTAGTAGACAAGGGTCTCTATTCCGCTATTTTCAAGCTGTAGCAGCTTTTCTGATCTGTGCCAGAAATAATCCAAAAGTAGACAAGTGCCCACCCATATTTATTTATTTATTTATTTATTTATTTATTTTATCAGACTTATTAGTCGCCCCCTCTCCCCACAGGGACTCGGGGCGACGTACACAAGCAACGGTCTACGTCTAACTTAAAGGCAACTACCCAGGGACAATTTGAGAAATAGATTTCACTGTATTACCTAGAAAGTAAGGTTTTAAGTATGTTTGGGACTAGAATATACCTTCACAGCATGGCCTGTTATCTGCTTTTGTTTGCAGGACTAATAAAGAGCATGAAGTAGTAAACGTCCTACTGGAAGAAATTATTCCTAGGTTTGAGCTGCCAAATAGTATATCGTTTGATTGTGACCCATATTTCACAGCTAGGTTTGTGTGAACTGTTAAGCATCACTTGAAAGTTTTACTCAGCCTACCACCTGGCAAGTAGTCCTATGGGAAAATTGTAATGATATACAAAAACAACAGCTAGCTAAGCTATGTCAGGAGGCTCACCTGTTCTCATGGCAAACTTTGCCACTCACGTTGTTAGGGCTTCACATACGGCACTAAAAGTGGAAGGCCTGGCATCTTGGATACATTACTTCCAGAGTGAAGAAATAACCACAATCTGTCCTTCCTGATTCTTGAACTGTGCAGTCTGTGACGTCCTCAATAGCAGAACTGGG
This sequence comes from Natrix helvetica, assembly GCF_964273705.1. Taxonomy (NCBI): domain Eukaryota; kingdom Metazoa; phylum Chordata; class Lepidosauria; order Squamata; family Natricidae; genus Natrix; species Natrix helvetica. The sequence goes on along the minus strand of NC_138548.1, from coordinate 118,581,474 downwards.
ACTTAAGTTATTGTTCTGGAATCAAAAGCCTCCAGAACCATAGTTGAGTGAGAGGAGAACTGCGATCTCCCATAAGTGTTTTCTCAATTAGAAAATTTCCCCAAAAGGTATTTGTAGCTACCCACACTAGAATTAGGAGTTACCCAATTATTACCACTAGCTGATTGGTGCGTCTGTGTGTGTGAAGGCTAAGATATTAAGACAAATAGACTTAACAACTGTCAGGATGAGACCATATGATTTGCTATGTATCTGTGGTCTTCCCACCCACCTACAGTATAATATGCCCACTTTACCTGAAAGAAAGATTGGAAACCATAGGAATCTTGAACAATTCAGAAAGTACCTGAAGAATACCAACCCCTTACTTTGTTCCATGGGCTCTGGTCCTTCAATAATGCTTTGTATCATATACAAGCAGTGGAGGAAATCCTAGCTAATGAGACTGCTGCAGCAAAAGAACAAGAAGCCATTCAGACAATGACAGTTCAGAATAGAATGGCTCTAGATATGATATTGGCATCATAAGGAGATGTGTGTGCACTACTTGTGCAACAATGCTGTGTGCATTTCTGGACAAATTCCAGAATTCCACAGCTGAACTACGCACATCACAAAGATAGCTGCAACTCCCCGCCCCCCCCCCGCACCCCATGGACGAATGGAAAGACTAGTGGCATTGACTGACAGGATGGTTGCCTGATTTCACTGGTTAAGTACCTAATAATGACCCTGGCAGGCATAGTGATTGTTCTCATAATCACCTGTTGTGCATTACAATGCTTTCTGTTTTGCCTTTCCACCTATAAGCAAACTATGAGGTCCCCCAGTACACAGATATTGATGTTGGGTGAATCTTGGAAAATTAGATCATTTTCAGATTCAAAGGGGGGGGGGAATGATGGGCTGGCTGCTAAAATAAGGTCATGGCACACACATGAAAGTAAATCAGGAAGACTGTAATTGGGGGGGGGGTCTGTCTGTCTCATAAGAGCAAAGAATGCTTATCAACAGGAAATATGCATATGTAAAGCTTGTAGCAATTATAGGTAGCTAGAAAGCTGATAAAAAGTAACAAGGATTAGACAACTTGCAGACCTCAGCCAAAAGTTAGCAATGGAGATGGGCTGCAGCAAATGAAATGTGTATTAGGTAACTCCTGGGGCATTCACTAGCCAAGGCTTAGGAATGGGACAGACATAGACCAGTAGAACAAATTGTAGAATTATTGCTAAAATGTTTATTAGATGATATTATTTCACCTTGCCCCGCCTTCTCCTTTAGTGAAAATGTATAAAGCTTTCGTAATCCTTTGTTCTTGGTTCTTGGCCTTTTGACTAGAAACCCTGGGAGTACTCTAATAAAAAGCAATCAGAAAACCTGGACCTCGTGTCTGGCATCCATCATTGGCTTTGGCACCACGCTCAGACCCAAATTGGGGACAACAATATGCATTTGAAAGACAAAGGAACTCTTTTGAAGACAGCAAAGTCCACATTTTGAACAGAGATGACCGTTGGCTTGAAAGAGGGGGTCAAAGAGGCCATGTATGTCAAAATTGAACATCCCTCTCTCAACAGAGGGGAAGGAATATGACATCATCTATCTCCAATCTATAACACAGTCCTTTCAACAGTTCCAATAAGGCTCCACACCCATTTGTACCACTCAGGTGTCCCTGATGACACAGAGAAACCTCCAGGTGGCCCTTAATCAGAGCTGGTATTCAGCAGGTTCTGAGCAGTTTGGGAGAACCGGTAGCAGAAATTTTGAGTACATTGGAGAACTGGTAAATACCTCTGACTGGCCCTGCCCCCATCTATTATCTGCCTCCCGACTCCCAGCTGATGGGGAGGAAATGGGGATTTTGCAGTAACCTTCCCCTGGAGTGGGGAAGCTGGAACTTGGGAGGCAGAGAATAGATGGGGTCAGGGCCAGTCAGAGGTGGTATTTACCCGTTCTCTGAACTACTCAAAATTTCTGATACCAATTCTCCAGAACTGCTCAGAACCTGCTGAATACCACCTCTGTCACCCTCCCAGTCCAAGAAGAAGCCCCTAGAATGAAGAAAAGGACAGAAATATAAACATGCATGGTCATCTTGGTGATATTATTTGTTTGGTGGTGCAAGATACCTTTTCATTACTCTTATTATTAATGAATGTGGAAGAATTAGTAGATTTCTCCCAGTATTGGAAGCCCTGGGTGAGAGAAACATCAAGTAAATAATATGGAATTTCCAAATGTTGAAAACAAAATAGAAGAAATATGGATTGATTTCCTAGCTGCTTTTTGTATCTGCTGATGCAATTTAATCTCATATCATAATCCAGAATCCACTGCAACAGGCATTAAGTTTATTTTCACAACCATTGCAAAACAGAGATCAAATGTAAAAATAAGAAACAAGGCAATTCAATGAAAAGTATTAAGAAACTTTATTTATTTATGATACATCCAAGACCCAGAAGCAGGAAAGGGGGTGGGTGTTGCTTGCAATGCTAATACTCATTAGGAAACATACCAAAAGTTGAGTCAAAGCCAAAAGGCTCTCCAGCATTCTGTTTCATTCACAAATTACTCTAGGTTTTCTATGTCCATCTCAGATCTATCTTGTCTCTTCACCCTTGTTGAATGTAGATTTTAGAATTTTGTGTTTTCTGTTCAAGATGATATGCTTTGAACCAGATTTCACCCGCAACCTTCAAGGAACTGAAAATAACAGAAAGTAAGTTTCTCTTCATTGCCATGAGAGTTAAGTCGTACTTAGAAAAAGGCTGCCTCTGATTCAAGCAGAAAAGTGAATTCAAGTGCAGTAAATTGACGACAGAAAGAGTAGCACAAAAATCTCTCAGTGAGTGATACTTATCCTTTTAGGTATTTGACATGTCTTGACAGTATCTCTAGCTTGCATAGTCTGCCTATCTTTAGGAGGCCACCTGGGTGTGTAATTTTCATGCAAGCAATATGGAAATAGTTTGCCATTGACTGTTTCTAGGTTCTTTTTGCAGCTTAACAGTCCAGCTTACATCCTTTTCTTGATGGCTTCTATCAAATATTACCAACTTAGATTCTGCTTTATCTTTTTTCAAGATCACCCAGGAACAGCTGGGTGCTGCCGTCTGTGCAAGGCTCTTTGATGTTAACTGATAACTAATTATTTAATACTAAATAATTTTATAAAAGATGCATGTGATACAACACATGCTTAAGGACTAACATCTCTCTCTACTATTAGGCTGATTTTTATTCTTAAAGGATCTACATCCAAAATTGTTCTTCTTATTAGCAGTTTAATACTTTGCACACCAGATCGCTTTTGCTCAGTTGACATATTCACATATCTATAAGTATGGCTATATAATTGCATGTTCTCCTTTCCCCGACTCTTGAGAGCAAAGCCATGCAGATCCTTCATTTGATTTGATTCATTTGATCTGTTGGGCTAATCTTTAAATGTTGAATGTTTCCTAGATCCCCAACTCCTCTTCTGGCCTGATAGTCTGATACTTACTACACAATGTCAGCAAAGCCAGTGAAGAGAGGTTTTGACTGATATTCAATACCATGTTTAGCACACATGGATTTCACCAAAGGAGCCACCTTCCAAAAGTTGTGCCGAGGCATCGTAGGGAAGAGACTATAGGCAGAAAGGAAGGCAAAGAAGTTGTGATACTTTGCTATCTTTTTGCCTTATTCAAACTATGAAGCAGTTTCCCACTGATAGCTTAAAATCTTATTGCCTTAAATCAGTACTCACTGGTGCTCAATTTGAAAATTCAGGTGCCCAGTTACCCAGTCATTGAAAAAAGATTGATTCACATTGCAGGCTGACTGAACCTGGGAGAAGAGAGAAAGACAGGTTTTAGTCCAGACATACTGTGAATGAAGGAAGATCAAGCAAATGTCCACAATATATATTTATATTTGTCCATGATTTATATTTATATTCATGTTGGTTGGTTTGTATGTAGTGGTATATAACTACTATTTCTAGACAAACATATTGAATTTGGGAAATCTTAAATTATATTACCCTAATAGTAGAGTTTAAATACTCATTTGTTATCAAATCTGATAGTCACCAGAGTACAGTTTTGAAAATATGGAGAATTAAAATATAATTCTAGTAATATACTTATTTTTCATTTTGTGAAACATTTCTTTTTAATAGTTACTTTCAAATCTTCCCCTTACTTATTCCAGACTGAAACAAGTTGTCTGGTATGATTTGAACTCACAGGCCTCCTTTTCTAAAAAGAATGTCCTGGGACAGTTGACATCATGGTGAGAACGGCTGGAAAATAGCGAGGCTCTGCTGAGCCGCATGAAATCCAACCAGTAAATGCTGATGGGAGACCTTATAGCTATCCTGGAGGGACAGTGAAGGAAGGAAAGGCTCTTTGCTGACCATGAGAAACTTACAATTTACTCGTTAGGTGCAAAGCAAGTTCTCCCGAATGACAGCAGGGACAACTGCCATTTTTGGGCAGTCACGAAGGTGGGGCAACTGGGACAGTAAAATGTGTGCAGGAGTGATATTGAAGCAGAACAGTGTTGTGGCTGTGTGAGGAAATTTGTGGTTTTTCAAAAGTTCTTTCAGAAATGCCCCTTTCCAGAAAAGATTGATCAACAGTGGGGCTGAAAAAGAAGGGGGTAGTTTTGTCAAGCCTCCACCCCCTGAAACAGTGGCGGATAAGCACAGAGCTGAAAGAGATCCAAAATAAGATATATTAACTATTTGGTTATTTGGATACTCTAAATGCTAAAAGAAGAAAAGCAGAGGAGCCATCTAAGGATTTAATAAACTCTTATTTGGATTAAAATTTGGTTCCAGAACTTAAAAAGAATATGGTGTAAACAAAGGAAACTAAGGAAGAGAAGTAGAAGAGAAACAGTGCAACATCAGTTACTTTCAAATCTTCCCCTTACTTATTCCAGACTGAACCAAGTTGTCTGATATGATTTGAACTCACAGGCCTCCTTTTCTAAAAAGAATATCCTGATCTGGATGAAAACCAGATGCTGGAAATGGACAAGAGAGAAATGATTCCTGCCCTGGCAAGTTTCTCTTTCAGTTAGTGCTATTATCTTAAAATGGAATCTCATTTCCATTTTTATGAAGTCCAAACAAAAGCAAGGGCAATCATAATCTATAAGAAAAGGCATAGCATTTCTAAACACACTTCAAACTTTTCTATCATAAGAAAAGCACTGTAAAAGAAATAATAATAGGTAAAAATAACATCAAAAAAGGAATTCAGTTTTCACATGTGCAAACTTTAATTGATTATTATGGATCTGTGAATTATTGTCATATAATAAAATTATGCAGACAAGCTAAAGTTTAATCATATACAGCCATCAATTTTATCTCCCAGATCTCTCTTACCTGTGTAGAGAACCAATCCATGTTTTTATCATGATCGATGGGCATAGGAAGATGACTCGTCTGTGATATCCATGTAAATATAATACTCTCAAGAATACTGAGAGACAGAAATGAGGCAAAGTCAGGCAAATTAGGCAAAGTGAAACTATATCTACACAAACAAGCCTTTTAAGTAGAATAGTGGGACAAATTTATTCATTTGTTTGTTAGGCTTAGAATGCAAGTCATTTACTAGACCAAATGATGACTTTCTATGGAAATCAATACATTTCTAACACTCCTCCAGTGACAATGAGATTCAAACCAAAGATCAGGACCCCCAATCATTCTGAGTTGGTGGACAAATTTGGAAATTTGACCAGATGCCATGGAAACTGATCCCAAATGGAGACTACAGAGTGGCTTGGCTGTATCCCAGATAGCTATTATAATGGCAATGATAGAGTTGAAGCCCACACATATGGAAGGTAGGAAAAGGATAATATAGAGCATGGGTCATCAACCTGGTCCCTACCGCCCACTAGTGGGCATCTGGGGATTCCAAGTGGGCGGTGGGGATTTCAAAGGTTAAAACCTCCTTTTGTGTGAGTGGGCAGGCAAGCGCAAGCGCGTGCACAAGCAAACACATGGGAAGAGGAAGGGGAGGAAACTTCTCCGGTCGCGCCTGAGCTGGTGGAGCACAGGCAAGCGCCGTCCCATCGCCAGGGATACAGTGAGTGAGGTGAATCACGTGGTTGCTCAGATCACACGGGCGCAGCCTGAGAAGACATTTCTGAGAAGAGAAACTTCTCCCGTTGGGCTGCGCCCGTGTGATCTGAGCAACCATGCAATTCACCTCACTCACTGTTTCCCTGGTGATGGGACGGTGCTTGCCTGCGCTTCACCAGCTCAGGCGCAACCGGAGAAGTTTCCTCAGTGAAGCTCCTAAAAGGGACGCGGGCTCAGCCTGCCAGGCTGCCACCGCTCCACTGAAGACGTTTCTTAGAAGAGAAACTTCTCCGGTCGCGCCTGAGCTGGTGAAGTGCTAGAAGGGGGGGGAGGAGCAGAAAAGACAAAAAGGAGAAAGAAAGGGAGAAAGAGGAGGTGGGGGATAGTGGGATCCTTGCTGCTTTCTGAGCTTGGTGGTTTTCTTACAGACATTTCATTACCAAACTAAGTAACATCATCACTGCTAGAAGGGAGTGGGGTTGTGGGGAAAGGAGGAGGAGAAGTCGAAGGACAAAACTGGTGGGCGGTAAGGAAATTTTTCCATCAAGAAAGATCCATTAGTGGGCGATAGGTAGAAAAAGGTTGACTACCACTGATCTAGAGAATAGTCAGGGTCTGGGAAGGGATAGTGAAACACAAAGAAAATAGTACATATGATGAACAGTACTTCAAAAGAAAGAGGTATCCCAAAACACCCTTGAATCCCAATATGGGGTTGAAGGCAAGAAAGAATCGGATAAAATATGCCAGAGTCCATGCCATTTCCTGTAGAAGAGAAGAGAAGGAATGGAGATTAGAATAGCATCTTTCCTTGCCCCAAGTAGACACCCTACATGGCATCTTACTGAGATCCAGATGTATATCTTCTGGAAACTCTGCTCTGTTTACTGCCCATTTTGACATACCCAGTTCTACCCTGGGTTCTTTTTTAATGGATTGACAGATTTAACTGATTGAAAAGAGCCATAAAAAAAATTCACTAGACAAAACTGAGTATGCTTGTGTTTTTTTTAAAGTACAATATTTTGAGCTCATGTCATTCCAGAAAGTGATAGAGATGGAGAGAAGTTTCTTTGCATGTTGTTATTAAGGGTTTTTTTAGTTAATCAGGGAAGACAATATTTTTATATAGTGATTATCAATACAACAGATCAGGTGTGTTTTAAGCACCAGTATTGCTCTGCGTATGGACCTGTTTAGCTCATAAAAACATTATTTTCAATAACTGACATGTTTATGTGATATCAGGTGAGAATGTGGAGATTTTATTAGCTTTGATTATTGCACAAAATTTCAGCCATTTTTAATTTGTGTACTTGACAAGTGTGCATGGCAAATTCCCACTTTAAACAAGGCTGGAAAAGTCTTGTCTCCTATCTTCTATATTAGAAAAAAATAAGCCCAACCCCATTTCCAATCCCTCTAGATATTTTTTTTAAAAAAGATGAACCATAACTTTATAGTTTTATTCAAGCCACCATAAATCATTTTTAATCAAAGCCCTCATAATCACTATTTGAGAAAACTAGATTGTAATTCTTGTACATTCTTAGTTCAATCATTTTCCAGTTGCCTCTAATGTTTCCCCAACATGCCTTCTATATGTTTGTTTTCCCAGGCAAAAATTGAATGCCTTCTTCATAAAAGGCCTTTTGATAGCCAGCAATAGTTCATCTGGAAGCACTTTGGAATTGGGTGACATTGATTTTCCCATTAACAATATCCCATGCAAACTTTTATATACACCTAAAAATGGTTTAGTCTTTTCAAATCCTCTTAAGGAAATAAATTCTAAACCTAAAGACATACCATGGGGGGAGGGGTGTCTCAGTATTGCATTATTTAATATTTGGTATGGATCATTTGTGTACTCACCCTCCAGAGCTTGCGTTGGAATATGAAGTACAATGAGTAAACTTGAAAAGTGGGCACTATCATCAGTGGCAATGCTGCAGAAGGAAACAAGATGCATATAACCATTAACTGTCCTTTCTAAACATAAAAGAAGCATCAACCACACCCCTGAAATAATTTGTATCTACCATTTCATTTAACAATTATAATTGTACTTGAGAATCTCATCATCAAAAATAAATCAATTCCAAAACTTGTATGTGGCAGACACTGCCTGAATTGTGCCACTCAAACTATTTGTGCTGGCTCCATTAGAACCAATTGACTAGAATACACTTGAATGAGCTAAAGGAAGCTCTGTTATTCCTTGTGATAAGTGGACAATACTATCTTACTCTATTCGGATTTATTTAGAGGAAAGCCCTGGTAAATCCAGTGAGACCAGCTTTCAAGTGTTTATATATTCATTCATAAGAGACATCTTGTAAAACTGCCCATCTTGTAAAATACAACTCTGGGTGACTTACAACAATATAAAACCTAAAACTAGAGATAGGGCAACCTACTAGTATATATAAAGAGAGCAAACCCCACTACTTCTAGCACCGATGATGTTACCAAATTGGGTAATGAAATGTCTGCAAGAAAATTACTGGCCTCAAGCAGCACACAAATATTCTCTTCTATTGAAATCACCTGAATAAAAGGCATTTTTCCTTCAAAAGAGGGGAGGGGTTAATAGTCCAGAGGAAAAGAAGCATAGGGGCACAACAAGGAAAGTTGCAAAATACAGAATACAATATTGTAATAGAATATAATAATTGTAATAATTATAATAAATGTAATTAATGTAACAATATAGAAATAGTAATAGAATAAAATGTAAAGTAGAGGAAATAGGAAACATACTTACACTTGTAAGTTACAAATTTTACGTTTATAGCTTGGGTTTTTTTCTTAATAAAATATCTCCCTAACCTTTATAGGAAGGTTTTTTTTTAAACTTGTTCAGTCCAACAAGTTAGTGGTTCTTGAAACTCAGACTCAACACTTAATCTAATTGAAGAGAGTTTTTTTTAAAAAAAATACTTATGATAGAGATTCCCTCTGAACTGCTGTAAGCAGCTAGTTGTGATGCCACTAGCTTGACTGGCTTCAATAAAGGATGGACCAAGTCATGGAGTTCATGAGATTCAATGGTTATTAGCTTGGATGGCAGTGTGGTAGCTTTCAAAGGCCATCTGAAGGAAGACCAGTGGATTTCCTTGGTTGGTTATTGTGAGAATGGACTGCTGAACTTGATGGGCCAAGGGTTAGATCCAGCAGGCACCATTTATGATCTTATGAATAAAGCAGTTTCAAAAAGAAAAACAACTGCTGGTGAAGAGGTTGGACTATATTCTCCATTATGTTCCTGTCTCTCTTCCATGGCAATTTTCTTCCACAGTAATTTGATTTATGGATGCTCCTCAGTTGTGTCTATAGAGCATCAAATAATTGAGCAGTTGCATGAGAAAGTGCAATACCCTCTCCAGGTTGGCATTTCTCTCTTTGCACTGTTTAGGCATAGTCTGTTTCTGAAGGTATGGACTGAGAATCAGGATGTCTCCCTCCACCTTAAATATGTATATTAAACTCATGGGAATCTGTGTGTTCTCAGAAAGGAAAGATTTCCTCCTCATTCTCTGCAATGTTCTGTAGTTGCTACCACGGCTCTTCTTCTTCCCTCCTCCTCTTTATCTTATCATTATCATTTATCTTATTAAGAGTTGATATTAATCTAAACTGTGGGGGGGATTATGTAGAATGCATATATATAATCTGCCCATGAGCTCATGGTTGAAAAGATAAGAGTCCAAAGATGATGTGAAAGTTGTTTTTTTGACAGAAGAAAAAGTTCATTTGGAGTTTAACAGGAGGTAGGGGGAGAAAAGATACGGTACTCACTGAAGAAAAAATATTGATGCTGATAGTTATAAGGCATGTATTTCTTTTTCTGCAAACCCAACTGTAAAAGAAAGACATGAAAAAAGTAAATAACTTTCAATAGGTAATTATAACTTAAGGCTCCATTTCTATAACATCCTTTTCATCTGTTCTGTGAAATAAATTCTCAGGCAGGAAAAAAGCAAAAAAATAAAGTGAGATGTACATAGCTGTCACAATAATAAATTGTAATTGTGGTAGTTAAAATAGATTGCAGTTTTATTTTCAAATATTCCAGGTGCAGAAACACATGGCAGAGCGAGATAGCTTTTAAAATTAAGCCCTGCATAGAAATACAGAAAGAATAGTCTTAAACTTAGATTTCTTAGTCAGGAAAGGAAGCTGTCCCCTTAGGTAGCAGAAACACTAGATAAACTTTTACTAATCTTCCCATTAGTAGAAGGCCCCAAAGGAAAGTATTACTGATGGACCTGGATCTGATGGGTTCAAAGTGTTCCATTGTCCCAATATCAGCTCTTCAGCCACACCATCCTATAGCCACCAAAATAAATGTCTTGTCTGGTTTCAGAAGAGGTGAATTAAAAAGGGAATCCAGAATTTCAGCTAAATAGGCAGCTTCTTCGTTTTGGTATTTTTACTGACTGCCACATCCTCAGAACCTCACAACCATCAGAGATAGAATATTTTCTACCAGTATTTCTGCTTGTGAGGCATAAGTAATTCTATATTTTCTTTGTTTGAAGAAACAGCCAAGGCAGAATATGCTTATCAAATCTGAAACAATCCACTGAGATAATTCACACAATAGTCAATCCAATCCATAACATTAACCAGAGAAAGAGCAAAAGGGAACAAACAAAGAGATGCTTAAGCTCCATACCACCCTCCATCTTTTAATCTATCCTATTCCTATACAAACTGCCAGGATTTTAGGACAGGAAGACAATCTGTTACTTTGCTTCCCTAACACAACTTCTCAGGATTGCGCTCACATGGCCATAAAAACTTGCTGCTTTCCTCAGAATCCTTTTGTACATGATTGTTCAGTCAATCCCGTGAGCTAATTCCTTCAATAATCCAGTTCATAATATTCATCTATAGCTATAAACTACCATAAGAGAACCAGTTTTAAGGCATCAGGCTAGAAACTGCAAGATTGTGAGTTCTAGTCTCTCCTTGGACAATGCCACCCAGCCTTAGAAAGCAGAGGTCCATATGAGTGGTGGGATTCAAACTTTTTTTACTACCGGTTCTGTGGACATGGCTTTGTGGGCATGGCAGGGGAAAGGATATTGCAAAATCCCCATTCCCTCCCCACTCTCAAAATTTCCACTTCCGGTTCTCCAGAACCTGTCAGAACTTCCTGGATACCACCTTTGGTCCATATAGAGAAATACACTTTTGTTATGGCCACCTTGGGTGAACATTTTGTCCAACCCTACTAATCTACTATCTCAATGAAATCTGTCTTATCAAACGCTGCTAATAAATATAAATAATAAACCCAGTAGACTGTGTTCAACTCTAACAAATTGACAATGAAATGGCTTAACAGTTGCTGTTCTGAATGCTGATCTGAAAGGAGAATGGCCAGGGTTCAGTAAAATCTGTTCTCATCTAAGCAGTTGCTTCTTACCTCCAAAGAAAGTGTTTCCCCTAATGACAAAATAAAGGGATGAAATGAAACATCTGGGTCCTTCTCGAAACAGTTGGGTTTAGCATGATGCTGGGAATGGTGCAAAGACCACCAATTAGCTGAAAGCCCCTGTAGAGGAAGAGTGAAAGAAAGCATTCAGGCTCTTGTAAAAGATTGCTTGACTATTTAGTGCTCTGCTTTGAAGAGGTAATACAGGGGAGATTCCACTGAACCTTTGAATCAGATTTTCAAATAACTTTGAGATGTTGAATCAGCTGACTCTGAATTATCTTGGAGAGGTTCAAAACAGTTTGAAGATTAAATGCACTTTTTAGCTTTGAAGAATCTCAAGCATTCATTGCATATGTGGACAAAACTGGGGGTTAATTTTGAGTACTGTAATAAATTCCCTGATATTAACATGACTAGGTGGCAAATGCGTTTTATCACCTTTCAAAACCCTGCCTGTCAAAGCACTGGAAGAGGTGCTGCTCTGCTATTTAGGTATTTAGAGAGATTCACGTATGGGGAGAAACAGAAAACAAAATAGAGACCTACACCTATTCTGCTCTATCTCTCTTTTAATGAGTCTTACTTTTTCTTGCTTCCATACCATTTTATTCTTAATTTTTCTTCAACTCACCTGTAGTATAGTCCCTATTAGCTTTGGGTCCAGTATTTTCCATCCTTTGTCACTGGCATTTAATCAGGCTTATTGATCAGGGAATTTTATCACTGGCATTTAATCAGACAAAAGCAGGTGAAAATAACACCTGATATGCTCATCTAATTTCACTGATAATTTTGATACAAAGATTTTAATAGCAGTGTTAGGAAATAGATTATAGCAAAATGATAACATTTGTTACTAAGAATGTTCAAGCAGTATAAAAAAAACTAGGCATGCAACAGATGATATAGGATTTACTGTAGATATAATAGACTTAAAATAAAGGACAACTTGTAATCTCATTATTAGATGCTGAAAAACTTTTGATAAAATACACAAAGAATTCATGTTTATTATCTGTCTGTCTGTCTGTCTATCTATCTATCTATCTATCTATCTATCTATCTATCTTTCTTTCTTTCTTTCTTTCTTTCTTTCTTTCTTTCTACCTTTATGGCTGTGTGTGTATGTTCCAGCATAACTCAGGAATGCCTTTAGCAATTTCAACCAAACCTAATACACAGATGACTTTATGTCTGGAAACTCTGTTGGGGTAAGACACCCCAACATCCCCTCAGTGTGTGAGTGTGTGTGTGTGTGTGTGTATTCTAGCATCACTCTGGAATGCCTGGGCTGCTAAAATGAAAAAAAAAAGAATTACATCTATAGTGTCAAATCACAGTACTTTTGAAAGTGGTAGTTTGCATTTTGGATTCAAGTTCTCTTTAAGATACAGCCTATTGTGCCTTAAAATGGCATCTAATGTACAGCACAGTGCAGTTGCCATGGTAACAGCTTCACAGTACTCCATAAGGGGGCTTCTTTTGGTAAGGGGTATTGGTTGTAAATAAATACCCAGGGAACGCCGGTTTATCAGCTAGTATTAAATAGATTTGAAAATCCCTTGGAATTCATAAAATGGATTAAGAATATTATATCTGCTACTAAAGTAAAATTTAATGACATTTTCTCCCACTTTTCCATAATTTAGAGAAATTAGAAACAGATAAATAACACAACACATTTGATATATACTCATGAAACTTTTTCATTTATATTTGTAATATTCCATATTCTTTCCCTTCAATTCCGTGGAACATTCTAAGAATAATATACCTTACTTACCTTTAAATGGCACATTACAAATTCATGAAAATGGTGGTTCCATTTTGGATTACTGAAGACTGAAAGATGTCCCAAATCATGTTGTAGCCAGCCTGCTTGAGACTAAAAGAAAAGGGTGATTCGCCACAGAAGGACTACCTTTTGTGTCACTCCTACAACTTATATCCAATGGTAATAGCTATGCAAGAACTCCTGGGATAGATAAAATAAAGATTCATTCATTCTAGGATTTTTTTATTCAATCAAAGGGGCAGCCACCCAGAGAAGCATTCCAAACAGGATAGGCACAAGAAATCAATTCTACAATAGAACCACAGATGTAATTGAATGCAAGCTTCTCAAAGCGCATGACAATTGAATATGTGTTATTTTCTTTATAAAGAAACTATTTTAACTTGGTTGAAAGACAGTCTGCTGTAGGAAGCCAAACTAGCGGAAAATGCAATTTTAGCTAAAAATAAAGGCAAGAATATTACCTGAGCAAAGGTCATCAACACTGTGGCAATAAGAAAAGATGTCATAGATAGTCCAAAATACCACAAAACAAACCAGCCAGCAGCATCCAGTACTAAAATATGCAGAAGCATCAGGAAAAAGAACAATTGGTTTGGCTTGAAGAGTCCCATCTTTTTAACAGTGGACAGCAGTTCCCGAAAATCTTCTATTAATAATTGCTATGGGGAAAAATTCAGAAAATTTGCAGGAGTTTTGACTTTATGGATACAACATAGCTAGCCAGTGGCATCAACAGTTAACATCAAGAACTCTTGGTGTAATTGCCCTCCAAATATCCTTTTCCTTCCAAACTTTTAATACTCTTTCAAAAACATTAAATGCGGAAGAAAACAAATGAAAAATGGTTGCATAAATAAACTATTTTTCTACTTAGTGACTGCTAGACAAATTAGAGCTCATGTTTGGGATGCTAGAAATCAATGCCTATCTTATTTAATAATCTTGGCAAAAAGCACTAATGGGGAAACAGAAACAGGGGGGACGGAGGGAGATATATATATGATTTCATGGTATAGCTTGGTATAGTTTGGTAATGTATGGCTTTATTGAGTGTCCACAAGGCAGCACCAATTTATATATTCCTCCAATGCACATACTAATCTATAATTGGAGAATTACTAATTTAAGCAAACCACTGACTGTTGTGTTATTCAGTACTATTTTTATTTGTATAATTATTGTAAACTATTGGCACATTACATTCATTTATAGAATATATTTGTACTATATTTCAATTTCATTAATGTTTACTTAAATGTAGTATTTTATTACAATTATAAAATATGCAATTAATATTATGAATTAATATTAATTATTATTTCTGATTAACTGTTTATTGAACTCAATGGGGCTCTATTTACCTACTTTAATCACTTCATACAGCTGCCCACTCAATAACATTTAGCAGGTTACATCATTAGAAACCTATTGGCCAGAGGTCCCACCACAGGACATTCCCAAGCATGATCAATGCTATTTCAGGGCTCTGCCCACGCCTGAAATCTGACTTAAAAGGATCCAGATAAACCATTTTCTCTGGACTCCCTGAGGCTGCATTGCAATCACCTGCTTGTTAATCATATGAAAACAGGCTGGGATTAATTAGGCAGAGGCTGAGGAAGGCAGCCCAAAAGAACTGAGTTTACTTGCCCAATCTGATAGCCAACTACACTTTTAAAAATACCTTGGATCTTGTTTGACAGAATCAGATGAAAAATCATTTGATATGACATAAAATTAGGTTGCTCTACATGTGGAGGATGAAAAGGGTAAAACTGAGTACATTCACTCTACATTGGACACTAACTGGATATGTCTTGTTGAGATGACAGAAGCGTCATCGTGGGGGGAGGGGTTGTTTGGACTCAATTTGAATCTGTGGAGCCTAAAGAAGCAAACAGGGCTATCTCCATGTTATTCTCATCTGTGGATTAGAGTCTTGCTTACTTAGTGGAAGCAGACAGGGAGATGAGAGGAGGCCAAGCGTGAGTTATAGTGAAAACATCCTCCAGATATATTTGGGAAGAATCAAGTGTGGCTTCAGGGCAATGAGGTGGAAAGAGGAAGGGAATGAAATGGCAGATATTAAGATCACTTCATAATTTAAAGTCGGCTGAAGGAAATGGACTTTTACTGTTTTTATAAATACCAGGAGACAATGCAGAAAGATTGAGGAGCACCTTATAAAATCTCTTCTGTTGCCCTTAGTAGCAGATCAGTTTTAATGACAAAAGTGATCTTTGAGTCAACCCAATAATAACTAAAGGTTTGCAGTTTAACACCATAAGCCACTACCTCAATTTTCTGTCCCCCAACTTACATTTTTACTGGGTTCAAAGCTGGGCTGATCAGGTGCCAATTCCCCAATCAAAAGTGATGCCATGTGCTTCCTTACTAGGGTCTTGTCAAGGTGAAAGGCTGTAAAAGGATCCTAAAGCCAAAACATAAAGAAAAAAGGGGAAAAATATTATAATAAAGAACCAATTTAAAGTCAACCTGGAAGAAACACGAGTTGAGCTGAGTTGGGCTGAGTGGTTATCTTTATTCTCTCCAATTCAAAGCATGACAGACGTAATTCCCAGGAGGTGCTTGACCAAAGATATTGAAACACTTGCAAGAAATTAGCTCTGAAGTGTCATGATTATAATTATTAGAAAATGATTTTGGATTCAAGTAAAGTCTGGAGCAACAGATGACAAAGAAACTGCAGTGTTTTGCAGAAAATATCAAAGACAGAAAAATGTATAAATCACATAATTTAATTGTTTAATACTTTCTTTCTAGAAAGTAGTATTGATAGATAAGTTTTTCTCAGCAATATAAACCAGTTTTACTGCTTTACTCTGCAAAGAGAATTCCTGCTTTTCTGTTCTCATTTTAATTTATAGCTGGAACATGCACAATTTGCTTAGTACTGCCTTAACTTTTATTTAATTTTAAAGTTGAGAAAAATATATACTTCTTTTTAAAGACATTAATCATAAGTATAAACATAAAGAATGTAAAATTTTCAAAAATACAATATGTAGATCAGGTAAACAAATGGAAGAATCTGCTTAAGGCTTTGAAAAATAAAAGGGAAATACAAAAAACCAATCAAAATAATGATTTGGATAATAACTTTCCACTGGATCTAAAAAAGAGATCTGCTAAAGACTTGAAGTATCTTTGATACAACAAGAAAGATAACATCTGAATGAATTAAAAACAAAGAGTGTTCAAAGTAAAAGAAAGGAATATAAAGTTGTTCTGTTTGATCAAGATTAAAATAAAATATGCTTTTTATAAATCGCTTGCAAGTCTTTAGGGGCCTTTTGCTGACACCAGGACTGAAAGGTTGATCATCTATTGTTATACATATAGAAGGATGGTTTTGGAAAAGATAGACTTTTTTTGTAATTTTATAACAGGTAATAAGTTATCAAATTTCTTTTTACTTGGCATACTGAAGATTGGAAGTCACTTCTTTAAATATACTTCTTTTCTTTTTATTTCTTCTTCTTCTTTCCCTTTTGTTTTTCTATTTTTTCTTTCCATTTTTTAATGTATGTCAATGAAGACTCAATCATCCAGGCTAAAGGTGTCTAAAGGTGGAACTGGAACATGGAACGGAACAAACTTTGTTAATCTGAGATGTTTCATTGCTAAGCCAAACATCTTCATCAGTCAAAGTAAAAATTAGTTAGGCAGAAAATCATTGGAATGTACCAACCCTTGCCATACCCATTTCATTTGAATCCTGACTCTCTAAATCTCAGATTAACATGGCAGATTAACAAACTTTGTTCCAGTTCCATAATTCAACCTTTCGTCACCTTTGGCCTGGATAATTAAACCTTCATTGACATATATATTGCAACTCATTTCAGGGAGAAACACCTGAAATTGGTGCGGCAAGAGTTGATACATTCCAACGACTCTCTGACTTTGCCTAACTACTAGTAATTTTTTACTCTGACTGATGAAGTCACTTGGATGACCAACTGAATATCTCATATTAACAAAGTTTGGTCCAGTTGCCATGATTCAACATTTAGACACTTCCATTTTTAAAAAATTCTTTCTATTTTATTTTTCTGAGTTTAATTTGTATTTGATTTTACTAGTATGCTGAAAATATTTATCAAAAAATATTTTAAAAATTAAAAAGTTAGGAAAAGGAAAAAAATGGGGTAATGTGCTTTGAAAGTGGGTTATAGTGACTGAGTGCAGTCTTATTTTTTAAATGACGATAAAATTATTATTTTTTCTTCTGTTCAGTCATGTCCAATTCTCACGGACTGTTGGACATTTTTTGTTGGCAAGGTTTTTCAGAAGTGACATGCCACTGCTTCCTTCCTAGGGCTGAGATAAAGTGATTAGCCTAAGATCATCCAGTCAGCTTCATGCACAAGGCAGCACTTGAATTCACAATTTCCCAATATCTAGCCTGATGCCTTAATCACTACACCAAACTGGCTCCATGACAATTTTTGTGATTAGTCATGAAGTCATGTCCAACCCATTGCGACCCCATGGACACATAACTTATGTCTTATCTTTTTATTTTCTACATCCAGGTTGTTGTTGTTGTTGTTGTGTGTGTGAGAAAGGGGGGGGTGTTTTGTTTTCTGAGCTCCTACTTGCAGTCCATATTAACAGAAGCCAAATACTGGTTTTCCCAATTGACCAAAAGGTGTATAAGTATGTGTATCTTCAAATAATCATGTGATATAGATCCAGTTTCTCTCTTTGCAAAAGGGAAGACAGATAGAATAGTATTGCATTACTGAACTACTGGCTCCTTGTTAAAATTGTGTATGATTAATTTAAAAATTACAAATAGATTATTTGGCCAGCTGGTCTTCTAGTCTCTGCCGTGCATGCTGGGGACACATGTGTGCGTGCGCAAGGGTTGGGGTATATGCATGCAGGGGTGCTCGCATTTCATTTGGGGTCTCACATGATGCCCTCATGCCCTCTTTTGGCCTCCAGATTGGCACAGGAGGCCTTCCGAGGCCAAAACAGGGCACAGGGGGGATGCGCATGGTCCCTCAACCCCATTTCGGGCCTGGAATTCCTCCTGCACCAATCTGGAAGCCAAAACAGAGCATAAGGGCACTGCGTGAGGCCCCAAAATGTAATGGGAGGCAAAACAGGGCACAGAAAGGGCGGGGCACATACGCGGGGGGCATGGGAGCATGGGGGGTCACACACATATACACAGGAGTGGGGCACGTGCAGGTGGGTTGTGCATGCATTGAATACTTTTGGCACATGAGGACAAAAAGGTTGGGCATCACTGGCATAGCGTATATCAGGAATAATATCTCCTTGTGAATGTAAAAGAGAAAGAAAGAATCTCTGTGCTGATTTCACTGCACCATTTTGTGGGTAGGATTCCTGTTTTATTTCTCCCACTTCTATTTGAATTAACAATGGGATTTACAAGGTTTGGTTCAGTCCTTCAGAGTTGGGAAAATCATAGACTCATAACACAATGGATTTTAAAAGGGACCATTTGGCCATCCTCTCAAACCTCTCTTCTTATGTGTGATTCCTCCTTAATGGAAGGCTGCCTCGTCTCTGCCTGAAGACATCCAAAAAGGAAGCCCACATCTTTCCCTCAATCTGTGGTTCCATTCTCACACACTTGCTTCCTCCACATTAAGCCTGTTTACTCAGTCCCACTTAAGACTTTTCTTCTCTAGGCTCAATAGTTCAGTTTAACAATTCCTTCAACAACCATCTCACTCTCTCTTTGTGGCTCCTGTTCCAACTGTTTTGGACCTTTCTTAAAGTGTAGCTCCACAAACTGAGCAAAGAGCAGAATAAATGGATTGCTTTGTAATTAACTGAGAAAGCCAAATACTAGCAAAAAGAAAGTCAATATCGGCTTCATATAGTATAGAAAGACTTTTGAAAAGTGTTCCGAAAAATGGGAATCTTGTTGTCTTCATGAGAAACTTACATACAAGTCAGGAAGCCACAATACAGGCAGAACATGGCAAAACAGACTGACTCCAGGTTAGCAAAGGCTGTGTACTTGACCCTTATATTCAATTTATATGCTGAATATATATGAAGGGCAACTGGTTTTAACATTGGAGGAAGAAACATCAACAGCCTGCATTACTCTGATAGCCCTACCCTGAAGCTGAATATACAGAAAATCTGCAAGTTTTCATGATAAACGTCAAGGGGCAGAGTGGAAAATGGGATTAAAATTAAATATGTGAAGAAGACCAAACTAATTATAACCACGTACAAGGACATTGGCAGTGAAGAGACTGAAAATGACAAATAGAATCAACCCTGAACGGTAAAGGAACAAGCAATCAATAAATCTGACTAGCACTCAGTAGAGCTACCACAGAAGCCTTGGAAAAGATATTTAAATGCTGTGCCCATAGCTACAAATATTAGAATTGCGTAAACTGTGGTATTCCCTGTGACACTTTACGGGAGCGAAAGAAACTGGCCACCCGAGTCCTCGCCTGGTCAGCTGCCCCGCGCCTTACCGTGGCATCCTGCCCTGCGTACGAGCTGATAGTCCGAGAGCCCCCCGGGTGCCTCCTGTGGAACCGGGTGATGTCATAGACTTTCCTGTCAATCACCAGCCAGCGCTCCCGTGACGAGTCTTCCTGGCCAGTGCGCAGCCCGATCTCTTCCCAGGTAAACCACCGCGAAGGGCCGGACTGATTAGCCTCCCTCCTCCGTCTGATCCCGATTTCTCCTTGTTGGGAAGCCATCCCCCCGACACTGAGGCTTCGGGGAACTTGGCACTGTGTTTTTCAGCACCATCGGGAGGGCGGACTGGGCGAGTCTGAACAAGGGAGTTTCCTCCCTTTTCCGCCTTCGATTGGCCCAAAAACGCAGATTGAGAAACTCGCGAAAAAGCAACTCGGGCGAGCCTAAAATGTTCGGTTTTTCGAGTACGAAAGAGAAGCCGGCTGCGGATCGGTGTGAGTCATTGTATTTTGAAAAGTTGCCCTCCCCAGCTGATAGTGATAGGACGGAGATCAGCTGTGCCAGCAATTGTTTATTTTGGAGAAGAAACTGAGCTGGGTTTCAAAAAGTCACTATTGATTGATCTCTGCCTTCTCTCCATCCCTGGAATACCACAGGTTGAGGATTTCTACTGGCTATACAGAAAGGAGATTGGCATAATCTGAAACAGATTTCATTTCCTTTAACATTACAGTGGCAAAACACACATCTTTCCTGCAGAGGCTTATCACTAATACACTACATCCTTATCTTGCAATTGCTCAATACCTAAACTCAGATCAGGCAATAAGCCAACAATAGGTTGGTACTGGTAAAGAATTGAGAGGATTCACTGCTCTGGCTTGAGAATGAAAATCTGACACCAGGACTTCCACAGTGCCACTATCCCTGGGAATAGTCATTCTCTCTGCATTGGGAGACCTTAAACGTTTGAAGTATAATTAAATAAATGCCTCCCTGAATAAGAGACATTTACAGGCAATGGTTACTGAGTATCTTACTCCCATTTTCCTACCTGTCTTTCACTGGAAGGTAACAAATGGGATGTTTATGAAGGAAAAGAGAGAAGAAAAGAGGGAAGTCTGGAAACAAGTGAGGGTTGTCAGGAAAGGTTTTCTAATAGGTTAAAAATCAGCTCTTATAGAAACCCCTTAATGAAATAACCAAGTTTGTCCCAGACAGCCTATTTAAAGAATATCAAAATATGAGTTTTCTCAAAGTGTATTTTCTAATTATTATTATTTTATTTCTCATAATTACTTATTTCCTCATGGAAGTCGTATGGTTTCTCTGGATGTCTCCTGTGAGCCATATCCCTCCTGAAGTGAAAACATTTCCATTTTTCTGCTTAGAGACACCATCTTTCTATTAATTCCACATGGGTTTTCTTATCTCTTCTTTGTTTGATAATTATGTTAGGATTTAATTTCTGTTTGGTTATCTTCTTTAAAATCCCTACCCAATCAAGAAAATATGCCCACATTGTTTCCCATCCGAGTGACTAAAGTTCCCTATGAGGGAAGATTTGTCACTTAATAAATTTCTGTAGGCCAAATATTTTTCATGGTCATCTCAGCAAGCAGATAGAAATCTATAACAGGATGTCCCATTTGGTGTTGTCTCAGGACTTTTCCAGATTTGCACTTAGCTATAGCACAAACTTCCTTTGGCATCATCTTCGTTCTGCTACGTCTGCTTGTTCTGCAGCCCAAGAATGAAGCAGCTACAAGTCACATACCAGAGTTCAAGTAGTGTTTTCCACTTTGTTTCAAGGAGGAGGCTTTGTGGCTGCTGTGATGGAAAGGGGACAGGAAATGGCCCTGAAAGGCAGGAGGAAGAGCTGATGCCAAGGTCACATAGGCGAGGCTTGAACAGGCGGCAAACTTAAAAAATTCTCTCGGACAAGCCTCTCCCTGATTCACATGACAATAAAGAGAGGGAGAAGCACATTCTAACTTGTTAGAGTCTGTTATTATGTTCAAATAAAAATAGTTTATTGTAGCATTAGTTCTGATTGGAACATGAAGCAAAAGAGGCAATAGGGTCAAATAAGGATCACCTATGGGAGCAATAAGTTTTATGCCAGTATAGTCTTCCACCTATTCAAATCTAGGCAATTAGCACAGCCATGGAAAGAGGCAATTAGCAATTGTGACAGTAATAATCCAGATTAAATCTATTGATTTTGGGGCACATATATACTTAATTATGTTCAAATAATAGATGCAGATTTATAACTTATGTAAGTTTATTTACTGGTATAACTTTTTAAAGAAAATAAAAAGCAATAGAATGCAATTTATTGCAAATTATTGGAGAAAGAACTATATGTGTAGACACATGAGTTTATCTGAAATATACATGCTTGACCTATTAAAAATGGGGAAAAAGTCAATATGCTGATTTGTTAAATTTTTGCTAATTTTGATGATTTTTACAAAAAAATGATAGTCTATCCCTTGCTCTGCAAAATATGTACAATGAGAATGTACATTAACAAAATTAATGTTTTAAACTTCCACTGATTTCAGGGAGAAATAGAAGCATTTAGTTTTTCTTTTGAGCAGCTATAAATCTGAGAAATCTTGCTTTTTCATGAAAGTCTGCAGTAATTTGAGAAGTGAGAAGTAAATAGTAACTTTGAATTATATCACTGTCAAATATACCTATGAAAAAGTGAATTGCATTTGTGCAACTGTTTTCTTTTTTGTAAGCTACTGAGGTTGTTATTCCACCAAAGTTTCCTACTTCTGTCTCATTCTCAACTTTACTTTTCCCTTGAATGAAGCTTTCCCAGAATAGTGATTTTTTTTAAGGATACTTTCAAAATGGGGAGATTTCAATCAATTGAAAAATTCTGAAAAAGAAACAAAAATGGAAACTGAAGGTTTTTGAAATAGTTCCAAGTGACTATGCAATTCTGACCTCTCAGGCTTTTCTTTTTGTGTGTGTGTGATTTGTATACTTGAAGATATATTCCTTGAAATTTTATTTTATTTTAGGCAGTCCTCACCTTACAAACAAAATTGGGACTGAATCTTGATCATTGAGTGAAACAGTAGTTAGGGCACAACGTAAGGAAAACAAACCCATCATAACTAGATTCAGCAGTCCATATTGATGGGCTGGCTGCTAAAGCAAGGTTGTGGCACACACTTGAAAGTAAATTAGGAAGACTGTAATTTTTTTGGAAGGGGGGTTTGTCTGTCTCTCTCGCAAGAACAAAGAATGCTTATCAACAGGAAATACGCATGTGTAAAGCTTGTAGCAATTATGGGTAGCTAGAAAGCTGATAAAAAGTAACAAGGATTAGACAACTTGCAGACCTCAGCCAAAAGTTAGCAATGGAGATGGCCTCCAGCAAATGAAATGTGTATTAGATAACTCCCGGGGCATTCGTTAGCCAAGGCTTAGGAATGGGACAGATATAGACCAATAGAACAAATTGCAGAATTATTACTAAAGTGTTTATTAGACGATATTTCTTATTATTTCACCTTGCTCCACTGTTGCAGGAAATGGCACACTTAGATGTCTCGGGATGCAAGGAGAAGTTCATTGGCAGCCAGGTTCAGAAAACTAACCCAAGGCTAGTATTGCAAGTTCTGAACATCCTTCATTATCGAAGAGCGCATTCTTATACATTCTCAAAAGTGGCGCAACACAGAAACACTTAACTAATTTCTTATTGGTTACTTTGAGGAAAAAGCCTTATAAGTAGATAGGGTCTTACTTCTCCTTTTGTCTTGGGTCATAGGTACTGACTACGTATCTCTATGCGAACTTTAGCTGAACATAAGGACATTTACTGGACTTCTGTGGTTGAAGGCTGATGACATTTCCCTGTCTTCTTACAAGCAAGTTTTTTATCTGTCCCTTTTGCCACATCTCATTCTTATATTTTAATTCACATTTTATCCTGCTTTATCCCCCTCTTCTAGACTCTATTAATAGCCACAATTGAGTCTAGCCTATTACAAAGTTTTTTGATTAACAATATAAGCATGCAGAATACATATCAGCAAAAAAGCAAAGAAACAAGTAATACACATCGAATAATTCTTAGGGCTTATCTTCTGGAAGTACTTTCTCCACTCCTAAGAGTGCAAGTTGAACGTACGAGCCAGTATCTGAAATTTCGTCTTCCTCATCGGGATGTGGGACAATCCTATGGTTAATAAGGCTTTCCATTAGCATTAATTCTCTTTCAACCTGTATTTCCTTTACGGACCGCATAACAAGTTGCTTGAGTAGGGGTATTATGCAAGGAAGAAAGGCTAAGCTTGCGATCCCATATAGCAGAAGAAACAGCATTTGTTTAATCCAACCTGATCCCAGTAACTAAGAAAACCATGCATCTCTCCCTTGCAGTCTTTGACCAATTGAGGAAGCTCAGTCCCGCAGTTCTTTGACCACCCCTCGGACTGCTCCTGATCTGTTCATATAGAAACAGCAGTCTTCTCCCAGGAATACATGTAGCCCACCTTTTTCAGCAGTTAAGAGATCTATGGCACAGCAGTTTTGTAAAACCACCGCTGCCAAGGAATCTATTTGATCTTCGACCTCAACCAGGGTGCCAGCAATTTGGTTTAGGCTTTCTTGGAACTCTTCTGACAATTGCCTAAACTGTGTGATGGAGTGGGTCATTCCACCCACATTTGTTCCAACTGCTGTCCATATTCCTAGTATCGCTAACAGTGGGATTAGGAGTGGCACTCTTTTCTGGACATATCCCATTAGAGGTACAGGAAGAGCCTGTTCCCCATTTCCCACACCCATTTTAGGGAGGAGGTATATTAGAGTGCATGTGCCAGTCCAATTAGTGGGTAAACATAGATATACATTTTTTCCACATAGAAGGAAAATTCCACTTTTTCCTACACGTACGCTGATGTTCATGGAGAAGGAGGTTCCTTTCATTAGTCCAGACCTGTAAGGTTCCTGCTAGGAACATACCAGTCAGGGGCTGTAATGGAACTTCTTGGTTAGGGTCCATTTGCTTATTCCTGAGGACTTGACCTTCAAAGAGATATCGGGAACTGGTGTTTCCAGGGGGAAGGGAAACACAAAGTCCTGTAGTGGATTGATCGAAAGTCAAACAGGAAATTGGAGTGGCTGAATGGCTTTGGGCATCTTCCAATAGTCAAATTCCCCTCCCAATGGTTAAAAACGAGGGGGGGGGAAGCGAGAAAATGACCTTCTGTTGGAAGAGGTTGTGAGCAGAGGGAGACATGCTGTGGGTTAATTTTACATCCACGAGTGTCTTCCTAGGGGCAAGGTACATTTCAGATGGGCATTGTTCCTCTGACAGTGACCCCACAGAAATGCCAGGTTTCTGATAGCTTTTGATGCACAAGGAGGGTGACCCTATGATTTATACACCAATGGTTATGGGGCCAATGATGGGGAGATGGCTCATCCCCAGCCTTTTTGAGTGCATTATACAAATCACCTTGCAGCATTTTGGTTCCCCATCTACCTCCCTTGTCAAAGACTATTGTAGCTTTGGTTTTTCCCCAAAAATCTGGCTCAACTGGAACAGCATGATAAGATGAAGGTCCAGCAGACAAACACAACAAGCATTTTTGACCCAGGGCAGGGTCTGACTGATTAATTAAGCTTTGACCTAATTCCAACACTCTTAACATATAGTTCCCTTTTCTCAATTGTTGCAGGGGCCCATTTCCCCTATGCTGTGCCAATTTTCTTGCAGAGTTTGTCAGGTAATTGGCTTTTGATGTCGGGATTGGCTTACGGTTCCATCCCCAAGCATAGATGATGCGCCATTGGTGGAAGCGGACCTGTTCCACTTCCTGTGACTGGCTTTTACCCTGTTCTCTGGGATTTTTAACATCCTTGGACCTTTCTTCAAGAGCAAGGGGTGTTGCTCAGGTATTTTTGCAACATTGGGAACTAATATTCAGGACGTTATCACTTAGCAAGCCCTCTTGCCAATAACAGCCAGAGCCACAAAAGGCTCATAATTGTCCCTCATGCAAAAATTATCCTAACACAATTCTTTTTAGCCTACAGAATCACCACGTCAGGGAGAAGGCACGGATTAAATATAGTCTGAGGGGTTGCAGTATCAGCTTTGGGCGCTCCACAAGACCAAATCTTATTTGCTAGAAATACACAACAAATCAAAATAAGGATAATCAGACTTACGAAAGCAAAAGATAGAGCAGCTATGGACATAAAAGCTTGCACTACCATGCCCTGACAGGTGCTCAAATTTTCTAATTCATCTTATAGCTAATAATTTTGAACGTTGTTTTCTTCAAATTTTCAGCCATACATAGAGAAGTCAGCTTCCAGTGTGACTTCAGTAGGGCCTCTTCTGCCCCGTATATAACTGCCCGTTGCCAGTAGGACAGTTATAGGGGGCGTTTCTTTAAGTGTATCACTAAAGGATGGGCTTCATCCCGGTTAGCTTCCCAGTACTCCTCAGCGACTGGCTTAACATGGGTCCAATGAATCCAAGACTTCGATTCTAAAACTTTTACTGTAAGCGGAGTACACATGACTACAGTATACGAACCCTTCCATCTACGTTTTAAGTTCTCCCCTTTCCAGTGTTTCACCCACATTCTGTCCCCCACCTGAATATTATGACTAGAAGTCGTCAGAAATGGTGGGATGAGAGAAACACAATACTGTTGGATTTCTTGTATGTCCTTATTTAATTCTCCCACCATTTGATTTACCCATGAGGACCCCAGCTGTCCTAGGTCCCCTATATGATTTTTCAAATTAGGGCTTATAACCGGTGGCCATCCAAACTTCATTTCAAAAGGAGATAATTTAAGTTCTTTACATGGAGTACATCTCATAGACCAGAGAGCTAAGGGAAGGTGTCTACCCATTTACGATGGGTTTCAAGACACACCTTAGTTATCTTTTCCTTAACAGTGTGGTTTGAATATTCTGTGCAGCCTCCACTTCGGGGGTGTAGAGAACAGTGGAGCCTCTATTGGGTCCTAAAGATTTTGCTAGCTTTTGAATTACTTGGTGCACAAACTCTGGCCCGTTATCTGATGATATGAATGAGGGAATTCCATATCGGGGCGCAATGTCTTTAAGCAGGATTCTGGCCACTTCGCGTACCTGCTTCATCTTTGTAGGAAAACATTCAGGCCATCCAGTATAGTTACACACCATGACCAGCATAGCTTTATAAAGTCCACATTTGGGCATATCTGTGAAGTCAACAACTCATGAATCCATGGGTTAATACTCTTTAGGTTGGCTTCTGGGGGGAAGTCTAGGTCCTTGTCTTGGATTAACTTGGGCACTTGTGTTACATCTTTCGCTTGCATGGGCACATAGAGAGTGGAGGTGATCGATGTAAAATATACGTTGAAGCACTTCGGCTAATGTAGTTTTGCCCATATGCATTGTTGAATGGGAATCTTTTACTACTTGCCAGGCTAAGTTAGCGGGTACAAAAATCCTTCCATCTGGAAGTACATACCACTCTCCTTGTTTATGTCCCCTCAAGTCTACAGTTGCTTGGAGTTCCTCTGCCTTGGAGTATCTAGGGCTCAGTCCTTTCAGCATCTCTAATGCTACGTAAGCGGTTATGTCAGGGTAACCCTGATCTTCTTGGGTTGCCAATCACCTTGCTTCTTTGTCGGCGGCCCTATTCCCTCTGGCTATTTCATCTTGTCCCTTCTGGTGGCCCTTGCAATGCATAACAGAGACTTTCTTTGGCATTTTTACAGCAGCTATGAGCCTTTCAATTAGGAAGGGGTATTTAATTTCTTTTCCTGAGGCTGTTAAAAGACCTCTTTCCTTATAAACAGCTGCATGGACATGCAAAGTAAGAAAGGAATATATAGAGTCAGTCCATATATTCACTCTTTCATTCTTTGTCCTCTCTAGCCCTCGGATCAAAGCCCATAATTCTGCTACTTGGGCACTAGTGCCTTTTGGAAGAGGTCCACTTTCTATGACTCTGTCAAGAGAGACTACCGCATAGCCTGCATAGCGCTCTTCCGTAGTAATGAAGCTCGACCAGTCAGTAAACAAGTTATACTCTGCATGTTTCAACGGTACGTCCATTAAGTCTGGTCTGCATTAAAACTGACTCTCAATGACTTGCATACAGGTGTGCATACAGTGGCTGGATTTAGGGCATTCATGTGTTTTAAGGTTACTTGTGGATTCTAAGTCAGGAGTATCTGATACTTGTAAATTCTGGGGTTTGTTAACCATAAATGTCCCTTTGTCTCTAGGATCCCTTGAATTGCGTGGCTGGTATAGATAGTGGTAGGCTGTCCGAAGGTTAATTTATTAGTTTCCTCCATCAGGAGAGCCATAGCGGCCAGGATTTTGAGACAATGTGGCCAGCCTTTTGCAACGCAATCCAACTGTTTGGATAGATAAGCCACAGGTTGTTGCCAACTTCCCTTTTCTTGCGTCAGGACTCCCAGAGCCATATTGCCTTTTGAGTCCACAAAGAGATTAAAAGGTTTTTCTAGATTGGGGAGTCCCATTACCGGAGCCTAAGATAATTCTGATTTTAGGGCTTTGAACGCCCATTTCTGTTCTAAACCCCAAACAAAGGGTTCTTTTCACCACCACCCCCTTTGTGGATGCATAAAGAGGTTTATCTAGAAGCCCGAAATTTGGAATCCATATTCTGCAATATCTTGCCGCACCCCAAAATCCCCATAACTCTTTCCTAGTCATTGGTTCCGCAATTCGGCACACAGCTTCTTTTCGCTCGTGTCCTATTGCTCTCTGTCCTCGACTTATGGTGTACCCTAGGTATTTAACTTGGGGCTTTACCAGCTGAGCTTTTTGCCTTGAGGCACGATATCCCTTGTCCATTAACAGATGAAGCAGTTGATTGGTATTTTCTTAACAAGTCTCCCTCGTCTGTCCGGTTACTAAGATATCGTCTACATATTGGAGTAGCACAACTCCATCTTTGCAAGGCTGGAAATTTTCTAGGTCTGAGGCTAAGGCTTCACCAAAAAGGGTAGGTGAATTTTTAAATCCTTGGAAAAGCCTAGTCCAAACATACTTTCTTCCTCTCTGTGAATCATAAATCTTGATCTCTCGAGTCAATTCTTCTATTCTGTCCACTTCCTTGTCCCCTTATTCTGACTTCAAGTCTCTTGGGACACTCTAGTATCCAGTGCCTTCTTCCTTACACCAATTTCATTGACGTCTGCCCTGGGTTTTGGAGTTATTTGACAATGCAACTGTCAGCAATTCAGCTTTACATTGCATCCTGTCATCTTTCTTCCTTTTTTCTACTTTGTCTCTATTCACAATGACCCTTCATGCAATTTCCATTAATTGGCTCATGTTCATTCCTAAGGCCCCTTCTGTCCTCTGGCCAAGCTGGTAGCTTTAACTAGAGCCTTACAGCTGGCTGTAAGACTAACAGTAAATATTTACACAGATAGCAAATATGCCTTTGGAATCTTGCACACCCATGGAGCTTTATGAAAGGAAAGAGGATTACTAAATGGAAAGGGGTGAATTATTAAGTATGGCCCATAAATTTTAGAATTATTGGAAGCAGTCTGGCAGCCAAAAGAAGAAGCAGTCATACATGTCAAGGAGCATTCTAAGGAAGACACTCTTTATGCGAAAGGGAACCGGGCTGCAGATAGGGCTGCTAAGGAAGCTGCCCTATGACACTCAGAATGAACAGCTTCCCTAATTCCGATGTCTCCATCCATACCCACTTCCTCACCCTCTTATACACCTGGGGACAGGGCATGGGCTAAGTTTATTGGAGGCAAGGAGGGGAATGATGGGTGGTGGAGGTTAGAGAGCACATTTATTGTACCAGATACACCTCTAAAGATTATTTAAGAAATACATGTTGGCACACATTGGGGGTCAAAAGCACTGGTAGATTTTATGACATGCTGTGTAGTAGACAAGGGTCTCTATTCCGCTATTTTCAAGCTGTAGCAGCTTTTCTGATCTGTGCCAGAAATAATCCAAAAGTAGACAAGTGCCCACCCATATTTATTTATTTATTTATTTATTTTATCAGACTTATTAGTCGCCCCCTCTCCCCACAGGGACTCGGGGCGACGTACACAAGCAACGGTCTACGTCTAACTTAAAGGCAACTACCCAGGGACAATTTGAGAAATAGATTTCACTGTATTACCTAGAAAGTAAGGTTTTAAGTATGTTTGGGACTAGAATATACCTTCACAGCATGGCCTGTTATCTGCTTTTGTTTGCAGGACTAATAAAGAGCATGAAGTAGTAAACGTCCTACTGGAAGAAATTATTCCTAGGTTTGAGCTGCCAAATAGTATATCGTTTGATTGTGACCCATATTTCACAGCTAGGTTTGTGTGAACTGTTAAGCATCACTTGAAAGTTTTACTCAGCCTACCACCTGGCAAGTAGTCCTATGGGAAAATTGTAATGATATACAAAAACAACAGCTAGCTAAGCTATGTCAGGAGGCTCACCTGTCCTCATGGCAAACTTTGCCACTCACGTTGTTAGGGCTTCACATACGGCACTAAAAGTGGAAGGCCTGGCATCTTGGATACATTACTTCCAGAGTGAAGAAATAACCACAATCTGTCCTTCCTGATTCTTGAACTGTGCAGTCTGTGACGTCCTCAATAGCAGAACTGGGACTTAAGTTATTGTTCTGGAATCAAAAGCCTCCAGAACCATAGTTGAGTGAGAGGAGAACTGCGATCTCCCATAAGTGTTTTCTCAATTAGAAAATTTCCCCAAAAGGTATTTGTAGCTACCCACACTAGAATTAGGAGTTACCCAATTATTACCACTAGCTGATTGGTGCGTCTGTGTGTGTGAAGGCTAAGATATTAAGACAAATAGACTTAACAACTGTCAGGATGAGACCATATGATTTGCTATGTATCTGTGCTCTTCCCACCCACCTACAGTATAATATGCCCACTTTACCTGAAAGAAAGATTGGAAACCATAGGAATCTTGAACAATTCAGAAAGTACCTGAAGAATACCAACCCCTTACTTTGTTCCATGGGCTCTGGTCCTTCAATAATGCTTTGTATCATATACAAGCAGTGGAGGAAATCCTAGCTAATGAGACTGCTGCAGCAAAAGAACAAGAAGCCATTCAGACAATGACAGTTCAGAATAGAATGGCTCTAGATATGATATTGGCATCATAAGGAGATGTGTGTGCACTACTTGTGCAACAATGCTGTGTGCATTTCTGGACAAATTCCAGAATTCCACAGCTGAACTACGCACATCACAAAGATAGCTGCAACTCCCCCCCCCCCCGCACCCCATGGACGAATGGAAAGACTAGTGGCATTGACTGACAGGATGGTTGCCTGATTTCACTGGTTAAGTACCTAATAATGACCCTGGCAGGCATAGTGATTGTTCTCATAATCACCTGTTGTGCATTACAATGCTTTCTGTTTTGCCTTTCCACCTATAAGCAAACTATGAGGTCCCCCAGTACACAGATATTGATGTTGGGTGAATCTTGGAAAATTAGATCATTTTCAGATTCAAAGGGGGGGGGGGGGGAATGATGGGCTGGCTGCTAAAATAAGGTCATGGCACACACATGAAAGTAAATCAGGAAGACTGTAATTGGGGGGGGGGGTCTGTCTGTCTCATAAGAGCAAAGAATGCTTATCAACAGGAAATATGCATATGTAAAGCTTGTAGCAATTATAGGTAGCTAGAAAGCTGATAAAAAGTAACAAGGATTAGACAACTTGCAGACCTCAGCCAAAAGTTAGCAATGGAGATGGGCTGCAGCAAATGAAATGTGTATTAGGTAACTCCTGGGGCATTCACTAGCCAAGGCTTAGGAATGGGACAGACATAGACCAGTAGAACAAATTGTAGAATTATTGCTAAAATGTTTATTAGATGATATTATTTCACCTTGCCCCGCCTTCTCCTTTAGTGAAAATGTATAAAGCTTTCGTAATCCTTTGTTCTTGGTTCTTGGCCTTTTGACTAGAAACCCTGGGAGTACTCTAATAAAAAGCAATCAGAAAACCTGGACCTCGTGTCTGGCATCCATCATTGGCTTTGGCACCACGCTCAGACCCAAATTGGGGACAACAATATGCATTTGAAAGACAAAGGAACTCTTTTGAAGACAGCAAAGTCCACATTTTGAACAGAGATGACCGTTGGCTTGAAAGAGGGGGTCAAAGAGGCCATGTATGTCAAAATTGAACATCCCTCTCTCAACAGAGGGGAAGGAATATGACATCATCTATCTCCAATCTATAACACAGTCCTTTCAACAGTTCCAATAAGGCTCCACACCCATTTGTACCACTCAGGTGTCCCTGATGACACAGAGAAACCTCCAGGTGGCCCTTAATCAGAGCTGGTATTCAGCAGGTTCTGAGCAGTTTGGGAGAACCGGTAGCAGAAATTTTGAGTACATTGGAGAACTGGTAAATACCTCTGACTGGCCCTGCCCCCATCTATTATCTGCCTCCCGACTCCCAGCTGATGGGGAGGAAATGGGGATTTTGCAGTAACCTTCCCCTGGAGTGGGGAAGCTGGAACTTGGGAGGCAGAGAATAGATGGGGTCAGGGCCAGTCAGAGGTGGTATTTACCCGTTCTCTGAACTACTCAAAATTTCTGATACCAATTCTCCAGAACTGCTCAGAACCTGCTGAATACCACCTCTGTCACCCTCCCAGTCCAAGAAGAAGCCCCTAGAATGAAGAAAAGGACAGAAATATAAACATGCATGGTCATCTTGGTGATA
This sequence comes from Natrix helvetica, assembly GCF_964273705.1. Taxonomy (NCBI): domain Eukaryota; kingdom Metazoa; phylum Chordata; class Lepidosauria; order Squamata; family Natricidae; genus Natrix; species Natrix helvetica. The sequence continues at coordinate 118,548,899 of NC_138548.1, read as the reverse complement.
TTATTTGTTTGGTGGTGCAAGATACCTTTTCATTACTCTTATTATTAATGAATGTGGAAGAATTAGTAGATTTCTCCCAGTATTGGAAGCCCTGGGTGAGAGAAACATCAAGTAAATAATATGGAATTTCCAAATGTTGAAAACAAAATAGAAGAAATATGGATTGATTTCCTAGCTGCTTTTTGTATCTGCTGATGCAATTTAATCTCATATCATAATCCAGAATCCACTGCAACAGGCATTAAGTTTATTTTCACAACCATTGCAAAACAGAGATCAAATGTAAAAATAAGAAACAAGGCAATTCAATGAAAAGTATTAAGAAACTTTATTTATTTATGATACATCCAAGACCCAGAAGCAGGAAAGGGGGTGGGTGTTGCTTGCAATGCTAATACTCATTAGGAAACATACCAAAAGTTGAGTCAAAGCCAAAAGGCTCTCCAGCATTCTGTTTCATTCACAAATTACTCTAGGTTTTCTATGTCCATCTCAGATCTATCTTGTCTCTTCACCCTTGTTGAATGTAGATTTTAGAATTTTGTGTTTTCTGTTCAAGATGATATGCTTTGAACCAGATTTCACCCGCAACCTTCAAGGAACTGAAAATAACAGAAAGTAAGTTTCTCTTCATTGCCATGAGAGTTAAGTCGTACTTAGAAAAAGGCTGCCTCTGATTCAAGCAGAAAAGTGAATTCAAGTGCAGTAAATTGACGACAGAAAGAGTAGCACAAAAATCTCTCAGTGAGTGATACTTATCCTTTTAGGTATTTGACATGTCTTGACAGTATCTCTAGCTTGCATAGTCTGCCTATCTTTAGGAGGCCACCTGGGTGTGTAATTTTCATGCAAGCAATATGGAAATAGTTTGCCATTGACTGTTTCTAGGTTCTTTTTGCAGCTTAACAGTCCAGCTTACATCCTTTTCTTGATGGCTTCTATCAAATATTACCAACTTAGATTCTGCTTTATCTTTTTTCAAGATCACCCAGGAACAGCTGGGTGCTGCCGTCTGTGCAAGGCTCTTTGATGTTAACTGATAACTAATTATTTAATACTAAATAATTTTATAAAAGATGCATGTGATACAACACATGCTTAAGGACTAACATCTCTCTCTACTATTAGGCTGATTTTTATTCTTAAAGGATCTACATCCAAAATTGTTCTTCTTATTAGCAGTTTAATACTTTGCACACCAGATCGCTTTTGCTCAGTTGACATATTCACATATCTATAAGTATGGCTATATAATTGCATGTTCTCCTTTCCCCGACTCTTGAGAGCAAAGCCATGCAGATCCTTCATTTGATTTGATTCATTTGATCTGTTGGGCTAATCTTTAAATGTTGAATGTTTCCTAGATCCCCAACTCCTCTTCTGGCCTGATAGTCTGATACTTACTACACAATGTCAGCAAAGCCAGTGAAGAGAGGTTTTGACTGATATTCAATACCATGTTTAGCACACATGGATTTCACCAAAGGAGCCACCTTCCAAAAGTTGTGCCGAGGCATCGTAGGGAAGAGACTATAGGCAGAAAGGAAGGCAAAGAAGTTGTGATACTTTGCTATCTTTTTGCCTTATTCAAACTATGAAGCAGTTTCCCACTGATAGCTTAAAATCTTATTGCCTTAAATCAGTACTCACTGGTGCTCAATTTGAAAATTCAGGTGCCCAGTTACCCAGTCATTGAAAAAAGATTGATTCACATTGCAGGCTGACTGAACCTGGGAGAAGAGAGAAAGACAGGTTTTAGTCCAGACATACTGTGAATGAAGGAAGATCAAGCAAATGTCCACAATATATATTTATATTTGTCCATGATTTATATTTATATTCATGTTGGTTGGTTTGTATGTAGTGGTATATAACTACTATTTCTAGACAAACATATTGAATTTGGGAAATCTTAAATTATATTACCCTAATAGTAGAGTTTAAATACTCATTTGTTATCAAATCTGATAGTCACCAGAGTACAGTTTTGAAAATATGGAGAATTAAAATATAATTCTAGTAATATACTTATTTTTCATTTTGTGAAACATTTCTTTTTAATAGTTACTTTCAAATCTTCCCCTTACTTATTCCAGACTGAAACAAGTTGTCTGGTATGATTTGAACTCACAGGCCTCCTTTTCTAAAAAGAATGTCCTGGGACAGTTGACATCATGGTGAGAACGGCTGGAAAATAGCGAGGCTCTGCTGAGCCGCATGAAATCCAACCAGTAAATGCTGATGGGAGACCTTATAGCTATCCTGGAGGGACAGTGAAGGAAGGAAAGGCTCTTTGCTGACCATGAGAAACTTACAATTTACTCGTTAGGTGCAAAGCAAGTTCTCCCGAATGACAGCAGGGACAACTGCCATTTTTGGGCAGTCACGAAGGTGGGGCAACTGGGACAGTAAAATGTGTGCAGGAGTGATATTGAAGCAGAACAGTGTTGTGGCTGTGTGAGGAAATTTGTGGTTTTTCAAAAGTTCTTTCAGAAATGCCCCTTTCCAGAAAAGATTGATCAACAGTGGGGCTGAAAAAGAAGGGGGTAGTTTTGTCAAGCCTCCACCCCCTGAAACAGTGGCGGATAAGCACAGAGCTGAAAGAGATCCAAAATAAGATATATTAACTATTTGGTTATTTGGATACTCTAAATGCTAAAAGAAGAAAAGCAGAGGAGCCATCTAAGGATTTAATAAACTCTTATTTGGATTAAAATTTGGTTCCAGAACTTAAAAAGAATATGGTGTAAACAAAGGAAACTAAGGAAGAGAAGTAGAAGAGAAACAGTGCAACATCAGTTACTTTCAAATCTTCCCCTTACTTATTCCAGACTGAACCAAGTTGTCTGATATGATTTGAACTCACAGGCCTCCTTTTCTAAAAAGAATATCCTGATCTGGATGAAAACCAGATGCTGGAAATGGACAAGAGAGAAATGATTCCTGCCCTGGCAAGTTTCTCTTTCAGTTAGTGCTATTATCTTAAAATGGAATCTCATTTCCATTTTTATGAAGTCCAAACAAAAGCAAGGGCAATCATAATCTATAAGAAAAGGCATAGCATTTCTAAACACACTTCAAACTTTTCTATCATAAGAAAAGCACTGTAAAAGAAATAATAATAGGTAAAAATAACATCAAAAAAGGAATTCAGTTTTCACATGTGCAAACTTTAATTGATTATTATGGATCTGTGAATTATTGTCATATAATAAAATTATGCAGACAAGCTAAAGTTTAATCATATACAGCCATCAATTTTATCTCCCAGATCTCTCTTACCTGTGTAGAGAACCAATCCATGTTTTTATCATGATCGATGGGCATAGGAAGATGACTCGTCTGTGATATCCATGTAAATATAATACTCTCAAGAATACTGAGAGACAGAAATGAGGCAAAGTCAGGCAAATTAGGCAAAGTGAAACTATATCTACACAAACAAGCCTTTTAAGTAGAATAGTGGGACAAATTTATTCGTTTGTTTGTTAGGCTTAGAATGCAAGTCATTTACTAGACCAAATGATGACTTTCTATGGAAATCAATACATTTCTAACACTCCTCCAGTGACAATGAGATTCAAACCAAAGATCAGGACCCCCAATCATTCTGAGTTGGTGGACAAATTTGGAAATTTGACCAGATGCCATGGAAACTGATCCCAAATGGAGACTACAGAGTGGCTTGGCTGTATCCCAGATAGCTATTATAATGGCAATGATAGAGTTGAAGCCCACACATATGGAAGGTAGGAAAAGGATAATATAGAGCATGGGTCATCAACCTGGTCCCTACCGCCCACTAGTGGGCATCTGGGGATTCCAAGTGGGCGGTGGGGATTTCAAAGGTTAAAACCTCCTTTTGTGTGAGTGGGCAGGCGAGCGCAAGCGCGTGCACAAGCAAACACATGGGAAGAGGAAGGGGAGGAAACTTCTCCGGTCGCGCCTGAGCTGGTGGAGCACAGGCAAGCGCCGTCCCATCGCCAGGGATACAGTGAGTGAGGTGAATCACGTGGTTGCTCAGATCACACGGGCGCAGCCTGAGAAGACATTTCTGAGAAGAGAAACTTCTCCCGTTGGGCTGCGCCCGTGTGATCTGAGCAACCATGCAATTCACCTCACTCACTGTTTCCCTGGTGATGGGACGGTGCTTGCCTGCGCTTCACCAGCTCAGGCGCAACCGGAGAAGTTTCCTCAGTGAAGCTCCTAAAAGGGACGCGGGCTCAGCCTGCCAGGCTGCCACCGCTCCACTGAAGACGTTTCTTAGAAGAGAAACTTCTCCGGTCGCGCCTGAGCTGGTGAAGTGCTAGAAGGGGGGGGAGGAGCAGAAAAGACAAAAAGGAGAAAGAAAGGGAGAAAGAGGAGGTGGGGGATAGTGGGATCCTTGCTGCTTTCTGAGCTTGGTGGTTTTCTTACAGACATTTCATTACCAAACTAAGTAACATCATCACTGCTAGAAGGGAGTGGGGTTGTGGGGAAAGGAGGAGGAGAAGTCGAAGGACAAAACTGGTGGGCGGTAAGGAAATTTTTCCATCAAGAAAGATCCATTAGTGGGCGATAGGTAGAAAAAGGTTGACTACCACTGATCTAGAGAATAGTCAGGGTCTGGGAAGGGATAGTGAAACACAAAGAAAATAGTACATATGATGAACAGTACTTCAAAAGAAAGAGGTATCCCAAAACACCCTTGAATCCCAATATGGGGTTGAAGGCAAGAAAGAATCGGATAAAATATGCCAGAGTCCATGCCATTTCCTGTAGAAGAGAAGAGAAGGAATGGAGATTAGAATAGCATCTTTCCTTGCCCCAAGTAGACACCCTACATGGCATCTTACTGAGATCCAGATGTATATCTTCTGGAAACTCTGCTCTGTTTACTGCCCATTTTGACATACCCAGTTCTACCCTGGGTTCTTTTTTAATGGATTGACAGATTTAACTGATTGAAAAGAGCCATAAAAAAAATTCACTAGACAAAACTGAGTATGCTTGTGTTTTTTTTAAAGTACAATATTTTGAGCTCATGTCATTCCAGAAAGTGATAGAGATGGAGAGAAGTTTCTTTGCATGTTGTTATTAAGGGTTTTTTTAGTTAATCAGGGAAGACAATATTTTTATATAGTGATTATCAATACAACAGATCAGGTGTGTTTTAAGCACCAGTATTGCTCTGCGTATGGACCTGTTTAGCTCATAAAAACATTATTTTCAATAACTGACATGTTTATGTGATATCAGGTGAGAATGTGGAGATTTTATTAGCTTTGATTATTGCACAAAATTTCAGCCATTTTTAATTTGTGTACTTGACAAGAGTGCATGGCAAATTCCCACTTTAAACAAGGCTGGAAAAGTCTTGTCTCCTATCTTCTATATTAGAAAAAAATAAGCCCAACCCCATTTCCAATCCCTCTAGATATTTTTTTTAAAAAAGATGAACCATAACTTTATAGTTTTATTCAAGCCACCATAAATCATTTTTAATCAAAGCCCTCATAATCACTATTTGAGAAAACTAGATTGTAATTCTTGTACATTCTTAGTTCAATCATTTTCCAGTTGCCTCTAATGTTTCCCCAACATGCCTTCTATATGTTTGTTTTCCCAGGCAAAAATTGAATGCCTTCTTCATAAAAGGCCTTTTGATAGCCAGCAATAGTTCATCTGGAAGCACTTTGGAATTGGGTGACATTGATTTTCCCATTAACAATATCCCATGCAAACTTTTATATACACCTAAAAATGGTTTAGTCTTTTCAAATCCTCTTAAGGAAATAAATTCTAAACCTAAAGACATACCATGGGGGGAGGGGTGTCTCAGTATTGCATTATTTAATATTTGGTATGGATCATTTGTGTACTCACCCTCCAGAGCTTGCGTTGGAATATGAAGTACAATGAGTAAACTTGAAAAGTGGGCACTATCATCAGTGGCAATGCTGCAGAAGGAAACAAGATGCATATAACCATTAACTGTCCTTTCTAAACATAAAAGAAGCATCAACCACACCCCTGAAATAATTTGTATCTACCATTTCATTTAACAATTATAATTGTACTTGAGAATCTCATCATCAAAAATAAATCAATTCCAAAACTTGTATGTGGCAGACACTGCCTGAATTGTGCCACTCAAACTATTTGTGCTGGCTCCATTAGAACCAATTGACTAGAATACACTTGAATGAGCTAAAGGAAGCTCTGTTATTCCTTGTGATAAGTGGACAATACTATCTTACTCTATTCGGATTTATTTAGAGGAAAGCCCTGGTAAATCCAGTGAGACCAGCTCTCAAGTGTTTATATATTCATTCATAAGAGACATCTTGTAAAACTGCCCATCTTGTAAAATACAACTCTGGGTGACTTACAACAATATAAAACCTAAAACTAGAGATAGGGCAACCTACTAGTATATATAAAGAGAGCAAACCCCACTACCTTCTAGCACCGATGATGTTACCAAATTGGGTAATGAAATGTCTGCAAGAAAATTACTGGCCTCAAGCAGCACACAAATATTCTCTTCTATTGAAATCACCTGAATAAAAGGCATTTTTCCTTCAAAAGAGGGGAGGGGTTAATAGTCCAGAGGAAAAGAAGCATAGGGGCACAACAAGGAAAGTTGCAAAATACAGAATACAATATTGTAATAGAATATAATAATTGTAATAATTATAATAAATGTAATTAATGTAACAATATAAAAATAGTAATAGAATAAAATGTAAAGTAGAGGAAATAGGAAACATACTTACACTTGTAAGTTACAAATTTTACGTTTATAGCTTGGGTTTTTTTCTTAATAAAATATCTCCCTAACCTTTATAGGAAGGTTTTTTTTTAAACTTGTTCAGTCCAACAAGTTAGTGGTTCTTGAAACTCAGACTCAACACTTAATCTAATTGAAGAGAGTTTTTTTTAAAAAAAATACTTATGATAGAGATTCCCTCTGAACTGCTGTAAGCAGTTTGTTGTGCTGCCACTAGCTTGACTGGCTTCAATAAAGGATGGACCAAGTCATGGAGTTCATGAGATTCAATCTTTATTAGCTTGGATGGCAGTGTGGTAGCCTCTGAAGGCCATCTGAAGGAAGACCAGTGGATATCCTTGGTTGGTTATTGTGAGAATGGACTGCTGAACTTGATGGGCCAAGGGTTAGATCCAGCAGGCACCATTTATGATCTTATGAATAAAGCAGTTTCAAAAAGAAAAACAACTACTGGTGAAGAGGTTGGACTATATTCTCCATTATGTTCCTGTCTCTCTTCCATGGCAATTTTCTTCCACTGTAATTTGATTTATGGATGCTCCTCAGTTGTGTCTATAGAGCATCAAATAATTGAGCAGTTGCATGAGAAAGTGCAATACCCTCTCCAGCTTGTCGTGTCTCTGTTTGCACTGTTTAGGCATAGTCTGTTTCTGAAGGTATGGACTGAGAATCAGGATGCCTCCCTCCACCTTAAATATGTATATTAAACTCATGGGAATCTGTGTTTTCTCAGAAAGGAAAGATTTCCTCCTCATTCTCTGCAATGTTCTATAGTTGCTACTACTGCTCTTCTTCTTCCCTCCTCCTCTTTATCTTATCATTATCATTTATCTTATTAAGAGTTGATATTAATCTAAACTGTGGGGGGGGATTATGTAGAATGCATATATATAATCTGCCCCTGAGCTCATGGTTGAAAAGATAAGAGTCCAAAGATGATGTGAAAGTTGTTTTTTTGACAGAAGAAAAAGTTCATTTGGAGTTTAACAGGAGGTAGGGGGAGAAAAGATACGGTACTCACTGAAGAAAAAATATTGATGCTGATAGTTATAAGGCATGTATTTCTTTTTCTGCAAACCCAACTGTAAAAGAAAGACATGAAAAAAGTAAATAACTTTCAATAGGTAATTATAACTTAAGGCTCCATTTCTATAACATCCTTTTCATCTGTTCTGTGAAATAAATTCTCAGGCAGGAAAAAAGCAAAAAAATAAAGTGAGATGTACATAGCTGTCACAATAATAAATTGTAATTGTGGTAGTTAAAATAGATTGCAGTTTTATTTTCAAATATTCCAGGTGCAGAAACACATGGCAGAGCGAGATAGCTTTTAAAATTAAGCCCTGCATAGAAATACAGAAAGAATAGTCTTAAACTTAGATTTCTTAGTCAGGAAAGGAAGCTGTCCCCTTAGGTAGCAGAAACACTAGATAAACTTTTACTAATCTTCCCATTAGTAGAAGGCCCCAAAGGAAAGTATTACTGATGGACCTGGATCTGATGGGTTCAAAGTGTTCCATTGTCCCAATATCAGCTCTTCAGCCACACCATCCTATAGCCACCAAAATAAATGTCTTGTCTGGTTTCAGAAGAGGTGAATTAAAAAGGGAATCCAGAATTTCAGCTAAATAGGCAGCTTCTTCGTTTTGGTATTTTTACTGACTGCCACATCCTCAGAACCTCACAACCATCAAAGATAGAATATTTTCTACCAGTATTTCTGCTTGTGAGGCATAAGTAATTCTATATTTTCTTTGTTTGAAGAAACAGCCAAGGCAGAATATGCTTATCAAATCTGAAACAATCCACTGAGATAATTCACACAATAGTCAATCCAATCCATAACATTAACCAGAGAAAGAGCAAAAGGGAACAAACAAAGAGATGCTTAAGCTCCATACCACCCTCCATCTTTTAATCTATCCTATTCCTATACAAACTGCCAGGATTTTAGGACAGGAAGACAATCTGTTACTTTGCTTCCCTAACACAACTTCTCAGGATTGCGCTCACATGGCCATAAAAACTTGCTGCTTTCCTCAGAATCCTTTTGTACATGATTGTTCAGTCAATCCCGTGAGCTAATTCCCTCAATAATCCAGTTCATAATATTCATCTATAGCTATAAACTACCATAAGAGAACCAGTTTTAAGGCATCAGGCTAGAAACTGCAAGATTGTGAGTTCTAGTCTCTCCTTGGACAATGCCACCCAGCCTTAGAAAGCAGAGGTCCATATGAGTGGTGGGATTCAAACTTTTTTTACTACCGGTTCTGTGGACATGGCTTTGTGGGCATGGCAGGGGAAAGGATATTGCAAAATCCCCATTCCCTCCCCACTCTCAAAATTTCCACTTCCGGTTCTCCAGAACCTGTCAGAACTTCCTGGATACCACCTTTGGTCCATATAGAGAAATACACTTTTGTTATGGCCACCTTGGGTGAACATTTTGTCCAACCCTACTAATCTACTATCTCAATGAAATCTGTCTTATCAAACGCTGCTAATAAATATAAATAATAAACCCAGTAGACTGTGTTCAACTCTAACAAATTGACAATGAAATGGCTTAACAGTTGCTGTTCTGAATGCTGATCTGAAAGGAGAATGGCCAGGGTTCAGTAAAATCTGTTCTCATCTAAGCAGTTGCTTCTTACCTCCAAAGAAAGTGTTTCCCCTAATGACAAAATAAAGGGATGAAATGAAACATCTGGGTCCTTCTCGAAACAGTTGGGTTTAGCATGATGCTGGGAATGGTGCAAAGACCACCAATTAGCTGAAAGCCCCTGTAGAGGAAGAGTGAAAGAAAGCATTCAGGCTCTTGTAAAAGATTGCTTGACTATTTAGTGCTCTGCTTTGAAGAGGTAATACAGGGGAGATTCCACTGAACCTTTGAATCAGATTTTCAAATAACTTTGAGATGTTGAATCAGCTGACTCTGAATTATCTTGGAGAGGTTCAAAACAGTTTGAAGATTAAATGCACTTTTTAGCTTTGAAGAATCTCAAGCATTCATTGCATATGTGGACAAAACTGGGGGTTAATTTTGAGTACTGTAATAAATTCCCTGATATTAACATGACTAGGTGGCAAATGCGTTTTATCACCTTTCAAAACCCTGCCTGTCAAAGCACTGGAAGAGGTGCTGCTCTGCTATTTAGGTATTTAGAGAGATTCACGTATGGGGAGAAACAGAAAACAAAATAGAGACCTACACCTATTCTGTTCTATCTCTCTTTTAATGAGTCTTACTTTTTCTTGCTTCCATACCATTTTATTCTTAATTTTTCTTCAACTCACCTGTAGTATAGTCCCTATTAGCTTTGGGTCCAGTATTTTCCATCCTTTGTCACTGGCATTTAATCAGGCTTATTGATCAGGGAATTTTATCACTGGCATTTAATCAGACAAAAGCAGGTGAAAATAACACCTGATATGCTCATCTAATTTCACTGATAATTTTGATACAAAGATTTTAATAGCAGTGTTAGGAAATAGATTATAGCAAAATGATAACATTTGTTACTAAGAATGTTCAAGCAGTATAAAAAAACTAGGCATGCAACAGATGATATAGGATTTACTGTAGATATAATAGACTTAAAATAAAGGACAACTTGTAATCTCATTATTAGATGCTGAAAAACTTTTGATAAAATACACAAAGAATTCATGTTTATTATCTGTCTGTCTGTCTGTCTGTCTGTCTATCTATCTATCTTTCTATCTATCTATCTATCTATCTATCTATCTATCTATCTTTCTTTCTTTCTTTCTTTCTTTCTACCTTTATGGCTGTGTGTGTATGTTCCAGCATAACTCAGGAATGCCTTTAGCAATTTCAACCAAACCTAATACACAGATGACTTTATGTCTGGAAACTCTGTTGGGGTAAGACACCCCAACATCCCCTCAGTGTGTGAGTGTGTGTGTGTGTGTATTCTAGCATCACTCTGGAATGCCTGGGCTGCTAAAATGAAAAAAAAAAAGAATTACATCTATAGTGTCAAATCACAGTACTTTTGAAAGTGGTAGTTTGCATTTTGGATTCAAGTTCTCTTTAAGATACAGCCTATTGTGCCTTAAAATGGCATCTAATGTACAGCACAGTGCAGTTGCCATGGTAACAGCTTCACAGTACTCCATAAGGGGGCTTCTTTTGGTAAGGGGTATTGGTTGTAAATAAATACCCAGGGAACGCCGGTTTATCAGCTAGTATTAAATAGATTTGAAAATCCCTTGGAATTCATAAAATGGATTAAGAATATTATATCTGCTACTAAAGTAAAATTTAATGACATTTTCTCCCACTTTTCCATAATTTAGAGAAATTAGAAACAGATAAATAACACAACACATTTGATATATACTCATGAAACTTTTTCATTTATATTTGTAATATTCCATATTCTTTCCCTTCAATTCCGTGGAACATTCTAAGAATAATATACCTTACTTACCTTTAAATGGCACATTACAAATTCATGAAAATGGTGGTTCCATTTTGGATTACTGAAGACTGAAAGATGTCCCAAATCATGTTGTAGCCAGCCTGCTTGAGACTAAAAGAAAAGGGTGATTCGCCACAGAAGGACTACCTTTTGTGTCACTCCTACAACTTATATCCAATGGTAATAGCTATGCAAGAACTCCTGGGATAGATAAAATAAAGATTCATTCATTCTAGGATTTTTTTATTCAATCAAAGGGGCAGCCACCCAGAGAAGCATTCCAAACAGGATAGGCACAAGAAATCAATTCTACAATAGAACCACAGATGTAATTGAATGCAAGCTTCTCAAAGCGCATGACAATTGAATATGTGTTATTTTCTTTATAAAGAAACTATTTTAACTTGGTTGAAAGACAGTCTGCTGTAGGAAGCCAAACTAGCGGAAAATGCAATTTTAGCTAAAAATAAAGGCAAGAATATTACCTGAGCAAAGGTCATCAACACTGTGGCAATAAGAAAAGATGTCATAGATAGTCCAAAATACCACAAAACAAACCAGCCAGCAGCATCCAGTACTAAAATATGCAGAAGCATCAGGAAAAAGAACAATTGGTTTGGCTTGAAGAGTCCCATCTTTTTAACAGTGGACAGCAGTTCCCGAAAATCTTCTATTAATAATTGCTATGGGGAAAAATTCAGAAAATTTGCAGGAGTTTTGACTTTATGGATACAACATAGCTAGCCAGTGGCATCAACAGTTAACATCAAGAACTCTTGGTGTAATTGCCCTCCAAATATCCTTTTCCTTCCAAACTTTTAATACTCTTTCAAAAACATTAAATGCGGAAGAAAACAAATGAAAAATGGTTGCATAAATAAACTATTTTTCTACTTAGTGACTGCTAGACAAATTAGAGCTCATGTTTGGGATGCTAGAAATCAATGCCTATCTTATTTAATAATCTTGGCAAAAAGCACTAATGGGGAAACAGAAACAGGGGGGACGGAGGGAGATATATATATGATTTCATGGTATAGCTTGGTATAGTTTGGTAATGTATGGCTTTATTGAGTGTCCACAAGGCAGCACCAATTTATATATTCCTCCAATGCACATACTAATCTATAATTGGAGAATTACTAATTTAAGCAAACCACTGACTGTTGTGTTATTCAGTACTATTTTTATTTGTATAATTATTGTAAACTATTGGCACATTACATTCATTTATAGAATATATTTGTACTATATTTCAATTTCATTAATGTTTACTTAAATGTAGTATTTTATTACAATTATAAAATATGCAATTAATATTATGAATTAATATTAATTATTATTTCTGATTAACTGTTTATTGAACTCAATGGGGCTCTATTTACCTACTTTAATCACTTCATACAGCTGCCCACTCAATAACATTTAGCAGGTTACATCATTAGAAACCTATTGGCCAGAGGTCCCACCACAGGACATTCCCAAGCATGATCAATGCTATTTCAGGGCTCTGCCCACGCCTGAAATCTGACTTAAAAGGATCCAGATAAACCATTTTCTCTGGACTCCCTGAGGCTGCATTGCAATCACCTGCTTGTTAATCTTAAGAAAACAGGCTGGGATTAATTAGGCAGAGGCTGAGGAAGGCAGCCCAAAAGAACTGAGTTTACTTGCCCAATCTGATAGCCAACTACACTTTTAAAAATACCTTGGATCTTGTTTGACAGAATCAGATGAAAAATCATTTGATATGACATAAAATTAGGTTGCTCTACATGTGGAGGATGAAAAGGGTAAAACTGAGTACATTCACTCTACATTGGACACTAACTGGATATGTCTTGTTGAGATGACAGAAGCGTCATCGTGGGGGGAGGGGTTGTTTGGACTCAATTTGAATCTGTGGAGCCTAAAGAAGCAAACAGGGCTATCTCCATGTTATTCTCATCTGTGGATTAGAGTCTTGCTTACTTAGTGGAAGCAGACAGGGAGATGAGAGGAGGCCAAGCGTGAGTTATAGTGAAAACATCCTCCAGATATATTTGGGAAGAATCAAGTGTGGCTTCAGGGCAATGAGGTGGAAAGAGGAAGGGAATGAAATGGCAGATATTAAGATCACTTCATAATTTAAAGTCGGCTGAAGGAAATGGACTTTTACTGTTTTTATAAATACCAGGAGACAATGCAGAAAGATTGAGGAGCACCTTATAAAATCTCTTCTGTTGCCCTTAGTAGCAGATCAGTTTTAATGACAAAAGTGATCTTTGAGTCAACCCAATAATAACTAAAGGTTTGCAGTTTAACACCATAAGCCACTACCTCAATTTTCTGTCCCCCAACTTACATTTTTACTGGGTTCAAAGCTGGGCTGATCAGGTGCCAATTCCCCAATCAAAAGTGATGCCATGTGCTTCCTTACTAGGGTCTTGTCAAGGTGAAAGGCTGTAAAAGGATCCTAAAGCCAAAACATAAAGAAAAAAGGGGAAAAATATTATAATAAAGAACCAATTTAAAGTCAACCTGGAAGAAACACGAGTTGAGCTGAGTTGGGCTGAGTGGTTATCTTTATTCTCTCCAATTCAAAGCATGACAGACGTAATTCCCAGGAGGTGCTTGACCAAAGATATTGAAACACTTGCAAGAAATTAGCTCTGAAGTGTCATGATTATAATTATTAGAAAATGATTTTGGATTCAAGTAAAGTCTGGAGCAACAGATGACAAAGAAACTGCAGTGTTTTGCAGAAAATATCAAAGACAGAAAAATGTATAAATCACATAATTTAATTGTTTAATACTTTCTTTCTAGAAAGTAGTATTGATAGATAAGTTTTTCTCAGCAATATAAACCAGTTTTACTGCTTTACTCTGCAAAGAGAATTCCTGCTTTTCTGTTCTCATTTTAATTTATAGCTGGAACATGCACAATTTGCTTAGTACTGCCTTAACTTTTATTTAATTTTAAAGTTGAGAAAAATATATACTTCTTTTTAAAGACATTAATCATAAGTATAAACATAAAGAATGTAAAATTTTCAAAAATACAATATGTAGATCAGGTAAACAAATGGAAGAATCTGCTTAAGGCTTTGAAAAATAAAAGGGAAATACAAAAAACCAATCAAAATAATGATTTGGATAATAACTTTCCACTGGATCTAAAAAAGAGATCTGCTAAAGACTTGAAGTATCTTTGATACAACAAGAAAGATAACATCTGAATGAATTAAAAACAAAGAGTGTTCAAAGTAAAAGAAAGGAATATAAAGTTGTTCTGTTTGATCAAGATTAAAATAAAATATGCTTTTTATAAATCGCTTGCAAGTCTTTAGGGGCCTTTTGCTGACACCAGGACTGAAAGGTTGATCATCTATTGTTATACATATAGAAGGATGGTTTTGGAAAAGATAGACTTTTTTTGTAATTTTATAACAGGTAATAAGTTATCAAATTTCTTTTTACTTGGCATACTGAAGATTGGAAGTCACTTCTTTAAATATACTTCTTTTCTTTTTATTTCTTCTTCTTCTTTCCCTTTTGTTTTTCTATTTTTTCTTTCCATTTTTTAATGTATGTCAATGAAGACTCAATCATCCAGGCTAAAGGTGTCTAAAGGTGGAACTGGAACATGGAACGGAACAAACTTTGTTAATCTGAGATGTTTCATTGCTAAGCCAAACATCTTCATCAGTCAAAGTAAAAATTAGTTAGGCAGAAAATCATTGGAATGTACCAACCCTTGCCATACCCATTTCATTTGAATCCTGACTCTCTAAATCTCAGATTAACATGGCAGATTAACAAACTTTGTTCCAGTTCCATAATTCAACCTTTCGTCACCTTTGGCCTGGATAATTAAACCTTCATTGACATATATATTGCAACTCATTTCAGGGAGAAACACCTGAAATTGGTGCGGCAAGAGTTGATACATTCCAACGACTCTCTGACTTTGCCTAACTACTAGTAATTTTTTACTCTGACTGATGAAGTCACTTGGATGACCAACTGAATATCTCATATTAACAAAGTTTGGTCCAGTTGCCATGATTCAACATTTAGACACTTCCATTTTTAAAAAATTCTTTCTATTTTATTTTTCTGAGTTTAATTTGTATTTGATTTTACTAGTATGCTGAAAATATTTATCAAAAAATATTTTAAAAATTAAAAAGTTAGGAAAAGGAAAAAATGGGGTAATGTGCTTTGAAAGTGGGTTATAGTGACTGAGTGCAGTCTTATTTTTTTTTTTTTAATAATAAAATTTTATTGGTTTTTCAAGATTTATAGGGAAAAGGGTAAATGGACAGGTATACAAATTTTGGCAGTTGCAAAGTGTGTGAGGCCCCCCTCCCTCCATACCCATAGTATACATTTATATATAATGCATTAGTATATAATTGATTACAATCAGCATATTAGTTCTATTATTAAATTCAATCAAATTAAACATTACAGTATAAAATCCAAATATAATTCCACTTTCACTTTCGGTCAGTTTATAATAATATGATTTTCTTGTTTATTTTTGTGATCTGAGTCTTCTTGCTATTGCCCCATCTCCCTCCACTGGCAGAGCTCTGGCCCCTCCCGTGTCCTGCGTGTCCGTTGTAGTATCTGGTGGTTTCTCTAGGAGTGTTTTATTTTTTTCCATAAAGGCCTGCGCCTCTATGGGTGAATTAATTCTAATTCTTGTCTCCTCCCAGAATATCAGCATACCTTCAGGCATCAACCATCTAAACCACACCCCTTTCTGGTATAATTTATTCGCTAATTGCGAATAATTTTTTCTTTTTTCTCTAATCTTCTTAGGGATCTGCTTCAGAATGGTTATCTCCATATCATGATATGTCAATGCTTGCCCCCTTTGTACACCCAGAATTTCATCTCTTGTGCTTTTTCTAAGAAATTTAATGTGAACCTCCCTGGGTACATTGTGTGTTCTGGCGTAAACTGAGTTCACTCTATAAACCAGGTCTATATCCCACCCCATCAGTTGTTTTTCTTTATGTGTGTAGTCAGCCAGAATGTTTGTCATGATGTCCCTTATATTTTCCCCATCTTCTTCTATAACATTTTGAAATCTAAGATAATAGGACATTCTCTCAAATTCTAATTTCATCTGTTGGATGTCAAGATCTTTATTCCCTTTCTGCACAGCTTCCACCACCACCCCTCACCTCCTCCACCCCCCCTTCCACAAGATCCAGTCTCTGTGAGTTCTTATAAATTTGGGCTTGATTTTCTTTAATTTCATCTTTCATTTCCCTTAGCTGTTTCTTGATTTCCTCCTGGCCCTGTAAAATTTGTTGAAGCATTTGTTGAAAGTCCATCTCTATAGTCTTAGGTTGCATCAGTTCTGTTATCTTTGACTGTGTGGCTGGACTGGATGTTACAGATGTTGGAGCAGACGTGGCAAAGCCAGGTTTCCCAGGAGGTGGTCTTTTGGATGCCATCCTTTATAACATTAGAAATTCAGTCCATATATAAGATAAACAGTTAGAAAAGAAGGGTAGGCAGGTGAGGTCCGGGAGCAGAAGAACCAGGCAGAAGAGAATCTCTCTAATAAGTCTGGCAATAGATGAAAGGTTTCCCCTAGAAAGTTCAAAAAGTACCAATCCACAAGAGATTCCTCTGGGAGACACGGAGACAAAGACCGGAAGCCTGAATTTTAAAGGTGGAGTCAGGTTTCACAATTCATAAAGACAACGGAAGTGTGCCATCTTGCCCTGCCAGTTTTGGGCACAGAGGCATAACAAAGTTTTAAAAAGTTCCAAAAGTCCTCAAATCACAGTAGAAAGTGAAATTAAGTTGAAAAGAAAATCATCTCAACCTGGGTGAGGCTTCATTCGTTGGCTCTCCCCCCTCCTCCTTCCCCGGGGGCTGAGAGCAAAATTATTCCTCGCCGCTTGTCCAAGGGGGGGGGGGAGAAACCCCCCTCCCTCCAGCCGCGCCTCCAGAATACTCCGAAAGTTGTTTTTTTAAAAAAAGCTGAATAATTCTTCCTACAGAATAGGGAATGAAGAGAGAAGCAACCTCACCGCACCGCAGCTGCTTCCTTCCATTGTTGCATTCTCCGGTCGGCTTTAGCGAGGCGCGAGGCGCAGAAACGCGAGGCGCCCTCCGATCTAGCTCCCCGGTGCCTTGGGCGCGCGAGAGACCTCCCGCCGGCTGCCGCCGCTGCAGGAGCTCCCCGCGATGCCGCCCCTCCGGCAGGACCCCTCTGAGGGGTGTCCTGTGCCCCCCAAGGAGTGGGGAAGCCCACCGGAGAGCCGGAGCGGGCAGAGAGCTGCCCGTCGCCACTGCCGCCGGAACCGGAACCGCTGAGTGCAGTCTTATTTTTTAAATGACGATAAAATTATTATTTTTTCTTCTGTTCAGTCATGTCCAATTCTCACGGACTGTTGGACATTTTTTTTGGCAAGGTTTTTCAGAAGTGACATGCCACTGCTTCCTTCCTAGGGCTGAGATAAAGTGATTAGCCTAAGATCATCCAGTCAGCTTCATGCACAAGGCAGCACTTGAATTCACAATTTCCCAATATCTAGCCTGATGCCTTAATCACTACACCAAACTGGCTCCATGACAATTTTTGTGATTAGTCATGAAGTCATGTCCAACCCATTGCGACCCCATGGACACATAACTTATGTCTTATCTTTTTATTTTCTACATCCAGGTTGTTGTTGTTGTTGTTGTTGTTGTGTGTGTGAGAAAGGGGGGGGTGTTTTGTTTTCTGAGCTCCTACTTGCAGTCCATATTAACAGAAGCCAAATACTGGTTTTCCCAATTGACCAAAAAGTGTATAAGTATGTGTATCTTCAAATAATCATGTGATATAGATCCAGTTTCTCTCTTTGCAAAAGGGAAGACAGATAGAATAGTATTGCATTACTGAACTACTGGCTCCTTGTTAAAATTGTGTATGATTAATTTAAAAATTACAAATAGATTATTTGGCCAGCTGGTCTTCTAGTCTCTGCCGTGCATGCTGGGGACACATGTGTGCGTGCGCAAGGGTTGGGGTATATGCATGCAGGGGTGCTCGCATTTCATTTGGGGTCTCACATGATGCCCTCATGCCCTCTTTTGGCCTCCAGATTGGCACAGGAGGCCTTCCGAGGCCAAAACAGGGCACAGGGGGGATGCGCATGGTCCCTCAACCCCATTTCGGGCCTGGAATGCCTCCTGCACCAATCTGGAAGCCAAAACAGAGCATAAGGGCACTGCGTGAGGCCCCAAAATGTAATGGGAGGCAAAACAGGGCACAGAAAGGGCAGGGCACATACGCGGGGGGCATGGGAGCATGGGGGGTCACACACATATACACAGGAGTGGGGCACGTGCAGGTGGGTTGTGCATGCATTGAATACTTTTGGCACATGAGGACAAAAAGGTTGGGCATCACTGGCATAGCGTATATCAGGAATAATATCTCCTTGTGAATGTAAAAGAGAAAGAAAGAATCTCTGTGCTGAATTCACTGCACCATTTTGTGGGTAGGATTCCTGTTTTATTTCTCCCACTTCTATTTGAATTAACAATGGGATTTACAAGGTTTGGTTCAGTCCTTCAGAGTTGGGAAAATCATAGACTCATAACACAATGGATTTTAAAAGGGACCATTTGGCCATCCTCTCAAACCTCTCTTCTTATGTGTGATTCCTCCTTAATGGAAGGCTGCCTCGTCTCTGCCTGAAGACATCCAAAAAGGAAGCCCACATCTTTCCCTCAATCTGTGGTTCCATTCTCACACACTTGCTTCCTCCACATTAAGCCTGTTTACTCAGTCTCACTTAAGACTTTTCTTCTCTAGGCTCAATAGTTCAGTTTAACAATTCCTTCAACAACCACCTCACTCTCTCTTTGTGGCTCCTGTTCCAACTGTTTTGGACCTTTCTTAAAGTGTAGCTCCACAAACTGAGCAAAGAGCAGAATAAATGGATTGCTTTGTAATTAACTGAGAAAGCCAAATACTAGCAAAAAGAAAGTCAATATCGGCTTCATATAGTATAGAAAGACTTTTGAAAAGTGTTCCGAAAAATGGGAATCTTGTTGTCTTCATGAGAAACTTACATACAAGTCAGGAAGCCACAATACAGGCAGAACATGGCAAAACAGACTGACTCCAGGTTAGCAAAGGCTGTGTACTTGACCCTTATATTCAATTTATATGCTGAATATATATGAAGGGCAACTGGTTTTAACATTGGAGGAAGAAACATCAACAGCCTGCATTACTCTGATAGCCCTACCCTGAAGCTGAATATACAGAAAATCTGCAAGTTTTCATGATAAACGTCAAGGGGCAGAGTGGAAAATGGGATTAAAATTAAATATGTGAAGAAGACCAAACTAATTATAACCACGTACAAGGACATTGGCAGTGAAGAGACTGAAAATGACAAATAGAATCAACCCTGAACGGTAAAGGAACAAGCAATCAATAAATCTGACTAGCACTCAGTAGAGCTACCACAGAAGCCTTGGAAAAGATATTTAAATGCTGTGCCCATAGCTACAAATATTAGAATTGCGTAAACTGTGGTATTCCCTGTGACACTTTACGGGAGCGAAAGAAACTGGCCACCCGAGTCCTCGTCTGGTCAGCTGCCCCGCGCCTTACCGTGGCATCCTGCCCTGCGTACGAGCTGATAGTCCGAGAGCCCCCCGGGTGCCTCCTGTGGAACCGGGTGATGTCATAGACTTTCCTGTCATCACCAGCCAGCGCTCCCGTGACGAGTCTTCCTGGCCAGTGCGCAGCCCGATCTCTTCCCAGGTAAACCACCGCGAAGGGCCGGACTGATCGGCCGCAGGATCAGCCTCCCTCCTCCGTCTGATCCCGATTTCTCCTTGTTGGGAAGCCATCCCCCCGACACTGAGGCTTCGGGGAACTTGGCACTGTGTTTTTCAGCACCATCGGGAGGGCGGACTGGGCGAGTCTGAACAAGGGAGTTTCCTCCCTTTTCCGCCTTCGATTGGCCCAAAAACGCAGATTGAGAAACTCGCGAAAAAGCAACTCGGGCGAGCCTAAAATGTTCGGTTTTTCGAGTACGAAAGAGAAGCCGGCTGCGGATCGGTGTGAGTCATTGTATTTTGAAAAGTTGCCCTCCCCAGCTGATAGTGATAGGACGGAGATCAGCTGTGCCAGCAATTGTTTATTTTGGAGAAGAAACTGAGCTGGGATTCAAAGAGTCACTATTGATTCATCTCTGCCTTCTCTCCATCCCTGGAATACCACAGGTTGAGGATTTCTACTGGCTATACAGAAAGGAGATTGGCATAATCTGAAACAGCTTTCATTTCCTTAAACATTACAGTGGCAAAACACACATCTTTCCTGCAGAGGCTTATCACTAATACACTACATCCTTATCTTGCAATTGCTCAATACCTAAACTCAGATCAGGCAATAAGCCAACAATAGGTTGGTACTGGTAAAGAATTGAGAGGATTCACTGCTCTGGCTTGAGAATGAAAATCTGACACCAGGACTTCCACAGTGCCACTATCCCTGGGAATAGTCATTCTCTCTGCATTGGGAGACCTTAAACGTTTGAAGTATAATTAAATAAATGCCTCCCTGAATAAGAGACATTTACAGGCAATGGTTACTGAGTATCTTACTCCCATTTTCCTACCTGTCTTTCACTGGAAGGTAACAAATGGGATGTTTATGAAGGAAAAGAGAGAAGAAAAGAGGGAAGTCTGGAAACAAGTGAGGGTTGTCAGGAAAGGTTTTCTAATAGGTTAAAAATCAGCTCTTATAGAAACCCCTTAATGAAATAACCAAGTTTGTCCCAGACAGCCTATTTAAAGAATATCAAAATATGAGTTTTCTCAAAGTGTATTTTCTAATTATTATTATTTTATTTCTCATAATTACTTATTTCCTCATGGAAGTCGTATGGTTTCTCTGGATGTCTCCTGTGAGCCATATCCCTCCTGAAGTGAAAACATTTCCATTTTTCTGCTTAGAGACACCATCTTTCTATTAATTCCACATGGGTTTTCTTATCTCTTCTTTGTTTGATAATTATGTTAGGATTTAATTTCTGTTTGGTTATCTTCTTTAAAATCCCTACCCAATCAAGAAAATATGCCCACATTGTTTCCCATCCGAGTGACTAAAGTTCCCTATGAGGGAAGATTTGTCACTTAATAAATTTCTGTAGGCCAAATATTTTTCATGGTCATCTCAGCAAGCAGATAGAAATCTATAACAGGATGTCCCATTTGGTGTTGTCTCAGGACTTTTCCAGATTTGCACTTAGCTATAGCACAAACTTCCTTTGGCATCATCTTCGTTCTGCTACGTCTGCTTGTTCTGCAGCCCAAGAATGAAGCAGCTACAAGTCACATACCAGAGTTCAAGTAGTGTTTTCCACTTTGTTTCAAGGAGGAGGCTTTGTGGCTGCTGTGATGGAAAGGGGACAGGAAATGGCCCTGAAAGGCAGGAGGAAGAGCTGATGCCAAGGTCACATAGGCGAGGCTTGAACAGGCGGCAAACTTAAAAAATTCTCTCGGACAAGCCTCTCCCTGATTCACATGACAATAAAGAGAGGGAGAAGCACATTCTAACTTGTTAGAGTCTGTTATTATGTTCAAATAAAAATAGTTTATTGTAGCATTAGTTCTGATTGGAACATGAAGCAAAAGAGGCAATAGGGTCAAATAAGGATCACCTATGGGAGCAATAAGTTTTATGCCAGTATAGTCTTCCACCTATTCAAATCTAGGCAATTAGCACAGCCATGGAAAGAGGCAATTAGCAATTGTGACAGTAATAATCCAGATTAAATCTATTGATTTTGGGGCACATATATACTTAATTATGTTCAAATAATAGATGCAGATTTATAACTTATGTAAGTTTATTTACTGGTATAACTTTTTAAAGAAAATAAAAAGCAATAGAATGCAATTTATTGCAAATTATTGGAGAAAGAACTATATGTGTAGACACATGAGTTTATCTGAAATATACATGCTTGACCTATTAAAAATGGGGAAAAAGTCAATATGCTGATTTGTTAAATTTTTGCTAATTTTGATGATTTTTACAAAAAAATGATAGTCTATCCCTTGCTCTGCAAAATATGTACAATGAGAATGTACATTAACAAAATTAATGTTTTAAACTTCCACTGATTTCAGGGAGAAATAGAAGCATTTAGTTTTTCTTTTGAGCAGCTATAAATCTGAGAAATCTTGCTTTTTCATGAAAGTCTGCAGTAATTTGAGAAGTGAGAAGTAAATAGTAACTTTGAATTATATCACTGTCAAATATACCTATGAAAAAGTGAATTGCATTTGTACAACTGTTTTCTTTTTTGTAAGCTACTGAGGTTGTTATTCCACCAAAGTTTCCTACTTCTGTCTCATTCTCAACTTTACTTTTCCCTTGAATGAAGCTTTCCCAGAATAGTGATTTTTTTTAAGGATACTTTCAAAATGGGGAGATTTCAATCAATTGAAAAATTCTGAAAAAGAAACAAAAATGGAAACTGAAGGTTTTTGAAATAGTTCCAAGTGACTATGCAATTCTGACCTCTCAGGCTTTTCTTTTTGTGTGTGTGTGATTTGTATACTTGAAGATATATTCCTTGAAATTTTATTTTATTTTAGGCAGTCCTCACCTTACAAACAAAATTGGGACTGAATCTTGATCATTGAGTGAAACAGTAGTTAGGGCACAACGTAAGGAAAACAAACCCATCATAACTAGATTCAGCAGTCCATATTGATGGGCTGGCTGCTAAAGCAAGGTTGTGGCACACACTTGAAAGTAAATTAGGAAGACTGTAATTTTTTTGGAAGGGGGGTTTGTCTGTCTCTCTCGCAAGAACAAAGAATGCTTATCAACAGGAAATACGCATGTGTAAAGCTTGTAGCAATTATGGGTAGCTAGAAAGCTGATAAAAAGTAACAAGGATTAGACAACTTGCAGACCTCAGCCAAAAGTTAGCAATGGAGATGGCCTCCAGCAAATGAAATGTGTATTAGATAACTCCCGGGGCATTCGTTAGCCAAGGCTTAGGAATGGGACAGATATAGACCAATAGAACAAATTGCAGAATTATTACTAAAGTGTTTATTAGACGATATTTCTTATTATTTCACCTTGCTCCACTGTTGCAGGAAATGGCACACTTAGATGTCTCGGGATGCAAGGAGAAGTTCATTGGCAGCCAGGTTCAGAAAACTAACCCAAGGCTAGTATTGCAAGTTCTGAACACCCTTCATTATCGAAGAGCGCATTCTTATACATTCTCAAAAGTGGCGCAACACAGAAACACTTAACTAATTTCTTATTGGTTACTTTGAGGAAAAAGCCTTATAAGTAGATAGGGTCTTACTTCTCCTTTTGTCTTGGGTCATAGGTACTGACTACGTATCTCTATGCGAACTTTAGCTGAACATAAGGACATTTACTGGACTTCTGTGGTTGAAGGCTGATGACATTTCCCTGTCTTCTTACAAGCAAGTTTTTTATCTGTCCCTTTTGCCACATCTCATTCTTATATTTTAATTCACATTTTATCCTGCTTTATCCCCCTCTTCTAGACTCTATTAATAGCCACAATTGAGTCTAGCCTATTACAAAGTTTTTTGATTAACAATATAAGCATGCAGAATACATATCAGCAAAAAAGCAAAGAAACAAGTAATACACATCGAATAATTCTTAGGGCTTATCTTCTGGAAGTACTTTCTCCACTCCTAAGAGTGCAAGTTGAACGTACGAGCCAGTATCTGAAATTTCGTCTTCCTCATCGGGATGTGGGACAATCCTATGGTTAATAAGGCTTTCCATTAGCATTAATTCTCTTTCAACCTGTATTTCCTTTACGGACCGCATAACAAGTTGCTTGAGTAGGGGTATTATGCAAGGAAGAAAGGCTAAGCTTGCGATCCCATATAGCAGAAGAAACAGCATTTGTTTAATCCAACCTGATCCCAGTAACTAAGAAAACCATGCATCTCTCCCTTGCAGTCTTTGACCAATTGAGGAAGCTCAGTCCCGCAGTTCTTTGACCACCCCTCGGACTGCTCCTGATCTGTTCATATAGAAACAGCAGTCTTCTCCCAGGAATACATGTAGCCCACCTTTTTCAGCAGTTAAGAGATCTATGGCACAGCAGTTTTGTAAAACCACCGCTGCCAAGGAATCTATTTGATCTTCGACCTCAACCAGGGTGCCAGCAATTTGGTTTAGGCTTTCTTGGAACTCTTCTGACAATTGCCTAAACTGTGTGATGGAGTGGGTCATTCCACCCACATTTGTTCCAACTGCTGTCCGTATTCCTAGTATCGCTAACAGTGGGATTAGGAGTGGCACTCTTTTCTGGACATATCCCATTAGAGGTACAGGAAGAGCCTGTTCCCCATTTCCCACACCCATTTTAGGGAGGAGGTATATTAGAGTGCATGTGCCAGTCCAATTAGTGGGTAAACATAGATATACATTTTTTCCACATAGAAGGAAAATTCCACTTTTTCCTACACGTACGCTGATGTTCATGGAGAAGGAGGTTCCTTTCATTAGTCCAGACCTGTAAGGTTCCTGCTAGGAACATACCAGTCAGGGGCTGTAATGGAACTTCTTGGTTAGGGTCCATTTGCTTATTCCTGAGGACTTGACCTTCAAAGAGATATCGGGAACTGGTGTTTCCAGGGGGAAGGGAAACACAAAGTCCTGTAGTGGATTGATCGAAAGTCAAACAGGAAATTGGAGTGGCTGAATGGCTTTGGGCATCTTCCAATAGTCAAATTCCCCTCCCAATGGTTAAAAACGAGGGGGGGGGAAGCGAGAAAATGACCTTCTGTTGGAAGAGGTTGTGAGCAGAGGGAGACATGCTGTGGGTTAATTTTACATCCACGAGTGTCTTCCTAGGGGCAAGGTACATTTCAGATGGGCATTGTTCCTCTGACAGTGACCCCACAGAAATGCCAGGTTTCTGATAGCTTTTGATGCACAAGGAGGGTGACCCTATGATTTATACACCAATGGTTATGGGGCCAATGATGGGGAGATGGCTCATCCCCAGCCTTTTTGAGTGCATTATACAAATCACCTTGCAGCATTTTGGTTCCCCATCTACCTCCCTTGTCAAAGACTATTGTAGCTTTGGTTTTTCCACAAAAATCTGGCTCAACTGGAACAGCATGATAAGATGAAGGTCCAGCAGACAAACACAACAAGCATTTTTGACCCAGGGCAGGGTCGGACTGATTAATTAAGCTTTGACCTAATTCCAACACTCTTAACATATAGTTCCCTTTTCTCAATTGTTGCAGGGGCCCATTTCCCCTATGCTGTGCCAATTTTCTTGCAGAGTTTGTCAGGTAATTGGCTTTTGATGTCGGGATTGGCTTACGGTTCCATCCCCAAGCATAGATGATGCGCCATTGGTGGAAGCGGACCTGTTCCACTTCCTGTGACTGGCTTTTACCCTGTTCTCTGGGATTTTTAACATCCTTGGACCTTTCTTCAAGAGCAAGGGGTGTTGCTCAGGTATTTTTGCAACATTGGGAACTAATATTCAGGACGTTATCACTTAGCAAGCCCTCTTGCCAATAACAGCCAGAGCCACAAAAGGCTCATAATTGTCCCTCATGCAAAAATTATCCTAACACAATTCTTTTTAGCCTACAGAATCACCACGTCAGGGAGAAGGCAGGGATTAAATATAGTCTGAGGGGTTGCAGTATCAGCTTTGGGCGCTCCACAAGACCAAATCTTATTTGCTAGAAATACACAACAAATCAAAATAAGGATAATCAGACTTACGAAAGCAAAAGATAGAGCAGCTATGGACATAAAAGCTTGCACTACCATGCCCTGACAGGTGCTCAAATTTTCTAATTCATCTTATAGCTAATAATTTTGAACGTTGTTTTCTTCAAATTTTCAGCCATACATAGAGAAGTCAGCTTCCAGTGTGACTTCAGTAGGGCCTCTTCTGCCCCGTATATAACTGCCCGTTGCCAGTAGGACAGTTATAGGGGGCGTTTCTTTAAGTGTATCACTAAAGGATGGGCTTCATCCCGGTTAGCTTCCCAGTACTCCTCAGCGACTGGCTTAACATGGGTCCAATGAATCCAAGACTTCGATTCTAAAACTTTTACTGTAAGCGGAGTACACATGACTACAGTATACGAACCCTTCCATCTACGTTTTAAGTTCTCCCCTTTCCAGTGTTTCACCCACATTCTGTCCCCCACCTGAATATTATGACTAGAAGTCGTCAGAAATGGTGGGATGAGAGAAACACAATACTGTTGGATTTCTTGTATGTCCTTATTTAATTCTCCCACCATTTGATTTACCCATGAGGACCCCAGCTGTCCTAGGTCCCCTATATGATTTTTCAAATTAGGGCTTATAACCGGTGGCCATCCAAACTTCATTTCAAAAGGAGATAATTTAAGTTCTTTACATGGAGTACATCTCATAGACCAGAGAGCTAAGGGAAGGTGTCTACCCATTTACGATGGGTTTCAAGACACACCTTAGTTATCTTTTCCTTAACAGTGTGGTTTGAATATTCTGTGCAGCCTCCACTTCGGGGGTGTAGAGAACAGTGGAGCCTCTATTGGGTCCTAAAGATTTTGCTAGCTTTTGAATTACTTGGTGCACAAACTCTGGCCCGTTATCTGATGATATGAATGAGGGAATTCCATATCGGGGCGCAATGTCTTTAAGCAGGATTCTGGCCACTTCGCGTACCTGCTTCATCTTTGTAGGAAAACATTCAGGCCATCCAGTATAGTTACACACCATGACCAGCATAGCTTTATAAAGTCCACATTTGGGCATATCTGTGAAGTCAACAACTCATGAATCCATGGGTTAATACTCTTTAGGTTGGCTTCTGGGGGGAAGTCTAGGTCCTTGTCTTGGATTAACTTGGGCACTTGTGTTACATCTTTCGCTTGCATGGGCACATAGAGAGTGGAGGTGATCGATGTAAAATATACGTTGAAGCACTTCGGCTAATGTAGTTTTGCCCATATGCATTGTTGAATGGGAATCTTTTACTACTTGCCAGGCTAAGTTAGCGGGTACAAAAATCCTTCCATCTGGAAGTACATACCACTCTCCTTGTTTATGTCCCCTCAAGTCTACAGTTGCTTGGAGTTCCTCTGCCTTGGAGTATCTAGGGCTCAGTCCTTTCAGCATCTCTAATGCTACGTAAGCGGTTATGTCAGGGTAACCCTGATCTTCTTGGGTTGCCAATCACCTTGCTTCTTTGTCGGCGGCCCTATTCCCTCTGGCTATTTCATCTTGTCCCTTCTGGTGGCCCTTGCAATGCATAACAGAGACTTTCTTTGGCATTTTTACAGCAGCTATGAGCCTTTCAATTAGGAAGGGGTATTTAATTTCTTTTCCTGAGGCTGTTAAAAGACCTCTTTCCTTATAAACAGCTGCATGGACATGCAAAGTAAGAAAGGAATATATAGAGTCAGTCCATATATTCACTCTTTCATTCTTTGTCCTCTCTAGCCCTCGGATCAAAGCCCATAATTCTGCTACTTGGGCACTAGTGCCTTTTGGAAGAGGTCCACTTTCTATGACTCTGTCAAGAGAGACTACCGCATAGCCTGCATAGCGCTCTTCCGTAGTAATGAAGCTCGACCAGTCAGTAAACAAGTTATACTCTGCATGTTTCAACGGTACGTCCATTAAGTCTGGTCTGCATTAAAACTGACTCTCAATGACTTGCATACAGGTGTGCATACAGTGGCTGGATTTAGGGCATTCATGTGTTTTAAGGTTACTTGTGGATTCTAAGTCAGGAGTATCTGATACTTGTAAATTCTGGGGTTTGTTAACCATAAATGTCCCTTTGTCTCTAGGATCCCTTGAATTGCGTGGCTGGTATAGATAGTGGTAGGCTGTCCGAAGGTTAATTTATTAGTTTCCTCCATCAGGAGAGCCATAGCGGCCAGGATTTTGAGACAATGTGGCCAGCCTTTTGCAACGCAATCCAACTGTTTGGATAGATAAGCCACAGGTTGTTGCCAACTTCCCTTTTCTTGCGTCAGGACTCCCAGAGCCATATTGCCTTTTGAGTCCACAAAGAGATTAAAAGGTTTTTCTAGATTGGGGAGTCCCATTACCGGAGCCTAAGATAATTCTGATTTTAGGGCTTTGAACGCCCATTTCTGTTCTAAACCCCAAACAAAGGGTTCTTTTCACCACCACCCCCTTTGTGGATGCATAAAGAGGTTTATCTAGAAGCCCGAAATTTGGAATCCATATTCTGCAATATCTTGCCGCACCCCAAAATCCCCATAACTCTTTCCTAGTCATTGGTTCCGCAATTCGGCACACAGCTTCTTTTCGCTCGTGTCCTATTGCTCTCTGTCCTCGACTTATGGTGTACCCTAGGTATTTAACTTGGGGCTTTACCAGCTGAGCTTTTTGCCTTGAGGCACGATATCCCTTGTCCATTAACAGATGAAGCAGTTGATTGGTATTTTCTTAACAAGTCTCCCTCGTCTGTCCGGTTACTAAGATATCGTCTACATATTGGAGTAGCACAACTCCATCTTTGCAAGGCTGGAAATTTTCTAGGTCTGAGGCTAAGGCTTCACCAAAAAGGGTAGGTGAATTTTTAAATCCTTGGAAAAGCCTAGTCCAAACATACTTTCTTCCTCTCTGTGAATCATAAATCTTGATCTCTCGAGTCAATTCTTCTATTCTGTCCACTTCCTTGTCCCCTTATTCTGACTTCAAGTCTCTTGGGACACTCTAGTATCCAGTGCCTTCTTCCTTACACCAATTTCATTGACGTCTGCCCTGGGTTTTGGAGTTATTTGACAATGCAACTGTCAGCAATTCAGCTTTACATTGCATCCTGTCATCTTTCTTCCTTTTTTCTACTTTGTCTCTATTCACAATGACCCTTCATGCAATTTCCATTAATTGGCTCATGTTCATTCCTAAGGCCCCTTCTGTCCTCTGGCCAAGCTGGTAGCTTTAACTAGAGCCTTACAGCTGGCTGTAAGACTAACAGTAAATATTTACACAGATAGCAAATATGCCTTTGGAATCTTGCACACCCATGGAGCTTTATGAAAGGAAAGAGGATTACTAAATGGAAAGGGGTGAATTATTAAGTATGGCCCATAAATTTTAGAATTATTGGAAGCAGTCTGGCAGCCAAAAGAAGAAGCAGTCATACATGTCAAGGAGCATTCTAAGGAAGACACTCTTTATGCGAAAGGGAACCGGGCTGCAGATAGGGCTGCTAAGGAAGCTGCCCTATGACACTCAGAATGAACAGCTTCCCTAATTCCGATGTCTCCATCCATACCCACTTCCTCACCCTCTTATACACCTGGGGACAGGGCATGGGCTAAGTTTATTGGAGGCAAGGAGGGGAATGATGGGTGGTGGAGGTTAGAGAGCACATTTATTGTACCAGATACACCTCTAAAGATTATTTAAGAAATACATGTTGGCACACATTGGGGGTCAAAAGCACTGGTAGATTTTATGACATGCTGTGTAGTAGACAAGGGTCTCTATTCCGCTATTTTCAAGCTGTAGCAGCTTTTCTGATCTGTGCCAGAAATAATCCAAAAGTAGACAAGTGCCCACCCATATTTATTTATTTATTTATTTATTTTATCAGACTTATTAGTCGCCCCCTCTCCCCACAGGGACTCGGGGCGACGTACACAAGCAACGGTCTACGTCTAACTTAAAGGCAACTACCCAGGGACAATTTGAGAAATAGATTTCACTGTATTACCTAGAAAGTAAGGTTTTAAGTATGTTTGGGACTAGAATATACCTTCACAGCATGGCCTGTTATCTGCTTTTGTTTGCAGGACTAATAAAGAGCATGAAGTAGTAAACGTCCTACTGGAAGAAATTATTCCTAGGTTTGAGCTGCCAAATAGTATATCGTTTGATTGTGACCCATATTTCACAGCTAGGTTTGTGTGAACTGTTAAGCATCACTTGAAAGTTTTACTCAGCCTACCACCTGGCAAGTAGTCCTATGGGAAAATTGTAATGATATACAAAAACAACAGCTAGCTAAGCTATGTCAGGAGGCTCACCTGTCCTCATGGCAAACTTTGCCACTCACGTTGTTAGGGCTTCACATACGGCACTAAAAGTGGAAGGCCTGGCATCTTGGATACATTACTTCCAGAGTGAAGAAATAACCACAATCTGTCCTTCCTGATTCTTGAACTGTGCAGTCTGTGACGTCCTCAATAGCAGAACTGGGACTTAAGTTATTGTTCTGGAATCAAAAGCCTCCAGAACCATAGTTGAGTGAGAGGAGAACTGCGATCTCCCATAAGTGTTTTCTCAATTAGAAAATTTCCCCAAAAGGTATTTGTAGCTACCCACACTAGAATTAGGAGTTACCCAATTATTACCACTAGCTGATTGGTGCGTCTGTGTGTGTGAAGGCTAAGATATTAAGACAAATAGACTTAACAACTGTCAGGATGAGACCATATGATTTGCTATGTATCTGTGCTCTTCCCACCCACCTACAGTATAATATGCCCACTTTACCTGAAAGAAAGATTGGAAACCATAGGAATCTTGAACAATTCAGAAAGTACCTGAAGAATACCAACCCCTTACTTTGTTCCATGGGCTCTGGTCCTTCAATAATGCTTTGTATCATATACAAGCAGTGGAGGAAATCCTAGCTAATGAGACTGCTGCAGCAAAAGAACAAGAAGCCATTCAGACAATGACAGTTCAGAATAGAATGGCTCTAGATATGATATTGGCATCATAAGGAGATGTGTGTGCACTACTTGTGCAACAATGCTGTGTGCATTTCTGGACAAATTCCAGAATTCCACAGCTGAACTACGCACATCACAAAGATAGCTGCAACTCCCCCCCCCCCGCACCCCATGGACGAATGGAAAGACTAGTGGCATTGACTGACAGGATGGTTGCCTGATTTCACTGGTTAAGTACCTAATAATGACCCTGGCAGGCATAGTGATTGTTCTCATAATCACCTGTTGTGCATTACAATGCTTTCTGTTTTGCCTTTCCACCTATAAGCAAACTATGAGGTCCCCCAGTACACAGATATTGATGTTGGGTGAATCTTGGAAAATTAGATCATTTTCAGATTCAAAGGGGGGGGGGAATGATGGGCTGGCTGCTAAAATAAGGTCATGGCACACACATGAAAGTAAATCAGGAAGACTGTAATTGGGGGGGGGTCTGTCTGTCTCATAAGAGCAAAGAATGCTTATCAACAGGAAATATGCATATGTAAAGCTTGTAGCAATTATAGGTAGCTAGATAGCTGATAAAAAGTAACAAGGATTAGACAACTTGCAGACCTCAGCCAAAAGTTAGCAATGGAGATGGGCTGCAGCAAATGAAATGTGTATTAGGTAACTCCTGGGGCATTCACTAGCCAAGGCTTAGGAATGGGACAGACATAGACCAGTAGAACAAATTGTAGAATTATTGCTAAAATGTTTATTAGATGATATTATTTCACCTTGCCCCGCCTTCTCCTTTAGTGAAAATGTATAAAGCTTTCGTAATCCTTTGTTCTTGGTTCTTGGCCTTTTGACTAGAAACCCTGGGAGTACTCTAATAAAAAGCAATCAGAAAACCTGGACCTCGTGTCTGGCATCCATCATTGGCTTTGGCACCACGCTCAGACCCAAATTGGGGACAACAATATGCATTTGAAAGACAAAGGAACTCTTTTGAAGACAGCAAAGTCCACATTTTGAACAGAGATGACCGTTGGCTTGAAAGAGGGGGTCAAAGAGGCCATGTATGTCAAAATTGAACATCCCTCTCTCAACAGAGGGGAAGGAATATGACATCATCTATCTCCAATCTATAACACAGTCCTTTCAACAGTTCCAATAAGGCTCCACACCCATTTGTACCACTCAGGTGTCCCTGATGACACAGAGAAACCTCCAGGTGGCCCTTAATCAGAGCTGGTATTCAGCAGGTTCTGAGCAGTTTGGGAGAACCGGTAGCAGAAATTTTGAGTACATTGGAGAACTGGTAAATACCTCTGACTGGCCCTGCCCCCATCTATTATCTGCCTCCCGACTCCCAGCTGATGGGGAGGAAATGGGGATTTTGCAGTAACCTTCCCCTGGAGTGGGGAAGCTGGAACTTGGGAGGCAGAGAATAGATGGGGTCAGGGCCAGTCAGAGGTGGTATTTACCCGTTCTCTGAACTACTCAAAATTTCTGATACCAATTCTCCAGAACTGCTCAGAACCTGCTGAATACCACCTCTGTCACCCTCCCAGTCCAAGAAGAAGCCCCTAGAATGAAGAAAAGGACAGAAATATAAACATGCATGGTCATCTTGGTGATATTATTTGTTTGGTGGTGCAAGATACCTTTTCATTACTCTTATTATTAATGAATGTGGAAGAATTAGTAGATTTCTCCCAGTATTGGAAGCCCTGGGTGAGAGAAACATCAAGTAAATAATATGGAATTTCCAAATGTTGAAAACAAAATAGAAGAAATATGGATTGATTTCCTAGCTGCTTTTTGTATCTGCTGATGCAATTTAATCTCATATCATAATCCAGAATCCACTGCAACAGGCATTAAGTTTATTTTCACAACCATTGCAAAACAGAGATCAAATGTAAAAATAAGAAACAAGGCAATTCAATGAAAAGTATTAAGAAACTTTATTTATTTATGATACATCCAAGACCCAGAAGCAGGAAAGGGGGTGGGTGTTGCTTGCAATGCTAATACTCATTAGGAAACATACCAAAAGTTGAGTCAAAGCCAAAAGGCTCTCCAGCATTCTGTTTCATTCACAAATTACTCTAGGTTTTCTATGTCCATCTCAGATCTATCTTGTCTCTTCACCCTTGTTGAATGTAGATTTTAGAATTTTGTGTTTTCTGTTCAAGATGATATGCTTTGAACCAGATTTCACCCGCAACCTTCAAGGAACTG
Source organism: Natrix helvetica (assembly GCF_964273705.1). NCBI lineage: Eukaryota > Metazoa > Chordata > Lepidosauria > Squamata > Natricidae > Natrix > Natrix helvetica. The sequence continues at coordinate 118,515,714 of NC_138548.1, read as the reverse complement.
AAAATAACAGAAAGTAAGTTTCTCTTCATTGCCATGAGAGTTAAGTCGTACTTAGAAAAAGGCTGCCTCTGATTCAAGCAGAAAAGTGAATTCAAGTGCAGTAAATTGACGACAGAAAGAGTAGCACAAAAATCTCTCAGTGAGTGATACTTATCCTTTTAGGTATTTGACATGTCTTGACAGTATCTCTAGCTTGCATAGTCTGCCTATCTTTAGGAGGCCACCTGGGTGTGTAATTTTCATGCAAGCAATATGGAAATAGTTTGCCATTGACTGTTTCTAGGTTCTTTTTGCAGCTTAACAGTCCAGCTTACATCCTTTTCTTGATGGCTTCTATCAAATATTACCAACTTAGATTCTGCTTTATCTTTTTTCAAGATCACCCAGGAACAGCTGGGTGCTGCCGTCTGTGCAAGGCTCTTTGATGTTAACTGATAACTAATTATTTAATACTAAATAATTTTATAAAAGATGCATGTGATACAACACATGCTTAAGGACTAACATCTCTCTCTACTATTAGGCTGATTTTTATTCTTAAAGGATCTACATCCAAAATTGTTCTTCTTATTAGCAGTTTAATACTTTGCACACCAGATCGCTTTTGCTCAGTTGACATATTCACATATCTATAAGTATGGCTATATAATTGCATGTTCTCCTTTCCCCGACTCTTGAGAGCAAAGCCATGCAGATCCTTCATTTGATTTGATTCATTTGATCTGTTGGGCTAATCTTTAAATGTTGAATGTTTCCTAGATCCCCAACTCCTCTTCTGGCCTGATAGTCTGATACTTACTACACAATGTCAGCAAAGCCAGTGAAGAGAGGTTTTGACTGATATTCAATACCATGTTTAGCACACATGGATTTCACCAAAGGAGCCACCTTCCAAAAGTTGTGCCGAGGCATCGTAGGGAAGAGACTATAGGCAGAAAGGAAGGCAAAGAAGTTGTGATACTTTGCTATCTTTTTGCCTTATTCAAACTATGAAGCAGTTTCCCACTGATAGCTTAAAATCTTATTGCCTTAAATCAGTACTCACTGGTGCTCAATTTGAAAATTCAGGTGCCCAGTTACCCAGTCATTGAAAAAAGATTGATTCACATTGCAGGCTGACTGAACCTGGGAGAAGAGAGAAAGACAGGTTTTAGTCCAGACATACTGTGAATGAAGGAAGATCAAGCAAATGTCCACAATATATATTTATATTTGTCCATGATTTATATTTATATTCATGTTGGTTGGTTTGTATGTAGTGGTATATAACTACTATTTCTAGACAAACATATTGAATTTGGGAAATCTTAAATTATATTACCCTAATAGTAGAGTTTAAATACTCATTTGTTATCAAATCTGATAGTCACCAGAGTACAGTTTTGAAAATATGGAGAATTAAAATATAATTCTAGTAATATACTTATTTTTCATTTTGTGAAACATTTCTTTTTAATAGTTACTTTCAAATCTTCCCCTTACTTATTCCAGACTGAAACAAGTTGTCTGGTATGATTTGAACTCACAGGCCTCCTTTTCTAAAAAGAATGTCCTGGGACAGTTGACATCATGGTGAGAACGGCTGGAAAATAGCGAGGCTCTGCTGAGCCGCATGAAATCCAACCAGTAAATGCTGATGGGAGACCTTATAGCTATCCTGGAGGGACAGTGAAGGAAGGAAAGGCTCTTTGCTGACCATGAGAAACTTACAATTTACTCGTTAGGTGCAAAGCAAGTTCTCCCGAATGACAGCAGGGACAACTGCCATTTTTGGGCAGTCACGAAGGTGGGGCAACTGGGACAGTAAAATGTGTGCAGGAGTGATATTGAAGCAGAACAGTGTTGTGGCTGTGTGAGGAAATTTGTGGTTTTTCAAAAGTTCTTTCAGAAATGCCCCTTTCCAGAAAAGATTGATCAACAGTGGGGCTGAAAAAGAAGGGGGTAGTTTTGTCAAGCCTCCACCCCCTGAAACAGTGGCGGATAAGCACAGAGCTGAAAGAGATCCAAAATAAGATATATTAACTATTTGGTTATTTGGATACTCTAAATGCTAAAAGAAGAAAAGCAGAGGAGCCATCTAAGGATTTAATAAACTCTTATTTGGATTAAAATTTGGTTCCAGAACTTAAAAAGAATATGGTGTAAACAAAGGAAACTAAGGAAGAGAAGTAGAAGAGAAACAGTGCAACATCAGTTACTTTCAAATCTTCCCCTTACTTATTCCAGACTGAACCAAGTTGTCTGATATGATTTGAACTCACAGGCCTCCTTTTCTAAAAAGAATATCCTGATCTGGATGAAAACCAGATGCTGGAAATGGACAAGAGAGAAATGATTCCTGCCCTGGCAAGTTTCTCTTTCAGTTAGTGCTATTATCTTAAAATGGAATCTCATTTCCATTTTTATGAAGTCCAAACAAAAGCAAGGGCAATCATAATCTATAAGAAAAGGCATAGCATTTCTAAACACACTTCAAACTTTTCTATCATAAGAAAAGCACTGTAAAAGAAATAATAATAGGTAAAAATAACATCAAAAAAGGAATTCAGTTTTCACATGTGCAAACTTTAATTGATTATTATGGATCTGTGAATTATTGTCATATAATAAAATTATGCAGACAAGCTAAAGTTTAATCATATACAGCCATCAATTTTATCTCCCAGATCTCTCTTACCTGTGTAGAGAACCAATCCATGTTTTTATCATGATCGATGGGCATAGGAAGATGACTCGTCTGTGATATCCATGTAAATATAATACTCTCAAGAATACTGAGAGACAGAAATGAGGCAAAGTCAGGCAAATTAGGCAAAGTGAAACTATATCTACACAAACAAGCCTTTTAAGTAGAATAGTGGGACAAATTTATTCGTTTGTTTGTTAGGCTTAGAATGCAAGTCATTTACTAGACCAAATGATGACTTTCTATGGAAATCAATACATTTCTAACACTCCTCCAGTGACAATGAGATTCAAACCAAAGATCAGGACCCCCAATCATTCTGAGTTGGTGGACAAATTTGGAAATTTGACCAGATGCCATGGAAACTGATCCCAAATGGAGACTACAGAGTGGCTTGGCTGTATCCCAGATAGCTATTATAATGGCAATGATAGAGTTGAAGCCCACACATATGGAAGGTAGGAAAAGGATAATATAGAGCATGGGTCATCAACCTGGTCCCTACCGCCCACTAGTGGGCATCTGGGGATTCCAAGTGGGCGGTGGGGATTTCAAAGGTTAAAACCTCCTTTTGTGTGAGTGGGCAGGCGAGCGCAAGCGCGTGCACAAGCAAACACATGGGAAGAGGAAGGGGAGGAAACTTCTCCGGTCGCGCCTGAGCTGGTGGAGCACAGGCAAGCGCCGTCCCATCGCCAGGGATACAGTGAGTGAGGTGAATCACGTGGTTGCTCAGATCACACGGGCGCAGCCTGAGAAGACATTTCTGAGAAGAGAAACTTCTCCCGTTGGGCTGCGCCCGTGTGATCTGAGCAACCATGCAATTCACCTCACTCACTGTTTCCCTGGTGATGGGACGGTGCTTGCCTGCGCTTCACCAGCTCAGGCGCAACCGGAGAAGTTTCCTCAGTGAAGCTCCTAAAAGGGACGCGGGCTCAGCCTGCCAGGCTGCCACCGCTCCACTGAAGACGTTTCTTAGAAGAGAAACTTCTCCGGTCGCGCCTGAGCTGGTGAAGTGCTAGAAGGGGGGGGAGGAGCAGAAAAGACAAAAAGGAGAAAGAAAGGGAGAAAGAGGAGGTGGGGGATAGTGGGATCCTTGCTGCTTTCTGAGCTTGGTGGTTTTCTTACAGACATTTCATTACCAAACTAAGTAACATCATCACTGCTAGAAGGGAGTGGGGTTGTGGGGAAAGGAGGAGGAGAAGTCGAAGGACAAAACTGGTGGGCGGTAAGGAAATTTTTCCATCAAGAAAGATCCATTAGTGGGCGATAGGTAGAAAAAGGTTGACTACCACTGATCTAGAGAATAGTCAGGGTCTGGGAAGGGATAGTGAAACACAAAGAAAATAGTACATATGATGAACAGTACTTCAAAAGAAAGAGGTATCCCAAAACACCCTTGAATCCCAATATGGGGTTGAAGGCAAGAAAGAATCGGATAAAATATGCCAGAGTCCATGCCATTTCCTGTAGAAGAGAAGAGAAGGAATGGAGATTAGAATAGCATCTTTCCTTGCCCCAAGTAGACACCCTACATGGCATCTTACTGAGATCCAGATGTATATCTTCTGGAAACTCTGCTCTGTTTACTGCCCATTTTGACATACCCAGTTCTACCCTGGGTTCTTTTTTAATGGATTGACAGATTTAACTGATTGAAAAGAGCCATAAAAAAAATTCACTAGACAAAACTGAGTATGCTTGTGTTTTTTTTAAAGTACAATATTTTGAGCTCATGTCATTCCAGAAAGTGATAGAGATGGAGAGAAGTTTCTTTGCATGTTGTTATTAAGGGTTTTTTTAGTTAATCAGGGAAGACAATATTTTTATATAGTGATTATCAATACAACAGATCAGGTGTGTTTTAAGCACCAGTATTGCTCTGCGTATGGACCTGTTTAGCTCATAAAAACATTATTTTCAATAACTGACATGTTTATGTGATATCAGGTGAGAATGTGGAGATTTTATTAGCTTTGATTATTGCACAAAATTTCAGCCATTTTTAATTTGTGTACTTGACAAGAGTGCATGGCAAATTCCCACTTTAAACAAGGCTGGAAAAGTCTTGTCTCCTATCTTCTATATTAGAAAAAAATAAGCCCAACCCCATTTCCAATCCCTCTAGATATTTTTTTAAAAAAAGATGAACCATAACTTTATAGTTTTATTCAAGCCACCATAAATCATTTTTAATCAAAGCCCTCATAATCACTATTTGAGAAAACTAGATTGTAATTCTTGTACATTCTTAGTTCAATCATTTTCCAGTTGCCTCTAATGTTTCCCCAACATGCCTTCTATATGTTTGTTTTCCCAGGCAAAAATTGAATGCCTTCTTCATAAAAGGCCTTTTGATAGCCAGCAATAGTTCATCTGGAAGCACTTTGGAATTGGGTGACATTGATTTTCCCATTAACAATATCCCATGCAAACTTTTATATACACCTAAAAATGGTTTAGTCTTTTCAAATCCTCTTAAGGAAATAAATTCTAAACCTAAAGACATACCATGGGGGGAGGGGTGTCTCAGTATTGCATTATTTAATATTTGGTATGGATCATTTGTGTACTCACCCTCCAGAGCTTGCGTTGGAATATGAAGTACAATGAGTAAACTTGAAAAGTGGGCACTATCATCAGTGGCAATGCTGCAGAAGGAAACAAGATGCATATAACCATTAACTGTCCTTTCTAAACATAAAAGAAGCATCAACCACACCCCTGAAATAATTTGTATCTACCATTTCATTTAACAATTATAATTGTACTTGAGAATCTCATCATCAAAAATAAATCAATTCCAAAACTTGTATGTGGCAGACACTGCCTGAATTGTGCCACTCAAACTATTTGTGCTGGCTCCATTAGAACCAATTGACTAGAATACACTTGAATGAGCTAAAGGAAGCTCTGTTATTCCTTGTGATAAGTGGACAATACTATCTTACTCTATTCGGATTTATTTAGAGGAAAGCCCTGGTAAATCCAGTGAGACCAGCTCTCAAGTGTTTATATATTCATTCATAAGAGACATCTTGTAAAACTGCCCATCTTGTAAAATACAACTCTGGGTGACTTACAACAATATAAAACCTAAAACTAGAGATAGGGCAACCTACTAGTATATATAAAGAGAGCAAACCCCACTACTTCTAGCACCGATGATGTTACCAAATTGGGTAATGAAATGTCTGCAAGAAAATTACTGGCCTCAAGCAGCACACAAATATTCTCTTCTATTGAAATCACCTGAATAAAAGGCATTTTTCCTTCAAAAGAGGGGAGGGGTTAATAGTCCAGAGGAAAAGAAGCATAGGGGCACAACAAGGAAAGTTGCAAAATACAGAATACAATATTGTAATAGAATATAATAATTGTAATAATTATAATAAATGTAATTTATAGCTTGGGTTTTTTTCTTAATAAAATATCTCCCTAACCTTTATAGGAAGGTTTTTTTTTAAATTTGTTCAGTCCAACAAGTTAGTGGTTCTTGAAACTCAGACTCAACACTTAATCTAATTGAAGAGAGTTTTTTTTTAAAAAAATACTTATGATAGAGATTCCCTCTGAACTGCTGTAAGCAGTTAGTTGTGCTGCCACTAGCTTGACTGGCTTCAATAAAGGATGGACCAAGTCATGGAGTTCATGAGATTCAATCTTTATTAGCTTGGATGGCAGTGTGGTAGCCTCTGAAGGCCATCTGAAGGAAGACCAGTGGATATCCTTGGTTGGTTATTGTGAGAATGGACTGCTGAACTTGATGGGCCAAGGGTTAGATCCAGCAGGCACCATTTATGATCTTATGAATAAAGCAGTTTCAAAAAGAAAAACAACTGCTGGTGAAGAGGTTGGACTATATTCTCCATTATGTTCCTGTCTCTCTTCCATGGCAATTTTCTTCCACTGTAATTTGATTTATGGATGCTCCTCAGTTGTGTCTATAGAGCATCAAATAATTGAGCAGTTGCATGAGAAAGTGCAATACCCTCTCCAGCTTGTCGTGTCTCTGTTTGCACTGTTTAGGCATAGTCTGTTTCTGAAGGTATGGACTGAGAATCAGGATGCCTCCCTCCACCTTAAATATGTATATTAAACTCATGGGAATCTGTGTTTTCTCAGAAAGGAAAGATTTCCTCCTCATTCTCTGCAATGTTCTATAGTTGCTACTACTGCTCTTCTTCTTCCCTCCTCCTCTTTATCTTATCATTATCATTTATCTTATTAAGAGTTGATATTAATCTAAACTGTGGGGGGGATTATGTAGAATGCATATATATAATCTGCCCATGAGCTCATGGTTGAAAAGATAAGAGTCCAAAGATGATGTGAAAGTTGTTTTTTTGACAGAAGAAAAAGTTCATTTGGAGTTTAACAGGAGGTAGGGGGAGAAAAGATACGGTACTCACTGAAGAAAAAATATTGATGCTGATAGTTATAAGGCATGTATTTCTTTTTCTGCAAACCCAACTGTAAAAGAAAGACATGAAAAAAGTAAATAACTTTCAATAGGTAATTATAACTTAAGGCTCCATTTCTATAACATCCTTTTCATCTGTTCTGTGAAATAAATTCTCAGGCAGGAAAAAAGCAAAAAAATAAAGTGAGATGTACATAGCTGTCACAATAATAAATTGTAATTGTGGTAGTTAAAATAGATTGCAGTTTTATTTTCAAATATTCCAGGTGCAGAAACACATGGCAGAGCGAGATAGCTTTTAAAATTAAGCCCTGCATAGAAATACAGAAAGAATAGTCTTAAACTTAGATTTCTTAGTCAGGAAAGGAAGCTGTCCCCTTAGGTAGCAGAAACACTAGATAAACTTTTACTAATCTTCCCATTAGTAGAAGGCCCCAAAGGAAAGTATTACTGATGGACCTGGATCTGATGGGTTCAAAGTGTTCCATTGTCCCAATATCAGCTCTTCAGCCACACCATCCTATAGCCACCAAAATAAATGTCTTGTCTGGTTTCAGAAGAGGTGAATTAAAAAGGGAATCCAGAATTTCAGCTAAATAGGCAGCTTCTTCGTTTTGGTATTTTTACTGACTGCCACATCCTCAGAACCTCACAACCATCAGAGATAGAATATTTTCTACCAGTATTTCTGCTTGTGAGGCATAAGTAATTCTATATTTTCTTTGTTTGAAGAAACAGCCAAGGCAGAATATGCTTATCAAATCTGAAACAATCCACTGAGATAATTCACACAATAGTCAATCCAATCCATAACATTAACCAGAGAAAGAGCAAAAGGGAACAAACAAAGAGATGCTTAAGCTCCATACCACCCTCCATCTTTTAATCTATCCTATTCCTATACAAACTGCCAGGATTTTAGGACAGGAAGACAATCTGTTACTTTGCTTCCCTAACACAACTTCTCAGGATTGCGCTCACATGGCCATAAAAACTTGCTGCTTTCCTCAGAATCCTTTTGTACATGATTGTTCAGTCAATCCCGTGAGCTAATTCCTTCAATAATCCAGTTCATAATATTCATCTATAGCTATAAACTACCATAAGAGAACCAGTTTTAAGGCATCAGGCTAGAAACTGCAAGATTGTGAGTTCTAGTCTCTCCTTGGACAATGCCACCCAGCCTTAGAAAGCAGAGGTCCATATGAGTGGTGGGATTCAAACTTTTTTTACTACCGGTTCTGTGGACATGGCTTTGTGGGCATGGCAGGGGAAAGGATATTGCAAAATCCCCATTCCCTCCCCACTCTCAAAATTTCCACTTCCGGTTCTCCAGAACCTGTCAGAACTTCCTGGATACCACCTTTGGTCCATATAGAGAAATACACTTTTGTTATGGCCACCTTGGGTGAACATTTTGTCCAACCCTACTAATCTACTATCTCAATGAAATCTGTCTTATCAAACGCTGCTAATAAATATAAATAATAAACCCAGTAGACTGTGTTCAACTCTAACAAATTGACAATGAAATGGCTTAACAGTTGCTGTTCTGAATGCTGATCTGAAAGGAGAATGGCCAGGGTTCAGTAAAATCTGTTCTCATCTAAGCAGTTGCTTCTTACCTCCAAAGAAAGTGTTTCCCCTAATGACAAAATAAAGGGATGAAATGAAACATCTGGGTCCTTCTCGAAACAGTTGGGTTTAGCATGATGCTGGGAATGGTGCAAAGACCACCAATTAGCTGAAAGCCCCTGTAGAGGAAGAGTGAAAGAAAGCATTCAGGCTCTTGTAAAAGATTGCTTGACTATTTAGTGCTCTGCTTTGAAGAGGTAATACAGGGGAGATTCCACTGAACCTTTGAATCAGATTTTCAAATAACTTTGAGATGTTGAATCAGCTGACTCTGAATTATCTTGGAGAGGTTCAAAACAGTTTGAAGATTAAATGCACTTTTTAGCTTTGAAGAATCTCAAGCATTCATTGCATATGTGGACAAAACTGGGGGTTAATTTTGAGTACTGTAATAAATTCCCTGATATTAACATGACTAGGTGGCAAATGCGTTTTATCACCTTTCAAAACCCTGCCTGTCAAAGCACTGGAAGAGGTGCTGCTCTGCTATTTAGGTATTTAGAGAGATTCACGTATGGGGAGAAACAGAAAACAAAATAGAGACCTACACCTATTCTGCTCTATCTCTCTTTTAATGAGTCTTACTTTTTCTTGCTTCCATACCATTTTATTCTTAATTTTTCTTCAACTCACCTGTAGTATAGTCCCTATTAGCTTTGGGTCCAGTATTTTCCATCCTTTGTCACTGGCATTTAATCAGGCTTATTGATCAGGGAATTTTATCACTGGCATTTAATCAGACAAAAGCAGGTGAAAATAACACCTGATATGCTCATCTAATTTCACTGATAATTTTGATACAAAGATTTTAATAGCAGTGTTAGGAAATAGATTATAGCAAAATGATAACATTTGTTACTAAGAATGTTCAAGCAGTATAAAAAAAACTAGGCATGCAACAGATGATATAGGATTTACTGTAGATATAATAGACTTAAAATAAAGGACAACTTGTAATCTCATTATTAGATGCTGAAAAACTTTTGATAAAATACACAAAGAATTCATGTTTATTATCTGTCTGTCTGTCTGTCTATCTATCTATCTATCTATCTATCTATCTATCTATCTATCTTTCTTTCTTTCTTTCTTTCTTTCTTTCTTTCTTTCTTTCTACCTTTATGGCTGTGTGTGTATGTTCCAGCATAACTCAGGAATGCCTTTAGCAATTTCAACCAAACCTAATACACAGATGACTTTATGTCTGGAAACTCTGTTGGGGTAAGACACCCCAACATCCCCTCAGTGTGTGAGTGTGTGTGTGTGTGTGTGTATTCTAGCATCACTCTGGAATGCCTGGGCTGCTAAAATGAAAAAAAAAAGAATTACATCTATAGTGTCAAATCACAGTACTTTTGAAAGTGGTAGTTTGCATTTTGGATTCAAGTTCTCTTTAAGATACAGCCTATTGTGCCTTAAAATGGCATCTAATGTACAGCACAGTGCAGTTGCCATGGTAACAGCTTCACAGTACTCCATAAGGGGGCTTCTTTTGGTAAGGGGTATTGGTTGTAAATAAATACCCAGGGAACACCGGTTTATCAGCTAGTATTAAATAGATTTGAAAATCCCTTGGAATTCATAAAATGGATTAAGAATATTATATCTGCTACTAAAGTAAAATTTAATGACATTTTCTCCCACTTTTCCATAATTTAGAGAAATTAGAAACAGATAAATAACACAACACATTTGATATATACTCATGAAACTTTTTCATTTATATTTGTAATATTCCATATTCTTTCCCTTCAATTCCGTGGAACATTCTAAGAATAATATACCTTACTTACCTTTAAATGGCACATTACAAATTCATGAAAATGGTGGTTCCATTTTGGATTACTGAAGACTGAAAGATGTCCCAAATCATGTTGTAGCCAGCCTGCTTGAGACTAAAAGAAAAGGGTGATTCGCCACAGAAGAACTACCTTTTGTGTCACTCCTACAACTTATATCCAATGGTAATAGCTATGCAAGAACTCCTGGGATAGATAAAATAAAGATTCATTCATTCTAGGATTTTTTTATTCAATCAAAGGGGCAGCCACCCAGAGAAGCATTCCAAACAGGATAGGCACAAGAAATCAATTCTACAATAGAACCACAGATGTAATTGAATGCAAGCTTCTCAAAGCGCATGACAATTGAATATGTGTTATTTTCTTTATAAAGAAACTATTTTAACTTGGTTGAAAGACAGTCTGCTGTAGGAAGCCAAACTAGCGGAAAATGCAATTTTAGCTAAAAATAAAGGCAAGAATATTACCTGAGCAAAGGTCATCAACACTGTGGCAATAAGAAAAGATGTCATAGATAGTCCAAAATACCACAAAACAAACCAGCCAGCAGCATCCAGTACTAAAATATGCAGAAGCATCAGGAAAAAGAACAATTGGTTTGGCTTGAAGAGTCCCATCTTTTTAACAGTGGACAGCAGTTCCCGAAAATCTGCCCACGCCTGAAATCTGACTTAAAAGGATCCAGATAAACCATTTTCTCTGGACTCCCTGAGGCTGCATTGCAATCACCTGCTTGTTAATCTTAAGAAAACAGGCTGGGATTAATTAGGCAGAGGCTGAGGAAGGCAGCCCAAAAGAACTGAGTTTACTTGCCCAATCTGATAGCCAACTACACTTTTAAAAATACCTTGGATCTTGTTTGACAGAATCAGATGAAAAATCATTTGATATGACATAAAATTAGGTTGCTCTACATGTGGAGGATGAAAAGGGTAAAACTGAGTACATTCACTCTACATTGGACACTAACTGGATATGTCTTGTTGAGATGACAGAAGCGTCATCGTGGGGGGAGGGGTTGTTTGGACTCAATTTGAATCTGTGGAGCCTAAAGAAGCAAACAGGGCTATCTCCATGTTATTCTCATCTGTGGATTAGAGTCTTGCTTACTTAGTGGAAGCAGACAGGGAGATGAGAGGAGGCCAAGCGTGAGTTATAGTGAAAACATCCTCCAGATATATTTGGGAAGAATCAAGTGTGGCTTCAGGGCAATGAGGTGGAAAGAGGAAGGGAATGAAATGGCAGATATTAAGATCACTTCATAATTTAAAGTCGGCTGAAGGAAATGGACTTTTACTGTTTTTATAAATACCAGGAGACAATGCAGAAAGATTGAGGAGCACCTTATAAAATCTCTTCTGTTGCCCTTAGTAGCAGATCAGTTTTAATGACAAAAGTGATATTTGAGTCAACCCAATAATAACTAAAGGTTTGCAGTTTAACACCATAAGCCACTACCTCAATTTTCTGTCCCCCAACTTACATTTTTACTGGGTTCAAAGCTGGGCTGATCAGGTGCCAATTCCCCAATCAAAAGTGATGCCATGTGCTTCCTTACTAGGGTCTTGTCAAGGTGAAAGGCTGTAAAAGGATCCTAAAGCCAAAACATAAAGAAAAAAGGGGAAAAATATTATAATAAAGAACCAATTTAAAGTCAACCTGGAAGAAACACGAGTTGAGCTGAGTTGGGCTGAGTGGTTATCTTTATTCTCTCCAATTCAAAGCATGACAGACGTAATTCCCAGGAGGTGCTTGACCAAAGATATTGAAACACTTGCAAGAAATTAGCTCTGAAGTGTCATGATTATAATTATTAGAAAATGATTTTGGATTCAAGTAAAGTCTGGAGCAACAGATGACAAAGAAACTGCAGTGTTTTGCAGAAAATATCAAAGACAGAAAAATGTATAAATCACATAATTTAATTGTTTAATACTTTCTTTCTAGAAAGTAGTATTGATAGATAAGTTTTTCTCAGCAATATAAACCAGTTTTACTGCTTTACTCTGCAAAGAGAATTCCTGCTTTTCTGTTCTCATTTTAATTTATAGCTGGAACATGCACAATTTGCTTAGTACTGCCTTAACTTTTATTTAATTTTAAAGTTGAGAAAAATATATACTTCTTTTTAAAGACATTAATCATAAGTATAAACATAAAGAATGTAAAATTTTCAAAAATACAATATGTAGATCAGGTAAACAAATGGAAGAATCTGCTTAAGGCTTTGAAAAATAAAAGGGAAATACAAAAAACCAATCAAAATAATGATTTGGATAATAACTTTCCACTGGATCTAAAAAAGAGATCTGCTAAAGACTTGAAGTATCTTTGATACAACAAGAAAGATAACATCTGAATGAATTAAAAACAAAGAGTGTTCAAAGTAAAAGAAAGGAATATAAAGTTGTTCTGTTTGATCAAGATTAAAATAAAATATGCTTTTTATAAATCGCTTGCAAGTCTTTAGGGGCCTTTTGCTGACACCAGGACTGAAAGGTTGATCATCTATTGTTATACATATAGAAGGATGGTTTTGGAAAAGATAGACTTTTTTTGTAATTTTATAACAGGTAATAAGTTATCAAATTTCTTTTTACTTGGCATACTGAAGATTGGAAGTCACTTCTTTAAATATACTTCTTTTCTTTTTATTTCTTCTTCTTCTTTCCCTTTTGTTTTTCTATTTTTTCTTTCCATTTTTTAATGTATGTCAATGAAGACTCAATCATCCAGGCTAAAGGTGTCTAAAGGTGGAACTGGAACATGGAACGGAACAAACTTTGTTAATCTGAGATGTTTCATTGCTAAGCCAAACATCTTCATCAGTCAAAGTAAAAATTAGTTAGGCAGAAAATCATTGGAATGTACCAACCCTTGCCATACCCATTTCATTTGAATCCTGACTCTCTAAATCTCAGATTAACATGGCAGATTAACAAACTTTGTTCCAGTTCCATAATTCAACCTTTCGTCACCTTTGGCCTGGATAATTAAACCTTCATTGACATATATATTGCAACTCATTTCAGGGAGAAACACCTGAAATTGGTGCGGCAAGAGTTGATACATTCCAACGACTCTCTGACTTTGCCTAACTACTAGTAATTTTTTACTCTGACTGATGAAGTCACTTGGATGACCAACTGAATATCTCATATTAACAAAGTTTGGTCCAGTTGCCATGATTCAACATTTAGACACTTCCATTTTTAAAAAATTCTTTCTATTTTATTTTTCTGAGTTTAATTTGTATTTGATTTTACTAGTATGCTGAAAATATTTATCAAAAAATATTTTAAAAATTAAAAAGTTAGGAAAAGGAAAAAATGGGGTAATGTGCTTTGAAAGTGGGTTATAGTGACTGAGTGCAGTCTTATTTTTTTTTTTTTTTATAATAAAATTTTATTGGTTTTTCAAGATTTATAGGGAAAAGGGTAAATGGACAGGTATACAAATTTTGGCAGTTGCAAAGTGTGTGAGGCCCCCCTCCCTCCATACCCATAGTATACATTTATATATAATGCATTAGTATATAATTGATTACAATCAGCATATTAGTTCTATTATTAAATTCAATCAAATTAAACATTACAGTATAAAATCCAAATATAATTCCACTTTCACTTTCGGTCAGTTTATAATAATATGATTTTCTTGTTTATTTTTGTGATCTGAGTCTTCTTGCTATTGCCCCATCTCCCTCCACTGGCAGAGCTCTGGCCCCTCCCGTGTCCTGCGTGTCTGTTGTAGTATCTGGTGGTTTCTCTAGGAGTGTTTTATTTTTTTCCATAAAGGCCTGCGCCTCTATGGGTGAATTAATTCTAATTCTTGTCTCCTCCCAGAATATCAGCATACCTTCAGGCATCAACCATCTAAACCACACCCCTTTCTGGTATAATTTATTCGCTAATTGCGAATAATTTTTTCTTTTTTCTCTAATCTTCTTAGGGATCTGCTTCAGAATGGTTATCTCCATATCATGATATGTCAATGCTTGCCCCCTTTGTACACCCAGAATTTCATCTCTTGTGCTTTTTCTAAGAAATTTAATGTGAACCTCCCTGGGTACATTGTGTGTTCTGGCGTAAACTGAGTTCACTCTATAAACCAGGTCTATATCCCACCCCATCAGTTGTTTTTCTTTATGTGTGTAGTCAGCCAGAATGTTTGTCATGATGTCCCTTATATTTTCCCCATCTTCTTCTATAACATTTTGAAATCTAAGATAATAGGACATTCTCTCAAATTCTAATTTCATCTGTTGGATGTCAAGATCTTTATTCCCTTTCTGCACAGCTTCCACCACCACCCCTCACCTCCTCCACCCCCCCTTCCACAAGATCCAGTCTCTGTGAGTTCTTATAAATTTGGGCTTGATTTTCTTTAATTTCATCTTTCATTTCCCTTAGCTGTTTCTTGATTTCCTCCTGGCCCTGTAAAATTTGTTGAAGCATTTGTTGAAAGTCCATCTCTATAGTCTTAGGTTGCATCAGTTCTGTTATCTTTGACTGTGTGGCTGGACTGGATGTTACAGATGTTGGAGCAGACGTGGCAAAGCCAGGTTTCCCAGGAGGTGGTCTTTTGGATGCCATCCTTTATAACATTAGAAATTCAGTCCATATATAAGATAAACAGTTAGAAAAGAAGGGTAGGCAGGTGAGGTCCGGGAGCAGAAGAACCAGGCAGAAGAGAATCTCTCTAATAAGTCTGGCAATAGATGAAAGGTTTCCCCTAGAAAGTTCAAAAAGTACCAATCCACAAGAGATTCCTCTGGGAGACACGGAGACAAAGACCGGAAGCCTGAATTTTAAAGGTGGAGTCAGGTTTCACAATTCATAAAGACAACGGAAGTGTGCCATCTTGCCCTGCCAGTTTTGGGCACAGAGGCATAACAAAGTTTTAAAAAGTTCCAAAAGTCCTCAAATCACAGTAGAAAGTGAAATTAAGTTGAAAAGAAAATCATCTCAACCTGGGTGAGGCTTCATTCGTTGGCTCTCCCCCCTCCTCCTTCCCCGGGGGCTGAGAGCAAAATTATTCCTCGCCGCTTGTCCAAGGGGGGGGGGAGAAACCCCCCTCCCTCCAGCCGCGCCTCCAGAATACTCCGAAAGTTGTTTTTTTAAAAAAAGCTGAATAATTCTTCCTACAGAATAGGGAATGAAGAGAGAAGCAACCTCACCGCACCGCAGCTGCTTCCTTCCATTGTTGCATTCTCCGGTCGGCTTTAGCGAGGCGCGAGGCGCAGAAACGCGAGGCGCCCTCCGATCTAGCTCCCCGGTGCCTTGGGCGCGCGAGAGACCTCCCGCCGGCCGCCGCCGCTGCAGGAGCTCCCCGCGATGCCGCCCCTCCGGCAGGACCCCTCTGAGGGGTGTCCTGTGCCCCCCAAGGAGTGGGGAAGCCCACCGGAGAGCCGGAGCGGGCAGAGAGCTGCCCGTCGCCGCTGCCGCCGGAACCGGAACCGCTGAGTGCAGTCTTATTTTTTAAATGACGATAAAATTATTATTTTTTCTTCTGTTCAGTCATGTCCAATTCTCACGGACTGTTGGACATTTTTTGTTGGCAAGGTTTTTCAGAAGTGACATGCCACTGCTTCCTTCCTAGGGCTGAGATAAAGTGATTAGCCTAAGATCATCCAGTCAGCTTCATGCACAAGGCAGCACTTGAATTCACAATTTCCCAATATCTAGCCTGATGCCTTAATCACTACACCAAACTGGCTCCATGACAATTTTTGTGATTAGTCATGAAGTCATGTCCAACCCATTGCGACCCCATGGACACATAACTTATGTCTTATCTTTTTATTTTCTACATCCAGGTTGTTGTTGTTGTTGTTGTTGTGTGTGTGAGAAAGGGGGGGGTGTTTTGTTTTCTGAGCTCCTACTTGCAGTCCATATTAACAGAAGCCAAATACTGGTTTTCCCAATTGACCAAAAGGTGTATAAGTATGTGTATCTTCAAATAATCATGTGATATAGATCCAGTTTCTCTCTTTGCAAAAGGGAAGACAGATAGAATAGTATTGCATTACTGAACTACTGGCTCCTTGTTAAAATTGTGTATGATTAATTTAAAAATTACAAATAGATTATTTGGCCAGCTGGTCTTCTAGTCTCTGCCGTGCATGCTGGGGACACATGTGTGCGTGCGCAAGGGTTGGGGTATATGCATGCAGGGGTGCTCGCATTTCATTTGGGGTCTCACATGATGCCCTCATGCCCTCTTTTGGCCTCCAGATTGGCACAGGAGGCCTTCCGAGGCCAAAACAAGGCACAGGGGGGATGCGCATGGTCCCTCAACCCCATTTCGGGCCTGGAATGCCTCCTGCACCAATCTGGAAGCCAAAACAGAGCATAAGGGCACTGCGTGAGGCCCCAAAATGTAATGGGAGGCAAAACAGGGCACAGAAAGGGCGGGGCACATACACGGGGGGCATGGGAGCATGGGGGGTCACACACATATACACAGGAGTGGGGCACGTGCAGGTGGGTTGTGCATGCATTGAATACTTTTGGCACATGAGGACAAAAAGGTTGGGCATCACTGGCATAGCGTATATCAGGAATAATATCTCCTTGTGAATGTAAAAGAGAAAGAAAGAATCTCTGTGCTGATTTCACTGCACCATTTTGTGGGTAGGATTCCTGTTTTATTTCTCCCACTTCTATTTGAATTAACAATGGGATTTACAAGGTTTGGTTCAGTCCTTCAGAGTTGGGAAAATCATAGACTCATAACACAATGGATTTTAAAAGGGACCATTTGGCCATCCTCTCAAACCTCTCTTCTTATGTGTGATTCCTCCTTAATGGAAGGCTGCCTCGTCTCTGCCTGAAGACATCCAAAAAGGAAGCCCACATCTTTCCCTCAATCTGTGGTTCCATTCTCACACACTTGCTTCCTCCACATTAAGCCTGTTTACTCAGTCTCACTTAAGACTTTTCTTCTCTAGGCTCAATAGTTCAGTTTAACAATTCCTTCAACAACCATCTCACTCTCTCTTTGTGGCTCCTGTTCCAACTGTTTTGGACCTTTCTTAAAGTGTAGCTCCACAAACTGAGCAAAGAGCAGAATAAATGGATTGCTTTGTAATTAACTGAGAAAGCCAAATACTAGCAAAAAGAAAGTCAATATCGGCTTCATATAGTATAGAAAGACTTTTGAAAAGTGTTCCGAAAAATGGGAATCTTGTTGTCTTCATGAGAAACTTACATACAAGTCAGGAAGCCACAATACAGGCAGAACATGGCAAAACAGACTGACTCCAGGTTAGCAAAGGCTGTGTACTTGACCCTTATATTCAATTTATATGCTGAATATATATGAAGGGCAACTGGTTTTAACATTGGAGGAAGAAACATCAACAGCCTGCATTACTCTGATAGCCCTACCCTGAAGCTGAATATACAGAAAATCTGCAAGTTTTCATGATAAACGTCAAGGGGCAGAGTGGAAAATGGGATTAAAATTAAATATGTGAAGAAGACCAAACTAATTATAACCACGTACAAGGACATTGGCAGTGAAGAGACTGAAAATGACAAATAGAATCAACCCTGAACGGTAAAGGAACAAGCAATCAATAAATCTGACTAGCACTCAGTAGAGCTACCACAGAAGCCTTGGAAAAGATATTTAAATGCTGTGCCCATAGCTACAAATATTAGAATTGCGTAAACTGTGGTATTCCCTGTGACACTTTACGGGAGCGAAAGAAACTGGCCACCCGAGTCCTCGTCTGGTCAGCTGCCCCGCGCCTTACCGTGGCATCCTGCCCTGCGTACGAGCTGATAGTCCGAGAGCCCCCCGGGTGCCTCCTGTGGAACCGGGTGATGTCATAGACTTTCCTGTCATCACCAGCCAGCGCTCCCGTGACGAGTCTTCCTGGCCAGTGCGCAGCCCGATCTCTTCCCAGGTAAACCACCGCGAAGGGCCGGACTGATCGGCCGCAGGATCAGCCTCCCTCCTCCGTCTGATCCCGATTTCTCCTTGTTGGGAAGCCATCCCCCCGACACTGAGGCTTCGGGGAACTTGGCACTGTGTTTTTCAGCACCATCGGGAGGGCGGACTGGGCGAGTCTGAACAAGGGAGTTTCCTCCCTTTTCCGCCTTCGATTGGCCCAAAAACGCAGATTGAGAAACTCGCGAAAAAGCAACTCGGGCGAGCCTAAAATGTTCGGTTTTTCGAGTACGAAAGAGAAGCCGGCTGCGGATCGGTGTGAGTCATTGTATTTTGAAAAGTTGCCCTCCCCAGCTGATAGTGATAGGACGGAGATCAGCTGTGCCAGCAATTGTTTATTTTGGAGAAGAAACTGAGCTGGGTTTCAAAAAGTCACTATTGATTGATCTCTGCCTTCTCTCCATCCCTGGAATACCACAGGTTGAGGATTTCTACTGGCTATACAGAAAGGAGATTGGCATAATCTGAAACAGCTTTCATTTCCTTAAACATTACAGTGGCAAAACACACATCTTTCCTGCAGAGGCTTATCACTAATACACTACATCCTTATCTTGCAATTGCTCAATACCTAAACTCAGATCAGGCAATAAGCCAACAATAGGTTGGTACTGGTAAAGAATTGAGAGGATTCACTGCTCTAGCATGAGAATGAAAATCTGACACCAGGACTTCCACAGTGCCACTATCCCTGGGAATAGTCATTCTCTCTGCATTGGGAGACCTTAAACGTTTGAAGTATAATTAAATAAATGCCTCCCTGAATAAGAGACATTTATAGGCAATGGTTACTGAGTATCTTACTCCCATTTTCCTACCTGTCTTTCACTGGAAGGTAACAAATGGGATGTTTATGAAGGAAAAGAGAGAAGAAAAGAGGGAAGTCTGGAAACAAGTGAGGGTTGTCAGGAAAGGTTTTCTAATAGGTTAAAAATCAGCTCTTATAGAAACCCCTTAATGAAATAACCAAGTTTGTCCCAGACAGCCTATTTAAAGAATATCAAAATATGAGTTTTCTCAAAGTGTATTTTCTAATTATTATTATTTTATTTCTCATAATTACTTATTTCCTCATGGAAGTCGTATGGTTTCTCTGGATGTCTCCTGTGAGCCATATCCCTCCTGAAGTGAAAACATTTCCATTTTTCTGCTTAGAGACACCATCTTTCTATTAATTCCACATGGGTTTTCTTATCTCTTCTTTGTTTGATAATTATGTTAGGATTTAATTTCTGTTTGGTTATCTTCTTTAAAATCCCTACCCAATCAAGAAAATATGCCCACATTGTTTCCCATCTGAGTGACTAAAGTTCCCTATGAGTGAAGATTTGTCACTTAATAAATTTCTGTAGGCCAAATATTTTTCATGGTCATCTCAGCAAGCAGATAGAAATCTATAACAGGATGTCCCATTTGGTGTTGTCTCAGGACTTTTCCAGATTTGCACTTAGCTATAGCACAAACTTCCTTTGGCATCATCTTCGTTCTGCTACGTCTGCTTGTTCTGCAGCCCAAGAATGAAGCAGCTACAAGTCACATACCAGAGTTCAAGTAGTGTTTTCCACTTTGTTTCAAGGAGGAGGCTTTGTGGCTGCTGTGATGGAAAGGGGACAGGAAATGGCCCTGAAGGGCAGGAGGAAGAGCTGATGCCAAGGTCACATAGGCGAGGCTTGAACAGGCGGCAAACTTAAAAAATTCTCTCGGACAAGCCTCTCCCTGATTCACATGACAATAAAGAGAGGGAGAAGCACATTCTAACTTGTTAGAGTCTGTTAGTATGTTCAAATAAAAATAGTTTATTGTAGCATTAGTTCTGATTGGAACATGAAGCAAAAGAGGCAATAGGGTCAAATAAGGATCACCTATGGGAGCAATAAATTTTATGCCAGTATAGTCTTCCACCTATTCAAATCTAGGCAATTAGCACAGCCATGGAAAGAGGCAATTAGCAATTGTGACAGTAATAATCCAGATTAAATCTATTGATTTTGGGGCACATATATACTTAATTATGTTCAAATAATAGATGCAGATTTATAACTTATGTAAGTTTATTTACTGGTATAACTTTTTAAAGAAAATAAAAAGCAATAGAATGCAATTTATTGCAAATTATTGGAGAAAGAACTATATGTGTAGACACATGAGTTTATCTGAAATATACATGCTTGACCTATTAAAAATGGGGAAAAAGTCAATATACTGATTTGTTAAATTTTTGCTAATTTTGATGATTTTTACAAAAAAATGATAATCTATCCCTTGCTCTGCAAAATATGTACAATGAGAATGTACATTAACAAAATTAATGTTTTAAACTTCCACTGATTTCAGGGAGAAATAGAAGCATTTAGTTTTTCTTTTGAGCAGCTATAAATCTGAGAAATCTTGCTTTTTCATGAAAGTCTGCAGTAATTTGAGAAGTGAGAAGTAAATAGTAACTTTGAATTATATCACTGTCAAATATACCTATGAAAAAGTGAATTGCATTTGTACAACTGTTTTCTTTTTTGTAAGCTACTGAGGTTGTTATTCCACCAAAGTTTCCTACTTCTGTCTCATTCTCAACTTTACTTTTCCCTTGAATGAAGCTTTCCCAGAATGGTGATTTTTTTTTAAGGATACTTTCAAAGTGGGGAGATTTCAATGAATTGAAAGATTCTGAAATTGAAACTGAAGGATTTGGAAATAGTTCCAAGTGACTATATAATTCTGACCTCTCAAGTGTGGCAAGTGTGTCATTTCCACACTTGAAGATATATTCCTTGAAAATTTATTTTATTTTAGGCAGTCCTCACCTTACAAACAAAATTGGGACTGAATCTTGATCATTGAGTGAAACAGTAGTTAGGGCACAATGTGGAGAAAAAAAACCCCATCATAACTAGATTCAGCAGTCCATATGCATTTGAAAGACAAAGGAACTCTTTTGAAGACAGCAAAGTCCACATTTTGAACAGAGATGACCACTGGTTTGAAAGAGGGTGTCAAAGAGGTCATATATGTCAAAATTGAACATCCCACTCTCAACAGGGGGGAGGGATATGACATCATCTATCTCCAATCTATAACACAGTCCTTTCAACAGTTCCAATAAGGCTCCACATCCATTTGTACCACTCAGGTGTCCCTAATGACACAGAGAAACCTCCAGGTGGCCCTTAATCAGAGCTGTTATTCAGCAGGTTCTGAGCAGTTCGGGAGAACCAGTAGCAGAAATTTTGAGTTCTTTGGAGAACTGGTAAATATCTCTGACTGGCCCTGCCCCCATCTATTTTCTGCCTCCCGACGCCCAGCTGATAGGGAGGAAATGGGGATTTTGCAGTAACTTTCCCCTGGAGTGGGGAAGCTGGGACTTGGGAGGCAGAGAATAGATAGGGTCAGGACCAGTCAGAGGTGGTATTTACCAGTTCTCCGAACTACTCAAAATTTCTGCTACCAGTTCTCCAGAACTGCTAAGAAGCTGCTGATTACCACCTCTGTCACCCTCCCAGTCCAAGAAGAAGCCCCTAGAATGAAGAAAAGGACAGAAATATAAACATGCATTGTCATCTTGGTGATATTATTTGTTTGGTGGTGCAAGATACCTTTTCATTACTCTTATTATTAATGAATGTGGAAGAATTAGTAGATTTCTCCCAGTATTGGAAGCCCTGAGTAAGAGAAACATCAAGTAAATAATATAGAATCTCCAAATGTTGAAAACAAAATAGAAGATATATGGATTGATTTCTTAGCTGCTTTTTGTATCTGCTGATGCAATTTAATCTCATATCATAATCCAGAATCCACTGCAATAGCCATTGAGTTTATTTTCACAAGAAGTGCGAAACAGAGGTCATATGTAAAAATAAGAAACAAAGAAATTCAATGAGAAGTATTAAGAAACTTTATTTATTTATGATACACCCAAGACCCAGAAGCAGGAAAGGGGGTGGGTGTTGCTTGCAATGCTAATACTCATTAGGAAACATGCCAAAAGTTCAGCCAAGGCCAAAAGGCTCTCCAGGATTCTGTTTCATTCAGAAATTACTCTAGGTTTTCTATGCCTGAAGCCTCTCAAGGTCCATCTCAGATCTATCTCATCTCCACCCTTCTTCCCTTGTTGAAGGCAGATTTTAGGATTTTGTGTTTTCTGATCAAGATGATATGCTTTGAACCAGATTTCACCCGCAACCTTCAAGGAACTGAAAATAACAGAAAGTAAGTTTCTCTTCCTTGCCATGAGAGTTAAGTCCTACTTAGAAAAAGTCTGCCTCTGATTCAAGCAGAAAAGTGAATTCAAGTGCAGTAAATTGAGGACAGAAAGGGTAGCACAAAAATCTCGCAGTGAGTGATACTTATCCTTTTAGGTATTTGACATGTCTTGACAGTATGCTTTATAATAGGGGTGAAATCTGATACTTACTACACAATGTCAGCGAAGCCAGTGAACATAGATTTTGACTGATACTCAATACCATGTTTAGCACACATGGATTTCACCAAAGGAGCCACCTTCCAAAAGTTGTGCCGAGGCATCGTAGGGAAGAGACTATAGGCAGAAAGGAAGGCAAAGAAATTGTGATAATTTACTATCTTTTTGCCTTATTCAAACTATGAAGCAGTTTCTCACTCATAGCTTAAAATCTTATTGCCCTAAATCAGTACTCACTGGTGCTCAATTTGAAAATTCAGGTGCCCCGTTACCCAGTCATTGAAAAAAGATTGATTCACATTGCACGTTGACTGAATCTGGGAGAAGAGAGAAGGACAGGTTTTAGTCCAGACATACTGTGAATGAAGGAAGATCAAGCAAATGTCCACAATATATATTTATATTTGTCCATGATTTATATTTATATTCATGTTGGTTGGTATTGTATGTATATAACTAGTATTTGTAGACAAACATATTGAATTTTGGAAATCTTAAATTATATTACCCTAATAGTAGAGTTTAAATACTCATTTGTTATCAAATCTGATAGTCACCAGAGTACAGTTTTGAAAATAAGGAGAATTAAAAAATAATTCTAGTAATATACTTATTTTTCATTTTGTGAAACATTTCTTTTTAATAGTTACTTTCAAATCTTCCCCTTACTTATTCCAGACTGAACCAAGTTGTCTGGAATGATTTGAACTCACAGGCCTCCTTTTCTAAAAAGAATGTCCTGGGACAGTTGACATCATGGTGAGAAGGGCAGGAAAATAGTGAGGCTCTGCTGAGCCACATGAAATCCAACTGGTAAATGCTGATGGGAGACCTTATAGCTATCCTGGAGGGACAGTGAAGGAAGGAAAGGCTCTTTGCTGACCTTGAGAAACTTACAATTTCCTCGCTAGGTGCAAAGCAAGCTCTCCCGAATGACAGCAGGGGCAACTGCCATTTTTGGGCAGTCACGAAGGTGGGGCAACTGGGACAGTAAAATGTGTGCAGGAGTGATATTGAAGCAGAACAGTGTGGTGGCTGTGTGAGGAAATTTGTGGTTTTTTAAAACTTATGTCAGAAATGCCCCTTTCTAGAAAAGATTGATCAACAGTGGGGCTGAAAAAGAAGGGGGTAGTTTTGTCAAGCCTCCACCCCCTGAAACAGTGGTGGATAAGCACAGAGCTGAAAGAGATGCAAAATAAGATATATTAACTGTTTGATTATTTGGATACTCTAAATGCTAAAAGAAGAAAAGCAGAGTAGCCATCTAAGGATTTAATAAACTCTTATTTGGATTAAAATTGATTTGATTTGAACTCACAGGCCTCCTTTTCTAAAAAGAATATCCTGATCTGGATCAAAACCAGATCCTGGAAATGGACAAGAGAGAAATGATTCATGCCCTGGCAGGTTTCTTTTTCAGTTAGTGCTATTATCTTAAAATGAGGCCAAAGAAATGAATCTCATTTCCATTTTTATAAAGTCCAAACAAAAGCAAGGGCAATCATAATCTATAAGAAAAGGTGTTGCATTTCTAAACACACTTCTATCATAAGAAAAGCACTGTAAAAGGTAGAAATAACATCAAAATAGGAATTCAATTTTCACATGTGCAAATTATAATTGATTATTATGGATCTGTGAATTATTGTCATATAATAAAATTATGCAGACAAGCTAAAGTTTAATCATATACAGCCATCAATTTTATAACTCAGATCTCTCTTACCTGTGTAGAAAACCAATCCATGTTTTTATCATGATCGATGGTCATAGGAAGATGACTCGACTGTGATATCCATGTAAATATAATACTCTCAAGAACACTGAGAGACAGAAATGAGGCAAAGTCAGGCAAATTAGGCAAAGTGAAACTATATCTACACAAACAAGCCTTTTAAGTAGAATAGTGGGACAAATTTATTCGTTTGTTTGTTAGGCTTAGAATGCAAGTCATTTACTAGACCTAATGATGCCTTTCTATGGAAATCAATACATTTCTAACATTCCTCCAGTGACAATGAGTCAGATTCGAACCAAAGACCAGGACCCCCAATCTTTCTGAGTTGGTGGACAAATTTGGAAATTTGACCAGATGCCATGGAAACTGATCCCAAATGGAGACTACAGAGTGGTTTGGCTATATCCCAGATAGCTATTATAATGGCAATGATAGAGTTTAAGCCCACACATATGGAAATTAGGGAAAGGATAACCTAGAGAATAGTCTGGGTCTGGGAAGGGATAGTGAAACACAAAGAAAATAGTATATATGATGAACAGTACTCCAAAAGAACGAAGTATCCCAAAACACCCTTGAATCCCAAAATGGGGTTGAAGGCAAGAAAGAATCGGATAAAATATGCCAGAGTCCATGCCATTTCCTGTAGAAGAAAAGAGAAGGAATGGAGATTAGAATAGCATCTTTCCTTGCCCCAAGTAGACACCCTGCATGGCATCTTAATGAGATCCAGATGTATATCTTCTCCAGATGAACTCTGCTCTGTTTTCTGCCCATTTTGACAGAACCAGTTCTACCCTGGGTTCCTTTTTAATGGATTGACAGATTTAACTGACTGAAAAGAGCCATAGAAAAATTCACTAGACAAGATTGCATATGCTTGGTTTCCTTTAAAGTACAATATTTTGAGGTCACATCATTCCAGAAAGTGATAGAGATGGAGAGAAGTTTCTTTGCATGTTGTTATTAAGGTTTTTTTTAATTAACCAGGGAAGACAATCTTTTTATGTAGTGATTATCAATACAAGAGACCATGTGTGTTTTAAGCACCAGTATTGCTCTGCTTATGGAGCAACATAAAAATATTATTGAGCTCATAAAAATATTATTTTCAATAATTGACATGTTTACGTGATATCAGGTGAGAATGTAGGGATTTTATTAGCTTTGATTATCCCACAAATTTCAGCCATTTTTAATTAGAGCACTTGACAAGAGTGCATGGCAAATTTCCACTTTAAACAAGGCTGGAAAAGTCTTGTCTCCCATCTTCTATATTAGAAAAAAATAAGCCCAACCCCGTTTCCAATTCCTCTAGATATTTTTCTTTAAAAGATGAACCATAACTTTGTAGTTTTATTCAAGCCACCATAAATCATTTTTTAATCAAAGCCCTCATAATAATTACTTGAGAAAACTAGATTGTAATTCTTTTACATTCTTATTTCAATCATTGTCCAGTTGCCTCTAATGTTTCCCCAACATGCCTTCTATATGTTTGTTTTCCCAGGCAAAAATTGAATGCCTTCTTCATAAAAGGCCTTTTGATAGCCAGCAATAGTTCATCTGGAAGCACTTTGGAATTGGGTGACATTGATTTTCCCATTAACAATATCGCCATGCAAACTTTTATACGCGCCTAAAATGGTTTAGCCTTTTCAAATCCTCTTAAGGAAATAAAATTCTAAACCTACAAACATACCATGGGGGAGGGGTGTCTCAGTATTGAATTATTTAATATTTTGTATGGATCATTTGTGTACTCACCCTCCAGAGCTTGCGTTGGAATATAAAGTACAATGAGTAAACTTGAAAAGTAGGCATTATCATCAGTGGCAATGCTGCAGAAGGAAACAAGATGCATATAACCATTAACTGTCCTTTCTAAACATAAAAGAAACATCAACCACACCCCTGAAATAATTTGTATCTACCATTTCATTTAACAATTATAATTGTAGTTGAGAATCTCATCATCAAAAATTAATCAACTCAAAAACTTGTATGTGGCAGAGACTGCCTGAATTGTGCCACTCAAACTATTTGTGCTGGCTCCATTAGAACCAATTGACTAAAATACACTTGAATGAGCTAAAGGAAGCTCTGTTATTCCTTGTGATAAGTGGACAATACTATCTTACTCCATTCAGATTTATTTAGAGGAAAGCCCTGGTAAATCCAGTGAGACCAGCTCTCACGTGTTTATATATTCATTCATAAGAGACATCTTGTAAAACTACCCATCTTGTAAAATACAACTCTGGGTGACTTATAACAATATAAAACCTAAAACTAGAGATAGGGCAACCTACTAGTATATATAAAGAGAGCAAACCCCACTACCTTCTAGCACCAATGATGTTACCTAATTGGGTAATGAAACGTCTGCAAGAAAATTACTGGCCACAAGGAGCACCAAGGACCCCACAGTTCCACCCCAGCTACAAATATTATCTTCTATTGGAATCACCTGAATAAAAGGCATTTTTCCTTCAAAAGAGGGGAATGGATTAATAGTCCAGAGGAAAAGAAGCACAGAGGCACAACAAGGAAAGTTGCAAAATACAGAATACAGTATTGTAATAGAATATAATAATTGTAATAATTATAATAATTGTAATTAATGTAACAATATAGAAATAGTAATAGAATAAAATGTAAAGTAGAGGAAATAGGAAACATACTTACACTTGTAAGTTACAAATTTTGCGTTTATAGCTTGGGTTTTTTTTCTTAATAAAATATCTCCCTAACCTTTATAGGAAGGTTTTTTTTTAAACTTGTTCAGTCCAACAAGTTAGTGGTTCTTGAAACTCAGACTCAACACTTAATCTAATTGGAGAGAGTTTTTTTAAAAAACTTATGATAGAGGTTCCCTCTGAACTGCTGTAAGCAGCTAGTTGTGATGCCACTAGCTTGACTGGCTTCAATAAAGGATGGACCAAGTCATGGAGTTCATTAGATTCAATGGTTAATAGCTTGGATGGCAGTGTGGTAGCTTCTGAAGGCATCTGAAGGAAGACCAGTAGATTTCCTTGGTTGGTTATTGTGAGAATGGACTGCTGAACTCGATGGGCCAGAGGTTAGATCCAGCAGGCACCATTTATGATCTTATGAATAAAACAGTTTCAAAAAGAAAAACAACTGCTGGTGAAGAGGTTGGACTATATTCTCCATTATGTTCCTGTCTCTCTTCCATGGCAATTTTCTTCCACTGTAATTTGATTTATGGATGCTCCTCAGTTGTGTCTATAGAGCATCAAATACAGTTGCATGAGAAAGAGCATTACTTCTCCAGCTTGTCGTTTCTCTCTTTTCACTGTTTAGGCATAGTCTGTTTCTGAAGGTATGGACTGAGAATCAGGATGCCTCCCTCCACCTTAAATATGTATATTAAACTCATGGGAATCTGTGAGTTCTCAGAAAGGAAAGATTTCCTCCTCATTCTCTGCAATGTTCTGTAGTTGCTACTACTGCTCTTAGCCTTCCCTCCTCCTCTTTATCTTATCATTATCATTTATCTTAATAAGAGTTGATATTAACCTAAACTGTGCTGGGGATTATGTAGAATGCATATATATAATCTGCCCATGAGCTCATGGTTGAAAAGATAAGAGTCCAAAGATGATGTGGAAATTGTTTTTTTGACAGAAGAAAAAGTTCATTTGGAGTTCAATAGGAGGTAGGGGGAGAAAAGATACTCACTGAAGAAAAAATACTTGTGCTGGTACTTATAAGGCATGTATTTCTTTTTCTGCAAACCCAACTGTAAAGGAAAGGCATGAAAAAAGTAAATAACTTTCAATAGGTAATTATAACTTAAGGCTCCATTTCTATAACATCCTTTTCATCTGCTCTGTGAAATAAATTCTCAGGCAGGAAAAAAGCAAAAAAATAAAGTGAGATGTACATAGCTGTCACAATAATAAATTGTAATTGTGGTAGTTAGAATAGATTGCAGTCTTTTTTTTCAAATATTCCAGGTGCAGAAAGACATCGCAGAGCAAGATAGCTTGTAAAATTAAGCCCTGCAATAGTAATACAGAAAGAACAGACTTAAACTTAGATTTGTTAGTCAGGAAAGGAAGCTGTCCCTTTTGGTAGCAGAAACACTAGATAAACTTTTACTAATCGTCCCATTAGTAGAAGACCCCAAAGGAAAGCATTACTGATTGACCTGCTAAATAGGCAGCTTCTTCATTTTGATATTTTTACTAACTGCCACATTCTCAAAAACATACAACCATCAGAGATAGAACATTTTCTAACAGTATTTCTGCTTGTAAGGCATAAGTAATTCTATATTTTCTTTGTTTGAAGAAACAGCCAAGGCAGAATATGCTTATCAAATCTGAAACAATCCACTGAGATAATTCACACAATAGTAAATCCAATCCATAACATTAACCAGAGAAAGTGCAAAGAGAACAAACAAATAGATGCTTAAGCTCCATGCCACCCTCCATCTTTTAATCTATCCTATTCCTATCAGAGCTGCCAGGATTTTTGGACAGGAAGACAATCTGTTACTTTGCTTCCCTAACACAACTTCTCAGGATTGCGCTCACATGGCCATAAAAACTTGCTGCTTTCCTCAGAATCCTTTTGTACATGATTGTTCAGTCAATCCCGTGAGATAATTTCTCAATAATCCAGTTCATAATATTCACCTATAGCTATAAACTACCATAAGAGAACCAGTTTTAAGGCATCAGGCTAGAAACTGCAAGATTGCGAGATCTAGTTTCTCCTTGGACAATGCCACGCAGCCTCAGAAAGCAGGGGTCCATTATCAGTGGTGGGATTCAAACTTTTTTACTACCGGTTCTGTGGACATGGCTTTGTGGGCATGGCAGAGGAAAGGATACTGCAAAATCCCCATTCCCTCCCCATTCTCAAAATTTCCATTGCCGGTTCTCCAGATCCTGTAAGAATTTGCTGGATACCACCTTTGGTCCATATAGAGAAATACACTTTTGTTATGGCCACCTTGGGTGAACATTTTGTCCAACCCTACTAATCTACTATCTCAGTGAGATCTGTCTTATCAAACGCTGCTAATAAATTTAAGTAATAAACCCAGTAGACTGTGTTCAACTCTAACAAATTGACAATGAAATGGCTTAAGAGTTGCTGTTCTGAATGCTGATCTGAAAGGAGAATGGCCAGGGTTCAGTAAAATCTGTTGTCATCTAAGCAGTTGCTTCTTACCTCCAAAGAAAGAGTTTCCCCTAATGACAAAATAAAGGGATGAAATGAAACATCTGGGTCCTTCTCAAAACAGTTGGGCTTAGCATGATGCTGGGAATGGTGAAAAGACCACCAATTAGCTGAAAGCCCCTGTAGAGGAAAAGTGAAAGAAAGCATTCAGGCTCTTGTAAAAGATTGCTCTGCTTTGAAGAGGAGATTCCATTGAAACTTTGAATCGGATTTTCAAATAAGTTTGAGATGTTGAATCAGCTGACTCTGAATTATCTTGCACAGGTTCAAAACAGTTTGAAGATTAAGTGCACTTTCTAGCTTTCAAGCATTCATTGCATATGTGGACAAAACTGGGGGGGAATCCTGAGTACTTTAATGAGTTCCCTGATATTAACATGACTAGGTGGCAAATGAGTTTTATCACCTTTCAAAACCCTGCCTGCCAAAGCACTGGAAGAGGTGCTGCTCTGCTATTTATGTATTTAGAGAGATTCACCTGTGGGGAGAAACAGAAAACAAAATAGAGACCTACATCTGTTCTGCTCTATCTCTCATTTAATGAGTTTTGCTTTTTCTTGCTTCCATACCATTTTATTCTTATTTCTCTTCAACTCACCTGTAGTACAGTCCCTATTAGCTTTGGGAGCAATATTGTCCTTCCTTTGTCACTGGCATTTAATCAGGCTTATTGATCAGGGAATTTTATCACTGGCATTTAATCAGACAAAAGCAGGTGAAAATAACACCTGATATGCTGATCTAATTTCACTGATAATGTTGATACAAAGATTTTAATAGCAGTGCTAGGAAATAGATCATAGCAAAATGATACCATTTGTTATTAAGAATGTTCAAGCAGTATAAAAAAAACTAGGCATGCATTAGATGATATACGGTTTACTGTAGATATAATAGACTTAAAATAAAGGTCAACTTGTAATCTCATTATTAGATGCTGAAAAACTTTTGATAAAATACATAAACAATTTATGTTCATTATTTGTCTATCTATCTATCTATCATCTATCTACCTATCATCTATCTATCTATCTTTCTTTCTTTCTTTCTTTCTTTCTTTCTTTCTTTCTTTCTTTCTTTCTTTCTTTCTTTCTTTCTTTCTTTCTACCTTTATGGCTATGTGTGTATGTTCCAGCATAACTCAGGAATGCCTTTAGCAATTTCAACCAAACCTAATACACAGATGACTTTATGTCTGGAAAGTCTGTTGGGGTAAGACACCCCAACATCCCCACAGTGTGTGTGAGTGTGTGTGTGTGTCTGTCTCTGTGTGTGTGTATTCCAGCATCACTCTGGAATGCCTGGGCTGCTAAAATGAAAAGGAATGAATTATATCTATAGTGTCAAATCACAGTACTTTTGAAAGTAGTAGTTTACATTTTTAGATTCAAGTTCTGTTAAGATACACCCTGTTGTGCCTTAAAACGGCATCTACAGTGCAGTTGCCATGGTAACAGCTTCACAGTACTCTATAAGGGGGCTTTCTCTGGTAAGGGTTATTGGGTGTAAATAAATACCGAGGGAATGCGGGGTTATCTGCTAGTGTTTAATAGATTTGAAAATCCCTTGGAATTCATAAAATGGATTAGGAATATTATATCTACTACTAAAGTAAAATTTAATGACATTTCCTCCCACTTTTCCATAATTTAGAGAAACTAGAAACGGATAAATAACACAACACATTTGATATTTACTCATGAAACTTTTTCATGTATATTTGTAATATTCCATATTCTTTCCATTCAATTCCATGGAACATTCTAAGAATAATATACCTTACTTACCTTTAAATGGCACATTACAAATTCTTGAAAATGGTGGTTCCATTTTGGATTACTGAAGACTGAAAGATGTCCCAAATCATGTCCTAGCCAGCCTGCTTGAGACTAAAAGAAAAGGGTGATTCGCTACAGAAGGACTACCTTTTGTGTCACTCCTACAACTTATATCCAATGGTAATAGCTATGCAAGAACTGCTGGGATAGATAAAATAAAGATTCATTCATTCTAGGATTTTTTTATTCAATCAAAGTGGCAGCCACCCAGAGAAGCATTCCAAGCAGGATAGGCACAAGAAACCAATTCTACAATAGAACCACAGATGTAATTCAATGCAACCTTCTCAAAGCGCATGACAATTGAATATGTGTTATTTTCTTTATAAAGAAATTATTTTCATTTGGTTGAAAGACAGCCTGCTGTAGGAATCCAAACTAGCGGAAAATGCAATTTTAGCTAAAAATAAAGGCAAGAATATTACCTGAGCAAAGGTCATCAACACTGTGGCAATAAGAAAAGATGTCATAGATAGTCCAAAATACCACAAAACAAACCAGCCAGCAGCATCCAGTACTAAAATATGCAGAAGCATCAAGAAAAAGAACAATTGGTTTGGCTTGAAGAGTCCCATCTTTTTAATAGTGGACAGCAGTTCCCGAAAATCTTCTATTAATAATTGCTATGGAAAAAAATTCAGAAAATTTGCAGGAGTTTTGACTTTATGGATACAGCATAGCTAGCCAGTGGCATCAACAGTTAACATCAAGAACTCTTGGTGTAATTGCCCTCCAAATATCCTTTACCTTCCAAACTTTTAATACTCTTTCAAAAACATTAAATGCGGAAGAAAACAAATGAAAAATGGTTGCATAAATAAACTATTTTTCTACTTAGTGACTGCTAGACAAATTAGAGCTCATGTTTGGGATGCTAGAAATCAATGCCTATCTTATTTAATAATCTTGGCAAAAAGCACTAATGGGGAAACAGAAACAGGGGGGACGGAGGGAGATATATATATGATTTCATGGTATAGCTTGGTATAGTTTGGTAATGTATGGCTTTATTGAGTGTCCACAAGGCAGCACCAATTTATATATTCCTCCAATGCACATACTAATCTATAGTTGGAGAATTACTAATTTAAGCAAACCACTGACTGTTGTGTTATTCAGTACTATTTTTATTTGTATATTTATTGTAAACTATTGGCACATTACATTCATTTATAGAATATATTTGTACTATATTTCAATTTCATTAATGTTTACTTAAATGTAGTATTTTATTACAATTATAAAATATGCAATTAATATTATGAATTAATATTAATTATTATTTCTGATTAACTGTTTATTGAACTCAATGGGGCTCTATTTACCTACTTTAATCACTTCATACAGCTGCCCACTCAATAACATTTAGCAGGTTACATCATTAGAAACCTATTGGCCAGAGGTCCCACCACAGGACATTCCCAAGCATGATCAATGCTATTTCAGGGCTCTGCCCAGGCCTGAAACCTGACTGAAAAGGATCCAGATAAACCATTTTCTCCGGACTCTCTGAGGCTGCATTGCAATCACCTGTTTGTTAATCTTAAGAAAACAGGCTGGGATTAATTAGGCAGAGGCTGAGGAAGGCAGCCCAAAAGAACTGAGTTTACTTGCCCAATCTGATAGCCAACTACACTTTTAAAAATACCTTGGATCTTGTTTGACAGAATCAGATGAAAAATCATTTGATATGACATAAAATTAGGTTGCTCTACATGTGGAGGATGAAAAGGGTAAAACTGAGTACATTCACTCTACATTGGACACTAACTGGATATGTTTTGTTGAGATGACAGAAGCGTCATCATGGGGGGGGGGGTTATTTGGACTCATTTTGAATCTGTGGAGCCTAAAGAAGCAAACAGGGCTATCTCCATGTCACTCTCACTGTGGATTAGAGTCTTGCTTGCTTAGTGGAAGCAGACAGGGAGATGAGAGGAGGCTAAGTGTGAGTGATAGTGAAGATATCCTCCCGATATATTTGCTAAGAATCAAGTGCGGCTTCAGGGCAACGAGGTGGAAAATGGAAGGGAATGAAATGGCAGATATTAAGATCACTTCATAATTTAAAGTCGGCTGAAGGAAATGGACTTTCACTGTTTTTAGTAATGCCAAGAGACAATGCAGAAAGATTGAGGAGCACCTTATAAAATCTCTTCTGTTGACCTTAATAGTAGATCAGTTTTAATGACAAAAGCGATCTTTGAGTCAACCCAATAATAATTAAGGGTTTGCAGTTTAACACCATAAGCCACTACCTCAATTTTCTGTCTCCCAACTTACATTTTTACTGGGTTCAAAGCTGGGCTGATCAGGTGCCAATTCCCCAATCAAAAGTGATGCCATGTGCTTCCTTACTAGGGTCTTGTCAAGGTGAAAGGCTGTAAAAGGATCCTAAAGCCAAAACATAAAGAAAAAAGGAAAAAATATTATAATAAAGAACCAATTTAAAGTCAACCTGGAAGAAACATGTTTAGGCTGAGTGGTTATATTTGCTTCTTATCTTTATTCTCTCCAATTCAAAGCATGACAGACATAATTCCCAGGAGGTGCTTGACCGAAGATATTGAAACACTTGCACTATTTCAGAAATTAGCTCTGAAGGGTTATGATTAATTCAAAACTATAATTATTAGAAAATGATTTTGGCTTTAAGTAAAGTCTGGAGCAATAGATGACAGGTGGAACTGGAACATGGAACTGGAACAAACTTTGTTAATCTGAGATGTTTCATTGCTAAGCCAAGCATCTTCATCAGTCAGAGTAAAAATTAGGCAGAGAATCATTGGAATGTACCAACTCTTGCCACACCCATTTCATTTGAATCCTGACTCTCTAAATCTCAAATTAACATGGCAGGTTAACAAAGTTCGTTCCAGTTCCATAATTCAACCTTTAATCACTTTTGGCCTGGATAATTAAACCTTCCTTGACCTATATATTGCAACTCATTCAGGGAGAAACACCTGAAATTGGTGCGGCAAGAGTTGATACATTCCAATGACTCTCTGACTTTGCCTAACTACCGGTAATTTTAACTCTGACTGATGAAGTTACTTGGATGACCAACTGAATATCTCAGATTAACAAAGTTTGGTCCAGTTGCCATAATTCAACCTTTAGACACTTCCATTTTTAAAAAATTCTTTCCCTTTTTTATTTGTCTGAGTTTCATTTGTATTTGATTTTACTAGTATGCTGAAAATATTTATCAAAAAAATTTAAACAATTAATACGTAAATAAAAGGTAACAGGAAAAATTGTGTAATGTGCTTTGAAAGTGGGTTATAGCGACTGAGTGCAGTCTTATTTTTTAAATGATGATAAAATTATTATTTTTTTCTTCTGTTCAGTCATGTCCAATTCTCAGGGACTGTTGGACATTTTTTGTTGGCAAGGTTTTTCAGAAGTGACTTGCCACTCCTTCCTTCCTAGGGCTGAGATAAAGTGATTAGCCTAAGATTGAGTTTGAGTTTGAGTTTTATTAAATTTATATACCGCCCCCTCTCCCCGCAGGGACTCGGGGCGGTGTACAGACAGTACATATAAAGACAACAAAGCAGAACACGAAACACTAGACAACCAACGTAAACATACAGTCTGTATGATGCCCGAACTTGTTTATAGTTAAAAACAGTCTAAAACCAAATTAAAACCCCAAAATTTACAATATTAAAAAGCCATCCAAATGGTTTTTAGGAAGGCTGCCTCATCTCTGCCTGAAGACATCCAAAAAGGAAGCCCACATCTTTCCCTCAATCAGTGGTTCCATTCTCACACAACACTTGCTTCCTCCACATTAAGCCTGTTTACTCAGTCTCACTTAAGACTTTTCTTCTCTAGGCTCAATAGTTCAGTTTAACAATTCCTTCAACAACCACCTCACTCTCTCTTTGTGGCTCCTGTTCCAACTGTTTTGGACCTTTCTTAAAGTGTAGCTCCACAAACTGAGCAAAGAGCAGAATAAATGGAATGCTTTGTAAATAACTGAGAAAGCCAAATACTAGCAAAAAGAAAGTCAATATTTGCTTCATATAGTATAGAAAGACTTTTGAAAAGTGTTCAGAAAAATGGGAATCTGTCGTCCTCATGAGAAACTTACATACAAGTCAGGAAGCCACAATATAGGCAGAACATGGCAAAACAGACTGACTCCAGGTTAGCAAAAGGGTACAAGGCTGTGTACTTGACCCTTATATTCAATTTATATGCTGAATATATATGAAGGGCAACTGGTTTTAACATTGGAGGAAGAAACATCAACAGCCTGTATTAGGCTGATAGCCCTACCCTGAAGCTGAATATACAGAAAATCTGCAAGTTTTCATGATAAAAGTCAAGGAGCAGAGTGGAAAATGGGATTAAAATTAAATATGTGAAGAAGACCAAACTAATTATAACCACGTACAAGGACATTGGCAGTGAAGAGACTGAAAATGACAAATAGAATCAACCCTGAACGGTAAAGGAACAAGCAATCAATAAAACTGACTAGCACTCAGTAGAGCTACCACAGAAGCCTTGGAAAAGATATTTAAGTGCCGTGCCCATAGCTACAAATATTAGAATTGCGTAAACTATGGTATTCCCTGTGACACTTTACGGGAGCGAAAGAAACTGGCCACCCGAGTCCTCGCCTGGTCAGCTGCCCCGCGCCTTACCGTGGCATCCTGCCCTGCGTACGAGCTGATAGTCCGAGAGCCCCCCGGGTGCCTCCTGTGGAACCGGCTGATGTCATAGACTTTCCTGTCAATCACCAGCCAGCGCTCCCGTGACGAGTCTTCCTGGCCAGTGCGCAGCCCGATCTCTTCCCAGGTAAACCACCGCGAAGGGCCAGACTGATCGGCCGTAGGATCAGCCTCCCTCCTCCGCCTGATCCCGATTTCTCCTTGCTGGGAAGCCATCTCCACCGGACTGAGGCTTCGGGGAACTTGACACTGTGCTTTTCATCACCATCGGGAGGGCGGACTTGGCGAGTCCGAGCAAGGGTGTTGCCTCCCTTCTCCGCCTTCGATTGGCCGACAAAGTTTCATCGACGCTGCTTTCGTGGGATAAACGCAGATTGAGAAACTCGCGAAAAAGCAACTCGGGCGAGCCTAAGATGTTCGGCTTTTCGAGTACGAAGGAGAAGCTGACTGCCGACCGGTGTGAGTCATTGTATTTTGAAAAGTTGCCCTCTGCAGCTGATAGTGATAGGACGGAGATCAGCTATGCCAACAATTGTTTATTTTGGAGAACAAACTGAGCTGGGATTCAAAGAGTCACTATTGATTCATCTCTGCCTTCTCTCCATCCCTGGAATACCACAGGTTGAGGATTTCTACTGGCTATACAGAAAGGAGATTGGCATAATCTGAAACAGCTTTCATTTGTTTATAGTGGCAAAACACACATCTTTCTGGCAGCTTGTGACAGAGGCTTATCACTAATACACTACATCCTTATCTTGCAATTGCTCAATACCTAAACTCAGATCAGGCAATAAGGCAACAATAGGTTGGTACTGGTAAAGAATTGAGAGGATTCACTGCTCTGGCTTGAGAATGAAAATCTGACATCAGGACTTCCACAGTACCATTATCCCTGGGAATCGTCATTTCAT
Organism: Natrix helvetica; assembly: GCF_964273705.1. Taxonomy (NCBI): domain Eukaryota; kingdom Metazoa; phylum Chordata; class Lepidosauria; order Squamata; family Natricidae; genus Natrix; species Natrix helvetica. The sequence goes on along the minus strand of NC_138548.1, from coordinate 118,478,397 downwards.
ACCAGTAGAGTCTTCCACCTATTCAAATGTAGGCAATTAGCACAGCCATGGAAAGAGGCAATTAGCAATTGTGACATTAATAATCCAGATTTAATCTATTGATTTTGGGCCACATATATACTTAATTATGTTCAAATAATAGGTGCAGATTTATAACTTATGTAAGTTTATTTACTGGTATAACTTTTTAAAAAAATTAAAAAGCAATAGAATGCAATTTATTGCAAATTATTGGAGGAAGAACTATATGTGTACACACATGATCAAAATCAATATGCTGATTTGTTGACTTTTTGCTAATTTTGATGATTTTTGCAAAAAAAATGTCTATTAGTCTATTCCTTGCTCTGCAAAACATGTACAATGAGAATGTTCATTAATAAAGTTAGATGCAATGTTTTAAACTTCCACTGATTTCAGGGAGAAATAGAAGGATTTAGTTTTTCTTTTGAGCAGCTTTTTCATGAAAGTTTGCAGTAATTTGAGAAGTGAGATGTAAATAGTAATGTTGAAATATATCACTGTCAAATATACCTATGAAAAAGTGAACTGAATTTGTACAACTGTTTTTTTAAGGTACTGAGGTTGTTATTCCATCAAAGTTTCCTACTTCTGTCTCATTCTCAACTTTACTTTTGCCTTGAATGAAGCTTTCCCAGAATAGTGATTTTTTTAAGGATACTTTCAAACTGGGGAGATTTCAATGAATTAAAAGATTCTGAAATAGAAATTAAAATGGAAACTGGAGGATTTTGAAATAGTTCCAAGTGACTATATAATTCTGACCTCTCAAGTGTGGCAAGTGTGTCATTTGCACATTTGAAGATATATTCCTTGAAAATTTATTTTATTTTAGGCAGTCCTTGTCACTGCGTTTATTTGGTTTGCCAGCTGTGCCTACATTCTGAGTTATACGGTAGAATGAACTGTCTCTTATCAGCAATGATTTACTGCGCATTGTCAGGCCTGTAGTTATGTTTCTTTTAGGATCTTTGGCCTGCCACACTTTTTATTAATTTCCTATGCTGTTTCATTAGTGTAGTAGTTGGGAGGGGGGAATAGAAAGGAGTAGATTTGTGGAATGTATTGTTGCCGTTCTTTTATAGAAGCTCAAGGTCATCTTTTGTCTCCGCACCTCGACACCTGACCGGAAGCAGAGGGGTGTAGATGCCAGCGTGGAAGATGATGATTGGAACATGTGATGCATTTGTGGGTGTGGGGATAGATCATGAACTTTCAACTGGGTGCAATTCCAGGAAGAACATTAGAGTTGGAATTCCATAGATGTGCTAACTTGCCTGTATGATTAAAAGGGAACTTTAAGGATGATTCTACCTTGGTCTCTGATGATTTCATACATGGTATTTAGAACGCCTGACATTATTCCAACTCTCCCTTTAAAATAATTCACTAGCACCCTCCCCCTTGCAAGGGGGGAGGGGCTGGTGATGGGGGGGGTGCTGAATTCCCAACACTGATCGGGACAGAGTAAAATATCAGCGAAGAAATAATGAGAAAGCTTTTGGTGATAAGAAGCTGAGAGCCAACGCTTCAAAGGTAAAAAGGAATGCTGCTTCCAGATTTATTGCATCTGGCAAGAGGACGAAGGGGGCTGGAAAAGACTTTTCTACACCCGGTCAGAAGATGAAAGGAATGGAGATTCCACCCATCCCCACGCAGTCATCTCTGATGGGCTTCCCGGACCATTTCGGACAACTAAAGGTGAGTGCATGCTCTCCCTCCTTCCCCCCAGCTTGGAAGCAAGGCTTGAAAAAAAAAACCGGATTGGAGATTTTGACTCCTTCCAGACAGCAATAAATGAAATGGCTTATTACCCTGCAACTGAGTGGGAAGCAGATTCCCTATCAAAATGGGAATTTCAACCCAGATGGGATTTGGCCACCATCTTTCACTTGTCAACCACAAATTGGGCTGCAACCAGTGAATGAAGCACCACCAAATTGGGCTTTCTTCCCAGGGCATGGATGGAAAAGATTCCAGTGGGCAAATCCATGGCCATCAGCATGGGAAACTCCTCCAAGCCAGCAGAGGGCACCTACTTGGCCCATAACTCCTCCAAGCCAGCAGGAGGGTCCTTGGCACATAAAACCCCCTAGCCAGCCATCATTGGTTGAGCTGCAACCTGTGAAGCAGGCAACCCCGGGATGGGTCTTAACCCCAGGTCATGGATGGGAGGAATGCCAGTGGGCACCTGCCCTCCCTCAGCAGATGGCACCATGGCAGAAAACTGGGCAGTGGCCAACCGAGGGATTGGTCTCCCCACCGGTTCCAGTCTCCCCTGCAAGGCCCCAAAAGGTTCTTACCCCACCTTCCTATAGAGAAGCAATCTCCATGGAAGAAGGTATTACCAAAGAGAGGCCTGCAGGATGGGAAGCGGGACAAGGTGCATCTGCAATGCCCCAAATATGAAGAAGACCAAACTAATTATAACCACGTACAATGACATTGGCAGTGAAGAGACTGAAAATGACAAATAGAATCAACCCTGAACGGTAAAGGAACAAGCAATCAATAAAACTGACTAGCACTCAGTAGAGCTACCACAGAAGCCTTGGAAAAGATACTTAAATGCCGTGCCCATAGCTACAAATATTAGAATTGCGTAAACTATGGTATTGATGATTTGATTTGATGATTGATGATCTGATGATTTCATACATGGTATTTAGAACGCCTGACACGCATGTCATTACATTCCATACCTTCTTTCTCTTCTTCCTTTGTCTGTATGCAAGGCAGACAGGAACTCTCTGTCAAGATGTAATCAATTAGCTTAGTAAGTTTGTATTTTTACTTTCTTTACAAATAAATGTTTTTCTTAGATTATGCCTCAGGTTTATTTTTGCTTACTTCAAAAGTATACTTCAAGGTTTGCCAAAATCCATACATCAATTTCCAGGGTGGAATTCACACCCTGACAGTCCTCACCTTACAAACAAATTGGGACTGAATCTTGATCATTGAGTGAAACCATAGTTAGGGCAAAATGTAGGGGGGAAAAACCCATCATAACTAGATTCAGCAGTCCATATGAATTTGAAAGACAAAGGAACTCTTTTGAAGACAGCAAAGTCCACATTTTGAACAGAGATGACTGCTGGCTTCAAAGAGGGGGTCAAAGAGGTTGTATATGTCAAAATTGCATATCCTTCTCTCAACAGAGGGGGAGGGATATGACATCTCATATCTCCAATCTATATGACATCATCTATCTCCAATCTCTATGCCTCCCGAGTCCCAGCAGATGGGGAGGAAATGGGGAATTTGCAGTAACCTTCCCCTGAAGTGGGGAAGCTGGGACTTGGGAGGCAGATAATAGATGGGATCAGGGCCAATCAGAGGTGGTATTTGCCAGTTCTCTGAAAACTACTCAAAATTTCTGATACCAGTTCTCCAGAACTGCTCAGAACCTGCTGAATACCACCTCTGTCACCCTCCCAGTCCAAGAAGAAGCCACTAGAATGAAGAAAAGGACAGAAATATAAACATGCATGGTCATCTTGGTGATATTATTTGTTAGGTAGTGAAAGATACATTTTCATTTCTCTTATTATTAATGAATGTGGAAGAATTAGTAGATTTCTCCCATATTGGAAGCCCTGGGTGAGAGAAAGATCAAGTAAATACATTCATTATGGAAATGCTGAGAAAAAGAAAATTATACAAGACTAATATGCTAAGCCAGTGGTGGGCAACCTTTTTTTTCAACTGAGCCAAATCTCGCCAAAACCACGATTGAAATTTATTTTGAGAGCCACATTTTTAAAACCGAAAATACATAGGATGGTACACTGTTTTTAGTTTCAATAAACTCTGGCATTTGAAGCACGCAAGTCTTAAAGCTGTCAAGTTACAAGATCCTTGCATCCCTAACCCTTTAGGAAAAAAAACCCAAGGGGTCTTCAAACCTGACAGCTTTAAGACTTGTGGACTTCAACTCCCAGAATTCTGAGAATTGAAGTCCACCAAGGGCATCAATCATATTAGCCCAGGGATCTGCAAAATTGGCTCTTAAGACTGGTGGACTTCAACTCCCAGAATTCTGAGAATTGAAGTCCACCAGTCTTAAAGCAGCCAACTTTGCAGACCTCTGTGTTAGCCCAAAGCCTGGCGCTGGGCGGGCCTTGCTCCCCCATTGGTGGAGCCCCAAGAAGCAAGGAGGGAGAAAAAGAAACAGAGGCTAAGGAGCTTCCCCCCCACCCCCTCCCAGCAAAAATCTAACCGGGGAGCCGGGCGGGCAGTAGCAAATTAGCCAATCACGCCGCGTGATCAGTTAATTTGCTACTGCCCACGCGGCGAGATCGGCTAATTTGCTACTGCCCGCCCGGCTCCCCGGTTAGATTTTTGCTGGGAGGGGGGCGGGGGGAAGCTCCTTAGCCTCCGTTTCTTTTTCTGCCTCCTCGCTTCTCGTCCCCGCCCGACTTCAGGATCCTCCCTAATCATTGTGGGTCGAAAAGAAAAAAGGGAAAGGGGCGCTTGTTTTGAAGTGCCCGAGAGGAGGGAGGGGAGCGGGCGCCCGGCACACAGAAGAGCTGCATTAAAATGTGTAAAGAGCCACATGTGGCTCGCGAGCCGCGGCTTGCCGACCACTGTGCTAAGCTGTATCAACAAGAGAAAATGGAAGAGGGGGGAGTTAAAAATATTTACAGGATGCTAATCTTCCCCAGATACCAGATGAAACTAGAATAATGTTGGAGAGTAAAATAACAATGATGGAGCTAACGGAAGCACTCAAAAAACAAAATAATGGAAAAGCCCCAGGTCCATATGGATTACCAGTGGAATTCTACAAAACATTTGAAGAAATCTTGTCTCTCCCTCTTTTAGAAGTCATGAACGAAGTGATATCAGAGAACAGAATACCTAAATCATGGTCAGAAGCATATATTGTATTGCTACCCAAAGAGGAGACAGATCTAACACAAACCAAGAATTATAGACCAATATCTTTATTAAATTCAGATTACAAGTTATTTGCATCTATATTAGCAGACAGACTCAAGAAGTATTTAAATAGCTTTATCCACTCTGATCAAAATGGTTTTTTACCAAAGAGACAAATTAAAGATAATATGAGAATGATTTTGAATACTGTGGAATACTACGAGGCCCATCCTGAAAAACAAATGGCTTTGATGTTTCTTGATGCACAGAAGGCTTTTGACAACGTGAATTGTCAATTCATGTTTTTACAATTGGAACAGATGAATTTTGGTAAGAAATTTATCCAAACTATACAAATGGTATATCATAAACAAACCGCAAAGATAATGGTAAATGGAGAATTGACAGACTCTATTGAAATAAAGAAAGGTACGAGACGAGGTTGCCCATTATCACCATTACTTTTTGTCTTAACATTAGAAGTCTTAAATAGAAAGATTAGAGAAGAAGAAGAAATAAAAGGAATGAAAATTTTAAAAGAATACAAGCTACAAGCATTTGCAGATGATTTGGTATTTATTCTTGAAGACCCATTTGAGACAACACCCAAATTGTTGGAAAGAATAGAGGAGTATGGAAAAGTAGCAGGCTTGAAAATAAATAAAGACAAAACAAAGATTTTGACAAAGAACATACCATTAAAACGAAAGGAAGGAAGAAGCTTTGCAGATTCAAATCACAAGTAAGGTTAAATATTTGGGGATATACTTATCAGCTAGATATAGCACTCTTAAGGAGGATAATTATACCAGATTAAAACAACAAATTGTGACCGATTTGATGAAATGGCAAAACCTGCAACTATCAATGTTAGGAAGAATCTCTACAATTAAAATGAACATTTTACCCAGAATTTTATATCTGTTCCAGACAATTCCAATTAGATTGGGCAAGGACTTTTTTGAAGATCTAAATAAAATAGTCTTGAAGTTTATTTGGCAAGGGAATAAAGCAAGAATAAAACCTAAATTGCTACAAGATGCTAGAATAAGAGGAGGACTGGGCCTACCTGACTGGGAGTTATATTATCAAGCAGCAAACCTGATGTGGATTAAGGAGTGGGTAACTCTAAAAAATTCCAGGTTATTGAATGTAGAGGGTCATGATTTATTGTTGGGATGGCATGGTTTTTATGGTATAAGGGAACTAAAGCACATGGTTATTTTAGAAGACATTATATAAGGGAGGCCTTGTTATTAAACTGGGAAAAGGTTAAAAGATTACACTACTTAAAAACTCCAGCTTGGATATCAACTATTGAAGCATTTTCATATCTAATAATATATAAAAAGGAACAAACAGTAAGCTATGTTGAAATATTGAATAAAGTGGGTAAACTCAAATCTATTCAAGAGTTGAAGCAAGAAGGAATAGAAAGAAATTGGTATTCATACTTAAAGATAAAATCTAGATATAATGAAGATAGAAAATCAATAGGTCTTTACAATGAAATGATTGAGTTAGATAAAATTTTAATTGGTACTGATGAAAAAGTAATTAAAAACTATATGGATATTTATTAGAGACTAAATTACAAGAGGAACAAGTTAAAGAAACTATGATAGCTTGGGGAAAAAACTTTGGGTATGGGATAGATTTAGAAAAATGGCAGAAACTGTGGTCTCAAGATTATAAAATGACAATGTCAACTGCATATAGAGAAAATTTGTATAAGATGTTTTATAGGTGGCATCTATCCCCAACGAGAATTGCAAGAATGTCCAAGAATAAATTGGAAAAGTGTTGGAAATGTCATCAGATACCAGGTTCATACTACCACATGTGGTGAACTTGTATTGAAGCTAAAAGATACTGGACTAAAATTCACATGTGGTTGGAGAAAATGATACATAAACACATAGACCTCAAACCAGAGATCTTTTTACTGGGAATCATACCAGAAATTTACAACAAAGACTTAAAATATTTGATTCTAAACGTTTTAACAGCAACTAGAATTGTATTTGCAAAAAACTGGAAAAACGAGATGATACCAAAACAGGAAGAAGTTATTCGAAAGATAATGGAGAGCGCTGAAATGAGCAAATTGACATTTGAAATTAGAGAACAAGAAGACGAGCAATTTTATAAGATATGGGATTTGTTTTATCAGTGGCTGGAAAAAAGAACCTGGACATGAAAAATGTTTTACTTATATTTTAATTGAAGGAGAAAAGTGAGAATACAATAATGTTAAATAGACTAATAATGATACAATGTTTTAATTGAAAGAGAAAAGCAAAAATATAATAATGTTGTTAGACTAATAATAATACAATGAAACACTGACACATATATGAATAATTTAGAATTTTTTGTTATAAAATGAAGGACAAAGATAATAAATGAACTAATGTACATTTGATAGAAGATTGGTAATATATAACTCTAAGTGCATACTATAAAGATATCCTGTTGAAAGTAGTGATAGATATATAAACATAAACACTTGGTAAATTCTTTTATACTGTAAAAATATTTAAAATGAGACAATGATTGCATAAAGGTACGCTGTTGTTAAGCAGACAACCAAGAATGTAAGAGAATTAAGCTTATTGCAAAGAAAGAAATATTAATTGTAATTGAACATATCCTGTACAATGAAAGTGAGGTTCTTGTTTATATTGGAGGGAAAAACTGTGATTGTATGTGTAATCGAAAATACAGATGCAAAACACTTCTAACCAAACGACATGCTGTATGTAATGGATGAAAATTTTTTAATGTTGTCTTATATGTTTAAAAATAAAAAAATGTGAAAAAAGTAAACAATATGGAATCTCCAAATGATGAAAACAAAATAGAAGAAATATGGATTGATTTCTTAGCTGCTTTTTGTATCCGCTGATGCAATTTAATCTCATATCATAATCCAGAATCCACTGCAATAGCCATTAAGTTTATTTTCACAACCAGTGCAAAACAGAGGACATATGTAAAAATAAGAAACAAAGCAATTCAATGAAAAGTATTAAGAAACTTTATTTATTTATGATACATCCAAGACCCAAAAGCAAGAAAGGGGATGGGTGTTGCTTGCAATGCGAATACTCATTAGGAAACATGACAAAAGTTGAGTTGAGGCCAAAAGGCTCTCCAGCATTCTGTTTCATTCACAAATTACTCTAGGTTTTCTATGCCTGAAGCCTCTCAAGATCCATCTCAGATCTATCTTGTCTCTTCACCCTTCTTCCCTTGTTGAATGTAGATTTTAGGATTTTGTGTTTTCTGTTCAAGATGATATGCTTGGAACCAGATTTCACCCGCAACCTTCAAGGAACTGAAAATAACAGAAAGTAAGTTTCTCTTCCTTGCCATGAGAGTTAAGTCCTACTTAGAAAAAGCCTGCCTCTGATTCAAGCAGAAAAGTGAATTCAAGTGCAGTAAATTGAGGACAGAAAGAGTAGCACAAAAATCTCTCTGAGTGATAATTATACTTTTAGGTATTTGACATGTCTTGACAGTATGCTTTATATTAGGGATAAAATCCAGGAGGTTCTGGAGAACCGGTAGTGGAAATTTTGAGTAGTTTGGAGAACCAGAAAGTACTGTCTCTGGCTGACCCCAGAGTGGGGTGGGAATGGAGATTTTGCAATATCTTTCCCCTGCCATGCCCACCAAGCCATGCCCACAGAACCGGTATTAAAAAAAATTGAATTTCACCACTGCTTTATATGGACTTATATAAAGTCTACATTAAGTAGTACTTTATCTAAGCACTCAAATTTCATAGTCATGATGACAGTAACGTGCGGTGAGGTTTATGACTGGTGAGGCACTGACACAGTGCTGAGTTTCAAATATTTTTAGACTTGTGGACTTCAACTCCCAGAATTCCACAGCCGGGCATGCTCAGTTCCAATTTAAAGCGACAGCATTTGTTTTTCTCCTTTGCTCCTTCTTTCTTTTTCTTTTTCTTCTCCTTCCCCTCCTTCCTCCCTCTCTCCCTTCCTCCCCCTCTCTCAAACACACACACACACACACACACACACACACACACAGAAGTTGGATTGGACTATCTCTCCTACCACTTCCCTCTCTCACTCACTCTCAAACAAACCCCCACACACATAAAAGTTGGATTGGATATCTTTTCCAGTGGCTTGAAAGCAGCTCCTCTGCCATCCCCCCCCCATTCAATACAATACAATACAATACAATACAATACAATACAATACAATACAATACAATACAATACAATAGAGAGTTGGAAGGGACCTTGGAGGTCTTCTAGTCCAACCCCCTGCCTAGGCAGGAAACCCTATACCGTTCCATACAAATTGCTATCCAACATCTTCTTAAAGACTTCCAGAGTTGGGGCATTCACAACTTCTGGAGGCAAGCTGTTCCACTGATTAATTGTTCTAACTGTCAGGAAGTTTCTCCTCAGTTCTAAGTTGCTTCTCTCCTTGATTAGTTTCCACCCATTGCTTCTTGTTCTGTCCTCAGGTGTCTTGGAGAAGCTGCCCCTGCTGCCTTTCCCAAACACCTCCACAATTGCAAATGCAGCCTGCTGTCTGGGTGGGAAATGCCTGGAACACAATAAAGCCCACCCACCACCTCCTGCTGGCAGGCTGGGGTGAGAGGAGAGGCAGAGAAGCCGGAGGGGAGCCGAGCCTTCCAAAAGAAAGAGGCTGGGGGGAAGTGTGTGTACTACAGCATGGCTCTTTGCCTGGCTTCCTGCCTCCTCCTGTGGTCTCCTCAGTGCTCGCTTGTGCTCTCCCTCCCCAAGTGTAGTTTGATTGCAGGTGGAGCCACGTTGCCTTTTCAAACTTGTAATCAGTGAAGCTGGGCTAGATTTTTATATAGTTTTATCCAGCTGTGTGTGTGAGAGAGAGAGAAATGAATGGGGGCCTGGGGAAGAAGTCACTACACTTGGGGAGGGAGAGCACCAGTGAGGTTAAGCAGAGTCATCCACGGTGAGGCAGCAACTAGCTCAGCTTTTTACTTTTACTTTTTTTTCATGCTATGCCTCACTTGCCTCACCTGACTGCACGTCACTCCATGATGATAGGGAGAAGGCAGAGTCTGCCTATCTTTAGGAGGCATCTGGGAGTGTAATTTTCATGCAAGCAATATGGAAATAGTTTGCCATTGCCTTGATGTTAACTGATAACTAATTATTTAATACTAAATAATTTTATAAAAGATCCATGTGATAGAACACATGCTTAAGGACTAAGCATGTGTTGAATGTTTCCTAGATCCCCAACTCCTCTTCTGGCCTGATAGTCTGATACTTACTACACAATGTCAGCAAAGCCAGTGAAGAGAGGTTTTGACTGATATTCAATACCATGTTTAGCACACATGGATTTCACCAAAGGAGTCACCTTCCAAAAGTTGTGGCGAGGCATCGTAGGGAAGAGACTATAGGCAGAAAGGAAGGCAAAGAAGTTGTGATACTTTACTATCTTTTTGCCTTATTCAAACTATGAAGCAGTTTCTCACTCATAGCTTAAAATCTTATTGCCCTAAATCAGTACTCACTGGTGCTCAATTTGAAGATTCAGGTGCCCCGTTACCCAGTCATTGAAAAAAGATTGATTCACATTGCACGTTGACTGAACCTGGGAGAAGAGAGAAATGTAGATTTTAGTCCAGACATGCTGTGAATGAAGGAAGATCAAGCAAATATCCACAATATATATTTATATTTGTCCATGATTTATATTTATATTCATGTTGGTTGGTTTGGACGTATTGGTATATAACTAGTATTTCTAGACAAATATATTGAGTTTTGGAAACCTTAAATTATATTACCCTAATAGTAGAGTTTAAATACTCATTTGTTATCAAATCTGATAGTCACCAGAGTACAGTTTTGAAAATATGGAGAATTAAAATATAATTCTAGTGATATAATTATTTTTCATTTTGTGAAACATTTCTTTTCAATAGTTACTTTCAAATCTTCCCCTTTCTTATTCCAGACTGAACCAAGTTGTCTGGAATGATTTGAACTCACAGGCCTCCTTTTCTAAAAAGAATGTCCTGGGACAGTTGACATCATGGTGAGAACGGCTGGAAAATAGCGAGGCTCTGCTGAGCCGCATGAAATCCAACCAGTAAATGCTGATGGGAGACCTTATAGCTATCCTGGAGGGACAGTGAAGGAAGGAAAGGCTCTTTGCTGACCTTGAGAAACTTACAATTTCCTCATTGGGTGCAAAGCAAGTTCTCCCGAACGACAGCAGGGACAACTGCCATTTTTGGGCAGTCACGAAGGTGGGGCAGCTGGGATAGTAAAATTTGTGCAGGAGTGATATTGAAAAAGAACAGTGTGGTGGCTGTGTGAGGAAATTTGTGGTTTTTTAAAACTTCTGTCAGAAATGCCCCTTTCTAGAAAAGATTGATCAACAGTGGGGCTGAAAAAGAAGGGGGTAGTTTTGTCAAGCCTCCACCCCCTGAAACAGTGGCGGATAAGCACAGAGCTGAAAGAGATCCAAAATAAGATATATTGTTTGATTATTTGGATACTATAAATGCCAAAAGAAGAAAAGCAGAGTGTCCATATAAGGATTTAATAAACTCTTATTTGGATTAAAATTTGGTTCCAGAACTGAAAAAGAATATGGTGTAAACAAAGGAAACTAAGGAAGAGAAGTAGAAGAGAAACAGTGCAACAGCGACATCTTCTGGCCAGAGCAAAACCCAGAAGGGGAAGTGTGAAAAAGTAGAGAGAAGAAAGTGTGGATTAGAAATTAATCCTGAACAGTATATTGGAAACAGTGTTGCAAGACTATCATAAGAATTAGATAAATTGCCTGCACCTGGAATTTGTTTACCGAAAAAATTAAGAGAAAGAGAGTGGAAATAGTGTAAGCTGTAAACACTGTAGCTCTTTGATTGGATATAGACACTAGTAGCTGTATAATTGAGCAACTGGAATTGGGGAATAATAGAAATTGCTTAAAAGATAAAGGAAGTATTCAACAGCAATAGGATATATATATTGATTTTTTTTTTGCATTTGACAATATAATACATTATCCAAAATTATAAATAATCTTATTTTTAGACTCCTTAGCGCCAGACTACGGGTCACCACCATCCACGGTCCCCTTCATGTTGGCTCAGGAAAGAGCTGGAGCAGCTGTCTCTGGATGCAGAGAGGGAAGAGTTCCAGAGCCGTGCGTCAGGAGAGCCCTCTGCAGTGCAGGAGAACTGGATCTCTTCCCTCCCTGCACCCACCAGCTGCTGCTGCTGCTCTCCATTCCCCTCCTTCCTTTTTTTCCCCAAAAAAAATTTATTGGTTTTTACACATATATGGGGAAGGGTAAATAGGTATAGAAAAATTTTTGGCAGCTCCCACACCGATGTTCGTAACCCATCCAGCACTCACAGTTTTTACAATCTTAAAAACAAAATACAAAGATAAGCAGAAAACAAGATCTTACTCTGTAATGTTAACCATGTGTTCATTCATTTTCCTTTGTCACTTCTAGGGTATCACCAATTGCTATTTATTTCAAATATTTTTATTTTTGCGATCTGAGCCTTTTCGATATTGCTTCTTCCTCCCTGTCCCCAGAGGAGCCTTCAGCCCCCCCCCTTCTTGTCCTGCACCATGCTGCTCCTGCCACCACCCTCACTATGTTCGTCCTCTAGGAGGAGAGAATTTTTTTTAATAAAGGCTTCTGCCTCCTGTACTGTATTGATTTTAATCCTATTTCCCTCCCAGAAGATCAACATTCCTTCTGGCAGTAACCCTTTAGACCAGACTCCTTTATTATATAATTTCTTTGCTAAAGGGAAATACTTCCTCCTTCTCTCTCTTATCTTTTTTGGAATCTGCTTAAGAATGGTGATTTCTTCATCTTTATACTTCAATGGTCTCTCCCTTTGGATCCCAAGTACCTCATCCCTTGTGGTCCTCCTGAGAAATTTAACATGTACCTCCCTTGGAACGTTATGGCTTCTAGCATATGCTGAATTTATTCTATAGACTAGATCCATATCCCACCACAATTGATTTTTGTCTTTCTTAATATAGTCTGCTAATATTGAACTCATAATATCCTTAAGGTCTTCATTTTCTGTCTCTGGTAGGTTCTGGAATCTAAGAAAAAAGGACATTCTTTCAAATTCTATTTTTGCAAAAAAAGTTTTCCAAGTCTACATTTCCCTTCCATTGTTTTAATCTCTTCCCCCAGTCCAGCCGCTTCCTCCTCTAACACCAAAATCTTTTGTTTATTCTCTGCAATATGGTGTTTAACATCTCTGAGTTCTTCTCTGAGCTCTGTCATTTCTTTTTTCAAATCATTCTGTCCCCTCATCAGTTCTTGAAACATTTGAGTAACAGATAGTTCTTTTGGTCCCTCTCCAGTCCCCTCCCGCTGTAACAATGATGTAATCTTTGTCTGTTGCATACTGGGACTTGAAGAGGCAGATGTGGGGGCTGAGAGTGACTTGCCCGTCGGTGGCTTTTTTGGCCCCATTTATTTAAAGTTCAGAGATGTCAATCTTTTTCCAAGAAAATGGCGTCTGAGGATTGCGCAGCTGTGCCGGTCTCCAAAGTACAAAACAAAGCCGAAAGCGGCTGTTCACAGTTCACAGTTCCAAGGCACGAAGCAAACCAGATGTAAAGTATCTAATAAGCAAAGTTCAGTAGAACCACATTTCGGGAGGGGGTCTCGGTTTCCCTCCGGGAGCGTAGTAAGGCTGAGGGTGGTTTCGAAGGGCAGACTTCATTTATGATTAAACAAACAAAGAAGGGGGGGCCATCTTAGCTCCTCTTTCCACTGGGAGAAAGAAAGCAGAAAGCTCCATCCAGGTTTTTAAAGGGAAAAGGCTCCACAGTCATTCCTGGCAATCATGATAAAGATCTTTAACCATTGGCTAGCTCAAGTGACAGCTCAGCCTTTGTTGTCTCTCTTTTAAGGGAGATCGTTCAAATGCCGCTTATTCCAAGGGGGGGGTTAGAAAAGAGAAACACCCCCCTCGAATCTCCACTCAAATAGGATGAGCACAAAACTTACAGGAGTCTGCTGCTTTCCCTTTGATCGATCAGAGAGTTCAGGATGGATTCCCCCAACACCAGGATCCTGCTGCACTTCTCCAATTACATTTTCCCCTCCGGGTCCATTCGGCAAAGAGGCGGGCAGCGCAGTGCTGTCCCTCACCCCCCTTCGCTCCCCGGCCCCTAGGCAAGGCTGAAAAGCACCCCCGCTGGCTGCCACCTTTTGGGGGGCTTCAGCAAGGGAAACCCCTTCAGGGCCCCCTGTGCTCCTTACGGAGCTGGCCGGGGAGACAAGCGGCAGACAACACATCCGTTGCCTACAAGGACCGGAAGTCATCTCCCATTCCCCTCCTTCCTGAGCCAACATGAAGGGGACAGCGGCTTGCACCGACCTGAGTCTGTTGCTGAGGAGTCTTCTGCGCAGCGTGGCTCCCCTGACCTGCATACCCAGTTACTCACCTCATTGTGCAATGACGACAGTGGGAGGAGAATTATTCCCCGCTCCGCCTTGATCCTGGCCCAGGAGGGTATTCTGCTTGTGCGCGCACACAAGAGATGAGCAGCTAACAATCTCCCCCTGGGATCACAGTGGAACTAAGTAGAGCCGGCTCAGTGGAGCCAGGCCTGTGCTGGAGAGAGCGGGGGAAAGCAATGTCAGGTGGAGACTCGGCTGCTGCCTCTGCCTCTCCTAGAGCCATTGCCCTTCTCACTGCCCAACCCTCCCCCTTTCATGCAGTTCAACCCCGGCGAAGGCATGTGCCCTGTAGGAGCTCCTAGGCTGGAACAGTCACTGAAAAACACCTGCATGGGAAGCCGGCCAGACTGGCTTGCTAGGAAGCCCATCAGTCTTCTGGCAAATCTAATTCTGCCATGCGGGGAACCCAAGCCACTCCTTCCTTTCGGGACGGCTTCTCGCTAGCTTCTCCATGGGAGGCTTCTCTGCAATCACTGTGAAAAGGTTGGTCAATTTCCAAAGCGGTCGCAACCCACAGGTTGCTCCTTCCTTTTGGGTCAGCTTCTCACCAGACTCTCTGCATGGGAGGCTGGCCAGACTGGCATGCTGGAAAGCCGGTCAGTTTTCTGGCAAATCTAATTCCGCCATGTAGGGAACCCAAGCCGCTCCTTCCTATTGGGCCAGGTTCTCACCAGCTTCTCCGCGGGAGGCTCCTTGGCACCCACTGTGAAAAGGTTGGTCGACCCCCAAAGGGGTCGCAACCCACAGGTTGCTCCTTCCCTTTGGGCCAGCTTCTCGCCAGCGGCTCTGCGGGAGGCTCCTCAGCGACCCCTGTAAAAAGGTTGTTCAACCCCCAAAGAGGTCGCAACCCACAGGTTGAGAACCGCTGCTGTAGATTCATACAAAATGAGTGGAATTTTAAAGGAGGTGGGTGTACTTTTCAAAATGTAATGGACATGATGCAGAAAAGTTTTAAGGAGACTATGGGAAAAATGGAAAATTCCATACAAGGGTTAATGAGCGAAGATCAAGTTGCCCAAGAAAAATGAGGAGCTAACAAAAGAAAGGGAAAAGCCAATAAAAGAAATGAAAAAGGGGGGCAATAAAGAGGAGATAATAATAAAAATAAAAGTGGTGGATGAATTAAAACAGGGGAGAAATATATTAGGAAAGTTGAATGAAATGATTGAAAGGAAGAAAATGGCTGGGATAGAAAGATTAGAAGTTAGGCAATGGAAAAGGGTGGAGATGGCAGGAATATTTAGACCAAACATCCAAGAAGTAGATATAGATAAAATTAGAGATGTAAGGGAGGAATATGGGAGGCAGCCCCCCCCCAAAAAAAAACATAACAATTAAATTATCGAGGTGGGCAAAAGATAATGGTGGGATTATTTTTTTCCTTCTCTTTATTGCCTGTTTGGACTTGCCTTGCCTTTTCCTTTCTTTTCTTTAAGGCATAGCAATTATAAAGTTGAAGCGGGCAATGAAGTGATGAAGGGATGATTTTCTTCTCTGTTGTTATTTTTGAGTTACTCTTCCCTATATCTCCCTCTATTTTCTTTTTTCTTTTTATTTCCTTTTTTTCTTTTCTGACATAGGATATACTTAATCTTATGTGTTATTAACTGCTAGATAAGAGAGACAGAAGTTAGAAAAGAAGAGATATTAAAAGATGAAGTATTAAAGAGAAGAGTTGTTAAAGTACATAATGCCAAGTATTACTGTTATTGTATCACTATGTTATTACAATATTACTATTATGTGGTAATAGTGGAGATAAATGTGACAGCAAAGATGAATATTATGATTGTTTAAATGTGATTGCACCCAGACAACCCACTATTTAATAAAAATTGGATTGAATAAATAAAATAAATAAAACTTGGCCGGAGGGGAGAATATCCTGATCTGGATGAAAACCAGATGCTGGGAATGGAAAATTTTCCTGCACTGGCCAGTTTCTCTTTCAGTTACTACTATTATCTTAAAATGAGCCCAAAGAATATTTGTTCTACTCATCTCATTTCCATTTTTATAAAGTCCAAACAAAAGCAAGGTCAATCATAATCTATAAGAAAAGGCATAGCATTTCTAAACACACTTCAAACTTTTCTATGATAGGAAAAGCACGGTAAAAGAATTAAAAAAAGATAAAAATAACTTCCAAAAAAGAATTCAGTTTTCACATGTGCAAATTATAATTGATTATTATGGATCTGTGAATTATTGTCAATCAATCAATCTTTATTGATTAGCACTTGGGCCATATCAAAGAACTAAGTTCCAGAGAAAAAAACTACAGTTTCAAATGAGATTAAAATAAACCACAATTTAAAATATAAACAGAGTAGAGTGCAATAATTAAATTATAGTCATATAATGAAATTACGCAGACAAGCTAAATTTTAATCATATTCAGCCATAAATTTTATCTCTCAGATCTCTCTTACCTGTGTAGAGAACCAATCCATGTTTTTATCATGATTGATGGGCATAGGAAGATGATTCGTCTGTGTTATCCATGTAAATATAATACTTTCAAGAACACTGAGAGAAAGAAATGAGGCAAAGTCAGGCAAATTAGGCAAAATGAAACTATATCTACACAAACAAGCCTTTAAGTAGAATAGTGGGACAAATTTATTCGTTTGTTTGTTAGGCTTAGAATGCAAGTCATTTACTAGACCTAATGATGACTTTCTATGGAAATCAATACATTTCTAACACTCCTCCAGTGACAATGAGTCAGATTCAAACCAAAGACCAGGACCCCCAATCTTTCTGAGTTAGTGGACAAATTTGGAAGGTTGACCAGATACCATGGAAACTGATCCCAAATGGAGACTACAGAGTGGCTTGGCTTTATCCCAGATAGCTATTATAATGGCAGTGGTAGAATTGAAGCCCACACATATGGAATTTAGGAGAAGGATAATCTAGAGCCAGGATGGCAGAACTATGGCATGTGTGCCACAGATGGCAGGCGGAGCCATTTGTCAGGGTATGGGAGGCGTTGCCCTGTCAGCTGGACAGTGTGCTTGCGCATGCTGGCCAGCTGAGTTCAGCCTTTTTTAAAGCCATTTTTTGCCCTCCCCAGGCTCCAGACGCTTTATAGAAGCCTGGGGAGGGCGAAAAGAGCCTCTCCGTCCTACCCCTCAGACGCCCTCCAGAGGCTTCAGGAGCTTCCCTCTGAAGTACAAAAAACAGGCCCTATGGGCAAATAGGAAGTTCAGGAACGGACTTCCGGTTTTCTCCTAGGGTCAGTTTAAGCCCTGC
Organism: Natrix helvetica; assembly: GCF_964273705.1. NCBI lineage: Eukaryota > Metazoa > Chordata > Lepidosauria > Squamata > Natricidae > Natrix > Natrix helvetica. The sequence goes on along the minus strand of NC_138548.1, from coordinate 118,460,734 downwards.
GGAGGCTTCAGGGACTTTCAAGAAGCCTCTAGAGGACTGAAAACCACCCTATGTGCAAACCGGAAGTGAGGGGAGCACCTCACCTGCGCGCATGCACATTGGGGGGGTCGCATGTTGCATTATGGGTGAGGCACACCCGCGCACAACGCCCCTACGTTTCCCCACCCCACCCACTAATGGCACTTGAGCCAAAAAAGGTTCACCATCGCTGATCTAGAGAATCTAGATCTAGAGAATAGTCAGGGTCTGGGAAGGGATAGTGAAACCAAAGAAAATAGTACATATGATGAACAGTACTTCAAAAGAAGGAGGTATCCCAAAAGACCCTTGAATCCCAATATGGGGTTGAAGGCAATAAAGAATCGGATAAAATATGCCAAAGACCATGCCATTTCCTGTAGAAGAAAAGAGAAGGAATGGAGATTAGAATAGCATCTTTCCTTGCCCCAAGCAGACACCCTACATGGCATCTTAATGAGATCCAGATGTATATCTTCTGGAAACTCTGGTCTGTTACTGCCCATTTTGACAGAACCAGTTCTACCCTGGGTTCTCTTTTAATGGATTGACAGATTTACCTGACTGAAAAGAGCCATAGAAAAATTCACTAGACAAGATTGCATATGCTTGGTTTTCTTTAAAGTACAATATTTTGAGGTCACATCATTCCAGAAAGTGATAGAGATGGAGAGAAGTTTCTTTGCATGTTGTTATTAGGGTTTTTTTTAGTTAATCAGGGAAGACAAACTTTTTATGTAGTGATTATCAATACAAGAGACCAGGTGTGTTTTAAGCACCAGTGTTGCTGTGCATGTGGACCTCTTTGAGTTCATAAAAACATTATTTTCAATAACTGACATGTTTATGTGATATCAGGTGAGAATGTAGAGATTTTATTAGCTTTGATTAACTCATAAAATTTCAGACATTTTTAATTAGAGCACTTGACAATAGTATATGGCAAATTCCCATTTTAAGCAAGGCTGGAAAAGTCTTGTCTCCCATCTTCTATATTACAAAAAAATAAGTCCAAACCTATTTCTAATCCCTCTAGATATTTTTCTTTAAAAGATGAACCATAACTTTATAGTTGTATTCAAGCCACCATAAATATTTTTTTAATCAAAGCCCTCATAATCACTACTTGAGAAAACTAGATTGTAATTCTTGTACATTCTTAGTTCAATCATTATCCAGTTGCCTCTAAAGTTTCCCCAACATGCCTTCTGTATGTTTGTTTTCCCAGGAAAAAATTGAATGCCTTCTTCATAAAAGGCCTTTTGATAGCCAGCAATAGTTCATCTGGAAGCATTTTGGAATTGGGTGACATTGACTTTCCCATTAACAATAGCCCCATGCAAATTTCTATAAGCTCCTAAAATGGTTTAGTCTTTTCAAATCCTCTTAAAGAAATAAAATTCTAAACCTAGAAACATACCATGGGGGGAAGGGTGTCTCAGTATTGTATTATTTAATATTTGGTATGGATTATTTGTGTACTCACCCTCCAGAGCTTGCGTTGGAAGATAAAGTACAATGAGTAAACTTGAAAAGCAGGCGCTATAATCAGTGGCAATGCTGCAGAACGAAACAAGATGCATATAACCATTAACTGTCCTTTCTATACATAAAAGAAGCAACAACCACATTCCTCAAATGTTCTGTATTTACCATTTTATTTAACAATTATAATTGTACTTGAGAATCTCATCATCAAAAATAAATCAACTCCAAAACTTGTATGTGGCAGAGACGGCCTGAATTGTGCCACTCAAACTATTTGTGCTGGCTCCATTAGAACCAATTGACTAAAATACACTTGAATGAGCTAAAGGAAGCTCTGTAATTCCTTCTGATAAGTGGACAATGTTATCTTACTCTATTCAGATTTATTTAGAGGAAAGCCCTGGTAAATCCAATGAGACCAGCTTTCAAGTGTTTATATATTCATTCATAAGAGACATCTTGTAAAACTGCCCATCTCGTAAAATACAACTCTGGGTGATTTGTAACAATATAAAAACTAGAGACAGGGCAAGCTACTAGTATATATAAAGAGAGCAAACCCCACTACTTTCTTGCACCGATGATGTTACCTAATTGGGTAATGAAACATCTGCAAGGAGCACCAAGGACCCCACAGTTCCACCCCAGCTACAAATATTATCTTCTATTGGAATCAACTGAATAAAAGGCATTTTCCCTTCAAAAGAGGGGAGGGATTAATAGTCCAGAGGAAAAGAAGCATAGAGGCACAACAAGGAAAGTTGCAAATACTTTATTTGTTGGCCAATGGCAGAGAAGAAAAGGACAAGATATTCCAGAGACAGGAATTAAGGGAGAACAGTGTTTGTAAGAAGAAAACATTATTATATAATAGTACCACAGAATATGATATTGTAATAGAATATATTAATTGTAATCATTATAATAATTGTAATTAATATAACAATATAGAAATAGTAATAGAATAAAATACAAAGTAGAGGCAATAGAAGACATACTTACACTTGTAAGTTACACATTTTGCTTTTATATCTTGGGTTTTTTTCAAAATAAAATATCTCCCTAACCCTTATAGGAAGGTTTTTTTTAACTTCTTCAGACTCCAACACATTACTAGTTCTTGAGACTCAGACTCAACACTTAATCTAATTGGAGAGAGGTTTTTTTTAAAAAAACTTATGATAGAGGTTCCCTCTGAACTGCTGTAAGGAGCTAGTGTTGGTGCCCACCAGCTTGACTGGCTTCAATAAAGGAAGGACCAAGTCATGGAGTTCATGAGATTCAATGGTTATTACCTTGGATGGCAGTGTGGTAGCTTCTGAAGGACATCTGAAGGAAGACCAGTGGATATCCTTGGTTGGTTATTGTGAGAATGGACTGCTGAACTTGATGGGCCAAGGGTTAGATCCAGCAGGCACCATTTATGATCTTATGAATAAAGCAGTTTCAAAAAGAAAAACAACTGCTGGTGAAGAGGTTGGACTATATTCTCCATTATGTTCCTCTCTCTCTTCCATGGCAATTTTCTTCCACTGTAATTTGATTTATGGATGCTCCTCAGTTGTGTCTATAGAGCATCAAATAATTGAGCAGTTGCATGAGAAAGTGCAATACCCTCTCCAGCTTGTCGTGTCTCTCTTTGCACTGTTTAGGCATAGTCTGTTTCTGAAGGTATGGACTGAGAATCAGGATGCCTCCCTCCACCTTAAATATGTATATTAAACTCATGGGAATCTGTGTGTTCTCAGAAAGGAAAGATTTCCTCCTCATTCTCTGCAATGTTCTGTAGTTGCTACTACTGCTCTTCTTCTTCCCTCCTCCTCTTTATGTTATCATGATCATTTATCTTAATAAGAGTTGTCATTAATCTAAACTGTGCTGGGGATTATGTAGAATGCATATATATAATCTGCCCATGAGCTCATGGTTGAAAAGATAAGAGTCCAAAGATGATGTGAAAATGGTTTTTTTGACAGAAGAAAAAGTTCATTTGGAGTTTAACAGGAGGTAGGGGGAGAAAAGATACTCACTGAAGAAAAAATACTTGTGCTGATAGTTATAAGGCATGTATTTCTTTTTCTGCAAACCCAACTGTAAAAGAAAGGCATGAAAAAAGCAAATAACTTTCAATAGGTAATTATAACTTAAGGCTCCATTTATATTACATCCTTTTCATCTGCTCTGTGAAATAAATTCTCAGGCAGGAAAAAAGCAAAAAAAAAAAGTGAGATGTACATAGCTGTCACAATAATAAATTGTAATTGTGGTAGTTAGAATAGATTGCAGTCTTTATTTTGAAATATTCCAGGTGCAGAAACACATGGCAGAGCGAGATAGCTTGTAAAATTAAGCCCTGCAATAGAAATACAGAAAGAACAAACTTAGATTTCTTAGTCAGGAAAGGAAGCTGTCCCTTTTGGTAGCAGAAACACTAGATAAACTTTTACTAATCTTTCCATTAGTAGAAGGCCCCAAAGGAAAGCATTACTGATGGACGTGGATCTGATGGGTTCAAAGTGTTCCATTGTCCCAATATCAGCTCTTCAGCCACACCATCCTATAGCCACCAAAATAAATATCCCAAACAAGTCACTGAGATAATTCACACAATAGTAAATCCAATCCATAACATTAACCAGAGAAAGAGCAAAAGGGAACAAACAAAGAGATGCTTAAGCTCCATACCACCCTCCATCTTTTAATCTATCCTATTCCTATCCGAGCTGCCAGGATTTTTGGACAGGAAGACAATCTGCTACTTTGCTTCCCTAACTCACCTTCTTGGGATTGCGCTCACATGGCCATAAAAACTTGCTGCTTTCCTCAGAATCCTTTTGTACATGATTGTTCAGTCAATCCCGTGAGATAATTCCCTCAATAATCCAGTTCATAATATTCAACTATAGCTATAAGCTACCATAGGAGAACCAGTTTTAAGGCATCAGGCTAGAAACTGCAAGATTGTGAGTTCTAGTCTCTCCTTGGACAATGCCACCCAGCCTTAGAAAGCAGGGGTCCATTATCAGTGGTGGGATTCAAACTTTTTTACTACCAGTTCTGTGGATATGGCTTTGTGGGCATGGCAGGGGAAAGGATACTGCAAAATCCCCATTCCCTCCCCACTCTAAAACTTCTGCTACCAGTTCTCCAGAACCTGTCAGAACTTGCTGGATACCACCTTTGGTCCATATAGAGAAATACACTTTTGTTATGGCCACCTTGGGTGAACATTTTGTCCAACCCTACTAATCTACTATCTCAGTGAGATCTGTCTTATCAAACGCTGCTAATAAATATAAATAATAAACCCAGTAGACTGTGTTCAACTCTAACAAATTGACAATGAAATGGCTTAACAGTTGCTGTTCTGAATGCTGATCTGAAAGGAGAATGGCCAGGGTTCAGTAAAATCTGTTGTCATCTAAGCAGTTGCTTCTTACCTCCAAAGAAAGAGTTTCCCCTAATGACAAAATAAAGGGATGAAATGAAACATCTGGGTCCTTCTCGAAACAGTTGGGTTTAGCATGATGCTGGGAATGGTGCAAAGACCACCAATTAGCTGAAAGCCCCTGTAGAGGAAGAGGGAAAGAAAGCATTCAGGCTCTTGTAAAAGATTGCTTGACTCTTTAGTGCTCTGCTTTGAAGAGGTAATACAGGGGAGATTCCATTGAACCTTTGAATTGGATTTTCAAATAAGTTTGAGATGCTGAATCAGCTGACTTTGAATTATCTTGGAGAGGTTCAAAACAGTTTGAAGATTAAGTGCACTTTCTAGCTTTGAAGAATCTCAAGCATTCATTGCATATGTGGACAAAACTGGGAGGAATTTTGAGTACTGTAATAAGTTCCCTGATATTAACATGAGTAGGTGGCAAATGAGTTTTATCACCTTTCAAAACCCTGCCTGTCAAAGCACTGGAAGAGGTGCTGTTCTGCTATTTATGTATTTAGAGAGATTCACCTGTGGGGAGAAACAGAAAACAAAATAGAGACCTACATCTATTCTGCTCTGTCTCTCTTTTAATGAGTCTTGCTTTTTCTTGCTTCCATACCATTTTATTCTTAATTTTTCTTCAATTCACCTGTAGTATAGTCCCTATTAGCTTTGGGTCCAGTATTTTCCTTCCTTTGTCACTGGCATTTAATCAGGCTTATTGATCAGGGAATTTTATCACTGGCATTTAATTAGACAAAAGCAGGTGAAAATAACACCTGATATGCTCATCTAATTTCACTGATAATGTTGATACAAAGATTTTAATAGCAGTGCTAGGAAATAGATTATAGCAAAATGATACCATTTGTTATTAAGAATGTTCAAGCAGGATAAAAAACTAGGCATGCATTAGATGATATAGGATTTACTGTAGATATAATAGACTTAAAATAAAGGTCAACTTGTAATCTCATTATTAGATGTTGAAAAGCTTTTGATAAAATACACAAGCAATTCATGTTCATTATGTGTCTGTCTGTCTGTCTGTCTGTCTGTCTGTCTGTCTGTCTACCTTTATGGCTGTGTGTGTATGTTCCAGCATAACTCTGGAATGCCTTTAGCAATTTCAACCAAACTTAATATACAGATGACTTTCTGTCTGGAAAGTAAGACACCCCAACACCCCCTCAGTGTGTGTGTGTGTGTTTCTGTGTGTGTATTCCAGCATCACTCTTATTTATTTATTTGATTTGATTTGATTTCTAGACCACCCCCTCTCCCCGAAGGGACACTCTGGAACGCCTGAGCTGCTAAAATGAAAAGGAATGAATTATATCTATAGTGTCAAATCACAGTACTTTTGAAAGTGGTAGTGTGCATTTCGGATTCAAGTTCTGTTAAGATACAGTCTGTTGTGCCTTAAAATGGCATCTACTGTACAGCACAGTGCAGTTGCCATGGTAACAACTTCACAGTACTCCATAAGGGGGCTTCCTCTTGTAAGGGGTATTGGTTGTAAATAAATACCCAGGGAACTCCGGGTTATCAGCTAGTGTTAAATAGATTTGAAAATCCCTTGGAATTCATAAAATGGATTAAGAATATTATATTTACTATTAAAGTAAAATTTAATGACATTTTCTCCCACTTTTCCATAATTTAGAGAAACTAGACATGGATGTCCAGTTTCACCCTTGCTTTTTAAAGTCAGCATTAATTAACTTCAATCAATATTTAATAATCAATGTAATTACTGATATTTAATGATTTTTGGTTTGTGTTATTAGACAACAGAGAAATATCTATGGAGTACTACATAACTCAGTTGAATACAAATGCCCACATTCTTTTGTTTATTTCGAAACCTCATACTGTTGCTTTAGTACTGATGCAAAATAACAGATATTCTATTGTCCAAATCAGATTTGATTATAATGGGTAAAAATTGGGTTACCCATCACTAAATATCAATTCCATATTTGCACTGAAACCATTAAATATTTGACATGTATGTATGTATGTATGTATGTATGTATGTATGTATGTATGTACACCAAAGGATACAACATGTAATATAAATAAAATTGTTTGAGGGGTGTTTCTTCAGAGATCACTACTGTATACATCAAAATGTTTTAAATACTGAAAGCTAATAATTAGAGTAAATTTTCCAAATTAGGCAGCCTTGGAATATACCTATACAGCACTTTTGGTTGGATGGACAGTATTAGGATCCAAATATACAAAACTCTGGTACCTCTGAAAACAATTACATTAGTTATAAACTTACGGAAAGGAATGTCTACTTTTAAAGCACTGTTTTTTCCATGCCATATTGACCCTATGGTCCACACTAAATTGGCACTGGACAAGAGTTAATGGAATTCAAGGACAGCTGGACTTGGACTGCTTGTGGAGACATAACTTCAGGATGATTCCTCTCTTGACTCTGCCTCCCCCAACTCTGCCTCTCTTTCTCATATAGAAACATTCTTCAGTCTTTAAAAAAAGTAGTCACAATAGCACACAACCTGCTTTTTCTAGTTAAATTTGATTGGAATGTTTTCTGTTTTACTTCACTATGACTGCTCTATAGACTCTTTGTTGGACAACTAAGAGACGGTGCTACTCTTTTTTCATTCTTATTATTGCTGCCTTAAAACAGTAGAAGAGGACTATTTCAACATTTATATCAGAATTCTATAGAACTCTTTCATTCTACGTACTCATCCAAACTTTGCAGTGTTGATCAGAGATGGCATTCTGCTAGTTTGCCCCCATTTGGGCGAAGCAGTAGCAGGAGGCTCCGTCCACCTGCCCAGACATCATCACAGACACTCTGCGCATGCACAGAGGTTCTCCACATATGCAGACATGCCGCGCACAAGCGCACACTCCCAGTTCAAAACCAGTAGCAGAGGTAAGAGGATCTCGTGCCTGGTGTTGATACCCTCAAAGGTATCTACTATGTTATTTTCATTTTATTCTGTACCCCAAATGAAACGGTTATAGACATTTTGATGCTTTCCCATTCGAGTCAAAAACACAACTTTCTAGAATTTATTTAACATGATCTTGATCTCAGATCTCCTATATGAATCAAGTCTTGCCACCTTCGGATCTTAAATTGGGATTGGCTTTTGGTTAATTTGCGCATTCATCTTGTTTATTATAAGTGAAATTCCACTCTTGGTCTGCAGTTAATAATGATAGACAAACAAGTGGTATGATTTAACATAAGAAAACTCTCTGTGTTCTTTGAGAGGGAATGCGAAAATGAGAAGCCCATGTGGCACCTCTTTTATAAATAACACAACACATTTGATATTTATTTTTTCATGTATATTTGTAATATTCCATATTCTTTCCCTTCAATTCCGCAGAACATTCTAAGAATAATATACCTTACTTACCTTTAAATGGCACATTACAAATTCATGAAAATGGTGGTTCCATTTTGGATTACTGAAGACTGAAAGATGTCCCAAATCATGTTGTAGCCAGCCTGCTTGAGACTAAAAGAAAAGGGTGATTCGCCACAGAAGGACTACCTTTTGTGTCACTCCTACAACTTATATCCAATGGTAATAGCTATGCAAGAACTGCTGGGATAGATAAAATAAAGATTCTTACTGTCCTTCAGAATGGGAGGGTTGAGATATAAGATGACATGGCATCATAGAACATAGAATTTAAAAGGACCTTGCAGGTCTTCTAAGATAAATGGCTGCCAAGTCTCTTCCTTTCTACAGAATCATCTGTTGGGCAAAGCAGAAGCAGCTTTTTATCTAACTGAATTGCTTAGTCTCCTTCAACCCTTATTCCTCCAAGTAATTGAATGCAACCTTCTGAAGGCGCATGACAATTGAATATGTGTTATTTTCTTTATAAAGAAATTATTTTAATTTGGTTGAAAGACACTCTGCTGTAGGAAGCCAAACTAGCGGAAAATGCAATTTTACCTAAAAATAAAGGCAAGAATATTACCTGAGCAAAGGTCATCAACACTGTGGCAATAAGAAAAGATGTCATAGATAGTCCAAAATACCACAAAACAAACCAGCCAGCAGCATCCAGTAGTAAAATATGCAGAAGCATCAGGAAAAAGAACAATAGGTTTGGCTTGAAGAGTCCCATCTTTTTAACAGTGGACAGCAATTCCCGAAAATCTTCTATTAATAATTGCTATGGGGAAAAATTCAGAAAATTTGCAGGAGTTTTCACTTTATGGATACAACATAGCTAGCCAGTGGCATCAACAGTTAACATCAAGAACTCTTGGTGGAATTGGCCTCCAAATATCCTTTTCCTTCCAAACTTTTAATACTCTTTCAAAAACATTAAAAGTGGAAGAAAACAAATGAAAAATGGTTGCATAAATAAACTATTTTTCTACTTAGTGACTGCTAGACAACTTAGAGCTCATGTTTGGGACGCTAGAAATCAATGCCATCTGAATTTAATAATCTTGGCAAAAAGCACTAATGGGGAAACAGAAAGAGGGGGGAGGGAGGGAGAGATATATGATTTCATGGTATAGCTTGGTATAGTTTGGTAATGTACATACTAATCTATGGTTGAAGAATTACTAGTTTAAACTAACCACTGACTGTTGTGTTATTCAGTACTATTTTTATTTCTATATTTATTGTAAACTATTGGCACCTTACATTCATTTATAGAATATATTTGTACTATATATCAATTTCATTAATGTTTACTTAAATGTAGTATTTTATTACATTTTTAAAATAGGTAATTAATATTGTGAATTAATATTAATTATTATTTCTGATTAAATACTTATGGAACTAAATGGGGCTCTGTTTACCTACTTTAATCACTTTATAAGCTGCCCACTCAATAACTTTCAGCAGGTTACATCATTAGAAGCCTATTGGCCTGAAGTCCCACCACAGGACACTCCCAAGCATGATCAATGCTATTTGAGGGTTCTACCCACGCAAAAATCATCTGATGGGACATAAAATGAGGTTGCTCTACATCTGGAGGATGAAAAGGATAAAACTGAGTACATTCACTCTACATTGGACACTAACTGGATATGTCTTGTTGAGATGACAGAAGCGTCATCATGGGGGGAGGGGTTGTTTGGACTCAATTTGAATCTGTGGAGCCTAAAGAAGCAAACAGGGTTATCTCCATGTTGCTCTCACTGTGGATTAGAGTCTTGCTTGCTTAGTGGAAGCAGACAGGGAGATGAGAGGAGGCCAAGCGTGAGTGATAGTGAAGACATCCTTCCGATATATTTGGGAAGAATCAAGTGCGGCTTCAGGGCAATGAGGTGGAAAGTGGAAGGGAATGAAATGGCAGATATTAAGATCACTTCATAATTTAAAGTCGGCTGAAGGAAATGGACTTTTACTGTTTTTATAAATGCCAAGAGACAATGCAGAAAGATTGAGGAGCACCTTATAAAATCTCTTCTGTTGACCTTAATAGCAGATCAGTTTTAATGACAAAAGTGATCTTTGAGTCAACCCAATAATAATTAAGGGTTTGCAGTTTAACACCATAAGACACTACCTCAATTTTCTGTCTCCAAACTTACATTTTTACTGGGTTCAAAGCTGGGCTGATCAGGTGCCAATTCCCCAATCAAAAGTGATGCCATGTGCTTCCTTACTAGGGTCTTGTCAAGGTGAAAGGCTGTAAAAGGATCCTAAAGCCACAACATAAAGAAAAAAGGGAAAAATATTGTAATAAAGAACCAATTTAAAGTCAACCTGGAAGAAACATGTTTAGGCTGAGTGGTTATATTTGATTCTTATCTTTCTTCTCTCCAATTCAAAGCATGACAGACATAATTCCCAGGAGGTGCTTTACCGAAGATATTGAAACACTTGCAATATTTCAGAAATTAGCTCTGAAGGGTTATGATTAATTCTAAACTATAATTATTAGAAAATGATTTTGGCTTCAAGTAAAATCTGGAGCAATAGATGACAGGTGGAACTGGAACAAACTTTGTTAATCTTAGATATTTCATTGCTAAGCCAAGGATCTTCATCAGTCAGAGTAAAAATCAGGCAGATAATCATTGGAATGTACCAACTCTTGCCACACCCATTTCATTTGAATCCTGACTATCTAAGTCTCAGATTAACATGGCAGATTAACAAATTTTGTTCCAGTTCCATAATTCAACCTTTAGTCACTTTTGGCCTGGATAATTAAACCTTCATTGACATATATATTGCAACTCATTTCAGGGAGAAACACCTGAAATTGATGTGGCAAGAGTTGATACGTTCCAACGACTCTCTGACTTTGCCTAACTACCGGTAATTTTTACTCTGACTGATGAAGTTGCTTGGATGACCAACGGAATATCTCAGATTAACAAAGTTTGGTCCAGTTGCCATGATTCAACCTTTAGACACCTCCATTTTTAAAAAATTCTTTCTCTTTTTTATTTTTCTGAGTTTCATTTGTATTTGATTTTACTAGTATTCTGAAAATACTTTTCAAAAAATATTTTAAAAATTAAAAAGTAAGTAAAAGGTAACAGTAAAAATAGGCTAATGTGCTTTGAAAGTGGGTTATAGTGATTGAGTGCAGTTTTATTTTTTAAATGACAATAAAATTATTATTTTTTTCTTCTGTTCAGTCATGTCCAATTCTCAGGGACTGTTGGACATTTTTTCTTGGCAAGGTTTTTCAGAAGTGACTTGCCATTCCTTCCTTCCTAGGGTTGAAATAAACTGACTAGCCTAAGATCATCCAGTCAGTACATGCACAAGGCAGCACTTGAATTCACAATCTCCCAATATCTAGCCTGATGCCACAATCACTACATCAAACTGGCTCCATGACAATTTTTGTGATTAGTTGAGAAGTCATGTCCAACCCATTGCGACCCCATGGACACATAACTTATATCTTATCTTTTTATTTTCTAAATCCAGGTTGTTGTTGTTTGTGTGAGAGAGAGAAGGGGTGGTGTTTTGTTTTCTGAGCTCCTACTTGCAGTCCATATTAACAGAGGCCAGATACTGGTTTTCCCAACTGACTGAAAAGGTGTATAAGTATGTGCATCTTCAAATAATCATGTGATATAGATCCAGTTTCTCTCTTGGCAAAAGGGAAGACAGATAGAATAGTATTGCATGACTGAACTACTGGCTCCTTGTTAAAGTTGTGTATGATTAATTGAAAAATTACAAATTGATTATTTGGCCAGCAGGTCTTCGGGTCTCTGCCGTGCATGCAGGGAACACATGTGTGCATGCGCAGGGGTTGGGGTATGTCCGTGGGGGAGATGCTTGCATTGCATTTGGGGGGCTTAAACGGTGCCCTCATACCCTTTTTTGCCTTCCAGATTGGTGCAGGAGGCCTTCCAAGGCCAAAACAGAGCACAGAGGGGGTGCATGTGGTCCACCAACCCCATTTTGGGCGTGGGATGTCTCCTACACCAATCTTTCCCTCAATCAGTGGTTCCATTCTCACCCAACACTTGCTTCCTCCACATTAAGCCTGTTTACTCAGTCCCACTTAAGACTTTTCTTCTCTAGGCTCAACAGTTCAGTTTAACAATTCCTTCAACAACCACCCCACTCTCTGTTTGTGGCTCCTGTTCCAACTGTTTTGGAATTTTGTTAAAGTGTAGCTCCACAAACTGAGCAAAGAGCAGAATAAATGGAATGCTTTGTAAATAACTGAGAAAGCCAAATACTAGCAAAAAGAAAGTCAATATCTGCTTCATGTAGTATAGTGAGACTTTTGAAAAGTGTTCAGAAAAATGGGAATCTCGTCGTCCTCATGAGAAACTTACATACAAGTCAGGAAGCCACAATACAGGCAAAACATGGCAAAACAGACTGACTCCAGGTTAGCAAAAGGGTACAAGGCTGTGTACTTGACCCTTATATTCAATTTATATGCTGAATATATATGAAGGGCAACTGGTTTTAACATTGGAGGAAGAAACATCAACAGCCTGTATTATGCTGATAGCCCTACCCTGAAGCTGAATATACAGAAAATCTGCAGGTTTTCATGATGAAAGTCAAGGAGCAGAGTGAAAAATGGGATTGAAATTAAATATATGAAGAAGACCAAACTAATTATAACCACGTACAATGACATTGGCAATGAAGAGACTGAAAATGGCAAATAGAATCAACCCTGAACGGTAAAGGAACAAGCAATCAATAAATCTGACTAGCACTCAGTAGAGCTACTACAGAAACCTTGGAAAAGATATTTAAGTGCCGTGCCCAGAGCTACAAATATTAGAATTGCGTAAACTATGGTATTCCCTGTGACACTTTACGGGAGCGAAAGAAACTGGCCACCCGAGTCCTCGCCTGGTCAGCTGCCCCGCGCCTTACCGTGGCATCCTGCCCTGCGTACGAGCTGATAGTCCGAGAGCCCCCCGGGTGCCTCCTGTGGAACCGGCTGATGTCATAGACTTTCCTGTCAATCACCAGCCAGCGCTCCCGTGACGAGTCTTCCTGGCCAGTGCGCCGCCCGATCTCTTCCCAGGTAAACCACCGCGAAGGGCCGGACTGATCGGCCGCAGGATCAGCCTCCCTCCTCCGCCTGATCCCGGTTTCTCCTTGCTGGGAAGCCATCTCCCTCCGACTGAGGCTTCGGGGAACTTGACACTGTCCTTTACAGCACCATCGGGAGGCCGGACTGGGCGAGTCTGAGCAAGGGAGTTGCCTCCCTTCTCCGCCTTCGATTGGCCCAAAAAGTTTCATCGACGCTGCTTTCGTGGGACAAACGCAGACCGAGAAACTCGCGAAAAAGCAACTCGGGCGAGCCTAAGATGTTCGGCTTTTCGAGTACGAAGGAGAAGCAGGCTGCCGACCGGTGTGAGTCATTGCATTTTGAAAAGTTGCCCTCCCCAGCCGATAGTGATAGGACGGAGATCAGCTGTGCCAGCAATTGTTTATTTCGGAGAACAAACTGAGCTGGGATTCAAAGAGTCACTATTGATTCATCTCTGCCTTCTCTCCATCCCTGGAATACCACAGGTTGAGGATTTCTACTGGCTATACAGAAAGGAGATTGGCATAATCTGAAACAGCTTTCATTTGCTTAAACATTATAGTGGCAAAACACACAACTTTCCTGCAGCTTGAGGGGAAGAGGGGCTGACAGATGCTTATCACTAATACACTACATCCTTATATTGCAGTTGCTCAATGCCTAAACTCAGATCAGGCAATAAGCCAACAATAGGCTGGTACTGGTAAAGAATTGAGAGGATTCACTGCTCTGGCTTGAGAATGAAAAGCTGACATCAGGACTTCCACAGTACCATTATCCCTGGGAATCGTCATTTCATGCCAGTACAGTCTTCCACCTATTCAAACGTAGGCAATTAGCACAGCCATGGAAAGAGGCAATTAGCAATTGTGACAGTAATAATCCAGATTTAATCTCTTGATTTTGGGCCACATATATACTTAATTACGTTCAAATAATAGGTGCAGATTTAGGTTGTTATTCCACCAAAGTTTCCTACTTCTGTCTCATTCTCAACTTTACTTTTGCCTTGAATGAAGCTTTCCCAGAATAGTGACTTTTTAAAGGATACTTTCAAACTGGGGAGATTTCAATGCATTAAAAGATTCTGAAATAGAAACTAAAATGGAAACTGGAGGATTTTGAAATAGTTCCAAGTGATTATATAATTCTGACCTCTCAAGTGTGGCAAGTGTGTCATTTGCACACTTGAAGATATATTCCTTGAAAATTTATTTCATTTTAGGCAGTCCTTGTCACTGCGTTTATTTGCTTTGCCAGCTGTGCCTACATTCTGAATTATACAGCAGAATGAACTGTCTCTTATCAGCAATGATTTACTGCGCATGTCATTACATTCCATACCTTTTTTCTCTTCTTCCTTTGTCTGTATGCAAGGCAGACAGGAACTCTTTGTCAAGATGTAATCAATTAGCTTAGTAAGTTTGTATTTTTACTTTCTTTACAAATAAATGTTTTTCTTAGATTATGCCTCGGGTTTATTTTTGCTTACTTCAAAAGTATACTTCAAGGTTTGCCAAGATCCATACATCAATTTCCAGGGTGGAATTCACACCCTGACAGTCCTCACCTTACACACAAAATTGGGACTGAATCTTGATCATTGAGTGAAACCGTAGTTAGGGCACAACGTAGGGGGGGAAAACCCATCATAACTAGATTCTGCAATCCATATGCATTTGAAAGACAAAGGAACTCTTTTGAAGACAGCAAAGTCCACATTTTGAACAGAGATGACTGCTGGCTTGAAAGAGGGGTTCAAAGAGGTTGTATATGTCAAAATTGAACATCCTTCTCTCAACAGAGGGGGAGGGATATGACATCATCTATCTCCATTCTCTGTGCCTCCTGAGTCCCAGCAGATGGGGAGGAAATGGGGATTTTGCAGTAACCCTCCCCTGGAGTGGAGAAGCTGGGACTTGGGAGGCAGAGAATAGATGGGGTCAGGGCCAATCAGAGGTGGCATTTACCAGTTCTCTGAACTACTCAAAATTTCTGATACCAGTTCTCCAGAACTGCTCAGAACCTGCTGAATACCACCTCTGTCACCCTCCCAGTCCAAGAAGTAGCCACTAGAATGAAGAAAAGGACAGAAATATAAACATGCATGGTCATCTTGGTGATATTATTTGTTTGGTGGTGCAAGATACCTTTTCATTTCTCTTATTATTAATGAATGTGGAAGAATTAGTAGATTTCTCTCAGTATTGGAAACCCTGGGTTAGAGAAACATCAAGTAAATACATTCATTATGGAAATGCTGAGAAAAAGAAAATTATACAAGACTACTATGCTAAGCTGTATCAACAAGAGAAAATGGAAGAGGGGGGAGTTAAAAAATATTTACAGGATGCTAATCTTTCCCAGATACCAGATGAAACTAGAATAATGTTGGAGAGTAAAATAACAATGATGGAGCTAACGGAATCACTCAAAAAACAAAATAATGGAAAAGCCCCAGGTCCATATGGATTACCAGTGGAATTCTACAAAACATTTGAAGAAATCTTGTCTCTCCCTCTTTTAGAAGTCATGAACGAAGTGATATCAGAGAACAGAATACCTAAATCATGGTCAGAAGCATATATTGTATTGCTACCCAAAGAGGAGACAGATCTAACACAAACCAAGAATTATAGACCAATATCTTTATTAAATTCAGATTACAAGTTATTTGCATCTATATTAGCAGACAAAGAAGTATTTAAATAGCTTTATCCACTCTGATCAAAATGGTTTTTTACCAAAGAGACAAATTAAAGATAATATGAGAATGATTTTGAATACTTTGGAATACTATGAGGCCCATCCTGAAAAACAAATGGCTTTGATGTTTCTTGACGCACAGAAGGCTTTTGACAATGTGAATTGGCAATTCATGTTTTTACAATTGGAACAGATGAATTTTGGTAAGAAATTTATCCAAACTATACAAATGGTATATCATAAACAAACCGCAAAGATAATGGTAAATGGAGAATTGACAGACTCTATTGAAATAAAGAAAGGTACGAGACGAGGTTGCCCTTTATCACCATTACTTTTTGTCTTAACATTAGAAGTCTTAAATAGAAAGATTAGAGAAGAAGAAGAAGAAATAAAAGGAATGAAAATTAAAACAGAAGATTACAAGCTACAAGCATTTGCAGATGATTTGGTACTTACTCTTGAAGACCCATTTGAGACAGCACCCAAGTTGTTGGAAAGAATAGAGGAGTATGGAAATGTAGCAGGCTTGAAAATAAATAAAGACAAAACAAAGATTTTGACAAAGAACATACCATTAAGACGAAAGGAAGGAAGAAGCTTTGCAGATTCAAATCATAAGTAAGGTTAAATATTTGGGGATATACTTATCAGCTAGATGTAGCACTCTTAAGGAGGATAATTATACTAGATTAAAACAACAAATTGCGATCGATTTGATGAAATGGCAAAACCTGCAACTATCAATGTTAGGAAGAATTTCTACAATTAAAATGAACATTTTACCCAGAATTTTATATCTGTTGCAGACAATTCCAATTAGATTGGGCAAGGACTTTTTTGAAGATCTAAATAAAATAGTCTTGAAGTTTATTTGGCAAGGGAAAAAAGCAAGAATAAAACTTAAATTGCTACAAGATGCTAGAATAAGAGGAGGACTGGGCCTACCTGACTGGGAGTTATATTATCAAGCAGCAAACCTGATGTGGATTAAGGAGTGGGTAACTCTAAAAAATTCCAGATTATTGAATGTAGAGGGTCATGATTTATTGTTGGGATGGCATGCTTTTTTATGGTATAAGGGAAATAAAGCACATGGTTATTTTAGAAGACATTATATAAGGGAGGCCTTGTTATTAAACTGGGAAAAGGTTAAAAGATTACACTACTTAAAAACTCCAGCCTGGATATCAACTATTGAAGCATTTTCATATCCAATAATATATAAAAAGGAACAAACAGTAAGATATGTTGAAATATTGAATACAGTGGGTGAACTCAAATCTATTCAAGAGTTGAAACAAGAAGGAATAGAAATGAATTGGTATTCATACTTACAGATACAATCTAGATAGAATGAAGATAGAAAATCAATAGGTCTTTACAATGAAATGATTGAGTTAGATAAAATTTTAATTGATACTGATGAAAAAGTAATTTTAAAACTATATGGATATTTATTAGAGACTAAATTACAAGAGGAACAAGTTAAAGAAACTATGATAGCTTGGGGGAAAAACTTTGGGTATGGGATAGATTTAGAAAAATGGCAGAAACTGTGGTCTCAAAATTATAAAATGACAATGTCAACTGCATATAGAGAAAATTTGTATAAGATGTTTTATAGGTGGCATCTATCTCCAACGAGAATTGCAAGAATGTCCAAGAATAAATTGGAAAAGTGTTGGAAATGTCATCAGATACCGGGTTCATACTACCACATGTGGTGGACTTGTATTGAAGCTAAAAGATACTGGACTAAAATTCACATGTGGTTGGAGAAAATGATACACAAACACAAAGACATTAAACCAGATATCTTTTTACTGGGAATCATACCAGAAATTTACAACAAAGACTTAAAATATTTGATTGTAAACATTTTAACAGCAGCTAGAATTGTATTTGCAAAAAACTGGAAAAACGAAATGATACCAAAACAGGAAGAAGTTATTCGAAAGATAATGGAGAGCGCTGAAATGAGCAAATTGACATTTGAAATTAGAGAACAAAACGACGAGCAATTTTATAAGATATGGGATTTGTTTTATCAGTGGCTGGAAAAAAGAACCTGGACATGAAAAATGTTTTACTTATATTTTAATTGAAGGAGAAAAGTGAGAATACAATAATGTTAAATAGACTAATAACAATGTTTTAATTGAAGGAGAAAAGCAAAAATATAATAATGTTGTTAGACTAATAATAATACAATGAAACACTGACATATATATGAATAATTACAATTTTTTGTTATAAAATGAAGGACAAAGATAATAAATGAACTAATGTACATTTGATAGAAGATTGGTAATATATAACTCTAAGTGCATACTATAAAGATATCCTGTTGAAAGTAGTGATAGATATATAAACATAAACACTTGGTAAATTCTTTTATACTGTAAAAATATTTAAAATGAGACAATGATTGCATAAAGGTACGCTGTTGTTAAGCAGACAACCAAGAATGTAAGAGAATTAAGCTTATTGCAAAGAAAGAAATATTAATTGTAATTGAACATATCCTGTACAATGAAAGTGAGGTTCTTGGTTATATTGGATGGAAAAACTGTGATTATATGTGTAATCGAAAATACAGATGCAAAACACTTCTAACCAAACGACATGCTGTATGTAATGGATGAAATGTTTTTAATGTTGTCTTATATGTTTAAAAGTAAAAAAAATGTGAAAAAAGTAAATAATATGGAATCTCCAAATGATGAAAACAAAATAGAAGACATATGGATTGATTTCTTAGCTGCTTTTTGTATCCGCTGATGCAATTTAATCTCATATCGTAATCCAGAATCCACTGCAATAGCCATTAAGTTTATTTTCACTACCATTGCAAAACAGAGGTCAAATGTAAAAAGCAGAAACAAAGCAATTCAATGAAAAGTATTAAGAAACTTTATTTATTTATGATACATCCAAGAGCCAGAATCAAGAAAGGGGGTGGGTGTTGCTTGCAATGCAAATACTCATTAGGAAACATGCCAAAAGTTGAGTTGAGGCCAAAAGGCTCTACAGCATTCTGTTTCATTCACAAATTACTCTAGGTTTTCTATGCCTGAAGCCTCTCAAGGTCCATCTCAGATCTATCTTGTCTCTTCACCCTTCTTCCCTTGTTGAAGGCAGATTTTAGGATTTTGTGTTTTCTGATCAAGATGATATGCTTTGAACCAGATTTCACCCGCAACCTTCAAGGAACTGAAAATAACAGAAAGTAAGTTTCTCTTCATTGCCATGAGAGTTAAGTCCTACTTAGAAAAAGCCTGCCCCTGATTCAAGCAAAAAAGTGAATTCAAGTGCAGTAAATTGAGGACAGAAAGAGTAGCACAAAAATCTCTCAGTGAGACTGAACTCTTTATTCCATAAACAATGTCTCCTAAAAGACCACCTCCTGGAAAGCCTGGCTTTGCTACCTCTGCCCCGACATCTGCAACCTCTAGTCCTAGTACACAATCAACGATAACAGCTTTGATGCAACCTAAAAGTACAGAGACGGAGTTTCAACAAATGTTCCAGCAACTTTTACAGGGACAAGAGGAAATAAAGAAACAACTAAAGGAGATGAAAGAAGAAATTAAAGAGAATCAGGCTCAAATTAATAAGAACTCACAGAGACTGGATCTTTTGGAGGGTGGGATGGCTGAGATGAGGGAGGGGGTGGAAGGGGTGCAGAAGGGAAACAAAGAACTTGATACCCAACAGATGAAAATAGAGTTTGAGAGAATGTCCTTTTACTTTAGATTCCAAAACGTGGTGGAGGCAGATGATGAAAACATAAGGGACATCATGACAAGTATTTTGGCTGAATACATCCAGAAAGAAAAACAACAGATGGGGTGGGAGATAGACCTGGTTTATAGAGTGAATTCAGCCTATGCTAGAACACATAACGTACCCAGGGAGGTACACATTAAATTTCTCAGAAATTTACTACAGAAGTACAAGAGATGAAATTCTGAGTGCACAAAGGGGGCAAGCCTTGACATACCAAGATAGGGAGATAACCATTCTGAAGCAGATCCCCAAGAAAGTGAGGGAAAAAAGAAAAAGCTATTCGCAACTAGCGAAGAAACTTTACCAGAGGGGTGTGTGGTTCAGATGGCTGATGCCTGAAGGTATGCTAATATTCTGGGAGGAGACAAGAGTTAGAATTAATACACCCATAGAGGCGCAGGCCTTTATGGAAAAAAAGAAAGCACACCTAGAAAAACCAGATGATCCTACACCAGATACACAGGACACGGGAGGGGCCAGAGCTCTGCCAGCAGGGGGAGATGGGGCAATACCGAGAAAACTCAGATCACAAAAATGAATAAGAAAATCTTTTTGACATAAACTGATCGAAATTACCAATTCAATTGGTAATTAATTGAATTAATATGCGGACTATATACTACTATGTACTAATGATTTTTGTTTAGATGTATATTATGAGTATGGAGGGAGGGGGCACCTACCGCACTTCGCAACTGCCAAAATTTGTATACTTTTTCCACTATGTTTTTCCCTGTAAATTTCTAAAAAAAACAATAAAACTTTGTTCAAAAAAAAAATCTCTCAGTGAGTGATACTTATCCTTTTAGGTATTTGACATGTCCTGACAGTATGCTTTATATTAAGGATGAAATCCAGGAGGTTCTGGAGAACGGGTAGTGAAAATTTTGTGTAGTTCAGAGAACCAGAAAGTACTGTCTCTGCCTGACCCCAGAGTGGGGTGGGAATGGAGATTTTGCAATATCTTTCCTCCCATGCCCTCCAAGCCATGCCCACAGAACCGGTAGTAAAAAAAATTGAATTTCACCACTGCTTTATATGGACTTATATAAAGTCTACATAAAGTAGTAATTTATCTAAGCACCCAAATTTCATAGTCATGATGATAGAAAGAAGGCAGTGTCTGCCTATCTTTAGGAGGCCATCTGGGTGTGTAATTTTCATGCAAGGAATATGGAAATAGTTTGCCATTGCCTGTTTGATGTTAACTGATAACTGATTATTTAATACTAAATAATTTTATAAAAGATGCATGTGATAGAACACATGCTTAAGGACTAGCATCTCTCTCTTTGTACTACTAGGCTTATCTTTATTCTTAAAGGAGCTACATCCAAAATCTTTCTTCTCATTAACAGTTTAACACTTTGCACACCAGATCTCTTTTGCTCAGTTGATATATTCACATGTATATAAATATGTCCATATAATTGCATGTTCTCCTTTCCCCAACACTTGAGAGCAAAGCCTTGCAGATCCTTCATTTGATTTGATTCATTTGATCTGTTGGGCTAACCTTTATATGTTGAATGTTTCCTAGATCCCCAAATCCTCTTCTGGCCTGATAGTCTGATACTTACTACACAATGTCAGCAAAGCCAGCGAAGAGAGGTTTTGACTGATACTCAATACCATGTTTAGCACACATGGATTTCACCAAAGGAGCCACCTTCCAAAAGTTGTGCCGAGGCATCGTAGGGAAGAGACTATAGGCAGAAAGGAAGGCAAAGAAGTTGTGATACTTTACTATCTTTTCGCCTTATTCAAACTATGAAGCAGTTTCTCACTGATAGCTTAAAATCTTATTGCCCAAATCAGTACTCACTGGTGCTCAATTTGAAAATTCAGGTGCCCCGTTACCCAGTCATTGAAAAAAGATTGATTCACATTGCACGTTGACTGAATCTAGGAGAAGAGAGAAAGACAGATTTTAGTCTAGACATGCTGTGAATGAAGGAAGATCAAGCAAATGTCCACAATATATATTTATATTTGTCCATGATTTATATCTATATTCATGTTGGTTGGATTGTACGTATTGGTATATAACTAGTATTTCTAGACAAATATATTGAATTTTGGAAACCTTAAATTATATTACCCTAATAGTAGAGTTTAAATACTCATTTGTTATCAAATCTGATATTCACCAGAGTACAGCTCTGAAAATATGGACAATTAAAATATAATTCTAATAATATAATTATTTTTCATTTTGTGAAACATTTCTTTTCAATAGTTACTTTCAAATCTTCCCCTTACTTATTCCAGACTGAACCAAGTTGTCTGGTATGATTTGAACTCACAGGCCTCCTTTTCTAAAAAGAATGTCCTGGGACAGTTGACATCATGGTGAAAACGGCTGGAAAATAGCGAGGCTCTGCTGAGCCCCATGAAATCCAACCAGTAAATGCTGATGGGAGACCTTATAGCTATCCTGGAGGGACAGTGAAGGAAGGAAAGGCTCTTTGCTGACCATGAGAAACTTACAATTTCCTCGTTAGGTGCAAAGCAAGCTCTCCCGAATGACAGCAGGGGCAACTGCCATTTTTGGGCAGTCACGAAGGTGGGGCAACTGGGACAGTAAAATGTGTGCAGGAGTGATATTGAAGAAGAACAGTGTGGTGGCTGTGTGAGGAAATTTGTGGTTTTTTAAAACTTCTGTCAGAAATGCCCCTTTCTAGAAAAGATTGATCAACAGTGGGGCTGAAAAAGAAGGGGGTAGTTTTGTCAAGCCTCCACCCCCTGAAACAGTGGCGGATAAGCACAGAGCTGAAAGAGATCCAAAATAAGATATATTGTTTGATTATTTGGATACTATAAATGCCAAAAGAAGAAAAGCAGAGTGTCCATATAAGGATTTAATAAACTCTTATTTGGATTAAAATTTGGTTCCAGAACTTTAAAAGAATATGGTGTAAACAAAGGAAACCAAGGAAGAGAAGTAGAAGAGAAACAGTGCAACAGCGACATCTTCTGGCCGGAGCAAAACCCAGAAGGGGAAGTGTGAAAAAGTAGAGAGAAGAAAGTGTGGATTAGAAATTAATCCTGAACAGTATATTGGAAACAGTGTTGCAAGATTATCATAAGAATTAGATAAATTGCCTGCACCTAGAATTTGTTTACCAAAGAAATTAAGAGAAAGAGAGTGGAAATAGTGTAAACTGTAAACACTGTAGCTCTTTGATTGGATACAGACACTAGTAGCTGTATAATTGAGCAACTGGAATGGGGAATAATAGAAATTGCTTAAAAGATAAAGGAAGAATTCAACAGCAATAGGATATATATATTGATTTCTTTTGCATTTGACAATATAATACATTATCCAAAATTATAAATAATCTTATTTTTAGATCCATTTTGGGGGGCATCTCTGTTATTTTCTTTAAAAAATATCAGGCTTGCTTTCAATTTGTGCCTAATGGCAAACTGCAGTTTTCTTGGCAAGAGATCTAGCTTGCAATTGCTTTCGTCATAGGTCTGAGAAAGTTAGTTTCTTTCTTTCTTTTCTCTTCCTTTCTTTCCCCCTGATTTTTCCCTCTCTTTTTGTCTCTCTCATTCTCTCCTTCCAGCTCTCTTTCATTTCCCTATCTCTCTCTCTCTCCCCCCTTTTCTCTTTCACCTCTTTCTTGGGCATGTAAGCAAAATACCCTCCTGGACCAGGATCACGGCGGCGGGAACAGCAACTTCTTCTGCTGCCGCCACTGAGAAGTAACTAGCTGGCTGCGCTGTGCAGGAGAGCCACGCTGTGCAGGAGACTCCTCAGCGCCAGACTCAGGTTACCACCATCCTCGGTCCCCTTCATGTTGGCTCAGGAAAGAGCTGGAGCAGCCGTCTCTGGATGCAGATAGGGAAGAGTTCCAGAGCCCTGCGTCAGGAGAGCCCTCTGCAGTGTAGGAGAACTGGAGCTCTTCCCTCCCTGCACCCTACCAGCTGCTGCTGCTGCTGCTGCTCTCCATTCCTCTCCTTCCTTTTTTTTCCCCAAAAATTTTTTATTGGTTTTTACACATATATGGGGAAGGGTAAATCGGTATACAAAAAATTTTGGCAGCTCCCACACTGGTGTTAGTAATCCATCCAGCACTCACAGATTTTACAATCTTAAAAACAAAATACAAAACATAAGCAGAAAACAAGATCTTATTCTGTAATGTTAACCATGTGTTCATTCATTTTCCTTTGTCACTTCTAAGGTATCACCAATTGCTATTTATTTCAAATATTTTTATTTTTGCGATCTGAGCCTTTTCGATATTGCTTCTTCCTCCCTGTCCCCAGAGGAGCCTTCAGCCCCCCCCTCCTTCTTGTCCTGCACCATGCTGCTCCTGCCACCACCCTCACTATGTTCGTCCTCTAGGAGGAGATATTTTTTTTAATAAAGGCATCTGCCTCCTGTACTGTATTGATTCTAATCCTATTTCCATCCCAGAAGATCAACATTCCTTCTGGCAGTAACCCTTTAAACCAGACTCCTTTATTATATAATTTCTTTGCTAAAGGGAAATACTTCCTCCTTCTCTCTCTTATCTGTTTTGGAATCTGCTTAAGAATGGTGATTTCTTCATCTTTATACTTCAATGGTCTCTCCCTTTGGATCCCAAGTACCTCATCCCTTGTGGTCCTCCTGAGAAATTTAACATGTACCTCCCTTGGAACGTTATGGCTTCTAGCATATGCTGAATTTATTCTATAGACTAGATCCATATCCCACCACAATTGATTTTTGTCTTTCTTAATATAGTCTGCTAATATTGAACTCATAATATCCTTAAGGTCTTCATTTTCTGTCTCCGGTAGGTTCTGGAATCTAAGAAAAAAGGACATTCTTTCAAATTCTATTTTTGCAAAAAAGTTTTCCAAGTCTACATTTCCTTTCCATTGTTTTAATCTCTTCCCCCAGTCCAGCCACTTCCTCCTCTAACACCAAAATCTTTTGTTTATTCTCTGCAATATGGTGTTTAACATCTCTGAGTTCTTCTCTGAGTTCTGTCATTTCTTTTTTCAAATCATTCTGTCCCCTCATCAGTTCTTGAAACATTTGAGTAACAGATAGTTCTTTTGGTCCCTCTCCAGTCCCCTCCCGCTGTAACAATGATGTAATCTTTGTCTGTTGCATACTGGGACTTGAAGAGGCAGATGGGGGGGGCTGAGAGTGACTTGCCCGTCGGTGGCTTTTTTGGCCCCATTTATTTAAAGTTCAGAGATGTCAATCTTTTTCCAAGAAAATGGCGTCCGAGGATTACGCAGCTGTGCCAGTCTCCAAAGTACAAAACAAAGCCAAAAGCGGCCGTTCACAGTTCCAAGGCACGAGGCAAACCAGATGTAAAGTATCTAATAAGCAAAGTTCAGTAGAACCACATTTCAGGAGGGGGTCTCGGTTTCCCTCCGGGAGCGTAGTAATGCTGAGGGTGGTTTCGAAGGGCAGACTTCATTTATGATTAAACAAACAAAGAAGGGCGGGCGCCATCTTAGCTCCTCTTTCCACAGGGAGAAAGAAAGCAGAAATCTCCATCCAGGTTTTTAAAGGGAAAAGGCTCCACAGTCATTCCTGGCAATCGTCATAAAGATCTTTCACCATTGGCTAGCTCAAGTGACAGCTCAGCCTTTGTTGTCTCCCTTTTAAGAGAGATCATTCAAATGCTGCTTATTCCAAGGGGGGGTTAGAAAAGAGAAACACCCCCCTCTAATCACCACTCAAATAGGATGAGCACAAAACTTACAGGAGTCTGCTGCTTTCCCTTTGATCAATCAGAGAGTTCAGGATGGATCCCCCCCAACACCAGGATCCTGCCGCACTTCTCCAATTACATTTTCTCCTCTGGGTCCATTTGCCAAAGAGGCGGGCAGCGCAGTGCTGTCCCTCGCCCCCTCTTCACTCCCCGGCCCCTAGGCAAGGCTGAAAAGCACCCCGCCGGCTGCCGCCTTTTGGGGGGCTTCAGCAAGGGAAACCCTTCAGGGCCCACTGTGCTCCTTACGGAGCTGGCCGGGGAGACGAGCGGCAGACAACACATCCGTTGCCTTCAGGGACCGGAAGTCGTCTCCCATTCCCCTCCTTCCTGAGCCAACACGAAGGGGACAGCAGCTCACACCGACCTGAGTCTGTCGCTGAGGAGTCTTCAGTGCAGCGTGGCTCCCCTGACCTGCATACCCAGTTACTCACCTCATTGCGCAATGGCGACAGCGGGAGGAGAATTGTTGCCCGCTCCGCCTTGATCCTGGCCCAGGAGGGTATTTTGGTTGTGCGCACAGACAAGAGATGAGCAGCTAACAATCTCCCCCTCGGATCACAAGGAACTAAGCAGAGCCGGCTCAGCGGAGCCAGGCCTCTGCTTGAGGGAGGGGGGGAAAGCAATGTCAGGTGGAGACTCGGCTGCCGCCTCTGCCTCTCCTCAGCCATTGCCCTTCTCACTGCCCAAGCCTCCCCCTTTCATGCAGTTCAACCCCGGCGAAGCCATGTGCCCTGTAGGAGCTCCTAGGCTGGAACAGTCACTGTAAAACCTGCATGGGAAGCCGGCCAGACTGGCCTGCTGGGAAGCCCATCAGTCTTCTGGCAAACCTAATTCTGCCATGTGGGGAACCCGAGCCACTCCTTCCTTTCGGGCCGGCTTCTCACCAGCTTCTCCACGGGAGGCTCCTTGGCAATCACTGTGAAATGGTTGGTCGACCCCCAAAGGGGTCGCAACCCACAGGTTGCTCCTTCCTTTTGGGTCAGCTTCTCGCCAGCCTCTCTGCATGGGAGGCTAGGCGGACTGGCCTGCTGGGAAGCCGGTCAGTGTTCTGGCAAATCTAATTTGGCCGTGCAGGGAACCCAAGCCGCTCCTTCCTTTTGGGGCGGCTTCTCACCAGCTTCTCCATGGGAGGCTCCTTGGCACCCACTGTGAAAAGGTTGGTCAACCCCCAAAGGGGTCACAATCCACAGGTTGCTCCTTCCCTTCGGGCCAGCTTCTCGCCAGCCGCTCTGCGGGAGGCTCCTCAGCGACCTCTGTAAAAAGGTTGTTCAACCTCCAAAGAGGTCGCAACCCACAGGTTGAGAACTGCTGCTGTAGATTCATACAAAATGAGTTTTAAAGGAGGTTGGTGTACTTTTCAAAATGTAATGGACATGATGCAGAAAAGTTTTAAGGAGACTATGGGAAAAATGGAAAATTCCATACAAGGGTTAATGAGCGAAGATCAAGTTGCCCAAGAAAATGAGGAGCTAACAAAAGAAAGGGAAAAGCCAATAAAAGAAATGAAAAAGGGGGGCAATAAAGAGGAGATAAGAATAAAAATAATAGTGGTGGATGAATTAAAACAGGGGAGAAATATATTAGGAAAGTTGAATGATATGATTGAAAGGAAGAAAGGGGCTGGGATAGAAAGCTTAGAAGTTAGGCAGCGGAAAAGGGTGGAGATGGCAGGAATATTTAGACCAAACATCCAAGAAGTAGATATAGATAAAATTAAAGATGTAAGGGAGGAATATGGGAGGCAGCCCCCCCCCCACCACAAAAAAGCATAACAATTAAATTATCGAGGTGAGCAAAAGATAATGGTGAGATTATTTTTTTCCTTCTCTTTATTGCTGTTTGGACTTGCCTTGTCTTTTCCTTTCTTTTCTTTAAGACATAGCAATTATAAAGTTGAAGTGGACAATGAGGTGATGAAGGGATTATTTTCTTCTCTGTTGTTATTTTTGAGTTACTCTTCCCTATATCTCCCTCTATTTTCTTTTTTCTTTTATTTCCTTTTTTTTCTTTTCTGACATAGGATATACTTAATCTTATATGTTATTAACTGCTAGATAAGAGAGACAGAAGTTAGAGAAGAAGAGATATTAAAGGATGAAGTATTAAAGAGAAGAGTGGTTAAAGTACATAATGCCAAGTATTACTGTTATTGCATCACTATGCTATTACAATATTGCTACTATGTGGTAATAGTGGAGATAAATGTGACAACAAAGACGAATATTATGATTGTTTAAATGTGATTGCACCCAGACAACCCACTGTTTGATAAAAATTGGATTGAATAAATAAAATAAATAAAACTTGGGGGGAGGAGAGAATATCCTGATCTGGATGAAAACCAGATGCTGGGAATGGAAATTTTTCTGCACTGGCCAGTTTCTCTTTCAGTTAGCACTATTGTCTTAAAATGAGGCCAAAGAATATTTGTTCTACTCATCTCATTTCCATTTTTATAAAGTCCAAACAAAAGCAAGGGCAATCATAATCTATAAGAAAAGGCATAGCATTTCTAAACACACTTCAAACTTTTCTATGATAGGAAAAGCACGGTAAAAGAAATAATAATAGGTAAAAATAACTTCCAAAAAGGAATTCAGTTTTCACATGTGCAAATTATAATTGATTATTATGGATCTGTGAATTATTGTCAATCAATCAATCTTTATTGATTAGCACTTGGGCCATATCAAAGTACTAAGTTCCAGAGACAAAAACTACAGTTTCAAATGAGATTAAAATAAACCACAATTTAAAATATAAACAGAATAGAGGGCAATAATTAAATTATAGTCATATAATGAAGTTACGCAGACAAGCTAAAGTTTAATCATATACAGCCATAAATATTATCTCTCAGATCTCTCTTACCTGTGTAGAGAACCAATCCATATTTTTATCATGATCGATGGGCATAGGAAGATGATTCGTCTGTGTTATCCATGTAAATATAATACTCTCAAGAACACTGAGAGACAGAAATGAGGCAAAGTCAGGCAAATTAGGCAAAGTGAAACTATATCTACACAAACAAGCCTTTAAGTAGAATAGTGGGACAAATTTATTTGTTTGTTTGTTAGGCGTAGAATACAAGACATTTACTAGACCTAATGATGCCTTTCTATGGAAATCAATACATTTCTAACACTCCTCCAGTGACAATGAGTCAGATTAAAACCAAAGACCAGGACCCCCAATCTTTCTGATTTAGTGGACAAATTTGGAAGGTTGACCAGATACCATGGAAACTGATCCCAAATGGAGACTACAGAGTGGCTTGGCTTTATCCCAGATAGCTATTATAATGGCAGTGGTAGAACTGAAGCCCACACATATGGAAGTTAGGGAAATGATAATCTAGAGCCGGGATAGCGGAACTATGGCATGTGTGCCACAGATGGCAGGCGGAGCCATTTGTCAGGGTAGGGGAGGCGTTGCCCTGTCAGCTGGACAGCGTGCAGGCGCACGCTGGCCAGCTGAGTTCAGCCTTTTTTAAAGCCATTTTTCGCCCTCCCAAGGCTCCAGACGCTTTGTAGGAGCCTGGGGAGGGCAAAAAGAGCCTCTCCGTCCTACCCCTCAGAGGCCCTCCAGAGGCTTCAGGGACTTTCAAGAGGCTTCCCTGAAGCCTCTAGAGGACTGAAAACCACCCTATGTGCAAACCGGAAGTGGGGGGACCCATGCGCATTGGTGGGGGTCGCGTGTTGGATTATAGGTGAGGCACACCCATGCACAATGCCCCTGCATTTCCCCACCCCACCCACTAATGGCACTTGAGCCAAAAAAGGTTCACCATCGCTGATCTAGAGAATGTAGATCTAGAGAATAGTCAGGGTCTGGGAAGAGATAGTGTAACACAAAGAAAATAGTACATATGATGAACAGTACTTCAAAAGAAGGAGGTATCCCAAAACACCCTTGAATCCCAATATGGGGTTGAAGGCAAGAAAGAATCGGATAAAATATGCCAGAGTCCATGCCATTTCCTGTAGAAGAAAAGAGAAGGAATGGAGAGTAGAATAAGCATCTTTTCTTGCTCCAAGTAGACACCTACATGATATCTTACTCAGATCCAGATGTATATCTTCTAGAAACTCTGCTCTGTTTACTGTCCATTTTGACAGAACCAGTTCTACCCTGAGTTCTTTTTAATGGATTGACAGATTTAACTGACTGAAAAGAGCCATAGAAAAATTCACTAGACAAGATTGCAAATGCTTGGTTTTCTTTAAAGTACAATATTTTGAGGTCACATTATTCCAGAAAGTGATAGAGATGGAGAGAAGTTTCTTTCCATGTTGTTATTAGGTTTTTTTTTAGTTAATCAGGGAAGACAAACTTTTTATGTAGTGATTATCAATACAAGAGACCAGGTGTGTTTTAAGCACCAGTGTTGCTGTGCGTGTGGACTTCTTTGAGCTCATAAAAACATTATTTTCAATAACTGACATGTTTATGTGATATCAGGTGAGAATGTAGTGATTTTATTAGCTTTGATAATCTCATAAAATTTCAGACATTTATAATTAGAGCACTTGAGAATAGTATATGGCAAATTCCCACTTTAAGCAAGGCTGGAAAAGTCTTTATAGTTTTATTCAAGCCACCATAAATCATTTTTAATCAAAGTCCTCATAATCACTACTTGAGAAAACTAGATTGTAATTCTTGTACATTCTTAGTTCAATCAATGTTATTGTCCAGTTGCCTCTAACGTTTCCCCAACATGCCTTCTATATGTTTGTTTTCCCAGGAACAAATTGAATGCATTCTTCATAAAAGGCCTTTTGATAGCCAGCAATAGTTCATCTGGAAGCACTTTGGAATTGGGTGACATTGACTTTCCCATTAACAATATTGCCATGCAAATTTTATAAGCCCCTAAAAATGATTCAGCCTTTTCAAATCCTCTTAAGGAAATAAAATTCTAAACCTAGAAACGTACCATGGGGGGAGGGGTGTCTCAGTATTGTATTATTTAATATTTGGTAGGGATTATTTGTCTACTCACCCTCCAGAGCTTGCGTTGGAATATAAAGTACAAAGAGTAAACTTGAAGAGTAGGCCCTATAATCAGTGGCAATGCTGCAGAAGGAAACAAGATGCATACAGCCATTAACTGCCCTTTCTATCCATAAAAGAAGCAACAACCACATTCCTCAATGTTCTGTATTTACCATTTTATTTAACAATTATAATTGTACTTGAGAATCTCATCATCAAAAATAAATCAACTCCAAAACTTGTATGTGGCAGAGACGGCCTGAATTGTGCCACTCAAACTATTCGTTCTGGCTCCATTAGAACCAATTGACTAAAATACACTTGAATGAGCTAAAGGAAGCTCTGTTATTCCTTGTGATAAGTGGACAATACTATCTTACTCCATTCAGATTTATTTAGAGGAAAGCCCTGGTAAATCCAGTGAGACCACCTCTCACTTGTTTATATATTCATTCAAAAGAGACATCTTGTAAAACTGCCCATCGTGTAAAATACAACTCTGGGTGACTTACAACAATATAAAAACTAGAGACAGGGCAAGCTACTAGTATATATAAAGAGAGCAAACCCCACTACCTTCTAGCACCAATGATGTTACCTAATTGGGTAATGAAAGTCTGCAAGAAAATTACTGGCCTCAAGGAGCACCAAGGACCCCACAGTTCCACCCCAGCTACAAATATTATCTTCTATTGGAATCACCTGAATAAAAGGCATTTTCCCTTCAAAAGAGGGGAGGGATTAATAGTCCAGAGGAAAAGAAGCATAGAAGCACATCAAGGAAAGTTGCAAATACTCTACTTGCTGACCAATAGCAGAGAAGAAAAGGAGAAGATATTCCAGAGACAGGAATTAAGGGAGAACAGTGTTTGTAAGAAGAAAACATTATTATATAATAGTACCCCAAAATATGATATTGTAATAGAATATATTAATTGTAATCATTATAATAATTGTAATTAATGTAACAATATAGAAATAGTAATAGAAAAAAATGTATAGTAGAGGCAATAGAAAATACACTTACACTTGTAAGTTACACATTTTGCTTTTATATCTTGGGTTTTTTTCAAACTAGAATATCTCCCTAACCCTTATAGGAAGTTTTTTTTAACTTGTTCAGAGTCCAACAAGTTATTGGTTCTTGAGACTCAGACTCAACACTTAATCTAATTGGAGAGAGTTTTTTTTAAAAAAAATACTTATGATAGAGGTTCCCTCTGAACTGCTGTAAGCAACTAGTTGTTGTGGCACTGGCTTGACTGGCTTCAAGAAAGGAAGGACCAAGTCATGGAGTTCATGAGATTCAATCTTTATTAGCTTGGATGGCAGTGTGGTAGCTTTCAAAGGCCATCTGAAGGAAGACCAGTGGATTTCCTTGGTTGGTTATTGTGAGAATGGACTGCTGAACTTGATGGGCCAAGGATTAGATCCAGCAGGCACCATTTATGATCTTATGAATAAAGCAGTTTCAAAAAGAAAAACAACTGCTGGTGAAGAGGTTGGACTATATTCTCCATTATGTTCCTCTCTCTCTTCCATGGCAGTTTTCTTCCACTGTAATTTGATTTATGGATGCTCCTCAGTTGTGTCTATAGAGCATCAAATAATTGAGCAGTTGCATGAGAAAGTGCAATACCCTCTCCAGCTTGTCGTGTCTCTCTTTGCACTGTTTAGGCATAGTCAGTTTCTGAAGGTATGGACTGAGAATCAGGATGTCTCCCTCCACCTTAAATATGTAGATTAAACTCATGGGAATCTGTGAGTTCTCAGAAAGGAAAGATTTCCTCCTCATTCTCTGCAATGTTCTGTAGTTGCTACTACTGCTCTTCGCCTTCCCTCCTCCTCTTTATCTTATAATTATCATTTATCTTAATAAGAGTTGATATTAACCTAAACTGTGCTGGGGATTATGTAGAATGCATAAATATGATCTGCCTCTGAGCTCATGGTTGAATAGATAAGAGTCCAAAGATGATGTGAAAGTTGTTTTTTTGACAGAAGAAAAAGTTCATTTGGAGTTTAACAGGAGGTAGGGGGAGAAAAGATACTCACTGAAGAAAAAATACATGTGCTGATAGTTATAAGGCATGTATTTCTTTTTCTGCAAACCCAACTGTAAAAGAAAGGCATGAAAAAAGCAAATAAATTTCAATAGGTAATTATAACTTAAGGCTCCATTTATATTACATCCTTTTCATCTGCTCTGTGAAATAAATTCTCAGGCAGGAAAAAAAACAAAAAAAGTGAGATGTACATAGCTATCACAATAATAAATTGCAATTGTGGTAGTTAGAATAGATTGCAGTCTTTATTTTCAAATATTCCAGGTGCAGAAACACATGGCAGAGCGAGATAGCTTGTAAAATTAAGCCCTCCAATAGAAATACAGAAAGAACAGACTTAAACTTAGATTTCTTAGTCAGGAAAGGAAGCTGTCCCCTTAGGTAGCAGAAACACTAGATAAACTTTTACTAATCTTCCCATTGGTAGAAGGCCCCAAAGGAAAGTATTACTGATGGACCTGGATCTGATGGGTTCAAAGTCTTCCATTGTCCCAATATCAGCTCTTCAGCCACACCATCCTATAGCCACCAAAATAAATGTCCCGACTGGTTTCAGAAGAGGTGAATTAACAATAAAAAGGGAATCCAGAATCTCAGCTAAATAGGCAGCTTCTTCATTTTGATATTTTTACTGACTGCCACATCCTCACAACCTCAAAACCATCAGAGATAGAACATTTTCTACCAGTATTTCTGCTTGTGAGGCACAAGTAATTCTATATTTTCTTTGTTTGAAGAAACAGCCAAGGCAGAATATGCTTATCAAATCTGAAACACTCCACTGAGATTATTCACAAAATAGTAAATCCAATCCATAACATTAACCAGAGAAAGAGCAAAAGGGAACAAACAAAGAGATGCTTAAGCTCCATACTACCTTCCATCTTTTAATCTATCCTATTCCTATCAGAGCTGCCAGGATTTTTGGACAGGAAGACAATCTGCTACTTTGCTTCCCTAACTCACCTTCTTGGGATTGCGCTCACATGGCCATAAAAACTTTCTGCTTTCCTCAGAATCCTTTTGTACATGATTGTTCAGTCAATCCCGTGAGCTAATTCCCTCAATAATCCAGTTCATAATATTCAACTATAGCTATAAACTACCATAGGAGAACTAGTTTTAAGGCATCAGGCTAGAAACTGCAAGATTGTGAGTTCTAGTCTCTCCTTGGACAATGCCACCCAGCCTTAGAAAGCAGGGGTCCATTATCAGTGGTGGGATTCAAACTTTTTTACTACCGGTTCTGTGGACATGGCATTGTGGGCATGGCAGGGGAAAGGATACTGCAAAATCCCCATTCCCTCCCCACTCTCAAACTTCTGCTACCAGTTCTCCAGAACCTGTCAGAACTTGCTGGATACCACCTTTGGTCCATATAGAGAAATACACTTTTGTTATGGCCACCTTGGGTGAACATTTTGTCCAACCCTACTAATCTACTATCTCAATGAGATCTGTCTTATCAAACGCTGCTAATAAATATAAATAATAAACCCAGTAGACTGTGTTCAACTCTAACTAATTGACAATGAAATGGCTTAACAGTTGCTGTTCTGAATGCTGATCTGAAAGGAGAATGGCCAGGGTTCAGTAAAATCTGTTGTCATCTAAGCAGTTGCTTCTTACCTCCAAAGAAAGAGTTTCCCCTAATGACAAAATAAAGGGATGAAATGAAACATCTGGGTCCTTCTCGAAACAGTTGGGTTTAGCATGATGCTGGGAATGGTGCAAAGACCACCAATTAGCTGAATGCCCCTGTAGAGGAAGAGTGAAAGAAAGCATTCAGGCTCTTGTAAAAGATTGCTTGACTATTTAGTGCTCTGCTTTGAAGAGGTAATGGAGAGGAGATTCCATTGAACCTTTGAATCGGATGTTCAAATAAGTTTGAGATGTTGAATCAGCTGACTCTGAATTATCTTGGAGAGGTTCAAAACAGTTTGAAGATTAAGTGCTCTTTCTAGCTTTGAAGAATCTCAAGCATTCATTGCATATGTGGACAAAACGGGGGGGGGGGGATTTTGAGAACTGTAATAAATTCCCTGATATTAACATGACTAGGTGGCAAATGAGTTTTATCACCTTTCAAAACCCTGCCTGTCAAAGCACTGGAACAGATGCTGCTCTGCTATTTATGTATTTAGAGAGATTCATTTGTGGGGAGAAACAGAAAACAAAATAGAGATCTACATCTATTCTGCTCTGTCTCTGTCTTGCTTCCATACCATTTTATTCTTAATTTTTCTTCGATTCACCTGTAGTATAGTCCCTATTAGCTTTGGGAGCAATATTGTCCTTCCTTTGTCACTGGCATTTAATCAGGCTTATTGATCAGGGAATTTTATCACTGGCATTTAATCAAACAAAAGCAGGTGAAAATAACACCTGATATGCTCATCTAATTTCACTGATAATGTTGATACAAAGATTTTAATAGCAGTGCTAGGAAATAGATTATACCAAAATGATACCATTTGTTATTAAGAATGTTGAAGCAGGATAAAAAAATTAGGCATGCGGTCGGTTTATCATAAAAGCCCTCATTTTTTCGATCTTCATTGTATCTAGAATGTATTTGCACATATGTATACCAATTGAGTTCAATACCTTCTTGTTTCAATTCTTGTATAGATTTAAGTTCACCCTCTGTATTCAATAATTCAGCATATCTAACTGTTTCTTCCCTTTTAAATACTATTGGATATGAAAAGGCTTCAATAGTTGATATCCAGACTGGAATTTTCAAGTAGTGCAACCTCTTAACCTTCTCCCAATTTGATAACAGAGCCTCTCTTATAAAATGGTCTCTGAAATAACCATGCTCTTTAGTTCCTTTATACCATAAGTATGCATGCCACCCCAACAGCAGGTCATGACCCTCTAGATTCAAAAGCCTATCATTTCTTAACATTATCCATTCCTTAATCCACATCAAACTAGCTGCCTGGTAGTATAACTCCCAATCAGGTAAGCCCCACCCTCCCCTTGATTTGGCATCTTGTAACAGTTTACATTTTATTCTTGCTTTTTTCCCTTGCCATATAAATTTCAACACCATTTTATTTAATTCTTCAAAATAGCCTTTCCCCAACTTAATTGGAATAGTCTGGAACAAATATAACAGTCTAGGTAAGATATTCATTTTAATTGTTGCGATTCTACCAATCATTGATAATTGAAGGTTCTCCCATTTCGCCAAGTCTGTTGCAATTTGTTGCTTCAATTTAAGATAATTATCTTCTTTGAGGGTGCTGCATTTGGCTGTTAGGTGAATCCCCAAATATTTAACTTTATTTGTGATTTGCATTTCCAAATTTTCCGCCAATTCTTCTTTTTGTTTTCGGGTATATTTTTTGTCAAAATCTTTGTTTTATCTTTGTTTATTTTTAAACCTGCAACTTCTCCATACGCCTCAATTTCTCCTATCAGTTTAGGTGCAGATTGAAATGGCTCCTCAAGAATGAAGACTAGATCGTCAGCAAATGCTTGCAACTTGTATTCTTCCTTTTTAATGGTCATTCCCTTTATTTCTTCCTCTTCTCTAATCTTTCTATTTAGTACTTCTAATGTTAAAACAAAAAGCAGTGGTGATAGTGGACAGCCTTGTCTCGTACCTCTTTTAATTTCAATTGGATCCGTCAGTTCTCCATTTATCATTATCTTGGCTGTTTGCTTGTGGTAAATCGTTTGTATAGCTTGAATAAAGTTCTTACCAAAGTTCATCTGTTCCATTTGTTGTGTCATAAACGTCCAGTTCACATTATCGAAGGCTTTCTGCGCATCCAGAAACATCAAGGCCACTTGCTTCCCAGAGTGGACCTGATAATATTCCAAGGTATCCAGAATTGTCCTTATATTGTCTCTAATTTGCCTCTTTGGTAAAAAACCATTTTGGTCCGGATGGATGAACCCATTTAAGTATTTTTTCAGTCTCTCCGCCAGTATGGAAGCAAATAGCTTATAGTCTGAGTTCAACAAGGAAATAGGTCTATAGTTCTTAATTTGCGTATGGTCTGCCTCCTCTTTGGGTAGCAATGTAATATATGCCTCCAACCATGAATTAGGTATTTTGCTTTCAATCATTACTTCATTCATGACTTCTAGTAAAGGAACGGCCAAGGATTTTTCTAGTGCTCTATAGAATTCCACAGGAAGGCCATCCGGTCCCGGGGCCTTCCCATTATTTTGTCTTTTAAGGGCCTCGGTTAGTTCCATCATTGTTATTTTATCTTCAAGTATAGTTCTAGTATCATTTGGTATTTGGGGGAGTTTGGCATTTTGTAAATATTGTTTCACTTCTTCCTCTTTTATGTTCTCTTGTTCATACAACTTGGCATAGTAATCTTGTATAATTTTCTTTTTTTCCATATTTCCATAGTGCAATTGTCCTTGTTCGTCTCTTAGTTGTAATATTTTCTTGATCTCTCTTTCTTTTCTCAGTTTATATGCCAGCCATCTGCCTGGTTTATTTGCATTTTCAAAATAGTTCTGTTTAGCGCCTCTGATTTTTTGAGCCAAGTCCTCCTTTTCCAGTAGGTCCAGTTTGTGTTTTATTGTATCCATCTTTATTTTAATCTCTTTCTTTTGTGGAAGTTTCTGTAGTTCTTTTTCCAGTGTGCTGTAATCTTTTTCTAGATCCTTAGACACTTGTCTTTTCTTTAAGTTTCTCTTTCTTGCATAGTCTATTATCAAACCTCTAGAAAAGGCCTTCATTGTATCCCAGAGATTCTGTAAGGATGTGTCTTCTTTTTTGTTTTCTTTAAAGAAGAAAGTCAATTCTTTTTCCATTTTCTTTACAAATTCTTTCTCTTTCAATATCATGTTATTTAGTGTCCATCTAGATCTTATTCTTTGTTGTCTCCAACCTATTGCCATTGGATTGTGATCCGCCCAGGTGTTTGACTCAATCTCCACGTCTAGTGCGCTGCTGGATATGCCCGTTGAGGCCCAAATCATGTCAATTCTAGAGAGCGATGAGTGTCTATTTGAATAGAAGGTGTATTGTTTTTTAGTGGGGTTCCTTTCTCTCCAAATGTCTTTTAGGTTTATTTCATCCATCATCCTGAAGAAGGACTTTGGGAGTATTTTTCTATTTAGTTTTGTTGTTTTGTGGGTTTTATAGTCCAAGTTCTGGTCTACAATACCATTGAAGTTTCCCATCATGCAAATGTCAACATAGTCTAGATCAGAAATTTTCTTGTGGATTTTTTTATAAAAGTCATCTTGTTTTTCATTAGGTGTGTAAATTCCAATTAGCAGTATTTTCCTAGCATTGTCCATTATCTCCACCATTAAAATTCTTCCATCTTCGACTTCCGGTTCCGGCGGCTGACGGCGACGGGGAAGTCCTTTGCCCGCTCCGGCTCCCCGGTGGGCTTCCCCGCTTCTTGGGGGGCACAGGACGCCCCGGAGAGGCGTCCTGCCGAAGGAGCGGCTTCGCAGGGGACCCTGGCATCGGCGGCGGCTGGTGGGGGCTCTCCGCTTTGCTCCAGGCATCGGGGAGCAGTCTCGGAGGGCACGCGTGCGTCTTCGCAACAGGCTGATCGGACGATGTAAAAATAGAAGGAAGCAACGGCGGTGTGGTGAGGCGCTTTCCCCCTTCATTCCCTCTTTTTTTGACTTGATGGACCTTTCAGCAATTTAAAACGTGAAACTTTCGGATTTCCTTGGAGGCGCGGCTGGAGGGAGGGGGATTCCCCCCCCCTTGGACAAGCGGCTTCGAAAAATTCTGCTCACACCCCCAGGGAAAGGAGGAGGGGGGAGAGCCAACCAATGATGCCTCACCCCTGTAAAAGTGATTTTTCACTAGATTTAGCTCCATAACTTACTGATGACCTGAGAACTTTGTGAACTTTTAAAACTTTATTATTATGCCTCTGAGCCCAAAGCTGGCAGGGCAAGATGGCACACTTCCGTTGTCTTCATGAACTGTGAAACCTGACTCCACCTTTAAAATTCAGGCTTCCGGTCTTTGTCTCCGTGTCACCCAGAGGAATCTCTTGTGGATTGTTATTTTTTGAACTCTCTGGGGGGAAAATTCCTCTCTATTGCCAGACTGACTAAAGAAACTCCCTTCTGCTTGGATCTTCTATCTCCTGGACTCATCTGTCTGCTCTACTTCTCCAGCTGTCCATTCTCCATACTGACTGATCTCTCTACTTTATAAACTATGTCTCCTAAAAGACCACCTCCTGGAAAACCTGGCTTTGCTACTTCTGCCCCGACATCTGCAACATCCAGTCCTGCCACACAATCAAAGATCACAGAACTGATGCAACCTAAGAGTACAGAGATGGATTTGCAACAAATGCTACAGCAACTTATACAGGGCCAGGAAGAAATTAAGAAACAATTAAAGGAAATGAAGGAAGAAATCAAAGAAAACCAAGTCCAAATTTACAAGAATTCACAGAGACTGGACCTTGTGGAGGGGGGGGTGGCGGAGGTGAGGGGGGGTAGAAGCAGTGCAGAAGGGAAACAAAGAACTTGATACTCAGCAAATGAAAACAGAATTTGAGAGAATGTCCCTTTATCTTAGATTTCAAAATGTCATAGAAGTAGATGGGGAAAATATAAGGGACATTATGACCAACATCTTGGCTGAATACATACACAAAGAGAAACAACAGATGGAATGGGAGATAGATCTGGTTTACAGAGTGAATTCAGCTTATGCTAGAACACACAATGTACCCAGGGAGGTTCATATTAAATTCCTTAGAAAAAGCACAAGAGATGAAATTCTGGGTGTGCAAAGGGGGCAGGCACTAACATACCATGACAGGGAGATAACCATCCTGAAGCAGATCCCCAAGAAAATTAGGGAAAAAAGGAAAAGTTATTCGCAATTGGCGAATAAATTATACCAGAAGGGGGTGTGGTTTAGATGGTTGATGCCTGAAGGTATGCTGATATTCTGGGAGGAGACAAGAATTAGAATTAACACACCCATAGAGGCACAGGCCTTTATGGAAAAAAACAAAATAAACCTACAAAAAACAGAAGATCCTACTACGGATATGCAGGACACGGGAGGGGCCGGAGCTCTGCCAGCGGGGGGAGAAGGGGCAATACCAAGAAAGCTCAGATCACAAAAATAAACAAGAAAATTTCATATTATAAAATGACCGAAAGTAGTAATGGAATTATATGTTGAACATATACTACAATGTGTAAACTGATGGAAAATATTAACAGAACTAACATGCTGATTATATATGATTATGTATCAATGTTTTATACCTAGATGTATTCTATGAGTTTGGAGGGGGGGGCGCCTGCCACACTTTGGAACTGCCAAAATTTGTATACCTTTCCATTTACCTTTTCCCCTATAAATGTTAAAAAAACCAATAAATTTTTTTTCAAAAAAAAAAATTCTTCCATCTTCGTCTGTATAGATTTATTTTGCAGGGATTTTATCTTTAATGTAAAAAGTCACACCTCTTTGTTTACAATCCGCTAACGAAGTAAAATTTTTTCCCAGCTTTGGTTGTACTAATAGATGACTGTTTCTTTGCTGGATATGTACTTCTTGTAGGCAAATTATGTCTAATTTCAATTTTCCTAATTTGTGAAATATTTTGTTTCATTTATATGGCGAATTAAGTCCATTTATATTAATTGAGAGTAATTTTATTCCTTCCATCCTTATGTTTTATATATAGGGTTTATAGCTCTAGTTGATCTTGGTTCCCATTGTGCTCTGATCTCTACACCCCCAACAGCACCTTCTTCAATGTCAATTCCACCTACAGCACCCTCTGTCCTCTCAATTTCGATTACGGGTAAATCCAGCAGTTGCACTGGTAGGTCTTCATTTCCAGGCTTCTCTGCCTTTCCTCTCAAATGTTCTGTGTAGAAAGCTTCTGCCTTCTCAATTGTATCAATTCTGTATCTCTGTCCTTTCCATACAAACATGAGGCCTTCCGGAATCAACCATCTATAGTTAACTCCTATTTTAAGTAAAACTGTAGTCAAAAATTGGTATTTTCTTCTTTTCTCTCTCTCACCCTTCTTGGTATTTGTTTTAGAATTGCAATCTCCTTGCCTTTGTATTCCAGTTTTTTATCTCTTGTATTTTGCAGGATTTGTAGTTTTAGTGCTTTTTTCGTAAATCTTACATGGACCTCCCTTGGGAGGAGTTCCTCGTTGCATATCTTGTATTAACTCGAAATGTCTCATCTATCCCGTCCATTATCTTCTCCTCAGGTATCCCTGATATTTCTATGAGAATTTCAGATATTATTTGTGGCAGATTTTCACCCTTTTCTTCTACTATATTTTGAAACCTCAGAAAATATTCAGAGCGCTCCATCTC
The DNA here is from genome assembly GCF_964273705.1 of Natrix helvetica. Lineage (NCBI taxonomy): Eukaryota > Metazoa > Chordata > Lepidosauria > Squamata > Natricidae > Natrix > Natrix helvetica. The sequence goes on along the minus strand of NC_138548.1, from coordinate 118,419,658 downwards.
CAATCCAATTATTGCACTGCTTTCTGTTTCCACTTCACTCAATCTGGAATCAAATTCTTCATCCCTCTTCTCTCTCTGCTTCTCTCTTTCAGCAATTTTTTGCATAACATCTTCTTGTTTTTTGACCCACTGTTGTATATCTTTTATATTTCTCTCTGCTTCATCTGTTTTTTTTCTATGTTCTCCATCTTCATTTCCATATTGCCTGTTCTTTTTATAAGTGTATCCAATTTTTCATCAGTGCTTGTTTGTAGTTTCTGTATTGATTGCATAATTGAATCTAAAGATATGGTCTTCTCTTTTTTCTGTTGAATCATAGATTGTATTGATCTTTGTCCTCCTGCCGGTGAAGAAGCAGGAGTTGTTGTTGTAGAGCCCACTGGTGTTGGCTTTCTACTCATCTTGTTATTTTATTCTCTCTTCTTCTTCTTCTTCGTTTTGTGGTTCAGTCCAATTGCAATTAACACTAGGAGAAAAAGAAGATAGGAAGAAGAAAAGAGGAAGGGAGGAGGAAAAAGGGGAAAAGAGTGTATGGTAGTTAGATAAAAGTAATAAGGGGAGAAAGCAAGATTTAATAAAGGATATAAAAGAGAGGTAGAAGGAGGAGAGGGGCAAAAAGAGAAAATGAGAGAAAGGGAAAAAAAGACAACCCGTATAAGAAAGATAAGGGTAAATAAAGGGAGTGGGAGGAGAGAGAGACAAAATTGTATCTCTGTTATTTCAAAAAAGAAAAAAGGAAAAAAAACGGAAAAAGAAAAAATTACGGACCAAGAGAAAAAAAAATTATTCAGTGCTTCCAGGCTCCAGGACTTCAGGAAAAAAAGAGACAAACAGCACACGCACCAACCAGGAAAAAGAAAAAATCATCACATCCCCAGCAAAATAGTATAGACACTTAATGTAATTTCCAAAGTCACTCCAGTTTTCTCTTATAAGTCTTCCAAGATAAGTTTCCAGACCTTACAGCTCCACAAGAAACAGCCTGCTATAAACAGCTGTGTTCCTTGCTTCTTATCAGGTCTCGACCTTGGATAGATGTTTTTTTCTCAAAATAGTCCCAGCAGTAGGAATTGGCAACAATGTTTCAAAGTCCGCTAGATAGCAGTGTTAAAATAACAGTGTTAAAATGTATCCAGTCCCTAGCCCCTCGAAGCGCTGCCTTTAGTAAAAGAGAAAGTTAAGCTCAGCGAAAAAAGAAAAAAAATCTTTTAGGCATTAAAAGGAATAAAGTAAAAAAAAAGGCTCTAGTGAAGTCACTTTTAAAAAAAGAAGGGGAAATTAAAATCTTAACAGGTAATGATGAAAAATTAATTAAAATTTTTATGATTATTTATTAGAGGTGAAATTATATGAAGAACAGGTGAAAGGAACTATGCTAGCTTGGGGAAAAAACTTTGGATATGGGATTGACCTAGAAAAATGGCAAAAATTGTGGACTCAAAATTATAAAATGACAATGTCAATTGCATATAAAGAAAATTTGTATAAGATGTTTTATAGGTGGCACTTATCCCCATCGAGAATAGCAAGAATGTCGAAGAATAAGTCTGAAAAATGCTGGAAATGTCAACATACGCCGGGCACATTGTGGTGGACCTGTCCTGAAGCTAAAAGATATTGGACTAAAATACACATGTGGTTGGAGAAAATGATACATAAACATATAGACTTGAAACCAGAACTTTTTTATTGGGAATAATACCAGAAATATACAATAAAGGCTTGAAATGTTTGATCATAAATGTGTTAACAGCTGCTAGAATTGTATTTGCTAAAAACTGGAAAAATGAGAAATTACCAACAGAGGAAGAAATTGTTCGGAAAATAATGGACTGTGCTGAAATGAGTAAACTTACATTTGAAATTAGAGAACTAGAGGATGAGCAATTCTATAAATTATGGGACTTGTTTTATCAATGGCTGGATAAAAAAATCTGGAAATGAATCTTTTTTTTTCCTTTATCCTATCTCATTAATAATAATAGAAAGCTATACCTAATGTTTTGAAAAAATCTCTTTTTCTTTTTTCTCTTTCTATACATGTTAAGCTTTCACTATGAAACAGACTATTTACTTATACTAGATAAGAATAATAATGTATTTAATGTATAAGAGTGAGATGATTTAAATTGTTAGGTATGATTGTAGCTGGTGACTATCTTATAATATAAAATGGAATAATGATGATGTAATGAATAATGGATAGAAATATAGACTGAAATATTTAATGACTACATGGATTGACAAATAATAATGGAAAATTAAATTTGGAGTTGAGGATGATTGGAAATTCTAAGGCTAATGGAAAGTAGAAATGTCTTATATGAAGTAATGAGTTTCTTTTTTCTTTGACTTAATCTTTATTTTTATCTTTGAGAGAATGGTGATATAATTTTATAAAGACTTATTGTTACCTAGTATATAATTATAGAGGTAAAGAAACAAGGGTTGTCACAAAAGAAAGAACACTAATGGCAATTTGAACATACAATGCTCAATGAAATATTTAACTATGTTTAATGGATAATAAGTGACCGTATCCTTAATTGTAAAAACCATTGCACAAAAACTTGTAACCAAACAACATGCTTGATGAAATTGTGTTTTTTTTTACTTCCCTGCTCTTGTGCTGTATGTGTTGTTTTGTCTTTTTTTAAAGAAAAATAAATAAACTTTTATAAAAAAAATTAGGCATGCATTAGATGATATAGGGTTTACTGTAGATATAATAGACTTAAAATAAAGGTCAACTTGTAATCTCATTATTAGATGTTGAAAAGCTTTTGATAAAATACACAAATAATTCATGTTCATTATGTGTCTGTCTGTCTGTCTGACTGTCCGTCCGTCCGTCCATCTATCCATCCATCCATCCATCCATCCATCCATCCACCCACCCACCCACCCACCCACCCACCCACCTACCTACCTACCTACCTACCTACCTACCTACCTACCTACCTACCTACCTACCTACCTTTATGGCTGTGTGTGTATGTTCCAGCATAACTCTGGAATGCCTTTAGCAATTTCAACCAAACTTAATATACAGATGACTTTCTGTCTGGAAAGTAAGACACCCCAACACCCCCTTAGTGTGTGTGTGTCTGTGTCTCTGTGTGTGTATTCCAGCATCACTCTGGAACGCCTGGGCTGCTGAAATGAAAAGGAATGAATTATATCGATAGTGTCAAATCACAGTACTTTTGAAAGTGGTAGTGTGCATTTGGGATTCAAGTTCTATTAAGATACAGTCTGTTGTGCCTTAAAATGGCATCTACTGTACAGCACAGTGCAGTTGCCATGGTAACAACTTCACAGTACTCCATAAGGAGGCTTCCTCTGGTAAGGGGTATTGGTTGTAAATAAATACCCAGGGAACTCCGAGTTATCAGCTAGTATTAAATAGATTTGAAAATCCCTTGGAATTCATAAAATGGATTAAGAATATTATATTTACTATTAAAGTAAAATTTAATGACATTTTCTCCCACTTTTAGAGAAACTAGACATGGATGTCCAGTTTCACCCTTGCTTTTTAAAGTCAGCATTAATTAACTTCAATCAATATTTAATAATCAATGTAATTACTGATATTTAATGATTTTTGGTTTGTGTTATTAGACAACAGAGAAATATCTATGGACTACTACATAACTCAGTTGAATACAAATGCCCACATTCTTTTGTTTTTTTTCGAAACCTCATACTGCTGCTTTAGTATTGATGCAAAATAACAGATATTCTATTGTCCAAATCAGAATTGATACTAATAGGTAAAAATTGGGTTACCCATCACTAAATATCAATTCCATATTTGCACTGAATCGATTAAATATTTGACATGTACGTATGTATGTATGTATGTACACCAAAGGATACAACATGTAATATAAATAAAATTGTTGGAGGGATGTTTCTTCAGAGATCACTACTGTATACATCAAAATGTATTAAATACTGAAAGCTAATAATTAGAGTAAATTTTCCAAATTAGGCAACCTTGGAATATACATATACAGCACTTTTGGTTGGATGGACAGTATTAGGATTTAAATATACAAAACTCTGGTACCTCTGAAACCAATTACGTTAGTTATAAACGTGCGGAAAGGAATGTCTACTTTTAAAGCATTGTTTTTTCCATGCCATATTGACCCTATGGTCCACACTAAATTGGCACTGGACAAGAGTTAATGGAATTCAAGGACAGCTGGACTTGGACTGCTTGTGGGGACATAACTTCAGGATGATTCCTCTCTTGACTCTGCCTCCCCCAACTTTGCCTCTCTTTCTCATATAGAAACATTCTTCAGTCTTTAAAAAAAGTAGTCACAATAGCACACAACCTGCTTTTTCTAGTTAAATTTGATTGGAATGTTTTCTGTTTTACTTCAGTATGACTGCTCTATAGACTCTTTGTTGGACAACTAAGAGACGGCGCTACTCTTTTTTCATTCTTATTATTGCTGCCTTAAAACAGTAGAAGAGGAATATTTCAACATTTATATCAGAATTCTATAGAACTCTTTCATTCTACGTACTCATCCAAACTTTGCAGTGTTGATCAGAGATGGCATTCTGCTAGTTCGCCCCCATTTGGGCGAAGCAGTAGCAGGAGGCTCCGTCCACCTGCCCAGACATCATCACAGACACTCTGCGCATGCACAGAGGTTCTGCACATATGCAGACATGCCGTGCACAAGCACACACTCCCAGTTCAAAACCAGTAGCAGAGGTAAGAGGATCTCATGCCTGGTGTTGATACCCTCAAAGGTATCTACTATGTTATTTTCATTTTATTCTGTACCCCAAATGAAACGGTTATAGACATTTTGATGCTTTCCCATTCGAGTCAAAAACACAACTTTCTAGAATTTATTTAACATGATCTTGATCTCAGATCTCCTATATGAATCAAGTCTTGCCACCTTCGGATCTTAAATTGGGATTGGCTTTTGGTTAATTTGCGCATTCATCTTGTTTATTATAAGTGAAATTCCACTCTTGGTCTGCAGTTAATAATGATAGACAAACAAGTGGTATGATTTAACATAAGAAAACTCTCTGTGTTCTTTGAGAGGGAATGCGAAAATGAGAAGCCCATGTGGCACCTCTTTTATAAATAACACAACACATTTGATATTTATTTTTTCATGTATATTTGTAATATTCCATATTCTTTCCCTTCAATTCCGCAGAACATTCTAAGAATAATATACCTTACTTACCTTTAAATGGCACATTACAAATTCATGAAAATGGTGGTTCCATTTTGGATTACTGAAGACTGAAAGATGTCCCAAATCATGTTGTAGCCAGCCTGCTTGAGACTAAAAGAAAAGGGTGATTCGCCACAGAAGGACTACCTTTTGTGTCACTCCTACAACTTATATCCAATGGTAATAGCTATGCAAGAACTGCTGGGATAGAAAAAATAAAGATTCATTCATTCTAGGATTTTTTTATTCAATCAAAGGGGCAGCCACCCAGAGAAGCATTCCAAACAGGATAGGCACAAGAAACCAATTCTACAATATAACCACAAATATCTTCCCCAAACGTATCTGACATTTTGTGATAGACGGTGAGGAGACATGGCTGCTTTTTAATGCTGTATTCTAGTTTCATTACTTACTGTCCTTCAGAATGGGAGGGTTGAGATATAAGATGACATGGCATCATAGAACATAGAATTTAAAAGGACCTTGCAGGTCTTCTAAGATAAATGGCTGCCAAGTCTCTTCCTTTCTACAGAATCATCTGTTGGGCAAAGCAGAAGCAGCTTTTTATCTAACTGAATTGCTTAGTCTCCTTCAACCCTTATTCCTCCAAGTAATTGAATGCAACCTTCTGAAGGCGCATGACAATTGAATATGTGTTATTTTCTTTATAAAGAAATTATTTTAATTTGGTTGAAAGACAGTCTGCTGTAGGAAGACAAACTAGCGGAAAATGCAATTTTACCTAAAAATAAAGGCAAGAATATTACCTGAGCAAAGGTCATCAACACTGTGGCAATAAGAAAAGATGTCATAGATAGTCCAAAATACCACAAAACAAACCAGCCAGCAGCATCCAGTAGTAAAATATGCAGAAGCATCAGGAAAAAGAACGATTGGTTTGGCTTGAAGAGTCCCATCTTTTTAACATTGGACAGCAGTTCCCGAAAATCTTCTATTAATAATTGCTATGGGCCAAAATTCAGAAAATTTGCAGGAGTTTTGACTTTATGGATACAGCATAGCTAGCCAGTGGCATCAACAGTTAACATCAAGAACTCTTGGTGGAATTGCCCTCCAAATATCCTTTCCTTCCAAACTTTTAATACTCTTTCAAAAACATTAAAAGTGGAAGAAAACAAATGAAAAATGGTTGCATAAATAAACTATTTTTCTACTTAGTGACTGCTAGACAACTTAGAGCTCATGTTTGGGACACTAGAAATCAATGCCCATCTGTATTTAATAATCTTGGCAAAAAGCACTAATGGGGAAACAGAAAGAGGGGGTGGGAGATATATATATATATGATTTCATGGTATAGCTTGGTATAGTTTGGTAATGTATGGCTTTATTGAGTGTCCACAAGGCAGCACCAATTTATATATTCCTCTAATGTACATACTAATCTATGATTGGAGAATTACTAGTTTAAACAAACCACTGACTGTTGTGTTATTCAGTACTATTTTTATTTGTATATTTATTGTAAACTATTGGCACATGACATTCATTTTTAGAATATATTTGTACTATATTTCAATTTCATTTACTTAAATGTAGTATTTTATTACAATTATAAAATACGCAATTAATATTATGAATTAATATTAATTATTATTTCTGATTAAATATTTATGGAACTCAATGGGGCTCTATTTACCTACTTTAATCACTTTATACAGCTGCCCACTCAATAATTTTCAGCAGGTTACATCATTAGAAATCTATTGGCCAGAAGTCCCACCACAGGACATTCACAAGCATGATCAATTCTATTTCAGGGCTCTGCCCATGCCTGAAACCTGACTGAAAAGGATCCAGATAAACCATTTTCTCCAGACTCTCTGAGGCTGCATTGTAATCACCTGCTTGTTAATCTTAAGAAAACAGGCTGGGATTAATTAGGCGGAGGCTGAGGAAGGCAGCCCAAAAGAACTGAGTTTACTTGCCCAATCTGATAGCAACTACACTTTTAGAAATACCTTGGATCTTGTTTGGCAGAATCAGATGAAAAATCATCTGATGGGACATAAAATGAGGTTGCTCTACATCTGGAGGATGAAAAGGGTAAAACTGAGTACATTCACTCTACATTGGACACCAACTAGATATGTCTTGTTGAGATGACAGAAGCGTCATCATGGGGGGAGGGGTTGTTTGGACTCAATTTGAATCTGTGGAGCCTAAAGAAGCAAACAGGGCTATCTCCATGTTACTCTCACTGTGTATTAGAATCTTGCTTGCTTAGTGGAAGCAGACAGGGAGATGAGAGGAGGCCAAGCGTGAGTGATAGTGAAGACATCCTCCCGATACATTTGGGAAGAATCAAGTGCGGCTTCAGGGCAATGAGGTGGAAAGTGGAAGGGAATGAAATGGCAGATATTAAGATCACTTCATAATTTAAAGTCGGCGGAAGGAAACGGACTTTTACTGTTTTTAGAAATGCCAAGAGACAATGCAGAAAGATTGAGGAGCACCTGATAAAATCACTTCTGTTAACCTTAATAGCAGATCAGTTTTAATGACAAAAGCGATCTTTGAGTCAACCCAATAATAATTAAGGGTTTGCAGATTAACACCATAAGCCACTACCTCAATTTTCTGTCTCCCAACTTACATTTTTGCTGGGTTCAAAGCTGGGCTGATCAGGTGCCAATTCCCCAATCAAAAGTGATGCCATGTGCATTCACTTCCGGTTCCGGCAGCTGACGGCAACGGGCAAGCTTTGCTCGCCCCGCGCTTTCCCGGTGGGCTCGCCACTCCTTGGGGGGAACAGGACACCCCGTAGAGGCTCCTGCTTGAGGGGCGGCACCGCAAGGGATCCCCTGGATCAGCGGCGGCCGGTTGGGCCCCCCCCTGCCTCGCTCCAGGCACTGGGGAGCATGATGGGGAGACGCTCCGGCATCTTCGCTGTGAGGCTGTTGGGAGAATAAACGAGCAGAAGGACGCGGATGCGGTGCGGTGAGGCGAAAACTCCCTTCCATTCCCTTTCTTAACTTGGAGAAATTGCCAGCAGTTTAAAAACTTTTTTTTCAGCTTGGCTTAGAGAAGCGCGGCTGGAGCGAGGGGGATTCCCCCCCCTCAGACAGGCGGCTGGAAACAATTTTGCTCTCAGCCCTAGAGGGAGGTGGAGGGAGAGAGCCAACTAATGATGCCACACTCTTACTAAAAGCGAATTCTGGACTTAATCTTATAACATAATGAGGATCTGGAAGCTTTGGAACTTTGAAGACTTTGTTATGCCTCTAAACCCGAAGCTGGCAGGGCAAGATGGCACACTTCCGTTGTCTTTATGAACTGTGAAAATTGACTCCACCTTTAAAACTTCAGGCTTCCGGTCTTTGTCTCCGTGCTACTCAGACAAAGCTCTTGTGGATTGTCATTCCTTGGGCTCCCTGGTGTGAAAAACTTTACCTTATTGCCAGTGTAACTAGAAAAACCACCTTCTGCCTGGACCTTTTATCCCCTGGACTCTCCTGGCTGCTCTACTCCTCTGACTGATCATTCTCTGCATTGACTGAACTCTTTATTTCACAAACAATGTCACGTAAAAAACCACCTCCTGGGAAGCCTGGCTTTGCTGCCTCTGCCCCGACATCTACAGCATCCAGTCCCAGAACACAATCAACGAGAACAGCTTTGATGCAACCTAGAACCACAGAGACTGAATTTCAACAAATGTTTCAACAACTTCTACAGGGACAAGAGGAAATAAAAAGACAATTAAAAGAGATGAAAGAAGAAATTAAAGAGAACCAGGCCCAAATTAACAAGAACTCACAGAGACTGGATCTTTTGGAGGGGGGAGCGGCTGAGATGAGGGAGGGGATGGAAGGGGTGCAGAAGGGGAACAAAGAACTTGAGACCCAACAGATGAAAATAGAATTTGAGAGAATGTCCTTCTACCTTAGATTTCAAAATGTGGTAGAGACAGATGATGAAGATATAAGGGACATCATGACAAACATTTTGGCCGAATATATCCAGAAAGAGAAACAACAGATGGGGTGGGAACTAGATTTGGTTTATAGGATGAACTCAGCATATGCCAGAACACACAATGTACCCAGGGAGGTTCACATTAAATTTCTTAGAAAAGCCACAAGAGATGAAATTCTGAGTGCACAAAGGGGGCAAGCTTTGAAATATCAAGATAGGGAAATAACCATTCTGAAACAGATCCCCAAGAAAGTGAGGGAGAAAAGAAAAAGCTATTCGCAATTAGCGAAGAAATTATACCAGAAGGGGGTGTGGTTCAGATGGTTGATGCCTGAAGGTATGCTAATATTCTGGGAGGACACAAGAGTTAGAATTAATACACCCTTAAAGGCGCAGGCCTTTATGGAAAAAAATAAAGCACTCCTAGATAAACCAGATGACCCTACAACAGACATACAGGACACGGGAGGGGCCGGAGCTCTGCTGGCAAGGGGAGATGGGGCAATACCAAGAAAACTCAGATCTCAAAAATGAACAAGAAAATTTGCTTGACATTAATTGACCGAAATTATTAATTGAATTTATATGCTGACTATATATTGCTATTTAGTAATGAATTTTGTGTTAATGTATACTATGAGTATGGAGGGAGGGGGCACCTACCGCACTTCGCAACTGCCAAAATTTATAACCTTTCCACCACCCTTTTCCTTGCTATTTTTCAAAAAAACCAATAAAACTTTGTTTTAAAAAAATCTCTTCTGTTGACCTTAATAGCAGATCAGTTTTAATGACAAAAGCGATCATTGAGTCAACCCAATAATAACTAAGGGTTTGCAGTTTAACACCATAAGCCACTACCTCAATTTTCTGTCTCCCAACTTACATTTTTACTGGGTTCAAAGCTGGGCTGATCAGGTGCCAATTCCCCAATCAAAAGTGATGCCATGTGCTTCCTTACTAGGGTCTTGTCAAGGTGAAAGGCTGTAAAAGGATCCTAAAGCCAAAACATAAAGAAAAAAAGGGGAAAATATTATAATAAAGAACCAATTTAAAGTCAACCTGGAAGAAACATGTTTAGGCTGAGTGCTTATATTTGCTTCTTATCTTTCTTCTCTCCAATTCAACGCATGACAGACATAATTCCCAGGAGGTGCTTGACCAAGAGAAGAAAGATAATAATCAAATATTTTGAAACTCTTGCACTATTTCAGAAATTAGCTCTGAAGGGTTATGATTAATTCTAAACTATAATTATTAGAAAATGATTTTGGCTTCAAGTAAAGTCTGGAGCAATAGATGACAGGTGGAACTGGAACATGGAACTGGAAAAACTTTGTTAATCTGAGATGTTTCATTGCTAAGCCAAGCATCTTTATCAGTCAGAGTAAAAATTAGTTAGGCAGAGAATCATTGGAATGTACCAGGGGTTGTAACACAAATATATACTTATTTCCCTGGCTCAACTGATAAGGAAGAGAACCCGTGGCTTAGTGGTTAAGACTCCTGCCTAAGATATATCCACCCCGGGTTCTAATCCCAGTAAGGGTATGGCTAGCTGATGAGAGCTAATTAGCTCGAAATAGATCTATCCTAGTCTCCCTTTATTTATTTATCAGTACAAATACAACACACACACACACACACACACACACACACACACACATATATATATATATATATATAGCAAATCATTTCAGGGAGAAACACCTGAAATTGGTGCGACAAGAGTTGATATGTTCCCAGTAATTTTAACTCTGACTGATAAAGTTACTTGGATGACCAACTGAATATCTCAGATTAACATAGGGTAATGTGCTTTGAAAGTGTGTAATAGTGACTGAGTCCAGTCTTATTTTTTATTTTTATTTTTTTTATTAAAAGAGTTTTATACAAAAAGATTTTCCCCCTTTTCACCCCCCCGCCATACAATGTAAATCTCATACAAATGCTATACCCCCCCACCCCCCCCCGCAAAAATTCACATTAAAATATTATACCAAATACTTTGCCCCCTCCCCTCCCCCCATCTTAAAGTAAATTACTCATATTGTATCCCCTCTCCTCCCAACAAACACAATATAAATTTCTCTTAGATTAATAATAGCACATTAATCCCATCTTCTAAGCTAATTTAACATATATAACTCTTAATATAAATTTCTCCTAAAATAACATTGTTTCATTAATCCCATCTTCTAATTTATTCATACAAATATAATGCCCCGCCCTCCACCCTAACCCTCCCCCACCTCCCACACAAACAGTCTTATTTTTTAAATTACGATAAAAATATTATTTTTTTCTTCTGTTCAGTCATGTCCAATTCTCAGGGACTTTTGGACATTTTTTCTTGGCAAGGTTTTTCAGAAGTGACTTGCCACTGCTTCCTTCCTAGGGCTGAGATAAAGTGATTAGCCTAAGATCATCCAGTCAGCATCATGCACAAGGCAGCACTTGAATTCACAATTTCCCAATATTTAGCCTGATGCTGTAATCACTACACCAAGCTGGCTCCATGACAATTTTTGTGATTAGTTGCGAAGTCATGTCCAACCCATTGCGACCCCATGGACACATAACTTATGTCTTATCTTTTTATTTTCTACATCCAGGTTGTTGTTGTGTGTGTGACAGAGAGGGGGGGGTATTTTGTTTTGTGAGCTCCTACTTGCAGTCCGTATTAACAGAGGCCAGATACTGGTTTTCCCAACTGACCGAAAAGGTGTATAAGTATGTGCATCTTCAAATAATCATGTGATATAGATCCAGTTTCTCTCTTTGCAAAAGGGAAGACATATAGAATAGTATTGCATGACTGAACTTCTTGCTCCTTGTTAAAGTTGTGTATGATTAATTCAAAAATTACAAATTGATTATTTGGGCAACTGGTCTTCCGCTCTCTGCTCTGCATGCAAGAGACACATGTGTGCATGCGCAGGGAGTGGGGTGTATGCATGGAGGGGTGCTCGCATTGCATTTTGGGGGCTTACACAGTGCCCACATGTCCTCTTTTGGCTTCCAGATTGGTGCAGGAGGCCTTCCAAGGCCAAAACAGAGCACTAGGGGTGCATGTGGTCCCCCGACCCAATTTTGGGCGTGGAATGCCTCGTGCACCAATTTTTCCCTCAATCTGTGGTTCCATTCTCACACAACACTTGCTTCCTCCACATAAAGCCTGTTTACTCAGTACCACTTAAGACTTTTCTTCTCTAGGCTCAACAGTTCAGTTTAACAATTCCTTCAACAACCACCTCACTCTCTGTTTGTGGCTCCTGTTCCAACTGTTTTGGACCTTTCTTAAAGTGTAGCTCCACAAACTGAGTAAAGAGCAGAATAAATGGATTGCTTTGTAAATAACTAAGAAAGCCAAATACTAGCAAAAAGAAAGTCAATATCTGCTTCATATAGTATAGTGAGACTTTTGAAAAGTGTTCAGAAAAATGGGAATCTCGTCGTCCTCATGAGAAACTTACATACAAGTCAGGAAGCCACAATACAGGCAGAACATGGCAAAACAGACTGACTCCAGGTTAGCAAAAGGGTACAAGGCTGTGTACTTGACCCTTATATTCAACTTATATGCTGAATACATATGAAGGGCAACTGGTTTTAACATTGGAGGAAGAAACATCAACAGCCTGTATTATGCTGATAGCCCTACCCTGAAGCTGAATATACAGAAAATCTGCAAGTTTTAATGATAAAAGTCAAGTAGCAGAGTGGAAAATGGGATTAAAATTAAATATATAAAGAAGACTTCCTGTGGTGACGTCAGCATGCTTGCAGTTGAGGAACGGGAGCTCTCCTGACCTCTAACTCTAACTTCTTCGTTTGGGCTCATTTTTGAGTGCTGTGGATCCTGGACGGACCAACAGATTAAGGGGGAAACTCTGAAGACGCTGGGGTGATAAGGCAAATCCTCCCAGCGGCAGGAGAAACCCACTAAATGGATGAGGAATCATCCTGCCACTTTGTCAGGACCGGAGCAATGGCGACCGCATAAGAAGGAAGCAAAGAGAGAAAGCAGTTGAAATATCTGTTACTATTATTGACAACCCAAAGAAGAGGGAAACAATGCATAACTGGCAGAGAGGGTGAGCTGGAAAGAAGGAGGCTCTGAGAAGAAGATTTTTCAGACTTTTGCCTAAAAGCTGTAAGAGCAGAATTGCTGACCTTGAATTGACAGCGTAAATAACTTGAACTAAATTGGCCAGAGGGGAGAACAAAAACCCAGCATGGATAACAGGAGTAGGACATAGTAACTGTTGAGAAGACGTGTAAAGTGCAGAAGGAATGTTCAACATTCGGGTTGGTTGTTGACTTGTTGACTTTTTTCTTCTTGCTCTTTTGGAAGATTAGAGGGCTTCATTACCCACCCACCCTTATTTTCCTTTGTCGCTGGACTTGTTGCATTAACTGATTGACACTAACAGTGATACTGAACAGAGGGTGACACCTAGTGAATCAAAATTTGAACCCTGCGGTCTGAAGAAACCGGTGACATAAGCTGATATATATGTATAGAGAGAAACTTATTACTTATTACCCTTATAATTGATACAATTGAGAGACATCTATTTGTATAGGATAACTGTGTGATATATAACTCTAAGATATATGATAATTAAAGATCAAAATAGAATGGAATAATACATAAGAATGTGTAGATATTGAAACGTGATATTAAGGAAGGTTAATTATTGCTAAATCCTGAGATATATAATTATTGATAAGATTGATAACATTGATATTGCTGATAAAGTAGAAGTAAAGTAGAACTTATATGTAATTGTGGACAAGGATAAATAGGGGGATAAGAATGGCAACTTCAGGAAAGTTAATTAAAAAAAACCACACCTAATATGACTTCGGCAACACCCCCCTCCTCCAATCAAAAATCAATTGAGAGTGCATTGGGACTGGAGAAAGGCGGAAAGATGGCAGAAACAACAGGACCAGCACCAACAATGCAAAGTATGCAATTAATGCTTCAAATGATACAAGAGACACTTATAAAAACCAAGAAGTGACAGCTACAAATCATGAAGAGACAAGGAGGAATCATGAAGAAATGAAAAATGAAATGGGAGAACTGAAAGGAAATATTAAAACCATGGATGACAAAATTGAAAAGATACAGAATGTCTTGGCAATCAATGAACAGAAAATCCAGAACATCGAAACAAAAATAGAACAAACAGATCAGAAGATGGAAAAAATTGAGCTAGAATATAGACAAGTGAATAAAGAACTAGAGTTATCAATAATTCGACTTGAAAATGAAAGAGCTACATTCTATTTTAGATTCCAAAACATACCAGAAGAGAAGGAGGAAGACCTGAAGGAAAAATGAATGAAATCTTCACTGAAATTTTACAGAGAAAGGAACAAGAGTTGAGAGGGGATATTGATGAAGCTTACCGAGTGCATACTAATTACGCCAGAAGACACAGGCTCCCGAGAGAAGTGCATGTAAGATTTGCCCAAAAAACAACCAGAAATGAAGTATACAAAAAAACCAGTGAAGGGACGATTACATATCAGGGAAAAGAGTTGATCACGCTTAAACAGATTCCACGGAGAATTCATGAACGACGTAGACAATACCAATTTTTAACAAACCAGTTAAATAAAAACAGAATAATGTACAGATGGTTGATACCAGAAGGGGTACTGGTGTCTTGGCAAGGAAAAAGGTATAAGATAGAGAATATAGAAGAAGCGCAGGAATTCTATGAGAAATACTGCACAAGGGAAGAAGAACAAGGAAGTAAAGAGGACCTAGAAAGTGGAAGTCGAGGCCAAGAGGAAGAAACCTCAGAAGACAAAGAAAGAAACAGGAAAGAAGAACAGAGGCAAGAAAGAGAGAGAGCAGAAAAGGAGGGCGCGAGAGGGAAAAGTCAGATACAAACTAGAAGCAACAAAAAAAAAACCCATCTAAAGATGGACCAGGAAATAACAATTATCTCAACAAACTTGAATGGACTGAACGCACCAAAAAAAAGAGCGCAGATGTTTAACAAACTTAAGAAACTGAAGGTAGATATAATCTGCATACAGGAAGTGCATATTAAAAGGGAGCATAAGAACTTATTGGAAAACAAAGAACTAGGGAAATTATACACAGCACTAGCAGGAAAAAAAAGAGGGATAGCAACCTATATAAAGGAAAAAATAAATTCCAAAGAAGTCTACTCTGAGGAAGAAGGCAGGATACTAATGATTGAATTAGAGACAACAGAAAAACCGATATTATTAATAGTCATATATGCACCAAATCAGAAACAAGAGGAATTCTATAGGAAACTACAGAACAAAATAAACGAATTAGAATATGAAAATATTTGCTTAATTGGGGATTATAATGCAATAGTGGATAAAAAAATGGACTATGAAAGCAAAAAGAAAAAGAAAATGAAAAAAAATATGCTACCCAAATCCTTTTTTGAGATGGCAATGGAATATATACACGATGTTTGGAGAGAAAGGCACAAAACAAGAAATCAAAATACCTTTTATTCGAACCCCCATCAGTCACTATCAAGAATTGACATGGCTTGGATTTCATCTGGTCTATGCAATCAAGTAGATGAAATTGAAATAGAAGCAAATGAGTGGGCAGATCACAATCCAATAAAATTAAGATGGAAAGATCAAAGAAGAAAAAAAAATGGATGATGAATTCAAATATTATAAACGAAACAGAATACACTCAAATGCTGGAGAAAGAACTAAAACATTTTTTTAGAATAAATAAAAAAGAAGATACCTCAATTCAAAATCTCTGGGACACTATGAAAGCATACACAAGAGGCCTTACGATTGCCTATATGGCGAGGAAAACTAGAAAACAAAAAGAGCAACAAGAATGTATGCAAAAGGAACTTATGGAAGCCGAAGATGAACTCCAGAAAGACCCAAAGAATAAAATTAAAAAAGAAAAAAGAGAGATAATCAAACATAAGCTCAACTTAATAAATCAAAAGGAATTAGCGCAGAAAATTAAAGCAGCCAGACAAAATTACTTTAAACAAGCCAACAAACCTGGATGATGGCTGGCATACAGACTGAAGAATGAAAGAGAATAAGGATGATATATCAATTAAAAGATGATGAGGGAAGAATTCAATACAAAGCAGAAGAAAAGAAGAAAATTATTCATAAATACTTCACAAAACTATACGCACAAGATAGTATGGAGGAAAACAAAATAAAGCATTATTTAAACACAGCAAAGATAACACCAATCTCAAAAGAGCAAAGGGAGGCGATAAACAGGCCAATAACGTTATCCGAAGTGGAACTAGTCTTGAAAAACCAGAAAAATAATAAAACACCAGGACCAGATGGAATACCGGTGGAGCTATACAAATATAATAAAACAATATTGGAAGAGTTAGGGGTGGAAATGTTTAATGAAGTTTTAGGAAAAGCCAAGATACCGGAATCATGGACAGAAGCAATAATATCGCTAATCCCAAAAGAAGAAACCAGCCTACAAGAAATTCAAAACTACAGGCCAATTTCATTACTAAACTCTGATTATAAAATATCTGCAGCAATTATGGCAGGAAGAATCAAACAGGTTTTAAATGAATGAATACACCCAGACCAAAACGGATTTTTACCCCACAGACACATTAGAAATAATACGAGAATCCTCCTAGATATAATGGAGTACTACGAGGCGCATCCAGAAAAACAAATGGTACTGGTTTTCCTTGATGCACAAAAAGCATTTTACAACGTAATCTGGAAATTTATAATAACAATATTGGATGAGATGAAATTTGGTGAAAAATTTATAAAAATGATAGAAGGATTTCATAACAATCAGACAGCCAAAGTTCTGATGAATGGAGAATTAACAGAGAAGATCGAGATTAAAAAAGGAGTCAGACAGAGATGCCCCCTCTCTCCTTTGCTGTTTATATTGACTTTGGAAATTTTATTAAATGAAATTCGGAAGGACCAGGGAATAAAAGGTTTAAGACTCAAAAATGAAGAATATAAGGCCGAAGCCTATGCCGATGACCTAGTATTTGTACTAGAGGACCCATTAGAATCCAGTCAGAAATTAATTCAAAAATTAGAAGAATATAACGAAGTGGCAGGATTAAAGATCAATAAAAACAAAAATGATAACCAAGAACATGACAAAAAAGCAAGAAGAGGAACTGGAAGTAACAACCAGAATGCAAATAACTAAGAAAGTGAAATACTTGGGGATCTGGGTGTCGGCAAAATGTTCCACAATTAAAGATGATAACTATAATAAATTAGTGATACAAATAAAGAAAGAGTTAGAAAATTGGAAAAATATTCAACTATCACTCATGGGACGTATAGTGACAATTAAAATGAATATTCTACCAAGAATCTTATTCCTGTCGCAAGCCGCACCTATTAATCCGGGTAAAAAATTCTTTCAAGAATTAAACAAAATAACCGCTAGGTTTATTTGGCAGGGACGAAAAGCGAGGATTAAACTAAAGTCAATGCAAGACAGCAAGGAGAGGGGAGGCTTAGCATTACCAAATTGGGATCTATACGCATCGGCAGTATCAATAACATGGGTGAAGGATTGGATAGAGCTAAAGAATAAAAGAATTTTGACTTTGGAAGGCCATGATTTCCAAGCAGGCTGGCACACATTCCTATGGGATGATAAAAATAAAACACACAAATACTTTCAAAATCATTTAATTAGAAGAGCGTTATTGCAAAAATGGCTCAAAATAAAATAAAAAACCCACTATGTGAAAATTCCGAATTGGCTATCACCAACAGAAAGGACGTCTCATCCAAATTTTATAGATTTGAACAAAATGCTAAGATATAGAGACTTAATTGATAGACAAGGAAACTTAAAAACAATTGAAGAATTGGCAGAACAGCACATGAAAGTTGACTGGCTAACTTACCTTCAAATCAAAACTAAATACAATAAAGATACCAAATTATATGACATTGAAACAGAACCACACAAATTGGATAAAATCATTCAAAGCCCAGATAGAAAAATGATAGGGAGAATATATAAATTTCTCCTGAAGTATAAAATGGAAGAGGAAATTGTGAAAGAACAAATGATAAAATGGGCGCAGAACTTTGGATATAATATTGAATTAGACAAATGGGAAAAATTTTGGGGAACAAACGTAAAAATGACACTCTCAGTTGCATACAAGGAAAACCAGAACAAAATGTTTTATAGATGGCACATAGCACCAACAGGGTTAACTAAAATATCATCAAATACCTCCCCAAAATGTTGGAAATGCGAATCGATACACGGAACGTATTACCATTTATGGTGGACCTGTGAGGCGGCTAAAAAGTTTTGGAAAAAGATCAAAAATTGGCTGGAGGCAATAACGGGAGTTAAAATAGAATGGAAACTGGAAATCTTCTTATTAGGAATAATGTCTGCGAAATACAAAAAAGAAATCCAGTATTTAATACTACATATAATAACGGCGGCAAGGATTGCCTATGCCCAGAAATGGAAAAACAAACTAACTCCAAGTGAAGATGAAATAATAAGAAAGGTTATGGACTGTGCTGAAATGGACAAACAAACTAAAGAAATTCAGGGAAAAGAAGAATCAGAATTCTACCAGATATGGGATAAATGGTATAGGTGGATGGAGGAAAGAAACAAGAATCAATGAAGGAATGTAACAAAACTTAAAAATAATAGTTATGGGTAAAATAAGAAAATTAAGAATGGTGAAACCCAAATAAAACATAATTGAATGGGAAAAAAAATAATAAAAATAAAAACTTAGTTAATTTTTGGTGATTAATAAGTAGAACGTTGTAGCTGCTTATAGAATGTTTTTGATTTTAAAACGTTTATTCGTTAACAGATAACCCATCATGACAATAATAATGAAATAATAACTCTAACTGGTAAAAACAACTTGGATATAAAATATAATATGGGACCTGGGGAAAAGATTTACTAATTTTATAAAAAAAAAATTGTTTAGATTTTGTTATAAAGATGTAATCTCTCCTGGGTACTTATAAATTATAGTAATGAATTTTTGTCTAGATTTATTATAATATAAATATAAATGATTCTAGACAAAAGCACATTTAAACAAATATAGTTAAATGAGAATGATGGCATATTGATGGTATAAAGATTTTTGATTTAAAATGTACAATTCAATATGAATGAAATATAAAGAATGTTTGTAGTAATGCACGAAATTTATTTGTAACCAATCAACATGCTTTCTGGAAGATGTAATGAATGTTTTTGTGTGGGGTTTTTTTTTTTGTTTAATATATATATATATATAAATGCCGTGCCCATAGCTACAAATATTAGAATTGCGTAAACTATTCCCTGTGACACTTTACGGGAGCGAAAGAAACTGGCCACCCGAGTCCTCGCCTCGTCAGCAGCCCCGCGCCTTACCGTGGCATCCTGCCCTGCGTACGAGCTGATAGTCCGGGAGCCCCCCGGGTGCCTCCTGTGGAACCGGCTGATGTCATAGACTTTCCTGTCAATCACCAGCCAGCGCTCCCGTGACGAGTCTTCCTGGCCAGTGCGCCGCCCGATCTCTTCCCAGGTAAACCACCGCGAAGGGCCGGACTGATCGGCCGCAGGATAAGCCTCCCTCCTCCGCCTGATCCCGGTTTCTCCTTGCTGGGAAGCCATCTCCCTCCGACTGAGGCTTCGGGGAACTTGACACTGTGCTTTTCAGCACCATCGGGAGGCCGGACTGGGCGAGTCTGAGCAAGGGAGTTGCCTCCCTTCTCCGCCTTCGATTGGCCCAAAAAGTTTCATCGACGCTGCTTTCGTGGGACAAACGCAGACTGAGAAACTCTCGAAAAAGCAACTCGGGCGAGCCTAAGATGCTCGGCTTTTCGAGTACGAAGGAGAAGCAGGCTGCCGACTGGTGTGAGTCATTGCATTTTGAAAAGTTGCCCTCCACAGCGGATAGTGATAGGACGGAGATCAGCTGTGCCAGCAATTGTTTATTTCGGAGAACAAACTGAGCTGGGATTCAAATAATCACTATTGATTCATCTCTGCCTTCTCTCCATCCCTGGAATACCACAGGTTGAGGATTTCTACTGGCTATACAGAAAGGAGATTGGCATAATCTGAAACAGCTTTCATTTGCTTAAACATTATAGTGGCAAAACACACAACTTTCTGGCCACTTGTGGGGAAGAGGCGTTGACAGAGGCTTATCAATAATACACTACATCCTTATCTTGCAATTGCTCAATACCTAAACTCAGATCAGGCAATAAGCCAACAATAGGTTGGTACTGGTAAAGAATTGAGAGGATTCACTGCTCTGGCTTGAGAATGAAAAGCTGACATCAGGACTTCCACAGTACCATTATCCCTGGGAATAGTCATTTCATGCCAGTACAGTCTTACACCTATTCAAATGTAGGCAATTAGCACAGCCATGGAAAGAGGCAATTAGCAATTGTGACGTAATAATCCAGATTTAATCTCTTGTTTTTGGACTATATATATACTTAATTATGTTCAAATAATAGGTGCAGATTTATAACTTATGTAAGTTTATTTACTGGTATAACTTTTTAAAGAAAATAAAAAGCAATAGAATGCAATTTATTGCAAATTATTTGAGGAAGAACTATATGTCTAGACACATGATCAAAATCAATATGCTGATTTTGATGATTTTTGCAAAAAAAATGTCTATTAGTCTATTCCTTGCTCTGTAAAACATGTACAATGAGAATGTACATTAATAAAGTTAGATGCAATGTTTTAAACTTCCACTGATTTCAGGGAGAAATAGAAGCATTTAGTTTTTTTCTTTTGAGCAGCTTTTTCATGAGAGTTTGCAGTAATTTGAGAAGTGAGATGTAAATAGTAATGTTGAAATATATCACTGTCAAATATACCTATGAAAAAGTGAGCTGAATTTGTACAACTGTTTTCTTTTTTGTAAGCTACTGAGGTTGTTATTCCACCAAAGTTTCCTACTTCTGTCTCATTCTCAACTTTACTTTTCCCTTGAATGAAGCTTTCCCAGAATAGTGATTTTAAGGATACTTTCAAACTGGGGAGATTTCAATGAATTAAAAGATTCTGAAATAATAACTAAAATGGAAACTGAAGGATTTTGAAATAGTTCCAAGTGACTATATAATTCTGACCTCTCAAGTGTGGCAAGTGTGTCATTTGCACACTTTGAGATATATTCCTTGAAAATTTATTTTATTTTAGGCAGTCCTTGTCACTGCGTTTATTTGGTTTGCCAGCTGTGCCTACATTCTGAGTTATATGGCAGAATGAACTGTCTATTATCAGCAATGCTTTACTGCGCATGTCATTACATTCCATACCTTCTTTCTCTTCTTCCTTTGTCTGTATGCAAAGAAGACAGGAACTCTCTGTCAATATGTAATCAATTAGCAGTATTTTATAGTCCCAATTGGGCCGGTGCTTCTTCCATACTCTCATCAGGGCACTTCAGAGAACATGATTGTTAAACACTTTATCCACCCTCTCTTCATAAAAAAGATATGCATGCCATCCCAGAACAAGATCATGGCCTTCTATATTCAGCAATTCCATTTTTGTTTTCCCAAAGCAATCTGCTACATGCGTTAATACCGCAGCTTCATAGTACAATCGAAGGTTTGAAAGTCTAAGGCCGCCTCTTTCGCGAATATCTTGCATAATCTTCATCTTTACTCTCAGTTTTTTCTCCTTCCAAACAAATTTATTTAATGTTGCTTGCCAATTTAACAAAGTTTTATCTGATTTAAGCACCGGTATCATCTGGAATAAAAAGATAAATCTAGGTAGAATGTTCATTTTAATTGCTGAGATCCTTCCAAGCAAGGACAATTGTAACTTTTTCCATACTTCAAGATCTTTCTGTATCTTTTGCCACAACACTTCATAATTATTTTAAAAAAGTTTTGTGTTTGATTCTGCGATTTGTATTCCTAAATATTTGACCTTGGAGACTATTTCAAAACCTGCTAAACTTACAAGTCTCTTTCTTTGAGTCTCTGTCATGTTTTTAACCATCATTTTCATTTTGTTTTGATTTAGTCTAAACCCAGACACCATGCCAAATTCTACTATAATATTTTTCATCTGGATTATTGACTTCAAAGGATGTGAAAGGGTAACAACCAGATCGTCGGCAAATGCTCTAGTTCTGTATTCCTTTTGCCTGATAGTTATGCCATCTGAGGATTTTGAGTCCCGAATTGCGTTCAACAAGACTTCCAAAGTTAAAATAAATAACAATGGAGATAATGGGCAACCTTGTCTTGTGCCTCTTTGTATCTCGAAAGTTCTTGACAAATTTCCATTAATAATAAGTTGTGCATTTTGTTGCTGATAAATTGCTCCAATCGCCTGCCGAAGTCGTGGTCCCATATCCATCTTTTCCAAAGTCTTGGTTAGAAAGTTCCAATTCACTCGATCAAAGGCCTTCTCTGCATCCAAGAAGACCAGCACTGCAGAGATTCTTTAATCCTCCTGGCAATTATTTTAATTTTGGGATAGATTTTGGGGTAGATTTTAATGTTGTTTCTAATTTTATCATTACTGTACAGTTTGTATATCACCTCCTCTATGTATATGTATGTATATGGTGTTTTAACTCTGACTGTACACCGCCCCGAGTCCCTTCGGGGAGAGGGAGTGGTTTATAAATCTAAATAAAGTAAAGTAAAGTAAAGAAGAAGAAAAAGATGGATGATGAATTCAAATATTATAAATGAAACAGAATACACTCAAATGCTGGAGAAAGAACTAAAACATTTTTTTAGAATAAATAAAAAAGAAGATACCTCAATTCAAAATCTCTGGGACACTATGAAAGCATACACAAGAGGCCTTACGATTGCCTATATGGCGAGGAAAACTAGAAAACAAAAAGAGCAACAAGAATGTATGCAAAAGGAACTTATGGAAGCCGAAGATGAACTCCAGAAAGACCCAAAGAATAAAATTAAAAAAGAAAAAAGAGAGATAATCAAACATAAGCTCAACTTAATAAATCAAAAGGAATTAGCGCAGAAAATTAAAGCAGCCAGACAAAATTACTTTGAACAAGCCAACAAACCTGGATGATGGCTGGCATACAGACTGAAGAATGAAAGAGAATAAGGATGATATATCAATTAAAAGATGATGAGGGAAGAATTCAATACAAAGCAGAAGAAAAGAAGAAAATTATTCATAAATACTTCACAAAACTATACGCACAAGATAGTATGGAGGAAAACAAAATAAAGCATTATTTAAACACAGCAAAGATAACACCAATCTCAAAAGAGCAAAGGGAGGCGATAAACAGGCCAATAACTTTATCCGAAGTGGAACTAGTCTTGAAAAACCAGAAAAATAATAAAACACCAGGACCAGATGGAATACCGGTGGAGCTATACAAATATAATAAAACAATATTGGAAGAGTTAGGGGTGGAAATGTTTAATGAAGTTTTAGGAAAAGCCAAGATACCGGAATCATGGACAGAAGCAATAATATCGCTAATCCCAAAAGAAGAAACCAGCCTACAAGAAATTCAAAACTACAGGCCAATTTCATTACTAAACTCTGATTATAAAATATCTGCAGCAATTATGGCAGGAAGAATCAAACAGGTTTTAAATGAACGAATACACCCAGACCAAAACGGATTTTTACCCCACAGACACATTAGAAATAATACGAGAATCCTCCTAGATATAATGGAGTACTACGAGGCGCATCCAGAAAAACAAATGGTACTGGTTTTCCTTGATGCACAAAAAGCATTTTACAACGTAATCTGGAAATTTATAATAACAATATTGGATGAGATGAAATTTGGTGAAAAATTTATAAAAATGATAGAAGGATTTCATAACAATCAGACAGCCAAAGTTCTGATGAATGGAGAATTAACAGAGAAGATCGAGATTAAAAAAGGAGTCAGACAGAGATGCCCCCTCTCTCCTTTGCTGTTTATATTGACTTTGGAAATTTTATTAAATGAAATTCGGAAGGACCAGGGAATAAAAGGTTTAAGACTCAAAAATGAAGAATATAAGGCCGAAGCCTATGCCGATGACCTAGTATTTGTACTAGAGGACCCATTAGAATCCAGTCAGAAATTAATTCAAAAATTAGAAGAATATAACGAAGTGGCAGGATTAAAGATCAATAAAAACAAAAATGATAACCAAGAACATGACAAAAAAGCAAGAAGAGGAACTGGAAGTAACAACCAGAATGCAAATAACTAAGAAAGTGAAATACTTGGGGATCTGGGTGTCGGCAAAATGTTCCACAATTAAAGATGATAACTATAATAAATTAGTGATACAAATAAAGAAAGAGTTAGAAAATTGGAAAAATATTCAACTATCACTCATGGGACGTATAGTGACAATTAAAATGAATATTCTACCAAGAATCTTATTCCTGTCGCAAGCCGCACCTATTAATCCGGGTAAAAAATTCTTTCAAGAATTAAACAAAATAACCGCTAGGTTTATTTGGCAGGGACGAAAAGCGAGGATTAAACTAAAGTCAATGCAAGACAGCAAGGAGAGGGGAGGCTTAGCATTACCAAATTGGGATCTATACGCATCGGCAGTATCAATAACATGGGTGAAGGATTGGATAGAGCTAAAGAATAAAAGAATTTTGACTTTGGAAGGCCATGATTTCCAAGCAGGCTGGCACACATTCCTATGGGATGATAAAAATAAAACGCACAAATACTTTCAAAATCATTTAATTAGAAGAGCGTTATTGCAAAAATGGCTCAAAGAAAAAAAAAACCCCACTATGTGAAAATTCTCCATGGGAGGCTTCTCGGCAATCACTGTGAAAAGGTTGGTCAATCCCCAAAGGGGTCGCAACCCACAGGTTGCTCCTTCCTTTTGGGTCAGCTTCTCGCCAGCCTCTCTGCATGGGAGGCTGGCCAGACTGGCCTGCTGGGAAGCAGGTCAGTCTTCTGGCAAATCTAATTCCGTGATGCAGGAAACCCAAGCCGCTCCTTCCTATTGGGCCGGCTTCTCACCAGCTTCTCCGCGGGAGGCTCCTTGGCACCCACTGTGAAAAGGTTGGTCGACCCCCAAAGGGGTCGCAACCCACAGGTTGCTCCTTCCCTTCGGGCCAGCTTCTCGCCAGCGGCTCTGCGGGAGGCTCCTCAGCGACCCCTGTAAAAAGGTTGTTCAACCCCCAAAGAGGTTGCAACCCACAGGTTGAGAATCGCTGCTGTAGATTCATACAAAATGAGTGGAATTTTAAAGGAGGTTGGTGTACTTTTCAAAATGTATTGGACATGATGCAGAAAAGTTTTAAGGGTCTATGGGGAAAATGGAAAATTCCATACAAGGCTTAATGAGCATAGATCAAGTTGCCCAGGAAAATGAGGAGCTAACAAAAGAAAGGGAAAAGCCAATAAAAGAAATAAAGAAGGGAAAAAATAAAGAGAAGATAATAATAAAAATAATAGTGATGGATGAATTAATACAGGGGGAAATATATTTAGAAAGTTGAATGATGTGATTGAAAGGAAGAAAGGGGCTGGGATAGAAAGCTTAGAAGTAAGGCAGCGGAAAAGGGTGGAGATGGCAGGAATATTTAGACCAAACATCCAAGAAGTAGATATAGATAAAATTAGAGATGTAAGGGAGGAATATGGGAGGCAGCCCCCACCCCCCAAGCATAACAATTAAAGTATCAAGGTGGGCAATAGATAATGGTGAGATTAATATTTTTCCTTCTCTTTATTGCTGTTTGGACTTGCCTTGCCTTTTCCTTTCTTTTCTTTAAGGCATAGCAATTATAAAGTTGAAGCGGGCAATGAGGTGATGAATGGATGATTTTCTTCTCTGTTGTTATTTTTGAGTTACTCTTCCCTATATCTCCCTCTATTTTCTTTTTTCTTTTTATTTCCTTTTTTTTCTTTTCTGACATAGGATATACTTAATCTTATATGTTATTAACTGCTAGATAAGAGAGACAGAATTTAGAAAAGAAGATATATTAAAAGATGAAGTATTAAAGAGAAGAGTGGTTAAAGTACATAATGCCAAGTCCCTTTTGGGAGAGGGGGTGGTCTAGATATACGAAATAAAGTAAGTAAGTATGTAAGTAATTACTGTTATTGCATCACTATGTTATTACAATATTACTATTATGTGGTAATAGTGGAGATAAATGTGACAACAAAGACGAATATTATGATTGCTTAAATGTGATTGTACCCAGACAACCCACTGTTTAATAAAAATTGGATTGAATAAATAAAGTAAATAAAACTTGGGGGGAGGGGAGAATATCCTGATCTGGATGAAAACCAGATGCTGGGAATGGAAAATTTTCCTGCACTGGCCAGTTTCTCTTTCAGTTAGCTCTATTATCTTAAAATGAGACCAAAGAATATTTGTTCTACTCATCTCATTTCCATTTTTATAAAGTCCAAACAAAAGCAACGTCAATCATAATCTATAAGAAAAGGCATAGCATTTCTAAACATACTTCAAACTTTTCTATGATAGGAAAAGCACGGTAAAAGAATTAAAAAAAGATAAAAATAACTTCCAAAAAGGAATTCAGTTTTCACATGCGCAAATTATAATTCATTATTATGGATCTGTGAATTATTGTCAATCAATCAATCTTTATTGATTAGCACTTGAGCCATATCAAAGTACTAAGTTCCAGAGACAAAAACTACAGTTTCAAATGAGATTAAAATAAACCACAATTTAAAATATAAACAGAATAGAGGGCAATAATTAAATTATAGTCATATAATGAAATTACGCAGACAAGCTAAAGTTTAATCATATACAGCCATAAATTTTATCTCTCAGATCTCTCTTACCTGTGTAGAGAACCAATCCATGTTTTTATCATGATTGATGGGCATAGGAAGATGATTCGCCTGTGTTATCCATGTAAATATAATACTCTCAAGAACACTGAGAGACAGAAATGAGGCAAAGTCAGGCAAATTAGGCAAAATGAAACTATATCTACACAAACAAGCCTTTAAGTAGAATAGTGGGACAAATTTATTCGTTTGTTTGTTAGGCTTAGAATGCAAGTCATTTACTAGACCTAATGATGCCTTTCTATGGAAATCAATACATTTCTAACACTCCTCCAGTGACAATGAGTCAGATTAAAACCAAAGACCAGGACCCCCAATCTTTCTGAGTTAGTGGACAAATTTGGAAGGTTGACCAGATACCATGGAAACTGATCCCAAATGGAGACTACAGAGTGGCTTGGCTTTATCCCAGATAGCTATTATAATGGCAGTGGTAGAACTGAAGCCCACACATATGGAAGTTAGGGAAATGATAATCTAGAGCCGGGATAGCGGAACTATGGCATGTGTGCCACAGATGGCAGGCGGAGCCATTTGGCAGGGTGCGGGAGGCGTTGCCCTGTCAGCTGGATAGTGTGCATGCGCACGCTTGCCAGCTGATTTCAGCCTTTTTTAAAGCCATTTTTCGCCCTCCGCAGGCTCCAGAGGCTTTATATGAGCCTGGGGAGGGTGAAAAGAGCCTCTCCGTCCTACCCCTCAGACGCCCTCCAGAGGCTTCAGGAGCTTCCCTCTGAAGTACAAAAAACAGGCCCTATGGGCAAACAGGAAGTTCAGAAACAGAATTCCGGTTTTCTCATAGGGTCGGTTTAAGCCCTCCGGGAGCTTCAGGGACTTTCAAGAGGCTTCCCTGAAGCCTCTAGAGGACTGAAAACCACCCTATGTGCAAACTGGAAGTGGGGGGAGCACCTCACCTGTGCGCATGCGCATTGGGGGGGTCGCATGTTGGATTATGGGTGAGGAACACCCGCGCACGACGCCCCTACATTTCCCCACCCCACCCACTAATGGCACTTGAGCCAAAAAAAGTTTCACCATCGCTGATCTAGAGAATAGTCAGGGTCTGGGAAGGGATAGTGAAACACAAAGAAAATAGTACATATGATGAACAGTACTTCAAAAGAAGGAGGTATCCCGAACACCCTTGAATCCCAATATGGGGTTGAAGGCAATAAAGAATCGGATAAAATATGCCAAAGACCATGCCATTTCCTGTAGAAGAAAAGAGATGGAATGGAGAGTAGAATAAGCATCTTTTCTTGCTCCAAGTAGACACCCTACATGGCATCTTACTCAGATCCAGATGTATATCTTCTGGAAACTCTGCTCTGTTACTGCCCATTTTGACAGAACCAGTTCTACCCTGGGTTCTTTTTTAATGGATTGACAGATTTAACTGACTGAAAAGAGCCATAGAAAAATTCACTACACAAGATTGCATATGCTTGGTTTTCTTTAAAGTATAATATTTTGAGGTCACATCATTCCAGAAAGTGATAGAGATGGAGAGAAGTTTCTTTGCATGTTGTTATTAGGGTTTTTTTTAGTTAATCAGGGAAGACAAACTTTTTATGTAGTGATTATCAATACAAGAGACCAGGTGTGTTTTAAGCACCAGTGTTGCTGTGCGTGTGGACCTGTTTGAGCTCATAAAAAATATTATTTTCAATAACTGATATGTTTATGTGATATCAGGTGAGAATGTAGAGATTTTATTAGCTTTGATTATCCCACAAAATTCCAGCCATTTTTAATTTGTGTACTTGACAAGAGTGCATGGCAAATTCCCACTTTAAACAAGGCTGGAAAAGTCTTGTCTCCCATCTTCTATATTAGAAAAAAATAAGCCCAACCCCATTTCCAATCCCTCTAGATATTTTTTTTAAAAGATGAACCATAACTTTATAGTTGTATTCAAGCCACCATAAATCATTTTTTAATCAAAGCCCTCATAATCACTTCTTGAGAAAGCTAGATTGTAATTCTTGGACATTCTTAGTTCAATCAATGTTATTGTCCAGTTGCCTTTAACGTTTCCCCAACATGCCTTCTTTATGTTTGTTTTCCCAGGCAAAAATTGAATGCATTCTTCATAAAAGGCCTTTTGATAGCCAGCAATAGTTCCTCTGGAAGCACTTTGGAATTGGGTGACATTGACTTTCCATTAACAATATCACCATGCAAATTTTATACGGACCTGAAATGGTTTAGCCTTTTCAAATCCTCTTAAGGAAATAAATTCTAAACCTGGAAATGTACCATGGGGGGAGGGGTGTCTCAGTATTGAATTATTTAATATTTGGTATGGATTATTTGTGTACTCACCCTCCAGAGCTTGCGTTGGAATATAAAGTACAATGAGTAAACTTGAAAAGTAGACATTATCATCAGTGGCAATGCTACAGAAGGAAACAAAATGCATATAACCATTAACTGTCCTTTCTAAAGATAAAAGAAGCATCAACCACACTCCTGAAATAATTTGCATCTACCATTTTATTTAACAATTATAATTGTACTTGAGAATCTCATCATCAAAAATAAATCAACTCCAAAACTTGTATGTGGCAAGCACTGCCTGATTTGTGCCACTCAAACTATTTGTGCTGGCTCCATTAGAACCAATTGACTAAAATACACTTGAATGAGCTAAAGGAAACTCTGTTATTCCTTGTGATAAGTTGACAATACTATTTTACTCCATTCAGATTTATTTAGAGGAAAGCCCTGGTAAATCGAGTGAGACCAGCCCTCAAGTGTTTATATATTCATACGTAAGTGACATCTTGTAAAACTGCCCATCTTGTAAAATACAACACTGGGCAACTTACAACAATATAAAACCTAACACTAGAGACAGGCCAACCTACTAATATATATAAAGAGAGCAAACCCCACTACCTTCTAGCACCAATGATGTTACCTAATTGGGTAATGAAACGTCTGCAAGAAAATTACTGGCCTCAAGCAGCACCAAGGACCCCACAGTTCCAACCCAGCTACAAATATTCTCTTCTATTGGAATCACCTGAATAAAAGGCATTTTTCCTTCAAAAGAGGGAAGGGGTTAATAGTCCAGAGGAAAAGAAGCATAGGGGCACAACAAGGAAAGTTGCAAAATACAGAATACAATATTGTAATAGAATATAATAATTGTAATAATTATAATAATTGTAATGAATGTAACAATATAGAAATAGTAATAGAATAAAATGTAAAGTAGAGGAAATAAGAAACACACTTATACTTGTAAGTTACACATTTTGCTTTTATATCGGGTTTTTTTTTCTTAATAAAATATCTCCCTAACCCTTATAGGAAGGTTTTTTTTTAAACTTGTTCAGTCCAACATGTTAGTGGTTCTTGAGACTCAGACTCAACACTTAATCTAATTGGAGAGAGTTTTTTTTAAAAAAAATACTTATGATAGAGGTTCCCTCTGAACTGCTGTAAGCAACTAGTTGTTGTGGCACTGGCTTGACTGGCTTCAAGAAAGGAAGGACCAAGTCATGGAGTTCATGAGATTCAATCTTTATTAGCTTGGATGGCAGTGTGGTAGCTTTCAAAGGCCATCTGAAGGAAGACCAGTGGATTTCCTTGGTTGGTTATTGTGAGAATGGACTGCTGAACTTGATGGGCCAAGGATTAGATCCAGCAGGCACCATTTATGATCTTATGAATAAAGCAGTTTCAAAAAGAAAAACAACTGCTGGTGAAGAGGTTGGACTATATTCTCCATTATGTTCCTGTCTCTCTTCCATGGCAATTTTCTTCCACTGTAATTTGATTTATGGATGCTCCTCAGTTGTGTCTATAGAGCATCAAATAATTGAGCAGTTGCATGAGAAAGTGCAATACCCTCTCCAGGTTGGCATTTCTCTGTTTGCACTGTTTAGGCATAGTCTGTTTCTGAAGGTATGGACTTAAAATCAGGATGCCTCCCTCCACCTTAAATATGTAGATTAAACTCATGGGAATCTGTGTGTTCTCAGAAAGGAAAGATTTCCTCCTCATTCTCTGCAATGTTCTGTAGTTGCTACTACTGCTCTTAGCCTTCCCTCCTCCTCTTTATCTTATAATTATCATTTATCTTAATAAGAGTTGTTCTTAATCTAAACTGTGCTGGGGATTATGTACAATGCATATATATAATCTGCCCCTGAGCTCATGGTTGAATAGATAAGAGTCCAAAGATGATGTAAAAGTTGTTTTTTTTGACAGAGGAAAAAGTTCATTTGGAGTTTAACAGGACGTAGTGGGAGAAAAGATACTCACTGAAGAAAAAATACTTGTGCTGATAGTTATAAGGCATGTATTTCTTTTTCTGCAAACCCAACTGTAAAAGAAAGGCATGAAAAAAGCAAATAACTTTCAATAGGTGATTACAACTTAAGGCTCCATTTCTATAACTTCCTTTTCATCTGCTCTGTGAAATAAATTCTCAGGCAGGAAAAAAGCAAAAAAAAAAGTGAGATGTACATAACTGTCACAATAATAAATTGTAATTGTGGTAATTAGAATAGATTGCAGTCTTTATTTTCAAAATTTCCAGGTGTAGAAACACATGGCAGAGCGAGATAGCTTTTAAAATTAAGCCCTGCGTTAGAAATACAGAAAGAACAGTCTTAAACTTAGATTTCTTAGTTAGGAAAGGAAGCTGTCCCCTTAGGTAGCAGAAACACTAGATAAACTTTTACTAATCTTCCCATTAGTAGAAGGCCCCAAAGGAAAGTATTACTGATGGACCTGGATCTGATGGGTTCAAAGTGTTCCATTGTCCCAATATCAGCTCTTCAGCCACACCATCCTATAGCCACCAAAATAAATGTCCCGACTGATTTCAGAAGAGGTGAATTAACAATAAATAGGGAATCCAGAATCTCAGCTAAATAGGCAGCTTCTTCATTTTGATATTTTTACTGACTGCCACATCCTCAGAACCTCACAACCATCAGAGATAGAACATTCTCTACCAGTATTTCTGCTTGTGAGGCATAAGTAATTCTATATTTTCTTTGTTTGAAGAAACAGCCAAGGCAGAATATGCTTATCAAATCTGAAACACTCCACTGAGATTATTCACACAATAGTAAATCCAATCCATAACATTAACCAGAGAAAGAGCAAAAGGGAACAAACAAAGAGATACTTAAGCTCCATACCACCCTCCATCTTTTAATCTATCCTATTCCTATCAGAGCTGCCAGGATTTTTGGACAGGAAGACAATCTGTTACTTTGCTTACCTAACTCACCTTCTTGGGATTGTGATCACATGGCCATAAAAACTTGCTGCTTTCCTCAGAATCCTTTTGTACATGATTGTTCAGTCAATCCCGTGAGCTAATTCCCTCAATAATCCAGTTCATAATATTCAACTATAGCTATAAGCTACCATAGGAGAACCAGTTTTAAGGCATCAGGCTAGAAACTGCAAGATTGTGAGTTCTAATCTCTCCTTGGACAATGCCACCCAGCCTTAGAAATCAGGGGTCCATTATCAGTGGTGGGATTCAAAGTTTTTACTACCAGTTCTGTAGATATGGCTTTGTGGGCATGGCAGGCAAAAGGATACTGCAAAATCCCCATTCCCTCCCCACTCTCAAACTTCTGCTACCAGTTCTCCAGAACCTGTCAGAACTTGCAGGATACCACCTTTGGTCCATATAGAGAAATACACTTTTGTTATGGCCACCTTGGGTGAACATTTTGTCCAACCCTACTAATCTACTATCTCAGTGAGATCTGTCTTATCAAACGCTGCTAATAAATTTAAGTAATAAACCCAGTAGACTGTGTTCAACTCTAACAAATTGACAATGAAATGGCTTAAGAGTTGTTGTTCTGAATGCTGATCTGAAATGAGAATGGCCAGGGTTCAGTAAAATCTGTTGTCATCTAAGCAGTTGCTTCTTACCTCCAAAGAAAGAGTTTCCCCTAATGACAAAATAAAGGGATGAAATGAAACATATGAGTCCTTCTCAAAACAGTTGGGTTTAGCATGATGCTGGGAATGGTGAAAAGACCACCAATTAGCTGAAAGCCCCTGTAGAGGAAAAGTGAAAGAAAGCATTCAGGCTCTTGTAAAAGATTGCTCTGCTTTGAAGAGGAGATTCCATTGAAACTTTGAATTGGATTTTCAAATAAGTTTGAGATGTTGAATCAGCTGACTCTGAATTATCTTGCAGAGGTTCAAAACAGTTTGAAGATTAAGTGCACTTTCTAGCTTTGAAGAATCTCAAGCATTCATTGCATATGTGGACAAAACTGGGGGAGAATTTTGAGTACTGTAATGAGTTCCCTGATATTAACATGAGTAGGTGGCAAATGAGTTTTATCACCTTTCAAAACCCTGCCTGTCAAAGCACTGGAAGAGGTGCTGCTCTGCTATTTGTGTATTTAGAGAGATTCACCTGTGGGGAGAAACAGAAAACAAAATAGAGACCTACATCTATTCTGCTCTGTCTCTCTTTTAATGAGTCTTGCGTTTTCTTGCTTCTATACCATTTTATTCTTATTTTTCTTCAACTCACCTGTAGTATTAGCTTTGGGTCTAGTATTGTCTAGTATTTGATAAAATACATAAACAATTCATGTTCATTATTTGTCTGTCTGTCTATCTATCTATCTATCTATCTATCTATCTATCTATCTATCTATCTATCTATCTATTATCTTTCTTTCTTTCTTTCTTTCCTTCTTTCTTTTTATCTTTCTTTCTTTCTTTCTTTCTACCTTTATGGCTATGTGTGTATGTTCCAGCATTACTCAGGAATGCCTTTAGCAATTTCAACCAAACCTAATACACAGATGACTTTCTGTCTAGAAAGTCTGTTGGGGTAAGACACCCCAACATCCCCTCAGTGTGTGTGTGTGTGTGTGTGTGTGTGTGTGTGTGTGTTTGTGTGTATTCCAGCATCACTCTGGAATCCCTGGGCTGCTAAAATGAAAAGGAATGAATTATATCTATAGTGTCAAATCACAGTACTTTTGAAAATGGTAGTTTGCATTTTTGGATTCAAGTTCTCTTAAGATACAGCCTGTTGTGCCTTAAAATGGCATCTACAGTGCAGTTGCCATGGTAACAGCTTCACAGTACTCTATAAGGGGGCTTTCTCTGGTAAGGGTTATTGGGTGTAAATAAACACCCAGGGAATGCCGGGTTATCTGCTAGTGTTTAATAGATTTGAAAATCCCTTGGAATTCATAAAATGGATTAGGAATATTATATCTACTACTAAAGTAAAATTTAATGACATTTCCTCCCACTTTTCATAATTTAGAGAAACTAGAAATGGATAAATAACACAACATATTGATATTTACTCATGAAACTTTTTCATGTATATTTGTAATATTCCATATTCTTTCCCTTCAATTCTGTGGAACATTCTAAGAATAATGTACCTTACTTACCTTTAAATGGCACATTACAAATTCTTGAAAATGGTGGTTCTATTTTGGATTACTGAAGACTGAAAGATGTCCCAAATCATGTCCTAGCCAGCCTGCTTGAGACTAAAAGAAAAGAGTGATTCGCCACAGAAGGACTACCTTTTGTGTCACTCCTACAACTTATATCCAATGGTAATAGCTATGCAAGAACTGCTGGGATAGATAAAATAAAGATTCATTCATTCTAGGATTTTTTTATTCAATCAAAGGGGCAGCCACCCAGAGAAGCATTCCAAACAGGATAGGCACAAGAAACCAATTCTACAATATAACCACAGATGTAATTGAATGCAACCTTCTCAAAGCACATGACAATTGAATATGTGTCATTTTCTTTATAAAGAAATTATTTTAATTTGGTTGAAAGACAGTCTGCTGTAGGAAGCCAAACTAGCGGAAAATGCAATTTTACCTAAAAATAAAGGCAAGAATATTACCTGAGCAAAGGTCATCAACACTGTGACAATAAGAAAAGATGTCATAGATAGTCCAAAATACCACAAAACAAACCAGCCAGCAGCATCCAGTACTAAAATATGCAGAAGCATCAGGAAAAAGAACAATTGGTTTGGCTTGAAGAGTCCCATCTTTTTAACAGTGGACAGCAATTCCCAAAAATCTTCTATTAATAATTGCTATGGGGAAAAATTCAGAAAATTTGCAGGAGTTTTGACTTTATGGATACAGCATAGCTAGCCAGTGGCATCAACAGTTAACATGGAGAACTCTTGGTGGAATTGCCCTCCAAATATCCTTTACCTTCCAAACTTTTAATACTCTTTCAAAAACATTAAATGCGGAAGAAAACAAATGAAAAATGGTTGCATAAATAAACTATTTTTCTACTTAGTGACTGCTAGACAACTTAGAGCTCATGTTTGGGACGCTAGAAATCAATGCCTATCTGTATTTAATAATCTTGGCAAAAAGCACTAATGGGGAAACAGAAAGAGGGTGGAGGGAGGGAGAGATATATATGATTTCATGGTATAGCTTGGTATAGTTTGATAATGTACATACTAATCTATGGTTGGAGAATTACTAGTTTAAACTAACCACTGACTGTTGAGTTATTCAGTACTATTTTTATTTGTATATTTATTGTAAACTATTGGCACATTACATTTATTTATAGAATATATTTGTACTATACTTCAATTTCATTAATGTTTATTTAAATGTAATATTTCATTACAATTATAAAATACGCAATTAATATTATGAATTAATATTAATTATTATTTCTGATCAAATATTTATGGAACTCAATGGGGCTCTATTTACCTACTTTAATCGCTTTATAAAGCTGCCCACTCAATAACTTTCAGCAGGTTACATCATTAGAAACCTATTGGCCAGAGGTCCCACCACAGGACATTCCCAAGCATGATCAAGGCTATTTCAGGGCTCTGCCCACGCCTGAAAGCTGACTGAAAATCATCCAGACTTGCCCAATTTGATAGCCAACCTCACTTTTAAAAATACCTTGGATCATGTTTGGCAGAATCAGATGAAAAATCATTTGATGGGACATAAAATGAGGTTGCTCTACATCTGGAGGGTGAAAAGGGTAAAACTGAGTACATTCACTCTACATTGGACACTAACTGGATATGTCTTGTTGAGATGACAGAAGCGTCATCATGGGGGGAGGGGTTGTTTGGACTCAATTTGAATCTGTGGAGCCTAAAGAAGAAAACAGGGCTATTTCCCTGTTGCTCTCACTTTGGATTAGAGTCTTGCTTGCTTAGTGGAAGCAGACAGGGAGATGAGAGGAGGCCAAGCGTGAGTGATAGTGAAGACATCCTCCCGATATATTTGGGAAGAATCAAGTGCGGCTTCAGGGCAATGAGGTGGAAAGTGGAAGGGAATGAAATAGCAGATATTAAGATCACTTCATAATTTAAAGTCGGCTGAAGGAAATGGACTTTCACTGTTTTTAGAAGTGCCAAGAGACAATGCAGAAAGATTGAGGAGCACCTGATAAAATCACTTCTGTTAACCTTAATAGCAGATCAGTTTTAATGACAAAAGCGATCTTTGAGTCAACCCAATAATAATTAAGGGTTTGCAGTTTAACACCATAAGCCAGAACCTCAATTTTCTGTCTCCAAACTTACATTTTTACTGGGTTCAAAGCTGGGCTGATCAGGTGCCAATTCCCCAATCAAAAGTGATGCCATGTGCTTCCTTACTAGGGTCTTGTCAAGGTGAAAGGCTGTAAAAGGATCCTAAAGCCAAAACATAAAGAAAAAAAGGGGAAAATATTGTAATTAAGAACCAATTTAAAGTCAACCTGGAAGAAACATGTTTAGGCTGAGTGGTTATATTTGATTCTTATCTTTCTTCTCTCCAATTCAAAGCATGACAGACATAATTCCCAGGAGGTGCTTGAACGCATTTCATTTGAATCTTGACTCTCAAAATCTCAGATTAACATGGCAGATTAACAAGCTTTGTTCCAGTTCCATAATTCAACCTTTAATCACTTTTGTCCTGGATAATTAAACATTCATTGACATATATATTGCAACTCATTTCAGGGAGAAACACCTGAAATTGGTGCGGCAAGAGTTGATACGTTCCAACGACTCTCTGACTTTGCCTAACTACTGGTAATTTTTTACTCTGACTAGTGAAGTCACTTGGATGACCAACTGAATATCTCAGATTAACAAAGTTTGGTCCAGTTGCCATGATTCAACCTTTAGACACTTCCATTTTTAAAAAAATCTTTCTCTTTTTTATTTGTCTGAGTTTAATTTGTATTTGATTTTACTAGTATGCTGAAAATATTTATCAAAAAATATTTTAAAAATTAAAAATAAGTAAAAGAAAAGGGAAAAAATAGGGTAATGTGCTTTGAAAGTGGGTTATAGCGACTGAGTGCAGTCTTATTTTTTAAATGACGATAAAAATATTATTTTTTCTTCTATTCAGTCATGTCCAATTCTCAAGGACTGTTGGATATTTTTTCTTGGCAAGGTTTTTCAGAAGTGACTTGCCACTGCTTCCTTCCTAGGGCTGAGATAAAGTGACTAGCCTAAGATCATCCAGTCAGCTTCATACACAAGCCAGCACTTGAATTCACAATTTCCCAATATCTAGCCTTATATATAGCCCGTAATCGCTACACCAAACTGGCTCCATGACACTTTTTGTGATTAGTTGCAAAGTCATGTCCAACCCATTGCAACCCCATGGACACATAACTTATGTCTTATCTTTTTATTTTCTACATCCAGGTTGTTGTTGTTGTTGTGTGTGAGAGAGAGGGGGGGATGTTTTGTTTTGTGAGCTCCTACTTGCAGTCCGTATTAACAGAGGCCAGATACTGGTTTTCCCAACTGACCGAAAAGGTGTATAAGTATGTGCATCTTCAAATAATCATGTGATATAGATCCAGTTTCTCTCTTTGCAAAAGGGAAGACAGATAGGATAGTA
This sequence comes from Natrix helvetica, assembly GCF_964273705.1. Lineage (NCBI taxonomy): Eukaryota > Metazoa > Chordata > Lepidosauria > Squamata > Natricidae > Natrix > Natrix helvetica. Next base: position 118,381,729 of record NC_138548.1, on the reverse strand, counting down.
TTACATGACTGAACTTCTTGCTCCTTGTTACACTTGTGTATGATTAATTCAAAAATTACAAATTGATTATTTGGGCAGCTGGTCTTCCGCTCTCTGCCGTGCATGCAAGGGACACATGTGTGCATGCGCAGGGGGTGGGGTGTATGCTTGGAGGGGTGCTCGCATTGCATTTTGGGGGCTTACACTGTGCCCACATGTCCTCTTTTGGCTTCCAGATTGGTGCAGGAGGCTTTCCAAGGCCAAAACAGAGCACAGAGGGGGTGCACATGGTCCCCCGACCCAATTTTGGGTGTGGAATGCCTCCTGCACCAATTTTTCCCTCAATCTGTGGTTCCATTCTCACACAACACTTGCTTCCTCCACATTAAGCCTGTTTACTCAGTCCCACTTAAGACTTTTCTTCTCTAGGCTCAACAGTTCAGTTTAACAATTCCTTCAACAACCACCCCACTCTCTCTTTGTGGCTCCTGTTCCAACTGTTTTGGACCTTTCTTAAAGTGTAGCTCCACAAACTGAGCAAAGAGCAGAATAAATGGATTGCTTTGTAAATAACTAAGAAAGCCAAATACTAGCAAAAAGAAAGTCAATATCTGCTTCATATAGTATAGTGAGACTTTTGAAAAGTGTTCAGAAAAATGGGAATCTCGTCGTCCTCATGAGAAACTTACATACAAGTCAGGAAGCCACAATACAGGCAGAACATGGCAAAACAGACTGACTCCAGGTTAGCAAAAAGGTACAAGGCTGTGTACTTGACCCTTATATTCAACTTATATGCTGAATACATATGAAGGGCAACTGGTTTTAACATTGGAGGGAGAAACATCAAGAGCCTGTATTAGGCTGATAGCCCTACCCTGAAGCTGAATATACAGAAAATCTGCAAGTTTTCATGATAAAAGTCAAGGAGCAGAGTGGAAAATGGGATTAAAATTAAATATATGAAGAAGACCAAAGTAATTATAACCACGTACAATGACATTGGCAGTGAAGAGACTGAAAATGATAAATAGAATCAACCCTGAACGGTAAAGGAACAAGCAATCAATAAAACTGACTAGCACTCAGTAGAGCTACCACAGAAGCCTTGGAAAAGATATTTAAATGCGGTGCCCATAGCTACAAATATTAGAATTGCGTAAACTATGGTATTCCCTGTGACACTTTACGGGAGCGAAAGAAACTGGCCACCCGAGTCCTCGCCTCGTCAGCTGCCCCGCGCCTTACCGTGGCATCCTGCCCTGCGTACGAGCTGATAGTCCGGGAGCCCCCGGGTGCCTCCTGTGGAACCGGCTGATGTCATAGACTTTCCTGTCAATCACCAGCCAGCGCTCCCGTGACGGGTCTTCCTGGCCAGTGCGCCGCCCGATCTCTTCCCAGGTAAACCACCGCGAAGGGCCGGACTGATCGGCCGCAGGATCAGCCTCCCTCCTCCGCCTGATCCCGGTTTCTCCTTGCTGGGAAGCCATCTCCTCCCGACTGAGGCTTCGGGGAACTTGACACTGTCCTTTTCAGCACCATCGGGAGGGCGGACTAGGCGAGTCAGAGCAAGGGAGTTGCCTCCCTTCTCCGCCTTCGATTGGCCCAAAAAGTTTCATCGACGCTGCTTTCGTGGGACAAACGCAGACTGAGAAACTCTCGAAAAAGCAACTCGGGCGAGCCTAAGATGCTCGGCTTTTCGAGTACGAAGGAGAAGCCGACTGCCGACCGGTGTGAGTCATTGCATTTTGAAAAGTTGCCCTCCCCAGCCGATAGTGATAGGATGGAGATCAGCTATGCCAGCAATTGTTTATTTCGGAGAACAAACAGCTGGGATTCAAAGAGTCACTATTGATTCATCTCTGCCTTCTCTCCATCCCTGTAATACCACAGGTTGAGGATTTCTACTGGCTATACAGAAGGGAGATTGGCATAATCTGAAACAGCTTTCATTTGCTTAAACATTATAGTGGCAAAACACACATCTTTCTGGCAGCTTGCAGGAAAGGGGCTGACAGAGGCTTATCACTAATACACTACATCCTTATCTTGCAGTTGCTCAATGCCTAAACTCAGATCAGGCAATAAGCCAACAATAGGTTGGTACTGGTAAAGAATTGAGAGGATTCACTGCTCTGGCTTGAGAATGAAAATCTGACATCAGGACATCCACAGTACCATTATCCCTGGGAATCGTCATTTCATGCCAGTACATTCTTCCACCTATTCAAATGTAGGCAATTAGCACATCCATGGAAAGAGGCAATTAGCAATTGTGACAGTAATAATCCAGATTTAATCTCTTGATTTTGGGCCACATATATACTTAATTATGTTCAAATAATAGGTGCAGATTTAAAACTTATGTAAGTTTATTTACTGGTATAACATTTAAAGAAACTAAAAATAAATAGAATGCAATTTATTGCAAATTGTTGGAGGAAGATCTATATGTGTAGACACATGATCAAAATCAATGTGCTGATTTGTTGACTTTTTGCTAATTTTGATGATTTTTGCAAAAAAAAATGTCTATTAGTCTATTCCTTGCTCTGCAAAACATGTACAATGAGAATGTACATTAATAAAGTTAGATGCAATGTTTTAAACTTCCACTGATTTCAGGGAGAAATAGAAGCATTTAGTTTTTCTTTTGAGCAGCTTTTTCATGAGAGTTTGCAGTAATTTGAGAAGTGAGATGTAAATAGTAATGTTGAAATATATCACTGTCAAATATACCTATGAAAAAGTGAGCTGAATTTGTACAACTGTTTTCTTTTTTGTAAGCTACTGAGGTTGTTATTCCACCAAAGTTTCCTACTTCTGTCTCATTCTCAACTTTACTTTTCCCTTGAATGAAGCTTTCCCAGAATAGTAATTTTTTAAGGATACTTTCAAACTGGGGAGATTTCAATGAATTAAAAGATTCTGAAATAGAAACTAAAATGGAAACTGGAGGATTTTGAAATAGTTCCAAGTGACTATATAATTCTGACTTCTCAAGTGTGGCAAGTGTGTCATTTGCACACTTGAAGATATATTCCTTGAAAATTTACTTTATTTTAGGCAGTCCTTGTCACTGCGTTTATTTGTTTTCCCAGCTGTGCCTACATTCTGAGTTAAACGGCAGAATGAACTGTCTCTTATCAGCAATGATTTACTGTGCATGTCATTACATTCCATACCTTCTTTCTCTTCTTCCTTTGTCTGTATGCAAAGAAGACAGGAACTCTCTGTCAAGATGTAATCAATTAGCTTAGTAAGTTTGTATTTTTACTTTCTTTACAAGTAAATGTTTTTCTTAGATTATGCCTCGGGTTTATTTTTGCTTACTTCAAAAGTATACTTCAAGGTTTGCCAAGATCCATACATCAATTTCCAGGGTGGAATTCACACCCTGACAGTCCTCGCCTTACAATAATAATAATAATAATAAATTTAGATTTATTAGCCGCTCCCTTTCCAAGTAGGACTCGGGGCGGCGTACAATGGAGCATATAACATGAAACATATATAACAACACCAAACGTACATACACACACAACACACATACATACACGGAGGAGGAAGCAAATTACATCAATAGACAGTTAAAAATCTGCTTTAAAATACCCCAATTGTAAAAACCCAATATAATTAATATTTAAGAACAATTTAAAAAACAGTTTGGAGGAATGGGAAAATTACGATTGCGATTGAGCCAGGCCGGATAATTGAAAGAGGTGGGTCTTCAGCTGTACACGGAAGGAGCGGAGATCGGAAATCATCCTGATGTCACGGGGGAGGTCATTCCATAGGGCTGGGCCCATCACAGAGAAGGCTCTGCTCCTGGGTGTCGCCCCCCGGCACTGTTTGGCGGACGGCGCCCGGAGAAGTCCCTCTCTGTGTGAGCGAATTGGTCGTAGGGATGTGTGGGGCAGGATGCGATCCTGCATATAACTAGGCCCTGTGCCATGGAGCGCTTTAAAGATCATAATCAAAACCTTGAAACGCACTCGGTAGACCACAGGCAGCCAGTGCAGCTCGCGCAGGAGAGGTGTTACAGGGGAGCATCTAGTCCTCCCCATAATCACCCGCGCAGCCGCGTTCTGGACCAATTGTAGTCTCCGAGTGCATCTCAAGGGAAGCCCCATGTAGAGAGCATTGCAGTAATCCAGGCGAGACGTCACTAGCGCATGGGTGACTGTGCGTAGGGCATCCCGGTCCAATAAGGGGCGCAATTGGCGCATCAGGCGAACCTGATGGAACGCCCCCCTTGCCACGGCTGTTACATGGTTATCCATGGACAGCCGGGTATCCAGGAGGACGCCCAAATTGCGCACCTGTTCCATGGGGGCTAGTTGGACGCCCCCGATGGCCAGAGATGGAAGCACCTGGTTGAACCGGGAGGCCGGAAGCCACAGCCACTCCGTCTTGGAAGGGTTGAGTTTTAGTCGGTTGCCATCCATCCAGACCCGTACGGCTTCCAGACACCGGGACATCATTTCGACGGCCTCATTGGGGTGGTTCGGAGTGGAAATGTATAGCTGAGTATCATCAGCATACAGATGATATCCCACTCCAAAACCACGGATGATCTCGCCCAGCGGTTTCATATATGTGTTGAACAGGAGAGGCGAGAGCACCGATCCCTGTGGCACTCCACATGTGAGTGGCCTCCGGGTCGAACTCTGCTCCCCTGTCAACACACGTTGCGTCCGACCAGAGAGGTAGGAGCCAAACCACCGTAAAACGGTGCCTCTGACTCCCAGCCCCTCTAGCCGGTGCAACAGGATACCATGGTCGATGGTATCGAACGCCGCCGAGAGATCTAATAGGACCAGGATAGAGGAACAACCCCTATCTCTGGCCCTCCAGAGATCATCAACCAATGCGACCAAGGCCGTCTCCGTGCTGTGCCCGGGTCGGAAGCCGGACTGGCGCGGGTCTAGATAATCATTTTCCTCCAGGTGACGTGGGAACTGCTGTGCTACCACACTCTCTACAACCTTCGCTAAAAAAGGAAGGTTGGAGACTGGACGATAATTGACTAGGTCCGTTGGGTCCAGGGAAGGCATCTTGAGCAGGGGCCTCACCACCGCCTCTTTCAAGGCGGCCGGTAGAGACCCCTCACCCAGCGAGGCGTTCACCAGGCCCAGGAGCCAGTCACGCGTGACCTCCCAGGATGCCAGTACAAGCCAGGACGGACACGGGTCCAATAAACATGTGGTGGGTCGCAGACGTCCACGCAACCTGTCCAAATCCTCGATGGCAACCGAGTCAAACTCCTCCCAAAGCGGTCCCTCAAGACTCGCAACGGGCGTCTCTACTGAACCACTGAAAGGGGTCCATCCCATCCGGATTTGAGCGACTTTGTCCTGTAGATAATTCCCAAACTCCTCTGCTCTACCCTGTAAAGGGGCTTCCCGTGGTCTCTCAAACAAGAGGGAACGGGTCACCCGAAACAGGGCGGCAGGGCGGTTATCTGCAGACGCAATAAGAGCAGCGCAATGTTGACGTTTGGCCGCTCTTAGTGCCACAAGGTACGTCTTCAAATATGCTCGTGCCTGTGCTCGGTCAAATTCGGAACGGGAGGATCTCCAACGACTCTCTAGGCGTCTCTTGTGGCGTTTCATCACCCTTAGCTCCTCGGTAAACCAAGGTGCCAGGGTGGTTCTTCGCCGCAGGAGAGGCCGCAAAGGCGCCACCCGGTCTAGGGCCCCGGTAGCCGCACTATTCCATGCGACTACCAGGTCCTCTACTCGGGGGCGGGTCAGGTCCACAGGAGGTGGCCCAAGTTCCGTCTGGAACCTATCCGGTTCCATCAGGCGCTTGGGGCGGAACCATCTAATACCTTCCAGTTCCGCCTCCTCGCGGCGGGGGGTAGCACCAGGGAAGTCCAGCCGGAGAAGTGAGTGATCCGACCATGACAGGGGAATAGTGTCTAGATCCCCTATTCCCAGATCACTCGTCCACTGGCCAGAGACAAAAACAAGGTCCAGGGTGTGGCCTCCCTCGTGAGTAGGGCCCTGAATTAACTGGGTCAGGTCCATGGCTGTCATGGAAGCCATGAACTCCCGAACCCCCTCAGACGCTTCTCCCATCGACGGCAGATTAAAATCCCCCATCACTAAAAGTTTGGGGGTCTCAACCGCCACCGATGAGATCAGCTCAAGGAGTTCGGGCAGGGCCGCTGAAGTATAGCGAGGAGCCAGGTATACTATCAGCAGGCCCAACTGCCTCCCTGGGCCCCATCTCACGACGAGGGACTCACACCCGGATGTCTGCGGCACAGTGAACTCTCTCGGCTCTAAGTCTTCCCGGATAATCACTGCTACCCCACCGCCCCTTCCCTGGGCCCGAGGCTGGTGAAATGCTCGATAACCTGGAGGGCACATTTCCACAAGGGGTAGACCTCCCTCGTGGCCCAACCAGGTCTCGGTTATTCCGGCGAGGTCCGGGTCCCCCTCCAAAATTGGGACTGAATCTTGATCATTGAGTGAAACCGTAGTTAGGGCACAACGTAGAGAAAAGAACTCATAACTAGATTCAGCAGGCCATATGCATTTGAAAGACAAAGGAACTCTTTTGAAGACAGCAAAGTCCACATTTTGAACAGAGATGACCGCTGGCTTGAAAGAGGGGTTCAAAGTGGCCATATATGTCAAAAATGAACATCCTTCTCTCAACAGGGGGGGAGGGATATGACATCATCTATCTCCAATCTATAGCACAGTCCTTTCAATAGTTCCAATAAGGCTCCACACCCATTTGTACCACGCAGGTGTCCCTGATGAGACAGATAAACCTCCAGGTGGCCCTTAATCAGAGCTGGTATTAAGCAGGTTCTGAACAGTTTGGGAGAACCAGTAGCAGAAATTTTGAGTACATTGGAGAACTGGTAAATACCTCTAACTGGCCCCGCCCCCATCTATTATCTGCCTCCTGACTCCCAGCTGATGGGGAGGAAATGGGGATTTTGCAGTAACCTTCCCCTGGAGTGGGGAAACTGGGACTTGAGAGGCAGAGAATAGATGGGGTCAGGGCCAGTCAGAAGTGGTATTTACCAGTTCTCTGAACTACTCAAAATTTCTGCTACCGGTTCTCCAGAACTGCTCAGAACCTGCTGATTACCACCTCTGTCACCCTCCCAGTCCAAGAAGCAGCCCCTAGAATGAAGAAAAGGACAGAAATATAAACGTGCATGGTCATCTTGGTGATATTATTTGTTTGGTGGTGCAAGATACCTTTTCATTACTCTTATTATTAATGAATGTGGAAGAATTAGTAGATTTCTCCCAGTATTGGAAGCCCTGGGTAAGAGAAACATCAAGTAAATAACATGGAATCTCCAAATGATGAAAACAAAAGAGAAGAAATATGGATTGATTTCTTAGCTGCTTTTTGTATCTGCTGATGCAATTTTATCTCATATCATAATCCAGAATCCACTGCAACAGGCAATAAGTTTATTTTCACAACGTGCGAAACAGAGGTCAAATGTAAAAAGCAGAAACAAAGCAATTCAATGAAAAGTATTAAGAAACTTTATTTATTTATGATACATCCAAGACCCAGAAGCAGGAAAGGGGATGGGTGTTGCTTGCAATGCTAATACTCATTAGGAAACATGCCAAAAGTTGAGCCAAAAGGCTCTCCAGCATTCTGTTTCATTCACAAATTACTCTAGGTTATCTATTTCCATCTCAGATCCATCTTCTCTCTTCACCCTTGTTGAATGTAGATTTTAGGATTTTGTGTTTTCTGATCAAGATGATATGCTTTGAACCATATTTCACCCGCAACCTTCAAGGAACTGAAAATAACAGAAAGTAAGTTTCTCTTCCTTGCCATGAGAGTTAAGTCCTACTTAGAAAAAGTTTGCCTCTGATTCAAGCAGAAAAGTGAATTCAAGTGCAGTAAATTGAGGACAGAAAGAGTAGCACAAAAATCTCTCAGTGAGTGATACTTATCCTTTTAGGTATTTGACATGTCCTGACAGTATGCTTTATATTAGGGGTGAAATCCAGGAGGTTCTGGAGAACCGGTAGTGGAAATTTTGAGTAGTTTGGAGAACCAGAAAGTACTGTCTCTGGCTGACCCCAGAGTGGGGTGGGAATGGAGATTTTGCAATATCTTTCCCTTGCTATGCCCACCAAGCCATGCCCACAGAACCGGTAGTAAAAAAAATTGAATTTCACCACTGCTTTATATGGACTTATATAAAGTCTACATAAAGTAGTAATTTATCTAAACACCCAAATTTCATAGTCATGATGATAGGGAGAAGGCAGAGTCTGCCTATCTTTAGGAGGCCATCTGGGTGTGTAATTTTCATGCAAACAATATGGAAATAGTTTGCCATTGCCTGTTTGATGTTAACTGATAACTAATTATTTAATACTAAATAATTTTATAAAAATTCCATGTGATAGAACACATGCTTAAGGACTAGCATCTCTCTCTTTCTACTACTAGGCTTATTTTTATTCTTAAAGGAGCTACATCCAAAATCTTTCTTCTCATTAGCAGTTTAATACTTTGCACACCAGATCTCTTTTGCTTAGTTGACATATTCACATGTATATAAGTATGTCTATATAATTGCATGTTCTCCTTTCCCCGACTCTTGAGAGCAAAACCACGCAGATCCTTCATTTGATTTGATTCATTTGATCTGTTGGGCTAACCTTTATATGTTGTATATTTCCTAGATCCCCAACTCCTCTTCTAAACTGATAGTCTGATACTTACTACACAATGTCAGCAAAGCCAGTGAAGAGAGGTTTTGACTGATACTCAATACCATGTTTAGCACACATGGATTTCACCAAAGGAGCCACCTTCCAAAGGTTGTGCCGAGGCATCGTAGGGAAGAGACTATAGGCAGAAAGGAAGGCAAAGAAGTTGTGATACTTTACTATCTTTTTGCCTTATTCAAACTATGAAGCAGTTTCTCACTGATAGCTTAAAATCTTATTGCCCTAAATCAGTACTCACTGGTGCTCAATTTGAAAATTCAGGTGCCCCGTTACCCAGTCATTCAAAAAAGATTGATTCACATTGCACGTTGACTGAACCTGGGAGAAGAGAGAAAGACAGATGTTAGTCCAGACATGCTGTGAATGAAGGAAGATCAAGCAAATGTCCACAATATATATTTATATTTGTCCATGATTTATATTTATATTCATGTTGGTTTGTTTGTATGTATTGGTCTGTATTTATTTCTAGAAAAACATATTGAATTTTGGAAATCTTAAATTATATTACCCTAATAGTAGAGTTTAAATACTCATTTGTTATCAAATCTGATAGTCACCAGAGTACAGCTTTGAAAATATGGACAATTAAAATAGAATTCTAGTAATATACTTATTTTTCATTTTGTGAAACATTTCTTTTCAATAGTAATTTTCAAAGCTTCCCCTTACTTATTCCAGACTGAACCAAGTTGTCTGGTATGATTTGAACTCACAGGCCTCCTTTTCTAAAAAGAATGTCCTGGAACAGTTGACATCATGGTGAAAACGGCTGGAAAATAGCGAGGCTCTGCTGAGCCCCATGAAATCCAACCGGTAAATGCTGATGGGAGACCTTATAGCTATCCTGGAGGGACAGTGAAGGAAGGAAAGGCTCTTTGCTGACCATGAGAAACTTACAATTTCCTCATTAGCTGCAAAGCAAGCTCTCCCGAATGACAGCAGGGGCAACTGCCATTTTTGGGCAGTCACGAAGGTGGGGCAACTGGGACAGTAAAATTTGTGCAGGAGTGATATTGAAGAACAGTGTGGTGGCTGTGTGAGGAGATTGTGGTTTTTTAAAACTTATGTCAGAAATGCCCCTTTCTAGAAAAGATTGATCAACAGTGGGGCTGAAAAAGAAGGGGGTAGTTTTGTCAAGCCTCCACCCCCTGAAACAGTGGCAGATAAGCACAGAGCTGAAAGAGATCCAAAATAAGATATATTGTTTGATTATTTGGATACTCTAAATGCCAAAAGAAGAAAAGCAGAGTGGCCATCTAAGGATTTAATAAACTCTTATTTGGGTTAAAATTTGGTTCCAGAACTTTAAAAGAATATGGTGTAAACAAAGGAAACTAAGGAAGAGAAGTAGAAGAGAAACAGTGCAACAGCGACATCTTCTGGCCAGAGCAAAACCCAGAGGGGGAAGTGTGAAAAAGTAGAGGGAAGAAAGTGTGGATTAGAAATTAATCCTGAACGGTATATTGGAAACAATGTTACAAGACTATCATAAGAATTAAATAAATTGTCTGTACCTGGAATTTGTTTACTGAAAAATTTACAGAGAAAGAGAGTGGAAATACTGTAAGCTGTAAACACTGTAGCTCTTTGATTGGATACAGACACTAGTGGCTGTATAATTGAGCAACTGGAATTGTGGAATAATAGAAATTGCTTAAAAGATAAAAGAAGAATTCAACATCTCAGCTTTTAACATCTTTCCCTGTAGATCAGTGGTTCTCAATCTTCCTAATGCCTTTAATACAGTTCCTTATGTTGTGGTGACTCCCAACCATAAAATTATTTTTGTTACTACTATGTAACTGTAATTTTGCTACTGTTATGAACCATAATGTAAATATCTGATATGCAGGATGTATTTTTATTGCTATAAATTGAACATAATTAAAGCATAGTGATTAATCAAAAACAATATGTAATTATATATTATGAAATAGTTATTTCTAATTACAAATAAATGAAAATTTGTCTTGAAGCATGGTGTAGCACAGGGGTCGGCAATCTTAAACACTCAAAGAGCCATTTGGATCCGTTTCCCACAGAAAAGAAAACACTGGGAGCTACAAAACATGGGTGTGGCCAACTCAACATCACTCCCACTCAGTCACATGACATCCCCCCTCCAGACAAGCCTACTCAGGTTTCATGGCTCAGTGTTTTCTGTGGGAATAGGGTCTCTCTCACTCCTCTCCCCCTCACTCTCATTTCTGTTTTTCTCTATTTTTCCTCTCCCTTTCTTTTTCTTTCCTCCCCTTTCCCTCTTTCTTTTTCTTTCTTTCTCATTGAACATGATAGCAAATCTAAAATAAAGTTATTAATTGTAGGAAATTATTTCTCTGCCATCTTTTCATAGTGAACTCTAAGTTGATAGAAGCTGGCAAGATTGTACTAACAGCAATAGGATATATATATTGATTTCTTTTGCGTTTGACAATATAATACGTTATCCAAAATTATAAATAATCTTATTTTTAGATGCATTTTTGGGGCATTTTTATTTCCTTTTTTTCTTTTCTGACATAGGATATACTTAATCTTATATGTTATTAACTGCTAGATAAGAGAGACAGAAGTTAGAAAAGAAGAGATATTAAAAGATAAGTATTAAAGAGAAGAGTTGTTAAAATACATAATGCCAATATTACTGTTATTGCATCACTATGTTATTACAATATTACTATTATGTGATAATAGTGGAGATAAATGTGACAACAAAGACGAATATTATGATTGTTTAAATGTGATTGCACCCAGACAACCCACTGTTTAATAAAAATTGGATTGAATAAATAAAATAAATAAAACTTGGGGGGAGGGGAGAATATCCTGATCTAGATGAAAACCAGATGCTGGGAATGGAAAATTTTCCTGCATTGGCCAGTTTCTCTTTCAGTTAGCACTATTATCTTAAAATGAGGTCAAAGAATATTTGTTCTACTCATCTCATTTCCATTTTTATAAAGTCCAAACAAAAGCAAGGGCAATCATAATCTATAAGAAAAGGCATAGCATTTCTAAACACACTTCAAACTTTTCTATGATAGGAAAAGCACTGTAAAAGAAACAATAATAATAGGTAAAAATAACATCCGAAAAGGAATCCAGTTTCACATGTGCAAATTATAATTTATAATTATGGATCTGTGAATTATTGTCAATCAATCAATCTTTATTGATTAGCACTTGGGCCATATCAAAGTACTAAGTTCCAGAGACAAAAACTACAGTTTCAAATGAGATTAAAATAAACCACAATTTAAAATATAAACAGAATAGAGTGCAATAATTAAATTATAGTCATATAATGAAATTACGCAGACAAGCTAAAGTTTAATCATATACAGCCATCAATTTTATCTCCCAGATCTCTCTTACCTGTGTAGAGAACCAATCCATGTTTTTATCATGATCGATGGGCATAGGAAGATGACTCATCTGTGTTAACCATGTCAATATAATACTCTCAAGAACACTGAGAGACAGAAATGAGGCAAAGTCAGGCAAATTAGGCAAAGTGAAACTATATCTACACAAACAAGCCTTTTAAGTAGAATAGTGGGAAAAATTTATTCGTTTGTTTGTTAGGCTTAGAATGCAAGTCATTTACTAGACCTAATGATGCCTTTCTATGGAAATCAATACATTTCTAACACTCCTCCAGTGACAATGAGTCAGATTCAAACCAAAGACCAGGACCCCCAATCTTTCTGAGTTAGTGGACAAATTTGGAAGGTTGACCAGATACCATGGAAACTGATCCCAAATGGAGACTACAGAGTGGCTTGGCTTTATTCCAGATAGCTATTATAATGGAAATGGTAGAACCGAAGCCCACACATATGGAAGTTAGGAGAAGGATAATCTAGAGCCGGGATGGCAGAACTATGGCATGTGTGCCACAGGTGGCAGGCGGAGCCCTTTCTCAGTGTACCGGAGGCGTTGCCCTGTCAGCTGGACAGCGTGCATGCCCCCGCTGGCCAGCTGAATTCAGCCTTTTTAAAAGCCATTTTAAAGCTTTATAGGAGCCTGGGGAGGGCAAAAAGAGGCTCTCCGGCCCTCCACACCGAGGCCCTCCAGAGGCTTCAGGAGCTTCCCTCCGGAGTGCAAAAAACGGGCCCTATGGGCAAACAGGAAGTTCAGGAACGGACTTCCGGTTTTCTCATAGGGTCGGTTTAAGCCCTCCGGAGGCTTCAGGGACTTTCAAGAGGCTTCCCTGAAGCCTCTAGAGGACTGAAAACCACCCTATGTGCAAACCGGAGGCACACCCGCGCACGACCCCCCTGCGTTTCCCCACCCCACCCACTAATGGCACTTGAGCCAAAAAAAGGTTCGCCATCGCTGATCTAGAGAATCTAGATCTAGAGAATAGTCAGGGTCTGGGAAGGGATAGTGAAACACAAAGAAAATAGTACATAAGATGAACAGTACTTCAAAAGAAGGAGGTATCCCAAAACACCCTTGAATCCCAATATGGGGTTGAAGGTAATAAAGAATCGGATAAAATATGCCAGAGTCCATGTCATTTCCTGTAGAAGAGAAGAGAAGGAATGGAGATTAGAATAGCATCTTTCCTTGCCCCAAGTAGACACCCTACATGGCATCTTACTCAGATCCAGATGTATATCTTCTGGAAACTCTGCTCTGTTACTGCCCATTTTGACAGAACCAGTTCTACCCTGAGTTCTTTTTTAATGGATTGACAGATTTAACTGACTGAAAAGAGCCATAGAAAAATTCACTAGACAAGATTGCATATGCTTGGTTTTCTTTAAAGTACAATATTTTGAGCTCATGTCATTCCAGAAAGTGATAGAGATGGATAGAAGTTTCTTTGCATGTTGTTATTAGGTTTTTTTTAATTAATCAGGGAAGACAAACTTTTTATGTAGTGATTATCAATACAAGAGACCAGGTGTGTTTTAAGCACCAGTGTTGCTCTGCGTATGGACCTGTTTGAGCGCATAAACAATATTATTTTCAATAACTGACATGTTTATGTGATATCAGGTGAGAATGTAGGGATTTTATTAGCTTTGATTATCCCACAAAATTCCAACCATTTTTAATTTGTGTACTTGACAAGAGTTCATGGCAAATTCCCATTTTAAGCAAGGTTGGAAAAGTCTTGTCTCCCATCTTCTATATTAGAAAAAAGTAAGTTCAACCCCATTTCCAATCCCTCTAGATATTTTTCTTTAAAAGATGAACCATAACTTTATAGTTGTATTCAAGCCACCATAAATCATTTTTTAATCAAAGCCCTCATAATCATTACTTCAGAAAACTAGACTGTAATTCTTGTACATTCTTAGTTCAATCAATGTTATTGTCCAGTTACCTCTAATGTTTTCCCAACATGCCTTCTATATGTTTGTTTTCCCAAGAAAAAATTGAATGCCTTCTTCATAAAAGGCCTTTTGATAGCCAGCAATAGTTCATCTGGAAGCATTTTGGAATTGGGTGACATTGACTTTCCCATTAACAATATCGCCATGCAAACTTTTATATACACCTAAAATGATTTAGCCTTTTCAAATCCTTTTAAGGAAATAAAATTCTAAACCTAGAAACAAACCATGAGGGGAGGGGTGTCTAAGTATTGTATTGTTTAATATTTGGTAGGGATTATTTGTGTACTCACCCTCCAGAGCTTGCGTTGGAATATAAAGTACAAAGAGTAAACTTGAAGAGTAGGCCCTATAATCAGTGGCAATGCTGCAGAAGGAAACAAGATGCATATAACCATTAACTGTCCTTTCTATACATAAAAGAAGCAACAACCACATTCCTCAATGTTCTGTATTTACCATTTTATTTAACAATTATAATTGTACTTGAGTATCTCATCATCAAAAATAAATCAACTCCAAAACTTGAATTGTGCCACTCAAACTATTTGTGCTGGCTCCATTAGAACCAATTGACTAAAATACACTTGAATGAGCTAAAGGAAGCTCTCTTATTCCTTGTGATAAATGGACAATACTATCTTACTCCATTCAGATTTATTTAGAGGAAAGCCCTGGTAAATCCAGTGAGACCAGCTCTCAAGTGTTTATATATTCATTCATAAGAGACATCCTGTAAAACTGCCCATCTTGTAAAATACAATTCTGGGTGACTTACAACAATATAAAAACTAGAGACAGGCCAAGCTACTAGTATATATAAAGAGAGCAAACCCAACTACCTTCTAGCACCAATGATGTTACCTAATTGGGTAATGAAACGTCTGCAAGAAAATTACTGGCCACAAGGAGCACCAAGGACCCCACAGTTCCACCCCGAGCTACAAATATTATTTTCTATTGGAATCACCTGAATAAAAGGCATTTTCCCTTCAAAAGAGGGAAGGGATTAATAGTCCAGAGGAAAAGAAGCATAGAGGCACAACAAGGAAAGTTGCAAATACTTTATTTGTTGGCCAATAGCAGAGAAGAAAAGGAGAAGATATTCCAGAGACAGGAATTAAGGGAGAACAGTGTTTGTAAGAAGAAAACATTATTATATAATAGTACCACAAAATATGATATTGTAATAGAATATATTAATTGTAATCATTATAATAATTGTAATTAATGTAACAATATAGAAATAGTAATAGAATAAAATGTAAAGTAGAGGCAATAGAATACACGCTTACACCTCAAAGTTACACATTTTGCTTTTATATCTTGGGTTTTTTTCAAAATAAAATATCTCCCTAACCCTTATAGCAGTGATGGCGAACCTATGACACGCGTGCCACAAGTGGCACGCGTAGCAATTTGTCAGGGCACGCGAGGTGCTGCCCTGTCAGCTGGCCAGCGCGCATGCGCGCGCTGGCCAGCTGAGTTCACCTTTTTAAAAGCTATTTTTCACCTTCCCCAGGCTCCAGAGGCTTTATTGGAGCCCGGGGACGGCAAAAAGAGCCTCCCCGCCCCCCCGGTGGCTTCAGGGGCCATCCGGAGGATTTCCTGAAGCCTTCGGAAAGCTTAAAACCACCCTCCGAGCAAACCGGAAGTGACTTCTGGGTTGCTCGGAGGGTCATTTTAAGCGTTCCGAAGGCTTCAGGGACCATCCGGAGGCTTCCCTGAAGCCTTCAGAGTGCTTAAAACGACCCTCCGAGGAGTTGCATTAAGAGTGCGGCACACCTGCACACGACCCCCCTGCGCTCCCCCCACTTGTGGCACGCGAGCCAAAAAAGGTTCACCATCGCTGCCTTATAGGAAGGTTTTTTTTAACTTTTTCAGACTCCAACACGTTACTGCTTCTTGAGACTCAGATTCAACACTTATTCTAATTGGAGAGAGGTTTTTTTATTAAAAAAAACTTCTGATAGACATTCCCTATGACCTGCTGTAAGCAGTTAGTTGTGGTGCCCACCAGCTTGACTGGCTTCAAGAAAGGATGGACCAAGTCATAGCGTTAATGAGATTCAATGGTTATTAGCTTGGATGGCAGTGTGGTAGCTTCTGAAGGCATCTGAAGGAAGACCAGTGGATTTCCTTGGTTGGTTATTGTGAGAATGGACTGCTGAACTTGATGGGCCAAGGATTAGATCCAGCAGGCACCATTTATGATCTTATCAATAAAGCAGTTTCAAAAAGAAAAACAACTGCTGGTGAAGAGGTTGGACTATATTCTCCATTATGTTCCTGTCTCTCTTCCATGGCAATTTTTTTCCACTGTAATTTGATTTATGATGCTCCTCAGTTGTGTCTATAGAGCATCAAATAATTGAGCAGTTGCATGAGAAAGTGCAATACCCTCTCCAGGTTGGCATTTCTCTGTTTGCACTGTTTAGGCATAGTCTGTTTCTGAAGGTATGGACTGAGAATCAGGATGCCTCCCTCCACCTTAAATATGTAGATTAAACTCATGGGAATCTGTGTGTTCTCAGAAAGGAAAGATTTCCTCCTCATTCTCTGCAATGTTCTGTAGTTGCTACTACTGCTCTTAGCCTTCCCTCCTCCTCTTTATCTTATCATTATCATTTATCTTAATAAGAGTTGTCATTAATCTAAACTGTGCTGGGGATTATGTACAATGCATATATATAACCTGCCCATGAGCTCATGGTTGAAAAGATAAGAGTCCAAAGATGATGTGAAAGTTGTTTTTTTGACAGAAGAAAAAGTTCATTTGGAGTTTAACAGGAGGTAGGGGGAGAAAAGATACGGTACTCACTGAAGAAAAAATATTGATGCTGATAGTTATAAGGCATGTATTT
The DNA here is from genome assembly GCF_964273705.1 of Natrix helvetica. Classification (NCBI taxonomy): domain Eukaryota; kingdom Metazoa; phylum Chordata; class Lepidosauria; order Squamata; family Natricidae; genus Natrix; species Natrix helvetica. Next base: position 118,364,794 of record NC_138548.1, on the reverse strand, counting down.
CTTTTTCTGCAAACCCAACTGCAAAAGAAAGGCATGAAAAAAGCAAATAACTTTCAATAGGTAATTATAACTTAAGGCTCCATTTCTATAACTTCCTTTTTATCTGCTCTATGAAATAAATTCTCAGGCAGGAAAAAAGCAAAAAAAAAAGTGAGATGTACATAGCTGTCACAATAATAAATTGTAATTGTGGTAGTTCGAATAGATTGCAGTCTTTATTTTCAAAATTTCCAGGTGTAGAAACACATGGTAGAGCGAGATAGCTTTTAAAATTAAGCCCTCCAATAGAAATACAGAAAGAACAGACTTAAACTTAGATTTCTTAGTCAGGAAAGGAAGCTGTCCCTTCTGTAAGCAGAAACACTAGATAAACTTTTACTAATCTTCCCATTAGTAGAAGGCCCCAAAGGAAAGTATTACTGATGGACCTGGATCTGATGGGTTCAAAGTGTTCCATTGTCCCAATATCAGCTCTTCAGCCACACCATCCTATAGCCACCAAAATAAATGTCCCGACTGGTTTCAGAAGAGGTGAATTAACAATAAATAGGGAATCCAGAATCTCAGCTAAATAGGCAGCTTCTCCATTTTGATATTTTTACTGACTGCCACATCCCCAAAACCTCACAACCATCAGAGATAGAACATTTTCTACCAGTATTTCTGCTTGTGAGGCATAAGTAATTCTATATTTTCTTTGTTTGAAGTAACAGCCAAGGCAGAATATGCTTATCAAATCTGAAACAATCCACTGAGATAATTCACACAATAGTCAGTCCAATCCATAACATTAACCAGAGAAAGAGCAAAAGGGAACAAACAAAGAGATGCTTAAGCTCCATACCACCCTCCGTCTTTTAATCTATCCTATTCCTATCAGAGCTACCAGGATTTTTGGACAGGAAGACAATCTGTTACTTTGCTTTCCTAAGTCACCTTCTTGGGATTGCGATCACATGGCCATAAAAACTTGCTGCTTTCCTCAGAATCCTTTTGTACATGATTGTTCAGTCAATCCCATGAGATAATTCCCTCAATAATCCAGTTCATAATATTCAACTATAGCTATGAGCTACCATAGGAGAACCAGTTTTAAGGCATCAGGCTGGAAATTGCAAGATTGTGAGTTCTAGTCTCTCCTTGGACAATGCCACCCAGCCTTAGAAAGCAGGGGTCCATTATCAGTGGTGGGATTCAAACTTTTTTACTACCGGTTCTGTGGTCATGGCTTTGTGGGCATGGCAGGGGAAAGGATACTGCAAAATCCCCATTCCATCCCCTCTCTCAAAATTTCCACTGCCGGTTCTCCAGAACCTGTCAGAACTTCCTGGATACCACCTTTGGTCCATATAGAGAAATACACTTTTGTTATGGCCACCTTGGGTGAACATTTTGTCCAACCCTACTAATCTACTATCTCAATGAGATCTGTCTTATCAAACGCTGCTAATAAATATAAATAATAAACCCAGTAGACTGTGTTCAACTCTAACAAATTGACAATGAAATGGCTTAACAGTTGCTGTTCTGAATGCTGATCTGAAAGGAGAATGGCCAGGGTTCAGTAAAATCTGTTCTCATCTAAGCAGTTGCTTCTTACCTCCAAAGAAAGAGTTTCCCCTAACGACAAAATAAAGGGATGAAATGAAATATCTGGGTCCTTCTCAATACAGTTGGTTTTAGCATGATGCTGGGAATGGTGCAAAGACCACCAATTAGCTGAAAGCCCCTGTAGAGGAAGAAGGAAAGAAAGTATTCAGGCTCTTGTAAAAGATTGCTTGACTATTTAGTGCTCTGCTTTGAAGAGGTAATAAGGGGAGATTCCATTGAACCTTTGAATCAGATTTTCAAATAACTTTGAGATGTTGAATCAGCTGACTCTGAATTATCTTGGAGAGGTTCAAAACAGTTTGAAAATTAAGTGCACTTTCTAGCTTTGAAGAATCTCAAGCATTCATTGCATATGTGGACAAAACTGGGGGAAATTTTGAGTACTGTAATGAGTTCCCTGATATTAACATGAGTAGGTGCAAATGAGTTTTATCACCTTTCAAAACCCTGCCTGTCAAAGCACTGGAAGAGGTGCTGCTCTGCTATTTGTGTATTTAGAGAGATTCACCTGTGGGGACAAACAGAAAATAAAATAGAGACCTACATCTATTCTGCTCTGTCTCTCTTTTAATGAGTCTTGCTTTTTCTTGCTTCTATACCAATTTATTCTTATTTTTCTTCAACTCACCTGTAGTATAGTCCCTATTAGCTTTGGGTCCAGTATTTTCCTTCCTTTGTCATTGGCATTTAATCAGGCTTATTGATCAGGGAATTTTATCACTGGCATTTAATCAAACAAAAGCAGGTGGAAATAACACCTGATATGCTCATCTAATTTCACTGATAATGTTGATACAAAGATTTTAATAGCAGTGCTAGGAAACAGATTATAGCAAAATGATACCATTTGTTATTAAGAATGTTCAAGCAGGGTAAAAAAACTAGGCATGCATTAGATGATATACGGTTTACTGTAGATATAATAGACTTAAAATAAAGGTCAACTTGTAATCTCATTATTAGATGCTGAAAAACTTTTGATAAAATACACAAACAATTCATGTTCATTATCTGTCTGTCTGTCTGTCTGTCTGTCTATCTGTCTGTCTATCTATCTATCTATTTATCTATCTATCTATCTACATATATACATACATACATACATACATACATACATACATACATACATACATACATACATACCTTTATGCCTGTGTGTGTATGTTCCAGCATAACTCTGGAATGCCTTTAGCAATTTCAACCAAACTTAATATACAGATGACTTTCTGTCTGGAAAGTCTATGGGGTAAGACACCCCAACACCCCCTCAGTGTATGTGTGTCTGTGTCTCTCTGTGTGTATTCCAGCATCACTCTGGAACCCCCGGGCTGCTAAAATGAAAAGGAATGAATTATATCTATAGTGTCAAATCACAGTACTTTTGAAAGTGGTAGTGTGCTTTTTGGATTCAAGTTCTGTTAAGATACAGCCTGTTGTGCCTTAAAATGGCATCTACTGTACAGCACAGTGCAGTTGCCATGGTAACAACTTCACAGTACTCCATGAGGGGGCTTCCTCTGGTAAGGGGTATTGGTTGTAAATAAATACCCAGGGAATGCCAGGTTATCAGCTAGTGTTAAATAGATTTGAAAATCCCTTGGAATTCATAAAATGGATTAAGAATATTATATCTATTACTAAAGTAAAATTTTAATGACATTTTCTCCAGTTTTCCATAATTTAGAGAAACTAGACACGGATGTCCAGTTTCCCCCTTACTTTTTAAAGTCAGCATTAATTAACTTCAATCAATATTTAGTAATCAATTTTAATGATTTTTGGTTTGTGTTATTAGACAACAGAGAAATATCTATGGAGTACTACATAACTCAGTTGAATACAAATGCCCACATTCCTTTTTTTATTTTGAAATCTCATACTGTTGCTTTAGTATTGATGCAAAATAACAGAATATTCTATTGTCCAAATCAGAATTGATATTAATAGGCAAAAATTGGGTTACCCATCACTAAATATCAATTCCATATTTAGACTGAATCCATTAAATATTTGACATACACATATGTATGTATGTATGTATGTATGTATGTATGTATGTATGTATGTATGTATGTATATACACCAAAGGATACAACATGTAATATAAACAAAATTGTTGGAGGGATGTTTCTTCAGATATCAATAGATGGATATCATTAAATCTTACTCTTTGGGGAATAGGTGAATGCTCTCAAAATGTATTAAATACTGAAAGCTAATAATTAGAGTAAATTTTCCAAATTAGGCAACCTTGGAATATACCTATACAGCACTTTTGGTTGGATGGACAGTATTAGGATCCAAATATACAAAACTCTGGTACCTCTGAAACCAATTACGTTAGTTATAAACTTGCGGAAAGGAATGTCTACTTTTAAAGCACTGTTTTTTCCATGCCATATTGACCCTATGGTCCACACTAAATTGGCACTGGACAAGAGTTAATGGAATTCAAAGATAGCTGGACTTGGACTGCTTGTGGAGACATAACTTCAGGATGATTCCTCTCTTGACTCTGCATCCCCCAACTCTGCCTCTCTTTCTCATATAGAAACATCCTTCAGTCTTTAAAAAAAGTAATCACAATAGCACACAACCTGCTTTTTCTAGTTAAATTTGATTAGAATGTTTTCTGTTTTACTTCAGTATGACTGCTGTATAGACTCTTTGTTGGACAACTAAGAGACGGTGCTACTCTTTTTTCATTCTTATTATTGCTGCCTTAAAACAGTAGAAGAGGAATGTTTCAACATTTATATCAGAATTCTATAGAACTCTTTCAGTCTACGTACTCATCCAAACTTTGCAGTGTTGATCAGAGATGGCATTCTACCAGTTCGCCATTTGGGTGAATCAGTAGCAGGAGGCTCCACCCACCTGCCCAGACGTCATCACAGACACTCTGCACATGCACAGAGGTTCTCCACATATGCAGATATGCCGCGCACAAGCGCACACTCCCAGTTCAAAACCAGTAGCAGAGGTAAGAGGATCTCATGCCTGGTGTTGATACCCTCAAAGGTATCTACTATGTTATTTTCATTTTATTCTGTACCCCAAATGAAACGGTTATAGACATTTTGATGCTTTCCCATTCGAGTCAAAAACCCAACTTTCTTGAATTTATTTAACATGATCTTGATCTCAGATCTCCTATATGAATCAAGTCTTGCCACCTTTGGATCTTAAATTGGGATTGGCTTTTGGTTAATTTGCGCATTCATCTTGTTTATTATAAGTGAAATTCCACTCTTGGTCTGCAGTTAATAATGATAGACAAACAAGTGGTATGATTTAACATAAGAAAACTCTCTATGTTCTTTGATGAGAAGCCCATGTGGCACCTCTGTTATAAATAACACAACACATTTGATATATACTCATGAAACTTTTTCATGTATATTTGCAACATTCCATATTCTTTCCCTTCAATTCCATGGAATATTCTAAGAATAATATACCTTAATTACCTTTAAATGGCACATTACAAATTCATGAAAATGGTGGTTCCATTTTGGATTACTGAAGACTGAAAGATGTCCCAAATCATGTTGTAGATAGCTTGCTTGAGTCTAAAAGAAAAGGGTGATTCACCACAGAAGGACTACCTTTTGTTCATTCTACAACTTATATCCAATGGAAATCGCTATGCAAGAACTGCTGGGATAGATAAAATAAAGATTCATTCATTCTAGGATTTTTTTATTTAATCAAAGGGGCAGCCACCCAGAGAAGCATCCCAAACAGGATAGGCACAAGAAACCAATTCTACAATACAACCACAAATATATTCCCCAAACATATCTGATATTTTGTGATAGACAGTGAGGATACATGGCTGCTTTTTAAAGCTGTATTCTAGTTTCATTACTTACTGTCCTTCAGAATGGGAGGGATATAAGATGACATGGCATCATAGAACATAGAATTTAAAAGGACCTTGCAGGTCTTCTAAGATAAATGGCTGCCATGTCTCTTCTTTTCTACAGAATCATCTGTTGGGCAAAACAGAAGTGGCTTTTTATCTAACTGAATTGCTTAGTCTCCTTCAAAGCTTATTCCTCCAAGTAATTGAATGCAACCTAAATATGTGTTATTTTCTTTATAAAGAAACTATTTTAATTTGGTTGAAGGACAGTCTGCTGTAGAAAGCCAAACTAGTGGAAAATGCAATTTTAGCTAAAAATAAAAGCAAGAATATTACCTGAGCAAAGGTCATCAGCACTGTGGCAATAAGAAAAGATGTCATAGATATCCCAAAATACCACAAAACAAACCAGCCAGCAGCATCCAGTACTAAAATATGCAGAAGCATCAGGAAAAAGAACAATAGGTTTGGCTTGAAGAGTCCCATCTTTTTAACAGTGGACAGCAATTCCCGAAAATCTTCTATTAATAATTGCTATGGGAAAAAATTCAGAAAATTTGCAGGAGTTTTGACTTTATGGATACAACATAGCTAGCCAGTGGCATCAACAGTTAACATCAAGAACTCTTGGTGTAATTGCCCTCCAAATATCCTTTTCCTTCCAAACTTTTAATATTCTTTCAAAAACATTAAATGTGGAAGAAAACAAATGAAAAATGGTTGCATAAATATACTATTTTTCTACTTAGTGACTGCTAGACAACTTAGAGCTCATGTTTGGGACGCTAGAAATCAATGCCTATCTGTATTTAATAATCTTGGCAAAAAGCACTAATGGGGAAACAGAAAGAGGGGGTGGGAGGGAGAGATATATATGATTTCATGGTATAGCTTGGTATAGTTTGGTAATGTATGGCTTTATTGAGTGTCCACAAGGCAGCACCAATTTATATATTCCTCTAATGTACATACTAATCTATGATTGGAGAATTACTAGTTTAAACTAACCACTGACTGTTGTGTTATTCAGTACTATTTTTATTTGTATATTTATTGTAAACTATTGGCACATTACATTCATTTATAGAATATATTTGTACTATATATCAATTTCATTAATGTTTACTTAAATGTAGTATTTTATTACATTTTTAAAATACATAATTAATATTGTGAATTAATATTAATTATTATTTCTGATTAAATACTTATGGAACTCAATGGGGCTCTATTTACCTACTTTAATCACTTTATAAGCTGCCCACTCAATAACTTTCAGCAGGTTACATCATTAGAAACCTATTGGCCTGAAGTCCCACCACAGGACACTCCCAAGCATGATCAATGCTATTTGAGGGCTCTGCCCACGCAAAAATCATCTGATGGGACATAAAATGCGGTTGCTCTACATCTGGAGGATGAAAAGGATAAAACTGAGTACATTCACTCTACATTGGACACTAGCTGGATATGTCTTGTTGAGATGACAGAAGCGTCATTGTTGTGTACCGGTGAGCCTGGCCAGCAGAGGGCAGTCGAGAATAGGGCTCCTCTGATTGGCCCAGGCGCACCGGCCAGCCGGCGGGAGAAATACTTCATCCCTATTGGTTCGTCGTCTGACAGCTCCTGGTATAAATAGCTGTCAGACGACTAGTTTTGCTGTTCCTGTCAGTTATTGTTAATAAAACAACGTTGCGTTATATTCGTCTCTGTCTCCTCATTCGAGACTACAACACTGGCGACGAGGACGGGCGACGTGGAACCCTACACCGTGCCTCCAATGGCTTCTACCGCTGCCTTTTCGCCGTTCCGGCCAGAAGCTGAGGCTTGGGAAGCTTTTCTCGAGAGGTTCGACTGCTTCCTCATAGCCCACGATCTCGTCAGCCTCTCACAGGAACGAAAGCGCGGCATCTTCCTGAACTACTGCGGGAGGGAGATGTTCGCCACTGCGAGGGCTCTCGCTGCTCCCGATCCTGCCAATTCGCTGCCCTGGGACGAACTCCTGGCTCGCCTCAAGCAACACTACGAGCCCACCCCGTCTCGTTTCGCCCGGCGGCAATATTTCCGCCGGTGCATTCAAAAGGAGGGCCAAACCATTGCCCAGTACGTGGCCGCTCTCCGCGCTGAGGCAAGTCTCTGCGAATTCAGTGACTTGGAAGACGCGCTGCTAGAACAATTTATCTATGGGCTACGAGACATAAAACTCCATCGCCGCATCCTAGCTCGACCTGAGTTAACTTTAAAGATTGCGGTCGATGATGCCAGGGCTTATGAAATGGCTGATCAATCCACACCGGATTTCAGCCACCTCAGTCAGCACCCGCATGCCGCTTACTTGCCGCCCTCTCCCTACGCGGCACCTTCTTCTGCCTACGCTCCATCTACCGCTTCTACGTTCCACGCTGAGGTGGACCAAACTGCCGACCGCCTTCAAACCCTCTCCACCCGGGATGGACGTCAGTGCCTCAGTTGTGGCGGCCGCCACCAACGCTCCCAGTGCAGGTTCCGGCAAGCCCTCTGCCACCAATGCGGCAGGAAAGGCCACCTCGCTGCAGTTTGCCGTTCCGGCCAACAGAACCGCCGCAACCCTCTGCCGCAACCTCCTCCGGCCCGTCAGACACCTTCTGTGTCTTCCCGCCGTCAGCACTCCCTCTCCGTGGGGGACCCAGCTGAAGCCTACCCTGAATGGCTTGTAGACTCGGCCTCCTCAACTTTGGAGGGCCGAGGTAAGCTGCACCTCCAAATCTCCATTGAGGGGGTGCCCTGTCCTATGGAGGTGGACACAGGGTCGGCCCGATCCGTAATGTCATGGGCCACCCTTAGCTCCTTACTGCCTTGGGTTAAACTTCACCATCTACAACCCCCTGATTGCCGCTTACGCGACTATCAGGGAAATGTCATAGACCTACTGGGCTGCCGACCCTTTCACGTCTCTTTCGGTTCTCGCAAGGCAAAGCTTCCCTTGCTGATTGTAAAAAACCCCCTCGCCTCCCTTCTAGGACTGGACTGGTTTAAGGCCCTCGGCCTTTCTATTGCTGGGGTTAACTCACTTTCACCCCTCCCTCCTGCTACCCCGCCCTCCATCTCCTCCCTCCTTTCCGACTTCTCCGATGTTTTCTCCCCCTCTTTAGGCTGCTATACCGGCTCTCCTATCTCCCTCAACCTCGACCCTTCAGTTCCTCCAATACGCCTGAAGGCCCGCCGACTTCCCTTTGCTTTAAAAGCAAAAGTCGACGCCGAACTGGACAAACTGATCGGCCAGGGCATTTTAGAACCCGTAGATTTCTCCCCCTGGGAGACTCCCATAGTCGTGCCTTTGAAGTCCGACGGATCTATTAGGATCTGCGCGGACTTCAAATCCACACTTAACAAAGCCCTCCAATCACACCCCTACCCTGTGCCAGTGGTGCAGCACGTCCTGCACACTCTGGGCCAGGGTCGCATCTTCGCAAAGCTGGACCTCGCGCAGGCGTACCAGCAACTGCCTGTCGACGAGTCCACCGCGCTTGCGCAGACGATTGTCACGCACCGTGGCGCTTTCAAATGCCGCCGCCTTCAGTTTGGCGTGAGCGTGGCCCCCGGCATTTTCCAGGGACTCATGGAGCGGTTGCTCCATGGCATTCCCGGGGTCACCCCCTATTTTGATGATGTTCTAATTGCCGCCCCCAACCAATTAGAACTCATCAAAACCCTACGCCTCGTCCTGCAAAAATTCCGTTCCGCCGGCTTGCACCTCAAACCTTCAAAATGCCAGCTCGGCGTTCCCTCTGTCACTTTCCTCGGCTTCCTGATCGATGCCAACGGCATCCACCCTGACCCATCAAAGGTCGAAGCCATTCTCTCCGCCCCCACTCCTTCCAACAAAGTGGAGCTCCAAGCCTTCCTTGGTCTCCTTAATTTCTACTCCTCCTTTATTCCCCACAAAGCTTCCCTGGCCGAACCCCTTCACCGTTTGCTGGACTCTTCCACTCCATGGGTCTGGTCCAGCCGCGAAGCGCAGGCGCTCGCGGCTGTCAAGCGCTCGCTCACTGCCCCGCCAGTCCTCGCCCAGTATGACGAGCGCTTACCTCTAACCCTGGCCTGCGACGCTTCCCCCTTTGGGGTCGGGGCTGTTCTTAGCCATTCTTACCCTGATGGCTCTGAAGCGCCCATAGCCTTTTACTCCCGCACCTTATCCAGAACTGAGCGGAATTACAGCCAGCTGGATAAGGAGGCTCTTGCTGCCGTTGCGGGAGTAAAACGTTTTCATTATTACTTATATGGCCGCCCTTTCTCCCTGATCACCGATCACAAGCCCCTACTAGGCATTATTGCGGGGGACCGTCCAACGCCCCCCATTCTTTCCCCCCGCATGTCCCGTTGGGCAGAATTCCTATCGTCCTATTCCTACACATTGTCCTACCGGCCTGGCGGCCACATCGCGCACGCTGACGCGTTGAGCCGCTGCCCTCTGCCTCTTCCTGTCACCGATCCAGCCCCTGTCCACTCTATTAACCTCCTGGCCGACCTCTCCCTACCGATGTCCGTTTCGGACATCGCTCACGCCTCCCAAACTGACCCCATCCTGCACCGTGCCATGACCGCTGTCACTCGGGGCTGGTCTGCAGCCTCCAATGATCCCCAACTCTCCCCTTTTTTCCGCCGCCGCCTGGAGCTTTCCATCATGCAGGATTGCCTCCTGTGGGGAAACCGCGTGGTTGTCCCCTCTTCCCTGCGGCCAGCTGTCCTGTCTCGCCTCCATGACGGCCACCCTGGCATAGTCCGGGTGAAAAGCCTCGGCCGCGGCTATGTCTGGTGGCCGTCCATGGATGCGGACATCGCCGCCTACGTCCAACGCTGCACCCCTTGCCAGCAGGTGCGCTCCGCGCCACCTTCTTCCCCACCTAGGGAGTGGGAACTCCCCATGGGCCCGTGGAGCCGACTCCACGTCGACTTCATGGGGCCCATTGAGGGCCGCCTTTTTTTCCTCCTGGTGGATGCCTGGTCGAAGTGGGTTGAGCTGTTTCCTATGCCCAGCTCAACCTCTTCGGCCACTATCCGCATCCTAGACTCCCTATTTAACACCCATGGCCTTCCGGACGTTATCGTTTCCGATAACGGTCCCCAATTTTCCTCTACCGAATTCCAGTCCTACCTTGCCTCCCTGGGCATCCGACATGCCCCGATTGCCCCCTACCACCCTGCGGGCAACGGCCTGGCCGAACGAGCGGTTCGCTCCGCTAAAGAAGCCCTGGCCCGTATGGCCACCCTTCCCTGGCCAGTCCGCATCTCCACCTACCTCCGTTCCCAGCACTCCACCCCTTGCCCCGCCACGGGCAAAAGCCCAGCAGAACTATTGCTGGGTCGTCGTATTCGTTCCCTGCTAGACCGTTTCCACCCTCTCTACCACCCTTCTTTTCCTATCATTCCTTCCCCTCCCAGGTCTTTTCTGGTGGGTGAGGGGGTATTCGCTCGCAACTACACCGGCGAGCCGAAGTGGCTACCTGGCAAAGTGACTGACATCACGGGGCCCTGTTCTTACAGGGTCCTCCTCGATGATGGCAGACATTGGCGGCGGCATATAAGCCAGTTGCGTCGGCGACCAGAGGGACCAGAACACAACACACCTGCAGAAAAGCAACCAGGCCCTCACGACGCCGCCTGCCGGCTCGACCGTCCACACGCCACTAGCTCCGACCTCGCAACAGCCCCCCCCCCCGGTGCGCTGGCTCACTTACCATTGGCCGTCGGTGCATTGCCGGGAGGAAGACCCATCCAGGACGCTGCCAGGCCTGTTCGCCACAAGAGCGGAGTCGACACTCCACCTCCCCTGGGCGAGGCGCCATCTTCTTTGAGACGCTCCCAGCGCGTGCGCAGGCGTCCGTCGTACTTAGACGATTACGCCTGCGCAATCCAGGGGAAAGGGGTGTTGTGTACCGGTGAGCCTGGCCAGCAGAGGGCAGTCGAGAATAGGGCTCCTCTGATTGGCCCAGGCGCACCGGCCAGCCGGCAGGAGAAATACTTCATCCCTATTGGTTCGTCGTCTGACAGCTCCTGGTATAAATAGCTGTCAGACGACTAGTTTTGCTGTTCCTGTCAGTTATTGTTAATAAAACAACGTTGCGTTATATTCGTCTCTGTCTCCTCATTCGAGACTACAACAGTCATCATGGGGGGAGGGGTTGTTTGGACTCAATTTGAATCTGTGGAGCCTAAAGAAGCAAACAGGGCTATCTCCATGTTACTCTCACTGTGGATTAGAGTCTTGCTTGCTTAGTGGAAGCAGACAGGGAGATGAGAGGAGGCCAAGTGTGAGGATGGTGAAGATATATTTGGGAAGAATCAAGTGCGGCTTCAGGGCAATGAGGTGGAAAGTGGAAGGGAATGAAATGGCAGATATTAAGATCACTTCATAATTTAAACTCGGCTGAAGGAAATGGACTTTTACTGTTTTTATAAATGCCAAGAGACAATGCAGAAAGATTGAGGAGCACCTTATAAAATCTCTTCTGTTGACCTTAATAGCAGATCAGTTTTAATGACAAAAGTGATCTTTGAGTCAACCCAATAATAATTAAGGGTTTGCAGATTAACACCATAAACCACTACCTCAATTTTCTGTCTCCAAACTTACATTTTTACTGGGTTCAAAGCTGGGCTGATCAGGTGCCAATTCCCCAATCAAAAGTGATGCCATGTGCTTCCTTACTAGGGTCTTGTCAACGTGAAAGGCTGTAAAAGGATCCTAAAGCCAAAACATAAAGAAAAAAGGGGAAAATATTGTAATAAAGAACCAATTTAAAGTCAACCTGGAAGAAACATGTTTAGGCTGAGTGGTTATATTTGATTCTTATCTTTCTTCTCTCCAATTCAAAGCATGACAGACATAATTCCCAGGAGGTGCTTGAACGCATTTCATTTGAATCTTGACTCTCTAAATCTCAGTTTAACATGGCAGATTGACAAAGTTTGTTCCAGTTCCATAATTCAACCTTTAATCACTTTGTCCTGGTTAATTAAACCTTCATTGACATATATATTGCAACTCATTTCAGGGAGAAACACCTGAAATTGATGCGGCAAGAGTTGATACGTTCCAACGACTCTCTGACTTTGCCTAACTACCGGTAATTTTTACTCTGACTGATGAAGTTGCTTGGATGAGCAACTCAATATCTCAGATTAACAAAGTTTGTTCCAGTTGCCATTATTCAACCTTTAGACACTTCCATTTTTAAAAAATTCCTTCTCTTTTTTATTTTTCTGAGTTTCATTTGTATTTGATTTTACTAGTATGCTGAAAATACTTATCAAAAAATATTTTAAAAATTAAAAAGTAAGTAAAAGGTAACAGTAAAAAATAGGCTAATGTGCTTTGAAAGTGGGTTATAGCGACTGAGTGCAGTCTTGTTTTTTAAATGACAATAAAATTATTATTTTTTTCTTCTGTTCAGTCATATCCAATTCTCAGGGACCGATGGACAAATCCCTGCATTTTTTCTTGGCAAGGTTTTTCAGAAGTAAGTTGCCACTGCTTCCTTCCTAGGGCTGAGATAAAGTGATTAGCCTAAGATCATCCAGTCAGCATCATGCACAAGGCAGCACTTGAATTCACAATTTCCCAATATCTAGCCTGATGCCGCAATCACTACACCAAACTGGCTACATGACAATTTTTGTGATTAGTTGAGGAAATCATGTCCAACCCATTGCAACCCCATGGACACATAACTTATGTCTTATCTTTTTATTTTCTACATCCAGGTTGTTGTTGTGTGTGAGAGAGACAGGGGGGGGATGTTTTGTTTTCTGAGCTCCTACTTGCAGTCCGTATTAACAGAGGCCAGATACTGGTTTTCCCAACTGACCGAAAAGGTGTATAAGTATGTGCATCTTCAAATAATCATGTGGTATAGATCCAGTTTCTCTCTTTGCAAAAGGAAAGACAGATAGGATAGTATTGCATGACTGAACTTCTTGCTCCTTGTTAAAGTTGTGTATGATTAATTGAAAAATTACAAATTGATTATTTGGCCAGCTGGTCTTCGGGTCTCTGCCGTGCATGCAGGGAACACATGTGTGCATGCGCAGGGGGTGGGGTATGTGCATGGGGGGTGCTCGCATTGCGTTTGGGGGGCTTAAACGGTGCCCTCGTACCCTTTTTTGGCTTCCAGATTGGCGCAGGAGGCCTTCCAAGGCCAAAACAGAGCACAGAGGGGGTGCATGTGGTCCCCCGACCCCATTTTGGGCGTGGGATGTCTCCTACATCAATCGTTCCCTCAATCAGTGGTTCCATTCTCACACAACACTTGGTTCCTCCACATTAAGCCTGTTTACTCAGTCCCACTTAAGACTTTTCTTCTCTAGGCTCAAGAGTTCAGTTTAACAATTCCTTCAGCAACCACCTCACTCTCTCTTTGTGGCTCCTGTTCCAACTGTTTTGGACCTTTCTTAAAGTGTAGCTCCACAAACTGAGCAAAGAGCAGAATAAATGGATTGCTTTGTAAATAACTGAGAAAGCCAAATACTAGCAAAAAGAAAGTCAATATCGGCTTCATATAGTATAGAAAGAATTTTGAAAAGTGTTCAGAAAAATGGGAATCTGTCGTCCTCATGAGAAAGTTACATACAAGTCAGGAAGCCACAATACAGGCAGAACATGGCAAAACAGACTGACTCCAGGTTAGCAAAAGGGTACAAGGCTGTGTACTTGACCCTTATATTCAACTTATATGCTGAATACATATGAAGGGCAACTGGTTTTAACATTGGAGGAAGAAACATCAACAGCCTGTATTATGCTGATAGCCCTACCCTGAAGCTGAATATACAGAAAATCTGCAGGTTTTCATGATAAAAGTCAAGGAGCAGAGTGGAAAATGGGATTAAAATTAAATATAGAAAGAAGACTAAACTAATTATAACCACGTACAATGACATTGGCAGTGAAGAGACGGTAAAGGAACAGGCAATCAATAAATCTGACTAGCACTCAGTAGAGCTACCACAGAAGCCTTGGAAAAGATATTTAAGTGCCGTGCCCATAGCTACAAATATTGGAATTGCGTAAACTATGGTATTCCCTGTGACACTTTACGGGAGCGAAAGAAACTGGCCAACCGAGTCCTCGCCTGTCAGCTGCCCCGCCCCTTACCGTGGCATCCTGCCCTGCGTACGAGCTGATAGTCCGAGAGCCCCCCGGGTGCCTCCTGTGGAACCGGCTGATGTCATAGACTTTCCTGTCAATCACCAGCCAGCGCTCCCGTGACGAGTCTTCCTGGCCAGTGCGCCGCCCGATCTCTTCCCAGGTAAACCACCGCGAAGGGCCGGACTGATCGGCCGCAGGATCAGCCTCCCTCCTCCGCCTGATCCCGGTTTCTGCTTGCTGGGAAGCCATCTCCACCGGATTGAGGCTTTGGGGAACTTGACACTGTGCTTTTAGCACCATCGGGAGGGCGGACTGGGCGAGTCCGAGCAAGCGGGTTGCCTCCCTTCTCCGCCTTCGATTGGCCGACAAAGTTTTATCGACTAGAGTAAGATGTTCGGCTTTTCGAGTACGAAGGAGAAGCTGGCTGCCGACCGGTGTGAGTCATGGTATTTTGAAAAGTTGCCCTCCCCAGCCGATAGTGATACGATATCAGCTGTGCTGAAATTGTTTATTTTGGAGAACAAACTTAGCTGGGATTCAAAGAGTCACTATTGATTCATCTCTGCCTTCTCTCCATCCCTGGAATACCACAGGTTGAGGATTTCTACTGGCTATACAGAAAGGAGATTGGCATAATCTGAAACTGCTTTCATTTGCTTATAGTGACAAAACACACATCTTTCTGGCAGCTTGTGACAGAGGCTTATCACTAATACACTACATCCTTATCTTGCAGTTGCTCAATACCGAAACTCAGATCAGGCAATAAGCCAACAATAGGTTGGTACTGGTAAAGAATTGAGAGGATTCACTGCTCTGGCTTGAGAATGAAAATCTGACACCAGGACTTCCACAGTATCACTATCCCTGGGAATAGTCATTCTCTCTGCATTGGGAGACCTTAAACGTTTGAAGTATAATTAAATAAATAGCTCCCTGAATAAGAGACATTTACAGGCAATGGTTACTGAGTATCTTACTCCCATTTTCCTACCTGTCTTTCACTGGAAGGTAACAAATGGGATGTTTATGAAGGAAAAGAGAGCAGAAAAGAGGGAAGTCTGGAAACAAGTGAGGGTTGTCAGGAAAGGTTTTCTAATAGGTTAAAAATCAGCTCTTATAGAAACCCCTTAATGAAATAACCAAGTTTGTCCCAGACAGCCTATTTAAAGAATATCAAAAAATGAGTTTTCTCAAAGTGTATTTTCTAATTATTATTATTTTATTTCTCATAATTACTTATTTCCTCATGGAAGCCGTATGGTTTCTCTGGATGTACATTGGAAGGAGGCTTTGTGGCTGCTGTGATGGAAAGGGAACAGGAAATGGCCCTGAAGGGCAGGAGGAAGAGCTGCTGCCAAGGTCAGATAGGCGAGACTTGAACAAGCAGCAAACTTAAAAAATTCTCTCGGACAAGCCTCTCCCTGATTCACATGACAATAAAGAGAGAGGGCACATTCTAACTTGTAAGAGTCTGTTATTGTGTTCCAATAAAAACAGCTTATTGTAGCATTAGTTCTGATCTGCCTAATAGTACCGAAACCTGTCTGGAACATGAAGCAAAAGAGGCAATAGGGTCAAAACATGTACAATGAGAATGTACATTAACAAAGTTGGATGCAATATTTTAAACTTCCACTGATTTCAGGGAGAAATAGAAGCATTTAGTTTTTCTTTTGTGCAGCCCCAAATCTGAGAAATCTTGCTTTTTCATGAAAGTTTGCATTAATTTGAGAAGTGAGATGTAAATAGTAATGTTGAAATATATCACTGTCAAATATACCTATGAAAAAGTGCACTGAAATTGTACAACTGAAATAGTTCCAAGTGACTATATAATTCTGACCTCTCAAATGTGGCAAGTGTGTCATTTGCACACTTGAAGGTATATTCCTTGAAAATTTATTTTATTTTAGGCAGTCCTCACCTTACAAACAAAATTGGGACTGAATCTTGATCATTGAGTGAAACAGTAGTTAGGGCACAACGTAGGGGGGGAAAAACCCCATCATAACTAGATTCAGCAGTCCATATGCATTTGAAAGACAAAGGAACTCTTTTGAAGACAGCAAAGCCCACATTTTGAACAGAGATGACCGCTGGCTTGAAAGAGGGGGTCAAAGAGGCCATATATGTCAAAATTGAACATCCCTCTCTCAACAGAGATGGAAGGATGTGACATCATCTATCTCCAATCTATAACACAGTCCTTTCAACAGTTCCAATAAGGCTCCACACCCATTTGTACGATTCTGGTGTACCTGATGAGACAGATAAACCTTCAGGTGGCCCTTAATCAGAGCTGGTATTCAGCAGGTTTTGAGAACCGGAGAACCGGTAGCAGAAATTTTGAGTACTTTGGAGAACTGGTAAATACCTCTGACTGGCCCCGCCCCATCTATTATCTGCCTCCCGGGTCCCAGCTGATGGGGAGGAAATGGGGATTTTGCAGTAACCTTCCCCTGGAGTAGGGAAGCTGGGACTTGGGAGGCAGAGAATAGATGGGGTCAGGGCCAATCAGAGGTGGTATTTACCAGTTCTCTGAACTACTCAAAATTCCTGCTACCGGTTCTCCAGAACTGCTCAGAACCTGCTGAATACCACCTCTGTCACCCTCCCAGTCCAAGAATGAAGAAAAACACAGAGATATAAACATACATGGTCATCTTGGTGATATTATTTGTTTGGTGGTGCATGATACCTTTTCATTATTCTTATTATTAATGAATGTGGAAGAATTAGTAGATTTCTCCCAGTATTGGAAGCCCTGGGTGAGAGAAACATCAAGTAAATAATATGGAATCTCCAAATGATGAAAACAAAATAGAAGAAATATGGATTGATTTCCTAGCTGCTTTTTGTATGTGCTGATGCAATTTAATCTCATATCATAATCCAGAATCCACTGCAACAGGCATTAAGTTTATTTTCACAACCATTGCAAAACAGAGGTCAATTGTAAAAAGCAGAAACAAAGCAATTCAATGAAAAGTATTAAGAAACTTTATTTATTTATGATACATCGAAAAGCCAGAAGCAAGAAAGGGGATGGGTGTTGCTTGCAATGCTAATACTCATTAGGAAACATGCCAAAAGTTGAGCCAAGGCCAAAAGGCTCTCCAGCATTCTGTTTCATTCACAAATTATTCTAGGTTTTCTATGCCTGAAGCCTTTCAAGGTCCATCTCAGATCTATCTTGTCTCTTCACCCTTCTTCCCTTGTTGAAGGCAGATTTTAGGATTTTGTGTTTTCTGTTCAAGATAATATGCTTTGAACCATATTTCACCCGCAACCTTCAAGGAACTGAAAATAACAGAAAGTAAGTTTCTCTTCCTTGCCATGAGAGTTAAGTCCTACTTAGGAAAAGCCTGCCCCTGATTCAAGCAGAAAAGTGAATTCAAGTGCAGTAAATTGAGGACACAAAAAGAGTAGCACAAAAATCTCTCAGTGAGTGATACTTATCCTTTTAGGTATTTGACATGTCTTGACAGTATGCTTTATAATAAGGGTGAAATCCAGGAGGTTCTGGAGAACCGGTAGTGGAAATTTTGAGTAGTTTGGAGAACTAGAAAATACTACCTCTGGCCAGGGCCGGATTTAGATGAAAGGAGGACCTAGGCTATTCCACTTATGGGGCCCTTTCACCTCCCATTTTTAAGTTTGTAAATTACATGAGAGATAATAAAATACATCATTACTGTGATATATATCGATATATTAAATGAAACATGTTGCAATTGGTACTAACCTTTATAAAAATGTGGCAAGGATAAATAAAAGGCCCCTCTTGATCTTGAGGCCCTAGGCTGAAGCCGTGTTAGCCTATAGGAAAATCCGGCCCTGCCTCTGGCTGACCCCAGAGTGTGGTGGGAATGGAGATTTTGCAATATCTTTCCCCTGCCATGCCCACCAAGCCATGCCCACAGAACTGGTAGTAAAAAAAATTGAATTTCACCACTGCTTTATATGGAGTTATATAAAGTCTGTATACTTTATCTAAGCACCCAAACTTCATAGTCATGATGATAGGGAGAAGGCAGAGTCTGCCTATCTTTAGGAGGCCATCTGGGTGTGCAATTTTCATGCAAGCAATATGGAAACAGTTTGCCATTGCCTGTTTGATGTTAACTGATAACTGATAATTTAATAATAAATAATTTTATAAAAGATGCATGTGATAGAACACATGCTTAAGGACTAGCATCTCTCTATCTCTCCTATTAGGCTTATCTTTATTCTTAACGGATCTACATCCAAAATCTTTCTTCTCATTAACAGTTTAATACTTTGCACACCAGATCTCTTTTGCTCAGTTGATATATTCACATGTATATAAGTATGTCTATATAATTGCATGTTCTCCTTTCCCCGACTCTTGAGAGCAAAACCACGCAGATCCTTCATTTGATTTGATTCATTTGATCTGTTGGGCTAACCTTTATATGTTGAATGTTTCCTAGATCCCCAATTCCTCTTCTGGCCTGATAGTCTGATACTTACTACACAATGTCAGCAAAGCCAGCGAAGAGAGGTTTTGACTGATACTCAATACCATGTTTAGCACACATGGATTTCACCAAAGGAGCCACCTTCCAAAAGTTGTGCCGAGGCATCGTAGGGAAGAGACTATAGGCAGAAAGGAAGGCAAAGAAGTTGTGATACTTTACTATCTTTTTGCCTTATTCAAACTATGAAGCAGTTTCTCACTGATAGCTTAAAATCTTATTGCCCTAAATCAGTACTCACTGGTGCTCAATTTGAAAATTCAGGTGCCCCGTTACCCAGTCATTGAAAAAAGATTGATTCACATTGCACGTTGACTGAACCTGGGAGAAGAGAGAAAGACAGGTTTTAGTCCAGACATTCTGTGAATGAAGGAAGATCAAGCAAATGTCCACAATATATATTTATATTTGTTCATGATTTATATTTATATTCATGTTGGTTTGTTTGTATGTATTGGTCTGTATTTATTTCTAGACAAATATATTGAATTTTGGAAATCTTAAATTATATTACCCTAATAGTAGAGTTTAAATACTCATTTGTTATCAAATCTGATAGTCACCAGAGTACAGCTTTGAAAATATGGACAATTAAAATAGAATTATAGTAATATACTTATTTTTCATTTTGTGAAACATTTCTTTTCAATAGTAATTTTCAAAGCTTCCCCTTACTTATTCCAGACTGAACCAAGTTGTCTGGTATGATTTGAATTCACAGGCCTCCTTTTCTAAAAAGAATATCCTGGGACAGTTGACATCATGGTGAGAATGGCTGGAAAATAGCGAGGCTCTGCTGAGCCCCATGAAATCCAACCGGTAAATGCTGATGGGAGACCTTATAGCTATCCTGGAGGGACAGTGAAGGAAGGAAAGGCTCTTTGCTGACCTTGAGAATCTTACAATTTCCTCGTTAGGTGCAAAGCAAGCTCTCCCGAATGACAGCAGGGGCAACTGCCATTTTTGGGCGGTCACGAAGGTGGGGCAACTGGGACAGTAAAATTTGTGCAGGAGTGATATTGAAGAAGAACAGTGTGGTGGCTGTGTGAGAAATTTGTGTTTTTTTAAAACTTCTGTCAGAAATGCCCCTTTCTAGAAAAGATTGATCAACAGTGGGGCTGAAAAAGAAGGGGGTAGTTTTGTCAAGCCTCCACCCCCTGAAACAGTGGCGGATAAGCACAGAGCTGAAAGAGATCCAAAATAAGATATATTGTTTGATTATTTGGATACTATAAATGCCAAAAGAAGAAAAGCAGAGTGGCCATCTAAGGATTTTTTTTAATAATATTTTTTTATTGTTTTTGTCTTTTCATCACATATTACAATCTTTATATCAACAGTTTGTACAATGTTACATCGTCGTATCTGTATATGATTTCCCCTCTTTACCATTTATTACATCATTATATCATCTTATCTATACATTTTTATGCTCTTTTACATATTTACCTACTTTTATATACAGTTCTATGTTTATTTATGTATATTGTTTTCGGCTTAATTATTTTTCTTATTTTCCAACCATTCATACCATTTATTCCAAATTTCGTAGTATTCTGATTCTTCTTTGTCCTTTAATTTTAGGGTTAGTTTGTCCATCTCTGCACAAGCCAAGGTTTTTTTTATCACTAATTCATCCGGCGGTATATTATTTTGCTTCCAGCATTGAGCAAAGGCTATTCTAGCTGTGGTTAATATATGTGTTAGTAGATATTTAATTTTTTTTGTGTAGTTCCCTTTAGTTATTCCTAGTAAGAAGGTTTCGGGTTTATACTTTATTTGTTCCCCCGTAATTTCTTGGGCCCACTTCCAGATTCTTTTCCAATATTTTTGCGATTCCAAGCAGGTCCACCACATGTGGTAGTAGGTCCCTTGTTCTTTTTTACATTTCCAACAGGTCGGTTTCAGTATTGGGTACATTTTTGCCAATCTTGTTGGTGGTAGGTGCCAACAATAAAACATTTTGTATATATTTTCTTTCAGTGTTGCTGATCTCGTTAATTTATAATTTGTATTCCAATTTTTTTCCCAATCCGCTAGATCTATATTATAACCAAAATTTTTGGCCCATGCTATCATATAGCCTTTAACTATTTCTTCTTCTAAGTTTATTTCTAGCAAATACAATACAATACAATACAATACAATAGTAGAGTTGGAAGGGACCTTGGAGGTCTTCTAGTCCAACCCCCTGCCTAGGCAGGAAACCCTATACCATTTCAGACAAATAGCTATCCAACATCTTCTTAAAGACTTCCAGTGTTGGGGCATTCACAACTTCTGGTGGCAAGCTGTTCCACTGATTAATTGTTCTAACTGTCAGGAAATTTCTCCTCAGTTCTAAGTTGCTTCTCTCCTTGATTAGTTTCCACTCATTGCTTCTTGTTCTACCCTCAGGTGCTTTGGAGAATAGTTTGACTCCCTCTTCTTTGTGGCAACCCCTGAGATATTGGAACAATGCTATCATGTCTTCCCTAGTCCTTCTTTCTCTTAAGCTAAACATACCCAGTTCCTGCAACTGTTCTTTATATGTTTTAGTCTCCAGTCCCCTAATCATCTTTGTTGCTCTTCTCTGCACTCTTTCTAGAGTCTCCACATCTTTTTTACATCGTGGCGACCAGAACTGAATGCAGTATTCCAAGTGTGGCCTTACCAAGGCATTATAAAGTGGTATTAACACTTCACGTGATCTTGATTCTGTCCCTCTGTTGATGCAGCCTAGAACTGTGTTGGCTTTTTTGGCAGCTGCTGCACACTGCTGGCTCATATTTAAATGGTTGTCCACTAGGACTCCAAGATCCCTTTCACAGTTACTACTACTGAGCAAGGTATCACCTATACTGTACCTGTGCATTCCATTTTTGTTGCCTAAATGTAGAACCTTACTCTTTTCACCATTGAATTTCATTTTATTAGATAGTGCCCAATGTTCAAGTTTGTCAAGATCCTTCTGTATCTTAAGCCTATCTTCTGGAGTGTTGGCTATTCCTGCCAGCTTGGTGTCATCTGCAAATTTGATGAGTTCCCCATTTATTCCCTCATCCAAATCATTGATGAAGATGTTGAAGAGTACTGGGCCTAAAAAAGAACCTTGGGGTACTCCACTGCATACTTCCTTCCATGTAGATGCAGTTCCATTGAGAACTACACGTTGAGTGCGGTTGGTCAGCCAGTTACGAATCCATCTGGTGGTGATGCTGTCGAACCCACATTCTTCTACTTTATCTAGTAGTAGGTTATGGTCTACCTTATCAAAAGCCTTACTGAAGTCCAAGTAAACTATATCGACGGCATTCCTCTGGTCCACTAATTTTGTCACATTATCAAAGAATGCAATAAGATTAGTCTGGCATGATCTGTTTTTGACAAATCCATGTTGGCTTTTGGCTATTACTTTGTTTGCTTCTAGGTGTTCGCAAATTCGTTGCTTGATTATTTTTTCCAGAATCTTTCCTGGTATTGAGGTCAGGCTGATAGGTCTGTAGTTTCCTGGATCTAATTTTTTCCCTTTTTTGAAGATGGGAACCACATCAGCTCTTTTCCAGTCCTCTGGTAGTTCCCCGGTGCTCCAGGATCTCTGAAAAATATAGTTAAGTGGTTCTGAGATCTCGTCTGCTAGTTCCTTCAGAACCCTGGGGTGTAATCCATCCGGTCCTGATGATTTGAACTCGTCTAGGGTAGACAGGTGCTCACTTACCATTTTCTTCCCTATTTCAATTTGTGTTCCTAATCTGATTTTTGTGGTGCTGCTTTTGATAGGTTGGACTGTTTTATTCCTTTCTGTAAAGACAGATGCAAAACATGAGTTAAAAAGTTCTGCTTTCTCCCTGTTGCTTGTCACCTTCTTGCCACTTTCTCCTAGCAATGGACCAATTGTTTCCTTAACTTTTTCCTTTTCCTTTCCTTTCCTTTTCCTTTTCTTCCTTTCCTTTTCCTTTCCTTTCCTTTACATTTTATACAAATATTTATACATTTTCATTATAAATTTGTTTTCTGGGCCAATTAAGATTTTATCTATTTGTTGCAGTTCTGTATATATTCCATATTCTTTTATATCTTTTTTATATCTTGATTGTAATTGGAGGTATGGCCACCAATCTATATTGATATTGTTCTCTTTTAGTTCTTGGTTCTTTTTCAAATTCCCCTGGTTATCTAAAATTTCACTATACCTAACCATTTTTGATAGATCTAGCGTATTGGGGTGTGTCATGGCTTCCATGGTGGAAAGCCATGCCGTTATTTTCATATAGTGTTTTGCTTTAATTTTGTTCCAGACCTGAATCAATGCTTCTCTAATATAATGTGTATTGAAATATTTTTGCTTCTTTTTACTCTCTTCCCATAAAAAAGTGCCATCCTGTTTGCAGGTCATGGCCTTCTATTGCTAATATTCTTTTGTTTTTTAAATTTATCCAATCTTTAATCCAAATTAGTGCTGCTGCATTATAGTAGAGTTCCCAGTCAGGTAGCCCCATACCACCTCTGCTTCTATCGTCCTGTAATGCTTTCAGTTTTATCCTAGCTTTTTTCCCTTGCCAGATGAATTTTAGTATTATTTTGTTCAGTTCGGTAAAGAATTTTTTCTCTAGTTTTATGGGGATCATTTGAAATAAATATAGGACTCTTGGTAGTATGTTCATTTTTATAGTTGCTATTTTCCCCAATAACGATAGTTGTAATTTCCCCCATAGTTCTAAGTCTTTGTTTATTTGTTGCACTAATTTTGTATAATTATTTTCTTTTATGGTTGAGCACTTTGCAGTTAGCCATATTCCTAAATATTTGACTTTCTTTACTACCTGGAGTCCTATTGTTTTTTCTAATTCTTTGTCCCGTTCTTCCTTCAGATTTTTGGTTATTATTTTGGTCTTTTCTCTATTAATTTTTAGTCCTGCCACATCTCCATATTTTTCTAGTTCTTGCATTAACCTGTTCCCTGTTTCTAATGGATCTTCTATAATAAATACTAAGTCATCTGCAAAGGCCTGTATTTTGTATTCTTCATTTTTAATTTTGGTTCCTCTTATTTCCTGATTTTTTCTAATTCGTATCAGAAGGCTTTCTAGTGTCAGAATAAAAAGCAGAGGTGATAGTAGGCAGCCCTGTCTTACTCCTTTCGTTATTTCAAAGGACTCTGTATTTTCCCCATTCAATAGTATGTTTGCCTTTTGGGTGGAGTATATTGTTTCTATTAATCTTTCAAATTTATTTCCTAAATTCATATTTTTAATTTGTTGTTTCATGTATTGCCAATTTAAATTATCGAATGCCTTCTGTGCATCCAGGAATACAAGTGCCACTTGTTTCCCTGTATGCACCTCATAATACTCCAAGATATTAGCTATTATTCTGGTATTGTTTCTAATTTGTCTTGTTGGGAGAAATATATTTTGATCTGGGTGTATGTAGTCATTTAATAATCTTTTTAGTCTCTCCGCTTTTATTGTTGCAAATATTTTATAGTCCGCATTCAGCAACGAGATTGGCCTGTAATTTTGAATTTGGTTTTGGTCTGTACCTTCTTTATATACTAATGTAATGTATGCTTCCCTCCATGTGTTCGGTATTTTTGCTTTCGTCAATGTTTCGTTATACATCTCCAGCATTAGGGGTTCTATTGATTCATTCAGATCGTTTATCGTTTTGTACCATTCTGCTGGGAATCCATCTGGGCCTGGTGTTTTATTATTTTTCTGTTTTTGAATTGCCTGTTTCACTTCAATTTTTGTTTTTTGTTTTGTTAGCATTTCTTTCATCTCTTCCGGTATTACTGGGGATTCTTCTCTGTTTAAATATTCTTGTATTTGTTTGTCATCTATTTGTTCCCCCTTATATAACTTCTCGAAATATTTATGTACGATCTTTTTTTTCCTTCCATTGTGTGTTGTAATTCACCCATTTCCTCCTGGAGTTGATATATTAATCTTTTTTCTCTTTCTTTTCTCAATCTATAGGCTAGCCACCTCCCTGATTTGTTTGCTTGCTCGAAAAATTTTTGCTTCGTTAATTTTAAGTTTTTTACTATTTCTTCCTGGACTAATATGTTTAATTTGAGTTTCGCTAGCATCCACTCCTTTCTAATTTTGTCACTTTGTGGTTTGTCTTGGAGTTCTTTTTCTAGATTCTCAATTTCCTTCTCTAATACTTTCTGTTGTGCCCATTTTTCTTTATTTCTTTTTGCTGAGTAAGCTATAATGTTTCCTCGTGTATAGGCTTTCATAGTGTCCCATAGGTTTTGTATTGATGTCTGTTCTTTTGTATTTTCTTTAAGAAATAGTTCCAACTCACTCTTACACTTTTGGATAAATTCTTTTTTTTTTTTCCAGATTTAATGTCCATCTTCGTCTAGTTTTTTCCCCCACTTTCCAGGTTATTTTAATGGGATTATGGTCTGGCCAGGTGTTTGGTAGTATTTCAATTTTATGTACTTCTGCCCCAATTTCCCCGTTCATCCATGCCATGTCGATCCGTGACCATGATTGGTGTGGATTTGAATAGAAGGTAAATTGTTTTTTATTTGGTTCCATTTTTCTCCAAATATCTATTAAATTTAGTTATTCCATCATCTCCAAACACGTTGTTAGTAGTATTTTTTTTTACTTTTAGTTTTTTTGTCACTTATATAGTCTTTATTGCTATCTGCTATGGCATTATAGTCTCCTATTATACAAATGTTTCTTCCTCCAATTTCTCTAATTTTTTCATGTAATTTTTTATAGAAGTTTTTCTGGTCTTCGTTTGGGGCATAAATTGCCACCAGAAATAGTAGTTTTTGGTTTATCCATATTTCTAATATTAATATTCTTCCCCTTGGATCTGCATAGATTAAACTTGTCTTTATTCTCTCTTTAACATAAATTGCTAATCCTTTTCTTTTTTCTTCTGATGATGCTGTGTATAGTTTTCCCAGTTTCGGACATTCTAAGTATTTTATATCTTGTTGCTTGATATGTGTTTCCTGTAGGCATATTATGTCTGCTTTTTGTTTTGTTAATTTTGCCCAGATGTGTTTTCTTTTTGTTGGTGAATTTAAACCATTGACATTTACAGATAATAGTTGGATTTCTTCTTCCATTTTCCTGAATCTCTACTTATCCTTATTTTTATTTGCCTCTAGTTTCTTTTTGACTTCTTGTTTTTGGTCTTACTTCCTCTTCTTTCTGTTGTTCTTCCTCTTCCCTGTTACGTCCAGCCTGTCTTCCCTCCATTGCCTTTTGTTGTCTTTTCTCCTTTCTTCTATATTCTATCTCCTCTTCTGTATTTTGCCTTTCTTCCGGATACATTAATTGCTCGTATAATTCCTGTGCTTTTTCAAGGTTGTCAATTTTGATTCTCTTCTCCTGCCATGTTACCAACATCCCCTCTGGTATTAACCATCTGAATAGTATCTCCCGCTTAATTAATTGCATCGCCAGGAATTGGTAGTCTCTTCTCTGTTCCCTCACTCTTCGTGGGATTTGTTTTAGTATTAGTATCTCCTTCCCCTTGTACATCATCGGTTCGTCTCTTGTCATTTTATATAGTATGTCTCTCACTTTTTTCCTCGCGAACCTGATGTGCACTTCTCTGGGTAGTTGATGTTTCCTCGCATAGTTGGTGGTAACTCTGTAGATGTCGTCCAATTCATTTATGATCTCTTGCTTATCTCTGTTTAAAGTTTCTGCAATTAAGCTGGACATTATCATGGTTAAGTCTTCATCTTTTGCCTCTGTCACATTCTGGAAGCGAAGGTAGAAAGCTGCTCGGTCCATCTCCATGTGAATAAGCGATTCCTCTAGATTTTTGTTTGATGCTTTCATTTGTTGTTCAACCTGGTTTATTTTTATTTCTGTCTATTCTGTTCTTTTTTCTACTTCTGTTATTGATTGTTCATTTTTTCCCAATGCTTGTTGTATGGTTTCCATTTTATCATCTAATTTCTGTATGTCTTTCTTGACTTTGCTTTTCATTTCACACATCTCTGCTTTCATTTCATTCATATCTGTTTTCATTTCATCATGGTTTTTTGTTGCTGTTTCTTGGAGTTTTAGCATAGTTTCTTGAATGGTTTGCAGCACTGTCTGTATGTTTTCAGTATTCGACCCCGCATTTGTTTTTTCTGTTTCATTCATTTCTTCTACTGATCCTTTGGGTGTTGCGGGGGGGGGGGGGGCGTGGATCCCCTTGTTGTTGGATTTATTGCAGGGTTGATGTTCGTCTTTTTACCAGTTCTTAGTGCTGTTGACGTTATATTTGCCATTTCTCTTATAGTTTTATCTTGTTTTGAAAGTATCTTGTATATATTGTCCCAAATTGGCATTCAATCTTTCCCACCCCTTTTTTTCCCTTGTATTAGTATGTCCACAGTAATCTTAACATACTATATAAATTTTAAATAATACAGTATAATAGTACTAATATACAATAATATCTAGAGGTGTTAGCAGAAGGGGTTATATAGGCAAGGAGGGAGGACAGGGGAGGGTCTCAATGTTTGTTCATATTAACATCTACAATGCTATATTTTAAGTACCTCAGTGCTTAGATTGTTCCTTAATAATATTGAATTTTAACATAGCATAGGCATGTAGCATAGGTATAATTTATCCAAATTTATCCAATCTTATTATAAATAAATAGAGCTATTTATCTAAGGATTTAATAAACTCTTATTTGGATTAAAATTTGGTTCCAGAACTGAAAAAGAATATGGTGTAAACAAAGGAAACTAAGAAAGAGAAGTAGAAGAGAAACAGTGCAACAGCGACATCTTCTGGCCAGAGCAAAACCCAGAGGGGGAAGTGTGAAAAAGTAGAGGGAAGAAAGTGTGGATTAGAAATTAATCCTGAACAGTATATTGGAAACAATGTTACAAGACTATCATAAGAATTAAATAAATTGTCTGCACCTGGAATTTGTTTACTGAAAAATTTACAGAGAAAGAGAGTGGAAATAGTGTACGCTGTAAACACTGTATCTCTTTGATTGGATACAGACACTAGTGGCTGTATAATTGAGCAACTGGAATTGTGGAATAATAGAAATTGCTTAAAAGATAAAAGAAGAATTCAACATCTCAGCTTTTAACATCTTTCCCTGTAGATCAGTGGTTCTCAATCTTCCTAATGCCTTTAATACAGTTCCTTATGTTGCGGTGACCCCCAACCATAAAATTATTTTCGTTGCTACTATGTAATTGTAATTTTGCTACAGTTATGAACCGTAATGTAAATATCTGATACGCAGGGTGTATTTTTATTGCTATAAATTGAACATAATTAAAGCATAGTGATTAATCAAAAAACAATATGTAATTATATATTGTGAAATAGTTATTTCTAATTACAAATAAATGAAATTTTGTCTTGAAGCATGGTGTAGCACAGGGGTCGGCAATCTTAAACACTCAAAGAGCCTTTTGGATCCGTTTCCCACGGAAAAGAAAACACTGGGAGCTACAAAACATGGGTGTGGCCAACTCAACATCACTCCTTCTCAGTCACATGACATCCCCCCTCCAGACAAGCCTACCCAGGTTTCATGGCTCAGTGTTTTCTGTGGGAATAGGGTCTCTCTCACTCCTCTCCCCCTCACTCTCATTTCTGATTTTCTCTAATTTTCCTCTCCCTTTCTCTTCTTTCTTTCTTTCCTTCCCTTTCCCTCTTTCTTTTTCTTTCTTTCTCATTGAACATGATAGCAAATCTAAAATAAAGTTATTAATTGTAGGAAATTGCTTCTCTGTCATCTTTTCATAGTGAACTCTAAGTTGATACCGTGTTTCCCCAAAAATACGACAGGGGCTTATTTTCTTTTGCCCCACGAAATATGCCCTTGGGCTTATTATCAGGGAGGGCTTATTGTTTTGGGGCTGCCGGGCGGCTGCTCCCTTGTGAACTGGCTCCCGAAGAGCCGGGCACAGCCTCAGGGGCGAAGCAGCCATGAGGTAACCATGCTCACGAGCAGCCGCCCGGCAAATCCCCTCTCCAGCCGGGAAGAGCGTCATTCACTGACCTAGGGGGTAATCCCTAAGGTGCCAAGCCATGTGGCGCTCTGCCCGCCCTCCAGCTCCCGCGGCTTTGCACATTCGGGATACCCCCTAGGTCATTGCATGGAGCTCTGCCCAGCTGGAGAAGTGGGTTGCGCGAGCGCCTGTTCCGCCCGCAGCTTCACCAAGCACTTGCGCAGCTCTCCCAGGCCACCGCCGCTGGCTGCTGCTGCCTGCCACCGTCCCGCCACCACCCCGTTCCGCTCCGCGCATAACTTCCAAATCCAAAACTCGGGGCCGAATGTTCCAGTATCGGACGCTCTAGGAGTGCTCTCTATGGTGGGCTGGCTGCCGGTCAGAGAGTCTTCGGGACAGAGTCTTCCAGTATCGCCCACTCTAGGAGTGCTCTCTATGGTGGGCCGGCTGCCGGACAGAGAGTCTTCGGGACAGAGTCTTCCAGCAGCCAGCCCACCATAGAGAGCACTCCTAGAGCGGCCGATACTGGAATACTCGGCCCCAAGTTTTGGATTTGGAAGTTATGCGCGGAGCGGAACGGAGCGGCGGCGGGGCGGCGGCGGGCAGCAGCAGCCAGCGGCGGTGGCCTGGGAGAGCTGCGCAAGTGCTTGGTGAAGCTGCGGGCGGAACAGGCGCTCGCGCAACCCACTTCTCCAGCCGGGCAGAGCTCCATGCACTGACCTAGGGGGTATCCCGAATGTGCAAAGCCGCGGGAGCTGGAGGGCGGGCAGAGCCCCACATGGCTTGGTACCTTAGGGATTACCCCCTAGGTCAGTGAATGGCGCTCTTCCCGGCTGGAGAGGGGATTTGCCGGGCGGCTGCTCGTGAGCATGGTTACCTCATGGCTGCTTTGCCCCTGAGGCTGTGCCCGGCTCTTCGGGAGCCAGTTCACAAGGGAGCAGCCGCCCGGCAACTCTCCCCTTCAGCCAGGCAGAACGCCACTCCCCAACCTAGCGGTATCCCGAAGGCGGAAAGCAACGTGAGCACTCCCCCCCCAGCTCCTGCGACTTGGCGCTTTCGGAATAATGCTAGGTCAGTGAGCGGTGCTCTGCCTGGCCGGAGAGGGGGGTTATTTTTGGGGGTGGGCTTATATTTTTGCCCACGCAAAAATGTGGCATGGGTTTAGTTTCGGGACAGGTTGTATTTTCGGGGAAATACGGTAGAAGCTGGCAAGATTGTACTAACAGCAATAGGATATATATATTGATTTCTTTTGCATTTGACAATATAATACGTTATCCAAAATTATAAATAATCTTATTTTCAGCTGCATTTTTGGGGGGCCATCTCTGTTATTTTCTTTTTTAAAAATCAGACTTGCTTCCAATTTGTGCCTTCTGGCAAACTGCAGTTTTCTTGGCAAGAGATCTAGCTTGCCATTGCTTTCGTCATAGGTCTGAAAAAGTTAGTTTCTTTCTTTCTTTCTTTCTTTCTTTTCTCCTCCTTTCTTTCCCCCTGATTTTTCCCCTCTCTTTTCCCACGCTCTCATTCTCCTCTTTCAGCTCTCTTTCATTTCTTTCTCCCTCTCCCCCTTCTCCCTCTAATTTGTTTCCATCTATTTTTCCTCTCTCCCACTCTCTCCTTACAGCCCTCTTTCATTTCTCTCCTCTCTCTCTCTCTCTCTTTCTCCCCTTTTCTCTTTCATCTCTTTCTTGCGCATGCAAGCAAAATACTCTCTTGGACCGAGATCACAGCGGCAGGGACAGCAACTCTTTCCACTGCAGCCACTGAGAAGTAACTAGCTGGCTGCGCTGCGCAGGAGAGCCACGCTGTGCAGGAGACTCCTCAGCACCAGACTCAGGTCAGCGCCAGCCGCGCTCCCCTTCATGATGGCTCGGGAAAGATCTGGAGCAGCCATCTCTGGATGCAGAGAGGAAAGAGTTCCAGAGCCCTGTGCAAGGAGAGCCCTGTGCAGCGCAGGAGAACTGGAACTCTTCCCTCCCTGCACTCAACCAGCTGCTGCTGCTGCTGCTCTCAATTCCCCCACTTCCTGAGCCAACACAAAGGGGACAGCGGCTCGTACCGACCTGAATCTGTCGCTCAGGAGTCTTCTACGCAGCATGGCTCCCCTGTGCTGCATACCCAGTTACTCACGTCATTGCGCAGTGGCGACAGCGGGAATCGTTGCCCCCTCCGCCTTGATCCTGGCTCAGGAGGGTATTTTGCTTGTGTGCGCACACAAGAGATGAGCAGCTAATGATCTCCCCCTTGGATCCCGGCGGAACTACGCGGAATTCAGTGGAGCAAGGCCTGGGCTGGTGGGGGGGGAAGCAATGTCAGGTGGAGACTCGGCGGCCGCCACTGCCTCTCCTCAGCCGTTGCCCTTCTCACTGCCCAAGCCTCCCCCTTTGATGCCGCTCAACCCCGGCGAAGGCGTGTGCCCTGTAGGAGCTCCTGGGCACGAACAGTTACTGAAAAATGCCTACATGAGAGGCCGGCCGGACTAGCCTGCTGGGAGGCCCATCAGTCTTCTGGCAAATCTAATTCTGGCGTACGGGGAACCCGAGCCACTCCTTCCCTTCGGGCCGGTTTCTCGCAAGCCTCTCCACGGGAGGCTCCTTGGCAACCCTTGTGAAAAGGTTGTTCAACCCCCAAAGGGGTCGCAACCCACAGGTTGAGAACTGCTGCTTTAGATTCATATGAAATGAGAGGCATTTTAAAGGAGGTGGGTGTACTTTTCAAAATGTAATGGACATGATGCAGTAAAGTTTTAAGGGGACTATGGGAAAAATGGAAAATTCCATACAAGGGTTAATGAGCGAAGATCAAGTTGCCCAGGAAAATGAGGAGCTAACAAAAGAAAGGGAAAAGCCAATAAAAGAAATGAAAAAGGGGGGAAATAAAGAGGAGATGAGAATAAAAATAATAGTGGTGGATGAATTAAAACAGGGGAGAAATATATTAGGAAAGTTGAATGAAAGGATTGAAAGGAAGAAAAGGGCTGGGATAGAAAGCTTAGAAGTTAGACAGCGGAAAAGGGTGGAGATGGCAGGAATATTTAGACCAAACATCCAAGAAGTAGATATAGATAAAATTAGAGATGTAAGGGAGGAATATGGGAGGCAGCCCCCCCCCCCCCCAGCATAGCAATTAAATTATCGAGGTGGGAAATAGATAATGGTGAGATTATTTTTTTCCTTCTCTTTATTGCCTGTTTGGACTTGCCTTTCCTTTTCCTTTCTTTTCTTTAAGGCATAGCAATTATAAAGTTGAAGCAGGCAATGAGGTGATGAAGGGATGATTTTCTTCTCTGTTGTTACTTTTTAGTTACTCTTCCCTATATCTCCCTCTATTTTCTTTTTTCTTTTTATTTCCTTTTTTTCTTTTCTGACATAGGATATACTTAATTTTATATGTTATTAACTGCTAGATAAGAGAGATAGAAGTTAGAAAAGAAGATATATTAAAAGATGAAGTATTAAAGAGAAGAGTTGTTAAAGTACATAATGCCAAGTATTACTGTTATTGCATCACTATGTTATTACAATATTACTATTATGTGGTAATAGTGGAGATAAATGTGACAACAAAGACGAATATTATGATTGTTTAAATGTGATTGTACCCAGACAACCCACTGTTTAATAAAAATTGGATTGAATAAATAAAATAAATAAAACTTGGGGGGAGGGGAGAATATCCTGATCTAGATGAAAACCAGATGCTGGGAATGGAAAATTTTCTTGCACTGGCCAGTTTCTATTTCAGTTAGTACTATTATCTTAAAATGAGGCCAAAGAATATTTGTTCTACTCATCTCATTTCCATTTTTATAAAGTCCAAACAAAAGCAACGTCAATCATAATCTATAAGAAAAGGCATAGCATTTCTAAACACACTTCAAACTTTTCTATGATAGGAAAAGCACGGTAAAAGAATTAATAATAGGTAAAAATAACTTCCAAAAAGGAATTCAGTTTTCACATGTGCAAATTATAATTGATTATTATGGATCTGTGAATTATTGTGATATAATAAAATTACGCAGACAAGCTAAAATTTAATCATATACAGCCATCAATTTTATCTCCCAGATCTCTCTTACCTGTGTAGAGAACCAATCCATGTTTTTATCATGATCAATGGGCATAGGAAGATGACTCGTCTGTGATATCCATGTAAATATAATACTCTCAAGAACACTGAGAGACAGAAATGAGGCAAAGTCAGGCAAATTAGGCAAAGTGAAACTATATCTACACAAACAAGCCTTTAAGTAGAATAGTGGGACAAATTTATTCGTTTGTTTGTTAGGCTTAGAATACAAGACATTTACTAGACCTAATGATGCCTTTCTATGGAAATCAATACATTTCTAACACTCCTCCAGTGACAATGAGCCAGATTCAAACCAAAGATCAGGACCCCCAAACTTTCTGAGTTGGTGGACAAATTTGGAAGGTTGACCAGATACCGTGGAAACTGATCCCAAATGGAGACTACAAAGTGGCTTGGCTTTATTCCAGATAGCTATTATAATGGCAATGGTAGAATTGAAGCCAACACATATGGAAGTAAGGAAAATGATAATCTAAAGCCGGGATGGTGGACTTATAGTACGGTGCCACAGGTGGCATGCGGAGCCATTTGTCAGGCCATTCGAGGCGTTGCCCTGTCAGCTGGCCAGCGTGCATGTGCGCGCTGGCCAGCTGAGTTCAGCCTTTTTTAAAGCCATTTTTCACCCTCCCCAGGCTCCAGAGGCTTTATAGGAGCCTGGGGAGGGTGAAAACAGCCCCCCCCCAAGAGGCCCTCTGGAGGCTTCAGGAGTTTCCTTGAAGCCTCCGGAGCGCAAAAAACGGGCCCTATGGGCAAACAGGAAGTTCGGGAATGGACTTCCGGTTTGCTCGTAGTGTGGTTTAAGCCCTCCGGAGGCTTCAGGGACTTTCAGGAGGCTTCCCTGAAGCCTCCAGAGGACTAAAAAGGACCCTACAAGCAAACCAGAAGTCACTTCTGGTTTGCTTGGATGGTCAGTTTAAGCCCTCCAGAGGCTTCAGGGACCTTCAGGAGGCTCCCCTGAAGCCTCCAGAGGACTAAAAACCACCCTATGTGCAAATCGGAAATGGGGGGAGCACCTCTCTTGCGCACATGTGCACTGGGTGATCATGCATTGCATTATGGGTGTGGCACGCCCACGCATGACCCCTCCTGCATTTCCCCCCCCCCCTTATGGCACGCGAGCCAAAAAAAATTGCCATTGCTGATCTAGAGAATAGTCAGGGTCTGGGAAGGGATAGTGAAACACAAAGAAAATAGTATATATGATGAACAGTACTTCAAAAGAAAGAGGTATCCCAAAACACCCTTGAATCCCAATATGGGGTTGAAGGCAAGAAAGAATCGGATAAAATATGCCAGAGCCCATGCCATTTCCTGTAGAAGAGAAGAGAAGGAATGAAGATTAGAATAGCATCTTTCCTTGCTCCAAGTAGACACCCTACATGGAATCTTACTCAGATCCAGATGTATATCTTCTGGAAACTCTGCTCTGTTTACTGCCCATTTTGACAAAACCAGTTCTACCCTGGGTTCTTTTTTAACGGATTGACAGATTTAACTGATTGAAAAGAGCCATAGAAAAAATTCACTAGACAAGACTGAGTATGCTTGTGGTTTTTTTTTTTTAAGTACAATATTTTGAGCTTACGTCATTCCAGAAATGATAGAGATGGAGAGAAGTTTCTTTGCATGTTGTTATTAGGGGTTTTTTAATTAGTCAGGGAAGACAAACTTTTTATGTAGTGATTATCAATACAAGAGACCAGGTGTGTGTTTAAGCACCAGTGTTGCTGTGCATGTGGACCTGTTTGAGCTCATAAAAAACATTATTTTCAATAACTGATATGTTTATGTGATATCAGGTGAGAATGTAGAGATTTTATTAATTTTGATTATCCCACAAAATTTCAACCATTTTTAATTTGTGTACTTGACAATAGTGCATGGCAAATTCCCATTTTAAGCAAAGCTGGAAAAGTCTTGTCTCCCATCTTCTATATTAGAAAAAAATAAGTCCAAACCCATTTACAATCCCTCTAGATATTTTTTTTAAAAAAAGATGAACCATAACTTTATAGTTGTATTCAAGCCACCATAAATCATTTTTAATCAAAGCCCTCATAATCACAATGTCAACTTCTAAAGCATTGCCATGACTATTATCAGGCTGGCATGGAGGGAGAAATTCCATGCATGCCTTCGGCCAGAGTCGGATCTCATGTCTACAGCCTAGTTGGAGAATATGAGTTATGATGCAGGACAGAAGGGAGGGGATACAGGGGTAAAGTTCAAACGCAATTAAGTGAAAGCAGTTTTGGCTCCACAGGAGTCCACGCCAGAATGTCGATCCCAATAAATGATTGGATTTCTTTTGAACTTTGTCTTGAGGCTCATAAATTAATTTGGCCGTCTTCTGGGAACTTCACACACTACTTGAGAAAACTAGATTGTAATTCTTGTACATTCTTAGTTCAATCAATGTTATTGTCCAGTTGCCTCTAATGTTTCCCCAACATGCCTTCTATATATTTATTTTCCCAGGCAAAAATTGAATGCCTTCTTCATAAAAGGCCTTTTGATAGTCAGCAATAGTTTATCTGAAAGCACTTTGGAATTGGCATTGATTTTCCCATTAACAATATCCCCATGCAAATTTTTATAAGCGTCTAAAATGGTTTAGCCTTTTCAAATCCTCTTAAGGAAATAAAATTCTAAACCTAGAAATGTAACATGGGGGGAGGGGTGTCTCAGTATTTTAATATTTAATATTTGGTAGGGATTATTTGTGTACTCACCCTCCAGAGCTTGCGTTGGAATATAAAGTACAATGAGTAAACTTGAAAAGTTGGCACTACGATCAGTGGCAATGCTGGAGAAGGAAACAAGATGCATATAACCATTAACTGTCCTTTCTAAACATAAAAGAAGCAACAACCACACTCCTGAAATGATTTGTATCTACCATTTTATTTAACAATTATAATTGTACTTGAGAATCTCATCATCAAAAATAAATCAACTCCAAAACTTCTATGTGGCAGACACTGCCTGAATTGTGCCACTCAAACTATTTGTGCTGCCTCCATTAGAACCAATTGACTAAAATACACTTGAATGAGCTAAAGGAAACTCTGTTATTCCTTGTGATAAGTGGACAATACTATCTTACTCCATTCAGATTTATTTAGAGGAAAGCCCTGGTAAATCCAGTGAGACCAGCTCTCAAGTGTTTATATATTCATTCATAAGAGACATCTTGTAAAACTGCCCATCTTGTAAAATACAACTCTGGGTGACTTACAACAATATAAAACCTAAAACTAGAGATAGGGCAACCTACTAGTATATATAAAGAGAGCAAACCCCACTACTTCTAGCACCGATGATGTTACCAAATTGGGTAATGAAATGTCTGCAAGAAAATTACTGGCCTCAAGCAGCACACAAATATTCTCTTCTATTGAAATCACCTGAATAAAAGGCATTTTTCCTTCAAAAGAGGGGAGGGGTTAATAGTCCAGAGGAAAAGAAGCATAGGGGCACAACAAGGAAAGTTGCAAAATACAGAATACAATATTGTAATAGAATATAATAATTGTAATAATTATAATAAATGTAATTAATGTAACAATATAGAAATAGTAATAGAATAAAATGTAAAGTAGAGGAAATAGGAAACATACTTACACTTGTAAGTTACAAATTTTACGTTTATAGCTTGGGTTTTTTTCTTAATAAAATATCTCCCTAACCTTTATAGGAAGGTTTTTTTTTAAACTTGTTCAGTCCAACAAGTTAGTGGTTCTTGAAACTCAGACTCAACACTTAATCTAATTGAAGAGAGTTTTTTTTAAAAAAAATACTTATGATAGAGATTCCCTCTGAACTGCTGTAAGCAGTTAGTTGTGCTGCCACTAGCTTGACTGGCTTCAATAAAGGATGGACCAAGTCATGGAGTTCATGAGATTCAATTGTTATTAGCTTGGATGGCAGTGTGGTAGCCTCTGAAGGACATCTGAAGGAAGACCAGTGGATATCCTTGGTTGGTTATTGTGAGAATTGACTGCTGAACTTGATGGGCCAAGGATTAGATCCAGCAGGCACCATTTATGATCTTATGAATAAAGCAGTTTCAAAAAGAAAAACAACTGCTGGTGAAGAGGTTGGACTATATTCTCCATTATGTTCCTGTCTCTCTTCCATGGCAATTTTCTTCCACTGTAATTTGATTTATGGATGCTCCTCAGTTGTGTCTATAGAGCATCAAATAATTGAGCAGTTGCATGAGAAAGTGCAATACCCTCTCCAGGTTGGCATTTCTCTCTTTGCACTGTTTAGGCATAGTCTGTTTCTGAAGGTATGGACTGAGAATCAGGATGCCTCCCTCCACCTTAAATATGTAGATTAAACTCATGGGAATCTGTGTGTTCTCAGAAAGGAAAGATTTCCTCCTCATTCTCTGCAATGTTCTGTAGTTGCTACCACGGCTCTTCTTCTTCCCTCCTCCTCTTTATCTTATCATTATCATTTATCTTATTAAGAGTTGATATTAATCTAAACTGTGGGGGGGATTATGTAGAATGCATATATATAATCTGCCCATGAGCTCATGGTTGAAAAGATAAGAGTCCAAAGATGATGTGAAAGTTGTTTTTTTGACAGAAGAAAAAGTTCATTTGGAGTTTAACAGGAGGTAGGGGGAGAAAAGATACTCACTGAAGAAAAAATATTGATGCTGATAGTTATAAGGCATGTATTTCTTTTTCTGCAAACCCAACTGCAAAAGAAAGGCATGAAAAAAGCAAATAACTTTCAATAGGTAATTATAACTTAAGGCTCCATTTCTATAACATCCTTTTCATCTGTTCTGTGAAATAAATTCTCAGGCAGGAAAAAAGCAAAAAAATAAAGTGAGATGTACATAGCTGTCACAATAATAAATTGTAATTGTGGTAGTTAAAATAGATTGCAGTTTTATTTTCAAATATTCCAGGTGCAGAAACACATGGCAGAGCGAGATATCTTTTAAAATTAAGCCCTGCATAGAAATACAGAAAGAATAGTCTTAAACTTAGATTTCTTAGTCAGGAAAGGAAGCTGTCCCCTTAGGTAGCAGAAACACTAGATAAACTTTTACTAATCTTCCCATTAGTAGAAGGCCCCAAAGGAAAGTATTACTGATGGACCTGGATCTGATGGGTTCAAAGTGTTCCATTGTCCCAATATCAGCTCTTCAGCCACACCATCCTATAGCCACCAAAATAAATGTCTTGTCTGGTTTCAGAAGAGGTGAATTAAAAAGGGAATCCAGAATTTCAGCTAAATAGGCAGCTTCTTCGT
The DNA here is from genome assembly GCF_964273705.1 of Natrix helvetica. Taxonomy (NCBI): domain Eukaryota; kingdom Metazoa; phylum Chordata; class Lepidosauria; order Squamata; family Natricidae; genus Natrix; species Natrix helvetica. The sequence goes on along the minus strand of NC_138548.1, from coordinate 118,326,365 downwards.
TTTGGTATTTTTACTGACTGCCACATCCTCAGAACCTCACAACCATCAGAGATAGAATATTTTCTACCAGTATTTCTGCTTGTGAGGCATAAGTAATTCTATATTTTCTTTGTTTGAAGAAACAGCCAAGGCAGAATATGCTTATCAAATCTGAAACAATCCACTGAGATAATTCACACAATAGTCAATCCAATCCATAACATTAACCAGAGAAAGAGCAAAAGGGAACAAACAAAGAGATGCTTAAGCTCCATACCACCCTCCATCTTTTAATCTATCCTATTCCTATACAAACTGCCAGGATTTTAGGACAGGAAGACAATCTGTTACTTTGCTTCCCTAACACAACTTCTCAGGATTGCGCTCACATGGCCATAAAAACTTGCTGCTTTCCTCAGAATCCTTTTGTACATGATTGTTCAGTCAATCCCGTGAGCTAATTCCCTCAATAATCCAGTTCATAATATTCATCTATAGCTATAAACTACCATAAGAGAACCAGTTTTAAGGCATCAGGCTAGAAACTGAAAAATTGTGAGTTCTAGTCTCTCCTTGGACAATGCCACCCAGCCTTAGAAAGCAGAGGTCCATATGAGTGGTGGGATTCAAACTTTTTTTACTACCGGTTCTGTGGACATGGCTTTGTGGGCATGGCAGGGGAAAGGATATTGCAAAATCCCCATTCCCTCCCCACTCTCAAAATTTCCACTTCCGGTTCTCCAGAACCTGTCAGAACTTCCTGGATACCACCTTTGGTCCATATAGAGAAATACACTTTTGTTATGGCCACCTTGGGTGAACATTTTGTCCAACCCTACTAATCTACTATCTCAATGAAATCTGTCTTATCAAACGCTGCTAATAAATATAAATAATAAACCCAGTAGACTGTGTTCAACTCTAACAAATTGACAATGAAATGGCTTAACAGTTGCTATTCTGAATGCTGATCTGAAAGGAGAATGGCCAGGGTTCAGTAAAATCTGTTCTCATCTAAGCAGTTGCTTCTTACCTCCAAAGAAAGTGTTTCCCCTAATGACAAAATAAAGGGATGAAATGAAACATCTGGGTCCTTCTCGAAACAGTTGGGTTTAGCATGATGCTGGGAATGGTGCAAAGACCACCAATTAGCTGAAAGCCCCTGTAGAGGAAGAGTGAAAGAAAGCATTCAGGCTCTTGTAAAAGATTGCTTGACTATTTAGTGCTCTGCTTTGAAGAGGTAATACAGGGGAGATTCCACTGAACCTTTGAATCAGATTTTCAAATAACTTTGAGATGTTGAATCAGCTGACTCTGAATTATCTTGGAGAGGTTCAAAACAGTTTGAAGATTAAATGCACTTTTTAGCTTTGAAGAATCTCAAGTATTCATTGCATATGTGGACAAAACTGGGGGTTAATTTTGAGTACTGTAATAAATTCCCTGATATTAACATGACTAGGTGGCAAATGCGTTTTATCACCTTTCAAAACCCTGCCTGTCAAAGCACTGGAAGAGGTGCTGCTCTGCTATTTAGGTATTTAGAGAGATTCACGTATGGGGAGAAACAGAAAACAAAATAGAGACCTACACCTATTCTGCTCTATCTCTCTTTTAATGAGTCTTACTTTTTCTTGCTTCCATACCATTTTATTCTTAATTTTTCTTCAACTCACCTGTAGTATAGTCCCTATTAGCTTTGGGTCCAGTATTTTCCTTCCTTTGTCACTGGCATTTAATCAGGCTTATTGATCAGGGAATTTTATCACTGGCATTTAATCAGACAAAAGCAGGTGAAAATAACACCTGATATGCTCATCTAATTTCACTGATAATTTTGATACAAAGATTTTAATAGCAGTGTTAGGAAATAGATTATAGCAAAATGATAACATTTGTTACTAAGAATGTTCAAGCAGTATAAAAAAAACTAGGCATGCAACAGATGATATAGGATTTACTGTAGATATAATAGATTTAAAATAAAGGACAACTTGTAATCTCATTATTAGATGCTGAAAAACTTTTGATAAAATACACAAAGAATTCATGTTTATTATCTGTCTGTCTGTCTGTCTGTCTATCTATCTATCTATCTATCTATCTATCTATCTATCTATCTTTCTTTCTTTCTTTCTTTCTTTCTTTCTACCTTTATGGCTGTGTGTGTATGTTCAAGCATAACTCAGGAATGCCTTTAGCAATTTCAACCAAACCTAATACACAGATGACTTTATGTCTGGAAACTCTGTTGGGGTAAGACACCCCAACATCCCCTCAGTGTGTGAGTGTGTGTGTGTGTGTGTGTATTCTAGCATCACTCTGGAATGCCTGGGCTGCTAAAATGAAAAAAAAAAGAATTACATCTATAGTGTCAAATCACAGTACTTTTGAAAGTGGTAGTTTGCATTTTGGATTCAAGTTCTCTTTAAGATACAGCCTATTGTGCCTTAAAATGGCATCTAATGTACAGCACAGTGCAGTTGCCATGGTAACAGCTTCACAGTACTCCATAAGGGGGCTTCTTTTGGTAAGGGGTATTGGTTGTAAATAAATACCCAGGGAACGCCGGTTTATCAGCTAGTATTAAATAGATTTGAAAATCCCTTGGAATTCATAAAATGGATTAAGAATATTATATCTGCTACTAAAGTAAAATTTAATGACATTTTCTCCCACTTTTCCATAATTTAGAGAAATTAGAAACAGATAAATAACACAACACATTTGATATATACTCATGAAACTTTTTCATTTATATTTGTAATATTCCATATTCTTTCCCTTCAATTCCGTGGAACATTCTAAGAATAATATACCTTACTTACCTTTAAATGGCACATTACAAATTCATGAAAATGGTGGTTCCATTTTGGATTACTGAAGACTGAAAGATGTCCCAAATCATGTTGTAGCCAGCCTGCTTGAGACTAAAAGAAAAGGGTGATTCGCCACAGAAGGACTACCTTTTGTGTCACTCCTACAACTTATATCCAATGGTAATAGCTATGCAAGAACTCCTGGGATAGATAAAATAAAGATTCATTCATTCTAGGATTTTTTTATTCAATCAAAGGGGCAGCCACCCAGAGAAGCATTCCAAACAGGATAGGCACAAGAAATCAATTCTACAATAGAACCACAGATGTAATTGAATGCAAGCTTCTCAAAGCGCATGACAATTGAATATGTGTTATTTTCTTTATAAAGAAACTATTTTAACTTGGTTGAAAGACAGTCTGCTGTAGGAAGCCAAACTAGCGGAAAATGCAATTTTAGCTAAAAATAAAGGCAAGAATATTACCTGAGCAAAGGTCATCAACACTGTGGCAATAAGAAAAGATGTCATAGATAGTCCAAAATACCACAAAACAAACCAGCCAGCAGCATCCAGTACTAAAATATGCAGAAGCATCAGGAAAAAGAACAATTGGTTTGGCTTGAAGAGTCCCATCTTTTTAACAGTGGACAGCAGTTCCCGAAAATCTTCTATTAATAATTGCTATGGGGAAAAATTCAGAAAATTTGCAGGAGTTTTGACTTTATGGATACAACATAGCTAGCCAGTGGCATCAACAGTTAACATCAAGAACTCTTGGTGTAATTGCCCTCCAAATATCCTTTTCCTTCCAAACTTTTAATACTCTTTCAAAAACATTAAATGCGGAAGAAAACAAATGAAAAATGGTTGCATAAATAAACTATTTTTCTACTTAGTGACTGCTAGACAAATTAGAGCTCATGTTTGGGATGCTAGAAATCAATGCCTATCTTATTTAATAATCTTGGCAAAAAGCACTAATGGGGAAACAGAAACAGGGGGGACGGAGGGAGATATATATATGATTTCATGGTATAGCTTGGTATAGTTTGGTAATGTATGGCTTTATTGAGTGTCCACAAGGCAGCACCAATTTATATATTCCTCCAATGCACATACTAATCTATAATTGGAGAATTACTAATTTAAGCAAACCACTGACTGTTGTGTTATTCAGTACTATTTTTATTTGTATAATTATTGTAAACTATTGGCACATTACATTCATTTATAGAATATATTTGTACTATATTTCAATTTCATTAATGTTTACTTAAATGTAGTATTTTATTACAATTATAAAACATGCAATTAATATTATGAATTAATATTAATTATTATTTCTGATTAACTGTTTATTGAACTCAATGGGGCTCTATTTACCTACTTTAATCACTTCATACAGCTGCCCACTCAATAACATTTAGCAGGTTACATCATTAGAAACCTATTGGCCAGAGGTCCCACCACAGGACATTCCCAAGCATGATCAATGCTATTTCAGGGCTCTGCCCACGCCTGAAATCTGACTTAAAAGGATCCAGATAAACCATTTTCTCTGGACTCCCTGAGGCTGCATTGCAATCACCTGCTTGTTAATCTTAAGAAAACAGGCTGGGATTAATTAGGCAGAGGCTGAGGAAGGCAGCCCAAAAGAACTGAGTTTACTTGCCCAATCTGATAGCCAACTACACTTTTAAAAATACCTTGGATCTTGTTTGACAGAATCAGATGAAAAATCATTTGATATGACATAAAATTAGGTTGCTCTACATGTGGAGGATGAAAAGGGTAAAACTGAGTACATTCACTCTACATTGGACACTAACTGGATATGTCTTGTTGAGATGACAGAAGCGTCATCGTGGGGGGAGGGGTTGTTTGGACTCAATTTGAATCTGTGGAGCCTAAAGAAGCAAACAGGGCTATCTCCATGTTATTCTCATCTGTGGATTAGAGTCTTGCTTACTTAGTGGAAGCAGACAGGGAGATGAGAGGAGGCCAAGCGTGAGTTATAGTGAAAACATCCTCCAGATATATTTGGGAAGAATCAAGTGTGGCTTCAGGGCAATGAGGTGGAAAGAGGAAGGGAATGAAATGGCAGATATTAAGATCACTTCATAATTTAAAGTCGGCTGAAGGAAATGGACTTTTACTGTTTTTATAAATACCAGGAGACAATGCAGAAAGATTGAGGAGCACCTTATAAAATCTCTTCTGTTGCCCTTAGTAGCAGATCAGTTTTAATGACAAAAGTGATCTTTGAGTCAACCCAATAATAACTAAAGGTTTGCAGTTTAACACCATAAGCCACTACCTCAATTTTCTGTCTCCCAACTTACATTTTTACTGGGTTCAAAGCTGGGCTGATCAGGTGCCAATTCCCCAATCAAAAGTGATGCCATGTGCTTCCTTACTAGGGTCTTGTCAAGGTGAAAGGCTGTAAAAGGATCCTAAAGCCAAAACATAAAGAAAAAAGGGGAAAAATATTATAATAAAGAACCAATTTAAAGTCAACCTGGAAGAAACACGAGTTGAGCTGAGTTGGGCTGAGTGGTTATCTTTATTCTCTCCAATTCAAAGCATGACAGACGTAATTCCCAGGAGGTGCTTGACCAAAGATATTGAAACACTTGCAAGAAATTAGCTCTGAAGTGTCATGATTATAATTATTAGAAAATGATTTTGGATTCAAGTAAAGTCTGGAGCAACAGATGACAAAGAAACTGCAGTGTTTTGCAGAAAATATCAAAGACAGAAAAATGTATAAATCACATAATTTAATTGTTTAATACTTTCTTTCTAGAAAGTAGTATTGATAGATAAGTTTTTCTCAGCAATATAAACCAGTTTTACTGCTTTACTCTGCAAAGAGAATTCCTGCTTTTCTGTTCTCATTTTAATTTATAGCTGGAACATGCACAATTTGCTTAGTACTGCCTTAACTTTTATTTAATTTTAAAGTTGAGAAAAATATATACTTCTTTTTAAAGACATTAATCATAAGTATAAACATAAAGAATGTAAAATTTTCAAAAATACAATATGTAGATCAGGTAAACAAATGGAAGAATCTGCTTAAGGCTTTGAAAAATAAAAGGGAAATACAAAAAACCAATCAAAATAATGATTTGGATAATAACTTTCCACTGGATCTAAAAAAGAGATCTGCTAAAGACTTGAAGTATCTTTGATACAACAAGAAAGATAACATCTGAATGAATTAAAAACAAAGAGTGTTCAAAGTAAAAGAAAGGAATATAAAGTTGTTCTGTTTGATCAAGATTAAAATAAAATATGCTTTTTATAAATCGCTTGCAAGTCTTTATGGGCCTTTTGCTGACACCAGGACTGAAAGGTTGATCATCTATTGTTATACATATAGAAGGATGGTTTTGGAAAAGATAGACTTTTTTTGTAATTTTATAACAGGTAATAAGTTATCAAATTTCTTTTTACTTGGCATACTGAAGATTGGAAGTCACTTCTTTAAATATACTTCTTTTCTTTTTATTTCTTCTTCTTCTTTCCCTTTTGTTTTTCTATTTTTTCTTTCCATTTTTTAATGTATGTCAATGAAGACTCAATCATCCAGGCTAAAGGTGTCTAAAGGTGGAACTGGAACATGGAACGGAACAAACTTTGTTAATCTGAGATGTTTCATTGCTAAGCCAAACATCTTCATCAGTCAAAGTAAAAATTAGTTAGGCAGAAAATCATTGGAATGTACCAACCCTTGCCATACCCATTTCATTTGAATCCTGACTCTCTAAATCTCAGATTAACATGGCAGATTAACAAACTTTGTTCCAGTTCCATAATTCAACCTTTCGTCACCTTTGGCCTGGATAATTAAACCTTCATTGACATATATATTGCAACTCATTTCAGGGAGAAACACCTGAAATTGGTGCGGCAAGAGTTGATACATTCCAACGACTCTCTGACTTTGCCTAACTACTAGTAATTTTTTACTCTGACTGATGAAGTCACTTGGATGACCAACTGAATATCTCATATTAACAAAGTTTGGTCCAGTTGCCATGATTCAACATTTAGACACTTCCATTTTTAAAAAATTCTTTCTATTTTATTTTTCTGAGTTTAATTTGTATTTGATTTTACTAGTATGCTGAAAATATTTATCAAAAAATATTTTAAAAATTAAAAAGTTAGGAAAAGGAAAAAAAATGGGGTAATGTGCTTTGAAAGTGGGTTATAGTGACTGAGTGCAGTCTTATTTTTTAAATGACGATAAAATTATTATTTTTTCTTCTGTTCAGTCATGTCCAATTCTCACGGACTGTTGGACATTTTTTGTTGGCAAGGTTTTTCAGAAGTGACATGCCACTGCTTCCTTCCTAGGGCTGAGATAAAGTGATTAGCCTAAGATCATCCAGTCAGCTTCATGCACAAGGCAGCACTTGAATTCACAATTTCCCAATATCTAGCCTGATGCCTTAATCACTACACCAAACTGGCTCCATGACAATTTTTGTGATTAGTCATGAAGTCATGTCCAACCCATTGCGACCCCATGGACACATAACTTATGTCTTATCTTTTTATTTTCTACATCCAGGTTGTTGTTGTTGTTGTGTGTGTGAGAAAGGGGGGGGTGTTTTGTTTTCTGAGCTCCTACTTGCAGTCCATATTAACAGAAGCCAAATACTGGTTTTCCCAATTGACCAAAAGGTGTATAAGTATGTGTATCTTCAAATAATCATGTGATATAGATCCAGTTTCTCTCTTTGCAAAAGGGAAGACAGATAGAATAGTATTGCATTACTGAACTACTGGCTCCTTGTTAAAATTGTGTATGATTAATTTAAAAATTACAAATAGATTATTTGGCCAGCTGGTCTTCTAGTCTCTGCCGTGCATGCTGGGGACACATGTGTGCGTGCGCAAGGGTTGGGGTATATGCATGCAGGGGTGCTCGCATTTCATTTGGGGTCTCACATGATGCCCTCATGCCCTCTTTTGGCCTCCAGATTGGCACAGGAGGCCTTCCGAGGCCAAAACAGGGCACAGGGGGGATGCGCATGGTCCCTCAACCCCATTTCGGGCCTGGAATTCCTCCTGCACCAATCTGGAAGCCAAAACAGAGCATAAGGGCACTGCGTGAGGCCCCAAAATGTAATGGGAGGCAAAACAGGACACAGAAAGGGCGGGGCACATACGCGGGGGGCATGGGAGCATGGGGGGTCACACACATATACACAGGAGTGGGGCACGTGCAGGTGGGTTGTGCATGCATTGAATACTTTTGGCACATGAGGACAAAAAGGTTGGGCATCACTGGCATAGCGTATATCAGGAATAATATCTCCTTGTGAATGTAAAAGAGAAAGAAAGAATCTCTGTGCTGATTTCACTGCACCATTTTGTGGGTAGGATTCCTGTTTTATTTCTCCCACTTCTATTTGAATTAACAATGGGATTTACAAGGTTTGGTTCAGTCCTTCAGAGTTGGGAAAATCATAGACTCATAACACAATGGATTTTAAAAGGGACCATTTGGCCATCCTCTCAAACCTCTCTTCTTATGTGTGATTCCTCCTTAATGGAAGGCTGCCTCGTCTCTGCCTGAAGACATCCAAAAAGGAAGCCCACATCTTTCCCTCAATCTGTGGTTCCATTCTCACAACTTGCTTCCTCCACATTAAGCCTGTTTACTCAGTCTCACTTAAGACTTTTCTTCTCTAGGCTCAATAGTTCAGTTTAACAATTCCTTCAACAACCACCTCACTCTCTCTTTGTGGCTCCTGTTCCAACTGTTTTGGACCTTTCTTAAAGTGTAGCTCCACAAACTGAGCAAAGAGCAGAATAAATGGATTGCTTTGTAATTAACTGAGAAAGCCAAATACTAGCAAAAAGAAAGTCAATATCGGCTTCATATAGTATAGAAAGACTTTTGAGAAGTGTTCCGAAAAATGGGAATCTTGTTGTCTTCATGAGAAACTTACATACAAGTCAGGAAGCCACAATACAGGCAGAACATGGCAAAACAGACTGACTCCAGGTTAGCAAAGGCTGTGTACTTGACCCTTATATTCAATTTATATGCTGAATATATATGAAGGGCAACTGGTTTTAACATTGGAGGAAGAAACATCAACAGCCTGCATTACTCTGATAGCCCTACCCTGAAGCTGAATATACAGAAAATCTGCAAGTTTTCATGATAAACGTCAAGGGGCAGAGTGGAAAATGGGATTAAAATTAAATATGTGAAGAAGACCAAACTAATTATAACCATGTACAAGGACATTGGCAGTGAAGAGACTGAAAATGACAAATAGAAGCAACCCTGAACGGTAAAGGAACAAGCAATCAATAAATCTGACTAGCACTCAGTAGAGCTACCACAGAAGCCTTGGAAAAGATATTTAAATGCCGTGCCCATAGCTACAAATATTAGAATTGCGTAAACTATTCCCTGTGACACTTTACGGAACCGAAAGAAACTGGCCACCCGAGTCCTCGCCTCGTCAGCTGCCCCGCCCCTTACCGTGGCATCCTGCCCTGCGTACGAGCTGATAGTCCGAGAGCCCCCCGGGTGCCTCCTGTGGAACCGGCTGATGTCATAGACTTTCCTGTCAATCACCAGCCAGCGCTCCCGTGACGAGTCTTCCTGGCCAGTGCGCAGCCCGATCTCTTCCCAGGTAAACCACCGCGAAGGGCCGGACTGATTAGCCTCCCTCCTCCGTCTGATCCCGATTTCTCCTTGTTGGGAAGCCATCCCCCCGACACTGAGGCTTCGGGGAACTTGGCACTGTGTTTTTCAGCACCATCGGGAGGGCGGACTGGGCGAGTCTGAACAAGGGAGTTTCCTCCCTTTTCCGCCTTCGATTGGCCCAAAAACGCAGATTGAGAAACTCGCGAAAAAGCAACTCGGGCGAGCCTAAAATGTTCGGTTTTTCGAGTACGAAAGAGAAGCCGGCTGCGGATCGGTGTGAGTCATTGTATTTTGAAAAGTTGCCCTCCCCAGCTGATAGTGATAGGACGGAGATCAGCTGTGCCAGCAATTGTTTATTTTGGAGAAGAAACTGAGCTGGGTTTCAAAAAGTCACTATTGATTGATCTCTGCCTTCTCTCCATCCCTGGAATACCACAGGTTGAGGATTTCTACTGGCTATACAGAAAGGAGATTGGCATAATCTGAAACAGCTTTCATTTCCTTAAACATTACAGTGGCAAAACACACATCTTTCCTGCAGAGGCTTATCACTAATACACTACATCCTTATCTTGCAATTGCTCAATACCTAAACTCAGATCAGGCAATAAGCCAACAATAGGTTGGTACTGGTAAAGAATTGAGAGGATTCACTGCTCTGGCTTGAGAATGAAAATCTGACACCAGGACTTCCACAGTGCCACTATCCCTGGGAATAGTCATTCTCTCTGCATTGGGAGACCTTAAACGTTTGAAGTATAATTAAATAAATGCCTCCCTGAATAAGAGACATTTACAGGCAATGGTTACTGAGTATCTTACTCCCATTTTCCTACCTGTCTTTCACTGGAAGGTAACAAATGGGATGTTTATGAAGGAAAAGAGAGCAGAAAAGAGGGAAGTCTGGAAACAAGTGAGGGTTGTCAGGAAAGGTTTTCTAATAGGTTAAAAATCAGCTCTTATAGAAACCCCTTAATGAAATAACCAAGTTTGTCCCAGACAGCCTATTTAAAGAATATCAAAATATGAGTTTTCTCAAAGTGTATTTTCTAATTATTATTATTTTATTTCTCATAATTACTTATTTCCTCATGGAAGTCGTATGGTTTCTCTGGATGTCTCCTGTGAGCCATATCCCTCCTGAAGTGAAAACATTTCCATTTTTCTGCTTAGAGACACCATCTTTCTATTAATTCCACATGGGTTTTCTTATCTCTTCTTTGTTTGATAATTATGTTAGGATTTAATTTCTGTTTGGTTATCTTCTTTAAAATCCCTACCCAATCAAGAAAATATGCCCACATTGTTTCCCATCTGAGTGACTAAAGTTCCCTATGAGTGAAGATTTGTCACTTAATAAATTTCTGTAGGCCAAATATTTTTCATGGTCATCTCAGCAAGCAGATAGAAATCTATAACAGGATGTCCCATTTGGTGTTGTCTCAGGACTTTTCCAGATTTGCACTTAGCTATAGCACAAACTTCCTTTGGCATCATCTTCGTTCTGCTACGTCTGCTTGTTCTGCAGCCCAAGAATGAAGCAGCTACAAGTCACATACCAGAGTTCAAGTAGTGTTTTCCACTTTGTTTCAAGGAGGAGGCTTTGTGGCTGCTGTGATGGAAAGGGGACAGGAAATGGCCCTGAAGGGCAGGAGGAAGAGCTGATGCCAAGGTCACATAGGCGAGGCTTGAACAGGCGGCAAACTTAAAAAATTCTCTCGGACAAGCCTCTCCCTGATTCACATGACAATAAAGAGAGGGAGAAGCACATTCTAACTTGTTAGAGTCTGTTATTATGTTCAAATAAAAATAGTTTATTGTAGCATTAGTTCTGATTGGAACATGAAGCAAAAGAGGCAATAGGGTCAAATAAGGATCACCTATGGGAGCAATAAGTTTTATGCCAGTATAGTCTTCCACCTATTCAAATCTAGGCAATTAGCACAGCCATGGAAAGAGGCAATTAGCAATTGTGACAGTAATAATCCAGATTAAATCTATTGATTTTGGGGCACATATATACTTAATTATGTTCAAATAATAGATGCAGATTTATAACTTATGTAAGTTTATTTACTGGTATAACTTTTTAAAGAAAATAAAAAGCAATAGAATGCAATTTATTGCAAATTATTGGAGAAAGAACTATATGTGTAGACACATGAGTTTATCTGAAATATACATGCTTGACCTATTAAAAATGGGGAAAAAGTCAATATACTGATTTGTTAAATTTTTGCTAATTTTGATGATTTTTACAAAAAAATGATAATCTATCCCTTGCTCTGCAAAATATGTACAATGAGAATGTACATTAACAAAATTAATGTTTTAAACTTCCACTGATTTCAGGGAGAAATAGAAGCATTTAGTTTTTCTTTTGAGCAGCTATAAATCTGAGAAATCTTGCTTTTTCATGAAAGTCTGCAGTAATTTGAGAAGTGAGAAGTAAATAGTAACTTTGAATTATATCACTGTCAAATATACCTATGAAAAAGTGAATTGCATTTGTACAACTGTTTTCTTTTTTGTAAGCTACTGAGGTTGTTATTCCACCAAAGTTTCCTACTTCTGTCTCATTCTCAACTTTACTTTTCCCTTGAATGAAGCTTTCCCAGAATGGTGATTTTTTTTAAGGATACTTTCAAAGTGGGGAGATTTCAATGAATTGAAAGATTCTGAAATTGAAACTGAAGGATTTGGAAATAGTTCCAAGTGACTATATAATTCTGACCTCTCAAGTGTGGCAAGTGTGTCATTTGCACACTTGAAGATATATTCCTTGAAAATTTATTTTATTTTAGGCAGTCCTCACCTTACAAACAAAATTGGGACTGAATCTTGATCATTGAGTGAAACAGTAGTTAGGGCACAATGTGGAGAAAAAAAACCCCATCATAACTAGATTCAGCAGTCCATATGCATTTGAAAGACAAAGGAACTCTTTTGAAGACAGCAAAGTCCACATTTTGAACAGAGATGACCGCTGGTTTGAAAGAGGGGGTCCCTCTTTCCTGCCCCACACATCCCTACGACCAATTCGCTCACACAGAGAGGGACTTCTCCGGGTGCCGTCCGCCAAACAGTGTCGGGGGGCGACACCCAGGAGCAGAGCCTTCTCTGTGATGGGCCCAGCCCTGTGGAATGACCTCCCCCGTGACATCAGGATTATTTCCGATCTCCGCTCCTTCCGTGTTCAGCTGAAGACCCACCTCTTTCAATTATCTGGCCTGGCTCAACCGTAATTTTTCATATTCCTCCTGACTGTCTTTTTAAATTTTAAATTTTTATTGTATATTGGGTTTTTATTATTGGGGTATGTTACTGGTTTTAATTGTCTAAATGTTGTAATCTATTACCTCCTCCATGCATGTATGCATATATGTCTTTGTATATATGTATGTTTATATATGTCCTAGTGTACGCCGCCCCGAGTCCTGCTTGGAAAGGGAGCGGCTAATAAATCCAAATTTATTATTATTATTATTATTAAAGAGGTCATATATGTCAAAATTGAACATCCCACTCTCAACAGAGGGGGAGGGATATGACATCATCTATCTCCAATCTATAACACAGTCCTTTCAACAGTTCCAATAAGGCTCCACATCCATTTGTACCACTCAGGTGTCCCTAATGACACAGAGAAACCTCCAGGTGGCCCTTAATCAGAGCTGTTATTCAGCAGGTTCTGAGCAGTTCGGGAGAACCAGTAGCAGAAATTTTGAGTTCTTTGGAGAACTGGTAAATATCTCTGACTGGCCCTGCCCCCATCTATTTTCTGCCTCCCGACGCCCAGCTGATAGGGAGGAAATGGGGATTTTGCAGTAACTTTCCCCTGGAGTGGGGAAGCTGGGACTTGGGAGGCAGAGAATAGATAGGGTCGGGACCAGTCAGAGGTGGTATTTACCAGTTCTCCGAACTACTCAAAATTTCTGCTACCAGTTCTCCAGAACTGCTAAGAAGCTGCTGATTACCACCTCTGTCACCTTCCCAGTCCAAGAAGAAGCCCCTAGAATGAAGAAAAGGACAGAAATATAAACATGCATTGTCATCTTGGTGATATTATTTGTTTGGTGGTGCAAGATACCTTTTCATTACTCTTATTATTAATGAATGTGGAAGAATTAGTAGATTTCTCCCAGTATTGGAAGCCCTGAGTAAGAGAAACACCAAGTAAATAATATAGAATCTCCAAATGTTGAAAACAAAATAGAAGAAATATGGATTGATTTCTTAGCTGCTTTTTGTATCTGCTGATGCAATTTAATCTCATATCATAATCCAGAATCCACTGCAATAGCCATTGAGTTTATTTTCACAAGAAGTGCGAAACAGAGGTCATATGTAAAAATAAGAAACAAAGAAATTCAATGAGAAGTATTAAGAAACTTTATTTATTTATGATACACCCAAGACCCAGAAGCAGGAAAGGGGGTGGGTGTTGCTTGCAATGCTAATACTCATTAGGAAACATGCCAAAAGTTCAGCCAAGGCCAAAAGGCTCTCCAGGATTCTGTTTCATTCAGAAATTACTCTAGGTTTTCTATGCCTGAAGCCTCTCAAGGTCCATCTCAGATCTATCTCATCTCCACCCTTCTTCCCTTGTTGAAGGCAGATTTTAGGATTTTGTGTTTTCTGATCAAGATGATATGCTTTGAACCAGATTTCACCCGCAACCTTCAAGGAACTGAAAATAACAGAAAGTAAGTTTCTCTTCCTTGCCATGAGAGTTAAGTCCTACTTAGAAAAAGCCTGCCTCTGATTCAAGCAGAAAAGTGAATTCAAGTGCAGTAAATTGAGGACAGAAAGAGTAGCACAAAAATCTCGCAGTGAGTGATACTTATCCTTTTAGGTATTTGACATGTCTTGACAGTATGCTTTATAATAGGGGTGAAATCTGATACTTACTACACAATGTCAGCGAAGCCAGTGAACATAGATTTTGACTGATACTCAATACCATGTTTAGCACACATGGATTTCACCAAAGGAGCCACCTTCCAAAAGTTGTGCCGAGGCATCGTAGGGAAGAGACTATAGGCAGAAAGGAAGGCAAAGAAATTGTGATACTTTACTATCTTTTTGCCTTATTCAAACTATGAAGCAGTTTCTCACTCATAGCTTAAAATCTTATTGCCCTAAATCAGTACTCACTGGTGCTCAATTTGAAAATTCAGGTGCCCCGTTACCCAGTCATTGAAAAAAGATTGATTCACATTGCACGTTGACTGAATCTGGGAGAAGAGAGAAGGACAGGTTTTAGTCCAGACATACTGTGAATGAAGGAAGATCAAGCAAATGTCCACAATATACATTTATATTTGTCCATGATTTATATTTATATTCATGTTGGTTGGTATTGTATGTATATAACTAGTATTTGTAGACAAACATATTGAATTTTGGAAATCTTAAATTATATTACCCTAATAGTAGAGTTTAAATACTCATTTGTTATCAAATCTGATAGTCACCAGAGTACAGTTTTGAAAATAAGGAGAATTAAAAAATAATTCTAGTAATATACTTATTTTTCATTTTGTGAAACATTTCTTTTTAATAGTTACTTTCAAATCTTCCCCTTACTTATTCCAGACTGAACCAAGTTGTCTGGAATGATTTGAACTCACAGGCCTCCTTTTCTAAAAAGAATGTCCTGGGACAGTTGACATCATGGTGAGAAGGGCTGGAAAATAGTGAGGCTCTGCTGAGCCACATGAAATCCAACTGGTAAATGCTGATGGGAGACCTTATAGCTATCCTGGAGGGACAGTGAAGGAAGGAAAGGCTCTTTGCTGACCTTGAGAAACTTACAATTTCCTCGTTAGGTGCAAAGCAAGCTCTCCCGAATGACAGCAGGGGCAACTGCCATTTTTGGGCAGTCACGAAGGTGGGGCAACTGGGACAGTAAAATGTGTGCAGGAGTGATATTGAAGCAGAACAGTGTGGTGGCTGTGTGAGGAAATTTGTGGTTTTTTTTAAACTTCTGTCAGAAATGCCCCTTTCTAGAAAAGATTGATCAACAGTGGGGCTGAAAAAGAAGGGGGTAGTTTTGTCAAGCCTCCACCCCCTGAAACAGTGGTGGATAAGCACAGAGCTGAAAGAGATGCAAAATAAGATATATTAACTGTTTGATTATTTGGATACTCTAAATGCTAAAAGAAGAAAAGCAGAGTAGCCATCTAAGGATTTAATAAACTCTTATTTGGATTAAAATTGATTTGATTTCAACTCACAGGCCTCCTTTTCTAAAAAGAATATCCTGATCTGGATCAAAACCAGATCCTGGAAATGGACAAGAGAGAAATGATTCATGCCCTGGCAGGTTTCTTTTTCAGTTAGTGCTATTATCTTAAAATGAGGCCAAAGAAATGAATCTCATTTCCATTTTTATAAAGTCCAAACAAAAGCAAGGGCAATCATAATCTATAAGAAAAGGTGTTGCATTTCTAAACACACTTCTATCATAAGAAAAGCACTGTAAAAGGTAGAAATAACATCAAAATAGGAATTCAATTTTCACATGTGCAAATTATAATTGATTATTATGGATCTGTGAATTATTGTCATATAATAAAATTATGCAGACAAGCTAAAGTTTAATCATATACAGCCATCAATTTTATATCTCAGATCTCTCTTACCTGTGTAGAAAACCAATCCATGTTTTTATCATGATCGATGGTCATAGGAAGATGACTCGACTGTGATATCCATGTAAATATAATACTCTCAAGAACACTGAGAGACAGAAATGAGGCAAAGTCAGGCAAATTAGGCAAAGTGAAACTATATCTACACAAACAAGCCTTTAAGTAGAATAGTGGGACAAATTGATTCGTTTGTTTGTTAGGCTTAGAATGCAAGTCATTTACTAGACCTAATGATGCCTTTCTATGGAAATCAATACATTTCTAACATTCCTCCAGTGACAATGAGTCAGATTCGAACCAAAGACCAGGACCCCCAATCTTTCTGAGTTGGTGGACAAATTTGGAAATTTGACCAGATGCCATGGAAACTGATCCCAAATGGAGACTACAGAGTGGTTTGGCTATATCCCAGATAGCTATTATAATGGCAATGATAGAGTTTAAGCCCACACATATGGAAATTAGGGAAAGGATAACCTAGAGAATAGTCTGGGTCTGGGAAGGGATAGTGAAACACAAAGAAAATAGTATATATGATGAACAGTACTCCAAAAGAACGAAGTATCCCAAAACACCCTTGAATCCCAAAATGGGGCTGAAGGCAAGAAAGAATCGGATAAAATATGCCAGAGTCCATGCCATTTCCTGTAGAAGAAAAGAGAAGGAATGGAGATTAGAATAGCATCTTTCCTTGCCCCAAGTAGACACCCTGCATGGCATCTTAATGAGATCCAGATGTATATCTTCTCCAGATGAACTCTGCTCTGTTTTCTGCCCATTTTGACAGAACCAGTTCTACCCTGGGTTCCTTTTTAATGGATTGACAGATTTAACTGACTGAAAAGAGCCATAGAAAAATTCACTAGACAAGATTGCATATGCTTGGTTTCCTTTAAAGTACAATATTTTGAGGTCACATCATTCCAGAAAGTGATAGAGATGGAGAGAAGTTTCTTTGCATGTTGTTATTAAGGTTTTTTTTAATTAACCAGGGAAGACAATCTTTTTATGTAGTGATTATCAATACAAGAGACCATGTGTGTTTTAAGCACCAGTATTGCTCTGCTTATGGAGCAACATAAAAATATTATTGAGCTCATAAAAATATTATTTTCAATAATTGACATGTTTACGTGATATCAGGTGAGAATGTAGGGATTTTATTAGCTTTGATTATCCCACAAATTTCAGCCATTTTTAATTAGAGCACTTGACAAGAGTGCATGGCAAATTTCCACTTTAAACAAGGCTGGAAAAGTCTTGTATCCCATCTTCTATATTAGAAAAAAATAAGCCCAACCCCGTTTCCAATTCCTCTAGATATTTTTCTTTAAAAGATGAACCATAACTTTGTAGTTTTATTCAAGCCACCATAAATCATTTTTTAATCAAAGCCCTCATAATCATTACTTGAGAAAACTAGATTGTAATTCTTTTACATTCTTATTTCAATCATTGTCTAGTTGCCTCTAATGTTTCCCCAACATGCCTTCTATATGTTTGTTTTCCCAGGCAAAAATTGAATGCCTTCTTCATAAAAGGCCTTTTGATAGCCAGCAATAGTTCATCTGGAAGCACTTTGGAATTGGGTGACATTGATTTTCCCATTAACAATATCGCCATGCAAACTTTTATACGCGCCTAAAATGGTTTAGCCTTTTCAAATCCTCTTAAGGAAATAAAATTCTAAACCTACAAACATACCATGGGGGAGGGGTGTCTCAGTATTGAATTATTTAATATTTTGTATGGATCATTTGTGTACTCACCCTCCAGAGCTTGCGTTGGAATATAAAGTACAATGAGTAAACTTGAAAAGTAGGCATTATCATCAGTGGCAATGCTGCAGAAGGAAACAAGATGCATATAACCATTAACTGTCCTTTCTAAACATAAAAGAAACATCAACCACACCCCTGAAATAATTTGTATCTACCATTTCATTTAACAATTATAATTGTAGTTGAGAATCTCATCATCAAAAATTAATCAACTCAAAAACTTGTATGTGGCAGAGACTGCCTGAATTGTGCCACTCAAACTATTTGTGCTGGCTCCATTAGAACCAATTGACTAAAATACACTTGAATGAGCTAAAGGAAGCTCTGTTATTCCTTGTGATAAGTGGACAATACTATCTTACTCCATTCAGATTTATTTAGAGGAAAGCCCTGGTAAATCCAGTGAGACCAGCTCTCACGTGTTTATATATTCATTCATAAGAGACATCTTGTAAAACTACCCATCTTGTAAAATACAACTCTGGGTGACTTATAACAATATAAAACCTAAAACTAGATATAGGGCAACCTACTAGTATATATAAAGAGAGCAAACCCCACTACCTTCTAGCACCAATGATGTTACCTAATTGGGTAATGAAACGTCTGCAAGAAAATTACTGGCCACAAGGAGCACCAAGGACCCCACAGTTCCACCCCAGCTACAAATATTATCTTCTATTGGAATCACCTGAATAAAAGGCATTTTTCCTTCAAAAGAGGGGAACGGATTAATAGTCCAGAGGAAAAGAAGCACAGAGGCACAACAAGGAAAGTTGCAAAATACAGAATACAATATTGTAATAGAATATAATAATTGTAATAATTATAATAATTGTAATTAATGTAACAATATAGAAATAGTAATAGAATAAAATGTAAAGTAGAGGAAATAGGAAACATACTTACACTTGTAAGTTACAAATTTTGCGTTTATAGCTTGGGTTTTTTTCTTAATAAAATATCTCCCTAACCCTTATAGGAAGGTTTTTTTTTTAACTTGTTCAGAGTCCAACAAGTTAGTGGTTCTTGAGACTCAGACTCAACACTTAATCTAATTGGAGAGAGTTTTTTTTTAAAAAAATACTTATGATAGAGATTCCCTCTGAACTGCTGTAAGCAACTAGTTGTGCTGCCACTAGCTTGACTGGCTTCAATAAAGGATGGACCAAGTCATGGAGTTCATGAGATTCAATGGTTATTAGCTTGGATGGCAGTGTGGTAGCCTCTGAAGGACATCTGAAGGAAGACCAGTGGATTTCCTTGGTTGGTTATTGTGAGAATTGACTGCTGAACTTGATGGGCCAAGGATTAGATCCAGCAGGCACCATTTATGATCTTATGAATAAAGCAGTTTCAAAAAGAAAAACAACTGCTGGTGAAGAGGTTGGACTATATTCTCCATTATGTTCCTGTCTCTCTTCCATGGCAATTTTCTTCCACTGTAATTTGATTTATGATGCTCCTCAGTTGTGTCTATAGAGCATCAAATAATTGAGCAGTTGCATGAGAAAGTGCAATACCCTCTCCAGGTTGGCATTTCTCTCTTTGCACTGTTTAGGCATAGTCTGTTTCTGAAGGTATGGACTGAGAATCAGGATGCCTCCCTCCACCTTAAATATGTAGATTAAACTCATGGGAATCTGTGTGTTCTCAGAAAGGAAAGATTTCCTCCTCATTCTCTGCAATGTTCTGTAGTTGCTACTACTGCTCTTCTTCTTCCCTCCTCCTCTTTATCTTATCATTATCATTTATCTTAATAAGAGGTGTTATTAATCTGCACTGTGCTGGGGATTGTGTAGAATGCATATATATAATCTGCCCATGAGCTCATGGTTGAAAAGATAAGAGTCCAAAGATGATGTGGAAATTGTTTTTTTGACAGAAGAAAAAGTTCATTTGGAGTTCAATAGGAGGTAGGGGGAGAAAAGATACTCACTGAAGAAAAAATACTTGTGCTGGTACTTATAAGGCATGTATTTCTTTTTCTGCAAACCCAACTGTAAAGGAAAGGCATGAAAAAAGCAAATAACTTTCAATAGGTAATTATAACTTAAGGCTCCATTTCTATAACATCCTTTTCATCTGCTCCGTGAAATAAATTCTCAGGCAGGAAAAAAAGTGAGATGTACATAGCTGTCACAATAATAAATTGTAATTGTGGTAGTTAGAATAGATTGCAGTCTTTTTTTTCAAATATTCCAGGTGCAGAAAGACATCGCAGAGCAAGATAGCTTGTAAAATTAAGCCCTGCAATAGTAATACAGAAAGAACAGACTTAAACTTAGATTTGTTAGTCAGGAAAGGAAGCTGTCCCTTTTGGTAGCAGAAACACTAGATAAACTTTTACTAATCGTCCCATTAGTAGAAGACCCCAAAGGAAAGCATTACTGATTGACCTGCTAAATAGGCAGCTTCTTCATTTTGATATTTTTACTAACTGCCACATTCTCAAAAACATACAACCATCAGAGATAGAACATTTTCTAACAGTATTTCTGCTTGTAAGGCATAAGTAATTCTATATTTTCTTTGTTTGAAGAAACAGCCAAGGCAGAATATGCTTATCAAATCTGAAACAATCCACTGAGATAATTCACACAATAGTAAATCCAATCCATAACATTAACCAGAGAAAGTGCAAAGAGAACAAACAAATAGATGCTTAAGCTCCATGCCACCCTCCATCTTTTAATCTATCCTATTCCTATCAGAGCTGCCAGGATTTTTGGACAGGAAGACAATCTGTTACTTTGCTTCCCTAACACAACTTCTCAGGATTGCGCTCACATGGCCATAAAAACTTGCTGCTTTCCTCAGAATCCTTTTGTACATGATTGTTCAGTCAATCCCGTGAGATAATTTCTCAATAATCCAGTTCATAATATTCACCTATAGCTATAAACTACCATAAGAGAACCAGTTTTAAGGCATCAGGCTAGAAACTGCAAGATTGCGAGATCTAGTTTCTCCTTGGACAATGCCACGCAGCCTCAGAAAGCAGGGGTCCATTATCAGTGGTGGGATTCAAACTTTTTTACTACCGGTTCTGTGGACATGGCTTTGTGGGCATGGCAGAGGAAAGGATACTGCAAAATCCCCATTCCCTCCCCATTCTCAAAATTTCCATTGCCGGTTCTCCAGGTCCTGTAAGAATTTGCTGGATACCACCTTTGGTCCATATAGAGAAATACACTTTTGTTATGGCCACCTTGGGTGAACATTTTGTCCAACCCTACTAATCTACTATCTCAATGAGATCTGTCTTATCAAACGCTGCTAATAAATATAAATAATAAACCCAGTAGACTGTGTTCAACTCTAACAAATTGACAATGAAATGGCTTAACAGTTGCTGTTCTGAATGCTGATCTGAAAGGAGAATGGCCAGGGTTCAGTAAAATCTGTTGTCATCTAAGCAGTTGCTTCTTACCTCCAAAGAAAGAGTTTCCCCTAATGACAAAATAAAGGGATGAAATGAAACATCTGGGTCCTTCTCAAAACAGTTGGGCTTAGCATGATGCTGGGAATGGTGAAAAGACCACCAATTAGCTGAAAGCCCCTGTAGAGGAAGAGTGAAAGAAAGCATTCAGGCTGTTGTTAAAGATTGCTCTGCTTTGAAGAGGTAATACAGAGGAGATTCCATTGAAACTTTGAATCGGATTTTCAAATAAGTTTGAGATGTTGAATCAGCTGACTCTGAATTATCTTGCACAGGTTCAAAACAGTTTGAAGATTAAGTGCACTTTCTAGCTTTCAAGCATTCATTGCATATGTGGACAAAACTGGGGGGGAATCCTGAGTACTTTAATGAGTTCCCTGATATTAACATGACTAGGTGGCAAATGAGTTTTATCACCTTTCAAAACCCTGCCTGTCAAAGCACTGGAAGAGGTGCTGCTCTGCTATTTATGTATTTAGAGAGATTCACCTGTGGGGAGAAACAGAAAACAAAATAGAGACCTACATCTGTTCTGCTCTATCTCTCATTTAATGAGTTTTGCTTTTTCTTGCTTCCATACCATTTTATTCTTATTTCTCTTCAACTCACCTGTAGTACAGTCCCTATTAGCTTTGGGAGCAATATTGTCCTTCCTTTGTCACTGGCATTTAATCAGGCTTATTGATCAGGGAATTTTATCACTGGCATTTAATCAGACAAAAGCAGGTGAAAATAACACCTGATATGCTGATCTAATTTCACTGATAATGTTGATACAAAGATTTTAATAGCAGTGCTAGGAAATAGATTATAGCAAAATGATACCATTTGTTATTAAGAATGTTCAAGCAGTATAAAAAAAACTAGGCATGCATTAGATGATATACGGTTTACTGTAGATATAATAGACTTAAAATAAAGGTCAACTTGTAATCTCATTATTAGATGCTGAAAAACTTTTGATAAAATACATAAACAATTTATGTTCATTATTTGTCTATCTATCTATCTATCATCTATCTATCTTTCTTTCTTTCTTTCTTTCTTTCTTTCTTTCTTTCTTTCTTTCTTTCTTTCTTTCTTTCTTTCTTTCTTTCTACCTCTATGGCTATGTGTGTATGTTCCAGCATAACTCAGGAATGCCTTTAGCAATTTCAACCAAACCTAATACACAGATGACTTTATGTCTGGAAAGTCTGTTGGGGTAAGACAGCCCAACATCCCCACAGTGTGTGTGAGTGTGTGTGTGTGTCTGTCTCTGTGTGTGTGTATTCCAGCATCACTCTGGAATGCCTGGGCTGCTAAAATGAAAAGGAATGAATTATATCTATACTGTCAAATCACAGTACTTTTGAAAGTAGTAGTTTACATTTTTAGATTCAAGTTCTGTTAAGATACACCCTGTTGTGCCTTAAAATGGCATCTACAGTGCAGTTGCCATGGTAACAGCTTCACAGTACTCTATAAGGGGACTTTCTCTGGTAAGGGTTATTGGGTGTAAATAAATACCGAGGGAATGCGGGGTTATCTGCTAGTGTTTAATAGATTTGAAAATCCCTTGGAATTCATAAAATGGATTAGGAATATTATATCTACTACTAAAGTAAAATTTAATGACATTTCCTCCCACTTTTCCATAATTTAGAGAAACTAGAAACGGATAAATAACACAACACATTTGATATTTACTCATGAAACTTTTTCATGTATATTTGTAATATTCCATATTCTTTCCCTTCAATTCCATGGAACATTCTAAGAATAATATACCTTACTTACCTTTAAATGGCACATTACAAATTCTTGAAAATGGTGGTTCCATTTTGGATTACTGAAGACTGAAAGATGTCCCAAATCATGTCCTAGCCAGCCTGCTTGAGACTAAAAGAAAAGGGTGATTCGCCACAGAAGGACTACCTTTTGTGTCACTCCTACAACTTATATCCAATGGTAATAGCTATGCAAGAACTGCTGGGATAGATAAAATAAAGATTCATTCATTCTAGGATTTTTTTATTCAATCAAAGTGGCAGCCACCCAGAGAAGCATTCCAAGCAGGATAGGCACAAGAAACCAATTCTACAATAGAACCACAGATGTAATTCAATGCAACCTTCTCAAAGCGCATGACAATTGAATATGTGTTATTTTCTTTATAAAGAAATTATTTTCATTTGGTTGAAAGACAGCCTGCTGTAGGAAGCCAAACTAGCGGAAAATGCAATTTTAGCTAAAAATAAAGGCAAGAATATTACCTGAGCAAAGGTCATCAACACTGTGGCAATAAGAAAAGATGTCATAGATAGTCCAAAATACCACAAAACAAACCAGCCAGCAGCATCCAGTACTAAAATATGCAGAAGCATCAAGAAAAAGAACAATTGGTTTGGCTTGAAGAGTCCCATCTTTTTAATAGTGGACAGCAGTTCCCGAAAATCTTCTATTAATAATTGCTATGGAAAAAAATTCAGAAAATTTGCAGGAGTTTTGACTTTATGGATACAGCATAGCTAGCCAGTGGCATCAACAGTTAACATCAAGAACTCTTGGTGTAATTGTCCTCCAAATATCCTTTACCTTCCAAACTTTTAATACTCTTTCAAAAACATTAAATGCGGAAGAAAACAAATGAAAAATGGTTGCATAAATAAACTATTTTTCTACTTAGTGACTGCTAGACAAATTAGAGCTCATGTTTGGGATGCTAGAAATCAATGCCTATCTTATTTAATAATCTTGGCAAAAAGCACTAATGGGGAAACAGAAACAGGGGGGACGGAGGGAGATATATATATGATTTCATGGTATAGCTTGGTATAGTTTGGTAATGTATGGCTTTATTGAGTGTCCACAAGGCAGCACCAATTTATATATTCCTCCAATGCACATACTAATCTATAGTTGGAGAATTACTAATTTAAGCAAACCACTGACTGTTGTGTTATTCAGTACTATTTTTATTTGTATAATTATTGTAAACTATTGGCACATTACATTCATTTATAGAATATATTTGTACTATATTTCAATTTCATTAATGTTTACTTAAATGTAGTATTTTATTACAATTATAAAATACGCAATTAATATTATGAATTAATATTAATTATTATTTCTGATTAACTGTTTATTGAACTCAATGGGGCTCTATTTACCTACTTTAATCACTTCATACAGCTGCCCACTCAATAACATTTAGCAGGTTACATCATTAGAAACCTATTGGCCAGAGGTCCCACCACAGGACATTCCCAAGCATGATCAAGGCTATTTCAGGGCTCTGCCCACGCCTGAAACCTGACTGAAAAAGATCCAGATAAACCATTTTCTCCGGACTCTCTGAGGCTGCATTGCAGTCACCTGTTTGTTAATCTTATGAAAACAGGCTGGGATTAATTAGGCAGAGGCTGAGGAAGGCAGCCCAAAAGAACTGAGTTTACTTGCCCAATCTGATAGCCAACTACACTTTTAAAAATACCTTGGATCTTGTTTGACAGAATCAGATGAAAAATCATTTGATATGACATAAAATTAGGTTGCTCTACATGTGGAGGATGAAAAGGGTAAAACTGAGTACATTCACTCTACATTGGAAACTAACTGGATATGTTTTGTTGAGATGACAGAAGCGTCATCATGGGGGGAGGGGTTATTTGGACTCATTTTGAATCTGTGGAGCCTAAAGAAGCAAACAGGGCTATCTCCATGTCACTCTCACTGTGGATTAGAGTCTTGCTTGCTTAGTGGAAGCAGACAGGGAGATGAGAGGAGGCTAAGTGTGAGTGATAGTGAAGACATCCTCCCGATATATTTGCTAAGAATCAAGTGCGGCTTCAGGGCAACGAGGTGGAAAGTGGAAGGGAATGAAATGGCAGATATTAAGATCACTTCATAATTTAAAGTCGGCTGAAGGAAATGGACTTTCACTGTTTTTAGAAATGCCAAGAGACAATGCAGAATGATTGAGGAGCACCTTATAAAATCTCTTCTGTTGACCTTAATATTAGATCAGTTTTAATGACAAAAGCGATCTTTGAGTCAACCCAATAATAATTAAGGGTTTGCAGTTTAACACCATAAGCCACTACCTCAATTTTCTGTCTCCCAACTTACATTTTTACTGGGTTCAAAGCTGGGCTGATCAGGTGCCAATTCCCCAATCAAAAGTGATGCCATGTGCTTCCTTACTAGGGTCTTGTCAAGGTGAAAGGCTGTAAAAGGATCCTAAAGCCAAAACATAAAGAAAAAAGGGAAAAATATTATAATAAAGAACCAATTTAAAGTCAACCTGGAAGAAACATGTTTAGGCTGAGTGGTTATATTTGCTTCTTATCTTTATTCTCTCCAATTCAAAGCATGACAGACATAATTCCCAGGAGGTGCTTGACCGAAGATATTGAAACACTTGCACTATTTCAGAAATTAGCTCTGAAGGGTTATGATTAATTCAAAACTATAATTATTAGAAAATGATTTTGGCTTCAAGTAAAGTCTGGAGCAATAGATGACAGGTGGAACTGGAACATGAAACTGGAACAAACTTTGTTAATCTGAGATGTTTCATTGCTAAGCCAAGCATCTTCATCAGTCAGAGTAAAAATTAGGCAGAGAATCATTGGAATGTACCAACTCTTGCCACACCCATTTCATTTGAATCCTGACTCTCTAAATCTCAAATTAACATGGCAGGTTAACAAAGTTCGTTCCAGTTCCATAATTCAACCTTTAATCACTTTTGGCCTGGATAATTAAACCTTCCTTGACCTATATATTGCAACTCATTCAGGGAGAAACACCTGAAATTGGTGCGGCAAGAGTTGATACATTCCAATGACTCTCTGACTTTGCCTAACTACCGGTAATTTTAACTCTGACTGATGAAGTTACTTGGATGACCAACTGAATATCTAAGATTAACAAAGTTTGGTCCAGTTGCCATAATTCAACCTTTAAACACTTCCATTTTTAAAAAATTCTTTCCCTTTTTTATTTGTCTGAGTTTCATTTGTATTTGATTTTACTAGTATGCTGAAAATATTTATCAAAAAAATTTAAACAATTAATACGTAAATAAAAGGTAACAGGAAAAAAATGTGTAATGTGCTTTGAAAGTGGGTTATAGCGACTGAGTGCAGTCTTATTTTTTAAATGATGATAAAATTATTATTATTTTCTTCTGTTCAGTCATGTCCAATTCTCAGGGACTGTTGGACATTTTTTGTTGGCAAGGTTTTTCAGAAGTGACTTGCCACTCCTTCCTTCCTAGGGCTGAGATAAAGTGATTAGCCTAAGATTGAGTTTGAGTTTGAGTTTTATTAAATTTATATACCGCCCCCTCTCCCCGCAGGGACTCGGGGCGGTGTACAGACAGTACATATAAAGACAACAAAGCAGAACACGAAACACTAGACAACCAACGTAAACATACAGTCTGTATAATGCCCGAACTTGTTTATAGTTAAAAACAGTCTAAAACCAAATTAAAACCCCCAAATTTACAATATTAAAAAGCCATCCAAATGGCTTTTAGGAAGGCTGCCTCATCTCTGCCTGAAGACATCCAAAAAGGAAGCCCACATCTTTCCCTCAATCAGTGGTTCCATTCTCACACAACACTTGCTTCCTCCACATTAAGCCTGTTTACTCAGTCTCACTTAAGACTTTTCTTCTCTAGGCTCAATAGTTCAGTTTAACAATTCCTTCAACAACCACCTCACTCTCTCTTTGTGGCTCCTGTTCCAACTGTTTTGGACCTTTCTTAAAGTGTAGCTCCACAAACTGAGCAAAGAGCAGAATAAATGGAATGCTTTGTAAATAACTGAGAAAGCCAAATACTAGCAAAAAGAAAGTCAATATTTGCTTCATATAGTATAGAAAGACTTTTGAAAAGTGTTCAGAAAAATGGGAATCTGTCGTCCTCATGAGAAACTTACATACAAGTCAGGAAGCCACAATATAGGCAGAACATGGCAAAACAGACTGACTCCAGGTTAGCAAAAGGGTACAAGGCTGTGTACTTGACCCTTATATTCAATTTATATGCTGAATATATATGAAGGGCAACTGGTTTTAACATTGGAGGAAGAAACATCAACAGCCTGTATTAGGCTGATAGCCCTACCCTGAAGCTGAATATACAGAAAATCTGCAAGTTTTCATGATAAAAGTCAAGGAGCAGAGTGGAAAATGGGATTAAAATTAAATATGTGAAGAAGACCAAACTAATTATAACCACGTACAAGGACATTGGCAGTGAAGAGACTGAAAATGACAAATAGAATCAACCCTGAACGGTAAAGGAACAAGCAATCAATAAATCTGACTAGCACTCAGTAGAGCTACCACAGAAGCCTTGGAAAAGATATTTAAGTGCCGTGCCCATAGCTACAAATATTAGAATTGCGTAAACTATGGTATTCCCTGTGACACTTTACGGGAGCGAAAGAAACTGGCCACCCGAGTCCTCGCCTCGTCAGCTGCCCCGCGCCTTACCGTGGCATCCTGCCCTGCATACGAGCTGATAGTCCGAGAGCCCCCCGGGTGCCTCCTGTGGAACCGGCTGATGTCATAGACTTTCCTGTCAATCACCAGCCAGCGCTCCCGTGACGAGTTTTCCTGGCCAGTGCGCAGCCCGATCTCTTCCCAGGTAAACCACCGCGAAGGGCCGGACTGATCGGCCGCAGGATCAGCCTCCCTCCTCCGCCTGATCCCGGTTTCTCCTTGCTGGGAAGTCATCTCCCTCCGACTGAGGCTTCGGGGAACTTGACACTGTCCTTTTCAGCACCATCGGGAGGGCGGACTGGGCGAGTCCGAGCAAGGGGGTTGCCTCCCTTCTCCGCCTTCGATTGGCCGACAAAGTTTCGTCGACGCTGCTTTCGTGTGGCAAACGCAGATTGAGAAACTCGCGAAAAAGCAACTCGGGCGAGCCTAAGATGTTCGGCTTTTCGAGTACGAAGGAGAAGCCGGCTGCCGACCGGTGTGAGTCATTGCGTTTTGAAAAGTTGCCCTCCCCGGCCGATAGTGATAGGACGGAGATCAGCTGTGCCAGCAATTGTTTATTTCGGAGAACAAACTGAGCTGGGATTCAAAGAATCACTATTGATTCATCTCTGCCTTCTCTCCATCCCTGGAATACCACAGGTTGAGGATTTCTACTGGCTATACAGAAAGGAGATTGGCATAATCTGAAACAGCTTTCATTTGCTTAAACATTATAGTGGTAAAACACACATCTTTCTGGCAGCTTGCGGGAAAGGGGCTGACAGATGCTTATCACTAATACACTACATCCTTATCTTACAGTTGCTCAATGCCTAAACTCAGATCAGGCAATAAACCAACAATAGGCTGGTACTGGTAAAGAATTGAGAGGATTCACTGCTCTGGTTTGAGAATGAAAATCTGACATCAGGACTTCCACAGTACCATTATCCCTGGGAATAGTCATTTCATGCCAGTACAGTCTTCCACCTATTCAAATGTAGGCAATTAGCACAGCCATGGAAAGAGGCAATTAGCAATTGTGACAGTAATAATCCAGATTTAATCTCTTGATTTTGGGCCACATATATACTTAATTATGTTCAAATAATAGGTGCAGATTTATAACTTATGTAAGTTTATTTACTGGTATAACTTTTTAAAGAAACTAAAAAGCAATAGAATGCAATTTATTGCAAATTATTGGAGGAAGAACTATATGTGTAGACACATGATCAAAATCAATGTTGATTTGTTGACTTTTTGCTATTTTCGATGATTTTTGCAAAAAAAATGTATTTGTCTATTCCTTGCTCTGCAAAACATGTACAATGAGAATGTACATTAATAAAGTTAGATGCAATGTTTTAAACTTCCACTGATTTCAGGGAGAAATAGAAGCATTTAGTTTTTCTTTTGAGCAGCTTTTTCATGAAAGTTTGCAGTAATTTGAGAAGTGAGATATAAATAGTAATGTTGAAATATATCACTGACAAATATGAAAAAGTGAGCTGAATTTGTACAACTGTTTTCTTTTTTGTAAGCTGCTGAGGTTGTTATTCCACCAAAGTTTCCTACTTCTGTCTCATTCTCAACTTTACTTTTGCCTTGAATGAAGCTTTCCCAGAATAGTGACTTTTTAAAGGATACTTTCAAACTGGGGAGATTTCAATGCATTAAAAGATTCTGAAATAGAAACTAAAATGGAAACTGGAGGATTTTGAAATAGTTCCAAGTGATTATATAATTCTGACCTCTCAAGTGTGGCAAGTGTGTCATTTGCACACTTGAAGATATATTCCTTGAACATTTATTTCATTTTAGGCAGTCCTTGTCACTGCGTTTATTTGCTTTGCCAGCTGTGCCTACATTCTGAATTATACAGCAGAATGAACTGTCTCTTATCAGCAATGATTTACTGCGCATGTCATTACATTCCATACCTTTTTTCTCTTCTTCCTTTGTCTGTATGCAAGGCAGACAGGAACTCTTTGTCAAGATGTAATCAATTAGCTTAGTAAGTTTGTATTTTTACTTTCTTTACAAATAAATGTTTTTCTTAGATTATGCCTCGGGTTTATTTTTGCTTACTTCAAAAGTATACTTCAAGGTTTGCCAAGATCCATACATCAATTTCCAGGGTGGAATTCACACCCTGACAGTCCTCACCTTACACACAAAATTGGGACTGAATCTTGATCATTGAGTGAAACCGTAGTTAGGGCACAACGTAGGGGGGGAAAACCCATCATAACTAGATTCAGCAATCCATATGCATTTGAAAGACAAAGGAACTCTTTTGAAGACAGCAAAGTCCACATTTTGAACAGAGATGACTGCTGGCTTGAAAGAGGGGGTCAAAGAGGTTGTATATGTCAAAATTGAACATCCTTCTCTCAACAGAGGGGGAGGGATATGACATCATCTATCTCCATTCTCTGTGCCTCCTGAGTCCCAGCAGATGGGGAGGAAATGGGGATTTTGCAGTAACCCTCCCCTGGAGTGGAGAAGCTGGGACTTGGGAGGCAGAGAATAGATGGGGTCAGGGCCAATCAGAGGTGGCATTTACCAGTTCTCTGAACTACTCAAAATTTCTGATACCAGTTCTCCAGAACTGCTCAGAACCTGCTGAATACCACCTCTGTCACCCTCCCAGTCCAAGAAGTAGCCACTAGAATGAAGAAAAGGACAGAAATATAAACATGCATGGTCATCTTGGTGATATTATTTGTTTGGTGGTGCAAGATACCTTTTCATTTCTCTTATTATTAATGAATGTGGAAGAATTAGTAGATTTCTCTCAGTATTGGAAGCCCTGGGTTAGAGAAACATCAAGTAAATACATTCATTATGGAAATGCTGAGAAAAAGAAAATTATACAAGACTACTATGCTAAGCTGTATCAACAAGAGAAAATGGAAGAGGGGGGAGTTAAAAAATATTTACAGGATGCTAATCTTTCCCAGATACCAGATGAAACTAGAATAATGTTGGAGAGTAAAATAACAATGATGGAGCTAACGGAATCACTCAAAAAACAAAATAATGGAAAAGCCCCAGGTCCATATGGATTACCAGTGGAATTCTACAAAACATTTGAAGAAATCTTGTCTCTCCCTCTTTTAGAAGTCATGAACGAAGTGATATCAGAGAACAGAATACCTAAATCATGGTCAGAAGCATATATTGTATTGCTACCCAAAGAGGAGACAGATCTAACACAAACCAAGAATTATAGACCAATATCTTTATTAAATTCAGATTACAAGTTATTTGCATCTATATTAGCAGACAAAGAAGTATTTAAATAGCTTTATCCACTCTGATCAAAATGGTTTTTTACCAAAGAGACAAATTAAAGATAATATGAGAATGATTTTGAATACTTTGGAATACTATGAGGCCCATCCTGAAAAACAAATGGCTTTGATGTTTCTTGACGCACAGAAGGCTTTTGACAATGTGAATTGGCAATTCATGTTTTTACAATTGGAACAGATGAATTTTGGTAAGAAATTTATCCAAACTATACAAATGGTATATCATAAACAAACCGCAAAGATAATGGTAAATGGAGAATTGACAGACTCTATTGAAATAAAGAAAGGTACGAGACGAGGTTGCCCATTATCACCATTACTTTTTGTCTTAACATTAGAAGTCTTAAATAGAAAGATTAGAGAAGAAGAAGAAATAAAAGGAATGAAAATTAAAACAGAAGATTACAAGCTACAAGCATTTGCAGATGATTTGGTATTTACTCTTGAAGACCCATTTGAGACAGTACCCAAGTTGTTGGAAAGAATAGAGGAGTATGGAAATGTAGCAGGCTTGAAAATAAATAAAGACAAAACAAAGATTTTAACAAAGAACATACCATTAAGACGAAAGGAAGGAAGAAGCTTTGCAGATTCAAATCATAAGTAAGGTTAAATATTTGGGGATATACT
The DNA here is from genome assembly GCF_964273705.1 of Natrix helvetica. Lineage (NCBI taxonomy): Eukaryota > Metazoa > Chordata > Lepidosauria > Squamata > Natricidae > Natrix > Natrix helvetica. Next base: position 118,294,574 of record NC_138548.1, on the reverse strand, counting down.
TATCAGCTAGATGTAGCACTCTTAAGGAGGATAATTATACTAGATTAAAACAACAAATTGCGATCGATTTGATGAAATGGCAAAACCTGCAACTATCAATGTTAGGAAGAATCTCTACAATTAAAATGAACATTTTACCCAGAATTTTATATCTGTTCCAGACAATTCCAATTAGATTGCGCAAGGACTTTTTTGAAGATCTAAATAAAATAGTCTTGAAGTTTATTTGGCAAGGGAAAAAAGCAAGAATAAAACTTAAATTGCTACAAGATGCTAGAATAAGAGGAGGACTGGGCCTACCTGACTGGGAGTTATATTATCAAGCAGCAAACCTGATGTGGATTAAGGAGTGGGTAACTCTAAAAAATTCCAGATTATTGAATGTAGAGGGTCATGATTTATTGTTGGGATGGCATGCTTTTTTATGGTATAAGGGAAATAAAGCACATGGTTATTTTAGAAGACATTATATAAGGGAGGCCTTGTTATTAAACTGGGAAAAGGTTAAAAGATTACACTACTTAAAAACTCCAGCCTGGATATCAACTATTGAAGCATTTTCATATCCAATAATATATAAAAAGGAACAAACAGTAAGATATGTTGAAATATTGAATACAGTGGGTGAACTCAAATCTATTCAAGAGTTGAAACAAGAAGGAATAGAAATGAATTGGTATTCATACTTACAGATACAATCTAGATAGAATGAAGATAGAAAATCAATAGGTCTTTACAATGAAATGATTGAGTTAGATAAAATTTTAATTGATACTGATGAAAAAGTAATTTTAAAACTATATGGATATTTATTAGAGACTAAATTACAAGAGAAACAAGTTAAAGAAACTATGATAGCTTGGGGGAAAAACTTTGGGTATGGGATAGATTTAGAAAAATGGCAGAAACTGTGGTCTCAAAATTATAAAATGACAATGTCAACTGCATATAGAGAAAATTTGTATAAGATGTTTTATAGGTGGCATCTATCTCCAACGAGAATTGCAAGAATGTCCAAGAATAAATTGGAAAAGTGTTGGAAATGTCATCAGATACCGGGTTCATACTACCACATGTGGTGGACTTGTATTGAAGCTAAAAGATACTGGACTAAAATTCACATGTGGTTGGAGAAAATGATACACAAACACAAAGACATTAAACCAGAGATCTTTTTACTGGGAATCATACCAGAAATTTACAACAAAGACTTAAAATATTTGATTGTAAACATTTTAACAGCAGCTAGAATTGTATTTGCAAAAAACTGGAAAAACGAAATGATACCAAAACAGGAAGAAGTTATTCGAAAGATAATGGAGAGCGCTGAAATGAGCAAATTGACATTTGAAATTAGAGAACAAAACGATGAGCATTTTTATAAGATATGGGATTTGTTTTATCAGTGGCTGGAAAAAAGAACCTGGACATGAAAAATGTTTTACTTATATTTTAATTGAAGGAGAAAAGTGAGAATACAATAATGTTAAATAGACTAATAACAATGTTTTAATTGAAGGAGAAAAGCAAAAATATAATAATGTTGTTAGACTAATAATAATACAATGAAACACTGACATATATATGAATAATTTAGAATTTTTTGTTATAAAATGAAGGACAAAGATAATAAATGAACTAATGTACATTTGATAGAAGATTGGTAATATATAACTCTAAGTGCATACTATAAAGATATCCTGTTGAAAGTAGTGATAGATATAAAAACATAAACACTTGGTAAATTCTTTTATACTGTAAAAATATTTAAAATGAGACAATGATTGCATAAAGGTACGCTGTTGTTAAGCAGACAATCAAGAATGTAAGAGAATTAAGCTTATTGAAAAGAAAGAAATATTAATCGTCATTGAACATATCCTGTACAATGAAAGTGAGGTTCTTGGTTATATTGGATGGAAAAACTGTGATTGTATGTGTAATCGAAAATACAGATGCAAAACACTTCTAACCAAACGACATGCTGTATGTAATAGATGAAATGTTTTTAATGTTGTCTTATATGTTTAAAAATAAAAAAAATGTGAAAAAAGTAAATAATATGGAATCTCCAAATGATGAAAACAAAATAGAAGACATATGGATTGATTTCTTAGCTGCTTTTTGTATCCGCTGATGCAATTTAATCTCATATCGTAATCCAGAATCCACTGCAATAGCCATTAAGTTTATTTTCACTACCATTGCAAAACAGAGGTCAAATGTAAAAAGCAGAAACAAAGCAATTCAATGAAAAGTATTAAGAAACTTTATTTATTTATGATACATCCAAGAGCCAGAAGCAAGAAAGGGGGTGGGTGTTGCTTGCAATGCGAATACTCATTAGGAAACATGCCAAAAGTTGAGTTGAGGCCAAAAGGCTCTCCAGCATTCTGTTTCATTCACAAATTACTCTAGGTTTTCTATGCCTGAAGCCTCTCAAGGTCCATCTCAGATCTATCTTGTCTCTTCACCCTTCTTCCCTTGTTGAAGGCAGATTTTAGGATTTTGTGTTTTCTGATCAAGATGATATGCTTTGAACCAGATTTCACCCGCAACCTTCAAGGAACTGAAAATAACAGAAAGTAAGTTTCTCTTCATTGCCATGAGAGTTAAGTCCTACTTAGAAAAAGCCTGCCCCTGATTCAAGCAAAAAAGTGATTTCAAGTGCAGTAAATTGAGGACAGAAAGAGTAGCACAAAAATCTCTCAGTGAGACTGAACTCTTTATTCCATAAACAATGTCTCATAAAAGACCACCTCCTGGAAAGCCTGGCTTTGCTACCTCTGCCCCGACATCTGCAACTTCTAGTCCTAGTACACAATCAACGATAACAGCTTTGATGCAACCTAAAAGTACAGAGACGGAGTTTCAACAAATGTTCCAGCAACTTTTACAGGGACAAGAGGAAATAAAGAAACAACTAAAGGAGATGAAAGAAGAAATTAAAGAGAATCAGGCTCAAATTAATAAGAACTCACAGAGACTGGATCTTTTGGAGGGTGGGATGGCTGAGATGAGGGAGGGGGTGGAAGGGGTGCAGAAGGGAAACAAAGAACTTGATACCCAACAGATGAAAATAGAGTTTGAGAGAATGTCCTTTTACTTTAGATTCCAAAACGTGGTGGAGGCAGATGATGAAAATATAAGGGACATCATGACAAGTATTTTGGCTGAATACATCCAGAAAGAAAAACAACAGATGGGGTGGGAGATAGACCTGGTTTATAGAGTGAATTCAGCCTATGCTAGAACACATAACGTACCCAGGGAGGTACACATTAAATTTCTCAGAAATTTAATACAGAAGTACAAGATATGAAATTCTGAGTGCACAAAGGGGGCAAGCCTTGACATACCAAGATAGGGAGATAACCATTCTGAAGCAGATCCCCAAGAAAGTGAGGGAAAAAAAGAAAAAGCTATTCGCAACTAGCGAAGAAACTTTACCAGAGGGGGGTGTGGTTCAGATGGCTGATGCCTGAAGGTATGCTAATATTCTGGGAGGAGACAAGAGTTAGAATTAATACACCCATAGAGGCGCAGGCCTTTATGGAAAAAAAGAAAGCACACCTAGAAAAACCAGATGATCCTACACCAGATACACAGGACACGGGAGGGGCCAGAGCTCTGCCAGCAGGGGGAGATGGGGCAATACCGAGAAAACTCAGATCACAAAAATGAATAAGAAAATCTTTTTGACATAAACTGATCGAAATTACCAATTCAATTGGTAATTAATTGAATTAATATGCGGACTATATACTACTATGTACTAATGATTTTTGTTTAGATGTATATTATGAGTATGGAGGGAGGGGGCACCTACCGCACTTCGCAACTGCCAAAATTTGTATACTTTTTCCACTACCTTTTTCCCTGTAAATTTCTAAAAAAACCAATAAAACTTTGTTCAAAAAAAAAATCTTTCAGTGAGTGATACTTATCCTTTTAGGTATTTGACATGTCCTGACAGTATGCTTTATATTAAGGATGAAATCCAGGAGGTTCTGGAGAACCGGTAGTGAAAATTTTGTGTAGTTCGGAGAACCAGAAAGTACTGTCTCTGCCTGACCCCAGAGTGGGGTGGGAATGGAGATTTTGCAATATCTTTCCTCCCATGCCCACCAAGCCATGCCCACAGAACCGGTAGTAAAAAAAATTGAATTTCACCACTGCTTTATATGGACTTATATAAAGTCTACATAAAGTAGTAATTTATCTAAGCACCCAAATTTCATAGTCATGATGATAGAAAGAAGGCAGTGTCTGCCTATCTTTAGGAGGCCATCTGGGTGTGTAATTTTCATGCAAGGAATATGGAAATAGTTTGCCATTGCCTGTTTGATGTTAACTGATAACTGATTATTTAATACTAAATAATTTTATAAAAGATGCATGTGATAGAACACATGCTTAAGGACTAGCATCTCTCTCTTTGTACTACTAGGCTTATCTTTATTCTTAAAGGAGCTACATCCAAAATCTTTCTTCTCATTAACAGTTTAACACTTTGCACACCAGATCTCTTTTGCTCAGTTGATATATTCACATGTATATAAATATGTCCATATAATTGCATGTTCTCCTTTCCCCAACACTTGAGAGCAAAGCCATGCAGATCCTTCATTTGATTTGATTCATTTGATCTGTTGGGCTAACCTTTATATGTTGAATGTTTCCTAGATCCCCAAATCCTCTTCTGGCCTGATAGTCTGATACTTACTACACAATGTCAGCAAAGCCAGTGAAGAGAGGTTTTGACTGATACTCAATACCATGTTTAGCACACATGGATTTCACCAAAGGAGCCACCTTCCAAAAGTTGTGCCGAGGCATCGTAGGGAAGAGACTATAGGCAGAAAGGAAGGCAAAGAAGTTGTGATACTTTACTATCTTTTCGCCTTATTCAAACTATGAAGCAGTTTCTCACTGATAGCTTAAAATCTTATTGCCCAAATCAGTACTCACTGGTGCTCAATTTGAAAATTCAGGTGCCCCGTTACCCAGTCATTGAAAAAAGATTGATTCACATTGCACGTTGACTGAATCTAGGAGAAGAGAGAAAGACAGATTTTAGTCTAGACATGCTGTGAATGAAGGAAGATCAAGCAAATGTCCACAATATATATTTATATTTGTCCATGATTTATATCTATATTCATGTTGGTTGGATTGTACGTATTGGTATATAACTAGTATTTCTAGACAAATATATTGAATTTTGGAAACCTTAAATTATATTACCCTAATAGTAGAGTTTAAATACTCATTTGTTATCAAATCTGATATTCACCAGAGTACAGCTCTGAAAATATGGACAATTAAAATATAATTCTAATAATATAATTATTTTTCATTTTGTGAAACATTTCTTTTCAATAGTTACTTTCAAATCTTCCCCTTACTTATTCCAGACTGAACCAAGTTGTCTGGTATGATTTGAACTCACAGGCCTCCTTTTCTAAAAAGAATATCCTGGGACAGTTGACATCATGGTGAGAATGGCTGGAAAATAGCGAGGCTCTGCTGAGCCCCATGAAATCCAACCGGTAAATGCTGATGGGAGACCTTATAGCTATCCTGGAGGGACAATGAAGGAAGGAAAGGCTCTTTGCTGACCTTGAGAAACTTACAATTTCCTCATTAGCTGCAAAGCAAACTCTCCCGAACGACAGCAGGGGCAACTGCCATTTTTGGGCAGTCACGAAGGTGGGGCAACTGGGACAGTAAAATTTGTGCAGGAGTGATATTGAAGAAGAACAGTGTGGTGGCTGTGTGAGGAAATTTGTGGTTTTTTAAAACTTATGTCAGAAACGCCCCTTTCCAGAAAAGATTGATCAACAGTGGGGCTGAAAAAGAAGGGGGTAGTTTTGTCAAGCCTCCACCCCCTGAAACAGTGGCGGATAAGCACAGAGCTGAAAGAGATCCAAAATAAGATATATTGTTTGATTATTTGGATACTATAAATGCTAAAAGAAGAAAAGCAGAGTGGCCATCTAAGGATTTAATAAACTCTTATTTGGGTTAAAATTTGGTTCCAGAACTTTAAAAGAATATGGTGTAAACAAAGGAAACTAAGGAAGAGAAGTAGAAGAGAAACAGTGCAACAGCGACATCTTCTGGCCAGAGCAAAACCCAGAGGGGGAAGTGTGAAAAAGTAGAGAGAAGAAAGTGTGGATTAGAAATTAATCCTGAACAGTATATTGGAAACAGTGTTGCAAGACTATCATAAGAATTAGATAAATTGCCTGCATCTGGAATTTGTTTACCGAAAAAATTACAGAGAAAGAGAGTGGAAATAGTGTAAGCTGTAAACACTGTAGCTCTTTGATTGGATACAGACACTAGTAGCTGTATAATTGAGCAACTGGAATTGGGGAATAATAGAAATTGCTTAAAAGATAAAAGAAGAATTCTACATCTCAGCTTTTAGCATCTTTCCCTGTAGATCAGTGGTTCTCAACCTTTCCAATGCCGCGACCCTTTAATACAGCTCCTCATGTTGTGGTGACTCCCAACCATAAAATTATTTTTGTTGCTACTATGTAATTGTAATTTTGCTACTGTTATGAACTGTAATGTAAATATCTGATATGCAGGATGTATTTTTATTGCTATAAATTGAACATAATTAAAGCATAGTGATTAATCACAAAAACAATATGTAATTATATATTGTGAAATAGTTATTTCTAATTACAAATAAACGAAATTTTGCCTTGAAGCATGGTGTAGCACAGGGGTCGGCAATCTTAAACACTCAAAGAGCCATTTGGATCCATTTCCCGTGGAAAAGAAAACACCGGGAGCTACAAAACATGGGTGTGGCCAACTCAACATCACTCCCACCCAGTCACATGACATCCCCCCCCCCCAGACAAGCCTACCCAGGTTTCATGGCTCAGTGTTTTCTGTGGGAATAGGGTCTCTCTCTCTTCTCTCCCCCTCTCTTTCATTTCTGTTTTTCTCTATTTTTCCTCTCCCTTTCTCTTCTTCCTTCCTTCCTTTCTTTCTTTCCTTCTCTTTCCCTCTTTCTTTTTCTTTCTTTCTCATTGAACATGATAGCAAATCCAAAATAAAGTTATTAATTGTAGGAAATTGCTTCTCTGTAATCTTTTCATAGTGAACTTTAAGTTGATAGAAGCTGGCAAGATTGCACTAACAACAATAGGATACATATATTGATTTCTTTTGCATTTGACAATATAGTACATTATCCAAAATTATAAATAATCTTATTTTTAGATGCATTTTGGGGGGCATCTCTGTTATTTTCTTTAAAAAATATCAGGCTTGCTTTCAATTTGTGCCTAATGGCAAACTGCAGTTTTCTTGGCAATAGATCTAGCTTGCCATTGCTTTTGTCATAGGTCTGAGAAAGTTAGCTTCTTTCTTTCTTTTCTCTTCCTTTCTTTCCCCCTGATTTTTTTCCTCTCTTTTCCTGTTCTCTCATTCTCTCCTTCCAGCTCTCTTTCATTTCTCTATCTCTCTCTCTTTCTCCCCTTTTCTCTTTCACCTCTTTCTTGTGCGTGTAAGCAAAATACCCCCCTGGACCGGGATCACGGCAGTAGGGACAGCAACTCCTTCCGCTGCCGCCACTGAGAAGTAACTAGCTGGCTGCGCTGCGCAGGAAAGCCATGCTGTGCAGGAGACTCTTCAGCGCCAGACTCAGGTCAGCACCATCCACGGTCCCCTTCATGTTGGCTTAGGAAAGAGCTGGAGCAGCCATCTCTGGATGCAGAGAGGGAAGAGTTCCAGAGCCCTGCGTCAGGAGAGCAGGACAACTGGAGCTCTTCCCTCCCTGCACCCAACCAGCTGCTGCTGCTCTCCATTCCCCTCCTTCCTTTTTTTCCCCCAAAAAATTTTATTGGTTTTTAAACATATATGGGGGAGGATAAATAGGTATACAAAAATTTTTGGAAGCTCCCACACTGGTGTTAGTAACCCATCCAGCACACACAGTTTTTACAATCTTAAAAACAAAATACAAAAGATAAGCAGAAAACAAGATCTTATTCTGTAATGTTAACCATGTGTTCATTCATTTTCCTTTGTCACTTCTAGGGTATCACCAATTGCTATTTATTTCAAATATTTTTATTTTTGCGATCTGAGCCTTTTCGATATTGCTTCTTCCTCCCTGTCCCCAGAGGAGCCTTCAGGCCCCCCCTCCTTCTTGTCCTGCACCATGCTGCTCCTGCCATCACCCTCACTATGTTCGTTCTCTAGGAGGAGAGAATGTTTTTTAATAAAGGCTTCTGCCTCCTGTACTGTATTGATTCTAATCCTATTTCCCTCCCAGAAGATCAACATTCCTTCTGGCAGTAACCCTTTAAACCAGATTTCTTTTTTATATAATTTCTTTGCTAAGGGGGAATACTTTCTCCTTCTCTCTCTTATCTTTTTGGAATCTGCTTAAGAATGGTGATTTCTTCATCTTTATACTTCAATGGTCTCTCCCTTTGGGTCCCAAGTACCTCATCCCTTGTGGTCCTCCTGAGAAATTTATCATGTACCTCCCTTGGAATGTTATGGCTTCTAGCATATGCTGAATTTATTCTATAGACTAGATCCATATCCCACCACAATTGACTTTTGTCTTTCTTAATATAGTCTGCTAATATTGAACTCATAATATCCTTAAGGTCTTCATTTTCTGTCTCTGGTAGGTTCTGGAATCTAAGAAAAAAGGACATTCTTTCAAATTCTATTTTTGCAAAAAAGTTTTCCAAGTCTACATTTCCCTTCCATTGTTTTAATCTCTTCCCCCAGTCCAGCTGCTTCCTCCTCTAACACCAAAATCTTTTGTTTATTCTCTGCAATATGGTGTTTAACATCTCTGAGTTCTTCTCTGAGCTCTGTCATTTCTTTTTTCAAATCATTCTGTCCCCTCATCAGTTCTTGAAACATTTGAGTAACAGATAGTTCTTTTGGTCCCTCTCCAGTCCCCTCCCGCTGTAACAATGATGTAATCTTTGTCTGTTGCATACTGGGACTTGAAGAGGCAGATGGGGGGGGGCTGAGAGTGACTTGCCCGTCGGTGGCTTTTTTGGCCCCATTTATTTAAAGTTCAGAGATGTCAATCTTTTTCCAAGAAAATGGCATCTGAGGATTGCGCAGCTGTGCCGGTCTCCAAAGTACAAAACAAAGCCAAAAGCAGCCGTTCACAGTTCACAGTTCCAAGGCACGAGGCAAACCAGATGTAAAGTATCTAATAAGCAAAGTTCAGTAGAACCACATTTCGGGAGGGGGTCTCGGTTTCCCTCCGGGAGCGTAGTAATGCTGAGGGTGGTTTCGAAGGGCAGACTTCATTTATGATTAAACAAACAAAGAAGGGCGGGCGCCATCTTAGCTCCTCTTTCCACAGGGAGAAAGAAAGCAGAAATCTCCATCCAGGTTTTAATAGGGAAAAGGCTCCACAGTCATTCCTGGCAATCGTGATAAAGATCTTTCACCATTGGCTAGCTCAAGTGACAGCTCAGCATTTGTTGTCTCTTTTTTAAGGGAAATCGTTCCAATGCCGCTTATTCCGAGGGGGGGTTAGAAAAGAGAAACACCGCCCTCTAATCTCCATTCAAATAGGATGAGCACAAAACTTACAGGAGTCTGCTGCTTTCCCTTTGATCGATCAGAGAGTTCAGGATGGATTCCCCCAACACCAGGATCCTGCTGCACTTCTCCAATTACATTTTCTCCTCCAGGTCCATTCAGCAAAGGGCCGGCAGCGCAGTGCTGTCCCTCACCCCCCCCTTCGCTCCCCGACCCCTAGGCAAGGCTGAAAAGCACCTCCGCCGGCTGCCACCTTTCAGGGGGCTTCAGCAAGCCACCCTTCAGCAGGGAAACCCCTTCAGGGACCCCTGTGCTCCTTACGGAGCCACCCGGGGAAATGAGCGGCAGACAACACGTCCGTTGACTTCAGGGACCGGAAGTCGTCTCCCATTCCCCTCCTTCCTGAGCCAACACGAAGGGGACAGCGGCTCGCACCAACCTGAGTCTGTCACTGAGGAGTCTTCTGCACAGCGTTGCTCCCCTGAGCTGCATACCCAGTTACTCACCTCATTGCGCAATGGCGGCAGCGGGAGGAGAATCGTTGCCCACTCCTCCTTGATCCTGGCCCAGGAGGGTATTTTGCTTGTGCGCGCACACAAGAGATGAGCAGCTAACAATCTCCCCCTGGGATCACAGTGGAACTAAGCAGAGCCGGCTCAGCGGAGCCAGGCCTGTACTGGAGGGAGGGGGGGAAGCAATGTCAGGTGGAGACTTGGCTGCTGCCTCTGCCTCTCCTCAGCCATTGCCCTTCTCACTGCCCAACCCTCCCCCTTTCATGCAGTTCAACCCCGGCGAAGGCATGTGCCCTGTAGGAGCTCCTAGGCTGGAACAGTCACTGAAAAACACCTGCATGGGAGGCCGGCCAGGCTGGCCTGCTGGGAAGCCATCAGTCTTCTGGCAAATCTAATTCCGCCATGTGGGGAACCTGAGCCGCTCCTTCCTTTTGGGACGGCTTCTTGCCAGCTTCTCCACCGGAGGCTCCTCGACAATCACTGTGAAAATGTTGGTCGACCCCCAAAGAGGTCACAACCCAGAGGTTGCTCCTTCCTTTCAGGCAAGCTTCTCGCCAGCCTCTCTGCATGGGAGGCTGGCCGGACTGGCCTGTTGGGAAGCCGGTCAGTCTTCTGGCAAATCTAATTCGGCCATGCAGGGAACCCAAGCCTCTCCTTCCTTTTGGGCCGACTTCTCACCAGCTTCTCCGCAGGAGGCTCCTTGGCAACCACTGTGAAAAGGTTGGTCGACCCCCAAAGGGGTCACAACCCACAGGTTGCACATTCCCTTTGGGCCAGCTTCTCGCCAGCCTCTCTGCGGGAGGCTCCTCGGCGACCCCTGTAAAAAGGTTGTTCAACCCCCCAAAGGGGTCGCAATCCACAGGTTGAGAACCGCTGCTGTAGATTCATACAAAATGAGTGGAATTTTAAAGGAGGTTGGTGTACTTTTCAAAATGTAATGGACATGACGCAGAAAAGTTTTAAGGAGACTATGGGAAAAATGGAAAATTCCATACAAGGGTTAATGAGCGAAGATCAAGTTGCCCAGGAAAATGAGGAGCTAAAAAAAGAAAGGGAAAAGCCAATAAAGGAAATGACAAAGGGGGGAAATAAAGAGGAGATAATAATAAAAATAATAGTGGTGGATGAATTAAAACAGGGGAGAAATATATTAGGAAAGTTGAATGAAAGGATTGAAAGGAAGAAAGGGGCTGGGATAGAGAGCTTAGACGTTAGACAGCGGAAAAGAGTGGAGATGGCAGGACTATTTAGACCAAACCTCCAAAAAGTAGATATAGATAAAATTAGAGATGTAAGGGAGGAATATGGGAGGCAGCCCCCCCCCCCCCCAAAGCATAACAATTAAAGTATCGAGGTGGGAAATAGATAATGGTGGGATTATTTTTTTTCCTTCTCTTTATTGCTGTTTCGACTTGCCTTGCCTTTTCCTTTCTTTTCTTTAAGGCATAGCAATTATAAAGTTGAAGTGGGCAATGTGCTGATGAAGGGATTATTTTCTTCTCTGTTGTTATTTTTGAGTTACTCTTCCCTATATCTCCCTCTATTTTCTTTTTTCTTTTATTTCCTTTTTTGTTTTCTGACATAGGATATACTTAATCTTATATGTTATTAACTGCTAGATAAGAGAGACAGAAGTTAGAAAGGAAGCTATATTAAAAGATGAAGTATTAAAGAGAAGAGTGGTTAAAGTACATAATGCCAAGTATTACTGTTAATGCATCACTATGTTATTACAATATTACTATTATGTGGTAATAGTGGAGATAAATGTGACAACAAAAACGAATATTATGATTGTTTAAATGTGATTGTACCCAGACAACCCACTGTCTAATAAAAATTGGATTGAATAAATAAAATAAATAAAACTTGGGGGGAGGGGAGAATATCCTGATCTGGATGAAAACCAGATGCTGGGAATGGAAAATTTTCATGCACTGGCCAGTTTCTCTTTCTGTTAGCACTATTATCTTAAAATGAGGCCAAAGAATATTTGTTCTACTCATCGAATTTCCATTTTTATAAAGTCCAAACAAAAGCAAGGGCAATCATAATCTATAAGAAAAGGCATAGCATTTCTAAACACACTTCAAACTTTTCTATGATAGGAAAAGCACTGTAAAAGAAATAATAATAGGTAAACATAACTTCCAAAAAGGAATTCAGTTTTCACATGTGCAAATTATAATTGATTATTATGGATCTGTGAATTATTGTCAATCAATCAATCTTTATTGATTAGCACTTGGGCCACATCAAAGTACTAAGTTCCAGAGACAAAAACTACAGTTTCAAATGAGATTAAAATAAACCACAATTTAAAATATAAACAGAATAGAGGGCAATAATTAAATTATAGTCATATAATGAAATTACGCAGACAAGCTAAAGTTTAATCATATACAGCCATAAATTTTATCTCCCAGATCTCTCTTACCTGTGTAGAGAACCAATCCATGTTTTTATCATGATCGATGGGCATAGGAAGATGACTCGTCTGTGATATCCATGTAAATATAATACTCTCAAGAACACTGAGAGACAGAAATGAGGCAAAGTCAGGCAAATTAGGCAAAGTGAAACTATATCTACACAAACAAGCCTTTAAGTAGAATAGTGGGACAAATTTATTCATTTGTTTGTTAGGCTTAGAATGCAAGTCATTTACTAAACCTAATGATGCCTTTCTATGGAAATCAATACATTTCTAACATTCCTCCAGTGACAATGAGTCAGATTCAAACCAAAGACCAGGACCCCCAATCTTTCTGAGTTAGTGGACAAATTTGGAAGGTTGACCAGATACGATGGAAACTGAACCCAAATGGAGACTACAGAGTGGCTTGGCTTTATCCCCGATAGCTATTATAATGGCAATGGTAGAATTGAAGCCCACGCATAGGGAAATTAGGGAAAGGATAATGTAGAGCCGGGATGGCGGAACTATGGCATGTGTGCCACAGATGGCAGGCAGAGCCCTTTGTCAGGGTATGGGAGGCCTTGCCCTGTCAGCTGGACAGCGTGCATGCGCACACTGGCCAGCTGAGTTCAGCCTTTTTTAAAGCCATTTTTCATCCTCCCCAGGCTCCAGAGGCTTTATAGGAGCCTGGGGAGGGCGAAAAGAGCCTCTCCACCCTCCCCCTCAGAGGCCCTCCGGAGGCTTCGGAGCTTCCCTGAAGCTCCAGAGTGCAAAAAACCAGCCCTATGGGCAAACAGGAAGTTCGGGAATGGACTTCGGGTTTGCTCATAGAGTGGTTTAAGCCCTGCGGAGGCTTCAGGGATTTTCAGAGAAGTAAAAAGGACCCTACGAGCAAACCAGAAGTCACTTCCGGTATGCTCAGAGGGTCGGTTTAAGCCCTCCGGAGGCTTCCGGGACCTTCAGGAGGCTCCCCTGAAGCCTCCGGAGGACTAATAACCACCCTATGAGCAAACCGGAAGTGGGAGGAGGGCCTCTCTTGCGCGCATGCGCACTGGGGGGTGTTGTGCATTGCATTATGGGTGAGGCACACCCACGCACAACCCCCCCTGAATTCCCCCCCCCCTTTATGGCACATGAACCAAAAAAGGTTCGCCATCGCTGATCTAAAGAATAGTCAGGGTCTGGGAAGGGATAGTGAAACACAAAGTACATATGATGAACAGTACTTCAAAAGAAAGAGGTATCCCAAAACACCCTTGAATCCCAATATGGGGTTGAAGGCAATAAAGAATCGGATAAAATATGCCAGAGTCCATGCCATTTCCTGTAGAAGAAAAGAGAAGGAATGGAGATTAGAATAGCATCTTTCCTTGCCCCAAGTAGACACCCTACATGGCATCTTACTGAGAGCCAGATGTATATCTTCTGGAAACTCTGCTCTGTTTACTGCCCATTTTGACAGAACCAGTTCTACCCTGGGTTCTTTTTTAATGGATTGACAGATTTAACTGACTGAAAAGAGCCATAGAAAAATTATTAGAAAAGATTGCATATGCTTTTTTTTAAAAGTACAATATTTGGAGCTCACGTCATTCCAAAAAGTGATAGAGATGGAGAGAAGTTTCTTTCCATGTTGTTATTAGGTGTTTTTTTAATTAATCAGGGAAGACAAACTTTTTATGTAGTGATTATCAATACAAGAGACCAGGTGTGTTTTAACCACCAGTGTTGCTCTGTGTATGGACCTGTTTGAGCTCATAAAAACATTATTTTCAATAACTGACATGTTTATGTGATATCAGGTGGGAATGTAGAGATTTTATTAGCTTTGATTATCCCACAAAATTCCAACCATTTTTAATTAGAGCACTTGAAATGAGTTCATGCAAATTCCCATTTTAAACAAGGCTGGAAAAGTCTTGTCTCCCATCTTCTATATTAGAAAAAAATAAGTCCAACCCCATTTCTAATCCCTCTAGATATTTTTTTAAAAAAGATGAACCACAACTTTATAGTTGTATTCAAGCCACCATAAATCATTTTTTAATCAAAGCCCTCATAATCATTACTTGAGGAAACTAGATTGTAATTCTTGTACATTCTTAGTTCAATCAATGTTATTGTCCAGTTGCTTCTAATGTTTCCCCATCATTCTTTCTGTATGTTTGTTTTCCCAGGCAAAAATTGAATGCCTTCTTCATAAAAGAAGGCATTGATAGCCAGCAATAGTTCATCTGGAAGCACTTTGGAATTGGCATTGATTTTCCCATTAACAATATCCCCATGCAAATTTTTATAAGCTCCTAAAATTGTTTAGCCTTTTCAAATCCTCTTAAAGAAATAAAATTCTAAACCTAGAAACATACCATGGGGGTAGGTGTTGTCTCAGTATTGTATTATTTAATATTTGGTATGGATTATTTGTGTACTCACCCTCCAGAGCTTGCGTTGGAAGATAAAGTACAAGGAGTAAACTTGAAAAGTAGGCACTACGATCAGTGGCAATGCTGCAGAAGGAAACAAGATGCATATAACAATTAACTGTCCTTTCTAAACATAAAAGCATCAACCACACCCCTGAAATAATTTGTATCTACCATTTCATTTAACAATGATAATTGTACTTGAGAATCTCATCATTAAAAATAAATCAACTCCAAAACTTGTATGTGGCAGACACTGCCTGAATTGTGCCACTCAAACTATTTGTGCTGGCTCCATTAGAACCAATTGACTAAAATACACTTGAATGAGCTAAAGTAAGCTCTGTTATTCCTTGTGATAAGTGGACAATACTATCTTACTCCATTCAGATTTATTTAGAGGAAAGCCCTGGTAAATCCAGTGAGACCAGCTCTTGAGTGTTTATATATTCATTCATAAGAGACTTATGTAAAACTGCCCATCTTGTAAAATACAACTTTGGGTGACTTACAACAATATAAAAACTAGAGACAGGTCAAGCTACTAGTATATATAAAGAGAGGAAACCCACTACCTTCTAGCACCAATGATGTTACCTAATTGGGTAATGAAACATCTGCAAGAAAATTACTGGCCTCAAGGAGCACCAAGGACCCCACAGTTCCACCCCAAGCTACAAAAATTATCTTCTATTGGAATCACCTGAATAAAAGGCATTTTCCCTTCAAAAGAGAGGAAAGATTAATAGTCCAGAGGAAAAAAAGCATATAGGCACAACAAGGAAAGTTGCAAATATTCTACTTGCTAAACAACAGCAGAGAAGAAAAGGAGAAGATATTCCAGAGACAGGAATTAAGGGAGAACAGTGTTTGCAATAAGAAAACATTATTATATAATAGTACCACAGAATATGATATTGTAATAGAATATATTAATTGTAATCATTATAATAATTGTAATTAATGTAACAATATAGAAATAGTAATAGAATAAAATGTATAGTAGAGGCAATAAAAAACACACTTACACTTGTAAATTACATATTTTGCTTTTATACCTTGGGTTTTTTTCAAAATAAAATATCTCCCTAACCCTTATAGGAAGGTTTTTTTTAACTTGTTCAGAGTCCAACACATTACTAGTTCTTGAGACTCAGACTCAACACTTAATCTAATTGGAGAGAGCTTTTTTTTAAAAAAAACTTATGATAGAGGTTCCCTCTGAACTGCTGTAAGCAGTTCGTTGTGGTGCCCACCAGCTTGACTGGCTTCAATAAAGGAAGACTACTGCAATGCCCTCTACATGGGGCTTCCCTTGGGACGCGTCCGGAGACTGCAGCTAGTTCAGAACGCAGCCGCGCGGGTTATTATGGGAAGTACACGTTACTCCCACGTAACACCTCTCCTGCGCGAGCTGCACTGGCTACCTGTGGCCTTTCGGGTGCGTTTCAAGGTATTGATCACCATCTTTAAAGCGCTCCATGGCAGAGGACCTAGTTATCTGCAGGATCGCATCCTACCACACACGTCCCTGCAACCTATCCGCTCACACAGGGAGGGGCTCCTCCTGGTGCCGTCTGCTAGGCAATGCCAGCGGGCGACACCTAGGAGTAGATCCTTCTCTGTGATGGGCCCAACCCTCTGGAATGACCTCCCCCCAGACATTCGAACTACCACCGACCTCCGTTCCTTCCGGCAAAAGTTAAAGACTCACCTGTTTCAATCAGCTGGCCTGGCACTTTCTTAGTTTTACCTCCCAGGGATTTATTTTATTTTAGGGTTTGGGGTTTTAATAGTGATGTTTTAAGATTAGAATTATTTATTTCTTAGTACAGCCTATCTCCCCCTCCAAATGTATCTTAAATGTAGTTTAAAGTATTTAATTATTATGATTGATTTTATTATATTTATTATATTGACTGTACACCGCCCCGAGTCCCTTTTTGGGAGAGGGGCAGTCTAAAAATCTAAGAAATAAATAATAAATAAATAAATGAAGGACCAAGTCATGGAGTTCATGAGATTCAATCGTTATTAGCTTGGATGGCAGTGTGGTAGCTTCTGAAGGACATCTGAAGGAAGACCAGTGGATATCCTTGGTTGGTTATTGTGAGAATGGACTGCTGAACTTGATGGGCCAAGGGTTAGATCCAGCAGGCACCATTTATGATCTTATGAATAAAGCAGTTTCAAAAAGAAAAACCACTGCTGGTGAAGAGGTTGGACTATATTCTCCATTATGTTCCTGTCTCTCTTCCATGGCAATTTTGTACAAAATGATGCTGGGAATGGTGAAAAGACCACCAATTAGCTGAAAGCCCCTGTAGAGGAAGAGGGAAAGAAAGCATTCAGGCTCTTGTAAAAGATTGCTTGGCTATTTAGTGCTCTGCTTTGAAGAGGTAATGGAGTGGAGATTCCATTGAACCTTTGAATCGGATGTTCAAATAAATTTGAGATGTTGAATCAGCTGACTCTGAATTATCTTGGAGAGGTTCAAAACAGTTTGAAGGTTAAGTGCACTTTCTAGCTTTGAAGAATCTCAAGCATTCATTGCATATCTGGACAAAACTGGGGGAATTTTGAGTACTGTAATGAGTTCCCTGATATTAACATGAGTAGGTGGCAAATGAGTTTTATCACTTTTCAAAACCCTGCCTGTCAAAGCACTGGAAGAGGTGCTGCTCTGCTATTTGTGTATTTAGAGAGAGTCACCTGTGGGGAGAAACAGAAAACAAAATAGAGACCTACATCTATTCTGCTCTGTCTCTGTCTTGCTTCCATACCATTTAATTCTTAATTTTTCTTCGATTCACATGTAGTACAGTCCCTATTAGCTTTGGGAGCAATATTGTCCTTCCTTTGTCACTGGCATTTAATCAGGCTTATTGATCAGGGAATTTTATCACTGGCATTTAATCAGACAAAAGCAGGTGAAAATAACACCAGACATGCTCATCTAATTTCACTGATAATGTTGATACAAAGATTTTAATAGCAGTGCTAGGAAATAGATTATAGCCAAATGATACCATTTGTTATTAAGAATGTTCAAGCAGGATAAAAAAACTAGGCATGCATTAGATGATATAGGGTTTACTGTAGATATAATAGACTTAAAATAAAGGTCAACTTGTAATCTCATTATTAGATGTTGAAAATCTTTTGATAAAATACACAAATAATTCATGTTCATTGTCTGTCTGTCTGTCTGTCTGTCTGTCTGTCTGTCTATCTATCTATCTATCTATCTATCTATCTATCTATCTATCTATCTACCTACCTACCTACCTACCTACCTACCTACCTACCTACCTACCTTACCTACCTACCTACCTACCTACCTACCTTCCTTTATGGCTGTGTGTGTATGTTCCAGCATAACTCTGGAATGCCTTTAGCAATTTCAACCAAACTTAATATACAGATGACTTTCTGTCTGGAAAGTAAGACACCCCAACACCCCTCAGTGTGTGTCTGTGTCTCTCTGTGTGTATTCCAGTATCACTCTGGAACGCCTGGGCTGCTAAAATGAAAAGGAATGAATTATATCTATAGTGTCAAATCACTGTACTTTTGAAAGTGGTAGTGTGCATTTTGGATTCAAGTTCTGTTAAAATACAGTCTGTTGTGCCTTAAAATGGCATCTACTGTACCGCACAGTGCAGTTGCCATGGTAACTCCATAAGGGGGCTTCCTCTGGTAAGGGGTATTGGTTGTAAATAAATACCCAGGGAACTCCGGGTTATCAGCTAGTGTTAAATAGATTTGAAAATCCCTTGGAATTCATAAAATGGATTAAGAATATTATATCTACTACTAAAGTAAAATTAATGACATTTTCTCCCACTTTTCCATAATTTAGAGAAACTAGACACTGATGTCCAGTTTCACCCTTGCTTTTTAAAGTCAGCATTAATTAACTTCAATCAATATTTAATAATCAATGTAATTACTGATATTTAATGATTTTTGGTTTGTGTTATTAGACAACAGAGAAATATATATGGAGTACTACATAACTCAGTTGAATACAAATGCCCACATTCTTTTGTTTATTTCGAAACCTCATACTGTTGCTTTAGTATTGATGCAAATAACAGAATATTCTATTGCCCAAATCAGAATTGATTCTAATAGGTAAAAATTGGGTTACCCATCACTAAATATCAATTCCATATTTGCACTGAATCCATTAAATATTTGACATGTATGTATGTATGTATATATGTATGTATGTATGTATGTATGTATGTATATACACCAAAGGATACAACATGTAATATAAATAAAATTGTTGGAGGGGTGTTTCTTCAGAGATCACTACTGTATACATCTAAATGTATTAAATACTGAAAGCTAATAATTAGAGTAAATTTTCCAAATTAGGCAACCTTGGAATATACCTATACAGCACTTTTGGTTGGATGGGCAGTATTAGGATACAAATATACAAAACTCTGGTACCTCTGAAAATAATTACGTTAGTTATAAACTTGCGGAAAGGAATGTCTATTTTTAAAGCACTGTTTTTTCCATGCCATATTGACCCTATGATCCCTATGACTGCTGTGGGGACATAACTTCAGGATGATTCCTCTCTTGACTCTGCATCCCCCAACTCTGCCTCTCTTTCTCATATAGAAACATTCTTCAGTCTTTAAAAAAAGTAGTCACAATAGCACACAACCTGCTTTTTCTAGTTAAATTTGATTAGAATGTTTTCTGTTTTACTTCAGTATGACTGCTGTATAGACTCTTTGTTGGACAACTAAGAGACGGTGCTACTCTTTTTTCATTCTTATTATTGCTGCCTTAAAACAGTAGAAGAGGAATGTTTCAACATTTATATCAGAATTCTATAGAACTCTTTCAGTCTACGTACTCATCCAAACTTTGCAGTGTTGATCAGAGATGGCATTCTGCCAGTTCGCCATTTGGGTGAAGCAGTAGCAGGAGGCTCGGTCCACCTGCCCAGACGTCATCACAAACACTCTGCACATGGACAGAGGTTCTGCACATATGCAGACATGCCGTGCACAAGCACACACTCCCAGTTCAAAACCAGTAGCAGAGGTAAGAGGATTTCATGCCTGGTGTTGATACCCTCAAAGGTATCTACTATGTTATTTTCATTTTATTCTGTACCACAAATGAAACGGTTATAGACATTTTGATGCTTTCCCATTCGAGTCAAAAACCCAACTTTCTTGAATTTATTTAACATGATCTTGATCTCAGATCTCCTATATGAATCAAGTCTTGCCACCTTCGGATCTTAAATTGGGATTGGCTTTTGGTTAATTTGCGCATTCATCTTGTTTATTATAAGTGAAATTCCACTCTTGGTCTTCAGTTAATAATGATAGACAAACAAGTGGTATGATTTAACATAAGAAAACTCTCTGTGTTCTTTGAGAGGGAATGCGAAAATGAGAATCCCATGTGGCACCTCTGTTATTAATAACACAACACATTTGATATATACTCATGAAACTTTTTCATGTATTTCTGCAATATTCCATATTCTTTCCCTTCAATTCTGTGGAACATTCTAAGAATAAGATACCTTACATACCTTTAAATGGCACATTACAAATTCTTCAAAATGGTGGTTCCATTTTGGATTACTGAAGACTGAAAGATGTCCCAAATCATGTTGTAGCCAACCTGCTTGAGACTAAAAGAAAAGGGTGATTCGCCACAGAAGGACTACCTTTTGTGTCACTCCTACAACTTATATCCAATGGTAATAGCTATGCAAGAACTGCTGGGATAGATAAAATAAGGATTCATTCATTCTAGGATTTTTTTATTCAATCAAAGAGGCAGCCACCCAGAGAAGCATTCCAAACAGGATAGGCACAAGAAACCAATTCTACAATACAACCACAAATATCTTCCCCAAACGTATCTGACATTTTGTGATAGACAGTGAGGATACATGGCTGCTTTTTAATGCTGTATTCTAGTTTCATTACTTACTGTCCTTCAGAATGGGAGGGTTGAGATATAAGATGACATGGCATCATAGAACATAGAATTTAAAAGGACCTTGCAGGTCTTCTAAGATAAATGGCTGCCAAGTCTCTTCTTTTCTACAGAATCATCTGTTGGGCAAAGCAGAAGTGACTTTTTATCTAACTGAATTGCTTAGTCTCCTTCAAACTCCTACAGCATCCAGTACTAAAATATGCAGGAGAATCAGGAAAAAGAATAAGTGGTTTGGCTTGAAGAGTCCCATCTTTTTAACAATGGACAGCAGTTCCCGAAAATCTTCTATGAATAATTGCTATGGGAAAAAATTCAGAAAATTTGCAGGCATTTTAACTTTATGGATAGAGCATAGCTAGCCAGTGGCATCAACAGTTAACATCAAGAACTCTTGGTGGAATTGCCCTCCAAATATCCTTTTCCTTCCAAACTTTTAATATTCTTTCAAAAACATTAAATGCGGAAGAAAGCAAATAAAAAATGGTTGCATAAATAAACTATTTTTCTACTTAGTGACTGCTAGACAACTTAGAGCTCATGTTTGGGACACTAGAAATCAATGCCTATCTGTATTTAATAATCTTGGCAAAAAGCACTAATGGGGAAACAGAAAGAGGGGGGAGGGAGGGAGAGATATATATGATTTCATGGTATAGCTTGGTATAGTTTGGTAATGTATAGCTTTATTGAGTGTCCACAAGGCAGCACCAATTTATATATTTATAAACCACTGACTGTTGTGTTATTCAGTACTATTTTTATTTGTATATTTATTGTAAACTGTTGGCACATTACATTCATTTATAGAATATATTTGTACTATACTTCAATTTCATTAATGTTTACTTAAATGTAGTAATTTGTTACAATTATAAAATATGCAATTAATATTATGAATTAATATTAATTGTTATTTCTGATGAACTATTTATGGAACTCAATGGGCCTCCATTTACCTACTTTAATCGCTTTATACAGCTGCCCACTCAATAACTTTCAGCAGGTTACATCATTAGAAACCTATTGGCCTGAAGTCCCACCACAGGACATTCCCAAGCATGATCAATGCTATTTCAGGGCTCTGCCCACGCCTGAAACCTGACTGAAAAGGATCCAGATAAACCATTTTCTCCAGACTCTCTGAGGCTGCATTGCAATCACCTGCTTGTTAATCTTAAGAAGACAGGCTGGGATTAATTAGGCAAAGGCTGAGGAAGGCAGCCCAAAAGAACTGAGTTTACTTGCCCAATCTGATAGCCAACTACACTTTTAGAAATACCTTGGATCTTGTTTGGCAGAATCAGATGAAAAATCATCTGATGGGACATAAAATGAGGTTGCTCTACATCTGGAGGATGAAAAGGGTAAAACTGAGTACATTCACTCTACATTGGACACTAACTGGATATGTCTTGTTGAGATGACAGAAGCGTCATCATGGGGGGAGGGGTTGTTTGGACTCAATTTGAATCTGTGGAGCCTAAAGAAGCAAACAGGGCTATCTCCCTGTTGCTCTCACCTGTGGATTAGAGTCTTGCTTGCTTAGTGGAAGAAGACAGGGAGATGAGAGGAGGCCAAGCGTGAGTGATAGTGAAGACATCCTCCTGATATATTTGGGAAGAATCAAGTGCGGCTTCAGGGCAATGAGGTGGAAAGTGGAAGGGAATGAAATGGCAGATATTAAGATCACTTCATAATTTAAAGTCGGCTGAAGGAAATGGACTTTCACTGTTTTTAGAAATGCCAAGAGACAATGCAGAAAGATTGAAGAGCACATAAAATCTCTTCTGTTAACCTTAATAGCAGATCAGTTTTAATGACAAAAGCGATCTTTGAGTCAACCCAATAATAATTAAGGGTTTGCAGTTTAACACCATAAGCCACTACCTCAATTTTCTGTCTCCCAACTTACATTTTTACTGGGTTCAAAGCTGGGCTGATCAGGTGCCAATTCCCCAATCAAAAGTGATGCCATGTGCTTCCTTACTAGGGTCTTGTCAAGGTGAAAGGCTGTAAAAGGATCCTAAAGCCAAAACATAAAGAAAAAAGGAGGAAAATATTGTAATTAAGAACCAATTTAAAGTCAACCTGGAAGAAACATGTTTAGGCTGAGTGGTTATATTTGATTCTTAACTTTATTCTCTCCAATTCAAAACATGACAGACATAATTCCCAGGAGGTGCTTGACCGAAGATATTGAAACACTTGCAAGAAATTAGCTCTGAAGTGTCATGATTATAATTATTAGAAAATGATTTTGGCTTCAAGTAAAGTCTGGAGCAACAAATGACAAAGAAACTGCAATGTTTTTCAGAAAATATCAAAGACGGAAAAATGTATAAACCACATAATTTAATTTTTTAATACTTTCTTTCTAGAAAGTAGTATTGATAGATATTGTTTTTCTCAGCAATATAAACCAGTTTTACTGCTTAACTCTGCAAAGAGAATTCCTGCTTTTCTGCTCTCATTTTAATTTATTTATAGGTGGAACA
Source organism: Natrix helvetica (assembly GCF_964273705.1). NCBI lineage: Eukaryota > Metazoa > Chordata > Lepidosauria > Squamata > Natricidae > Natrix > Natrix helvetica. The sequence goes on along the minus strand of NC_138548.1, from coordinate 118,271,182 downwards.
TGCACAATTTGCTTAGTTCTGCCTTAACTTTTATTTAATTTTAAAGTTGAGAAAAATATATACTTCTTTTTAAAGACATTAATAGTAAGTATAAACCTAATGAATGTAAAATTTTCAAAAATACAATATGTAGACCAGGTAAACAAATGGAAGAATCTGCTTAAGGCTTTGAAAAATAAAAGGGAAATACAAAAAACAAATCAAAATAATGATTTGGATAATGACTTTCCAGTGGATCTAAAAAAAGAGGTCTGCTAAAGACTTGAAGTATCTTTGATACAACAAGAAAGATAACATCTGAATGAATTAAAAATGAAGAGTGTTCAAAGTAAAAGAAAGGAATATAAAGTTGTTCTGTTTGATCAAGATTAAAATAAAATATGTTTTTTTTTAAATCGCTGGTAACTCTTTATGGGGCTTTTGCTAACACCAGGACTGAAAAGTTGATCATCTATTGTTATGCATACAGAAAGATGGGTTTTGGAAAAGATAGACATTAGTTTGCAATTTTATAGCAGGTAATAAGTTATCAAATTTCTTTTTACTTGGCATACTGAAGATTGGAAGTCACTTCTTTAAATATAGCTCTTTTCTTTTTATTTCTTCTTCTTCTTTCCCTTTTGTTTTTCTATTTTTTCTTTCCATTTTTTAATGTATGTCAATGAAGACTCAATCATCCAGGCTAAAGGTGTTTAAAGGTGGAACTGGAACATGGAACTGGAACAAACTTTGTTAATCTGAGATGTTTCATTGCTAAGCCAAGCATCTTCATCAGTCAGAGTAAAAATTAGTTAGGCAGAGAATCATTGGAATGTACCACCTCTTGCCACACCCATTTCATTTGAATCTTGACTCTCTAAATCTCAGATTAACATGGCAGATTAACAAAGTTTGTTCCAGTTCCATAATTCAACCTTTAGTCACTTTTGGACTGGATAATTAAACCTTCATTGACATATATATTGCAACTCATTTCAGGGAGAAACACCTGAAATTGGTGCGGCAAGAGTTGATACATTCCAACGACTCTCTGACTTTGCCTAACTACTGATAATTTTTACTCTGACTGATGAAGTTGCTTGGATGAGCAACGGAATATCTCAGATTAACAAAATTTGGTCCAGTTGCCATGATTCAACCTTTAGACACCTCCATTTTTTAAAAATTCTTTCTCTTTTTTATTTTTCTGAGTTTAATTTGTATTTGATTGTATTAGTATGCTGAAAATATTTATCAAAAAATATTTTAAAAATTAAAAAGTAAGTAAAAGGAAAAGGAAAAAAGTAGACTAATGTGCTTTAAAAGTGGGTTATAGTGACTGAGTACAGTCTTATTTTTTAAATGATGATAAAATTATTATTTTTTCTTCTGTTCAGTCATGTCCAATTCTCAGGGACTGTTGGACATTTTTTCTTCGCAAGGTTTTTCAGAAGTGACTTGCCACTGCCTCCTTCATAGGGCTGAGATAAAGTGATTAGCCTAAGATCATCCAGTCAGCTCCAAGCACAAGGCAGCACTTGAATTCACAATCTCCCAATATCTAGCCTGATGCCGCAATCACTACATCAAACTGGTTCCATGACAATTTTTGTGATTAGTTGCAAAGTCATGTCCAACCCATTGTGACCCCATGGACACATAACTTATGTCTTATCTTTTTATTTTCTACATCTAGGTTGTTGTTGTGTGTTTGTGTGTGAGAGAGGAGGGGGTTGTTTTGTGAGCTCCTACTTGCAGTCCGTATTAACAGAGGCCAGATACTGGTTTTCCCAACTGGCCAAAAGGTGTATAAGTATGTGCATCTTCAAATAATCATGTGATATAGATCCAATTTCTCTCTTTGCAAAAGATAGAATAGTATTGCATGACTGAACTACTGGCTCCATGTTAAAGTTGTGTATGACTAATTAAAAACTTACAAATTGATTATTTGGCCAGCTGGTCTTCCAGTCTCTGCCATGCATGCAGGGGACACATGTGTGCATGTGCAGGGGGTGGGGTGTATGCATGAGGGGTGCTTGCATTGCATTTTGGGGCCTCTCATGGTGCCAACATGTCCTTTTTTGGCTTCCAGATTGGTGCAGGAGGCCTTCCAAGACCAAAACAGGGCACGGGGGGGTGCATGTGGTCCCTCAACCCTATTTTGGACCTGGAATCTCTCCTGCACCAATCTGGAAGCCAAAACATAGCATAAGGACACTGCGCAAGGCCCCAAAATTCAATGGGAGCCAAAACAGGGTGCAGGAAGTGTCTGGCACATACGCGGGAGGCATGGGAGCATGGGGGGGGGGGTCACACAAACATACACAGGAGTGGGGCACATGCAGGTGGGTTGTGCATGCATTGAATTATAGGTTTGGGCATGTTGTCGCACATGCCCGTGTGTGCTTTTGGCACATGAGGACAAAAGGGTTAGGCATCACTGGCATAGCGTATATCAGGAATAATATGTCCTTGTGAATGTAAAAGAGAAAGAAAGAATCTCTGTGCCGATTTCACTGCACCATTTTGTGGGTAGGATTCCTGTTTTATTTCTCCCACTTCTATTTAAATTAACAATGGGATTTACAAGGTTTGGTTCAGTCCTTCAGAGTTGAGAAAATCATAGACTCATAAAACAATGGATTTTAAAAGGGACCATCCTCTCAAACCTCTCTTCTTATGTGTGATTCTTCCTTAATGGAAGGCTGCCTCGTCTCTGCCTGAAGACATCCAAAAAGGAAGCCCACATCTTTCCCTCAATCAGTGGTTCCATTCTCACACAACACTTGCTTCCTCCACATTAAGCCTGTTTACTCAGTCCCACTTAAGACTTTTCTTCTCTAGGCTCAACAGTTCAGTTTAACAATTCCTTCAGCAACCACCCCACTCTCTGTTTGTGGCTCCTGTTCCAACTGTTTTGGACTTTTGTTAAAGTGTAGTTCCACAAATTGAGCAAAGAGCAGAATAAATGGAATGCTTTGTAAATAACTGAGAAAGCCAAATACTAGCAAAAAGAAAGTCAATATCTGCTTCATATAGTATAGAAAGACTTTTGAAAAGTGTTCAGAAAAATGGGAAGCCAAGAATCTCGTCGTCCTCATGAAAAACTTACATACAAGTCAGGAAGCCACAATACAGGCAGAACATGGCAAAACAGACTGACTCCAGGTTAGCAAAAGGATACAAGGCTGTGTACTTGACCCTTATATTCAACTTATATGCTGAATATATATTAAGGGCAACTGGTTTTAACATTGGAGGAAGAAACATCAATAGCCTGTATTATTCTGATAGCCCTACCCTGAAGCTAAATATACAGAAAATCTACAATATTTAATGATAAAAGTCAAGGAGCAGAGTGGAAAATGGGATTGAAATTCAATATATAAAGAAAACCAAATTATAAACACGTACAATGACATTGGCAGTGAAGAGACTGAAAATGACAAATAGAATCAACCCTGAATGGTAAAGGAACAAGCAATCAATAAATCTGACTAGCACTCAGTAGAGCTACCACAGAAGCCTTGGAAAAGATATTTAAATGCCGTGCCCATAGCTACAAATATTAGAATTGGTAAACTATGGTTTTCCCTGTAACACTTTACGGGAGCGAAAGAAACTGGCCACCCGAGTCCTCGCCTCGTCAGCTGCCCCGCGCCTTACCGTGGCATCCTGCCCTGCGTACGAGCTGATAGTCCGAGAGCCCCCCGGGTGCCTCCTGTGGAACCGGCTGATGTCATAGACTTTCCTGTCAATCACCAGCCAGAGCTCCCGTGACGGTTCTTCCTGGCCAGTGCGCCGCCCGATCTCTTCCCAGGTAAACCACCGCGAAGGGCCGGACTGATCGGCCGCAGGATAAGCCTCCCTCCTCAGCCTGATCCCGGTTTCTCCTTGCTGCGAAGCCATCTCCCTCCGACTGAGGCTTCGGGGAACTTGACACTGTCCTTTTCAGCACCATCGGGAGTGCGGACTGGGCGAGTCCAAGCAAGGGAGTTGCCTCCCTTCTCCGCCTTCGATTGGCCCAAAAAGTTTCATCGACGCTGCTTTCGTGGGACAAACGCAGACTGAGAAACTCTCGAAAAAGCAACTCGGGTGAGACTTAGATGTTCGGCTTTTCCATTGTATTTTGAAAAGTTGCCCTCCCCAGCCGATAGTGATAGGACGGAGATCAGCTGTGCCAACAATTGTTTATTTTGGAGAACAAACTGAGCTGGGATTCAAAGAGTCACTATTGATTCATCTCTGCCTTCTCTCCATCCCTGGAATACCACAGGTTGAGGATTTCTACTGGCTATACAGAAAGGAGATTGGCATAATCCGAAACAGCTTTCATTTGCTTAAACATTATAGTGGCAAAACACACATATTTCTGGCAGCTTGCGGGGAAGAGGGGCTGACAGATGCTTATCACTAATACACTACATCCTTATATTGCAGTTGCTCAATGCCTAAACTCAGATCAGGCAATAAGCCAACAATAGGTTGGTACTGGTAAAGAATTGAGAGGATTCACTGCTCTGGCTTGAGAATGAAAATCTGACATCAGGACTTCCACAGTACCATTATCCCTGGGAATCGTCATTTCATGCCAGTACAGTCTTCCACCTATTCAAATGTAGGCAATTAGCACAGCCATGGAAAGAGGCAATTAGCAATTGTGACAGTAATAATCCAGATTAAATCTATTGATTTTGGGCCACATATATACTTAATTATGTTCAAATAATAGGTGCAGATTTATAACTTGTGTAAGTTTATTTACTGGTATAACTTTTTTAAAAAACTAAAAAGCAATAGAATGCAATTTATTGCAAATTATTTGAGGAAGAACTATATGTGTAGACACATGATCAAAATCAATATGCTGATTTTGATGATTTTTGCAAAAAAAATTCTATTAGTCTAATTCTTGCTCTGCAAAACATGTACAATGAGAATGTACATTAATAAAGTTAGATGCAATGTTTTAAACTTCCACTGATTTCAGGGAGAAATAGAAGCATTTAGTTTTTCTTTTGAGCAGCTTTTTCATAAGAGTTTGCAGTAATTTGAGAAGTGAGATGTAAATAGCAATGTTGAAATATATCACTGTCAAATATACCTATGAAAAAGTGAGCTGAATTTGTACAACTGTTTTCTTTTTTGTAAGCTGCTGAGGTTGTTATTCCACCAAAGTTTCCTACTTCTGTCTCATTCTCAACTTTACTTTTGCCTTGAATGAAGCTTTCCCAGAATAGTGATTTTTTTAAGGATACTTTGAAACTGGGGAGATTTCAATGAATTAAAAGATTCTGAAATAGAAACTAAAATGGAAACTGGAGGATTTTGAAATAGTTCCAAGTGACTATATAATTCTGTCCTCTCAAATGTGGCAAGTGTGTCATTTGCACACTTGAAGATATATTCCTTGAAAATTTATTTTATTTTAGGCAGTCCTTGTCACTGCGTTTATTTGGTTTGCCAGCTGTGCCTACAATCTGAGTTATACGGCAGAATGAACTGTCTCTTATCAGCAATGATTTGCTGCGCATTGTCAGGCCTGTAGATATGTTTCTTTTAGGATCTTTGGCCTGCCACACTTTTTATTAATTTCCTATGCTGTTTCATTAGTGTAGTAGTTGGGAGGGGGGAATAGAAAGAAAGTAGATTTGTGGAATGTATTGTTGCCGTTCTTTTATAGAAGCTCAAAGTCATCTTTTGTCTCCGCACCTCGACACCTGACCGGAAGCAGAGGGGTGTAGATGCCAGCGTGGAAGATGATGATTGGAACATGTGATGGATTTGTGGGTGTGGGGATAGATCATGAACTTTCAACTGGGTGGAATTCCAGGAAGAACATTAGAGTTGGAATTCCATAAACGTGCTAACTTGCCTGTATGATTAAAAAAGAACTTTAAGGATGATTCTGCCTTGGTCTCTGATGATTTCATACATGGTATTTAGAACGCCTGACATTATTCCAACTCTCCCTTTAAAATAATTCACTAGCACCCTCCCCCTTGCAAGTGGGGAGGGGCTGGTGATGGGGGGTGCTGAATTCCCAACGCTGACCAGGACAGAGTTAAATATCAGCGAAGAAATAATGAGAAAGCTTTTGGTGATAAGAAGCTGAGAGCCGACGCTTCAAAGGCAAAAGGAATGCTGCTTCCAGATTTATTGCATCTGGCAAGAGGACGAAGGGGGCTGGAAAAGACTTTTCTACACCCAGTCAGAAGATGAAAGGAATGGAGATTCCAGCCATCCCCACGCAGTCATCTCTGTTGTGCTTCCTGGACCATTTTGACAACTAAATGTGAGTGCATACTCTCCCTCCTTCCCCCCAGCTTGGAAGCAAGGCTTGAAAAAAAACTGGATTGGAGCTTTTGACTCCTTCCAGACAGCAATAAATGAAATGGCTTATTACCCTGCAACTGAGTGGGAAGCAGATTCCCTATCAAAATGGGAATTTCAACCCAGACAGCAAGAAGGGATTTGGCCAGCATCTTTCACTTGCTAACCACAAATTGGGCTGCAACCAGTGAATGAAGCACCACCAAATTGGGCTTTCTTCCCAGGGCATGGATGGAAAAGATTCCAGTGGGCAAATCCATGGCCATCAGCATGGGAAAATCCTCCAAGCCAGCAGAGGGCACCTACTTGGCCCATAACTCCTCCAAGCCAGCAGGAGGGTCCTTGGCACATAAAACACCCTAGCCAGCCATCATTGGTTGAGCTGCAACCTGTGAAGCAGGCAACCCCGGGATGGGTCTTAACCCCAGGTCATGGATGGGAGGAATGCCAGTGGGCACCTGCCCTCCCTCAGCAGATGGCACCATGGCAGAAAACTGGGCAGTGGCCAACCGAGGGATTGACCTCCCCACCGGTTCCAGTCTCCCCTGCAAGGCCCCAAAAGGTTCTTACCCCACCTTCCTACAGAGAAGCAATCTCCATGGAAGAAGGTATTACCAAAGGGAGGCCCGCGGGATGGATGGGAGGGGGTATGTGCACCTGCAATGCCCCAAAAGATTCTTACTCCACCTTCCTACAGAGAAGCAATCTCCACCATGGAAGAAGGGATTACCAAAGAGAGGCCTGCAGGATGGGAAGCGGGACAAGGTGTATCTGCAATGCCCCAAAAGGTTCTTACCCCACCTTCCTACAGAGAAGCAATCTCAACCACGGAAGAAGGGTTTACCAAGGGGGACGCTGCAAGTTGGAGAGCAAGCCAATGTGATGAAATGGTTCCTAAGTTTAGAGATGTAACTAGGTTCCATTCCTCGTGGGGGCCAATAAAATGCCACCATTGCTGTCAACTTGGCCACAGAGCATCAGAGTGCTTGGCTCCAGCCCCAATGCCACAAACGTGCACACCAACCACCACAGCAGTAAAGAGAGGGCCCCAGATGCCACCACAGAAGAGTCATCTGGGCCAACAACCTCTGGAAGAGGATCCCCAACTTAAGGTGACGAAGTGTCCTACCAAGGGGGAGGCCTCGGAAGAGGAAGAGGGCAAAGAATCTCCGGAGGATATTCCCCAACTAAAGGTGATGAAGAGTCCTACCAAGGGGGAGGCCTCTGAGGGGGAAATGCCCAAACGACCTCTGGAAGAGGATCCTCAACTTAAGGTGACAAAAAGTCCTACCAAGGGGGAGCCTCGGAGGAGGAAAAGGCCCAGCCGTGGATGATTGAATCCAAGAGCCTAGAACCTACAGCACCTGCAGCAGAGAGCCCTAATTGACCATGGGAAGAGGTCGCAATGGACTTCATCGTGGAACTCCCAGACAGCAGTGGGAATAAAGTAATCTGGACAGTTATTGATTTGGTTTCTAAGCAGGCACACTTCATAGCTTGCTCAGGATTGCCATCCGCAAAGAAATTAGCGAAAATGTTTGTGAAACACATTTATCGCCTGCACGGAGTACCCAAGAGGATCATTTCAGACCGCGGAGTCCAGTTCACAGCCAAGTTTTGGAGAGAGGTCCTGAGATCCATTGGGTCCACACAAGAACTGAGCTCAGAGGTTCATCCCAGCATGAACTGTGCAGCAGAGAGAGCCAATGCGGTGGTGGAACAATACCTCCGGTGTTTTGTGGACTATCAACAAGACAACTGGTCAGACTTGCTAACCTTCTCCGAAGTGGCATACAACGATGCGGTCCACAGCAGCACATGATTCGCGGATTTCCAGATTACCAGTGGCATGGAATTTGTTGCCATGCCTGAGTTGCCTAGAGAACCTCCTTCCTTCATGCCTTTGAATGAATGGATGGACCCGCTAAAGAAAGGATGGGAGAATACGAAGAAAGCTCTAGCAGTTGTGGCAGAAGCCTACTAGAAGCAAGCTGAGAAACATTGCTCGCTCCAAAAACCCTACCGTGTGGGGGACAAAGTTTTTGTGTCTACCAAATACATAAGATTAGGAATGCCTAGCAAGGAATTGGGTCCAAAATTTCTAGGTCCATTCCCAATAGTGAAGATAGTTAACCCAGTTACAGTTCAACTCAGTCTACCCAGAAGTCTAGGGAAAATTGACCCAGAATTTCATTGTAGCTTGTTGAAACCAGTAATTGGGTCTAACAGAAGAGCATCCACCCAAGCTCAATCTCCTCCTGTAGTGATAGAAGGGGAAACACAATCTGAGGTGGAAAAAATTGTAGACTCCAGGCTGAATAGCGGTCGCTTACAGTACAGCATTGGAAGGGTTACCCTTGGTCTGAAGTTACTTGGGTGAACAGTGGGAACCAAAAAGTGGAGAAGGTAGTAAAGCAATTCCATGAGAAGTTTCCCGATAAGTGAAAGGGTTCCCCTGGGGGGAGGAGAGGTAGTTAATTTTATTATGATAACTTTTATGTTATTCTCTTTACAGGAAACATTTTTCTTCTGAGGAGAGGCCGCCTGTCAGGCCTGTAGTTATGTTTCTTTTAGGATCTTTGGCCTGCCACACTTTTTATTAATTTCCTATGCTGTTTCATTAGTGTAGTAGTTGGGAGGGGGAATAGAAAGGAGTAGATTTGTGGAATGTATTGTTGCCATTCTTTTATAGAAGCTCAAGGTCATCTTTTGTCTCCGCACCTCGACACCTGACTGGAAGCAGAGGGGTGTAGATGCCAGCGTGGAAGATGATGATTGGAACATGTGATGGATTTGTGGGTGTGGGGATAGATCATGAACTTTCAGCTGGGTGGAATTCCAGGAAGAACATTAGAGTTGGAATTCCATAAACGTGCTAACTTGCCTGTATGATTAAAAAAGAACTTTAAGGATGATTCTGCCTTGGTCTCTGATGATTTCATACATGGTATTTGGAACACCTGACACGCATGTCATTACATTCCATACCTTCTTTCTCTTCTTCCTTTGTCTGTATGCAAGGCAGACAGGAACTCTCTGTCAAGATGTAATCAATTAGCTTAGTAAGTTTGTATTTTTACTTTCTTTACAAATAAATGTTTTTCTTAGATTATGCCTCAGGTTTATTTTTGCTTACTTCAAAAGTATACTTCAAGGTTTGCCAAGATCCATACATCAATTTCCAGGGTGGAATTCACACCCTGACAGTCCTCACCTTACAAACAAAATTGGGACTGAATCTTGATCATTGAGTGAAACCATAGTTAGGGCACAACGTAGGGGGGAAAAACCCATCATAACTAGATTCAGCAATCCATATGCATTTGAAAGACAAAGGAACTCTTTTGAAGACAGCAAAGTCCACATTTTGAACAGAGATGACTGCTGGCTTGAAAGAGGGAGTCAAAGAGGTTGTATATGTCAAAATTGAACATCCTTCTCTCAACAGAGGGGGAGGGATATGACATCATCTATCTCCAATCTATATGACATCATCTATCTCCAATCTCTATGCCTCCCGAGTCCCAGCAGGTGGGGAGGAAATGGGGATTTTGCAGTAACCCTCCCCTGGAGTGGGGAAGCTGGGACTTGGGAGGCAGAGAATAGATGGGGTCAGGGCCAATCAGAGGTGGTATTTACCAGTTCTCTGAACTACTCAAAATTTCTGATACCAGTTCTCCAGAACTGCTCAGAACCTGCTGAATACCACCTCTGTCACCCTCTCAGTCCAAGAAGAAGCCACTAGAATGAAGAAAAGGACAGAAATATAAACATGCATGGTCATCTTGGTGATATTATTTCTTAGGTTGTGAAAGATACATTTTCATTTCTCTTATTATTAATGAATGTGGAAGAATTAGTAGATTTCTCCCAGTATTGGAAGCCCTGGGTGAGAGAAACATCAAGTAAATACATTCATTATGGAAATGCTGAGAAAAAGAAAATTATACAAGACTAATATGCTAAGCTGTATCAACAAGAGAAAATGGAAGAGGGGAGAGTTAAAAATATTTACAGGATGCTAATCTTCCCCAGATACCAGATGAAACTAGAATAATGTTGGAGAGTAAAATAACAATGATGGAGTTAACGGAAGCACTCAAAAAACAAAATAATGGAAAAGCCTCAGGTCCATATGGATTACCAGTGGAATTCTACAAAACATTTGAAGAAATCTTGTCTCTCCCTCTTTTAGAAGTCATGAACGAAGTGATATCAGAGAACAGAATACCTAAATCATGGTCAGAAGCATATATTGTATTGCTACCAAAAGAGGAGACAGATCTAACACAAACTAAGAATTATAGACCAGTATCTTTATTAAATTCAGATTACAAGTTATTTGCATCTATATTAGCAGACAGACTCAAGAAGTATTTAAATAGCTTTATCCAGTGTGATCAAAATGGTTTTTTACCAAAGAGACAAATTAAAGATAATATGAGAATGATTTTGAATACTGTGGAATACTACGAGGCCCATCCTGAAAAACAAATGGCTTTGATGTTTCTTGACGCACAGAAGTCTTTTGACAATGTGAATTGTGAATTCATGTTTTTACAATTGGAACAGATGAATTTTGGTAAGAAATTTATCCAAACTATACAAATGGTATATCATAAACAAACCGCAAAGATAATGGTAAATGGAGAATTGACAGACTCTATTGAAATAAAGAAAGGTACGAGACAAGGTTGCCCATTATCAGCATTACTTTTTGTCTTAACATTAGAAGTCTTAAATAGAAAGATTAGAGAAGAAGAATAAATAAAAGGAATGAAAATTTAAAAAGAAGAATACAAGCTACAAGCATTTGCAGATGATTTGGTATTTATTCTTGAAGACCCATTTGAGACAGCACCCAAGTTGTTGGAAGGAATAAAGGAGTATGGAAAAGTAGCAGGCTTGAAAATAAATAAATAAAGACAAAACAAAGATTTTGACAAAGAACATACCATTAAGACGAAAGGAAGGAAGAAGCTTTGCAGATTCAAATCACAAGTAAGGTTAAATATTTGGGGATATACTTATCAGCTAGATGTAGCACTCTTAAGGAGGATAATTATACTAGATTCAAACAACAAATTGCGACCGATTTGATGAAATGGCAAAACCTGCAACTATCAATGTTAGGAAGAATCTCTACAATTAAAACGAACATTTTACCCAGAATTTTATATCTGTTCCAGACAATTCCAATTAGATTGGGCAAGGACTTTTTTGAAGATCTAAATAAAATAGTCTTGAAGTTTATTTGGCAAGGGAAAAAAGCAAGAATAAAACTTAAATTGCTACAAGATGCTAGAATAAGAGGAGGACTGGGCCTACCTGACTGGGAGTTATATTATCAAGCAGCAAACCTAATGTGGATTAAGGAGTGGGTAACTCTAAAAAATTCCAGATTATTGAATGTAGAGGGTCATGATTTATTGTTGGGATGGCATGGTTTTTATGGTATAAGGGAACTAAAGCACATGGTTATTTTAGAAGACATTATATAAGGGAGGCCTTGTTATTAAACTGGGAAAAGGTTAAAAGATTACACTACTTAAAAACTCCAGCCTGGATATCAACTATTGAAGCATTTTCATATCCAATAATATATAAAAAGGAACAAACAGTAAGATATGTTGAAATATTGAATACAGTGGGTGAACTCAAATCTATTCAAGAGTTGAAACAAGAAGGAATAGAAAGGAGTTGGTATTCAGACTTAAAGATAAAATCTAGATATAATGAAGATAGAAAATCAATAGGTCTTTACAATGAAATGATTGAGAGATAAAATTTTAATTGGTACTGATGAAAAAGTAATTAAAAAACTATATGGATATTTATTAGAGATTAAATTACAAGAGGAACGAGTTAAAGAAACTATGATAGCTTGGGGGAAAAACTTTTGATATGGGATAGATTTAGGAAAATGGCAGAAACTGTGGTCTCAAAATTATAAAATGACAATGTCAACTACATATAGAGAAAATTTGTATAAGATGTTTTATAGGTGGCATCTATCCCCAACGAGAATTGCAAGAATGTCCAAGAATAAATTGGAAAAGTGTTGGAAATGTCATCAGATACCGGGTTCATACTACCACATGTGGTGAACTTGTATTGAAGCTAAAAGATACTGGACTAAAATTCACATGTGGTTCGAGAAAATGATACATAAACACATAGACCTCAAACCAGAGATCTTTTTACTGGGAATCATACCAGAAATTTACAACAAAGACTTAAAATATTTGATTCTAAATGTTTTAACAGCAACTAGAATTGTATTTGCAAAAAACTGGAAAAACGAGATAATACCAAAACAGGAAGAAGTTATTCGAAAGATAATGGAGAGCGCTGAAATGAGCAAATTGACATTTGAAATTAGAGAACAAGAAGATGAGCAATTTTATAAGATATGTGATTTGTTTTATCAGTGGCTGGAAAAAAGAACCTGGACATGAAAAATGTTTTACTTATATTTTAATTGAAGGAGAAAAGTGAGAATACAATAATGTTAAATAGACTAATAACGATACAATGTTTTAATTGAAAGAGAAAAGCAAAAATATAATAATGTTGTTAGACTAATAATAATACAATGAAACACTGACACATATATGAATAATTTAGAATTTTTTGTTATAAAATGAAGGACAAAGATAATAAATGAACTAATGTACATTTGATAGAAGATTGGTAATATATAACTCTAAGTGCATACTATAAAGATATCCTGTTGAAAGTAGTGATAGATATATAAACATAAACACTTGGTAAATTCTTTTTTTTTAAACAAAGTTTTATTGATTTTTTTAGTATTTTGCAAAGGAAAAAGGTAGGGGAAAGGTTACAAATTTTGGCAACTGCAGTGTGCGGTAGGTGCGCCCCCCCCTCCATACTCATAGTATACATTTACATATAATTCATTATTAAGTAGTAGCATATAGTCAGCATATAAATCCAATTGGTAATTTCGATCAGTTTATGTCAGGTGGATTTTCTTACTCATTTTTGTGATCTGAGCTTTCTCAGTGTTGCCCCATCTCCCCCCGCCGGCAGGGCTCTGGCCCCTCCCATGTCCTGTGTGTCTGGTGAAGGATCATCAGGTTTTTCTAGGAGTAGTTTATTTTTTTCCATAAAGGCCTGTGCCTCTATGGGTGTATTAATTCTAACTCTTGTCTCCTCCCAGAATATTAGCATACCTTCAGGCATCAACCATCTAAACCACACCCCCTTTTGGTATAATTAATTCTCTAATTGCGAATAACTTTTTCTTTTTTCCCTCACTTTCTTGGGGATCTGTTTCAGAATGGTTATCTCCTTATCTTTGTATGTCAGGGCTTGCCCCCTTTGTGCGCTCAAAATTTCATCTCTTGTGCTTTTTCTGAGGAATTTAATGTGTACCTCCCTGGGAACATTGTGTGTTCTAGCGTAGGCTGAGTTTACTCTATAAACCAGGTCTATTTCCCACCCCATCTGTCGCTTCTCTTTCTGGATGTAGTCAGCCAAAATGTTTGTCATGATATCCCTTATGTTTTCATCATCTGTCTCTATCACATTTTGAAATCTAAGATAAAAAGACATTCTCTCAAACTCTATTTTCATCTGCTGGGTGTCAAGTTCTTTGTTTCCCTTCTGCATCCCTTCCATCCCCTCCTTCATCTCAGCCGCCCCACCCTCCAAAAGGTCCAATCTCTGTGAGTTCTTATTAATTTTGGCCTGGTTCTCTTTAATTTCTTCTTTCATCTCCTGCAGTTGTTTCTTTATTTCCTCTTGTCCCTGTAAGAGTTGCTGAAACATTTGTTGAAACTCCATCTCCATAGATTTAGGTTGCATCAAGGCTGTTATCATTGATTGTGTACTAGGACTGGAGGTTGCAGATGTCGGGGCAGAGGCAGCAAAGCCAGGCTTTCCAGGAGGTGGTTTTTTAGGTGACATTCTTTGTAGAATAAAAAGTTCAGTCAGTATAGAGAATGGTCAATCAGAAAGGCAGGACAGCCAGGAGAGTCCAGGAGACAGAAGGCCCAGGCAGAAGAGAGTTTTTGTTTCCACTGGCCCCTGGCAATAGAGCAAAATTTTTCACTCCAGGGAGTTCAATAGACAGCAATCAACAAGAGGTTTGTTTGAGTAGCATGGAGACAAAGACTGGAAGCCTGAAGTTTTGAAGGTGGAGGCAGATTTCACATTTCATAAAGACAATGGAAGTGTGCCATCTTGCCATGCCAGCTTCAGGTTTAGTGGCAACAAATAAAGTTTTCAAAGTTCAATGTTCAAAGTTTCCAGATCATCATTGTTTTAAGGTTTAAATCCGAAAATTCACTTAGTAGGGGCGTGACATCATTGGTTGGCTCTCCCCCTCCTCCTCCTTCCCCTGGGGCTAAGAGCTAAATCATTTCCAGCCGCCTGTCCAAGGGAGGGGGGGAATCCCCCTCCCTCCAGCCGCGCCTCTCCGATTCAAGCCGAAAGTAAAGTTTAAACGGCTGACTTTTTTGTTGAGGTTATTAAAGTTGTTAAAGGGAATGGAGGAAGTTCACTCCTCACCGCACAGCAGCCGCATCCTTCTATTCTCTTTTTCTCCGATCAGCCTCACAGCGAGGACGCCAGAGCGTCTCCCCTTCATGCTCCCCAGTGCCTGGAGCGAGGCGGGGGGGGGCCCGCCAGCCGCCGCCGATCCAGGGATCCCCCGCAGTGCCGCCCCTCTGGCAGGATGCCTCTGCGGGGCGTCCTGTGCCCCCCAAGGAGTGGGAAGCCCACCGGGGATGCGCGGGGCGAGCAAGGCTTGCCTGTCGCCATCAGCCGCCGGAACCGGAAGCCAGTAGGTAAATTCTTTTACACTGTAAAAATATTTAAAATGAGACAATGATTGCATAAAGGTACGTTGTTGTTAAGCAGACAATCAAGAATGTAAGAGAATAAAGCTTATTGAAAAGAAAGAAATATTAATCATAATTGAACATATCCTGTACAATGAAAGTGAGGTTCTTGGTTATATTGGAGGGAAAAACTGTGATTGTATGTGTAATAGAAAATACAGATGCAAAACACTTCTAACCAAACGACATGCTGTATGTAATGGATGAAAATTTTTAATATTGTCTTATATGTTTAAAAATAAAAAAAATGTGAAAAAAGTAAACAATATGGAATCTCCAAATGATAAAAACAAAATAGAAGAAATATGGATTGATTTCTTAGCTGCTTTTTGTATCTGCTGATGCAATTTAATCTCATATCATAATCCAGAATCCACTGCAATAGCCATTAAGTTTATTTTCACAACAAGTGCAAAACAGAGGTCATATGTAAAAAGCAGAAACAAAGCAATTCAATGAAAAGTATTAAGAAACTTTATTTATTTATGATACATCCAAGACCCAGAAGCAAGAAAGGGGATGGGTGTTGCTTGCAATGCGAATACTCATTAGGAAACATGCCAAAAGTTGAGTTGAGGCCAAAAGGCTCTCCAGCATTCTGTTTCATTCACAAATTACTCTAGTTTTTCTATGCCTGAAGCCTCTCAAGGTCCATCTCAAATCTATCTTGTCTCTTCACCCTTCTTCCCTTGTGAAGGAGATGTTAGGATTTTGTGTTTTCTGTTCAAGATGATATGCTTGGAACCAGATTTCACCCGCAACCTTCAAGGAACTGAAAATAAGAGAAAGTAAGTTTCTCTTCATTGCCATGAGAGTTAAGTCCTACTTAGAAAAAGTCTGCCTCTGATTCAAGCAGAAAAGTGAATTCAAGTGCAGTAAATTGAGGACAGAAAAAGTAGCACAAAAATCTCCGTGAGTGATACTTATCCTTTTAGGTATTTGACATGTCTTGACAGTATGCTTTACATTAGGGGTGAAATCCAGGAGGTTCTGGAGAACCGGTAGTGGAAAATTTGAATAGTTCGGAGAACCAGAAAGTACTGTCTCTGGCTGACCCCAGAGTGGGGTGGGAATGGAGATTTTGCAATATCTTTCCCTTGCTATGCCCACCAAGCCATGCCCACAGAACCGGTAGTAAAAAGAATTGAATTTCACCATTGCTTTATATGGACTTATATAAAGTCTACATAAAGTAGTACTTTATCTAAGCACCCAAATTTCATAGTCATGATGATAGGGAGAAGGCAGAGTCTGCCTATCTTTAGGAGGCATCTGGGAGTGTAATTTTCATGCAAGGAATATGGAAATAGTTTGCCATTGCCTTGATGTTAACTGATAACTAATTATTTAATACTAAATAATTTTATAAAAGATCCATGTGATAGAACACATGCTTAAGGACTAAGCATGTGTTGAATGTTTCCTAGATCCCCAACTCCTCTT
Source organism: Natrix helvetica (assembly GCF_964273705.1). Taxonomy (NCBI): domain Eukaryota; kingdom Metazoa; phylum Chordata; class Lepidosauria; order Squamata; family Natricidae; genus Natrix; species Natrix helvetica. The sequence goes on along the minus strand of NC_138548.1, from coordinate 118,254,554 downwards.
CTGGCCTGATAGTCTGATACTTACTACACAATGTCAGCAAAGCCAGTGAAGAGAGGTTTTGACTGATATTCAATACCATGTTTAGCACACATGGATTTCACCAAAGGAGTCACCTTCCAAAAGTTGTGGCGAGGCATCGTAGGGAAGAGACTATAGGCAGAAAGGAAGGCAAAGAAGTTGTGATACTTTACTTTTTGCCTTATTCAAACTATGAAGCAGTTTCTCACTGATAGCTTAAAATCTCAGTACTCACTGGTGCTCAATTTGAAGATTCAGGTGCCCCGTTACCGAGTCATTGAAAAAAGATTGATTCACATTGCACATTGACTGAACCTGGGAGAAGAGAGAAAGACAGATTTTAGTTCAGACATGCTGTGAATGAAGGAAGATCAAGCAAATGTCCACAATATATATTTATATTTGTCCATGATTTATATTTATATTCATGTTGGTTGGTTTGTATGTAATGGTATATAACTAGTATTTCTAGACAAACATATTGAATTTGGGAAATCTTAAATTATATTACCCTAATAGTAGAATTTAAATACTCATTTGTTATCAAATCTGATAGTCACCAGAATACAGTTTTGAAAATATGGAGAATTAAAATATAATTCTAGTAATATACTTATTTTTCATTTTGTGAAACATTTCTTTTTAATAGTTACTTTCAAATCTTCCCTTACTTATTCCAGACTGAACCAAGTTGTCTGGTATGATTTGAATTCACAGGCCTCCTTTTCTAAAAAGAATGTCCTGGGACAGTTGACATTATGGTGAGAACGGCTGGAAAATAGCAAGGCTCTGCTGAGCCCCATGAAATCCAACCGGTAAATGCTGATGGGAGACCTTATAGCTATCCTGGAGGGACAGTGAAGGAAGGAAAGGCTCTTTGCTTTCCTTGAGAAACTTACAATTTCCTCGTTAGGTGCAAAGCAAGCTCTCCCAAATGACAGCAGGGGCAACTGCCATTTTTGGGCAGTCACGAAGGTGGGGCAACTGGGACAGTAAAATGTGTGCAGGAGTGATATTGAAGAAGAACAGTGTGGTGGCTGTGTGAGGAAATTTGTGGTTTTTTAAAACTTCTGTCAGAAATGCCCCTTTCTAGAAAAGATTGATCAACAGTGGGGCTGAAAAAGAAGGGGGTAGTTTTGTCAAGTCTCCACCCCCTGAAACAGTGGCGGATAAGTACAGAGCTGAAAGAGATCCAAAATAAGATATATTAACTGTGTGATTATTTGGATACTATAAATGCTAAAAGTTTCTTTCTTTTCTTTTCTCTTCCTTTCCTTCCCCCTGATTTTTCCCTCTCTTTTTGTCTCTCTCATTCTCTCCTTCCAGCTCTCTTTCATTTCCCTATCTCTCTCTCTCTCCCCCCTTTACTCTTTCACCTCTTTCTTGGGCATGTAAGCAAAATACCCTCCTGGACCGGGATCACGGCGGCGGGAACAGCAACTCCTTCCGCTGCCACCACTGAGAAGTAACTAGCTGGCTGCGCTGCGCAGGAGAGCCACGCTGTGCAGGAGACTCCTCAGCGCCAGACTCAGGTCACCACCATCCACGGTCCCCTTCATGTTGGCTCAGGAAAGAGCTGGAGCAGCCGTCTCTGGATGCAGAGAAGGAAGAGTTCCAGAGCCCTGCGTCAGGAGAGCCCTCTGCAGTGCAGGAGAACTGGAGCTCTTCCCTCCCTGCATCAAACCAGCTGCTGCTGCTGCTCTCCATTCCCCTCCTTCCTTTTTTTTCCCAAAAAAATTTATTGGTTTTTACACATATATGGGGAAGGGTAAATAGGTATACAAAAAAATTTGGCAGCTCCCACACTGGTGTTAATAACCCATCCAGCACTCACAGTTTTTACAATCTTAAAAACAAAATACAAAACATAGGCAGAAAACAAGATCTTATTCTGTAATGTTAACCATGTGTTCATTCATTTTCCTTTGTCACTTCTAAGGTATCACCAATTGCTATTTATTTCAAATATTTTTATTTTTGCGATCTGAGCCTTTTCGATATTGCTTCTTCCTCCCTGTCCCCAGAGGAACTTTCAGGGGGCCCCCTCCTTCTTTTCCTGCACCATGCTGCTCCTGCCACCACACTCACTACCGTGTTTCCCCAAAAATACAACATGTCCTGAAACTAAACCCTTGTCATATTTTTCGCGTGGGCAAAAATATAAGCCCATCCCTGGAAATAAACCCCCCCTCCGGCCAGGCAGAGCACCGCTCACTGACCTAGCGTTATTCTGAAAGCACCAAGTCCAGGAGCCGGGGGGGAGCGCTCACGTTGCTTGCCGCCTTCGGGATACCGCTAGGTTGGGGAGTGGCATTCTGCCTGGCCGAAGGGGGAGTTGCCGGGCGGCTGCTCCCTTGTGAACTGGCTCCCTAGGCCACCACCGCAGGCTGCTGCTGCCCGCCGCCCCCCCCGCCACCACCCCGCTCCGCTCCGCGCATAACTTCCAAACTCCAAAACTCGGGGCCGAGTCTTTCAGCATCGGCCGCTCTAGGAGTACTCTCTATGGTGGGCCGGCTGCCGGACAGAGAGTCTTTCGGACAGAGTCTTCCAGCAGCCGGCCCACCATAGAGAGCACTCCTAGAGTGGCCGATGCTGAAAGACTCGGCCCCAAGTTTTGGAGTTTGGAAGTTATGCGCGGAGCGGAGCGGGGTGGCAGCGGGCGGCGGCGGGTAGCAGCAGCCAGCGGCGGTGGCCTGGGAGAGCTGCACAAGGGCTTGGTGAGGTTGCGGGCGGAACAGGCGCTCGAGCAACCCCCTTCTCCAGCCGGGCAGAGCTCCATGCACTGACCTAGGGGGTATCCCGAATGTGCCAAGCCGCAGGAGCTGGGGGGCGGGCAGAGCGCCACATGGCTTGGCACCTTAGGGATTACCCCCTAGGTCAGTGAATGGCGCTCTTCTCGGCTGGAGAGGGGATTTGCCGGGTGGCTGCTCGTGGGCATGGTTACCTCATGGCTGCTTGGCCCCTGAGGCTCTGCCCGGCTCTTCGGGAGCCAGTTCACAAGGGAGCAGCCGCCCGGCAGCCCCAAAACAATAAGCCCTCCCTGATAATAAGCCCAAGGGCATATTTCGTGGGGCAAAAGAAAATAAGCCCCTGTCGTATTTTCGGGGAAACACGGTATGTTCATCCTCTAGGAGGAGATAATTTTTTAAAATAAAGGCATCTGCCTCCTGTACTGTATTGATTCTAATCCTATTTCCATCCCAGAAGATCAACATTCCTTCTGGCAGTAACCCTTTAAACCAGACTCCTTTATTATATAATTTCTTTGCTAAAGGGAAATACTTCCTCCTTCTCTCTCTTATCTTTTTTGGAATCTGCTTAAGAATGGTGATTTCTTCATCTTTATACTTCAATGGTCTCTCCCTTTGGATCCCAAGTACCTCATCCCTTGTGTTCCTCCTGAGAAATTTAATATGTACCTCCCTTGGAACGTTATGGCTTCTAGCATATGCTGAATTTATCCTATAGACTACATCAATATCCCACCACAATTGATTTTTGTCTCTCTTATATAGTCTGCTAATATTGTACTCATAATATCCTTAAAGCAGGGGTGTCCAAACTTGGGAACTTTAAGACTTGTGGACTTCAACTCCCAGAATTCCCCCCTTCACTCCCCGGCCCCTAGGCAATGCTGAAAAGCACCCACGCTGGCTGCCGCCTTTTGGGGGGCTTCAGCAAGGGAAATGCCTTCAGGGCCTCACTATGCTCCTTACGGAGCTGGCCGGGGAGACGAGTGGCAGACAACACATCCATTGCCTTCAGGGACCAGAAGTCGTCTCCCATTTCCCTCCTTACTGAGCCAACACGAAGAGGAAGGGGGTTGCACCGACCTGAGTCTGTCGCTCAGGAGTCTTCTGCGCAGCATGGCTCCCCTGACCTGCATACCCAGTTACTCACCTCATTGTGCAATGGCGACAGCAGGAGGAGAATTGTTGCCCGCTCTGCCTTGAACCTGGCCCAGGAGGGTATTTTGCTTGTGCGCGCACACAAGAGATGAGCAGCTAACAATCTCCCCATTGGATCACAGTGGAACTAAGCAGAGCCGGCTCAGCGGAGCCAGGCCTGTGCTGGAGGGAGGGGGGAAAGCAATGTCACGTGGAGACTTGGCTGCTGCCTCTGCCTCTCCTCAGCCTTTGCCCTTCTCACTGCCCAACCCTCCCCCTTCCATGCAGTTCAACCCCGGCGAAGGCATGTGCCCTGTAGGAGCTCCTAGGCTGGAACAGTCACTGAAAAACACCTGCATGGGAAGCCAGCCAGACTGGCCTGCTGGGAAGCCCATCAGTCTTCTGGCAAATCTAATTCTGCCATGCGGGGAACCCGAGCCATTCCTTCCTTTCGGGCCGGCTTCTCGCCAGCTTCTCCACGGGAGGCTCCTCGGCAATCACTGTGAAAAGGTTGGTCGACCCCCAAAGGGGTCGCAACCCACAGGTTGCTCCTTCCTTTTGGGCCAGCTTCTTGCCAGCCTCTCTGCATGGGAGGCTGGCCAGACTGGCCTGCTGGGAAGCTGGTCAGTCTTCTGGCAAACCTAATTCGGCCATGCAGGGAACCCAAGCTGCTCCTTCCTATTGGGCTGGCTACTCACCAGCTTCTCCGCGGAAGGCTCCTTGGCACCCACAGTGAAAAGGTTGGTCGACCCCCAAAGGGGTCACAACCCACAGGTTGCTCCTTCCCTTCGGGCCAGCTTCTCGCCAGCGGCTCTGCGGGAAGCTCCTCAGCGACCCCTGTACAAAGGTTGTTCAACCCCCAAAGAGGTCGCAACCCACAGGTTGAGAACTGCTGCTGTAGATTCATACAAAATGAGTGGAATTTTAAAGGAGGTTGGGGTACTTTTCAAAATGTAATGGACATGATGCAGAAAAGTTTTAAGGGGACTATGGGAAAAATGGAAAATTCCATACAAGGGTTAATGAGTGAAGATCAAGTTGCCCAAGAAAATGGGGAGCTAACAAAAGAAAGGGAAAAGCCAATAAAAGAAATGACAAAGGGGGGAAATAAAGAGGAGATAATAATAAAAATAATAGTGGTGGATGAATTAAAACAGGGGAGAAATATATTAGGAAAGTTGAATGAAATGATTGAAAGGAAGAAAGGGGCTGGGATAGAAAGCTTAGAAGAAAATTTTCCTACACAGGCCAGTTTCTCTTTCAGTTAGCACTATTGTCTTAAAATGAGGCCAAAGAATATTTGTTCTACTCATCTCATTTCCATTTTTATAAAGTCCAAACAAAAGCAAGGGCAACCATAATCTATAAGAAAAGGCATAGCATTTCAAAACACACTTCAAACTTTTCTATGATAGGAAAAGCACTGTAAAAGAAATAATAATAGGTAAAAATAATATCCAAAAAGGGATTCAGTTTTCACATGTGCAAATTATAATTGATTATTATGGATCTGTGAATTATTGTCAATCAATCAATCTTTATTGATTAGCACTTGGGCCATATCAAAGTACTAAGTTCCAGAGACAAAAACTACAGTTTCAAATGAGATTAAAATAAACCACAATTTAAAATATAAACAGAGTAGAGTGCAATAATTAAATTATAGTCATATAATGAATTTACGCAGACAAGCTGAAGTTTAATCATATGCAGCCATAAATTTTGTCTCCCAGATCTCTCTTACCTGTGTAGAGAACCAATCCATGTTTTTATCATGATCGATGGGCATAGGAAGATGATTCGTCTGTGCTATCCATGTAAATATAATACTCTCAAGAACACTGAGAGACAGAAAAGAGGCAAAGTCAGGCAAATTAGGCAAAATGAAACTATATCTACACAAACAAGCCTTTTAAGTAGAATAGTGGGATAAATGTATGCGTTTGTTTGTTAGGCTTAGAATGCAAGTCAATCTAGAGCCGGGATGGCATGTATGCCACAGATGGTAGGCGGAGCCATTTGTCAGGGGTACGGGAGGCGTTGCCATGTCAGCTGGACAGCGTGCATGTGCACGCTGGCCAGCTGAGTTCAGCCTTTTTTAAGCCAGTTTTTGCCCTCCCCAGGCTCCAGAGGCTTTATAGGAGCCTGGGGAGGGTGAAAAGAGCCTCCCCACCCCTCCCCACCGAGGCCCTGAAGAGGCTTCAAGATCTTCCCTCCGGAGTGCAAAAAACGGGTGCTATGGGCAAACAGGAAATTCAGGAACGGACTTCCGGTTCTCTCATAGGGTCGGTTTAAGCCCTCCGGAGGCTTCAGGGACTTTCAAGAGGCTTCCCTGAAGCCTCTAGAGGACTGAAAACCACCGTATGTGCAAACCGGAAGTAGGGAGAGTACCTCTCCTGCGCGCATGCGATTTTGGGGGGTCGTGTGTTGCATTATGGGTGAGGCACGCCCGCGCACGACTCCCCTGCGTTTCCCCACCCCACCCACTAATGGCACTTGAGCCAAAAAAGGTTCACCATCACTGATCTAGAGAATGTAGATCTAGAGAATAGTCAGGGTCTGGGAAGGGATAGTGAAACACAAAGAAAATAGTACATATGACGAACAGTACTTCAAAAGAAGGAGGTATCCCAAAACACCCTTGAATCCCAATATGAATCCCAATTGAAGGCAATAAAGAATCGGATAAAATATGCCAAAGACCATGCCATTTCCTGTAGAAGAAAAGAGAAGGAATGGAGATTAGAATAGCATCTTTCCTTGCCCCAAGGAGACACCCTACATGGCATCTTAATGAGATCCAGATGTATATCTTCTGGAAACTCTGCTCTGTTACTGTCCATTTTGACAGAACCAGTTCTACCCTGAGTTCTTTTTTAATGGATTGACAGATTTAACTGACTGAAAAGAGCCATAGAAAAATTCACTAGACAAGATTGCATATGCTTGGTTTTCTTTAAAGTACAATATTTTGAGGTCACATCATTCCAGAAAGTGATAGAGATGGAAAGAAGTTTCTTTGCATGTTGTTATTAGGGTTATTTTTAGTTAATCAGGGAAGACAATCTTTTTATGTAGTGATTATCAATACAAGAGACCAGGTGTGTTTTAAGCACCAGTGTTGCTGTGCGTATGGACCTCTTTGAGCTCATAAAAACATTATTTTCAATAACGGACATGTTTATGTGATATCAGGTGAGAATGTAGAGATTTTATTAGCTTTGATTATCTCATAAAATTTCAGACATTTTTAATTAGAGCACTTGACAATAGTATATGGCAAATTCCCATTTTAAGCAAGGCTGGAAAGTCTTGTCTCCCATCTTCTATATTACAAAAAAATAAGTCCAACCCCATTTCCAATCCCTCTAGATATTTTTCTTTAAAAGATGAACCATAACTTTATAGTTTTATTCAAGCCACCATATTCATTTTTTAATCAAAGCCCTCATAATCACTACTTGAGAAAACTAGATTGTAATTCTTTTACATTCTTAGTTCAATCAATGTTATTGTCCAGTTGCCTCTAATGTTTCCCCAACATGCCTTCTATATGTTTGTTTTCCCAGGCAAAAATTGAATGCCTTCTTCATAAAAGGCCTTTTGATAGCCAGCAATAGTTCATCTGGAAGCACTTTGGAATTGGGTGACATTGACTTTCCCATTAACAATATCGCCATGCAAATTTTATACACACCTAAAATGATTTAGCCTTTTCAAATCCTTTTAAGGAAATAAAATTCTAAACCTAGAAACAAACCATGAGGGGAGGGGTGTCTAAGTATTGTATTGTTTAATATTTGGTAGGGATTATTTGTGTACTCACCCTCCAGAGCTTGCGTTGGAATATAAAGTACAAAGAGTAAACTTGAAGAGTAGGCCCTATAATCAGTGGCAATGCTGCAGAAGGAAACAAGATGCATATAACCATTAACTGTCCTTTCTATACATAAAAGAAGCAACAACCACATTCCTCAATGTTCTGTATTTACCATTTTATTTAACAATTATAATTGTACTTGAGTATCTCATCATCAAAAATAAATCAACTCCAAAACTTGAATTGTGCCACTCAAACTATTTGTGCTGGCTCCATTAGAACCAATTGACTAAAATACACTTGAATGAGCTAAAGGAAGCTCTCTTATTCCTTGTGATAAATGGACAATACTATCTTACTCCATTCAGATTTATTTAGAGGAAAGCCCTGGTAAATCCAGTGAGACCAGCTCTCAAGTGTTTATATATTCATTCATAAGAGACATCCTGTAAAACTGCCCATCTTGTAAAATACAATTCTGGGTGACTTACAACAATATAAAAACTAGAGACAGGCCAAGCTACTAGTATATATAAAAAGAGCAAACCCACTACCTTCTAGCACCAATGATGTTGCACTCCAGTGTTCCAGTGGGGACGTCCGAGACTAGTCTTGAGAGACCATGCTGGGAGGAGTTTGACCCTGTTGTCATCGAAGATTTGGACAGGTTGCGCGGGCGACTGCGGGCCACCACATGTTTACTGGACCCGTGTCCCTCCTGGTTGGTGCTGGCCTCCTGGGAGGGCTCACGAGGCTGGCTACTGGGACTGGTGAACGCTTCGTTGGGGGAGGGCCTGATGCCGGCCGCCTTGAAAGAGGCGGTGGTCAGGCCCCTGCTCAAGAAGCCTTCTCTGGACCCAAAGGAGCTAGCAAATTATCGTCCTGTCTCCAACCTTCCTTTTTTAGCGAAGGTTGTTGAGAGTGTGGTGGCTCAGCAGTTTCCGCGCCACCTGGAGGAAGCTGATTATCTAGACCCGCACCAGTCCGGCTTCCGACCCGGTCACAGCACGGAGACGGCCTTGGTCGCGTTGGTGGATGATCTCTGGAGGGCAAAGGATGGGGGTTGTTCCTCCATCCTTGTCCTATTAGATCTCTCGGCGGCCTTCGATACCATCGACCATGGTATCCTATTGCGCCGGCTGGAGGGGTTGGGGGTTGGAGGCACCGTGCTACGGTGGTTCCGCTCCTACCTCTCTGGCCGGACGCAATGTGTGTTGACGGGGGAGCAGAGGTCGACCGCAAGGCCCCTCATTTGTGGGGTCCCTCAGGGGTTGATCCTCTCGCCTCTCCTGTTCAACATATATATGAGGCCGCTGGGCGAGATCATCCGTGGTTTTGGGGTGAGTTACCATCTGTACGCTGATGATACTCAGTTGTACATTTCCACCCCAAACCACCCCAACGAGGCTGTCGAAGTGATGGCCCGGTGTCTGGAAGCCGTACGGGTCTGGATGGATGACAACAGGCTCAGGCTCAACCCCTCCAAGACAGAGTGGCTGTGGTTCCCGGCTTCCCGATTCAATCTGCATACTCCATCGCTGACCATCGGGGATGAGCAATTAGCCCCGGTGGAAGGGGCGCGCAACTTGGGCGTCCTCCTTGATGATCGGCTGACCTTAGAAGATCACGTGGCGGCCGTGGCAAGGGGGGCGTTCCACCAGGTTCGCCTGGTGCGCCAGTTGCGGCCCCTTTTGGACCGGGAGGCCTTGCGCACAGTCACTCACGCGCTGGTGACGTCCCGCCTGGACTACTGTAACGCTCTCTACATGGGGCTCCCCTTGAGGTGCGCCCGGAGACTGCAGTTGGTCCAGAATGCAGCCGCGCGGGTTATTATGGGGAGATCGAGATTCTCCCATATAACACCTATCCTGCGCGAGCTGCACTGGCTTCCTGTGGCCTACCGGGTGCGCTTCAAGGTACTGGTTACCATCTTCAAAGCGCTCCATGGCACAGGGCCCAGTTACCTGCGGGATCGCGTCCTGCCCCATACATCCCTGCGACCCATTCGCTCACACAGAGAGGGGCTACTCCGGGTGCCGTCCTCTAGAGAGTGCCAGGGGGCGATGCCCAGGAGTAGGGCCTTCTCTGTGGTGGGCCCTACCCTTTGGAATGACCTCCCCCCAGACATCCGGACAACAACCGACCTTCGCTCCTTCCGTATGAAGCTGAAGACCTACCTGTTTTGTCAAGCCGGCCTGGCATAACGTTACAATCTTGCCACCCCAGGTCATTTTATAACGGGAAATTTTGTTTTTTAAAGTTTTTAGAGTTTAATATTTTTGGGGTTTTAAATTTTGTAAGTATGCTTATTTATGGACTTATTTTTACCTCCTCTGTACGATATATGGTGCTATCTTGATTATTGCTCTGTACGTCGCCCCGAGTCCCTGTGGGGAGAGGGGGCGACTAATAAGTTCAATAAAATAAAATAAATAATAAATAATGAAAGTCTGCAACAAAATTACTGGCCTCAAGGAGCACCAAGGACCCCACAGTTCCACCCCAGCTACAAATATTATCTTCTATTGGAATCACCTGAATAAAAGGCATTTTCCCTTCAAAAGAGGGGAGGGATTAATAGTCCAGAGGAAAAGAAGCATAGAGGCACAACAAGGAAAGTTGCAAATACTTTATTTGTTGGCCAATAGCAGAGAAGAAAAGGAGAAGATATTCCAGAAACAGGAATTAAGGGAGAACAGTGTTTGTAAGAAGAAAACATTATTATATAATAGTACCACAGAATATGATATTGTAATAGAATATATTAATTGTAATCATTATAATAATTGTAATTAATGTAAAGAAATAGTAATAGAATAAAATGTATAGTAGAGGCAATAGAAAATACACTTACACTTGTAAGTTACACATTTTGCTTTTATATCTTGGGTTTTTTTCAAAATAAAATATCTCCCTAACCCTTATAGGAAGTTTTTTTTAACTTGTTCAGAGTCCAACAAGTTAGTGGTTCTTGAGACTCAGACTCAACACTTAATCTAATTGGAGAGAGTTTTTTTTTAAAAAAAAACTTATGATAGAGGTTCCCTCTGAACTGCTGTAAGCAACTAGTTGTTGTGGCACTGGCTTGACTGGCTTCAAGAAAGGAAGGACCAAGTCATGGAGTTCATGAGATTCAATCTTTATTAGCTTGGATGGCAGTGTGGTAGCTTTCAAAGGCCATCTGAAGGAAGACCAGTGGATTTCCTTGGTTGGTTATTGTGAGAATGGACTGCTGAACTTGATGGGCCAAGGATTAGATCCAGCAGGCACCATTTATGATCTTATCAATAAAGCAGTTTCAAAAAGAAAAAGAACTGCTGGTGAAGAGATTGGACTATATTCTCCATTATGTTCCTGTCTCTCTTCCATGGCAGTTTTCTTCCACAGTAATTTGATTTATGATGCTCCTCAGTTGTGTCTATAGAGCATCAAATAATTGAGCAGTTGCATGAGAAAGTGCAATGCCCTCTCCAGGTTGGCATTTCTCTGTTTGCACTGTTTAGGCATAGTCTGTTTCTGAAGGTATGGACTGAGAATCAGGATGCCTCCCTCCACCTTAAATATGTATATTAAACTCATGGGAATCTGTGTGTTCTCAGAAAGGAAAGATTTCCTCCTCATTCTCTGCAATGTTCTATAGTTGCTACTACTGCTCTTCGCCTTCCCTCCTCCTCTTTATCTCATCATTATCATTTATCTTAATAAGAGTTGTCATTAATCTAAACTGTGCTGGGGATTATGTACAATGCATATATATAACCTGCCCATGAGCTCATGGTTGAAAAGATAAGAGTCCAAAGATGATGTGAAAGTTGTTTTTTTGACAGAAGAAAAAGTTCATTTGGAGTTTAACAGGAGGTAGGGGCAGAAAAGATACTCACTGAAGAAAAAATACTTGTGCTGATAGTTATAAGGCATGTATCTCTTTTTCTGCAAACCCAACTGTAAAAGAAAGGCATGAAAAAAGCAAATAGCTTCCAATAGGTAATTATAACTTCTCGGTGCAAAAACACATGGCAGAGCAAGATAGCTTGTAAAATTAAGCCCTGCAATAGAAATACAGAAAGAACAGTCTTAAACTTAGATTTCTTAGTCAGGAAAGGAAGCTGTCCCTTTTGGTAGCAGAAACACTAGATAAACTTTTACTAATCTTCCCATTAGTAGAAGCCCCAAAGGAAAGTATTACTGATGGACCTGGATCTGATGGGTTCAAAGTGTTCCATTGTCCCAATATCAGCTCTTCAGCCACACCATCCTATAGCCACCAAAATAAATGTCCCGACTGGTTTCAGAAGAGGTGAATTAACAATAAATAGGGAATCCAGAATCTCAGCTAAATAGGCAGCTTCTTCATTTTGATATTTTTACTGACTGCCACATCCTCAGAACCTCACAACCATCAGAGATAGAACATTTTCTACCAGTATTTCTGCTTGTGAGGCATAAGTAATTCTATATTTTCTTTGTTTGAAGAAACAGCAAAGGCAGAATATGCTTATCAAATCTGAAACAATCCACTGAGATAATTCACACAATAGTAAATCCAATCCATAACATTAACCAGAGAAAGAGCAAAAGAAAACAAACAAATAGATGCTTAAGCTCCATACCACCCTCCATCTTTTAATCTATCCTATTCCTATCCGAGCGGCCAGGATTTTTCGACAGGAAGACAATCTGTTACTTTGCTTCCCTAATACATCTTCTTGCGATTGCGCTCACATGGCCATAAAAACTTGCTGCTTTCCTCAGAATCCTTTTGTACATGATTGTTCAGTCAATCCCATGAGATAATTCCCTCAATAATCCATAATATTCAACTATAGCTATAAGCTACCATAGAAGAACCAGTTTTAAGGCATCAGGCTAGAAACTGCAAGATTGTGAGTTCTAGTCTCTCCTTGGACAATGCCACCCAGCCTTAGAAAGTAGGGGTCCATTATCAGTGGTGGGATTCAAACTTTTTTACTAACGGTTCTGTGGACATGGCTTTGTGGGCACGGCAGGGGAAAGGATACTGCAAAATCCCCATTCCATCCCCTCTCTCAAAATTTCCACTGCCTGTTCTCCAGAACCTGTCAGAACTTGCTGGATACCACCTTTGGTCCATATAGAGAAATACACTTTTGTTATGGCCACCTTGGGTGAACATTTTGTCCAACCCTACTAATCTACTATCTCAATGAGATCTGTCTTATCAAACGCTGCTAATAAATATAAATAATAAACCCAGTAGACTGTGTTCAACTCTAACTAATTGACAATGAAATGGCTTAACAGTTGCTGTTCTGAATGCTGATCTGAAAGGAGAATGGCCAGGGTTCAGTAAAATCTGTTGTCATCTAAGCAGTTGCTTCTTACCTCCAAAGAAAGAGTTTCCCCTAATGACAAAATAAAGGGATGAAATGAAACATCTGGGTCCTTCTCGAAACAGTTGGGTTTAGCATGATGCTGGGAATGGTGCAAAGACCACCAATTAGCTGAATGCCCCTGTAGAGGAAGAGTGAAAGAAAGCATTCAGGCTCTTGTTAAAGATTGCTTGACTATTTAGTGCTCTGCTTTGAAGAGGTAATGGAGAGGAGATTCCATTGAACCTTTGAATCGGATATTCAAATAAGTTTGAGATGTTGAATCAGCTGACTCTGAATTATCTTGGAGAGGTTCAAAACAGTTTGAAGATTAAGTGCACTTTCTAGCTTTGAAGAATCTCAAGCATTCATTGCATATGTGGACAAATCTGGGGGGCGGATTTTGAGTACTGTAATAAATTCCCTGATATTAACATGAGTAGATGGCAAATGAGTTTTATCACTTTTCAAAACCCTGCCTGTCAAAGCACTGGAAGAGGTGCTGCTCTGCTATTTCTGTATTTAGAGAGATTCACTTGTGGGGAGAAACAGAAAACAAAATAGAGACCTACATCTATTCTGCTCTGTCTCTGTCTTGCTTCCATACCATTTTATTCTTAATTTTTCTTCGATTCACCTGTAGTACAGTCCCTATTAGCTTTGGGAGCAATATTGTCCTTCCTTTGTCACTGGCATTTAATCAGGATTATTGATCAGGGAATTTTATCACTGCCATTTAATCAGACAAAAGCAGGTGAAAATAACACCTGACATGCTCATCTAAATTCACTGATAATGTTGATACAAAGATTTTAATTGCAGTGCTAGGAAATAGATTATAGCCAAATGATACCATTTGTTATTAAGAATGTTCAAGCAGGATAAAAAACCTAGGCATGCAACAGATGATATAGGGTTTACTGTAGATATAATAGACTTAAAATAAAGGTCAACTTGCAATCTCATTATTAGATGTTGAAAAGCTTTTGATAAAATACACAAATAATTCATGTTCATTATATGTCTGTCTGTCTGTCTGTCTGTCCGTCCGTCCGTCCGTCCGTCCGTCCGTCCGTCCGTCCGTCCGTCCATCCATCATCTATCTATCTATCTATCTATCTATCTATCTATCTATCTATCTATCTATCTATCTATCTATCTATCTATCTATCTATCTATTTACCTACCTACCTACCTTCCTTTATGGCTGTGTGTGTATGTTCCAGCACAACTCTGGAATGTCTTTAGCAATTTCAACCAAACCTAATACACAGATGACTTTCTGTCTGGAAAGTAAGACACCCCAACACCCCCTCAGTGTGTGTGTGTCTGTGTCTCTGTGTGTGTATTCCAGCATCACTCTGGAACGCCTGGGCTGCTAAAATGGAAAGGAATGAATTATATCGATAGTGTCAAATCACAGTACTTTTGAAAGTGGTAGTGTGCATTTTGGATTCAAGTTCTGTTAAGATACAGTCTGTTGTGCCTTAAAATGGCATCTACTGTACAGCACAGTGCAGTTGCCATGGTAACAACTTCACAGTACTCCATAAGGAGGCTTCCTCTGGTAAGGGGTATTGGTTGTAAATAAATACCCAGGGAACTCCGAGTTATCAGCTAGTATTAAATAGATTTGAAAATCCCTTGGAATTCATAAAATGGATTAAGAATATTATATTTACTATTAAAGTAAAATTTAATGACATTTTCTCCCACTTTTCCATAATTTAGAGAAACTAGACATGGATGTCCAGTTTCACCCTTGCTTTTTAAAGTTAGCATTAATTAACTTCAATCAATATTTAATAATCAATGTGGAGTACTACATAACTCAGTTGAATACAAATGCCCACATTCTTTTGTTTACTTCGAAACCTCATACTGCTGCTTTAGTACTGATGCAAAATAACTGATATTCTATGGTCCAAATCAGAATTGATTATAATGGGTAAAAATTGGGTTACCGATCACTAAATATCAATTCCATATTTGCACTGAATCCATTAAATATTTGACATGTATGTATGTATGTATGTACACCAAAGGATACAACATGTAATATAAATAAAATTGTTGGAGGGGTGTTTCTTCAGAGATCACTACTGTATATATCAAAATGTATTAAATACTGAAAGCTAATAATTAGAGTAAATTTTCCAAATTAGGCAACCTTGGAATATACCTATACAGCACTTTTGGTTGGATGGACAGTATTATGATCCAAATATACAAAACTCTGGTACCTCTGAAAACAATTACGTTAGTTATAAACTTGCAGAAAGGAATGTCTACTTTTAAAGCATTGTTTTTTCCATGCCATATTGACCCTATTATCCACACTAAATTGGCACTGGACAAGAGTTAATGGAATTCAAAGACAGCTGGACTTGGACTGCTTGTGGGGACATAAGTTCAGGATGATTCCTCTCTTGACTCTGCCTCCCCCAACTCTGCCTCTCTTTCTCATATAGAAACATTCTTCAGTCTTTAAAAAAAGTAGTCACAATAGCACACAACCTGCTTTTTCTAGTTAAATTTGATTAGAATGTTTTCTGTTTTACTTCAGTATGACTGCTGTATAGACTCTTTGTTGGACAACTAAGAGACGGTGCTACTCTTTTTTCATTCTTATTATTGCTGCCTTAAAACAGTAGAAGAGGAATGTTTCAACATTTATATCAGAATTCTATAGAACTCTTTCAGTCTACGTACTCATCCAAACTTTGCAGTGTTGATCAGAGATGGCATTCTGCCAGTTCGCCATTTGGGTGAAGCAGTAGCAGGAGGCTCGGTCCACCTGCCCAGACGTCATCACAAACACTCTGCACATGGACAGAGGTTCTGCACATATGCAGACATGCCGCGCACAAGCACACACTCCCAGTTCAAAACCAGTAGCAGAGGTAAGAGGATTTCATGCCTGGTGTTGATACCCTCAAAGGTATCTACTATGTTATTTTCATTTTATTCTGTACCACAAATGAAACGGTTATAGACATTTTGATGCTTTCCCATTCGAGTCAAAAACCCAACTTTCTTGAATTTATTTAACATGATCTTGATCTCAGATCTCCTATATGAATCAAGTCTTGCCACCTTTGGATCTTAAATTGGGATTGGCTTTTGGTTAATTTGCGCATTCATCTTGTTTATTATAAGTGAAATGCCACTCTTGGTCTGCAGTTAATAATGATAGACAAACAAGTGGTAGGATTTAACATAAGAGAACTCTCTGTGTTCTTTGAGAGGGAATGCGAAAATGAGAAGCCCATGTGGCACCTCTTTTATAAATAACACAAAACCTTTGATATTTATTCATGAAACTTTTTCATGTATATTTGCAATATTCCATATTCTTTCCCTTCAATTCCATGGAACATTCTAAGAATAATATACTTTACTTACCTTTAAATGGCACATTACAAATTCATGAAAATGGTGGTTCCATTTTGGATTACTGAAGACTGAAAGATGTCCCAAATCATGTTGTAGCCAGCCTGCTTGACACTAAAAGAAAAGAGTGATTCGCCACAGAAGAACTACCTTTTGTGTCACTCCTACAACTTATATCCAATGGTAATAGCTATGCAAGAACTGCTAGGATAGATAAAATAAAGATTCATTCATTCTAGGATTTTTTTATTCAATCAAAGGAGTAGCCACCCAGAGAAGCATTCCAAACAGGATAGGCACAAGAAACCAATTCTACAATACAACCACAAATATCTTCCCCAAACGTATCAGATATTTTGTGATAGACAGTGAGGAGACATGGCTGCTTTTAAATGCTGTATTCTAGTTTCATTATTTACTGTCCTTCAGAATGAGAGGGTTGAGATATAAGATGACATGGCATCATAGAACATAGAATTTAAAAGGACCTTGCAGGTCTTCTAAGATAAATGGCTGCCAAGTCTCTTCTCTTCTACAGAATCATCTGCTGGGCAAAACAGAAGTGGCTTTTTATCTAACTGAATTGCTTAGTCTCCTTCAAAGCTTATTCCTCCAAGTAATTGAATGCAACCTTCTCAAGGCACATGACAATTGAATATGTGTTATTTTCTTTATAAAGAAACTATTTTAATTTCGTTGAAACACAGTCTGCTGTAGGAAGCCAAACTAGTGGAAAATGCAATTTTACCTAAAAATAAAGGCAAGAATATTACCTGAGCAAAGGTCATCAACACTGCGGCAATAAGAAAAGATGTCATAGATAGTCCAAAATACCACAAAACAAACCAGCCAGCAGCATCCAGTACTAAAATTTGCAGAAGCATCAGGAAAAAGAACAATTGGTTTGGCTTGAAGAGTCCCATCTTTTTAACAGTGGACAGCAATTCCCAAAAATCTTCTATTAATAATTGCTATGGGGAAAAATTCAGAAAATTTGCAGGAGTTTTGACTTTATGGATACAACATAGCTAGCCAGTGGCATCAACAGATAACATCGAGAACTCTTGGTGGAATTGCCCTCCAAATATCCTTTTCCTTCCAAACTTTTAATACTCTTTCAAAAACATTAAATGCGGAAGAAAACAAATGAAAAATGTTTGCATAAATAAACTATTTTTCTACTTAGTGACTGCTAGACAAATTAGAGCTCATGTTTGGGACGCTAGAAATCAATGCCTATCTGTATTTAATAATCTTGGCAAAAAGCACTAATGGGGAAACAGAAAGAGGGTGGAGGGAGGGAGAGAGAGATATGATTTCATGGAATAGCTTAGTGTAGTTTGGTAATGTACATACTAATCTATGATTGGAGAATTACTAGTTTAAACAAAACACTGACTGTTGTGTTATTCAGTACTATTTTTATTTGTATATTTATTGTAAACTATTGGCACATTACATTCATTTATAGAATATATTTGTACTATATTTCAATTTCATTAATGTTTATTTAAATGTAGTATTTTATTACAATTATGAAATGCGCAATTAATATTAATAATATTATTATTATTAATAATAATTTAATTTGTTAGCCGCTCCCTCTCCGCAAGGGACTCGGGGCGGCGTACAATAAAAACATGCATACATACATATAAACATATAGATACACACATATACATACATATATGGAGGAGGTAATAAGTAAATATACATCACATTAATAATAATAAAAATCAGCCATTAAAAATATCTCATAATAATAATACAATTTAAAAAGGACTGCCAGGAGGAGTAGGATAAACTATGGTTGAGCCAGGCCAGATAATTGAAACAGGTGGGTCTTGAGCTTTACACGGAAGGAGCGGAGATCGGAAGTAATCCTGATGTCAAGGGGGAGGTCATACCACAGGGCTGGGCCCATCACAGAGAAGGCCCTGCTCCTGGGTGTCGCCCCCCGACACTGTTTAGCGGACGGCACCCGGAGAAGTCCCTCTCTGTGTGAGCGGATTGGTCGTAGGGATGTATGGGGCAGGATGCGATCCCGCAAGTAACTAGGTCCTGTGCCATGGAGCGCTTTAAAGATCGTAATCAAAACCTTGAAACGCACCCGATAGACCACAGGAAGCCAGTGCAGCTCGCGCAGGAGAGGTGTTACATGGGAGTACCTAGTCCTCCCCATAATCACCCGCGCGGCCGCATTCTGGACCAACTGTAGTCTCCAAGTGCATCTCAAGGGAAGCCCCATGTAGAGAGCATTGCAGTAGTCCAGGCGAGACGTCACTAGCGCATGGGTGACTTTGCGCAAGGCATCCCGGTCCAATAAGGGGCGGAATTATTATGAATTAATATTAATTATTATTTCTGATCAAATATTTATGGAACTCAATGGGGCTCTATTTACCTACTTTAACCACTTTATACAGCTGCCCACTCAATAACTTTCAGCAAGTTACATCATTAGAAACCTATTGGCCAGAAGTCCCACCACAGGACATTCCCAAGCATGATCAATGCTATTTTAGGGCTCTGCCCACACCTGAAACCTGACTGAAAATGATCCAAACTTGCCCAATCTGATAGCCAACTACACTTTTAAAAATACCTTGGATCTTGTTTGGCAGAATCAGATGAAAAATCATCTGATGGGACATAAAATGAGGTTGCTCTACATCTGGAGGATGAAAAGGGTAAAACTGAGTACATTCACTCTACATTGGACACTAACTGGATATGTCTTGTTGAGATGACAGAAGCGTCATCATGGGGGGAGGGGTTGTTTGGACTCAATTTGAATCTGTGGAGCCTAAAGAAGCAAACAGGGCTATCTCCATGTTGCTCTCATCTGTGTATTAGAATCTTGCTTGCTTAGTGGAAGCAGACAGGGAGATGAGAGGAGGCCAAGCGTTAGTGATAGTGAAGACATCCTGCAGATATATTTGGGAAGAATCAAGTGCGGCTTCAGGGCAATGAGGTGGAAAGTGGAAGGGAATGAAATGGCAGATGTTAAGATCACTTCATAATTTAAAGTCAGCTGAAGGAAATGGACTTTCACTGTTTTTAGAAATGCCAAGAGACAATGCAGAAAGATTATAATAATAATAATAAATATTTATTTCTTAGCCGCACCCTCTCCCGAAGGACTCGGGGTGGCGTACAACAAAACATAGGAAATAAATATATCGACATACATATAACAAAACATATACCAAGACATATATACGACATATACAAGGAGGAGGTGAACTGATAGATAAAAACAAGTAAAAACACAATGTTTAAAAACCCCTAAATAAATTGAATACAATTAAAATACCCCAAATAAAAAACCCGTCAGGAGCGATATAGTTGAATCAAAGTTGAGCCAGGCCAGCAACTTGAAAAAGGTGGGTCTTGAGCTTTACACGAAAGGAGCGGAGGTCAGAGGTATTCCTAATATCCGGGGGGAGGTCATTCCACAGGGCTGGGCCCGCCACAGAGAAGGCTCTACTCCTAGGCGCCGCCCCTCGACACTGTCTGGTGGACGGCACCTGGAGGAGGCCCTCTCTGTGCGAGCGGATTGGTCGCAGGGATGTATGGGGCAGAATACGATCCCGCAAGTAACTAGGTCCTAAGCCATGGAGCGCTTTAAAGATTGTTATCAAAACCTTGAAACGCACCCGATAGACCACAGGAAGCCAGTGCAGCTCGCGCAGGAATGGTGTCACATGGGAGTACCTAGTACTCCCCATAATTACCCGCGCGGCTGCGTTCTGGACCAACTGTAGCCTCCGGGTGCATTTCAAGGGAAGCCCCATGTAGAGAGCGTTACAGTAGTCCAAGCAAGACGTCACCAGCGCATGAGTGACTGTGCGTAAGGCGTCCCGGTCCAGTAGGGGGCGCAATTGGCGCACCAGGCGAACCTGGTGGAACGCCCCCCTTGCCACGGCTGTCACATGGTCATCCATGGACAGCCGGGCATCCAGGAGGACGCCCAAATTGCGCGCCCGCTCCACGGGGGCAAGTTGAATGCCCCCGATGGCCAATGATGGAATTAATTGGCTGAACCGGGGAGCCGGTACCCACAGCCACTCCGTCTTGGAGGGGTTGAGTTTGAGTCGGTTGTCATCCATCCAGATCCGTACGGCTTCCACACACCGGGACATCACTTCGATGGCCTCGTTGGGGTGGTTCGGGGTGGAAAAGTACAGCTGAGTATCATCAGCGTACAGATGGTATCCCACCCCGAAACCACGGATGATCTCACCCAGCGGCTTCATATATGTGTTGAACAGGAGTGGCGAGAGGACCGACCCCTGTGGCACCCCACAAGTAAGGGGGCGTAGGGTCGACCTCTCCTCCCCTGCCAACACATGCTGCGTCCGGCCAGAAAGGTAGGAGCCGAACCACCGCAAAACGGTGCCCCGGACCCCCAACCCCTCCAGCCGGCGCAGCAGGATACCATGGTCGATGGTATCAAAAGCCGCCGAGAGGTCTAATAGGACCAGGATAGAGGAACAACCTCTATCTCTGGCCCTCCAGAGATCATCCACCAACGCGACCAAGGCCGTCTCCGTGCTGTGACCGGGGCGGAAGCCGGACTGGCGCGGGTCTAGATAATCATTTTCCTCCAGATGCCGTGGAAACTGGTAGGCCACCACACTCTCTACAACCTTCGCCAAAAAGGGAAGGTTGGAGACAGGACGATAATTGGCCAGCTCCAAAGGATCCAGGGAAGGCTTCTTGAGCAAGGGTCTCACCACCGCCTCTTTCAAGGCGGCCGGGAGAGACCCCTCGCTTAGCGAGGCGTTCACTAGGTCCAGGAGCCAGTCTCGTGTAACCTCCCAGGATGCCAGTACAAGCCAGGAGGGGCACGGGTCCAATAAACATGTGGTGGGTCGCAGTCGTCCACGCATTCTGTCCAAATCCTCGATGGCAACCAAGTCAAACTCCTCCCAGGTCGATTCCTCAAGACTCGCCACGGACGTCTCCATTGGATCACTAACAGGGACCCAATCCTTCCGAATTTGAGCGATTTTATCCTGCAGATATTTCCCAAATTCCTCTGCTCTACCCTGTAGAGGGGCCTCCCGCGGCCTCTGAAACAAGAGGGAGCGGGACACCCGAAACAGGGAGGCAGGGCGGTTCTCTGCGGATGCAATGAGAGTGGCACAATATTGGCGTTTGGCCACTCTCAATGCCACAAGGTACGTCCTTAAATGGGCTCGTGCCTGTGTTCGATCAAGTTCGGAACGAGAGGATCTCCAACGACTCTCTAGACGTCTCTTGCGGCATTTCATCACCCTCAGCTCCTCGGTAAACCAAGGGGCCAGGGTGGATCGTTGCCGCCGGAGAGGCCGCAAAGGCGCCACCCGGTTCAAGGCCCCGGAAGTTGCATTATTCCACGCGACCACCAGGTCCTCTACCCGGGGGCGGGTCAAGGTTACAGGAGGTGGCCCAAGCTCCGTCTGGAACCTATCTGGTTCCATCAGGCGCCTGGGGCGGAACCATCTAGTGCTTTCCGGTTCCGCCTCCCCGCAGCGGGAGGTAGCACCAGGGAAGTCAAGACGAAGGAGTGAGTGATCTGACCATGACAGGGGAGTGATGGTTAAGTCCCCTCCTCCCAGATCACTCAACCACTGGCCAGAGACAAAAACGAGGTCCAGAGTGTGTCCTCCCTCGTGTGTCAGGCCCTGAATCATTTGAGTCAGGTCCATGGCTGTCATGGAAGCCATGAACTCCCGAACCCCCTCTGATGCTTCTCCCATCGATGGCAGGTTAAAATCCCCCATCACTAAAAGTTTGGGGGTCTCAACCGCCACCGATGCGATCAGCTCGAGGAGTTCAGGCAGGGCCGCTGATGTATAGCGAGGAGCCAGGTATACTATCAGCAGGCCCAACTGTCTCCCAGGGCCCCATTTCACAACAAGGGATTCACATCCGGACGTCTGTGGCGCAGTAGACTCCCTCGGCTCTAAGTCCTCCCGAATAATTACTGCCACCCCACCGCCCCTTCCCTGGGCCCGGGGCTGATGAAATGCTCGGTAGCCTGGTGGGCACATTTCCACGAGGGGAAGACCTACCTCGTGGCCCAACCAGGTCTTGAGGAACACCTGATAAAATCACTTCTGTTAACCTTAATAGCAGATCAGTTTTAATGACAAAAGCGATCTTTGAGTCAACCCACTAATAATTAAGGGTTTGCAGATTAACACCATAAACCAGAACCTCAATTTTCTGTCTCCAAACATACATTTTTGCTGGGTTCAAAGCTGGGCTGATCAGGTGCCAATTCCCCAATCAAAAGTGTTGCCATGTGCTTCCTTACTAGGGTCTTGTCAAGGTGAAAGGCTGTAAAAGGATCCTAAAGCCAAAACATAAAGAAAAAAAGGGGGAAATATTGTAATTAAGAACCAATTTAAAGTCAACCTGGAAGAAACATGTTTAGGCTGAGTGGTTATATTTGATTCTTATCTTTCTTCTCTCCAATTCAACACATGACAGACATAATTCCCTGGAGGTGCTTGACCAAGAGAAGAAAGATAAGAATCAAATATATTGAAACTCTTGCACTATTTCATAAATTAGCTCTGAAGGGTTATGATTAATTCTAAACTATAATTATTAGAAAATGATTTTGGCTTCAAGTAAAGTCTGGAGCAATAGATGACAGGTGGAACTGGAACAAACTTTGTTAATCTTAGATATTTCATTGCTAAGCCAAGGATCTTCATCAGTCAGAGTAAAAATCAGGCAGAGAATCATTGGAATGTACCAACTCTTGCCACACCCATTTCATTTGAATCTTGACTCTCTCAATCTCGGATTAACATGGCAGATTAACAAAGTTTGTTCCAGTTCCATAATTCAACTTTTAGTCACTTTTGGCCTGCATAATTAAACCCTTCATTGACATATATATTGCAACTCATTTCAGGGAGAAAGACCTGAAATTGGTGCGGCAAGAGTTGATACGTTCCAACGACTCTCTGACTTTGCCTAACTACCGGTAATTTTTACTCTGACTGATGAGGTTGCTTGGAGGAGCAACTCAATATCTCAGATTAACAAAGTTTGGTCCAGTTGCCATGATTCAACTTTTAGACACTTCCATTTTTAAAAAATTCTTTCTCTTTTTTATTCGTCTGAGTTTCATTTGTATTTGATTTTACTAGTATGCTGAAAATATTTATCAAAAAATATTTAAACAATTAATAAGTAAATAAAAGGTAACAGGAAAAATGTCTAATGTGCTTTGAAAGTGGGTTATAGCGATTGAGTGCAGTCTTATTTTTTAAATAATGATAAAATTATTATTTTTCTTCTGTTCAGTCATGTCCAATTCTCAGGGACTGTTGGACATTTTTTCTTCGCAAGGTTTTTCAGAAGTGACTTGCCACTGCCTCCTTCCTAGGGCTGAGATAAAGTGATTAGCCTAAGATCATCCAGTCAGCTTCATGCACAAGGCAGCACTTGAATTCACAATATCCCAATATCTAGCCTGATGCCGCAATCACTACACCAAACTAGTTCCATGACAATTTTTGTGATTAGTTGCAAAGTCATGTCCAACCCATTGTGACCCCATGGACACATAACTTATGTCTTATCTTTTTATTTTCTACATCTAGGTTGTTGTTGGGTGTTTGTGCGTGAGAGAGGAGGGGGTTGTTTTGTGAGCTCCTACTTGCAGTCCGTATTAACAGAGGCCAGATACTGGTTTTCCCAACTGGCCAAAAGGTGTATAAGTATGTGCATCTTCAAATAATCATGTGATATAGATCCAATTTCTCTCTTTGCAAAAGATAGAATAGTATTGCATGACTGAACTACTGGCTCCATGTTAAAGTTGTGTATGACTAATTAAAAACTTACAAATTGATTATTTCGCCAGCTGGTCTTCCAGTCTCTGCCATGCATGCAGGGGACACATGTGTGCATGTGCAGGGGGTGGGGTGTATGCATGGGGGGGTGCTCGCATTGCATTTTGGGGCCTCTCACGGTGCCAACATGCCCTTTTTTAGCTTCCAGATTAGTGCAGGAGGCCTTCCAAGACCAAAACAGGGCGCAGGGGGGGTGCATGTGGTCCCCCAACCCTATTTTGGACCTGGAATCTCTCCTGCACCAATCTGGAAGCCTAAACATAGCATAAGGACACTGCGCAAGGCCCCAAAATTCAATGGGAGCCAAAACAGGGCGCAGGAAGTGCGTGGCATATACGCGGGAGGCATGGGAGCATGGGGGGGGTCACACACACATACACAGGAGTGGGGCACATGCAGGGGTTGTGCATGGATTGAATTATGGGTGTGGGCATGTTGTCGCACATGCACGTGTGTGCTTTTGGCACATGAGGACAAAAGGGTTAGGCATCACTGGCATAGCGTATATCAGGAATAATATGTCCTTGTGAATGTAAAAGAGAAAGAAAGAATCTCTGTGCTGATTTCACTGCACCATTTTGTGGGTAGGATTCCTGTTTTATTTCTCCCACTTCTATTTAAATTAACAATGGGATTTACAAGGTTTGGTTCAGTCCTTCAGAGTTGAGAAAATCATAGACTCATAAAACAATGGATTTTAAAAGGGACCATCCTCTCAAACCTCTCTTCTTATGTGTGATTCCTCCTTAATGGAAGGCTGCCTCGTCTCTGCCTGAAGACATCCAAAAAGGAAGCCCACATCTTTCCCTCAATCAGTGGTTCCATTCTCACACAACACTTGCTTCCTCCACATTAAGCCTATTTACTCAGTCCCACTTAAGACTTTTCTTCTCTAGGCTCAACAGTTCAGTTTAACAATTCCTGTTTGTGGCTCCTGTTCCAACTCTTTTGGACCTTTCTTAAAGTGTAGTTCCACAAATGGAATGCTTTGTAAATAACTGAGAAAGCCAAATACTAGCAAAAAGAAAGTCAATATCTGCTTCATATAGTATAGAAAGACTTTTGAAAAGTGTTCAGAAAAATGGGAAGCCCAGAATCTCATCGTCCTCATGATAAACTTACATATAAGTCAGGAAGCCACAATACAGGTAGAACATGGCAAAACAGACTGACTCCAGGTTAGCAAAAGGATACAAGGCTGTGTACTTGACCCTTATATTCAACTTATATGCTGAATATATATGAAGGGCAACCGGTTTTAACATTGGAGGAAGAAACATCAACAGCCTGTATTAGGCTGATAGCTTTACCCTGAAGCTGAATATACAGAAAATCTACAAGTTTTAATGATAAAAGTTAAGGAGCAGAGTGGAAAATGGGATTGAAATTAAATATATGAAGAAGACCAAACTAATTATAACCACGTACAATGACATTGGCAGTGAGGAGACTGAAAATGGCAAATAGAATCAACCCTGAACGGTAAAGGAACAAGCAATCAACAAATCTTACTAGCACTCAGTAGAGCTACCACAGAAGCCTTGGAAAAGATATTTAAGTGCCGTGCCCATAGCTACAAATATTAGAATTGCGTAAACTATGGTATTCCCTGTGACACTTTACCGAAGCGAAAAAAACTGGCCACCCGAGTCCTTACCGTGGCATCCTGCCCTGCGTACGAGCTGATAGTCCGAGAGCCCCCCGGGTGCCTCCTGTGGAACCGGCTGATGTCATAGACTTTCCTGTCAATCACCAGCCAGAGCTCCCGTGACGGGTCTTCCTGGCCAGTGCGCCGCCCGATCTCTTCCCAGGTAAACCACCGCGAAGGGCCGGACTGATCGGCCGCAGGATCAGCCTCCCTCCTCCGCCTGATCCCGGTTTCTCCTTGCTGGGAAGCCATCTCCCTCCGACTGAGGCTTCGGGGAACTTGACACTGTCCTTTTCAGCACCATCGGGAGGGCGGACTGGGCGAGTCCGAGCAAGGGGGTTGCCTCCCTTCTCCGCCTTCGATTGGCCGACAAAGTTTCGTCGACGCTGCTTTCGTGTGGCAAACGCAGATTGAGAAACTAGCGAAAAAGCAACTCGGGCGAGCCTAAGATGTTCGGCTTTTCGAGTACGAAGGAGAAGCCGACTGCCGACCGGTGTGAGTCATTGTATTTTGAAAAGTTGCCCTCCCCAGCCGATAGTGATAGGACGGAGATCAGCTATGCCAGCAATTGTTTATTTCGGAAAACAAACTGAGCTGGGATTCAAAGAGTCACTATTGATTCATCTCTGCCTTCTCTCCATCCCTGGAATACCACAGGTTGAGGATTTCTACTGGCTATACAGAAAGGAGATTGGCATAATCTGAAACTGCTTTCATTTGCTTAAACATTATAGTGGTAAAACACACAACTTTCCTGCAGCTTGAGGGGAAGAGGGGCTGACAGATGCTTATCACTAATACACTACATCCTTATATTGCAGTTGCTCAATGCCTAAACTCAGATCAGGCAATAAGCCAACAATAGGTTGGTACTGGTAAAGAATTGAGAGGATTCACTGCTCTGGCTTGAGAATGAAAATCTGACATCAGGACTTCCACAGTACCATTATCCCTGGGAATCGTCAT
Source organism: Natrix helvetica (assembly GCF_964273705.1). NCBI lineage: Eukaryota > Metazoa > Chordata > Lepidosauria > Squamata > Natricidae > Natrix > Natrix helvetica. The sequence continues at coordinate 118,227,612 of NC_138548.1, read as the reverse complement.
TCTCTCTGCATTGGGAGACCTTAAACGTTTGAAGTATAATTAAATAAATACCTCCCTGAATAAGAGACATTTACAGGCAATGGTTACTGAGTATCTTACTCCCATTTTCCTACCTGTCTTTCACTGGAAGGTAACAAATGGGATGTTTATGAAGGAAAAGAGAGCAGAAAAGAGGGAAGTCTGGAAACAAGTGAGGGTTGTCAGGAAAGGTTTTCTAATAGGTTAAAAATCAGCTCTTATAGAAACCCCTTAATGAAATAACCAAGTTTGTCCCAGACATCCTATTTAAAGAATATCAAAAAATGAATTTTCTCAAAGTGTATTTTCTAATTATTATTATTTTATTTCTCATAATTACTTATTTCCTCATGGAAGTCGTATGGTTTCTCTGAATGTCTCCTTTGAGCCATATCCCCGCTGAAGTGAAAACATTTCCATTTTTCTGCTTAGAGACACCATCTTTCTATTAATTCCACATGGGTTTTCTTATCTCTTCTTTGTTTGATAATTATGTTAGGATTTAATTTCTGATTGGTTATCTTCTTTAAAATCCCTACCCAATCACGAAAATATGCCCACATTGTTTCCCATTCAAGTGACTAAAGTTCCCTATGAGTGAAGATTTGTCACTTAATAAATTTCTGTAGGTCAAATATTTTTCATGGTCATCTCAGCAAGCAGATAGAAATCTATAACAGGATGTCCCATTTGGTGTTGTCTCAGGACTTTTCCAGATTTGCACTTAGCTATAGCACAAACTTCCTTTGGCATCATCTTCGTTCTGCTACGTCTGCTTGTTCTGCAGCCCAAGAATGAAGCAGCTACGAGCCACATACCAGAGTTCAAGTAGTGTTTTCCCCTTTGTTTCAACACAACTGAGGGCAGCATCAAAATATATTTTTAAAAATCCCAGGCTTTGTCAGCAGTACATTGGAAGGAGGCTTTCTGGCTGCTGTGATGGAAAGGGAACAGGAAATGGCCTTGAAGGGCAGGAGGAAGAGCTGCTGCCAAGGTCACATAGGCGAGGCTTGAACAGGCGGCAAACTTAAAAAAATCTCTCGGACAAGCCTCTCCCTGATTCACATGACAATAAAGAGAGAGGGAGAAGCACATTCTAACTTGTAAGAGTCTATTATTATGTTCAAATAAAAATAGTTCATTGTAGCATTAGTTCTGATCAGAACATGATGCAAAAGAGGCAACAGGGTCAAATAAGGATCACCTATGGGAGCAATAAGTTTCATGCCAGTATAGTCTTCCACCTATTCAAATGTAGGCAATTAGCACAGCCATGGAAAGAGGCAATTAGCAATTGTGACAGTAATAATCCAGATTAAATCTATTGATTTTGGGCCACATATATACTTAATTATGTTCAAATAATAGATGCAGATTTATAACTTATGTAAGTTTATTTACTGGTATAACTTTTTAAAGAAAATAAAAAGCAATACAATGCAATTTATTGCAAATTATTGGAGAAAGAACTATATCTGTAGACACATGAGTTTATTAGAAATATACATGCTTGACCTATTAAAAATGGAAAAAAGTCAATATGCTGATTTGTTAACTTTTTGCTAATTTTGATGATTTTTATTAAAAAATGATAGTCTATCCCTTGCTCTGCAAAATATGTACAATGAGAATGTACATTAACAAAGTTAATGTTTTAAACTTCCACTGATTTCAGGGAGAAATAGAAGCATTTAGTTTTTCTTTTGAGCAGCTCTAAATCTGAGAAATCTTGCTTTTTCATGAAAGTTTGCAGTAATTTGAGAAGTGAGAAGTAAATAGTAACTTTGAATTATATCACTGTCAAATATACCTATGAAAAAGTGAACTGCATTTGTACAATTGTTTTCTTTTTTGTAAGCTACTGAGGTTGTTATTCCACCAAAGTTTCCTACTTCTGTCTCATTCTCAACTTTACTTTTCCCTTGAATGAAGCTTTCCCAGAATGGTGATTTTTTTTAAGGATACTTTCAAAGTGGGGAGATTTCAATGAATTGAAAGATTCTGAAATAGAAACTGAAGGATTTAAAAATAGAAACTGAAGGATTTTGAAATAGTTCCAAGTGACTATATAATTCTGACCTCTCAAGTGTGGCAAGTGTGTCATTTGCACATTTGAAGATATATTCCTTGAAAATTTATTTTATTTTAGGCAGTCCTCACCTTACAAATAAAATTGGGACTGAATCTTGATCATTGAGTGAAACTGTAGTTAGGGCACAACGTAGAGAAAAAAAACCCATCATAACTAGATTCAGCAGTCCATATGCTTTTGAAAGACAAAGGAACTATTTTGAACTTCCAGGTGGCCCTTAATCAGAGCTGGTATTCAGCAGGTTCTGACCAGTTTGGGAGAACCGGTAGCAGAAATTTTGAGTACATTGGAGAACTGGTAAATACCTCTGACTGGCCCCGCCCCCATCTATTATCTGCCTCCCGACTCCCATCTGATGGGGAGGAAATGGGGATTTTGCAGTAACCTTCCCCTGGAGTGGGGAAGCTGGGACTTGGGAGGCAGAGAATAGATGGGGTCAGGGCCAGTCAGAGGTGGTATTTACCAGTTCTCTGAACTGCTCAAAATTTCTGCTACCTGTTCTCCAGAACTGCTCAGAACCTGCTGAATACCACCTCTGTCACCCTCCCAGTCCAAGAAGAAGCCCCTAAAATGAAGAAAAGGACAGAAATATAAACATGCATGGTCATCTTGGTGATATTATTTGTTTGGTGGTGCAAGATACCTTTTCATTACTCTTATTATTAATGGATGTGGAAGAATTAGTAGATTTCTCCCAGTATTGGAAGCCCTGGGTGAGAGAAACATCAAGTAAATAATATGGAATCTACAAATGATGAAAACAAAATAGAAGAAATATGGATTGATTTCTTAGCTGCTTTTTGTATGTGCTGATGCAATTTAATCTCATATCATAATCCAGAATCCCCTGCAACAGGCATTGAGTTTATTTTTACAACCATTGCAAAACAGAGGTCAAATGTAAAAATAAGAAACAAAGCAATTCAATGAAAAGTATTAAGAAACTTTATTTATTTATGATACATCCAAGGCCCAGCAGCAGGAAAGAGGGTGGGTGTTGCTTGCAATGCTAATACTCATTAGAAAACATGCCAAAAGTTGAGTCGAGGCCAAAAGGCTCTCCAGCATTCTGTTTCATTCACAAATTACTCTAGGTTTTCTATGCCTGAAGCCTCTCAAGGTCCATCTCAGATCTATCTTGTCTCTTCACGCTTCTTCCCTTGTTGAAGGCAGATTTTAGGATTTTGTGTTTTCTGTTCAAGATGATATGCTTTGAACCAGATTTCACCCGCAACCTTCAAGGAACTGAAAATAACAGAAAGTAAGTTTCTCTTCCTTGCCATGAGAATTAACTCCTACTTAGAAAAAGCCTGCCCCTGATTCAAGCAGAAAAGTGAATTCAAGTGCAGTAAACCGAGGACAGAAAGAGTAGCACAAAAATCTCTCAGTGAGTGATACTTATCCTTTTAGGTATTTGACATGCCTTGACAGTATGCTTTACATTAGGGGTGAAATCTGATACTTACTACACAATGTCAGCAAAGCCAGTGAACATAGGTTTTGACTGATATTCAATACCATGTTTAGCACACATGGATTTCACCAAAGGAGCCACCTTCCAAAAATTGTGCCGAGGCATCGTAGGGAAGAGACTATAGGCAGAAAGGAAGGCAAAGAAGTTGTGATACTTTACTATCTTTTTGCCTTATTCAAACTATGAAGAAGTTTCCCACTGATAGCTTAAAATCTTATTGCCCTAAACCAGTACTCACTGGTGCTCAATTTGAAAATTCAGGTGCCCCGTTACCCAGTCATTGAAAAAAGATTGATTCACATTGCACGTTGACTGAATCTGGGAGAAGAGAGAAAGACAGGTTTTAGTCCAGACATACTGTGAATGAAGGAAGATCAAGCAAATGTCCACAATATATATTTATATTTGTCCATGATTTATATTTATATTCATGTTGGTTGGTATTGTATGTATATAACTAGTATTTGTAGACAAACATATTGAATTTTGGAAATCTTAAATTATATTACCCTAATAGTAGAGTTTAAATACTCATTTGTTATCAAATCTGATAGTCACCAGAGTACAGTTTTGAAAATATGGAGAATTAAAATAGAATTCTAGTAATATACTTATTTTTCATTTTGTGAAACATTTCTTTTCAATAGTTACTTTCAAATCTTCCCTTTCTTATTCCAGACTGAACCAAGTTGTCTGGTATGATTTGAATTCACAGGCCTCCTTTTCTAAAAAGAATGTCCTGGGTCAGTTGACATCATGGTGAGAACAGCTGGAAAATAGCGAGGCTCTGCTGAGCCCCATGAAATCCAACCGGTAAATGCTGATGGGAGACCTTATAGCTATCCTGGAGGGACAGTGAAGGAAAGAAAGGCTCTTTGCTGACCATGAGAAACTTACAATTTACTCATTGGGTGCAAAGCAAGCTCTCCCGAACGACAGCAGGGGCAACTGCCATTTTTGGGCAGTCATGAAGGTGGGGCAACTGGGACAGTAAAATGTGTGCAGGAGTGATATTGAAGAAGAACAGTGTGGTGGCTGTGTGAGGAGATTGTGGTTTTACAAAACGTCTGTCAGTAATGCCCCCTTTTAGAAAAGATTGATCAACAGTGATGTTGAAAAAGAAGGGGGTAGTTTTGTCAAGCCTCTACCCCTGAAACAGTGGCGGATAAGCACAGAGCTGAAAGAGATCCAAAATAAGATATATTAACTGTTTGATTATTTGGATACTCTAAATGCTAAAAGAAGAAAAGCAGAGTAGCCATCTAAGGATTTAATAAACTCTTATTTGGGTTAAAATTTGGTTCCAGAACTTAAAAAGAATATGGTGTAAACAAAGGAAACTAAGGAAGAGAAGTAGAAGAGAAACAGTGCAACATCAGTTACTTTCAAATCTTCCCCTTACTTATTCCAGACTGAACCAAGTTGTCTGATATGATTTGAACTCACAGGCCTCCTTTTCTAAAAAGAATATCCTGATCTGGATGAAAACCAGATGCTGGGTATGGACAAGAGAGAACTGATTCCTGCCCTGGCAGGTTTCTCTTTCAGTTAGTTCTATTATCTTAAAATGAGGCCAAAGAAATGAATCTCATTTCCATTTTTATAAAGCCCAAAAAAAAGCAAGGGCAATCTGTAAGAAAAGGCATAGCATTTCTAAACACACTTCAAACTTTTCTATCATAAGGAAAGCACTGTAAAAGAAATAATAATAGATAAAAATAACATCCAAAAAGGAATTCAGTTTTCACATGTGCAAATTATAATTGATTATTATGGATCTGTGAATTATTGTCATATAATAAAATTATGCAGACAAGCTAAAGTTTAATTATATACAGCCATCAATTTTATCTCCCAGATCTCTCTTACCTGTGTAGAGAACCAATCCATGTTTTTATCATGATCGATGGTCATAGGAAGATGACTCGACTGTGATATCCATGTAAATATAATACTCTCAAGAACACTGAGAGACAGAAATGAGGCAAAGTCAGGCAAATTAGGCAAAATGAAACTATATCTACACAAACAAGCCTTTTAAGTAGAATAGTGGGACAAATTTATTCGTTTCTTTGTTAGGCTTAGAATGCAAGTCATTTACTAGACCTAATGATGCCTTTCTATGGAAATCAATACATTTCTACACTCCTCCAGTGACAATGAGTCAGATTCAAACCAAAGATCAGGACCCCCAATCTTTCTGAGTTAGTGGGCAAATTTGGAAATTTGACCAGATGCCATGGAAACTGATCCCAAATGGAGACTACAGAGTGATTTGGCTATATCCCAGATAGCTATTATAATGGCAATAATAGAATTTAAGCCCACACATATGGAAGTTAGGGAAAGGATAACCTAGAGAATAGTCAGGGTCTGGGAAGGGATAGTGAAACACAAAGAAAATAGTATATATGATGAACAGTACTTCAAAAGAACGAAGTATCCCAAAACACCCTTGAATCCCAGTATGTGGTTGAAGGCAATAAAGAATCGGATAAAATATGCCAGAGTCCATGCCATTTCCTGTAGAAGAAAAGAGAAGGAATGGAGATTAGAATAGCATCTTTCCTTGCCCCAAGTAGACACCCTGCATGGCATCTTAATGAGATCCAGATGTATATCTTCTCCAGATGAACTCTGCTCTGTTTACTGCCCATTTTGACAGAACCAGTTCTACCCTGGGTTCTTTTTTAATGGATTGGCAGGTTTAACTGACTGAAAAAAGCCATAGAAAAATTCACTAGACAAGATTGCATATGCTTGGTTTTCCTTAAAGTACAATATTTTAGGTCACATCATTCCAGAAAGTGATAGAGATGGAGAGGCGTTTCTGTGCATGTTGTTATTAAGTTTTTTTTTAATTAATCAGGGAAGACAATTTTTTATATAGTGATTATCAATATAAGAGACGAGGTGTGTTTTAAGGACCAGTGTTGCTCTGCGTATGGACCTGTTTGAGCTCATAAAAAAATTATTTTCAATAACTGATATGTTTATGTGATATCAGGTGAGAATGTAGAGATTTGATTATCCCACAAAATTCCAGCCATTTTTAATTTGTGTACTTGACAAGAGTGCATGGCAAATTCCCACTTAAAACAAGGCTGGAAAAGTCTTGTCTCCCATCTTCTATATTAAAAAAAAATAAGTCCAACCCCATTTCCAATCCCTCTAGATATTTTTTTAAAAAAAGATGAACCATAACTTTTTACTTGTATTCAAGCCACCATAAATCATTTTTTAATCAAAGCCCTCATAATCAGTTCTTGAGAAATCTAGATTGTAATTCTTGGACATTCTTAGTTCAATCAATGTTATTGTCCAGTTGCCTCTAACGTTTCCCCAACATGCCTTCTTTATGTTTGTTTTCCCAGGAAAAAAATGAATGCATTCTTCATAAAAGGCCTTTTGATAGCCAGCAATAGTTCATCTGGAAGCACTTTGGAATTGGGTGACATTGACTTTCCCATTAACAATATCACCATGCAAATTTTATACGCACCTAAAATGGTTTAGCTTTTTCAAATCCACTTAAGGAAATAAATTCTTAACCTGGAAGCATACCATGGGGGGAGGGGTGTCTCAGTATTGTATTATTGTATGCTGACGATACGCAGTTGTACATCTCCACCCCGAACCACCCCAACGAGGCCGTCGAAATGATGTCCCGGTGCTTGGAAGCTGTACGGGTCTGGATGGGTGACAACAGACTTAAGCTCAACCCCTCCAAGACGGAGTGGCTGTGGCTTCTGGCCCCCCGGTTCAACCAGTGGATCCCATCGCTGGCCATTGGGGGTGAACAACTGGCCCCCATGGAGTGGGCACGCAATTTGGGCGTCCTCCTAGATGCCCGGCTGTCTATGGATGACCATGTGGCAGCCATGGCGAGGGGGGCGTTCCACCAGGTTCGCCTGGTGCGCCAAATGCGCCCCCTATTGGACCGGGATGCCCTTCGCACAGTCACTCATGCGCTGGTGACGTCCCGCCTGGACTACTGCAATGCTCTCTACATGGGGCTTCCCCTGAGATGCACCCGAAGACTACAGCTGGTCCAGAATGCGGCCGCGCGGGTGATTATGGGGAGTACGAGATACTCCCATACAACACCTCTCCTGCGCAAGCTGCACTGGCTCCCTGTGGTCTACCGGGTGCGTTTCAAGGTGCTGATCACCATCTTTAAAGCGCTCCATGGCACAGGACCTAGTTACTTGCGGGATCGCATCCTGCCCCATACATCCCTACGACCAATCCGCTCTCACAAAGAGGGACTCCTCCGGGTGCCGTCCACTAAGCAGTGCCAGAGGGCGGCGCACAGGAGCAGGGCCTTCTCTGTGATGGGCCCAGCCCTCTGGAATGACCTCCCCCCTGACATTAGGATTACTTCCGACCTCCGCTCCTTCCGTAAAAAACTCAAGACCCACCTTTTCCAACTAGCCGGCCTGGCTCAACTATAGTTCTATCTCTAATCCTCCTGGCAATTTTAAACTTTAAATTTTAAATTGGGGTATTTTAATTTTTTAACCTTATTATTATTGTTGTTTTATGTATTGTAACAATTGTTGTTGTGACTTTATACCTCCTCCGTGTAATGTCTAATCATGTAACATGTGATGTATTTATTGTACGCCGCCCCGAGTCCCTTCGTGGAGAGGGAGCGGCTAACAAGTCTAATAAATAATAAAAATAATAAAAATTTAATATTTGGTATGGATTATTTGTGTACTCACCCTCCAGAGCTTGCGTTGGAATATAAAGTACAATGAGTAAACTTGAAAAGTAGGCATTATCATCAGTGGCAATGCTACAGAAGGAAACAAAATGCATATAACCATTAACTGTCCTTTCTAAACATAAAAGAAGCATCAACCACAATCCTGAAATAATTTGTATCTACCATTTTATTTAACAATTATAATTGTACTTGAGAATCTCATCATCAAAAATAAATCAACTCCAAAACTTGTATGTGGCAGACACTACCTGAATTGTGCCACTCAAACTATTTGTGCTGGCTCCATTAGAACCAATTGACTAAAATACACTTGAATGAGCTAAAGGAAACTCTGTTATTCCTTGTGATAAGTGGACAATACTATCTTACTCCATTCAGATTTATTTAGAGGAAAGCCCTGGTAAATCCAGTGAGACCAGCTCTCAAGTGTTTATATATTCATACGTAAGTGACATCTTGTAAAACTGCCCATCTTGTAAAATGGATTGGGACGCCCTTCGCACAGTCACTCATGCGACGGTGACGTCCCGGCTGGACTATTGCAATGCTCTCTACATGGGGCTTCCCTTGAGATGCACCCGAAGACTGCAGCTGGTCCAGAATGCGGCCGCACGGGCAATTATGGGATGTACTAGGTACTCCCATGTAACACCTCTCCTGCGCGGGCTGCACTGGCTACCTGTGGTTTTTCGGGTGCGTTTCAAGGTGTTGACTATCATCTTCAAAGCGCTCCATGGCACAGGACCTAGTTATCTACGGTAGCACATCCTACCCCATACATCCCTGCGACCAATTCGCTCTCACAGAGAGGGGCTCCTCCGGGTGCCGTCCACCAAGCAATGCCAGCGGGCGGCGCCCAGGAGTAGGTCCTTCTTTGTGATGGGCCCGACCCTATGGAATGACCTCCCCCCTGATATTAGAACAACTACCGATCTCCGCTCCTTCTGCAAGAAATTAAAGACCCACCTGTTCCATTTAGCTGGCCTGGCCTAACAGTAGCCGCCAGTCTGGCTTCCAGCCCGGACACAGCACAGAGACGGCCTTGGTCGCGTTGGTCGATGATCTCTGGAGGGCCAGAGATAGGGGTTGTTCCTCTATCCTGGTCCTATTAGACCTCTCGGCGGCTTTTGATACCATCGACCATGGTATCCTATTGCGCCGGCTGGGGGGGATGGGAGTTGGAGGCACCGTTCTGTGGTGGTTCGGCTCCTACCTCTCCGACCGGATGCAATGTGTGTTGGCAGGGGGGCAGAGGTCGACTCTGAGGCCACTCATTTGTGGGGTGCCTCAGGGGTCGGTCCTCTCGCCCCTTCTGTTCAACGCATATGTGAAGCCACTGGGGGAGATCATCCGTGGTTTTGGGGTGGAGTATCATCTGTACGCTGATGATACGCAGCTGTACATTTCCACCCCAGACCACCCCAACAAGGCTGTCGAGGTGATGACCCGGTGTTTGGAAGCCGTCGGGGTCTGGATGGGAGACAACAGACTCAAGCTCAACCCCTCCAAGACTGAGTGGCTGTGGCTACCGGCACCCCGGTTCAGTCAGTTGATTCCATCACTGACCATAGGGGGCGAGCAATTGCCCCCTGTGGAACGGGCGCGCAATTTGGGCATCCTCCTAGATGCCCGGCTGTCAATGGATGACCATGTGGCAGCCGTGGCAAGGGGGGCATTCCACCAGGTTCGCCTGGTGCGCCAATTGCGCCCCCTACTGGACCGGGATGCCCTACACACAGTCACTCATGCACTGGTGACGTCTCGGCTGGACTACTGCAATGCCCTCTACATGGGGCTTCCCTTGGGACGCGCTCGAAGACTGCAGCTAGTCCAGAACGCAGCCGCATGGGCTATCTTGGGGAGTACTAGGTACTCCCACGTAACACCGCTTCTGCGCGAGCTGCACTGGCTGCCTGTGGTCTTTCGGGTGCATTTCAAGGTGTTAATTACCATCTTTAAAGCGCTCCATGGCTCAGGACCTAGGTACTTGCGGGATCGCATCCTACCACACACGTCCCTGCGACCGATTCGCTCTCACAGGGAAGGACTCCTCCGGGTGCCGTCCACTAAGCAATGCCAACGGGCGGCACCTAGGAATAGAGCCTTCTCTGTGATGGGCCCAACCCTCTGGAATGACCTCCTCCCCGATATCAGAACCACCACCAACTTCCCCTCCTTTCGACGAAAACTGAAGACTCACCTGTTCCGTTTAGCCGGCCTGGACCATTCATAACCTTATTATACCTCCTGGCAGATATATTTTAACTGGGTAATTTTAATTGGGTATTTTTAGGATTGTTGAAATATTGTTTTTATCTACTTTACTTTGTACAGTGTCGTATTGCCTCCTCTTCTATGTTTTTATGTTTGTATGTTTGTATTCCATTTTATCTGTTTTATTTGACTGTACACCGCCCCGAGTCCCTTTGGGGAGAGGGGGCGGTATAAAAATCGAAATAAAGGTAAAGGTAAAGGTAATTTCCAACACTTCTGGCCGGTATTTTAATCCCTGGGGATAGATTTTTTACATTGCTTTTAATTTTTGTTTTAGAACGGTTTTATATTATTTTGTTTTATGGGTACCCGATATTGTATTTTGTATATGGTTTTTAGCTGTGTTTTGTACACCGCCCCGAGTCCCTTCGGGGAGAGGGAGCGGTTTATAAATGTAATAAATAAATAAATACAATTTTGGGTGACTTACAACAATATAAAACCTAAAACTAGAGACAGGGCAACCTACTAATATATATATATATAAAGAGAGCAAACCCCACTACCTTCTAGCACCGATGATGTTACCTAATTGGGTAATGAAACGTCTGCAAGAAAATTACTGGCCTCAAGGAGCACCAAGGACCCCACAGTTCCACCCCAGCTACAAATATTATCTTCTATTGGAATCACCTGAATAAAAGGCATTTTTCCTTCAAAAGAGGAGAGGGGTTAATAGTCCAGAGGAAAAGAAGCATAGAGGCACAACAAGGAAAGTTGCAAAATACAGAATATAATATTGTAATAGAATATAATAATTGTAATAATTATAATAATTGTAATTAATGTAACAATATAGAAATAGTAATAGAATAAAATGTAAAGTAGAGGCAATAGAAGACACACTTACACTTGTAAGTTACACATTTTGCTTTTATATCTTGGGTTTTTTTCAAAATAAAATATCTCCCTAACCCTTATTGGAAGGGTTTTTTTAACTTGTTCAGAGTCCAACATGTTAGTGGTTCTTGAGACTCAGACTCCACACTTAATCTAATTGGAGAGAGTTTTTTATAAAAAAACTTATGATAGAGATTCCCTCTGAACTGCTGTAAGCAACTAGTTGTTGTGGCACTGGCTTGACTGGCTTCAAGAAAGGAAGGACCAAGTCATGGAGTGCATGAGATTCAATCTTTATTAGCTTGGATGGCAGTGTGGTAGCTTTCAAAGGCCATCTGAAGGAAGACCAGTGGATTTCCTTGGTTGGTTATTGTGAGAATGGACTGCTGAACTTGATGGGCCAAGGATTAGATCCAGCAGGCACCATTTATGATCTTATCAATAAAGCAGTTTCAAAAAGAAAAACAACTGCTGGTGAAGAGGTTGGACTATATTCTCCATTATGTTCCTGTCTCTCTTCCATGGCAATTTTCTTCCACAGTAATTTGATTTATGGATGCTCCTCAGTTGTGTCTATAGAGCATCAAATAATTGAGCAGTTGCATGAGAAAGTGCAATACCCTCTCCAGGTTGGCATTTCTCTCTTTGCACTGTTTAGGCATAGTCTGTTTCTGAAGGTATGGACTGAGAATCAGGATGCCTCCCTCCACCTTAAATATGTAGATTAAACTCATGGGAATCTGTGTGTTCTCAGAAAGGAAAGATTTCCTCCTCATTCTCTGCAATGTTCTATAGTTGCTACCACGGCTCTTCTTCTTCCCTCCTCCTCTTTATCTTATAATTATCATTTATCATAATAAGAGTTGTTCTTAATCTAAACTGTGCTGGGGATTATGCACAATGCATATATATAATCTGCCCCTGAGCTCATGGTTGAAAAGATAAGAGTCCAAAGATGATGTAAAAGTTGTTGGTTTTTTGACAGAGGAAAAAGTTCATTTGGAGTTTAACAGGAGGTAGGGGGAGAAAAGATACTCACTGAAGAAATAATACTTGTGCTGATACTTATAAGGCATGTATTTCTTTTTCTGCAAACCAACTGTAAAAGAAAGGAATGAAAAAAGCAAATAACTTTCAACAGGTGATTACAACTTAAGGCTCCATTTCTATAACATCCTTTTCATCTGCTCTGTGAAATAAATTCTCAGGCAGGAAAAAAGCAAAAAAAAGTGAGATGTACATAGCTGTCACAATAATAAATTGTAATTGTGGTAATTAGAATAGATTGCAGTCTTTATTTTGAAATATTCCAGGTGCAGAAACACATGGCATTGTGAGATAGCTTTTAAAATTAAGCCCTGCAATAGAAATACAGAAAGAACAGTCTTAAACTTAGATTTCTTAGTCAGGAAAGGAAGCTGTCCCTTTTGGTAGCAGAAACACTAGATAAACTTTTATAATCTTCCCATTAGTAGAAGGCCCCAAAGGAAAGTATTACTGATGGACCTGGATCTGGTGGGTTCAAAGTGTTCCATTGTCCCAATATCAGCTCTTCAGCCACACCATCCTATAGCCACCAAAATAAATGTCCCGACTGGTTTCAGAAGAGGTGAATTAACAATAAAAAGGGAATCCAGAATCTCAGCTAAATAGGCAGCTTCTTCATTTTGATATTTTTACTGACTGCCACATCCTCAGAACCTCACAACCATCAGAGATAGAACATTTTCTACCAGTATTTCTGCTTGTGAGGCATAAGTAATTCTATATTTTCTTTGTTTGAAGAAACAGCCAAGGCAGAATATGCTTATCAAATCTGAAACACTCCACTGAGATAATTCACACAATAGTTAGTCCAATCCATAACATTAACCAGAGAAAGAGCAAAAGGGAACAAACAAAGAGATACTTAAGCTCCATACCACCCTCCATCTTTTAATCTATCCTATTCCTATCAGAGCTGCCAGGATTTTTGGACAGGAAGACAATCTGCTACTTTGCTTCCCTAACTCACCTTCTTGGGATTGTGATCACATGGCCATAAAAACTTGCTGCTTTCCTCAGAATCCTTTTGTACATTATTGTTCAGTCAATCCCATGAGCTAATTCCCTCAATAATCCAGTTCATAGTATTCAACTATAGCTATAAGCTACCATAAGAGAACCAGTTTTAAGGCATCAGGCTAGAAACTGCAAGATTGTGAGTTCTAATCTCTCCTTGGACAATGCCACCCAGCCTTAGAAAGCAGGGGTCCATTATCAGTGGTGGGATTCAAACTTTTTTACTACCAGTTCTGTGGATATGGCTTTGTGGGCATGGCAGGGGAAAGGATACTGCAAAATCCCCATTCCCTCCCCACTCTCAAAATTTCCACTGCCTGTTCTCCAGAACCTGTCAGAACTTCCTGGATACCACCTTTGGTTCATATAGAGAAATACACTTTTGTTATGGCCACCTTGGGTGAACATTTTGTCCAACCCTACTAATCTACTATCTCAATGAGATCTGTCTTATCAAACGCTGCTAATAAATATAAATAATAAACCCAGTAGACTGTGTTCAACTCTAACAAATTGACAATGAAATGGCTTAACAGTTGCTGTTCTGAATGCTGATCTGAAAGGAGAATGGCCAGGGTTCAGTAAAATCTGTTGTCATCTAAGCAGTTGCTTCTTACCTCCAAAGAAAGAGTTTCCCCTAATGACAAAATAAAGGGATGAAATGAAACATCTGGGTCCTTCTCAAAACAGTTGGGTTTAGCATGATGCTGGGAATGGTGAAAAGACCACCAATTAGCTGAAAGCCCCTGTAGAGGAAAAGTGAAAGAAAGCATTCAGGCTCTTGTAAAAGATTGCTCTGCTTTGAAGAGGAGATTCCATTGAAACTTTGAATTGGATTTTCAAATAAGTTTGAGATGTTGAATCAGCTGACTCTGAATTATCTTGCAGAGGTTCAAAACAGTTTGAAGATTAAGTGCACTTTCTAGCTTTGAAGAATCTCAAGCATTAATTGCATATGTGGACAAAACTGGGGGAGAATTTTGAGTACTGTAATGAGTTCCCTGATATTAACATGAGTAGGTGGCAAATGAGTTTTATCACCTTTCAAAACCCTGCCTGTCAAAGCACTGGAAGAGGTGCTGCTCTGCTATTTATGTATTTAGAGAGATTCACCTGTTGGGAGAAACAGAAAACAACTTAGAGACCTACATCTATTCTGCTCTGTCTCTCTTTTAATGAGTTTTGCTTTTTCTTGCTTCCATACCATTTTATTCTTATTTTTCCTCGACTCACCTTTAGTACAGTCCCTATTAGCTTTGGAAGCAATATTGTCCTTCCTTTGTCACTGGCATTTAATCAGGCTTATTGATCAGTGAATTTTATCACTGGCATTTAATCAGACTTATCACCAATTGGACTTTATCACTAGCATGTAATCAGACAAAAGCACGTGAAAATAACACCTGATATGCTCATCTAATTTCACTGATAATGTTTATACAAAGATTTTAATAGCAGTGTTAGGAAATAGATTATAGCAAAATGATACCATTTGTTATTAAGAATGTTTAAGCAGGGTAAAAAAATTAGGCATGCATTAGATGATATAGGGTTTACTGTAGACATAATAGACTTAAAATAAAGGTCAACTTGTAATCTCATTATTAGATGCTGAAAAACTTTTGATAAAATACATAAACAATTCATGTTCATTATTTGTCTATCTATCTATCTATCTATCTATCTATCTATCTATCTATCTATCTATTATCTTTCTTTCTTTCTTTCTTTCTTTCTTTCTTTCTTTCTTTCTTTCTTTCTTTCTTTCTTTCTTTCTACCTTTCTACCTTTCTACCTTTCTACCTTTATGGCTATGTGTGTATGTTGCAGCATTATTCAGGAATGCCTTTAGCAATTTCAACCAAACCTAATACCCAGATGACTTTCTTTCTGCAAAGTCTGTTGGGGTAAGACACCCCAACATCCCCTCAGGGTGTGTGTGTGTGTGTGTGTGTGTGTGTGTGTGTGTGTGTGTGTATTCCAGCATCACTCTGGAATGCCTGGGCTGCTAAAATGAAAAGGAATGAATTATATCTATAGTGTCAAATCACAGTACTTTTGAAAGTGGTAGTTTGCATTTTTGGATTCAGGTTCTGTTAAGATACAGCCTGTTGTGCCTTAAAATGGCATCTACAGTGCAGTTGCCATGGTAACAGCTTTACAGTACTCTATAAGGGGGCTTTCTCTGGTAAGGGTTATTGGGTGTAAATAAATACCCAGGGAATGCCGGGTTATCTGCTAGTGTTTAATAGATTTGAAAATCCCTTGGAATTCATAAAATGGATTAGGAATATTATATCTACTACTAAAGTAAAATTTAATGACATTTCCTCCCACTTTTCCATAATTTAGAGAAACTAGAAACGAATAAATAACACAACACATTTGATGTTTACTCATGAAACTTTTTCATGTATATTTGTAATATTCCATATTCTTTCCCTTCAGTTCCGTGGAACATTCTAAGAATAATATACTTTACTTACCTTTAAATGGCACATTACAAATTCTTGAAAATGGTGGTTCCATTTTGGATTACTGAAGACTGAAAGATATCCCAAATCATGTCCTAGCCAGCCTGCTTGAGACTAAAAGAAAAGGGTGATTCGCCACAGAAGGACTACCTTTTGTGTCACTCCTACAACTTATATCCAATGGTAATAGCTATGCAAGAACTGCTGGGATAGATAAAATAAAGATTCATTCATTCTAGGATTATTTTATTCAGTCAAAGGGGCAGCCACCCAGAGAAGCATTGCAAACAGGATAGGCACAAGAAACCAATTCTATAATATAACCACAGATGTAATTGAATGCAACCTTCTCAAAGCACATGACAATTGAATATGTGTTATTTTCTTTATAAAGAAATTATTTTAATTTGGTTGAAAGACAGTCTGCTGTAGGAAGCCAAACTAGCGGAAAATGCAATTTTACCTAAAAGGAAAGGCAAGAATATTACCTGAGCAAAGGTCATCAACACTGTGGCAATAAGAAAAGATGTCATAGATAGTCCAAAATACCACAAAACAAACCAGCCAGCAGCATCCAGTACTAAAATATGCAGAAGCATCAGGAAAAAGAACAATTGGTTTGGCTTGAAGAGTCCCATCTTTTTAACAGTGGACAGCAATTCCTGAAAATCTTCTATTAATAATTGCTATGGGGAAAAATTCAGAAAATTTGCAGGAGTTTTGACTTTATGGATACAACATAGCTAGCCAGTGGCATCAACAGATAACATCGAGAACTCTTGGTGGAATTTCCCTCCAAATATCCTTTTCCTTCCAAACTTTTAATACTCTTTCAAAAACATTAAATGCGGAAGAAAACAAATGAAAAATGTTTGCATAAATAAACTATTTTTCTACTTAGTGACTGCTAGACAAATTAGAGCTCATGTTTGGGACGCTAGAAATCAATGCCTATCTGTATTTAATAATCTTGGCAAAAAGCACTAATGGGGAAACATAAAGAGGGTGGAGGGAGGGAGAGATATATATGATTTCATGGTATAGCTTGGTATAGTTTGGTAAATTATGGCTTTATTGAGTGTCCACAAGGCAGCACCAATTTATATATTCCTCTAATGTACATACTAATCTATGATTGGAGAATTACTAGTTTAAACAAACCACTGACTGTTGTGTTATTCAGTACTATTTTTATTTGTATATTTATTGTAAACTATTGGCACATGACATTCATTTATAGAATATATTTGTACTATATTTCAATTTCATTAATGTTTATTTAAATGTAGTATTTTATTACAATTATAAAATGCGCAATTAATATTATGAATTAATATTAATTATTATTTCTGATTAAATATTTATGGAACTCAATGGGGCTCTGAAGGGTTATGATTAATTCTAAACTATAATTATTAGAAAATGATTTTGGCTTCAAGTAAAGTCTGGAGCAATAGATGACAGGTGGAACTGGAACATGGAACTGGAAAAACTTTGTTAATCTGAGATGTTTCATTGCTAAACCAAGCATCTTCATCAGTCAGAGTAAAAATTAGTTAGGCAGAGAATCATTGGAATGTACCAACTCTTGCCACACCCATTTCATTTGAATCTTGACTCTCTCAATCTCAGATTAACATGGCAGATTAACAAAGTTTGTTCCAGTTCCATAATTCAACCTTTAGTCACTTTTGTCCTGGTTAATTAAACCGTCATTGACATATATATTGCAACTCATTTCAGGGAGAAACACCTGAAATTGGTGCGGCAAGAGTTGATATGTTCCAACGACTCTCTGACTTTGCCTAACTACCGGTAATTTTTACTCTGACTGATGAGGTTGCTTGGATGAGCAACTCAATATCTCAGATTAACAAAGTTTGGTCCAGTTGCCATGATTCAACCTTTAGACACTTCCATTTTAAAAAAATTCTTTCTCTTTTTTATTCATCTGAGTTTTATTTGTATTTGATTTTACTAGTATGCTGAAAATATTTATCAAAAAATATTTAAACAATTAATAAGTAAATAAAAGGTAACAGGAAAAAATGTCTAATGTGCTTTGAAAGTGGGTTATAGCGACTGAGTGCAGTCTTATTTTTTAAATAATGATAAAATTATTTTTTTTCCTTCTGTTCAGTCATGTCCAATTCTCAGGGACTGTTGGACATTTTTTCTTGGCAAGGTTTTTCAGAAGTGACTTGCCACTGCCTCCTTCATAGGGCTGAGATAAAGTGATTAGCCTAAGATCATCCAGTCAGCTTCATGCACAAGGCAGCACTTGAATTCACAATCTCCCAATATCTAGCCTGATGCCGCAATCACTACACCAAACTAGTTCCATGACAATTTTTGTGAATAGTTGCAAAGTCATGTCCAACCCATTGTGACCCCATGGACACATAACTTATGTCTTATCTTTTTATTTTCTACATCTAGGTTGTTGTGTGTTTGTGTGTGAGAGAGGAGGGGGTTGTTTTGTGAGTTCCTACTTGCAGTCCGTATTAACAGAGGCCAGATACTGGTTTTCCCAACTAGCCAAAAGGTGTATAAGTATGTCCATCTTCAAATAATCATCTGATATAGATCCAATTTCACTCTTTGCAAAAGATAGAATAGTATTGCATGACTGAACTACTGGCTCCATGTTAAAGTTGTGTATGACTAATTAAAAACTTACAAATTGATTATTTCGCCAGCTGGTCTTCCAGTCTCTGCCGTGCATGCAGGGGACACACGTGTGCATGTGCAGGGGGTGGGATGTATGCATGGGGGGTGCTCGCATTGCATTTTGGGGCCTCTCACGGTGCCAACATGCCCTTTTTTAGCTTCCAGATTAGTGCAGGAGGCCTTCCAAGACCAAAACAGGGCGCAGGGGGGGTGCATGTGGTCCCCCAACCCTATTTTGGACCTGGAATCTCTCCTGCACCAATCTGGAAGCCTAAACATAGCATAAGGACACTGCGCAAGGCCCCAAAATTCAATGGGAGCCAAAACAGAGTGCAGGAAGTGTGTGGCACATACGCGGGAAGCATGGGAGCATGGGGGGGGTCACACACACATACACAGGAGTGGGGCACATGCAGGGGGTTGTGCATGGATTGAATTATGGGGGTGGGCATGTTGTCGCACATGCATGTGTGTGCTTTTGGCACATGAGGACAAAAAGGTTAGGCATCACTGGCATACCGTATATCAGGAATAATATGTCCTTGTGAATGTAAAAAAGAAAGAAAGAATCTCTGTGCTGATTTCACTGCACCATTTTGTGGGTAGGATTCCTGTTTTATTTCTCCCACTTCTATTTAAATTAACAATGGGATTTACAAGGTTTGGTTCAGTCCTTCAGAGTTGGGAAAATCATAGACTCATAACACAATGGATTTTAAAAGGGACCATCCTCTCAAACCTCTCTTCTTATGTGTGATTCCTCCTTAATGGAAGGCTGCCTCGTCTCTGCCTGAAGACATCCAAAAAGGAAGCCCACATCTTTCCCTCAATCAGTGGTTCCATTCTCACACAACACTTGCTTCCTCCATATTAAACCTGTTTACTCAGTCCCACTTAAGACTTTTCTTCTCTAGGCTCAACAGTTCAGTTTAACAATTCCTTCAACAACCACCCCACTCTCTATTTGTGGCTCCTGTTCCAACTGTTTTGGACCTTTCTTAAAGTGTAGCTCCACAAACTGAGCAAAGAGCAGAATAAATGGAATGCTTTGTAAATAACTGAGAAAGCCAAATACTAGCAAAAAGAAAATCAATATCTGCTTCATATAGTATAGAAAGACTTTTGAAAAGTGTTCAGAAAAATGGGAAGCCAAGAATCTCGTCGTCCTCATGAGAAACTTACATACAAGTCAGGAAGCCACATTACAGGCAGAACATGGCAAAAACAGACTGACTCCAGGTTAGCAAAAGGGTACAAGGCTGTGTACTTGACCCTTATATTCAACTTATATGCTGAATATATATGAAGGGCAACTGGTTTTAACATTGGAGGAAGAAACATCAACAGCCTGTATTAGGCTGATAGCTTTACCCTGAAGCTGAATATACAGAAAATCTACAAGTTTTAATGATAAAAGTCAAGGAGCAGAGTGGAAAATGGGATTGAAATTAAATATATGAAGAAGACCAAACTAATTATAACCACGTACAATGACATTGGCAGTGAAGAGACTGAAAATGGCAAATAGAACCAACCCTAAACGGTAAAGGAACAAGCAATTAATAAAACTGACTAGCACTCAGTAGAGCTACCACAGAAGCCTTGGAAAAGATATTTAAGTGCCGTGCCCATAGCTACAAATAGTAGAATTGGTAAACTATGGTATTCCCTGTAACACTTTACGGGAGCGAAAGAAACTGGCCACCCGAGTCCTCGCCTCGTCAGCTGCCCCGCGCCTTACCGTGGCATCCTGCCCTGCGTACGAGCTGATAGTCCGAGAGCCCCCCGGGTGCCTCCTGTGGAACCGGCTGATGTCATAGACTTTCCTGTCAATCACCAGCCAGAGCTCCCGTGACGGGTCTTCCTGGCCAGTACGCCGCCCGATCTCTTCCCAGGTAAACAACCGCGAAGGGCCGGACTGATCGGCCGAAGGATCAGCCTCCCTCCTCCGCCTGATCCCGGTTTCTCCTTGCTGGGAAGCCATCTCCCCCCGACTGAGGCTTCGGGGAACTTGACACTGTCCTTTTCAGCACCATCGGGAGGGCGGACTGGGCGAGTCCGAGCAAGGGAGTTGCCTCCCTTCTCCGCCTTCGATTGGCCCAAAAAGTTTCATCGACGCTGCTTTCGTGGGACAAACGCAGATTGAGAAACTCGCGAAAAAGCAACTCGGGCGAGCCTAAGATGTTCGGCTTTTCGAGTACGAAGGAGAAGCTGACTGCCGACCGGTGTGAGTCATTGCATTTTGAAAAGTTGTCCTCCCCAGCCGATAGTGATAGGACGGAGATCAGCTATGCCAGCAATTGTTTATTTCGGAGAACAAACTGAGCTATTGATTCATCTCTGCCTTCTCTCCATCCCTGGAATACCACAGGTTGAGGATTTCTACTGGCTATACAGAAAGGAGATTGGCATAATCCGAAACAGCTTTCATTTGCTTAAACATTATAGTGGCAAAACACACATCTTTCTCGCAGCTTGCGGGAAAGGGGCTGACAGAGGCTTATCACTAATACACTACATCCTTATCTTGCAGTTGCTCAATGCCTAAACTCAGATCAGGCAATAAGCCAACAATAAGTTGGTACTGGTAAAGAATTGAGAGGATTCACTGCTCTGGCTTGAGAATGAAAATCTGACATCAGGACTTCCACAGTACCATTATCCCTGGGAATCGTCATTTCATGCCAGTACAGTCTTCCACCTATTCAAATGTAGGCAATTAGCACAGCCATGGAAAGAGGCAATTAGCAATTGTGACAGTAATAATCCAGATTAAATCTATTGATTTTGGGCCACATATATACTTAATTATGTTCAAATAATAGGTGCAGATTTATAACTTATGTAAGTTTATTTACTGGAATAACTTTTTAAAGAAACTAAAAAGCAATAGAATGCAATTTATTGCAAATTATTGGAGGAAGAACTATATGTGTAGAAACATGATCAAAATCGATATGCTGATTTGTTGACTTTTTGCTAATTTTGATGAATTTTGGGGAAAAAATGTCTATTAGTCTATTCCTTGCTCTGCAAAACATGTACAATGAGAATGTACATTAATAAAGTTAGATGCAATGTTTTAAACTTCCACTGATTTCAGGGAGAAATAGAAGCATTTAGTTTTTCTTTTGAGCAGCTTTTTCATGAAAGTTTGCAATAATTTGAGAAGTAAGATGTAAATAGTAATGTTGAAATATATCACTGTCAAATATACCTATGAAAAAGTGAACTGAATTTGTACAACTGTTTTCTTTTTTGTAAGCTGCTGAGGTTGTTATTCCACCAAAGTTTCCTACTTCTGTCTCATTCTCAACTTTACTTTTGCCTTGAATGAAGCTTTCCCAGAATAGTGATTTTTTTAAGGATACTTTGAAACTGGGGAGATTTCAATGAATTAAAAGATTCTGAAATGGAAACTAAAATGGAAACTGGAGGATTTTGAAATAGTTCCAAGTGATTATATAATTCTGACCTCTCAAGTGTGGCAAGTGTGTCATTTGCACACTTGAAGATATATTTCTTGAACATTTATTTTATTTTAGGCAGTCCTTGTCACTGCGTTTATTTGCTTTGCCAGCTGTGCCTACATTCTGAGTTAAACGGCAGAATGAACTGTCTCTTATCAGCAATGATTTGTTGCCTATGTCATTACATTCCATACCTTCTTTCTCTTCTTCCTTTGTCTGTATGCAAGGCAGACAGGAAATCTCTGTCAAGATGTAATCAATTAGCTTAGTAAGTTTGTATTTTTACTTTCTTTACAAATAAATGTTTTTCTTAGATTATGCCTCGGGTTTATTTTTGCTTACTTCAAAAGTATACTTCAAGGTTTCCAAGATCCATACATCAATTTCCAGGGTGGAATTCACACCCTGACAGTCCTCACCTTACAAACAACATTGGGACTGAATCTTGATCATTGAGTGAAACCGTAGTTAGGGCACAACGTAGGGGGGGGGGAACTAATCATAACTAGGTTCAGCAATCCATATGCATTTGAAAGACAAAGGAATTCTTTTGAAGACAGCAAAGTCCACATTTTGAACAGAGATGACTGCTGGCTTGAAAGAGGGGGCCAAAGAGGTTGTATATGTCAAAATTGAACATCCTTCTCTCAACAGGGGGGGGGGATATTACATCATCGATCTCCAATCTATATGCCTCCCGAGTCCCAACAGATGGGGAGGAAATGGGGATTTTGCAGTAACCCTCCCCTGGAGTGGGGAAGCTGGGACTTGGGAGGCAGAGAATAGATGGGGTCAGGGCCAATCAGAGGTGGTTTTTACCAGTTCTCTGAACTACTCAAAATTTCTGATACCAGTTCTCCAGAACTGCTCAGAACCTGCTGAATACCACCTCTGTCACCCTCCCAGTCCAAGAAGAAGCCACTAGAATGAAGAAAAGGACAGAAATATAAACATGCATGGGTGAGAGAAACATCAAGTAAATGCATTCATTATGGAAATGCTGAGATAAAGAAAATTATAGAAGACTACTATGCTAAGCTGAATTAACAAGAGAAAATGGAAGAGGGGGGAGTTAAAAAATATTTACAGGATGCTAATCTTCCCCAGATACCAGATGAAACTTCAATAATGTTGGAGAGTAAAATACCAATGATGGAGCTAACGGAAGCACTCAAAAAACAAAATAATGGAAAAGCCCCAGGTCCATATGGATTACCAATGGAATTCTACAAAACATTTGAAGAAATCTTGTCTCTCCCTCTTTTAGAAGTCATGAACGAAGTGATATCAGAGAACAGAATACCTAAACCATGGTCAGAAGCATATATTGTATTGCTACCCAAAGAGGAGACAGATCTAACACAAACCAAGAATTATAGACCAATATCTTTATTAAATTCAGATTACAAGTTATTTACATCTATATTAGCAGACAAAGAAGTATTTAAATAGCTTTATCCAGTCTGATCAAAATGGTTTTTTACCAAAGAGACAAATTAAAGATAATATGAGAATGATTTTGAATACTTTGGAATACTACGAGGCCAATCCTGAAAAACAAATGGCTTTGATGTTTCTTGACGCACAGAAGGCTTTTGACAATGTGAATTGGCAATTCATGTTTTTACAATTGGAACAGATGAATTTTGGTAAGAAATTTATCCAAACTATACAAATGGTATATCATAAACAAACCGCAAAGATAATGGTAAATGGAGAATTGACAGACTCTATTGAAATAAAGAAAGGTACGAGACAAGGTTGCCCATTATCACCATTACTTTTTGTCTTAACATTAGAAGTCTTTTTTTTGAAAAAAAAAATTATTAGTTTTACAAAATTTTAAGGAAAAGGGTGATGGGTATGGTTACAAATTTTGACAGCTACATCATGCAGGAAATGGTGTTCCCCCCAATTATTATAACTTTTACATAATGATAAAAAAGATGTTATTGCTTAACTAGATTTTGACAGCTTATTGTTACATTGTATCTTTCAATGGTTTCAATCATTTATTTTGTATCAAACAAAAAGATTCCTTATATCAGCAATTGTACTATTTTTCTAACTTACTTCTGTGATCTGAGTTTTCTCATTGTTGCCTCCCCCCCCCCACCTGCCAGCAAAGCCTCGGCACCTCCCATATCTTGTGTGGTGTCATCCGCTTTATCTAGGAGGGCTTTGTTTTTTTCCATGAAGTCTTCCGCCTCCATAGTTGTATTAATTCTAACTCTACTGCCCTCACAGAATATCAGCATACCTTCTGGCAGAAGCCACCGAAACCAGAATCCTTTATCAAATAATTTTTTTGCTAATAGTGCATATTTTTTTCTTTTATCTCTTACTTTCTTCGGGATTTGTTTCAGGATGGCTATCTCTCTGTCCTTGTATTTTAACGTTTGACACCTTTGTGCCCCCAGAATCTCATCTCTTGTAGCCTTTCTAAGAAATCTAATGTGAACCTCTCTTGGAACATTGTGTGTTCTAGCATAAGCTGAATTAACTCTATAAACCAGGCCAATATCCCATCCTAACTGCTGTTTGTCTTTTTTAATATATTCAGCTAACATTTTTGTCATGATCTCCCTCAAGTCTTCATTGTCAGTCTCAATTACGTTTTGAAATCTAAGGAAAAAAGACATCCTTTCAAATTCCATTTTTATCATGTGGTTCTCAAGTTCTAAATTTCCTCTCTGGACCCCCCTCATCTCCCCCCTCATCTCAGCCGTCCCCTCCTCCAGAACTTCCAATCTCTGTTTGTTTTGTGTCATTTGGTTTTGATTCTCTCTGAGCTGTTCATTCATTTCTCTCAATTGGTTTTTCAGTTCATCCTGCCCCTTTAAGATCTTTTGAAGCAGCTGATGGGTTGATTCCTCCTCAGGGGCTTTAGGTTGTACAAACGATGTTAATGACTGTTGTCCGATTGGACTGGATGTTGAAGATGTTGGAGCAGAACCAGCAAAGCCTGGTTTCCCAGGTGGTGGTCTCTTCGGAGCCATTATTAAAAAAAAAAAAGAACTCAGAGGTGTCTATGTCCATACAATGAGATGGCGACTGTGGAAGGGCACAACCAAGAGAGACCAGGAGGCAGGGAGTCCAGACAGGAATAGAGACCTTTTCTATAATTCAAATCCAGTCAATTAAATCAGTTATTCCAAGTCCAAGATACTATGTAACGAGAGATATTTCTGAAAGTCACGGAGGCAAAAGTACAATGCCAGCAATTTCCATAGGCGGAGTCAAATTTCAAAGAGCATAAAGACAACAGAAGTGTGCCATCTTGCTTCGCCAACACTGGGGATCAGAAAGCAACAAGCCAAAAGTTTTCAAAGTTTTTAAAGAAATCAGATCATTCACTTTTCTTTCACAATTGCAATAAAACATTCATTTGCTTGCTTATAACGAGTGACTCCTTTTAAAACTCTCTCTCCTCCGAGAGAGGAGATAAGTTCAAAGCCGCTTTCCCGAGGGGGGGAAGTCCCCCTCCCTACAATCACACTTCCCAGGAGGGGATTGAAAGTCTTTTAGAAAGCTGACAATCTTTCATTTAAATATCAAAGGGAGAATCGGGGAGGGTTCCCATCTCACCGCACGGCAGCTGTAGCCTTCAAATTGTCAAGATCATCCAGCTGCCTTGACACAAAAGCGCGCGGGAGCGTGAAAGCTCCGTTGTGCACCCCCTTTCGCTTCTTGGCTCCTGGGGCAATGCCAGGAGCCCCCCCACAGCCGCCGCTGATCCAGGGGATCCCCAGCGAGCATCCCATAAGGCAGGGCACCCCTTCAAGGCACCCTGTGCCCCCCCTCAAGCTGAGGGGAGCCCACCAAGAAAGCACAGGGCAGACAACATGTCCGTCGCTCTCAACAACCGGAATATTAGAAGTCTTAAATAGAAAGATTAGAGAAGAAGAAGATATAAAAGGAATGAAAATTTAAAAAGAAGATTACAGGCTACAAGCATTTGCAGATGATTTGGTATTTACTCTTGAAGACCCATTTGAGACAGCACCCAAGTTGTTGGAAGGAATAGAGGAGTATGGAAAAGTAGCAGGCTTGAAAATAAATAAATAAAGACAAAACAAAGATTTTGACAAAGAACATACCATTAAGACGAAAGGAAGGAAGAAGCTTTGCAGATTCAAATCACAAGTAAGGTTAAATATTTGGGGATATACTTATCAGCTAGATGTAGCACTCTTAAGGAGGATAATTATACTAGATTAAAACAACAAATTGCGATCGATTTGATGAAATGGCAAAACCTGCAACTATCAATGTTAGGAAGAATCTCTACAATTAAAATGAACATTTTACCCAGAATTTTATATCTGTTCCAGACAATTCCAATTAGATTGGGCAAGGACTTTTTTGAAGATCTAAATAAAATAGTCTTGAAGTTTATTTGGCAAGGGAAAAAAGCAAGAATAAAACTTAAATTGCTACAAGATGCTAGAATAAGAGGAGGACTGGGCCTACCTGACTGGGAGTTATATTATCAAGCAGCAAACCTAATGTGGATTAAGGAGTGGGTAACTCTAAAAAATTCCAGATTATTGAATGTAGAGGGTCATGATTTATTGTTGGGATGGCATGGTTTTTATGGTATAAGGGAACTAAAGCACATGGTTATTTTAGAAGACATTATATAAGGGAGGCCTTGTTATTAAACTGGGAAAAGGTTAAAAGATTACACTACTTAAAAACTCCAGCCTGGATATCAACTATTGAAGCATTTTCATATTTAATAATATATAAAAAGGAACAAACAGTAAGATATGTTGAAATATTGAATACAGTGGGTGAACTCAAATCTATTCAAGAGTTGAAACAAGAAGGAATAGAAATGAATTGGTATTCATACTTACAGATACAATCTAGATATAATGAAGATAGAAAATCAATAGGTCTTTACAATGAAATGACAGTTAGATAAAATTTTAATTGATACTGATGAAAAAGTAATTAAAAAACTATATGGATATTTATTAGAGACTAAATTACAAGAGGAACAAGTTAAAGAAACTATGATAGCTTGGGGAAAAAACTTTGGGTATGGGATAGATTTAGAAAAATGGCAGAAACTGTGGTCTCAAAATTATAAAATGACAATGTCAACTGCATATAGAGAACATTTGTATAAGATGTTTTATAGGTGGCATCTATCTCCAACGAGAATTGCAAGAATGTCCAAGAATAAATTGGAAAAGTGTTGGAAATGTCATCAGATACTGGGTTCATACTACCACATGTGGTGGACTTGTATTGAAGCTAAAAGATACTGGACTAAAATTCACATGTGATTGGAGAAAATGATACATGAACACATAGACCTCAAACCAGAGATCTTTTTACTGGGAATTATACCAGAAATTTACAACAAAGATTTAAAATATTTGATTCTAAATGTTTTAACAGCAGCTAGAATTGTATTTGCAAAAAACTGGAAAAACAAAATGATACCAAAACAGGAAGAAGTTATTCGAAAGATAATGGAGAGCGCTGAAATGAGCAAATTGACATTTGAAATTAGAGAACAAGAAGACAAGCAATTTTATAAGATATGGGATTTGTTTTATCAGTGGCTGGAAAAAAGAACCTGGACATGAAAAATGTTTTACTTATATTTTAATTGAAGGAGAAAAGTGAGAATACAATAATGTTAAATAGACTAATAACAATGTTTTAATTGAAGGAGAAAAGCAAAAATATAATAATGTTGTTAGACTAATAATAATACAATGAAACACTGACATATATATGAATAATTTAGAATTTTTTGTTATAAAATGAAGGACAAAGATAATAAATGAACTAATGTACATTTGATAGAAGATTGGTAATATATAACTCTAAGTGCATACTATAAAGATATCCTGTTGAAAGTAGTGATAGATATATAAACATAAATACTTGGTAAATTCTTTTACACTGTAAAAATATTTAAAATGAGACAATGATTGCATAAAGGTACGTTGTTGTTAAGCAGACAATCAAGAATGTAAGAGAATTAAGCTTATTGAAAAGAAAGAAATATTAATCGTCATTGAACATATCCTGTACAATGAAAGTGAGGTTCTTGGTTATATTGGAGGGAAAAACTGTGATTGTATGTGTAATCGAAAATACAGATGCAAAACACTTCCAACCAAACGACATGCTGTATGTAATGGATGAAATGTTTTTAATGTTGTCTTATATGTTTAAAAATAAAAAAAATGTGAAAAAAGTAAATAATATGGAATCTCCAAATGATGAAAACAAAATAGAAGAAATATGGATTGATTTCTTAGCTGCTTTTTGTATCCGCTGATGCAATTTAATCTCATATCATAATCCAGAATCCACTGCAATAGCCATTAAGTTTATTTTCAGAACCAGTGCAAAACAGAGGACATATGTAAAAATAAGAAACAAAGCAATTCAATGAAAAGTATAAAGAAACTTTATTTATTTATGATACATCCAAGACCCAAAAGCAAGAAAGGGGATGGGTGTTGCTTGCAATGCGAATACTCATTAGGAAACATGCCAAAAGTTGAGTTGAGGCCAAAAGGCTCTCCAGCATTCTGTTTCATTCACAAATTACTCTAGTTTTTCTATGCCTGAAGCCTCTCAAGGTCCATCTCAGATCTATCTTGTCTCTTCACCCTTCTTCCCTTGTGAAGGAGATGTTAGGATTTTGTGTTTTCTGTTCAAGATGATATGCTTGGAACCAGATTTCACCCGCAACCTTCAAGGAACTGAAAATAAGAGAAAGTAAGTTTCTCTTCATTGCCATGAGAGTTAAGTCCTACTTAGAAAAAGTCTGCCTCTGATTCAAGCAGAAAAGTGAATTCAAGTGCAGTAAATTGAGGACAGAAAAAGTAGCACAAAAATCTCCGTGAGTGATACTTATCCTTTTAGGTATTTGACATGTCTTGACAGTATGCTTTACATTAGGGGTGAAATCCAGGAGGTTCTGGAGAACCGGTAGTGGAAAATTTGAATAGTTCGGAGAACCAGAAAGTACTGTCTCTGGCTGACCCCAGAGTGGGGTGGGAATGGAGATTTTGCAATATCTTTCCCCCCATGCCCACCAAGCCATGCCCACAGAACCGGTAGTAAAAAAAATTGAATTTCACCACTGCTTTATATGGACTTATATAAAGTCTACATAAAGTAGTACTTTATCTAAGCACCCAAATTTCATAGTCATGATGATAGGGAGAAGGCAGAGTCTGCCTATCTTTAGGAGGCATCTGGGAGTGTAATTTTCATGCAAGGAATATGGAAATAGTTTGCCATTGCCTTGATGTTAACTGATAACTAATTATTTAATACTAAATAATTTTATAAAAGATCCATGTGATAGAACACATGCTTAAGGACTAAGCATGTGTTGAATGTTTCCTAGATCCCCAACTCCTCTTCTGGCCTGATAGTCTGATACTTACTACACAATGTCAGCAAAGCCAGTGAAGAGAGGTTTTGACTGATATTCAATACCATGTTTAGCACACATGGATTTCACCAAAGGAGTCACCTTCCAAAAGTTGTGGCGAGGCATCGTAGGGAAGAGACTATAGGCAGAAAAGAAGGCAAAGAAGTTCTGATACTTTACTTTTTGCCTTATTCAAACTATGAAGCAGTTTCTCACTGATAGTTTAAAATCTTATTGCCCTAAATCAGTACTCACTGGTGCTCAATTTGAAGATTCAGGTGCCCCGTTACCCAGTCATTGAAAAAAGATTGATTTACATTGCACGTTGACTGAACCTGGGAGAAGAGAGAAAGACAGATGTTAGTCCAGACATACTGTGAATGAAGGAAGATCAAGCAAATGTCCACAATATATATTTATATTTGTCCATGATTTATATTTATATTCATGTTGGTTGGATTGTACGTATTGGTATATAACTAGTATTTCTAGACAAATATATTGAATTTTGGAAATCTTAAATTATATTACCCTAATAGTAGAGTTTAAATACTCATTTGTTATCAAATCTGATAGTCACCAGAGTACAGTTTTGAAAATGTGGAGAATTAAAATATAATTCTAGTAATATACTTATTTTTCATTTTGTGAAACATTTCTTTTCAATAGTAATTTTCAAAGCTTCCCCTTACTTATTCCAGACTGAACCAAGTTGTCTGGTATGATTTGAACTCACCGGCCTCCTTTTCTAAAAAGAATGTCCTGGGACAGTTGACATCATAGTGAGAATGGCTGGAAAATAGCAAGGCTCTGCTGAGCCCCATGAAATCCAACCGGTAAATGCTGATGGGAGACCTTATAGCTATCCTGGAGGGACAATGAAGGAAGGAAAGGCTCTTTGCTGACCATGAGAAACTTACAATTTCCTCATTAGCTGCAAAGCAAACTCTCCCGAACGACAGCAGGGGCAACTGCCATTTTTGGGCAGTCATGAAGGTGGGGCAACTGGGACAGTAAAATTTGTGCAGGAGTGATATTGAAGAAGAACAGTGTGGTGGCTGTGTGAGGAGATTGTGGTTTTTTAAAACTTCTGTCAGAAATGCCCCTTTCTAGAAAAGATTGATCAACAGTGGGGCTGAAAAAGAAGGGGGTAGTTTTGTCAAGCCTCCAACCCCTGAAACAGTGGCGGATAAGCACAGAGCTGAAAGAGATCCAAAATAAGATATATTGTTTGATTATTTGGATACTATAAATGCTAAAAGAAGAAAAGCAGAGTGGCCATCTAAGGATTTAATAAACTCTTATTTGGGTTAAAATTTGGTTCCAGAACTTTAAAAGAATATGGTGTAAACAAAGGAAACTAAGGAAGAGAAGTAGAAGAGAAACAGTGCAACAGCGACATCTTCTGGCCAGAGCAAAACCCAGAGGGGGAAGTGTGAAAAAGTAGAGAAGAAAGTGTGGATTAGAAATTAATCCTGAACAGTATATTGGAAACAGTGTTGCAAGACTATCATAAGAATTAGATAAATTGCCTGCACCTGGAATTTGTTTACCAAAGAAATTAAGAGAAAGAGAGTGGAAATAGTGTAAGCTGTAAACACTGTAGCTCTTTGATTGGATACAGACACTAGTAGCTGTATAATTGAGCAACTGGAATGGGGAATAATAGAAATTGCTTAAAAGATAAAGGAAGAATTCAACAGCAATAGGATATATATATTGATTTCTTTTGCATTTGACAATATAATACATTATCCAAAATTATAAATAATCTTATTTTTAGATCCATTTTGGGGGGCATCTCTGTTATTTTCTTTAAAAAATATCAGGCTTGCTTTCAATTTGTGCCTAATGGCAAACTGCAGTTTTCTTGGCAATAGATCTAGCTTGCCATTGCTTTCGTCATAGGTCTGAGAAAGTTAGTTTCTTTCTTTCTTTTCTCTTCCTTTCTTTCCCCCTGATTTTTCCCTCTCTTTTTGTCTCTCTCATTCTCTCCTTCCAGCTCTCTTTCATTTCCCTATCTCTCTCTCTCTCCCCCCTTTTCTCTTTCACCTCTTTCTTGGGCATGTAAGCAAAATACCCTCCTGGACCAGGATCACGGCGGCGGGAACAGCAACTTCTTCTGCTGCCGCCACTGAGAAGTAACTAGCTGGCTGCGCTATGCAGGAGAGCCACGCTGTGCAGGAGACTCCTCAGCGCCAGACTCAGGTTACCACCATCCACGGTCCCCTTCATGTTGGCTCAGGAAAGAGCTGGAGCAGCCGTCTCTGGATGCAGATAGGGAAGAGTTCCAGAGCCCTGCGTCAGGAGAGCCCTCTGCAGTGTAGGAGAACTGGAGCTCTTCCCTCCCTGCACCCTACCAGCTGCTGCTGCTGCTGCTGCTCTCCATTCCTCTCCTTCCTTTTTTTTCCCCAAAAAATTTTTATTGGTTTTTACACATATATGGGGAAGGGTAAATCGGTATACAAAAAATTTTGGCAGCTCCCACACTGGTGTTAGTAATCCATCCAGCACTCACAGATTTTACAATCTTAAAAACAAAATACAAAACATAAGCAGAAAACAAGATCTTATTCTGTAATGTTAACCATGTGTTCATTCATTTTCCTTTGTCACTTCTAAGGTATCACCAATTGCTATTTATTTCAAATATTTTTATTTTTGTGATCTGAGCCTTTTCGATATTGCTTCTTCCTCACTGTCCCCAGAGGAGCCTTCAGCCCCCCCCCCTCCTTCTTGTCCTGCACCATGCTGCTCCTGCCACCACCCTCACTATGTTCGTCCTCTAGGAGGAGATATTTTTTTTAATAAAGGCATCTGCCTCCTGTACTGTATTGATTCTAATCCTATTTCCATCCCAGAAGATCAACATTCCTTCTGGCAGTAACCCTTTAAACCAGACTCCTTTATTATATAATTTCTTTGCTAAAGGGAAATACTTCCTCCTTCTCTCTCTTATCTGTTTTGGAATCTGCTTAAGAATGGTGATTTCTTCATCTTTATACTTCAATGGTCTCTCCCTTTGGATCCCAAGTACCTCATCCCTTGTGGTCCTCCTGAGAAATTTAACATTCTTTCAAATTCTATTTTTGCAAAAAAGTTTTCCAAGTCTACATTTCCCTTCCATTGTTTTAATCTCTTCCCCCAGTCCAGCCGCTTCCTCCTCTAACACCAAAATCTTTTGTTTATTCTCTGCAATATGGTGTTTAACATCTCTGAGTTTTTCTCTGAGCTCTGTCATTTCTTTTTTCAAATCATTCTGTCCCCTCATCAGTTCTTGAAACATTTGAGTAACAGATAGTTCTTTTGGTCCCTCTCCAGTCCCCTCCCGCTGTAACAATGATGTAATCTTTGTCTGTTGCATACTGGGACTTGAAGAGGCAGATGGGGGGGCTGAGAGTGACTTGCCCGTCGGTGGCTTTTTTGGCCCCATTTATTTAAAGTTCAGAGATGTCAATCTTTTTCCAAGAAAATGGCGTCCGAGGATTACGCAGCTGTGCCAGTCTCCAAAGTACAAAACAAAGCCAAAAGCGGCCGTTCACAGTTCCAAGGCACGAGGCAAACCAGATGTAAAGTATCTAATAAGCAAAGTTCAGTAGAACCACATTTCAGGAAGGGGTCTCGGTTTCCCTCCGGGAGCGTAGTAATGCTGAGGGTGGTTTCGAAGGGCAGACTTCATTTATGATTAAACAAACAAAGAAGGGCGGGCGCCATCTTAGCTCCTCTTTCCACAGGGAGAAAGAAAGCAGAAATCTCCATCCAGGTTTTTAAAGGGAAAAGGCTCCACAGTCATTCCTGGCAATCGTCATAAAGATCTTTCACCATTGGCTAGCTCAAGTGACAGCTCAGCCTTTGTTGTCTCCCTTTTAAGAGAGATCATTCAAATGCTGCTTATTCCAAGGGGGGGTTAGAAAAGAGAAACGCCCCCCTCTAATCACCACTCAAATAGGATGAGCACAAAACTTACAGGAGTCTGCTGCTTTCCCTTTGATCAATCAGAGAGTTCAGGATGGATCCCCCCCAACACCAGGATCCTGCCGCACTTCTCCAATTACATTTTCTCCTCTGGGTCCATTTGCCAAAGAGGCGGGCAGCGCAGTGCTGTCCCTCGCCCCCTCTTCACTCCCCGGCCCCTAGGCAAGGCTGAAAAGCACCCCGCCGGCTGCCGCCTTTTGGGGGGCTTCAGCAAGGGAAACCCTTCAGGGCCCACTGTGCTCCTTACGGAGCTGGCCGGGGAGACGAGCGGCAGACAACACATCCGTTGCCTTCAGGGACCGGAAGTCGTCTCCCATTCCCCTCCTTCCTGAGCCAACACGAAGGGGACAGCAGCTCACACCGACCTGAGTCTGTCGCTGAGGAGTCTTCAGTGCAGCGTGGCTCCCCTGACCTGCATACCCAGTTACTCACCTCATTGCGCAATGGCGACAGCGGGAGGAGAATTGTTGCCCGCTCCGCCTTGATCCTGGCCCAGGAGGGTATTTTGGTTGTGCGCACAGACAAGAGATGAGCAGCTAACAATCTCCCCCTCGGATCACAAGGAACTAAGCAGAGCCGGCTCAGCGGAGCCAGGCCTCTGCTTGAGGGAGGGGGGGAAAGCAATGTCAGGTGGAGACTCGGCTGCCGCCTCTGCCTCTCCTCAGCCATTGCCCTTCTCACTGCCCAAGCCTCCCCCTTTCATGCAGTTCAACCCCGGCGAAGCCATGTGCCCTGTAGGAGCTCCTAGGCTGGAACAGTCACTGTAAAACCTGCATGGGAAGCCAGCCAGACTGGCCTGCTGGGAAGCCCATCAGTCTTCTGGCAAACCTAATTCTGCCATGTGGGGAACCCGAGCCACTCCTTCCTTTCGGGCCGGCTTCTCACCAGCTTCTCCACGGGAGGCTCCTTGGCAATCACTGTGAAATGGTTGGTCGACCCCCAAAGGGGTCGCAACCCACAGGTTGCTCCTTCCTTTTGGGTCAGCTTCTCGCCAGCCTCTCTGCATGGGAGGCTAGGCGGACTGGCCTGCTGGGAAGCCGGTCAGTGTTCTGGCAAATCTAATTTGGCCGTGCAGGGAACCCAAGCCGCTCCTTCCTTTTGGGGCGGCTTCTCACCAGCTTCTCCATGGGAGGCTCCTTGGCACCCACTGTGAAAAGGTTGGTCAACCCCCAAAGGGGTCACAATCCACAGGTTGCTCCTTCCCTTCGGGCCAGCTTCTCGCCAGCCGCTCTGCGGGAGGCTCCTCAGTGACCTCTGTAAAAAGGTTGTTCAACCTCCAAAGAGGTCGCAACCCACAGGTTGAGAACTGCTGCTGTAGATTCATACAAAATGAGTTTTAAAGAAGGTTGGTGTACTTTTCAAAATGTAATGGACATGATGCAGAAAAGTTTTAAGGAGACTATGGGAAAAATGGAAAATTCCATACAAGGGTTAATGAGCGAAGATCAAGTTGCCCAAGAAAATGAGGAGCTAACAAAAGAAAGGGAAAAGCCAATAAAAGAAATGAAAAAGGGGGGCAATAAAGAGGAGATAAGAATAAAAATAATAGTGGTGGATGAATTAAAAAAGGGGAGAAATATATTAGGAAAGTTGAATGATATGATTGAAAGGAAGAAAGGGGCTGGGATAGAAAGCTTAGAAGTTAGGCAGCGGAAAAGGGTGGAGATGGCAGGAATATTTAGACCAAACATCCAAGAAGTAGATATAGATAAAATTAGAGATGTAAGGGAGGAATATGGGAGGCAGCCCCCCCCCCGCCACAAAAAAGCATAACAATTAAATTATCGAGGTGAGCAAAAGATAATGGTGAGATTATTTTTTTCCTTCTCTTTATTGCTGTTTGGACTTGCCTTGTCTTTTCCTTTCTTTTCTTTAAGACATAGCAATTATAAAGTTGAAGTGGACAATGAGGTGATGAAGGGATTATTTTCTTCTCTGTTGTTATTTTTGAGTTACTCTTCCCTATATCTCCCTCTATTTTCTTTTTTCTTTTATTTCCTTTTTTTTTCTTTTCTGACGTAGGATATACTTAATCTTATATGTTATTAACTGCTAGATAAGAGAGACAGAAGTTAGAGAAGAAGAGATATTAAAGGATGAAGTATTAAAGAGAAGAGTGGTTAAAGTACATAATGCCAAGTATTACTGTTATTGCATCACTATGCTATTACAATATTGCTACTATGTGGTAATAGTGGAGATAAATGTGACAACAAAGACGAATATTATGATTGTTTAAATGTGATTGCACCCAGACAACCCACTGTTTGATAAAAATTGGATTGAATAAATAAAATAAATAAAACTTGGGGGGAGGAGAGAATATCCTGATCTGGATGAAAACCAGATGCTGGGAATGGAAATTTTTCTGCACTGGCCAGTTTCTCTTTCAGTTAGCACTATTGTCTTAAAATGAGGCCAAAGAATATTTGTTCTACTCATCTCATTTCCATTTTTATAAAGTCCAAACAAAAGCAAGGGCAATCATAATCTATAAGAAAAGGCATAGCATTTCTAAACACACTTCAAACTTTTCTATGATAGGAAAAGCACGGTAAAAGAAATAATAATAGGTAAAAATAACTTCAAAAAAGGAATTCAGTTTTCACATGTGCAAATTATAATTGATTATTATGGATCTGTGAATTATTGTCAATCAATCAATCTTTATTGATTAGCACTTGGGCCATATCAAAGTACTAAGTTCCAGAGACAAAAACTACAGTTTCAAATGAGATTAAAATAAACCACAATTTAAAATATAAACAGAATAGAGGGCAATAATTAAATTATAGTCATATAATGAAGTTACGCAGACAAGCTAAAGTTTAATCATATACAGCCATAAATATTATCTCTCAGATCTCTCTTACCTGTGTAGAGAACCAATCCATATTTTTATCATGATCGATGGGCATAGGAAGATGATTCGTCTGTGTTATCCATGTAAATATAATACTCTCAAGAACACTGAGAGACAGAAATGAGGCAAAGTCAGGCAAATTAGGCAAAGTGAAACTATATCTACACAAACAAGCCTTTAAGTAGAATAGTGGGACAAATTTATTTGTTTGTTTGTTAGGCGTAGAATACAAGACATTTACTAGACCTAATGATGCCTTTCTATGGAAATCAATACATTTCTAACACTCCTCCAGTGACAATGAGTCAGATTAAAACCAAAGACCAGGACCCCCAATCTTTCTGATTTAGTGGACAAATTTGGAAGGTTGACCAGATACCATGGAAACTGATCCCAAATGGAGACTACAGAGTGGCTTGGCTTTATTCCAGATAGCTATTATAATGGCAGTGGTAGAACTGAAGCCCACACATATGGAAGTTAGGGAAATGATAATCTAGAGCCGGGATAGCGGAACTATGGCATGTGTGCCACAGATGGCAGGCGGAGCCATTTGTCAGGGTAGGGGAGGCGTTGCCCTGTCAGCTGGACAGCGTGCAGGCGCACGCTGGCCAGCTGAGTTCAGCCTTTTTTAAAGCCATTTTTCGCCCTCCCAAGGCTCCAGACGCTTTGTAGGAGCCTGGGGAGGGCAAAAAGAGCCTCTCCGTCCTACCCCTCAGAGGCCCTCCAGAGGCTTCAGGGACTTTCAAGAGGCTTCCCTGAAGCCTCTAGAGGACTGAAAACCACCCTATGTGCAAACCGGAAGTGGGGGGACCCATGCGCATTGGGGGGGGTCGCGTGTTGGATTATAGGTGAGGCACACCCATGCACAATGCCCCTGCATTTCCCCACCCCACCCACTAATGGCACTTGAGCCAAAAAAGGTTCACCATCGCTGATCTAGAGAATGTAGATCTAGAGAATAGTCAGGGTCTGGGAAGAGATAGTGTAACACAAAGAAAATAGTACATATGATGAACAGTACTTCAAAAGAAGGAGGTATCCCAAAACACCCTTGAATCCCAATATGGGGTTGAAGGCAAGAAAGAATCGGATAAAATATGCCAGAGTCCATGCCATTTCCTGTAGAAGAAAAGAGAAGGAATGGAGAGTAGAATAAGCATCTTTTCTTGCTCCAAGTAGACACCTACATGATATCTTACTCAGATCCAGATGTATATCTTCTAGAAACTCTGCTCTGTTTACTGTCCATTTTGACAGAACCAGTTCTACCCTGAGTTCTTTTTAATGGATTGACAGATTTAACTGACTGAAAAGAGCCATAGAAAAATTCACTAGACAAGATTGCAAATGCTTGGTTTTCTTTAAAGTACAATATTTTGAGGTCACATTATTCCAGAAAGTGATAGAGATGGAGAGAAGTTTCTTTCCATGTTGTTATTAGGTTTTTTTTTAGTTAATCAGGGAAGACAAACTTTTTATGTAGTGATTATCAATACAAGAGACCAGGTGTGTTTTAAGCACCAGTGTTGCTGTGCGTGTGGACTTCTTTGAGCTCATAAAAACATTATTTTCAATAACTGACATGTTTATGTGATATCAGGTGAGAATGTAGTGATTTTATTAGCTTTGATAATCTCATAAAATTTCAGACATTTATAATTAGAGCACTTGAGAATAGTATATGGCAAATTCCCACTTTAAGCAAGGCTGGAAAAGTCTTTATAGTTTTATTCAAGCCACCATAAATCATTTTTAATCAAAGTCCTCATAATCACTACTTGAGAAAACTAGATTGTAATTCTTGTACATTCTTAGTTCAATCAATGTTATTGTCCAGTTGCCTCTAACGTTTCCCCAACATGCCTTCTATATGTTTGTTTTCCCAGGAACAAATTGAATGCATTCTTCATAAAAGGCCTTTTGATAGCCAGCAATAGTTCATCTGGAAGCACTTTGGAATTGGGTGACATTGACTTTCCCATTAACAATATTGCCATACAAATTTTATAAGCCCCTAAAAATGATTCAGCCTTTTCAAATCCTCTTAAGGAAATAAAATTCTAAACCTAGAAACGTACCATGGGGGGAGGGGTGTCTCAGTATTGTATTATTTAATATTTGGTAGGGATTATTTGTCTACTCACCCTCCAGAGCTTGCGTTGGAATATAAAGTACAAAGAGTAAACTTGAAGAGTAGGCCCTATAATCAGTGGCAATGCTGCAGAAGGAAACAAGATGCATACAGCCATTAACTGCCCTTTCTATCCATAAAAGAAGCAACAACCACATTCCTCAATGTTCTGTATTTACCATTTTATTTAACAATTATAATTGTACTTGAGAATCTCATCATCAAAAATAAATCAACTCCAAAACTTGTATGTGGCAGAGACGGCCTGAATTGTGCCACTCAAACTATTCGTTCTGGCTCCATTAGAACCAATTGACTAAAATACACTTGAATGAGCTAAAGGAAGCTCTGTTATTCCTTGTGATAAGTGGACAATACTATCTTACTCCATTCAGATTTATTTAGAGGAAAGCCCTGGTAAATCCAGTGAGACCACCTCTCACTTGTTTATATATTCATTCAAAAGAGACATCTTGTAAAACTGCCCATCGTGTAAAATACAACTCTGGGTGACTTACAACAATATAAAAACTAGAGACAGGGCAAGCTACTAGTATATATAAAGAGAGCAAACCCCACTACCTTCTAGCACCAATGATGTTACCTAATTGGGTAATGAAAGTCTGCAAGAAAATTACTGGCCTCAAGGAGCACCAAGGACCCCACAGTTCCACCCCAGCTACAAATATTATCTTCTATTGGAATCACCTGAATAAAAGGCATTTTCCCTTCAAAAGAGGGGAGGGATTAATAGTCCAGAGGAAAAGAAGCATAGAAGCACATCAAGGAAAGTTGCAAATACTCTACTTGCTGACCAATAGCAGAGAAGAAAAGGAGAAGATATTCCAGAGACAGGAATTAAGGGAGAACAGTGTTTGTAAGAAGAAAACATTATTATATAATAGTACCCCAAAATATGATATTGTAATAGAATATATTAATTGTAATCATTATAATAATTGTAATTAATGTAACAATATAGAAATAGTAATAGAAAAAAATGTATAGTAGAGGCAATAGAAAATACACTTACACTTGTAAGTTACACATTTTGCTTTTATATCTTGGGTTTTTTTCAAACTAGAATATCTCCCTAACCCTTATAGGAAGTTTTTTTTAACTTGTTCAGAGTCCAACAAGTTATTGGTTCTTGAGACTCAGACTCAACACTTAATCTAATTGGAGAGAGTTTTTTTTAAAAAAAATACTTATGATAGAGGTTCCCTCTGAACTGCTGTAAGCAACTAGTTGTTGTGGCACTGGCTTGACTGGCTTCAAGAAAGGAAGGACCAAGTCATGGAGTTCATGAGATTCAATCTTTATTAGCTTGGATGGCAGTGTGGTAGCTTTCAAAGGCCATCTGAAGGAAGACCAGTGGATTTCCTTGGTTGGTTATTGTGAGAATGGACTGCTGAACTTGATGGGCCAAGGATTAGATCCAGCAGGCACCATTTATGATCTTATGAATAAAGCAGTTTCAAAAAGAAAAACAACTGCTGGTGAAGAGGTTGGACTATATTCTCCATTATGTTCCTCTCTCTCTTCCATGGCAGTTTTCTTCCACTGTAATTTGATTTATGGATGCTCCTCAGTTGTGTCTATAGAGCATCAAATAATTGAGCAGTTGCATGAGAAAGTGCAATACCCTCTCCAGCTTGTCGTGTCTCTCTTTGCACTGTTTAGGCATAGTCAGTTTCTGAAGGTATGGACTGAGAATCAGGATGTCTCCCTCCACCTTAAATATGTAGATTAAACTCATGGGAATCTGTGAGTTCTCAGAAAGGAAAGATTTCCTCCTCATTCTCTGCAATGTTCTGTAGTTGCTACTACTGCTCTTCGCCTTCCCTCCTCCTCTTTATCTTATAATTATCATTTATCTTAATAAGAGTTGATATTAACCTAAACTGTGCTGGGGATTATGTAGAATGCATAAATATGATCTGCCTCTGAGCTCATGGTTGAATAGATAAGAGTCCAAAGATGATGTGAAAGTTGTTTTTTTGACAGAAGAAAAAGTTCATTTGGAGTTTAACAGGAGGTAGGGGGAGAAAAGATACTCACTGAAGAAAAAATACATGTGCTGATAGTTATAAGGCATGTATTTCTTTTTCTGCAAACCCAACTGTAAAAGAAAGGCATGAAAAAAGCAAATAAATTTCAATAGGTAATTATAACTTAAGGCTCCATTTATATTACATCCTTTTCATCTGCTCTGTGAAATAAATTCTCAGGCAGGAAAAAAAACAAAAAAAGTGAGATGTACATAGCTATCACAATAATAAATTGCAATTGTGGTAGTTAGAATAGATTGCAGTCTTTATTTTCAAATATTCCAGGTGCAGAAACACATGGCAGAGCGAGATAGCTTGTAAAATTAAGCCCTCCAATAGAAATACAGAAAGAACAGACTTAAACTTAGATTTCTTAGTCAGGAAAGGAAGCTGTCCCCTTAGGTAGCAGTAACACTAGATAAACTTTTACTAATCTTCCCATTGGTAGAAGGCCCCAAAGGAAAGTATTACTGATGGACCTGGATCTGATGGGTTCAAAGTCTTCCATTGTCCCAATATCAGCTCTTCAGCCACACCATCCTATAGCCACCAAAATAAATGTCCCGACTGGTTTCAGAAGAGGTGAATTAACAATAAAAAGGGAATCCAGAATCTCAGCTAAATAGGCAGCTTCTTCATTTTGATATTTTTACTGACTGCCACATCCTCACAACCTCAAAACCATCAGAGATAGAACATTTTCTACCAGTATTTCTGCTTGTGAGGCACAAGTAATTCTATATTTTCTTTGTTTGAAGAAACAGCCAAGGCAGAATATGCTTATCAAATCTGAAACACTCCACTGAGATTATTCACAAAATAGTAAATCCAATCCATAACATTAACCAGAGAAAGAGCAAAAGGGAACAAACAAAGAGATGCTTAAGCTCCATACTACCTTCCATCTTTTAATCTATCCTATTCCTATCAGAGCTGCCAGGATTTTTGGACAGGAAGACAATCTGCTACTTTGCTTCCCTAACTCATCTTCTTGGGATTGCGCTCACATGGCCATAAAAACTTTCTGCTTTCCTCAGAATCCTTTTGTACATGATTGTTCAGTCAATCCCGTGAGCTAATTCCCTCAATAATCCAGTTCATAATATTCAACTATAGCTATAAACTACCATAGGAGAACTAGTTTTAAGGCATCAGGCTAGAAACTGCAAGATTGTGAGTTCTAGTCTCTCCTTGGACAATGCCACCCAGCCTTAGAAAGCAGGGGTCCATTATCAGTGGTGGGATTCAAACTTTTTTACTACCAGTTCTGTGGACATGGCATTGTGGGCATGGCAGGGGAAAGGATACTGCAAAATCCCCATTCCCTCCCCACTCTCAAACTTCTGCTACCAGTTCTCCAGAACCTGTCAGAACTTGCTGGATACCACCTTTGGTCCATATAGAGAAATACACTTTTGTTATGGCCACCTTGGGTGAACATTTTGTCCAACCCTACTAATCTACTATCTCAATGAGATCTGTCTTATCAAACGCTGCTAATAAATATAAATAATAAACCCAGTAGACTGTGTTCAACTCTAACTAATTGACAATGAAATGGCTTAACAGTTGCTGTTCTGAATGCTGATCTGAAAGGAGAATGGCCAGGGTTCAGTAAAATCTGTTGTCATCTAAGCAGTTGCTTCTTACCTCCAAAGAAAGAGTTTCCCCTAATGACAAAATAAAGGGATGAAATGAAACATCTGGGTCCTTCTCGAAACAGTTGGGTTTAGCATGATGCTGGGAATGGTGCAAAGACCACCAATTAGCTGAATGCCCCTGTAGAGGAAGAGTGAAAGAAAGCATTCAGGCTCTTGTAAAAGATTGCTTGACTATTTAGTGCTCTGCTTTGAAGAGGTAATGGAGAGGAGATTCCATTGAACCTTTGAATCGGATGTTCAAATAAGTTTGAGATGTTGAATCAGCTGACTCTGAATTATCTTGGAGAGGTTCAAAACAGTTTGAAGATTAAGTGCTCTTTCTAGCTTTGAAGAATCTCAAGCATTCATTGCATATGTGGACAAAACGGGGGGGGGGGGATTTTGAGAACTGTAATAAATTCCCTGATATTAACATGACTAGGTGGCAAATGAGTTTTATCACCTTTCAAAACCCTGCCTGTCAAAGCACTGGAACAGATGCTGCTCTGCTATTTATGTATTTAGAGAGATTCATTTGTGGGGAGAAACAGAAAACAAAATAGAGATCTACATCTATTCTGCTCTGTCTCTGTCTTGCTTCCATACCATTTTATTCTTAATTTTTCTTCGATTCACCTGTAGTATAGTCCCTATTAGCTTTGGGAGCAATATTGTCCTTCCTTTGTCACTGGCATTTAATCAGGCTTATTGATCAGGGAATTTTATCACTGGCATTTAATCAAACAAAAGCAGGTGAAAATAACACCTGATATGCTCATCTAATTTCACTGATAATGTTGATACAAAGATTTTAATAGCAGTGCTAGGAAATAGATTATACCAAAATGATACCATTTGTTATTAAGAATGTTGAAGCAGGATAAAAAAATTAGGCATGCGGTCGGTTTATCATAAAAGCCCTCATTTTTTTGATCTTCATTGTATCTAGAATGTATTTGCACATATGTATACCAATTGAGTTCAATACCTTCTTGTTTCAATTCTTGTATAGATTTAAGTTCACCCTCTGTATTCAATAATTCAGCATATCTAACTGTTTCTTCCCTTTTAAATACTATTGGATATGAAAAGGCTTCAATAGTTGATATCCAGACTGGAATTTTCAAGTAGTGCAACCTCTTAACCTTCTCCCAATTTGATAACAGAGCCTCTCTTATAAAATGGTCTCTGAAATAACCATGCTCTTTAGTTCCTTTATACCATAAGTATGCATGCCACCCCAACAGCAGGTCATGACCCTCTAGATTCAAAAGCCTATCATTTCTTAACATTATCCATTCCTTAATCCACATCAAACTAGCTGCCTGGTAGTATAACTCCCAATCAGGTAAGCCCCACCCTCCCCTTGATTTGGCATCTTGTAACAGTTTACATTTTATTCTTGCTTTTTTCCCTTGCCATATAAATTTCAACACCATTTTATTTAATTCTTCAAAATAGCCTTTCCCCAACTTAATTGGAATAGTCTGGAACAAATATAACAGTCTAGGTAAGATATTCATTTTAATTGTTGCGATTCTACCAATCATTGATAATTGAAGGTTCTCCCATTTCGCCAAGTCTGTTGCAATTTGTTGCTTCAATTTAAGATAATTATCTTCTTTGAGGGTGCTGCATTTGGCTGTTAGGTGAATCCCCAAATATTTAACTTTATTTGTGATTTGCATTTCCAAATTTTCCGCCAATTCTTCTTTTTGTTTTCGGGTATATTTTTTGTCAAAATCTTTGTTTTATCTTTGTTTATTTTTAAACCTGCAACTTCTCCATACGCCTCAATTTCTCCTATCAGTTTAGGTGCAGATTGAAATGGCTCCTCAAGAATGAAGACTAGATCGTCAGCAAATGCTTGCAACTTGTATTCTTCCTTTTTAATGGTCATTCCCTTTATTTCTTCCTCTTCTCTAATCTTTCTATTTAGTACTTCTAATGTTAAAACAAAAAGCAGTGGTGATAGTGGACAGCCTTGTCTCGTACCTCTTTTAATTTCAATTGGATCCGTCAGTTCTCCATTTATCATTATCTTGGCTGTTTGCTTGTGGTAAATCGTTTGTATAGCTTGAATAAAGTTCT
The DNA here is from genome assembly GCF_964273705.1 of Natrix helvetica. Lineage (NCBI taxonomy): Eukaryota > Metazoa > Chordata > Lepidosauria > Squamata > Natricidae > Natrix > Natrix helvetica. The sequence goes on along the minus strand of NC_138548.1, from coordinate 118,183,336 downwards.
TACCAAAGTTCATCTGTTCCATTTGTTGTGTCATAAACGTCCAGTTCACATTATCGAAGGCTTTCTGCGCATCCAGAAACATCAAGGCCACTTGCTTCCCAGAGTGGACCTGATAATATTCCAAGGTATCCAGAATTGTCCTTATATTGTCTCTAATTTGCCTCTTTGGTAAAAAACCATTTTGGTCCGGATGGATGAACCCATTTAAGTATTTTTTCAGTCTCTCCGCCAGTATGGAAGCAAATAGCTTATAGTCTGAGTTCAACAAGGAAATAGGTCTATAGTTCTTAATTTGCGTATGGTCTGCCTCCTCTTTGGGTAGCAATGTAATATATGCCTCCAACCATGAATTAGGTATTTTGCTTTCAATCATTACTTCATTCATGACTTCTAGTAAAGGAACGGCCAAGGATTTTTCTAGTGCTCTATAGAATTCCACAGGAAGGCCATCCGGTCCCGGGGCCTTCCCATTATTTTGTCTTTTAAGGGCCTCGGTTAGTTCCATCATTGTTATTTTATCTTCAAGTATAGTTCTAGTATCATTTGGTATTTGGGGGAGTTTGGCATTTTGTAAATATTGTTTCACTTCTTCCTCTTTTATGTTCTCTTGTTCATACAACTTGGCATAGTAATCTTGTATAATTTTCTTTTTTTCCATATTTCCATAGTGCAATTGTCCTTGTTCGTCTCTTAGTTGTAATATTTTCTTGATCTCTCTTTCTTTTCTCAGTTTATATGCCAGCCATCTGCCTGGTTTATTTGCATTTTCAAAATAGTTCTGTTTAGCGCCTCTGATTTTTTGAGCCAAGTCCTCCTTTTCCAGTAGGTCCAGTTTGTGTTTTATTGTATCCATCTTTATTTTAATCTCTTTCTTTTGTGGAAGTTTCTGTAGTTCTTTTTCCAGTGTGCTGTAATCTTTTTCTAGATCCTTAGACACTTGTCTTTTCTTTAAGTTTCTCTTTCTTGCATAGTCTATTATCAAACCTCTAGAAAAGGCCTTCATTGTATCCCAGAGATTCTGTAAGGATGTGTCTTCTTTTTTGTTTTCTTTAAAGAAGAAAGTCAATTCTTTTTCCATTTTCTTTACAAATTCTTTCTCTTTCAATATCATGTTATTTAGTGTCCATCTAGATCTTATTCTTTGTTGTCTCCAACCTATTGCCATTGGATTGTGATCCGCCCAGGTGTTTGACTCAATCTCCACGTCTAGTGCGCTGCTGGATATGCCCGTTGAGGCCCAAATCATGTCAATTCTAGAGAGCGATGAGTGTCTATTTGAATAGAAGGTGTATTGTTTTTTAGTGGGGTTCCTTTCTCTCCAAATGTCTTTTAGGTTTATTTCATCCATCATCCTGAAGAAGGACTTTGGGAGTATTTTTCTATTTAGTTTTGTTGTTTTGTGGGTTTTATAGTCCAAGTTCTGGTCTACAATACCATTGAAGTTTCCCATCATGCAAATGTCAACATAGTCTAGATCAGAAATTTTCTTGTGGATTTTTTTATAAAAGTCATCTTGTTTTTCATTAGGTGTGTAAATTCCAATTAGCAGTATTTTCCTAGCATTGTCCATTATCTCCACCATTAAAATTCTTCCATCTTCGACTTCCGGTTCCGGCGGCTGACGGCGACGGGGAAGTCCTTTGCCCGCTCCGGCTCCCCGGTGGGCTTCCCCGCTTCTTGGGGGGCACAGGACGCCCCGGAGAGGCGTCCTGCCGAAGGAGCGGCTTCGCAGGGGACCCTGGCATCGGCGGCGGCTGGTGGGGGCTCTCCGCTTTGCTCCAGGCATCGGGGAGCAGTCTCGGAGGGCACGCGTGCGTCTTCGCAACAGGCTGATCGGACGATGTAAAAATAGAAGGAAGCAACGGCGGTGTGGTGAGGCGCTTTCCCCCTTCATTCCCTCTTTTTTTGACTTGATGGACCTTTCAGCAATTTAAAACGTGAAACTTTCGGATTTCCTTGGAGGCGCGGCTGGAGGGAGGGGGATTCCCCCCCCCTTGGACAAGCAGCTTCGAAAAATTCTGCTCACACCCCCAGGGAAAGGAGGAGGGGGGAGAGCCAACCAATGATGCCTCACCCCTGTAAAAGTGATTTTTCACTAGATTTAGCTCCATAACTTACTGATGACCTGAGAACTTTGTGAACTTTTAAAACTTTATTATTATGCCTCTGAGCCCAAAGCTGGCAGGGCAAGATGGCACACTTCCGTTGTCTTCATGAACTGTGAAACCTGACTCCACCTTTAAAATTCAGGCTTCCGGTCTTTGTCTCCGTGTCACCCAGAGGAATCTCTTGTGGATTGTTATTTTTTGAACTCTCTGGGGGGAAAATTCCTCTCTATTGCCAGACTGACTAAAGAAACTCCCTTCTGCTTGGATCTTCTATCTCCTGGACTCATCTGTCTGCTCTACTTCTCCAGCTGTCCATTCTCCATACTGACTGATCTCTCTACTTTATAAACTATGTCTCCTAAAAGACCACCTCCTGGAAAACCTGGCTTTGCTACTTCTGCCCCGACATCTGCAACATCCAGTCCTGCCACACAATCAAAGATCACAGAACTGATGCAACCTAAGAGTACAGAGATGGATTTGCAACAAATGCTACAGCAACTTATACAGGGCCAGGAAGAAATTAAGAAACAATTAAAGGAAATGAAGGAAGAAATCAAAGAAAACCAAGTCCAAATTTACAAGAATTCACAGAGACTGGACCTTGTGGAGGGGGGGGTGGCGGAGGTGAGGGGGGGTAGAAGCAGTGCAGAAGGGAAACAAAGAACTTGATACTCAGCAAATGAAAACAGAATTTGAGAGAATGTCCCTTTATCTTAGATTTCAAAATGTCATAGAAGTAGATGGGGAAAATATAAGGGACATTATGACCAACATCTTGGCTGAATACATACACAAAGAGAAACAACAGATGGAATGGGAGATAGATCTGGTTTACAGAGTGAATTCAGCTTATGCTAGAACACACAATGTACCCAGGGAGGTTCATATTAAATTCCTTAGAAAAAGCACAAGAGATGAAATTCTGGGTGTGCAAAGGGGGCAGGCACTAACATACCATGACAGGGAGATAACCATCCTGAAGCAGATCCCCAAGAAAATTAGGGAAAAAAGGAAAAGTTATTCGCAATTGGCGAATAAATTATACCAGAAGGGGGTGTGGTTTAGATGGTTGATGCCTGAAGGTATGCTGATATTCTGGGAGGAGACAAGAATTAGAATTAACACACCCATAGAGGCACAGGCCTTTATGGAAAAAAACAAAATAAACCTACAAAAAACAGAAGATCCTACTACGGATATGCAGGACACGGGAGGGGCCGGAGCTCTGCCAGCGGGGGGAGAAGGGGCAATACCAAGAAAGCTCAGATCACAAAAATAAACAAGAAAATTTCATATTATAAAATGACCGAAAGTAGTAATGGAATTATATGTTGAACATATACTACAATGTGTAAACTGATGGAAAATATTAACAGAACTAACATGCTGATTATATATGATTATGTATCAATGTTTTATACCTAGATGTATTCTATGAGTTTGGAGGGGGGGGCGCCTGCCACACTTTGGAACTGCCAAAATTTGTATACCTTTCCATTTACCTTTTCCCCTATAAATGTTAAAAAAACCAATAAATTTTTTTTCAAAAAAAAAAATTCTTCCATCTTCGTCTGTATAGATTTATTTTGCAGGGATTTTATCTTTAATGTAAAAAGTCACACCTCTTTGTTTACAATCCGCTAACGAAGTAAAATTTTTTCCCAGCTTTGGTTGTACTAATAGATGACTGTTTCTTTGCTGGATATGTACTTCTTGTAGGCAAATTATGTCTAATTTCAATTTTCCTAATTTGTGAAATATTTTGTTTCATTTATATGGCGAATTAAGTCCATTTATATTAATTGAGAGTAATTTTATTCCTTCCATCCTTATGTTTTATATATAGGGTTTATAGCTCTAGTTGATCTTGGTTCCCATTGTGCTCTGATCTCTACACCCCCAACAGCACCTTCTTCAATGTCAATTCCACCTACAGCACCCTCTGTCCTCTCAATTTCGATTACGGGTAAATCCAGCAGTTGCACTGGTAGGTCTTCATTTCCAGGCTTCTCTGCCTTTCCTCTCAAATGTTCTGTGTAGAAAGCTTCTGCCTTCTCAATTGTATCAATTCTGTATCTCTGTCCTTTCCATACAAACATGAGGCCTTCCGGAATCAACCATCTATAGTTAACTCCTATTTTAAGTAAAACTGTAGTCAAAAATTGGTATTTTCTTCTTTTCTCTCTCTCACCCTTCTTGGTATTTGTTTTAGAATTGCAATCTCCTTGCCTTTGTATTCCAGTTTTTTATCTCTTGTATTTTGCAGGATTTGTAGTTTTAGTGCTTTTTTCGTAAATCTTACATGGACCTCCCTTGGGAGGAGTTCCTCGTTGCATATCTTGTATTAACTCGAAATGTCTCATCTATCCCGTCCATTATCTTCTCCTCAGGTATCCCTGATATTTCTATGAGAATTTCAGATATTATTTGTGGCAGATTTTCACCCTTTTCTTCTACTATATTTTGAAACCTCAGAAAATATTCAGAGCGCTCCATCTCCAATCCAATTATTGCACTGCTTTCTGTTTCCACTTCACTCAATCTGGAATCAAATTCTTCATCCCTCTTCTCTCTCTGCTTCTCTCTTTCAGCAATTTTTTGCATAACATCTTCTTGTTTTTTGACCCACAGTTGTATATCTTTTATATTTCTCTCTGCTTCATCTGTTTTTTTTCTATGTTCTCCATCTTCATTTCCATATTGCCTGTTCTTTTTATAAGTGTATCCAATTTTTCATCAGTGCTTGTTTGTAGTTTCTGTATTGATTGCATAATTGAATCTAAAGATATGGTCTTCTCTTTTTCCTGTTGAATCATAGATTGTATTGATCTTTGTCCTCCTGCCGGTGAAGAAGCAGGAGTTGTTGTTGTAGAGCCCACTGGTGTTGGCTTTCTACTCATCTTGTTATTTTATTCTCTCTTCTTCTTCTTCTTCGTTTTGTGGTTCAGTCCAATTGCAATTAACACTAGGAGAAAAAGAAGATAGGAAGAAGAAAAGAGGAAGGGAGGAGGAAAAAGGGGAAAAGAGTGTATGGTAGTTAGATAAAAGTAATAAGGGGAGAAAGCAAGATTTAATAAAGGATATAAAAGAGAGGTAGAAGGAGGAGAGGGGCAAAAAGAGAAAATGAGAGAAAGGGAAAAAAAGACAACCCGTATAAGAAAGATAAGGGTAAATAAAGGGAGTGGGAGGAGAGAGAGACAAAATTGTATCTCTGTTATTTCAAAAAAGAAAAAAGGAAAAAAAACGGAAAAAGAAAAAATTACGGACCAAGAGAAAAAAAAATTATTCAGTGCTTCCAGGCTCCAGGACTTCAGGAAAAAAAGAGACAAACAGCACACGCACCAACCAGGAAAAAGAAAAAATCATCACATCCCCAGCAAAATAGTATAGACACTTAATGTAATTTCCAAAGTCACTCCAGTTTTCTCTTATAAGTCTTCCAAGATAAGTTTCCAGACCTTACAGCTCCACAAGAAACAGCCTGCTATAAACAGCTGTGTTCCTTGCTTCTTATCAGGTCTCGACCTTGGATAGATGTTTTTTTCTCAAAATAGTCCCAGCAGTAGGAATTGGCAACAATGTTTCAAAGTCCGCTAGATAGCAGTGTTAAAATAACAGTGTTAAAATGTATCCAGTCCCTAGCCCCTCGAAGCGCTGCCTTTAGTAAAAGAGAAAGTTAAGCTCAGCGAAAAAAGAAAAAAAATCTTTTAGGCATTAAAAGGAATAAAGTAAAAAAAAAGGCTCTAGTGAAGTCACTTTTAAAAAAAGAAGGGGAAATTAAAATCTTAACAGGTAATGATGAAAAATTAATTAAAATTTTTATGATTATTTATTAGAGGTGAAATTATATGAAGAACAGGTGAAAGGAACTATGCTAGCTTGGGGAAAAAACTTTGGATATGGGATTGACCTAGAAAAATGGCAAAAATTGTGGACTCAAAATTATAAAATGACAATGTCAATTGCATATAAAGAAAATTTGTATAAGATGTTTTATAGGTGGCACTTATCCCCATCGAGAATAGCAAGAATGTCGAAGAATAAGTCTGAAAAATGCTGGAAATGTCAACATACGCCGGGCACATTGTGGTGGACCTGTCCTGAAGCTAAAAGATATTGGACTAAAATACACATGTGGTTGGAGAAAATGATACATAAACATATAGACTTGAAACCAGAACTTTTTTATTGGGAATAATACCAGAAATATACAATAAAGGCTTGAAATGTTTGATCATAAATGTGTTAACAGCTGCTAGAATTGTATTTGCTAAAAACTGGAAAAATGAGAAATTACCAACAGAGGAAGAAATTGTTCGGAAAATAATGGACTGTGCTGAAATGAGTAAACTTACATTTGAAATTAGAGAACTAGAGGATGAGCAATTCTATAAATTATGGGACTTGTTTTATCAATGGCTGGATAAAAAAATCTGGAAATGAATCTTTTTTTTTCCTTTATCCTATCTCATTAATAATAATAGAAAGCTATACCTAATGTTTTGAAAAAATCTCTTTTTCTTTTTTCTCTTTCTATACATGTTAAGCTTTCACTATGAAACAGACTATTTACTTATACTAGATAAGAATAATAATGTATTTAATGTATAAGAGTGAGATGATTTAAATTGTTAGGTATGATTGTAGCTGGTGACTATCTTATAATATAAAATGGAATAATGATGATGTAATGAATAATGGATAGAAATATAGACTGAAATATTTAATGACTACATGGATTGACAAATAATAATGGAAAATTAAATTTGGAGTTGAGGATGATTGGAAATTCTAAGGCTAATGGAAAGTAGAAATGTCTTATATGAAGTAATGAGTTTCTTTTTTCTTTGACTTAATCTTTATTTTTATCTTTGAGAGAATGGTGATATAATTTTATAAAGACTTATTGTTACCTAGTATATAATTATAGAGGTAAAGAAACAAGGGTTGTCACAAAAGAAAGAACACTAATGGCAATTTGAACATACAATGCTCAATGAAATATTTAACTATGTTTAATGGATAATAAGTGACCGTATCCTTAATTGTAAAAACCATTGCACAAAAACTTGTAACCAAACAACATGCTTGATGAAATTGTGTTTTTTTTTACTTCCCTGCTCTTGTGCTGTATGTGTTGTTTTGTCTTTTTTTAAAGAAAAATAAATAAACTTTTATAAAAAAAATTAGACATGCATTAGATGATATAGGGTTTACTGTAGATATAATAGACTTAAAATAAAGGTCAACTTGTAATCTCATTATTAGATGTTGAAAAGCTTTTGATAAAATACACAAATAATTCATGTTCATTATGTGTCTGTCTGTCTGTCTGACTGTCCGTCCGTCCATCTATCCATCCATCCATCCATCCATCCACCCACCCACCCACCCACCCACCCACCCACCCACCCACCTACCTACCTACCTACCTACCTACCTACCTACCTACCTACCTACCTACCTTTATGGCTGTGTGTGTATGTTCCAGCATAACTCTGGAATGCCTTTAGCAATTTCAACCAAACTTAATATACAGATGACTTTCTGTCTGGAAAGTAAGACACCCCAACACCCCCTTAGTGTGTGTGTGTCTGTGTCTCTGTGTGTGTATTCCAGCATCACTCTGGAACGCCTGGGCTGCTGAAATGAAAAGGAATGAATTATATCGATAGTGTCAAATCACAGTACTTTTGAAAGTGGTAGTGTGCATTTGGGATTCAAGTTCTATTAAGATACAGTCTGTTGTGCCTTAAAATGGCATCTACTGTACAGCACAGTGCAGTTGCCATGGTAACAACTTCACAGTACTCCATAAGGAGGCTTCCTCTGGTAAGGGGTATTGGTTGTAAATAAATACCCAGGGAACTCCGAGTTATCAGCTAGTATTAAATAGATTTGAAAATCCCTTGGAATTCATAAAATGGATTAAGAATATTATATTTACTATTAAAGTAAAATTTAATGACATTTTCTCCCACTTTTAGAGAAACTAGACATGGATGTCCAGTTTCACCCTTGCTTTTTAAAGTCAGCATTAATTAACTTCAATCAATATTTAATAATCAATGTAATTACTGATATTTAATGATTTTTGGTTTGTGTTATTAGACAACAGAGAAATATCTATGGACTACTACATAACTCAGTTGAATACAAATGCCCACATTCTTTTGTTTTTTTTCGAAACCTCATACTGCTGCTTTAGTATTGATGCAAAATAACAGATATTCTATTGTCCAAATCAGAATTGATACTAATAGGTAAAAATTGGGTTACCCATCACTAAATATCAATTCCATATTTGCACTGAATCGATTAAATATTTGACATGTACGTATGTATGTATGTATGTACACCAAAGGATACAACATGTAATATAAATAAAATTGTTGGAGGGATGTTTCTTCAGAGATCACTACTGTATACATCAAAATGTATTAAATACTGAAAGCTAATAATTAGAGTAAATTTTCCAAATTAGGCAACCTTGGAATATACATATACAGCACTTTTGGTTGGATGGACAGTATTAGGATTTAAATATACAAAACTCTGGTACCTCTGAAACCAATTACGTTAGTTATAAACGTGCGGAAAGGAATGTCTACTTTTAAAGCATTGTTTTTTCCATGCCATATTGACCCTATGGTCCACACTAAATTGGCACTGGACAAGAGTTAATGGAATTCAAGGACAGCTGGACTTGGACTGCTTGTGGGGACATAACTTCAGGATGATTCCTCTCTTGACTCTGCCTCCCCCAACTTTGCCTCTCTTTCTCATATAGAAACATTCTTCAGTCTTTAAAAAAAGTAGTCACAATAGCACACAACCTGCTTTTTCTAGTTAAATTTGATTGGAATGTTTTCTGTTTTACTTCAGTATGACTGCTCTATAGACTCTTTGTTGGACAACTAAGAGACGGCGCTACTCTTTTTTCATTCTTATTATTGCTGCCTTAAAACAGTAGAAGAGGAATATTTCAACATTTATATCAGAATTCTATAGAACTCTTTCATTCTACGTACTCATCCAAACTTTGCAGTGTTGATCAGAGATGGCATTCTGCTAGTTCGCCCCCATTTGGGCGAAGCAGTAGCAGGAGGCTCCGTCCACCTGCCCAGACATCATCACAGACACTCTGCGCATGCACAGAGGTTCTGCACATATGCAGACATGCCGTGCACAAGCACACACTCCCAGTTCAAAACCAGTAGCAGAGGTAAGAGGATCTCATGCCTGGTGTTGATACCCTCAAAGGTATCTACTATGTTATTTTCATTTTATTCTGTACCCAAATGAAATGGTTATAGACATTTTGATGCTTTCCCATTTGAGTCAAAAACACAACGTTCTTGAATTTATTTAACATGATCTTGATCTCAGATCTCCTATATGAATCAAGTCTTGCCACCTTCGGATCTTAAATTGGGATTGGCTTTTGGTTAATATGCGCATTCATCTTGTTTATTATAAGTGAAATGCCACTCTTGGTCTGCAGTTAATAATGATAGACAAACAAGTGGTATGATTTAACATAAGAAAATTCTCTGTGTTCTTTGAGAGGGAATGCGAAAATGAGAATCCCATGTGACACCTCTGTTATAAATAACACAACACATTTGATATTTACTCATGAAACTTTTTCATGTATATTTGTAATATTCCATATTCTTTCCCTTCGATTCTGCGGAACATTCTAAGAATAATATACCTTACTTACCTTTAAATGGCACATTACAAATTCATGAAAATGGTGGTTCCATTTTGGATTACTGAAGACTGAAAGATGTCCCAAATCATGTTGTAGCCAGCCTGCTTGAGACTAAAAGAAAAGGGTGATTCGCCACAGAAGAACTACCTTTTGTGTCACTCCTACAACTTATATCCAATGGTAATAGCTATGCAAGAACTGCTGGGATAGAAAAAATAAAGATTCATTCATTCTAGGATTTTTTTATTCAATCAAAGGGGCAGCCACCCAGAGAAGCATTCCAAACAGGATAGGCACAAGAAACCAATTCTACAATATAACCACAAATATCTTCCCCAAACGTATCTGACATTTTGTGATAGACGGTGAGGAGACATGGCTGCTTTTTAATGCTGTATTCTAGTTTCATTACTTACTGTCCTTCAGAATGGGAGGGTTGAGATATAAGATGACATGGCATCATAGAACATAGAATTTAAAAGGACCTTGCAGGTCTTCTAAGATAAATGGCTGCCAAGTCTCTTCCTTTCTACAGAATCATCTGTTGGGCAAAGCAGAAGCAGCTTTTTATCTAACTGAATTGCTTAGTCTCCTTCAACCCTTATTCCTCCAAGTAATTGAATGCAACCTTCTGAAGGCGCATGACAATTGAATATGTGTTATTTTCTTTATAAAGAAATTATTTTAATTTGGTTGAAAGACAGTCTGCTGTAGGAAGACAAACTAGCGGAAAATGCAATTTTACCTAAAAATAAAGGCAAGAATATTACCTGAGCAAAGGTCATCAACACTGTGGCAATAAGAAAAGATGTCATAGATAGTCCAAAATACCACAAAACAAACCAGCCAGCAGCATCCAGTAGTAAAATATGCAGAAGCATCAGGAAAAAGAACGATTGGTTTGGCTTGAAGAGTCCCATCTTTTTAACAGTGGACAGCAGTTCCCGAAAATCTTCTATTAATAATTGCTATGGGCCAAAATTCAGAAAATTTGCAGGAGTTTTGACTTTATGGATACAGCATAGCTAGCCAGTGGCATCAACAGTTAACATCAAGAACTCTTGGTGGAATTGCCCTCCAAATATCCTTTCCTTCCAAACTTTTAATACTCTTTCAAAAACATTAAAAGTGGAAGAAAACAAATGAAAAATGGTTGCATAAATAAACTATTTTTCTACTTAGTGACTGCTAGACAACTTAGAGCTCATGTTTGGGACACTAGAAATCAATGCCCATCTGTATTTAATAATCTTGGCAAAAAGCACTAATGGGGAAACAGAAAGAGGGGGTGGGAGATATATATATATATGATTTCATGGTATAGCTTGGTATAGTTTGGTAATGTATGGCTTTATTGAGTGTCCACAAGGCAGCACCAATTTATATATTCCTCTAATGTACATACTAATCTATGATTGGAGAATTACTAGTTTAAACAAACCACTGACTGTTGTGTTATTCAGTACTATTTTTATTTGTATATTTATTGTAAACTATTGGCACATGACATTCATTTTTAGAATATATTTGTACTATATTTCAATTTCATTTACTTAAATGTAGTATTTTATTACAATTATAAAATACGCAATTAATATTATGAATTAATATTAATTATTATTTCTGATTAAATATTTATGGAACTCAATGGGGCTCTATTTACCTACTTTAATCACTTTATACAGCTGCCCACTCAATAATTTTCAGCAGGTTACATCATTAGAAATCTATTGGCCAGAAGTCCCACCACAGGACATTCACAAGCATGATCAATTCTATTTCAGGGCTCTGCCCATGCCTGAAACCTGACTGAAAAGGATCCAGATAAACCATTTTCTCCAGACTCTCTGAGGCTGCATTGTAATCACCTGCTTGTTAATCTTAAGAAAACAGGCTGGGATTAATTAGGCGGAGGCTGAGGAAGGCAGCCCAAAAGAACTGAGTTTACTTGCCCAATCTGATAGCAACTACACTTTTAGAAATACCTTGGATCTTGTTTGGCAGAATCAGATGAAAAATCATCTGATGGGACATAAAATGAGGTTGCTCTACATCTGGAGGATGAAAAGGGTAAAACTGAGTACATTCACTCTACATTGGACACCAACTAGATATGTCTTGTTGAGATGACAGAAGCGTCATCATGGGGGGAGGGGTTGTTTGGACTCAATTTGAATCTGTGGAGCCTAAAGAAGCAAACAGGGCTATCTCCATGTTACTCTCACTGTGTATTAGAATCTTGCTTGCTTAGTGGAAGCAGACAGGGAGATGAGAGGAGGCCAAGCGTGAGTGATAGTGAAGACATCCTCCCGATACATTTGGGAAGAATCAAGTGCGGCTTCAGGGCAATGAGGTGGAAAGTGGAAGGGAATGAAATGGCAGATATTAAGATCACTTCATAATTTAAAGTCGGCGGAAGGAAACGGACTTTTACTGTTTTTAGAAATGCCAAGAGACAATGCAGAAAGATTGAGGAGCACCTGATAAAATCACTTCTGTTAACCTTAATAGCAGATCAGTTTTAATGACAAAAGCGATCTTTGAGTCAACCCAATAATAATTAAGGGTTTGCAGATTAACACCATAAGCCACTACCTCAATTTTCTGTCTCCCAACTTACATTTTTGCTGGGTTCAAAGCTGGGCTGATCAGGTGCCAATTCCCCAATCAAAAGTGATGCCATGTGCATTCACTTCCGGTTCCGGCAGCTGACGGCAACGGGCAAGCTTTGCTCGCCCCGCGCTTTCCCGGTGGGCTCGCCACTCCTTGGGGGGAACAGGACACCCCGTAGAGGCTCCTGCTTGAGGGGCGGCACCGCAAGGGATCCCCTGGATCAGCGGCGGCCGGTTGGGCCCCCCCCTGCCTCGCTCCAGGCACTGGGGAGCATGATGGGGAGACGCTCCGGCATCTTCGCTGTGAGGCTGTTGGGAGAATAAACGAGCAGAAGGACGCGGATGCGGTGCGGTGAGGCGAAAACTCCCTTCCATTCCCTTTCTTAACTTGGAGAAATTGCCAGCAGTTTAAAAACTTTTTTTTCAGCTTGGCTTAGAGAAGCGCGGCTGGAGCGAGGGGGATTCCCCCCCCTCAGACAGGCGGCTGGAAACAATTTTGCTCTCAGCCCTAGAGGGAGGTGGAGGGAGAGAGCCAACTAATGATGCCACACTCTTACTAAAAGCGAATTCTGGACTTAATCTTATAACATAATGAGGATCTGGAAGCTTTGGAACTTTGAAGACTTTGTTATGCCTCTAAACCCGAAGCTGGCAGGGCAAGATGGCACACTTCCGTTGTCTTTATGAACTGTGAAAATTGACTCCACCTTTAAAACTTCAGGCTTCCGGTCTTTGTCTCCGTGCTACTCAGACAAAGCTCTTGTGGATTGTCATTCCTTGGGCTCCCTGGTGTGAAAAACTTTACCTTATTGCCAGTGTAACTAGAAAAACCACCTTCTGCCTGGACCTTTTATCCCCTGGACTCTCCTGGCTGCTCTACTCCTCTGACTGATCATTCTCTGCATTGACTGAACTCTTTATTTCACAAACAATGTCACGTAAAAAACCACCTCCTGGGAAGCCTGGCTTTGCTGCCTCTGCCCCGACATCTACAGCATCCAGTCCCAGAACACAATCAACGAGAACAGCTTTGATGCAACCTAGAACCACAGAGACTGAATTTCAACAAATGTTTCAACAACTTCTACAGGGACAAGAGGAAATAAAAAGACAATTAAAAGAGATGAAAGAAGAAATTAAAGAGAACCAGGCCCAAATTAACAAGAACTCACAGAGACTGGATCTTTTGGAGGGGGGAGCGGCTGAGATGAGGGAGGGGATGGAAGGGGTGCAGAAGGGGAACAAAGAACTTGAGACCCAACAGATGAAAATAGAATTTGAGAGAATGTCCTTCTACCTTAGATTTCAAAATGTGGTAGAGACAGATGATGAAGATATAAGGGACATCATGACAAACATTTTGGCCGAATATATCCAGAAAGAGAAACAACAGATGGGGTGGGAACTAGATTTGGTTTATAGGATGAACTCAGCATATGCCAGAACACACAATGTACCCAGGGAGGTTCACATTAAATTTCTTAGAAAAGCCACAAGAGATGAAATTCTGAGTGCACAAAGGGGGCAAGCTTTGAAATATCAAGATAGGGAAATAACCATTCTGAAACAGATCCCCAAGAAAGTGAGGGAGAAAAGAAAAAGCTATTCGCAATTAGCGAAGAAATTATACCAGAAGGGGGTGTGGTTCAGATGGTTGATGCCTGAAGGTATGCTAATATTCTGGGAGGACACAAGAGTTAGAATTAATACACCCTTAAAGGCGCAGGCCTTTATGGAAAAAAATAAAGCACTCCTAGATAAACCAGATGACCCTACAACAGACATACAGGACACGGGAGGGGCCGGAGCTCTGCTGGCAAGGGGAGATGGGGCAATACCAAGAAAACTCAGATCTCAAAAATGAACAAGAAAATTTGCTTGACATTAATTGACCGAAATTATTAATTGAATTTATATGCTGACTATATATTGCTATTTAGTAATGAATTTTGTGTTAATGTATACTATGAGTATGGAGGGAGGGGGCACCTACCGCACTTCGCAACTGCCAAAATTTATAACCTTTCCACCACCCTTTTCCTTGCTATTTTTCAAAAAAACCAATAAAACTTTGTTTTAAAAAAATCTCTTCTGTTGACCTTAATAGCAGATCAGTTTTAATGACAAAAGCGATCATTGAGTCAACCCAATAATAACTAAGGGTTTGCAGTTTAACACCATAAGCCACTACCTCAATTTTCTGTCTCCAAACTTACATTTTTACTGGGTTCAAAGCTGGGCTGATCAGGTGCCAATTCCCCAATCAAAAGTGATGCCATGTGCTTCCTTACTAGGGTCTTGTCAAGGTGAAAGGCTGTAAAAGGATCCTAAAGCCAAAACATAAAGAAAAAAAGGGGAAAATATTATAATAAAGAACCAATTTAAAGTCAACCTGGAAGAAACATGTTTAGGCTGAGTGCTTATATTTGCTTCTTATCTTTCTTCTCTCCAATTCAACGCATGACAGACATAATTCCCAGGAGGTGCTTGACCAAGAGAAGAAAGATAATAATCAAATATTTTGAAACTCTTGCACTATTTCAGAAATTAGCTCTGAAGGGTTATGATTAATTCTAAACTATAATTATTAGAAAATGATTTTGGCTTCAAGTAAAGTCTGGAGCAATAGATGACAGGTGGAACTGGAACATGGAACTGGAAAAACTTTGTTAATCTGAGATGTTTCATTGCTAAGCCAAGCATCTTTATCAGTCAGAGTAAAAATTAGTTAGGCAGAGAATCATTGGAATGTACCAGGGGTTGTAACACAAATATATACTTATTTCCCTGGCTCAACTGATAAGGAAGAGAACCCGTGGCTTAGTGGTTAAGACTCCTGCCTAAGATATATACACCCCGGGTTCTAATCCCAGTAAGGGTATGGCTAGCTGATGAGAGCTAATTAGCTCGAAATAGATCTATCCTAGTCTCCCTTTATTTATTTATCAGTACAAATACAACACACACACACACACACACACACACACACACACACACACACACACACACACACACACACACACACACACACACACACACACACACACACACACACACACACACACACACATATATATATATATATATATATATATATATATATATATATATATATATATATATATATATATATAGCAAATCATTTCAGGGAGAAACACCTGAAATTGGTGCGACAAGAGTTGATATGTTCCAACGACTCTCTGACTTTGCCTAACTACCAGTAATTTTAACTCTGACTGATAAAGTTACTTGGATGACCAACTGAATATCTCAGATTAACATAGGGTAATGTGCTTTGAAAGTGTGTAATAGTGACTGAGTCCAGTCTTATTTTTTATTTTTATTTTTTTTTATTAAAAGAGTTTTATACAAAAAGATTTTCCCCCTTTTCACCCCCCCGCCATACAATGTAAATCTCATACAAATGCTATACCCCCCCACCCCCCCCCGCAAAAATTCACATTAAAATATTATACCAAATACTTTGCCCCCTCCCCTCCCCCCATCTTAAAGTAAATTACTCATATTGTATCCCCTCTCCTCCCAACAAACACAATATAAATTTCTCTTAGATTAATAATAGCACATTAATCCCATCTTCTAAGCTAATTTAACATATATAACTCTTAATATAAATTTCTCCTAAAATAACATTGTTTCATTAATCCCATCTTCTAATTTATTCATACAAATATAATGCCCCGCCCTCCACCCTAACCCTCCCCCACCTCCCACACAAACAGTCTTATTTTTTAAATTACGATAAAAATATTATTTTTTTCTTCTGTTCAGTCATGTCCAATTCTCAGGGACTTTTGGACATTTTTTCTTGGCAAGGTTTTTCAGAAGTGACTTGCCACTGCTTCCTTCCTAGGGCTGAGATAAAGTGATTAGCCTAAGATCATCCAGTCAGCATCATGCACAAGGCAGCACTTGAATTCACAATTTCCCAATATTTAGCCTGATGCTGTAATCACTACACCAAGCTGGCTCCATGACAATTTTTGTGATTAGTTGCGAAGTCATGTCCAACCCATTGCGACCCCATGGACACATAACTTATGTCTTATCTTTTTATTTTCTACATCCAGGTTGTTGTTGTGTGTGTGACAGAGAGGGGGGGGGGGTATTTTGTTTTGTGAGCTCCTACTTGCAGTCCGTATTAACAGAGGCCAGATACTGGTTTTCCCAACTGACCGAAAAGGTGTATAAGTATGTGCATCTTCAAATAATCATGTGATATAGATCCAGTTTCTCTCTTTGCAAAAGGGAAGACATATAGAATAGTATTGCATGACTGAACTTCTTGCTCCTTGTTAAAGTTGTGTATGATTAATTCAAAAATTACAAATTGATTATTTGGGCAACTGGTCTTCCGCTCTCTGCTCTGCATGCAAGAGACACATGTGTGCATGCGCAGGGAGTGGGGTGTATGCTTGGAGGGGTGCTCGCATTGCATTTTGGGGGCTTACACAGTGCCCACATGTCCTCTTTTGGCTTCCAGATTGGTGCAGGAGGCCTTCCAAGGCCAAAACAGAGCACTAGGGGTGCATGTGGTCCCCCGACCCAATTTTGGGCGTGGAATGCCTCCTGCACCAATTTTTCCCTCAATCTGTGGTTCCATTCTCACACAACACTTGCTTCCTCCACATAAAGCCTGTTTACTCAGTACCACTTAAGACTTTTCTTCTCTAGGCTCAACAGTTCAGTTTAACAATTCCTTCAACAACCACCTCACTCTCTGTTTGTGGCTCCTGTTCCAACTGTTTTGGACCTTTCTTAAAGTGTAGCTCCACAAACTGAGCAAAGAGCAGAATAAATGGATTGCTTTGTAAATAACTAAGAAAGCCAAATACTAGCAAAAAGAAAGTCAATATCTGCTTCATATAGTATAGTGAGACTTTTGAAAAGTGTTCAGAAAAATGGGAATCTCGTCGTCCTCATGAGAAACTTACATACAAGTCAGGAAGCCACAATACAGGCAGAACATGGCAAAACAGACTGACTCCAGGTTAGCAAAAGGGTACAAGGCTGTGTACTTGACCCTTATATTCAACTTATATGCTGAATACATATGAAGGGCAACTGGTTTTAACATTGGAGGAAGAAACATCAACAGCCTGTATTATGCTGATAGCCCTACCCTGAAGCTGAATATACAGAAAATCTGCAAGTTTTAATGATAAAAGTCAAGTAGCAGAGTGGAAAATGGGATTAAAATTAAATATATAAAGAAGACTTCCTGTGGTGACGTCAGCATGCTTGCAGTTGAGGAACGGGAGCTCTCCTGACCTCTAACTCTAACTTCTTCGTTTGGGCTCATTTTTGAGTGCTGTGGATCCTGGACGGACCAACAGATTAAGGGGGAAACTCTGAAGACGCTGGGGTTATAAGGCAAATCCTCCCAGCGGCAGGAGAAACCCACTAAATGGATGAGGAATCATCCTGCCACTTTGTCAGGACCGGAGCAATGGCGACCGCATAAGAAGGAAGCAAAGAGAGAAAGCAGTTGAAATATCTGTTACTATTATTGACAACCCAAAGAAGAGGGAAACAACGCATAACTGGCAGAGAGGGTGAGCTGGAAAGAAGGAGGCTCTGAGAAGAAGATTTTTCAGACTTTTGCCTAAAAGCTGTAAGAGCAGAATTGCTGACCTTGAATTGACAGCGTAAATAACTTGAACTAAATTGGCCAGAGGGGAGAACAAAAACCCAGCATGGATAACAGGAGTAGGACATAGTAACTGTTGAGAAGACGTGTAAAGTGCAGAAGGAATGTTCAACATTCGGGTTGGTTGTTGACTTGTTGACTTTTTTCTTCTTGCTCTTTTGGAAGATTAGAGGGCTTCATTACCCACCCACCCTTATTTTCCTTTGTCGCTGGACTTGTTGCATTAACTGATTGACACTAACAGTGATACTGAACAGAGGGTGACACCTAGTGAATCAAAATTTGAACCCTGCGGTCTGAAGAAACCGGTGACATAAGCTGATATATATGTATAGAGAGAAACTTATTACTTATTACCCTTATAATTGATACAATTGAGAGACATCTATTTGTATAGGATAACTGTGTGATATATAACTCTAAGATATATGATAATTAAAGATCAAAATAGAATGGAATAATACATAAGAATGTGTAGATATTGAAACGTGATATTAAGGAAGGTTAATTATTGCTAAATCCTGAGATATATAATTATTGATAAGATTGATAACATTGATATTGCTGATAAAGTAGAAGTAAAGTAGAATTTATATGTAATTGTGGACAAGGATAAATAGGGGGATAAGAATGGCAACTTCAGGAAAGTTAATTAAAAAAAACCACACCTAATATGACTTCGGCAACACCCCCCTCCTCCAATCAAAAATCAATTGAGAGTGCATTGGGACTGGAGAAAGGCGGAAAGATGGCAGAAACAACAGGACCAGCACCAACAATGCAAAGTATGCAATTAATGCTTCAAATGATACAAGAGACACTTATAAAAACCAAGAAGTGACAGCTACAAATCATGAAGAGACAAGGAGGAATCATGAAGAAATGAAAAATGAAATGGGAGAACTGAAAGGAAATATTAAAACCATGGATGACAAAATTGAAAAGATACAGAATGTCTTGGCAATCAATGAACAGAAAATCCAGAACATCGAAACAAAAATAGAACAAACAGATCAGAAGATGGAAAAAATGGAGCTAGAATATAGACAAGTGAATAAAGAACTAGAGTTATCAATAATTCGACTTGAAAATGAAAGAGCTACATTCTATTTTAGATTCCAAAACATACCAGAAGAGAAGGAGGAAGACCTGAAGGAAAAATGAATGAAATCTTCACTGAAATTTTACAGAGAAAGGAACAAGAGTTGAGAGGGGATATTGATGAAGCTTACCGAGTGCATACTAATTACGCCAGAAGACACAGGCTCCCGAGAGAAGTGCATGTAAGATTTGCCCAAAAAACAACCAGAAATGAAGTATACAAAAAAACCAGTGAAGGGACGATTACATATCAGGGAAAAGAGTTGATCACGCTTAAACAGATTCCACGGAGAATTCATGAACGACGTAGACAATACCAATTTTTAACAAACCAGTTAAATAAAAACAGAATAATGTACAGATGGTTGATACCAGAAGGGGTACTGGTGTCTTGGCAAGGAAAAAGGTATAAGATAGAGAATATAGAAGAAGCGCAGGAATTCTATGAGAAATACTGCACAAGGGAAGAAGAACAAGGAAGTAAAGAGGACCTAGAAAGTGGAAGTCGAGGCCAAGAGGAAGAAACCTCAGAAGACAAAGAAAGAAACAGGAAAGAAGAACAGAGGCAAGAAAGAGAGAGAGCAGAAAAGGAGGGCGCGAGAGGGAAAAGTCAGATACAAACTAGAAGCAACAAAATAAAAACCCATCTAAAGATGGACCAGGAAATAACAATTATCTCAACAAACTTGAATGGACTGAACGCACCAAAAAAAAGAGCGCAGATGTTTAACAAACTTAAGAAACTGAAGGTAGATATAATCTGCATACAGGAAGTGCATATTAAAAGGGAGCATAAGAACTTATTGGAAAACAAAGAACTAGGGAAATTATACACAGCACTAGCAGGAAAAAAAAGAGGGATAGCAACCTATATAAAGGAAAAAATAAATTCCAAAGAAGTCTACTCTGATGAAGAAGGCAGGATACTAATGATTGAATTAGAGACAACAGAAAAACCGATATTATTAATAGTCATATATGCACCAAATCAGAAACAAGAGGAATTCTATAGGAAACTACAGAACAAAATAAACGAATTAGAATATGAAAATATTTGCTTAATTGGGGATTATAATGCAATAGTGGATAAAAAAATGGACTATGAAAGCAAAAAGAAAAAGAAAATGAAAAAAAATATGCTACCCAAATCCTTTTTTGAGATGGCAATGGAATATATACACGATGTTTGGAGAGAAAGGCACAAAACAAGAAATCAAAATACCTTTTATTCGAACCCCCATCAGTCACTATCAAGAATTGACATGGCTTGGATTTCATCTGGTCTATGCAATCAAGTAGATGAAATTGAAATAGAAGCAAATGAGTGGGCAGATCACAATCCAATAAAATTAAGATGGAAAGATCAAAGAAGAAAAAAAAATGGATGATGAATTCAAATATTATAAACGAAACAGAATACACTCAAATGCTGGAGAAAGAACTAAAACATTTTTTTAGAATAAATAAAAAAGAAGATACCTCAATTCAAAATCTCTGGGACACTATGAAAGCATACACAAAAGGCCTTACGATTGCCTATATGGCGAGGAAAACTAGAAAACAAAAAGAGCAACAAGAATGTATGCAAAAGGAACTTATGGAAGCCGAAGATGAACTCCAGAAAGACCCAAAGAATAAAATTAAAAAAGAAAAAAGAGAGATAATCAAACATAAGCTCAACTTAATAAATCAAAAGGAATTAGCGCAGAAAATTAAAGCAGCCAGACAAAATTACTTTGAACAAGCCAACAAACCTGGATGATGGCTGGCATACAGACTGAAGAATGAAAGAGAATAAGGATGATATATCAATTAAAAGATGATGAGGGAAGAATTCAATACAAAGCAGAAGAAAAGAAGAAAATTATTCATAAATACTTCACAAAACTATACGCACAAGATAGTATGGAGGAAAACAAAATAAAGCATTATTTAAACACAGCAAAGATTACACCAATCTCAAAAGAGCAAAGGGAGGCGATAAACAGGCCAATAACGTTATCCGAAGTGGAACTAGTCTTGAAAAACCAGAAAAATAATAAAACACCAGGACCAGA
This sequence comes from Natrix helvetica, assembly GCF_964273705.1. NCBI lineage: Eukaryota > Metazoa > Chordata > Lepidosauria > Squamata > Natricidae > Natrix > Natrix helvetica. The sequence goes on along the minus strand of NC_138548.1, from coordinate 118,162,067 downwards.
TGGAATACCGGTGGAGCTATACAAATATAATAAAACAATATTGGAAGAGTTAGGGGTGGAAATGTTTAATGAAGTTTTAGGAAAAGCCAAGATACCGGAATCATGGACAGAAGCAATAATATCGCTAATCCCAAAAGAAGAAACCAGCCTACAAGAAATTCAAAACTACAGGCCAATTTCATTACTAAACTCTGATTATAAAATATCTGCAGCAATTATGGCAGGAAGAATCAAACAGGTTTTAAATGAACGAATATACCCAGACCAAAACGGATTTTTACCCCACAGACACATTAGAAATAATACGAGAATCCTCCTAGATATAATGGAGTACTACGAGGCGCATCCAGAAAAACAAATGGTACTGGTTTTCCTTGATGCACAAAAAGCATTTTACAACGTAATCTGGAAATTTATAATAACAATATTGGATGAGATGAAATTTGGTGAAAAATTTATAAAAATGATAGAAGGATTTCATAACAATCAGACAGCCAAAGTTCTGATGAATGGAGAATTAACAGAGAAGATCGAGATTAAAAAAGGAGTCAGACAGAGATGCCCCCTCTCTCCTTTGCTGTTTATATTGACTTTGGAAATTTTATTAAATGAAATTCGGAAGGACCAGGGAATAAAAGGTTTAAGACTCAAAAATGAAGAATATAAGGCCGAAGCCTATGCCGATGACCTAGTATTTGTACTAGAGGACCCATTAGAATCCAGTCAGAAATTAATTCAAAAATTAGAAGAATATAACGAAGTGGCAGGATTAAAGATCAATAAAAACAAAAATGATAACCAAGAACATGACAAAAAAGCAAGAAGAGGAACTGGAAGTAACAACCAGAATGCAAATAACTAAGAAAGTGAAATACTTGGGGATCTGGGTGTCGGCAAAATGTTCCACAATTAAAGATGATAACTATAATAAATTAGTGATACAAATAAAGAAAGAGTTAGAAAATTGGAAAAATATTCAACTATCACTCATGGGACGTATAGTGACAATTAAAATGAATATTCTACCAAGAATCTTATTCCTGTCGCAAGCCGCACCTATTAATCCGGGTAAAAAATTCTTTCAAGAATTAAACAAAATAACCGCTAGGTTTATTTGGCAGGGACGAAAAGCGAGGATTAAACTAAAGTCAATGCAAGACAGCAAGGAGAGGGGAGGCTTAGCATTACCAAATTGGGATCTATACGCATCGGCAGTATCAATAACATGGGTGAAGGATTGGATAGAGCTAAAGAATAAAAGAATTTTGACTTTGGAAGGCCATGATTTCCAAGCAGGCTGGCACACATTCCTATGGGATGATAAAAATAAAACACACAAATACTTTCAAAATCATTTAATTAGAAGAGCGTTATTGCAAAAATGGCTCAAAATAAAATAAAAAACCCACTATGTGAAAATTCCGAATTGGCTATCACCAACAGAAAGGACGTCTCATCCAAATTTTATAGATTTGAACAAAATGCTAAGATATAGAGACTTAATTGATAGACAAGGAAACTTAAAAACAATTGAAGAATTGGCAGAACAGCACATGAAAGTTGACTGGCTAACTTACCTTCAAATCAAAACTAAATACAATAAAGATACCAAATTATATGACATTGAAACAGAACCACACAAATTGGATAAAATCATTCAAAGCCCAGATAGAAAAATGATAGGGAGAATATATAAATTTCTCCTGAAGTATAAAATGGAAGAGGAAATTGTGAAAGAACAAATGATAAAATGGGCGCAGAACTTTGGATATAATATTGAATTAGACAAATGGGAAAAATTTTGGGGAACAAACGTAAAAATGACACTCTCAGTTGCATACAAGGAAAACCAGAACAAAATGTTTTATAGATGGCACATAGCACCAACAGGGTTAACTAAAATATCATCAAATACCTCCCCAAAATGTTGGAAATGCGAATCGATACACGGAACGTATTACCATTTATGGTGGACCTGTGAGGAGGCTAAAAAGTTTTGGAAAAAGATCAAAAATTGGCTGGAGGCAATAACGGGAGTTAAAATAGAATGGAAACTGGAAATCTTCTTATTAGGAATAATGTCTGCGAAATACAAAAAAGAAATCCAGTATTTAATACTACATATAATAACGGCGGCAAGGATTGCCTATGCCCAGAAATGGAAAAACAAACTAACTCCAAGTGAAGATGAAATAATAAGAAAGGTTATGGACTGTGCTGAAATGGACAAACAAACTAAAGAAATTCAGGGAAAAGAAGAATCAGAATTCTACCAGATATGGGATAAATGGTATAGGTGGATGGAGGAAAGAAACAAGAATCAATGAAGGAATGTAACAAAACTTAAAAATAATAGTTATGGGTAAAATAAGAAAATTAAGAATGGTGAAACCCAAATAAAACATAATTGAATGGGAAAAAAAATAATAAAAATAAAAACTTAGTTAATTTTTGGTGATTAATAAGTAGAACGTTGTAGCTGCTTATAGAATGTTTTTGATTTTAAAACGTTTATTCGTTAACAGATAACCCATCATGACAATAATAATGAAATAATAACTCTAACTGGTAAAAACAACTTGGATATAAAATATAATATGGGACCTGGGGAAAAGATTTACTAATTTTATAAAAAAAAAATTGTTTAGATTTTGTTATAAAGATGTAATCTCTCCTGGGTACTTATAAATTATAGTAATGAATTTTTGTCTAGATTTATTATAATATAAATATAAATGATTCTAGACAAAAGCACGTTTAAACAAATATAGTTAAATGAGAATGATGGCATATTGATGGTATAAAGATTTTTGATTTAAAATGTACAATTCAATATGAATGAAATATAAAGAATGTTTGTAGTAATGCACGAAATTTATTTGTAACCAATCAACATGCTTTCTGGAAGATGTAATGAAGAATGTTTTTGTGTGGGGTTTTTTTTTTTGTTTAATATATATATATATATAAATGCCGTGCCCATAGCTACAAATATTAGAATTGCGTAAACTATTCCCTGTGACACTTTACGGGAGCGAAAGAAACTGGCCACCCGAGTCCTCGCCTCGTCAGCAGCCCCGCGCCTTACCGTGGCATCCTGCCCTGCGTACGAGCTGATAGTCCGGGAGCCCCCCGGGTGCCTCCTGTGGAACCGGCTGATGTCATAGACTTTCCTGTCAATCACCAGCCAGCGCTCCCGTGACGAGTCTTCCTGGCCAGTGCGCCGCCCGATCTCTTCCCAGGTAAACCACCGCGAAGGGCCGGACTGATCGGCCGCAGGATAAGCCTCCCTCCTCCGCCTGATCCCGGTTTCTCCTTGCTGGGAAGCCATCTCCCTCCGACTGAGGCTTCGGGGAACTTGACACTGTGCTTTTCAGCACCATCGGGAGGCCGGACTGGGCGAGTCTGAGCAAGGGAGTTGCCTCCCTTCTCCGCCTTCGATTGGCCCAAAAAGTTTCATCGACGCTGCTTTCGTGGGACAAACGCAGACTGAGAAACTCTCGAAAAAGCAACTCGGGCGAGCCTAAGATGCTCGGCTTTTCGAGTACGAAGGAGAAGCAGGCTGCCGACCGGTGTGAGTCATTGCATTTTGAAAAGTTGCCCTCCACAGCGGATAGTGATAGGACGGAGATCAGCTGTGCCAGCAATTGTTTATTTCGGAGAACAAACTGAGCTGGGATTCAAATAATCACTATTGATTCATCTCTGCCTTCTCTCCATCCCTGGAATACCACAGGTTGAGGATTTCTACTGGCTATACAGAAAGGAGATTGGCATAATCTGAAACAGCTTTCATTTGCTTAAACATTATAGTGGCAAAACACACAACTTTCTGGCCACTTGTGGGGAAGAGGCGTTGACAGAGGCTTATCAATAATACACTACATCCTTATCTTGCAATTGCTCAATACCTAAACTCAGATCAGGCAATAAGCCAACAATAGGTTGGTACTGGTAAAGAATTGAGAGGATTCACTGCTCTGGCTTGAGAATGAAAAGCTGACATCAGGACTTCCACAGTACCATTATCCCTGGGAATAGTCATTTCATGCCAGTACAGTCTTACACCTATTCAAATGTAGGCAATTAGCACAGCCATGGAAAGAGGCAATTAGCAATTGTGACGTAATAATCCAGATTTAATCTCTTGTTTTTGGACTATATATATACTTAATTATGTTCAAATAATAGGTGCAGATTTATAACTTATGTAAGTTTATTTACTGGTATAACTTTTTAAAGAAAATAAAAAGCAATAGAATGCAATTTATTGCAAATTATTTGAGGAAGAACTATATGTCTAGACACATGATCAAAATCAATATGCTGATTTTGATGATTTTTGCAAAAAAATGTCTATTAGTCTATTCCTTGCTCTGTAAAACATGTACAATGAGAATGTACATTAATAAAGTTAGATGCAATGTTTTAAACTTCCACTGATTTCAGGGAGAAATAGAAGCATTTAGTTTTTTTCTTTTGAGCAGCTTTTTCATGAGAGTTTGCAGTAATTTGAGAAGTGAGATGTAAATAGTAATGTTGAAATATATCACTGTCAAATATACCTATGAAAAAGTGAGCTGAATTTGTACAACTGTTTTCTTTTTTGTAAGCTACTGAGGTTGTTATTCCACCAAAGTTTCCTACTTCTGTCTCATTCTCAACTTTACTTTTCCCTTGAATGAAGCTTTCCCAGAATAGTGATTTTAAGGATACTTTCAAACTGGGGAGATTTCAATGAATTAAAAGATTCTGAAATAATAACTAAAATGGAAACTGAAGGATTTTGAAATAGTTCCAAGTGACTATATAATTCTGACCTCTCAAGTGTGGCAAGTGTGTCATTTGCACACTTTGAGATATATTCCTTGAAAATTTATTTTATTTTAGGCAGTCCTTGTCACTGCGTTTATTTGGTTTGCCAGCTGTGCCTACATTCTGAGTTATATGGCAGAATGAACTGTCTATTATCAGCAATGGTTTACTGCGCATGTCATTACATTCCATACCTTCTTTCTCTTCTTCCTTTGTCTGTATGCAAAGAAGACAGGAACTCTCTGTCAATATGTAATCAATTAGCAGTATTTTATAGTCCCAATTGGGCCGGTGCTTCTTCCATACTCTCATCAGGGCACTTCAGAGAACATGATTGTTAAACACTTTATCCACCCTCTCTTCATAAAAAAGATATGCATGCCATCCCAGAACAAGATCATGGCCTTCTATATTCAGCAATTCCATTTTTGTTTTCCCAAAGCAATCTGCTACATGCGTTAATACCGCAGCTTCATAGTACAATCGAAGGTTTGAAAGTCTAAGGCCGCCTCTTTCGCGAATATCTTGCATAATCTTCATCTTTACTCTCAGTTTTTTCTCCTTCCAAACAAATTTATTTAATGTTGCTTGCCAATTTAACAAAGTTTTATCTGATTTAAGCACCGGTATCATCTGGAATAAAAAGATAAATCTAGGTAGAATGTTCATTTTAATTGCTGAGATCCTTCCAAGCAAGGACAATTGTAACTTTTTCCATACTTCAAGATCTTTCTGTATCTTTTGCCACAACACTTCATAATTATTTTAAAAAAGTTTTGTGTTTGATTCTGCGATTTGTATTCCTAAATATTTGACCTTGGAGACTATTTCAAAACCTGCTAAACTTACAAGTCTCTTTCTTTGAGTCTCTGTCATGTTTTTAACCATCATTTTCATTTTGTTTTGATTTAGTCTAAACCCAGACACCATGCCAAATTCTACTATAATATTTTTCATCTGGATTATTGACTTCAAAGGATGTGAAAGGGTAACAACCAGATCGTCGGCAAATGCTCTAGTTCTGTATTCCTTTTGCCTGATAGTTATGCCATCTGAGGATTTTGAGTCCCGAATTGCGTTCAACAAGACTTCCAAAGTTAAAATAAATAACAATGGAGATAATGGGCAACCTTGTCTTGTGCCTCTTTGTATCTCGAAAGTTCTTGACAAATTTCCATTAATAATAAGTTGTGCATTTTGTTGCTGATAAATTGCTCCAATCGCCTGCCGAAGTCGTGGTCCCATATCCATCTTTTCCAAAGTCTTGGTTAGAAAGTTCCAATTCACTCGATCAAAGGCCTTCTCTGCATCCAAGAAGACCAGCACTGCAGAGATTCTTTAATCCTCCTGGCAATTATTTTAATTTTGGGATAGATTTTGGGGTAGATTTTAATGTTGTTTCTAATTTTATCATTACTGTACAGTTTGTATATCACCTCCTCTATGTATATGTATGTATATGGTGTTTTAACTCTGACTGTACACCGCCCCGAGTCCCTTCGGGGAGAGGGAGTGGTTTATAAATCTAAATAAAGGTTTATTTGGCAGGGACGAAAAGCGAGGATTAAACTAAAGTCAATGCAAGACAGCAAGGAGAGGGGAGGCTTAGCATTACCAAATTGGGATCTATACGCATCGGCAGTATCAATAACATGGGTGAAGGATTGGATAGAGCTAAAGAATAAAAGAATTTTGACTTTGGAAGGCCATGATTTCCAAGCAGGCTGGCACACATTCCTATGGGATGATAAAAATAAAACGCACAAATACTTTCAAAATCATTTAATTAGAAGAGCGTTATTGCAAAAATGGCTCAAAGAAAAAAAAAAACCCCACTATGTGAAAATTCTCCATGGGAGGCTTCTCGGCAATCACTGTGAAAAGGTTGGTCAATCCCCAAAGGGGTCGCAACCCACAGGTTGCTCCTTCCTTTTGGGTCAGCTTCTCGCCAGCCTCTCTGCATGGGAGGCTGGCCAGACTGGCCTGCTGGGAAGCAGGTCAGTCTTCTGGCAAATCTAATTCCGTGATGCAGGAAACCCAAGCCGCTCCTTCCTATTGGGCCGGCTTCTCACCAGCTTCTCCGCGGGAGGCTCCTTGGCACCCACTGTGAAAAGGTTGGTCGACCCCCAAAGGGGTCGCAACCCACAGGTTGCTCCTTCCCTTCGGGCCAGCTTCTCGCCAGCGGCTCTGCGGGAGGCTCCTCAGCGACCCCTGTAAAAAGGTTGTTCAACCCCCAAAGAGGTTGCAACCCACAGGTTGAGAACCGCTGCTGTAGATTCATACAAAATGAGTGGAATTTTAAAGGAGGTTGGTGTACTTTTCAAAATGTATTGGACATGATGCAGAAAAGTTTTAAGGGTCTATGGGGAAAATGGAAAATTCCATACAAGGCTTAATGAGCATAGATCAAGTTGCCCAGGAAAATGAGGAGCTAACAAAAGAAAGGGAAAAGCCAATAAAAGAAATAAAGAAGGGAAAAAATAAAGAGAAGATAATAATAAAAATAATAGTGATGGATGAATTAATACAGGGGGAAATATATTTAGAAAGTTGAATGATGTGATTGAAAGGAAGAAAGGGGCTGGGATAGAAAGCTTAGAAGTAAGGCAGCGGAAAAGGGTGGAGATGGCAGGAATATTTAGACCAAACATCCAAGAAGTAGATATAGATAAAATTAGAGATGTAAGGGAGGAATATGGGAGGCAGCCCCCACCCCCCAAGCATAACAATTAAAGTATCAAGGTGGGCAATAGATAATGGTGAGATTAATATTTTTCCTTCTCTTTATTGCTGTTTGGACTTGCCTTGCCTTTTCCTTTCTTTTCTTTAAGGCATAGCAATTATAAAGTTGAAGCGGGCAATGAGGTGATGAATGGATGATTTTCTTCTCTGTTGTTATTTTTGAGTTACTCTTCCCTATATCTCCCTCTATTTTCTTTTTTCTTTTTATTTCCTTTTTTTTCTTTTCTGACATAGGATATACTTAATCTTATATGTTATTAACTGCTAGATAAGAGAGACAGAATTTAGAAAAGAAGATATATTAAAAGATGAAGTATTAAAGAGAAGAGTGGTTAAAGTACATAATGCCAAGTCCCTTTTGGGAGAGGGGGTGGTCTAGATATACGAAATAAAGTAAGTAAGTAAGTAAGTAATTACTGTTATTGCATCACTATGTTATTACAATATTACTATTATGTGGTAATAGTGGAGATAAATGTGACAACAAAGACGAATATTATGATTGCTTAAATGTGATTGTACCCAGACAACCCACTGTTTAATAAAAATTGGATTGAATAAATAAAGTAAATAAAACTTGGGGGGAGGGGAGAATATCCTGATCTGGATGAAAACCAGATGCTGGGAATGGAAAATTTTCCTGCACTGGCCAGTTTCTCTTTCAGTTAGCTCTATTATCTTAAAATGAGACCAAAGAATATTTGTTCTACTCATCTCATTTCCATTTTTATAAAGTCCAAACAAAAGCAACGTCAATCATAATCTATAAGAAAAGGCATAGCATTTCTAAACACACTTCAAACTTTTCTATGATAGGAAAAGCACGGTAAAAGAATTTAAAAAAGATAAAAATAACTTCCAAAAAGGAATTCAGTTTTCACATGCGCAAATTATAATTCATTATTATGGATCTGTGAATTATTGTCAATCAATCAATCTTTATTGATTAGCACTTGAGCCATATCAAAGTACTAAGTTCCAGAGACAAAAACTACAGTTTCAAATGAGATTAAAATAAACCACAATTTAAAATATAAACAGAATAGAGGGCAATAATTAAATTATAGTCATATAATGAAATTACGCAGACAAGCTAAAGTTTAATCATATACAGCCATAAATTTTATCTCTCAGATCTCTCTTACCTGTGTAGAGAACCAATCCATGTTTTTATCATGATTGATGGGCATAGGAAGATGATTCGCCTGTGTTATCCATGTAAATATAATACTCTCAAGAACACTGAGAGACAGAAATGAGGCAAAGTCAGGCAAATTAGGCAAAATGAAACTATATCTACACAAACAAGCCTTTAAGTAGAATAGTGGGACAAATTTATTCGTTTGTTTGTTAGGCTTAGAATGCAAGTCATTTACTAGAGCTAATGATGACTTTCTATGGAAATCAATACATTTCTAACACTCCTCCAGTGACAATGAGTCAGATTAAAACCAAAGACCAGGACCCCCAATCTTTCTGAGTTAGTGGACAAATTTGGAAGGTTGACCAGATACCATGGAAACTGATCCCAAATGGAGACTACAGAGTGGCTTGGCTTTATCCCAGATAGCTATTATAATGGCAGTGGTAGAACTGAAGCCCACACATATGGAAGTTAGGGAAATGATAATCTAGAGCAGGGATAGCGGAACTATGGCATGTGTGCCACAGATGGCAGGCGGAGCCATTTGGCAGGGTGCGGGAGGCGTTGCCCTGTCAGCTGGATAGTGTGCATGCGCACGCTTGCCAGCTGATTTCAGCCTTTTTTAAAGCCATTTTTCGCCCTCCGCAGGCTCCAGAGGCTTTATATGAGCCTGGGGAGGGTGAAAAGAGCCTCTCCGTCCTACCCCTCAGACGCCCTCCAGAGGCTTCAGGAGCTTCCCTCTGAAGTACAAAAAACAGGCCCTATGGGCAAACAGGAAGTTCAGAAACAGAATTCCGGTTTTCTCATAGGGTCGGTTTAAGCCCTCCGGGAGCTTCAGGGACTTTCAAGAGGCTTCCCTGAAGCCTCTAGAGGACTGAAAACCACCCTATGTGCAAACCGGAAGTGGGGGGAGCACCTCACCTGCGCGCATGCGCATTGGGGGGGTTGCATGTTGGATTATGGGTGAGGAACACCCGCGCACGACGCCCCTACATTTCCCCACCCCACCCACTAATGGCACTTGAGCCAAAAAAAGTTTCACCATCGCTGATCTAGAGAATAGTCAGGGTCTGGGAAGGGATAGTGAAACACAAAGAAAATAGTACATATGATGAACAGTACTTCAAAAGAAGGAGGTATCCCAAACACCCTTGAATCCCAATATGGGGTTGAAGGCAATAAAGAATCGGATAAAATATGCCAAAGACCATGCCATTTCCTGTAGAAGAAAAGAGATGGAATGGAGAGTAGAATAAGCATCTTTTCTTGCTCCAAGTAGACACCCTACATGGCATCTTACTCAGATCCAGATGTATATCTTCTGGAAACTCTGCTCTGTTACTGCCCATTTTGACAGAACCAGTTCTACCCTGGGTTCTTTTTTAATGGATTGACAGATTTAACTGACTGAAAAGAGCCATAGAAAAATTCACTAGACAAGATTGCATATGCTTGGTTTTCTTTAAAGTATAATATTTTGAGGTCACATCATTCCAGAAAGTGATAGAGATGGAGAGAAGTTTCTTTGCATGTTGTTATTAGGGTTTTTTTTAGTTAATCAGGGAAGACAAACTTTTTATGTAGTGATTATCAATACAAGAGACCAGGTGTGTTTTAAGCACCAGTGTTGCTGTGCGTGTGGACCTGTTTGAGCTCATAAAAAATATTATTTTCAATAACTGATATGTTTATGTGATATCAGGTGAGAATGTAGAGATTTTATTAGCTTTGATTATCCCACAAAATTCCAGCCATTTTTAATTTGTGTACTTGACAAGAGTGCATGGCAAATTCCCACTTTAAACAAGGCTGGAAAAGTCTTGTCTCCCATCTTCTATATTAGAAAAAAATAAGCCCAACCCCATTTCCAATCCCTCTAGATATTTTTTTTAAAAGATGAACCATAACTTTATAGTTGTATTCAAGCCACCATAAATCATTTTTTAATCAAAGCCCTCATAATCACTTCTTGAGAAAGCTAGATTGTAATTCTTGGACATTCTTAGTTCAATCAATGTTATTGTCCAGTTGCCTTTAACGTTTCCCCAACATGCCTTCTTTATGTTTGTTTTCCCAGGCAAAAATTGAATGCATTCTTCATAAAAGGCCTTTTGATAGCCAGCAATAGTTCCTCTGGAAGCACTTTGGAATTGGGTGACATTGACTTTCCATTAACAATATCACCATGCAAATTTTATACGGACCTGAAATGGTTTAGCCTTTTCAAATCCTCTTAAGGAAATAAATTCTAAACCTGGAAATGTACCATGGGGGGAGGGGTGTCTCAGTATTGAATTATTTAATATTTGGTATGGATTATTTGTGTACTCACCCTCCAGAGCTTGCGTTGGAATATAAAGTACAATGAGTAAACTTGAAAAGTAGACATTATCATCAGTGGCAATGCTACAGAAGGAAACAAAATGCATATAACCATTAACTGTCCTTTCTAAAGATAAAAGAAGCATCAACCACACTCCTGAAATAATTTGTATCTACCATTTTATTTAACAATTATAATTGTACTTGAGAATCTCATCATCAAAAATAAATCAACTCCAAAACTTGTATGTGGCAAGCACTGCCTGATTTGCGCCACTCAAACTATTTGTGCTGGCTCCATTAGAACCAATTGACTAAAATACACTTGAATGAGCTAAAGGAAACTCTGTTATTCCTTGTGATAAGTTGACAATACTATTTTACTCCATTCAGATTTATTTAGAGGAAAGCCCTGGTAAATCGAGTGAGACCAGCCCTCAAGTGTTTATATATTCATACGTAAGTGACATCTTGTAAAACTGCCCATCTTGTAAAATACAACACTGGGCAACTTACAACAATATAAAACCTAACACTAGAGACAGGCCAACCTACTAATATATATAAAGAGAGCAAACCCCACTACCTTCTAGCACCAATGATGTTACCTAATTGGGTAATGAAACGTCTGCAAGAAAATTACTGGCCTCAAGCAGCACCAAGGACCCCACAGTTCCAACCCAGCTACAAATATTATCTTCTATTGGAATCACCTGAATAAAAGGCATTTTTCCTTCAAAAGAGGGAAGGGGTTAATAGTCCAGAGGAAAAGAAGCATAGAGGCACAACAAGGAAAGTTGCAAAATACAGAATACAATATTGTAATAGAATATAATAATTGTAATAATTATAATAATTGTAATGAATGTAACAATATAGAAATAGTAATAGAATAAAATGTAAAGTAGAGGAAATAAGAAACACACTTATACTTGTAAGTTACACATTTTGCTTTTATATCGGGTTTTTTTTTCAAAATAAAATATCTCCCTAACCCTTATAGGAAGGGATTTTTTTTAACTTGTTCAGAGTCCAACATGTTATTGGTTCTTGAGACTCAGACTCAACACTTAATCTAATTGGAGAGAGTTTTTTTTAAAAAAAATACTTATGATAGAGATTCCCTCTGAACTGCTGTAAGCAGTTAGTTGTTGTGGCACTGGCTTGACTGGCTTCAATAAAGGAAGGACCAAGTCATGGAGTTCATGAGATTCAATGGTTATTAGCTTGGATGGCAGTGTGGTAGCCTCTGAAGGCCATCTGAAGGAAGACCAGTAGATTTCCTTGGTTGGTTATTATGAGAATGGACTGCTGAACTTGATGGGCCAAGGATTAGATCCAGCAGGCACCATTTATGATCTTATGAATAAAGCAGTTTCAAAAAGAAAAACAACTGCTGGTGAAGAGGTTGGACTATATTCTCCATTATGTTCCTGTCTCTCTTCCATGGCAATTTTCTTCCACTGTAATTTGATTTATGGATGCTCCTCAGTTGTGTCTATAGAGCATCAAATAATTGAGCAGTTGCATGAGAAAGTGCAATACCCTCTCCAGGTTGGCATTTCTCTGTTTGCACTGTTTAGGCATAGTCTGTTTCTGAAGGTATGGACTGAGAATCAGGATGCCTCCCTCCACCTTAAATATGTATATTAAACTCATGGGAATCTGTGTGTTCTCAGAAAGGAAAGATTTCCTCCTCATTCTCTGCAATGTTCTGTAGTTGCTACTACTGCTCTTCTTCTTCCCTCCTCCTCTTTATCTTATAATTATCATTTATCATAATAAGAGTTGTTCTTAATCTAAACTGTGCTGGGGATTATGTACAATGCATATATATAATCTGCCCCTGAGCTCATGGTTGAATAGATAAGAGTCCAAAGATGATGTGAAAGTTGTTTTTTTGACAGAAGAAAAAGCTCATTTGGAGTTTAACAGGAGGTAGGGGGAGAAAAGATACTCACTGAAGAAATAATACTTGTGCTGATAGTTATAAGGCATGTATTTCTTTTTCTGCAAACCCAACTGTAAAAGAAAGGCATGAAAAAAGCAAATAACTTTCAATAGGTGATTACAACTTAAGGCTCCATTTCTATAACATCCTTTTTATCTGCTCTGTGAAATAAATTCTCAGGCAGGAAAAAAGCAAAAAAAAAAGTGAGATGTACATAACTGTCACAATAATAAATTGTAATTGTGGTAATTAGAATAGATTGCAGTCTTTATTTTCAAAATTTCCAGGTGTAGAAACACATGGCAGAGCGAGATAGCTTTTAAAATTAAGCCCTGCATTAGAAATACAGAAAGAACAGTCTTAAACTTAGATTTCTTAGTTAGGAAAGGAAGCTGTCCCCTTAGGTAGCAGAAACACTAGATAAACTTTTACTAATCTTCCCATTAGTAGAAGGCCCCAAAGGAAAGTATTACTGATGGACCTGGATCTGATGGGTTCAAAGTGTTCCATTGTCCCAATATCAGCTCTTTAGCCACACCATCCTATAGCCACCAAAATAAATGTCCCGACTGGTTTCAGAAGAGGTGAATTAACAATAAAAAGGGAATCCAGAATCTCAGCTAAATAGGCAGCTTCTTCATTTTGATATTTTTACTGACTGCCACATCCTCAGAACCTCACAACCATCAGAGATAGAACATTCTCTACCAGTATTTCTGCTTGTGAGGCATAAGTAATTCTATATTTTCTTTGTTTGAAGAAACAGCCAAGGCAGAATATGCTTATCAAATCTGAAACACTCCACTGAGATTATTCACACAATAGTAAATCCAATCCATAACATTAACCAGAGAAAGAGCAAAAGGGAACAAACAAAGAGATACTTAAGCTCCATACCACCCTCCATCTTTTAATCTATCCTATTCCTATCAGAGCTGCCAGGATTTTTGGACAGGAAGACAATCTGTTACTTTGCTTCCCTAACTCACCTTCTTGGGATTGTGATCACATGGCCATAAAAACTTGCTGCTTTCCTCAGAATCCTTTTGTACATGATTGTTCAGTCAATCCCGTGAGCTAATTCCCTCAATAATCCAGTTCATAATATTCAACTATAGCTATAAGCTACCATAGGAGAACCAGTTTTAAGGCATCAGGCTAGAAACTGCAAGATTGTGAGTTCTAATCTCTCCTTGGACAATGCCACCCAGCCTTAGAAATCAGGGGTCCATTATCAGTGGTGGGATTCAAACTTTTTTACTACCAGTTCTGTGGATATGGCTTTGTGGGCATGGCAGGCAAAAGGATACTGCAAAATCCCCATTCCCTCCCCACTCTCAAACTTCTGCTACCAGTTCTCCAGAACCTGTCAGAACTTGCAGGATACCACCTTTGGTCCATATAGAGAAATACACTTTTGTTATGGCCACCTTGGGTGAACATTTTGTCCAACCCTACTAATCTACTATCTCAGTGAGATCTGTCTTATCAAACGCTGCTAATAAATTTAAGTAATAAACCCAGTAGACTGTGTTCAACTCTAACAAATTGACAATGAAATGGCTTAAGAGTTGTTGTTCTGAATGCTGATCTGAAAGGAGAATGGCCAGGGTTCAGTAAAATCTGTTGTCATCTAAGCAGTTGCTTCTTACCTCCAAAGAAAGAGTTTCCCCTAATGACAAAATAAAGGGATGAAATGAAACATATGAGTCCTTCTCAATACAGTTGGGTTTAGCATGATGCTGGGAATGGTGAAAAGACCACCAATTAGCTGAAAGCCCCTGTAGAGGAAAAGTGAAAGAAAGCATTCAGGCTCTTGTAAAAGATTGCTCTGCTTTGAAGAGGAGATTCCATTGAAACTTTGAATTGGATTTTCAAATAAGTTTGAGATGTTGAATCAGCTGACTCTGAATTATCTTGCAGAGGTTCAAAACAGTTTGAAGATTAAGTGCACTTTCTAGCTTTGAAGAATCTCAAGCATTCATTGCATATGTGGACAAAACTGGGGGAGAATTTTGAGTACTGTAATGAGTTCCCTGATATTAACATGAGTAGGTGGCAAATGAGTTTTATCACCTTTCAAAACCCTGCCTGTCAAAGCACTGGAAGAGGTGCTGTTCTGCTATTTATGTATTTAGAGAGATTCACCTGTGGGGAGAAACAGAAAACAAAATAGAGACCTACATCTATTCTGCTCTGTCTATCTTTTAATGAGTCTTGCGTTTTCTTGCTTCTATACCATTTTATTCTTATTTTTCTTCAACTCACCTGTAGTATTAGCTTTGGGTCTAGTATTGTCTAGTATTTGATAAAATACATAAACAATTCATGTTCATTATTTGTCTGTCTATCTATCTATCTATCTATCTATCTATCTATCTATCTATCTATCTATCTATCTATCTATTATCTTTCTTTCTTTCTTTCTTTCTTTCTTTCTTTCTTTCCTTCTTTCTTTCTATCTTTCTTTCTTTCTTTCTTTCTACCTTTATGGCTATGTGTGTATGTTCCAGCATTACTCAGGAATGCCTTTAGCAATTTCAACCAAACCTAATACACAGATGACTTTCTGTCTAGAAAGTCTGTTGGGGTAAGACACCCCAACATCCCCTCAGTGTGTGTGTGTGTGTGTGTGTGTGTGTGTGTTTGTGTGTATTCCAGCATCACTCTGGAATCCCTGGGCTGCTAAAATGAAAAGGAATGAATTATATCTATAGTGTCAAATCACAGTACTTTTGAAAATGGTAGTTTGCATTTTTGGATTCAAGTTCTCTTAAGATACAGCCTGTTGTGCCTTAAAATGGCATCTACAGTGCAGTTGCCATGGTAACAGCTTCACAGTACTCTATAAGGGGGCTTTCTCTGGTAAGGGTTATTGGGTGTAAATAAACACCCAGGGAATGCCGGGTTATCTGCTAGTGTTTAATAGATTTGAAAATCCCTTGGAATTCATAAAATGGATTAGGAATATTATATCTACTACTAAAGTAAAATTTAATGACATTTCCTCCCACTTTTCATAATTTAGAGAAACTAGAAACGGATAAATAACACAACATATTGATATTTACTCATGAAACTTTTTCATGTATATTTGTAATATTCCATATTATTTCCCTTCAATTCTGTGGAACATTCTAAGAATAATATACTTTACTTACCTTTAAATGGCACATTACAAATTCTTGAAAATGGTGGTTCTATTTTGGATTACTGAAGACTGAAAGATGTCCCAAATCATGTCCTAGCCAGCCTGCTTGAGACTAAAAGAAAAGAGTGATTCGCCACAGAAGGACTACCTTTTGTGTCACTCCTACAACTTATATCCAATGGTAATAGCTATGCAAGAACTGCTGGGATAGATAAAATAAAGATTCATTCATTCTAGGATTTTTTTATTCAATCAAAGGGGCAGCCACCCAGAGAAGCATTCCAAACAGGATAGGCACAAGAAATCAATTCTACAATAGAACCACAGATGTAATTGAATGCAAGCTTCTCAAAGCGCATGACAATTGAATATGTGTTATTTTCTTTATAAAGAAACTATTTTAACTTGGTTGAAAGACAGTCTGCTGTAGGAAGCCAAACTAGCGGAAAATGCAATTTTACCTAAAAATAAAGGCAAGAATATTACCTGAGCAAAGGTCATCAACACTGTGACAATAAGAAAAGATGTCATAGATAGTCCAAAATACCACAAAACAAACCAGCCAGCAGCATCCAGTACTAAAATATGCAGAAGCATCAGGAAAAAGAACAATTGGTTTGGCTTGAAGAGTCCCATCTTTTTAACAGTGGACAGCAGTTCCCGAAAATCTTCTATTAATAATTGCTATGGGGAAAAATTCAGAAAATTTGCAGGAGTTTTGACTTTATGGATACAGCATAGCTAGCCAGTGGCATCAACAGTTAACATCGAGAACTCTTGGTGGAATTGCCCTCCAAATATCCTTTACCTTCCAAACTTTTAATACTCTTTCAAAAACATTAAATGCGGAAGAAAACAAATGAAAAATGGTTGCATAAATAAACTATTTTTCTACTTAGTGACTGCTAGACAACTTAGAGCTCATGTTTGGGACGCTAGAAATCAATGCCTATCTGTATTTAATAATCTTGGCAAAAAGCACTAATGGGGAAACAGAAAGAGGGTGGAGGGAGAGATATATATGATTTCATGGTATAGCTTGGTATAGTTTGGTAATGTACATACTAATCTATGGTTGGAGAATTACTAGTTTAAACTAACCACTGACTGTTGAGTTATTCAGTACTATTTTTATTTGTATATTTATTGTAAACTATTGGCACATTACATTTATTTATAGAATATATTTGTACTATACTTCAATTTCATTAATGTTTATTTAAATGTAATATTTCATTACAATTATAAAATACGCAATTAATATTATGAATTAATATTAATTATTATTTCTGATCAAATATTTATGGAACTCAATGGGGCTCTATTTACCTACTTTAATCGCTTTATAAAGCTGCCCACTCAATAACTTTCAGCAGGTTACATCATTAGAAACCTATTGGCCAGAGGTCCCGCCACAGGACATTCCCAAGCATGATCAATGCTATTTCAGGGCTCTGCCCACGCCTGAAAGCTGACTGAAAATCATCCAGACTTGCCCAATTTGATAGCCAACCTCACTTTTAAAAATACCTTGGATCATGTTTGGCAGAATCAGATGAAAAATCATTTGATGGGACATAAAATGAGGTTGCTCTACATCTGGAGGGTGAAAAGGGTAAAACTGAGTACATTCACTCTACATTGGACACTAACTGGATATGTCTTGTTGAGATGACAGAAGCGTCATCATGGGGGGAGGGGTTGTTTGGACTCAATTTGAATCTGTGGAGCCTAAAGAAGAAAACAGGGCTATTTCCCTGTTGCTCTCACTTTGGATTAGAGTCTTGCTTGCTTAGTGGAAGCAGACAGGGAGATGAGAGGAGGCCAAGCCTGAGTGATAGTGAAGACATCCTCCCAATATATTTGGGAAGAATCAAGTGCGGCTTCAGGGCAATGAGGTGGAAAGTGGAAGGGAATGAAATAGCAGATATTAAGATCACTTCATAATTTAAAGTCGGCTGAAGGAAATGGACTTTCACTGTTTTTAGAAGTGCCAAGAGACAATGCAGAAAGATTGAGGAGCACCTGATAAAATCACTTCTGTTAACCTTAATAGCAGATCAGTTTTAATGACAAAAGCGATCTTTGAGTCAACCCAATAATAATTAAGGGTTTGCAGTTTAACACCATAAGCCAGAACCTCAATTTTCTGTCTCCAAACTTACATTTTTACTGGGTTCAAAGCTGGGCTGATCAGGTGCCAATTCCCCAATCAAAAGTGATGCCATGTGCTTCCTTACTAGGGTCTTGTCAAGGTGAAAGGCTGTAAAAGGATCCTAAAGCCAAAACATAAAGAAAAAAAGGGGAAAATATTGTAATTAAGAACCAATTTAAAGTCAACCTGGAAGAAACATGTTTAGGCTGAGTGGTTATATTTGATTCTTATCTTTCTTCTCTCCAATTCAAAGCATGACAGACATAATTCCCAGGAGGTGCTTGAACGCATTTCATTTGAATCTTGACTCTCAAAATCTCAGATTAACATGGCAGATTAACAAGCTTTGTTCCAGTTCCATAATTCAACCTTTAATCACTTTTGTCCTGGATAATTAAACATTCATTGACATATATATTGCAACTCATTTCAGGGAGAAACACCTGAAATTGGTGCGGCAAGAGTTGATACGTTCCAACGACTCTCTGACTTTGCCTAACTACTGATAATTTTTTACTCTGACTAGTGAAGTCACTTGGATGACCAACTGAATATCTCAGATTAACAAAATTTGGTCCAGTTGCCATGATTCAACCTTTAGACACTTCCATTTTTAAAAAAATCTTTCTCTTTTTTATTTGTCTGAGTTTAATTTGTATTTGATTTTACTAGTATGCTGAAAATATTTATCAAAAAATATTTTAAAAATTAAAAAGTAAGTAAAAGAAAAGGGAAAAAATAGGGTAATGTGCTTTGAAAGTGGGTTATAGCGACTGAGTGCAGTCTTATTTTTTAAATGACGATAAAAATATTATTTTTTCTTCTATTCAGTCATGTCCAATTCTCAAGGACTGTTGGATATTTTTTCTTGGCAAGGTTTTTCAGAAGTGACTTGCCACTGCTTCCTTCCTAGGGCTGAGATAAAGTGACTAGCCTAAGATCATCCAGTCAGCTTCATACACAAGCCAGCACTTGAATTCACAATTTCCCAATATCTAGCCTTATATATAGCCCGTAATCGCTACACCAAACTGGCTCCATGACACTTTTTGTGATTAGTTGCAAAGTCATGTCCAACCCATTGCAACCCCATGGACACATAACTTATGTCTTATCTTTTTATTTTCTACATCCAGGTTGTTGTTGTTGTTGTGTGTGAGAGAGAGGGGGGGATGTTTTGTTTTGTGAGCTCCTACTTGCAGTCCGTATTAACAGAGGCCAGATACTGGTTTTCCCAACTGACCGAAAAGGTGTATAAGTATGTGCATCTTCAAATAATCATGTGATATAGATCCAGTTTCTCTCTTTGCAAAAGGGAAGACAGATAGGATAGTATTACATGACTGAACTTCTTGCTCCTTGTTACACTTGTGTATGATTAATTCAAAAATTACAAATTGATTATTTGGGCAGCTGGTCTTCCGCTCTCTGCCGTGCATGCAAGGGACACATGTGTGCATGCGCAGGGGGTGGGGTGTATGCTTGGAGGGGTGCTCGCATTGCATTTTGGGGGCTTACACTGTGCCCACATGTCCTCTTTTGGCTTCCAGATTGGTGCAGGAGGCTTTCCAAGGCCAAAACAGAGCACAGAGGGGGTGCACATGGTCCCCCGACCCAA
This sequence comes from Natrix helvetica, assembly GCF_964273705.1. NCBI lineage: Eukaryota > Metazoa > Chordata > Lepidosauria > Squamata > Natricidae > Natrix > Natrix helvetica. The sequence goes on along the minus strand of NC_138548.1, from coordinate 118,142,169 downwards.
TTTTGGGCGTGGAATGCCTCCTGCACCAATTTTTCCCTCAATCTGTGGTTCCATTCTCACACAACACTTGCTTCCTCCACATTAAGCCTGTTTACTCAGTCCCACTTAAGACTTTTCTTCTCTAGGCTCAACAGTTCAGTTTAACAATTCCTTCAACAACCACCCCACTCTCTCTTTGTGGCTCCTGTTCCAACTGTTTTAGACCTTTGTTAAAGTGTAGCTCCACAAACTGAGCAAAGAGCAGAATAAATGGATTGCTTTGTAAATAACTAAGAAAGCCAAATACTAGCAAAAAGAAAGTCAATATCTGCTTCATATAGTATAGTGAGACTTTTGAAAAGTGTTCAGAAAAATGGGAATCTCGTCGTCCTCATGAGAAACTTACATACAAGTCAGGAAGCCACAATACAGGCAGAACATGGCAAAACAGACTGACTCCAGGTTAGCAAAAGGGTACAAGGCTGTGTACTTGACCCTTATATTCAACTTATATGCTGAATACATATGAAGGGCAACTGGTTTTAACATTGGAGGGAGAAACATCAAGAGCCTGTATTAGGCTGATAGCCCTACCCTGAAGCTGAATATACAGAAAATCTGCAAGTTTTCATGATAAAAGTCAAGGAGCAGAGTGGAAAATGGGATTAAAATTAAATATATGAAGAAGACCAAAGTAATTATAACCACGTACAATGACATTGGCAGTGAAGAGACTGAAAATGATAAATAGAATCAACCCTGAACGGTAAAGGAACAAGCAATCAATAAAACTGACTAGCACTCAGTAGAGCTACCACAGAAGCCTTGGAAAAGATATTTAAGTGCCGTGCCCATAGCTACAAATATTAGAATTGCGTAAACTGTGGTATTCCCTGTGACACTTTACGGGAGCGAAAGAAACTGGCCACCCGAGTCCTCGCCTCGTCAGCTGCCCCGCGCCTTACCGTGGCATCCTGCCCTGCGTACGAGCTGATAGTCCGAGAGCCCCCCGGGTGCCTCCTGTGGAACCGGCTGATGTCATAGACTTTCCTGTCAATCACCAGCCAGCGCTCCCGTGACGGGTCTTCCTGGCCAGTGCGCCGCCCGATCTCTTCCCAGGTAAACCACCGCGAAGGGCCGGACTGATCGGCCGCAGGATCAGCCTCCCTCCTCCGCCTGATCCCGGTTTCTCCTTGCTGGGAAGCCATCTCCTCCCGACTGAGGCTTCGGGGAACTTGACACTGTGCTTTTCAGCACCATCGGGAGGGCGGACTGTGCGAGTCTGAGCAAGGGAGTTGCCTCCCTTCTCCGCCTTCGATTGGCCCAAAAAGTTTCATCGACGCTGCTTTCGTGGGACAAACGCAGACTGAGAAACTCTCGAAAAAGCAACTCGGGCGAGCCTAAGATGCTCGGCTTTTCGAGTACGAAGGAGAAGCTGACTGCCGACCGGTGTGAGTCATTGCATTTTGAAAAGTTGCCCTCCACAGCCGATAGTGATAGGACGGAGATCAGCTGTGCCAGCAATTGTTTATTTCGGAGAACAAACTGAGCTGGGATTCAAAGAATCACTATTGATTCATCTCTGCCTTCTCTCCATCCCTGGAATACCACAGGTTGAGGATTTCTACTGGCTACACAGAAAGGAGATTGGCATAATCTGAAACAGCTTTCATTTGCTTAAACATTATAGTGGCAAAACACACAACTTTCTGGCCACTTGTGGGGAAGAGGCGTTGACAGAGGCTTATCAATAATACACTACATCCTTATCTTGCAATTGCTCAATACCTAAACTCAGATCAGGCAATAAGCCAACAATAGGTTGGTACTGGTAAAGAATTGAGAGGATTCACTGCTCTGGCTTGAGAATGAAAAGCTGACATCAGGACTTCCACAGTACCATTATCCCTGGGAATCGTCATTTCATGCCAGTACAGTCTTCCACCTATTCAAATGTAGGCAATTAGCACATCCATGGAAAGAGGCAATTAGCAATTGTGACAGTAATAATCCAGATTTAATCTCTTGATTTTGGGCCACATATATACTTAATTACCTTCTCTGTGATGGGCCCAGCCCTGTGGAATGACCTCCCCCGGGACATCAGGATTACTTCCGATCTCCGCTCCTTCCGTGTACAACTGAAAACCCACCTCTTCCAACTATCTGGCCTGGCTCAACCGTAATTTTCTCGTACCCCTCCTGACTGTCTGTTTTTAACATTTTGAATTTGGATTGTACATGGGGTTTTATAATTAGGGTATTTTAATGGTTTTTAATTGTCTATGTATTGTATCTGTTAACCTCCTCCGAACATGTGTGTCTTTGTACTTATGTATGTCATGGATTTATGTAAATGTTATATGTTTTTTACTCCATTGTACGCCGCCCCGAGTCCTTTTCGGAAAGGGAGCGGCTAATAAATTTAAATAATAATTATTATTATTATTATTATTATTATTATTATTATTATTATTATTATTATTATTATTATTATTATTATTATTATTATTATTATTATTATTAATTATGTTCAAATAATAGGTGCAGATTTAAAACTTATGTAAGTTTATTTACTGGTATAACATTTAAAGAAACTAAAAATAAATAGAATGCAATTTATTGCAAATTGTTGGAGGAAGATCTATATGTGTAGACACATGATCAAAATCAATGTGCTGATTTGTTGACTTTTTGCTAATTTTGATGATTTTTGCAAAAAAAATGTCTATTAGTCTATTCCTTGCTCTGCAAAACATGTACAATGAGAATGTACATTAATAAAGTTAGATGCAATGTTTTAAACTTCCACTGATTTCAGGGAGAAATAGAAGCATTTAGTTTTTCTTTTGAGCAGCTTTTTCATGAGAGTTTGCAGTAATTTGAGAAGTGAGATGTAAATAGTAATGTTGAAATATATCACTGTCAAATATACCTATGAAAAAGTGAGCTGAATTTGTACAACTGTTTTCTTTTTTGTAAGCTACTGAGGTTGTTATTCCACCAAAGTTTCCTACTTCTGTCTCATTCTCAACTTTACTTTTCCCTTGAATGAAGCTTTCCCAGAATAGTGATTTTTTAAGGATACTTTCAAACTGGGGAGATTTCAATGAATTAAAAGATTCTGAAATAGAAACTAAAATGGAAACTGGAGGATTTTGAAATAGTTCCAAGTGACTATATAATTCTGACCTCTCAAGTGTGGCAAGTGTGTCATTTGCACACTTGAAGATATATTCCTTGAAAATTTACTTTATTTTAGGCAGTCCTTGTCACTGCGTTTATTTGGTTTCCCAGCTGTGCCTACATTCTGAGTTAAACGGCAGAATGAACTGTCTCTTATCAGCAATGATTTACTGTGCATGTCATTACATTCCATACCTTCTTTCTCTTCTTCCTTTGTCTGTATGCAAAGAAGACAGGAACTCTCTGTCAAGATGTAATCAATTAGCTTAGTAAGTTTGTATTTTTACTTTCTTTACAAGTAAATGTTTTTCTTAGATTATGCCTCGGGTTTATTTTTGCTTACTTCAAAAGTATACTTCAAGGTTTGCCAAGATCCATACATCAATTTCCAGGGTGGAATTCACACCCTGACAGTCCTCGCCTTACAAACAAAATTGGGACTGAATCTTGATCATTGAGTGAAACCGTAGTTAGGGCACAACGTAGAGAAAAGAACTCATAAATAGATTCAGCAGGCCATATGCATTTGAAAGACAAAGGAACTCTTTTGAAGACAGCAAAGTCCACATTTTGAACAGAGATGACCGCTGGCTTGAAAGAGGGGTTCAAAGTGGCCATATATGTCAAAAATGAACATCCTTCTCTCAACAGGGGGGGAGGGATATGACATCATCTATCTCCAATCTATAGCACAGTCCTTTCAATAGTTCCAATAAGGCTCCACACCCATTTGTACCACTCAGGTGTCCCTGATGAGACAGATAAACCTCCAGGTGGCCCTTAATCAGAGCTGGTATTAAGCAGGTTCTGAACAGTTTGGGAGAACCAGTAGCAGAAATTTTGAGTACATTGGAGAACTGGTAAATACCTCTAACTGGCCCCGCCCCCATCTATTATCTGCCTCCTGACTCCCAGCTGATGGGGAGGAAATGGGGATTTTGCAGTAACCTTCCCCAGGAGTGGGGAAACTGGGACTTGAGAGGCAGAGAATAGATGGGGTCAGGGCCAGTCAGAAGTGGTATTTACCAGTTCTCTGAACTACTCAAAATTTCTGCTACCGGTTCTCCAGAACTGCTCAGAACCTGCTGATTACCACCTCTGTCACCCTCCCAGTCCAAGAAGCAGCCCCTAGAATGAAGAAAAGGACAGAAATATAAACGTGCATGGTCATCTTGGTGATATTATTTGTTTGGTGGTGCAAGATACCTTTTCATTACTCTTATTATTAATGAATGTGGAAGAATTAGTAGATTTCTCCCAGTATTGGAAGCCCTGGGTAAGAGAAACATCAAGTAAATAACATGGAATCTCCAAATGATGAAAACAAAAGAGAAGAAATATGGATTGATTTCTTAGCTGCTTTTTGTATCTGCTGATGCAATTTTATCTCATATCATAATCCAGAATCCACTGCAACAGGCAATAAGTTTATTTTCACAACGTGCGAAACAGAGGTCAAATGTAAAAAGCAGAAACAAAGCAATTCAATGAAAAGTATTAAGAAACTTTATTTATTTATGATACATCCAAGACCCAGAAGCAGGAAAGGGGATGGGTGTTGCTTGCAATGCTAATACTCATTAGGAAACATGCCAAAAGTTGAGCCAAAAGGCTCTCCAGCATTCTGTTTCATTCACAAATTACTCTAGGTTATCTATTTCCATCTCAGATCCATCTTCTCTCTTCACCCTTGTTGAATGTAGATTTTAGGATTTTGTGTTTTCTGATCAAGATGATATGCTTTGAACCAGATTTCACCCGCAACCTTCAAGGAACTGAAAATAACAGAAAGTAAGTTTCTCTTCCTTGCCATGAGAGTTAAGTCCTACTTAGAAAAAGTTTGCCTCTGATTCAAGCAGAAAAGTGAATTCAAGTGCAGTAAATTGAGGACAGAAAGAGTAGCACAAAAATCTCTCAGTGAGTGATACTTATCCTTTTAGGTATTTGACATGTCTTGACAGTATGCTTTATATTAGGGGTGAAATCCAGGAGGTTCTGGAGAACCGGTAGTGGAAATTTTGAGTAGTTTGGAGAACCAGAAAGTACTGTCTCTGGCTGACCCCAGAGTGGGGTGGGAATGGAGATTTTGCAATATCTTTCCCTTGCTATGCCCACCAAGCCATGCCCACAGAACCGGTAGTAAAAAAAATTGAATTTCACCACTGCTTTATATGGACTTATATAAAGTCTACATAAAGTAGTAATTTATCTAAACACCCAAATTTCACAGTCATGATGATAGGGAGAAGGCAGACTCTGCCTATCTTTAGGAGGCCATCTGGGTGTGTAATTTTCATGCAAACAATATGGAAATAGTTTGCCATTGCCTGTTTGATGTTAACTGATAACTAATTATTTAATACTAAATAATTTTATAAAAATTCCATGTGATAGAACACATGCTTAAGGACTAGCATCTCTCTCTTTCTACTACTAGGCTTATTTTTATTCTTAAAGGAGCTACATCCAAAATCTTTCTTCTCATTAGCAGTTTAATACTTTGCACACCAGATCTCTTTTGCTTAGTTGACATATTCACATGTATATAAGTATGTCTATATAATTGCATGTTCTCCTTTCCCCGACTCTTGAGAGCAAAGCCATGCAGATCCTTCATTTGATTTGATTCATTTGATCTGTTGGGCTAACCTTTATATGTTGTATATTTCCTAGATCCCCAACTCCTCTTCTAAACTGATAGTCTGATACTTACTACACAATGTCAGCAAAGCCAGTGAAGAGAGGTTTTGACTGATACTCAATACCATGTTTAGCACACATGGATTTCACCAAAGGAGCCACCTTCCAAAGGTTGTGCCGAGGCATCGTAGGGAAGAGACTATAGGCAGAAAGGAAGGCAAAGAAGTTGTGATACTTTACTATCTTTTTGCCTTATTCAAACTATGAAGCAGTTTCTCACTGATAGCTTAAAATCTTATTGCCCTAAATCAGTACTCACTGGTGCTCAATTTGAAAATTCAGGTGCCCCGTTACCCAGTCATTGAAAAAAGATTGATTCACATTGCACGTTGACTGAACCTGGGAGAAGAGAGAAAGACAGATGTTAGTCCAGACATGCTGTGAATGAAGGAAGATCAAGCAAATGTCCACAATATATATTTATATTTGTCCATGATTTATATTTATATTCATGTTGGTTTGTTTGTATGTATTGGTCTGTATTTATTTCTAGAAAAACATATTGAATTTTGGAAATCTTAAATTATATTACCCTAATAGTAGAGTTTAAATACTCATTTGTTATCAAATCTGATAGTCACCAGAGTACAGCTTTGAAAATATGGACAATTAAAATAGAATTATAGTAATATACTTATTTTTCATTTTGTGAAACATTTCTTTTCAATAGTAATTTTCAAAGCTTCCCATTACTTATTCCAGACTGGACCAAGTTGTCTGGTATGATTTGAATTCACAGGCCTCCTTTTCTAAAAAGAATGTCCTGGGACAGTTGACATCATGGTGAGAATGGCTGGAAAATAGCAAGGCTCTGCTGAGCCCCATGAAATCCAACCGGTAAATGCTGATGGGAGACCTTATAGCTATCCTGGAGGGACAGTGAAGGAAGGAAAGGCTCTTTGCTGACCTTGAGAAACTTACAATTTCCTCGCTAGGTGCAAAGCAAGCTCTCCCGAATGACAGCAGGGGCAACTGCCATTTTTGGGCAGTCACGAAGGTGGGGCAACTGGGACAGTAAAATATGTGCAGGAGTGATATTGAAGAAGAACAGTGTGGTGGCTGTGTGAGGAAATTTGTGGTTTTTAAAAACTTCTGTCAGAAATGCCCCTTTCCAGAAAAGATTGATCAACAGTGGGGCTGAAAAAGAAGGGGGTAGTTTTGTCAAGCCTCCACCCCCTGAAACAGTGGCGGATAAGCACAGAGCTGAAAGAGATGCAAAATAAGATATATTGTTTGATTATTTGGATACTATAAATGCTAAAAGAAGAAAAGCAGAGTGGCCATCTAAGGATTTAATAAACTCTTATTTGGGTTAAAATTTGGTTCCAGAACTGAAAAAGAATATGGTGTAAACAAAGGAAACTAAGGAAGAGAAGTAGAAGAGAAACAGTGCAACAGCGACATCTTCTGGCCAGAGCAAAACCCAGAGGGGGAAGTGTGAAAAAGTAGAGGGAAGAAAGTGTGGATTAGAAATTAATCCTGAACGGTATATTGGAAACAATGTTACAAGACTATCATAAGAATTAAATAAATTGTCTGTACCTGGAATTTGTTTACTGAAAAATTTACAGAGAAAGAGAGTGGAAATACTGTAAGCTGTAAACACTGTAGCTCTTTGATTGGATACAGACACTAGTGGCTGTATAATTGAGCAACTGGAATTGTGGAATAATAGAAATTGCTTAAAAGATAAAAGAAGAATTCAACATCTCAGCTTTTAACATCTTTCCCTGTAGATCAGTGGTTCTCAATCTTCCTAATGCCTTTAATACAGTTCCTTATGTTGTGGTGACTCCCAACCATAAAATTATTTTTGTTACTACTATGTAACTGTAATTTTGCTACTGTTATGAACCATAATGTAAATATCTGATATGCAGGATGTATTTTTATTGCTATAAATTGAACATAATTAAAGCATAGTGATTAATCAAAAACAATATGTAATTATATATTATGAAATAGTTATTTCTAATTACAAATAAATGAAAATTTGTCTTGAAGCATGGTGTAGCACAGGGGTCGGCAATCTTAAACACTCAAAGAGCCATTTGGATCCGTTTCCCACAGAAAAGAAAACACTGGGAGCTACAAAACATGGGTGTGGCCAACTCAACATCACTCCCACTCAGTCACATGACATCCCCCCTCCAGACAAGCCTACCCAGGTTTCATGGCTCAGTGTTTTCTGTGGGAATAGGGTCTCTCTCACTCCTCTCCCCCTCACTCTCATTTCTGTTTTTCTCTATTTTTCCTCTCCCTTTCTTTTTCTTTCCTCCCCTTTCCCTCTTTCTTTTTCTTTCTTTCTCATTGAACATGATAGCAAATCTAAAATAAAGTTATTAATTGTAGGAAATTGCTTCTCTGCCATCTTTTCATAGTGAACTCTAAGTTGATAGAAGCTGGCAAGATTGTACTAACAGCAATAGGATATATATATTGATTTCTTTTGCGTTTGACAATATAATACGTTATCCAAAATTATAAATAATCTTATTTTTAGATGCATTTTTGGGGCATTTTTATTTCCTTTTTTTCTTTTCTGACATAGGATATACTTAATCTTATATGTTATTAACTGCTAGATAAGAGAGACAGAAGTTAGAAAAGAAGAGATATTAAAAGATAAGTATTAAAGAGAAGAGTTGTTAAAATACATAATGCCAATATTACTGTTATTGCATCACTATGTTATTACAATATTACTATTATGTGATAATAGTGGAGATAAATGTGACAACAAAGACGAATATTATGATTGTTTAAATGTGGTTGCACCCAGACAACCCACTGTTTAATAAAAATTGGATTGAATAAATAAAATAAATAAAACTTGGGGAGAGGGGAGAATATCCTGATCTAGATGAAAACCAGATGCTGGGAATGGAAAATTTTCCTGCATTGGCCAGTTTCTCTTTCAGTTAGCACTATTATCTTAAAATGAGGCCAAAGAATATTTGTTCTACTCATCTCATTTCCATTTTTATAAAGTCCAAACAAAAGCAAGGGCAATCATAATCTATAAGAAAAGGCATAGCATTTCTAAACACACTTCAAACTTTTCTATGATAGGAAAAGCACTGTAAAAGAAACAATAATAATAGGTAAAAATAACATCCGAAAAGGAATCCAGTTTCACATGTGCAAATTATAATTTATAATTATGGATCTGTGAATTATTGTCAATCAATCAATCTTTATTGATTAGCACTTGGGCCATATCAAAGTACTAAGTTCCAGAGACAAAAACTACAGTTTCAAATGAGATTAAAATAAACCACAATTTAAAATATAAACAGAATAGAGTGCAATAATTAAATTATAGTCATATAATGAAATTACGCAGACAAGCTAAAGTTTAATCATATACAGCCATCAATTTTATCTCCCAGATCTCTCTTACCTGTGTAGAGAACCAATCCATGTTTTTATCATGATCGATGGGCATAGGAAGATGACTCATCTGTGTTAACCATGTCAATATAATACTCTCAAGAACACTGAGAGACAGAAATGAGGCAAAGTCAGGCAAATTAGGCAAAGTGAAACTATATCTACACAAACAAGCCTTTTAAGTAGAATAGTGGGACAAATTTATTCGTTTGTTTGTTAGGCTTAGAATGCAAGTCATTTACTAGACCTAATGATGCCTTTCTATGGAAATCAATACATTTCTAACACTCCTCCAGTGACAATGAGTCAGATTCAAACCAAAGACCAGGACCCCCAATCCTTCTGAGTTAGTGGACAAATTTGGAAGGTTGACCAGATACCATGGAAACTGATCCCAAATGGAGACTACAGAGTGGCTTGGCTTTATTCCAGATAGCTATTATAATGGAAATGGTAGAACCGAAGCCCACACATATGGAAGTTAGGAGAAGGATAATCTAGAGCCGGGATGGCAGAACTATGGCATGTGTGCCACAGGTGGCAGGCGGAGCCCTTTCTAAGTGTACCGGAGGCGTTGCCCTGTCAGCTGGACAGCGTGCATGCCCCCGCTGGCCAGCTGAATTCAGCCTTTTTAAAAGCCATTTTAAAGCTTTATAGGAGCCTGGGGAGGGCAAAAAGAGCCTCTCCGGCCCTCCACACCGAGGCCCTCCAGAGGCTTCAGGAGCTTCCCTCCGGAGTGCAAAAAACGGGCCCTATGGGCAAACAGGAAGTTCAGGAACGGACTTCCGGTTTTCTCATAGGGTCGGTTTAAGCCCTCCGGAGGCTTCAGGGACTTTCAAGAGGCTTCCCTGAAGCCTCTAGAGGACTGAAAACCACCCTATGTGCAAACCGGAGGCACACCCGCGCACGACCCCCCTGCGTTTCCCCACCCCACCCACTAATGGCACTTGAGCCAAAAAAAGGTTCGCCATCGCTGATCTAGAGAATCTAGATCTAGAGAATAGTCAGGGTCTGGGAAGGGATAGTGAAACACAAAGAAAATAGTACATAAGATGAACAGTACTTCAAAAGAAGGAGGTATCCCAAAACACCCTTGAATCCCAATATGGGGTTGAAGGTAATAAAGAATCGGATAAAATATGCCAGAGTCCATGTCATTTCCTGTAGAAGAGAAGAGAAGGAATGGAGATTAGAATAGCATCTTTCCTTGCCCCAAGTAGACACCCTACATGGCATCTTACTCAGATCCAGATGTATATCTTCTGGAAACTCTGCTCTGTTACTGCCCATTTTGACAGAACCAGTTCTACCCTGAGTTCTTTTTTAATGGATTGACAGATTTAACTGACTGAAAAGAGCCATAGAAAAATTCACTAGACAAGATTGCATATGCTTGGTTTTCTTTAAAGTACAATATTTTGAGCTCATGTCATTCCAGAAAGTGATAGAGATGGATAGAAGTTTCTTTGCATGTTGTTATTAGGTTTTTTTTAATTAATCAGGGAAGACAAACTTTTTATGTAGTGATTATCAATACAAGAGACCAGGTGTGTTTTAAGCACCAGTGTTGCTCTGCGTATGGACCTGTTTGAGCGCATAAACAATATTATTTTCAATAACTGACATGTTTATGTGATATCAGGTGAGAATGTAGGGATTTTATTAGCTTTGATTATCCCACAAAATTCCAACCATTTTTAATTTGTGTACTTGACAAGAGTTCATGGCAAATTCCCATTTTAAGCAAGGTTGGAAAAGTCTTGTCTCCCATCTTCTATATTAGAAAAAAGTAAGTTCAACCCCATTTCCAATCCCTCTAGATATTTTTCTTTAAAAGATGAACCATAACTTTATAGTTGTATTCAAGCCACCATAAATCATTTTTTAATCAAAGCCCTCATAATCATTACTTCAGAAAACTAGACTGTAATTCTTGTACATTCTTAGTTCAATCAATGTTATTGTCCAGTTACCTCTAATGTTTTCCCAACATGCCTTCTATATGTTTGTTTTCCCAGGAAAAAATTGAATGCCTTCTTCATAAAAGGCCTTTTGATAGCCAGCAATAGTTCATCTGGAAGCATTTTGGAATTGGGTGACATTAACTTTCCCATTAACAATATCGCCATGCAAACTTTTATATACACCTAAAAATGGTTTAGCCTTTTCAAATCCTCTTAAAGAAATAAATTCTAAACCTAGAAACATACCATGGGGGGAGGGGTGTCTCAGTATTGTATTATTTAATATTTGGTAGGGATCATTTGTGTACTCACCCTCCAGAGTTTGCGTTGGAATATAAAGTACAATGAGTAAACTTGAAGAGTAGGCATTATCATCAGTGGCAATGCTACAGAAGGAAACAAAATGCATATAACCATTAACTGTCCTTTCTAAACATAAAAGAAGCAACAATCACATTCCACAAATGTTCTGTATTTACCATTTTATTTATGGTAAATGTTACCAAATGCTCTGTTATTCCTTGTGATAAGTGGACAATACTATCTTACTCTATTCAGATTTATTTAGAGGAAAGCCCTGGTAAATCCAATGAGACCAGCTCTCAAGTGTTTATATATTCATACGTAAGCGACATCTTGTAAAACAGCCCATCTTGTAAAATACAACTCTGGGTGACTTACAACAATATAAAACCTAAAACTAGAGACAAGGCAACCTATTAGTATATATAAAGAGAGCAAACCCAACTACCTTCTAGCACCAATGATGTTACCTAATTGGGTAATGAAACGTCTGCAAGAAAATTACTGGCCACAAGGAGCACCAAGGACCCCACAGTTCTACCCCGAGCTACAAATATTATTTTCTATTGGAATCACCTGAATAAAAGGCATTTTCCCTTCAAAAGAGGGAAGGGATTAATAGTCCAGAGGAAAAGAAGCATAGAGGCACAACAAGGAAAGTTGCAAATACTTTATTTGTTGGCCAATAGCAGAGAAGAAAAGGAGAAGATATTCCAGAGACAGGAATTAAGGGAGAACAGTGTTTGTAAGAAGAAAACATTATTATATAATAGTACCACAAAATATGATATTGTAATAGAATATATTAATTGTAATCATTATAATAATTGTAATTAATGTAACAATATAGAAATAGTAATAGAATAAAATGTAAAGTAGAGGCAATAGAATACACGCTTACACCTGAAAGTTACACATTTTGCTTTTATATCTTGGGTTTTTTTCAAAATAAAATATCTCCCTAACCCTTATAGCAGTGATGGCGAACCTATGACACGCGTGCCACAAGTGGCACGCGTAGCAATTTGTCAGGACACGCGAGGTGCTGCCCTGTCAGCTGGCCAGCGCGCATGCGCGCGCTGGCCAGCTGAGTTCACCTTTTTAAAAGCTATTTTTCACCTTCCCCAGGCTCCAGAGGCTTTATAGGAGCCCGGGGAGGGCAAAAAGAGCCTCCCCGCCCCCCCCCCGGTGGCTTCAGGGGCCATCCGGAGGATATCCTGAAGCCTTCGGAAAGCTTAAAACCACCCTCCGAGCAAACCGGAAGTGACTTCTGGGTTGCTCGGAGGGTCATTTTAAGCGTTCCGAAGGCTTCAGGGACCATCCGGAGGCTTCCCTGAAGCCTTCAGAGTGCTTAAAACGACCCTCCGAGGAGTTGCATTAAGGGTGCGGCACGCCTGCACACGACCCCCCTGCGCTCCCCCCACTTGTGGCACGCGAGCCAAAAAAGGTTCACCATCGCTGCCTTATAGGAAGGTTTTTTTTAACTTTTTCAGACTCCAACACGTTACTGCTTCTTGAGACTCAGATTCAACACTTATTCTAATTGGAGAGAGGTTTTTTTATTAAAAAAAACTTCTGATAGACATTCCCTATGACCTGCTGTAAGCAGTTAGTTGTGGTGCCCACCAGCTTGACTGTCTTCAATAAAGGATGGACCAAGTCATAGCGTTAATGAGATTCAATGGTTATTAGCTTGGATGGCAGTGTGGTAGCTTCTGAAGGCCATCTGAAGGAAGACCAGTAGATTTCCTTGGTTGGTTATTGTGAGAATGGACTGCTGAACTTGATGGGCCAAGGATTAGATCCAGCAGGCACCATTTATGATCTTATCAATAAAGCAGTTTCAAAAAGAAAAACTACTGCTGGTGAAGAGGTTGGACTATATTCTCCATTATGTTCCTGTCTCTCTTCCATGGCAATTTTTTTCCACTGTAATTTGATTTATGGATGCTCCTCAGTTGTGTCTATAGAGCATCAAATAATTGAGCAGTTGCATGAGAAAGTGCAGTACCCTCTCCAGCTTGCCATTTCTCTCTTTGCACTGTTAAGGCATAGTCTGTTTCTGAAGGTATGGACTGAGAATCAGGATGCCTCCCTCCACCTTAAATATGTATATTAAACTCATAGGAATCTGTGTTCTCAGAAAGGAAAGATTTCCTCCTCATTCTCTCCAATGTTCTGTAGTTGCTACTACTGCTCTTCTTCTTCCCTCCTCCTCTTTATCTTATCATTATCATTTATCTTAATAAGAGTTGATATTAATCTAAACTGTGCTGGGGATTATGTACAATGCATATATATAACCTGCCCCTGAGCTCATGGTTGAAAAGATAAGAGTCCAAAGATGATGTGAAAGTTGTTTTTTTGACAGAAGAAAAAGCTCATTTGGAGTTTAACAGGAGGTAGGGGGAGAAAAGATACTCACTGAAGAAATAATACTTGTGCTGATAGTTATAAGGCATGTATTTCTTTTTCTGCAAACCCAACTGCAAAAGAAAGGCATGAAAAAAGCAAATAACTTTCAATAGGTAATTATAACTTTAGGCTCCATTTCTATAACTTCCTTTTCATCTGCTCTATGAAATAAATTCTCAGGCAGGAAAAAAGCAAAAAAAAAGTGAGATGTACATAGCTGTCACAATAATAAATTGTAATTGTGGTAGTTCGAATAGATTGCAGTCTTTATTTTCAAAATTTCCAGGTGCAGAAACATATGGTAGAGCGAGATAGCTTGTAAAATTAAGCCCTCCAATAGAAATACAGAAAGAACAGACTTAAACTTAGATTTCTTAGTCAGGAAAGGAAGCTGTCCCTTCTGTAAGCAGAAACACTAGATAAACTTTTACTAATCTTTCCATTAGTAGAAGGCCCCAAAGGAAAGCATTACTGATGGACGTGGATCTGATGGGTTCAAAGTGTTCCATTCTCCCAATATCAGCTCTTCAGCCACACCATCCTATAGCCACCAAAATAAATGTCCCGACTGGTTTCAGAAGAGGTGAATTAACAATAAATAGGGAATCCAGAATCTCAGCTAAATAGGCAGCTTCTCCATTTTGATATTTTTACTGACTGCCACATCCCCAAAACCTCACAACCATCAGAGATAGAACATTTTCTACCAGTATTTCTGCTTGTGAGGCATAAGTAATTCTATATTTTCTTTGTTTGAAGTAACAGCCAAGGCAGAATATGCTTATCAAATCTGAAACAATCCACTGAGATAATTCACACAATAGTCAGTCCAATCCATAACATTAACCAGAGAAAGAGCAAAAGGGAACAAACAAAGAGATGCTTAAGCTCCATACCACCCTCCGTCTTTTAATCTATCCTATTCCTATCAGAGCTACCAGGATTTTTGGACAGGAAGACAATCTGTTTCTTTGCTTTCCTAAGTCACCTTCTTGGGATTGCGATCACATGGCCATAAAAACTTGCTGCTTTCCTCAGAATCCTTTTGTACATGATTGTTCAGTCAATCCCATGAGCTAATTCCCTCAATAATCCAGTTCATAATATTCAACTATAGCTATGAGCTACCATAGGAGAACCAGTTTTAAGGCATCAGGCTGGAAATTGCAAGATTGTGAGTTCTAGTCTCTCCTTGGACAATGCCACCCAGCCTTAGAAAGCAGGGGTCCATATCAGTGGTGGGATTCAAACTTTTTTACTACCGGTTCTGTGGACATGGCTTTGTGGGCATGGCAGGGGAAAGGATACTGCAAAATCCCCATTCCATCCCCTCTCTCAAAATTTCCACTTCCGGTTCTCCAGAACATGTCAGAACTTGCTGGATACCACCTTTGGTTCATATAGAGAAATACACTTTTGTTATGGCCACCTTTGGTGAACATTTTGTCCAACCCTACTAATCTACTATCTCAATGAAATCTGTCTTATCAAACGCTGCTAATAAATATAAATAATAAACCCAGTAGACTGTGTTCAACTCTAACAAATTGACAATGAAATGGCTTAACAGTTGCTGTTCTGAATGCTGATCTGAAAGGAGAATGGCCAGGGTTCAGTAAAATCTGTTGTCATCTAAGCAGTTGCTTCTTACCTCCAAAGAAAGAGTTTCCCCTAACGACAAAATAAAGGGATGAAATGAAATATCTGGGTCCTTCTCAATACAGTTGGTTTTAGCATGATGCTGGGAATGGTGCAAAGACCACCAATTAGCTGAAAGCCCCTGTAGAGGAAGAAGGAAAGAAAGTATTCAGGCTCTTGTAAAAGATTGCTTGACTATTTAGTGCTCTGCTTTGAAGAGGTAATAAGGGGAGATTCCATTGAACCTTTGAATCAGATTTTCAAATAACTTTGAGATGTTGAATCAGCTGACTCTGAATTATCTTGGAGAGGTTCAAAACAGTTTGAAGATTAAGTGCACTTTCTAGCTTTGAAGAATCTCAAGCATTCATTGCATATGTGGACAAAACTGGGGGAAATTTTGAGTACTGTAATGAGTTCCCTGATATTAACATGAGTAGGTGCAAATGAGTTTTATCACCTTTCAAAACCCTGCCTGTCAAAGCACTGGAAGAGGTGCTGCTCTGCTATTTGTGTATTTAGAGAGATTCACCTGTGGGGACAAACAGAAAATAAAATAGAGACCTACATCTATTCTGCTTTGTCTCTCTTTTAATGAGTCTTGCTTTTTCTTGCTTCTATACCAATTTATTCTTATTTTTCTTCAACTCACCTGTAGTATAGTCCCTATTAGCTTTGGGTCCAGTATTTTCCTTCCTTTGTCATTGGCATTTAATCAGGCTTATTGATCAGGGAATTTTATCACTGGCATTTAATCAAACAAAAGCAGGTGGAAATAACACCTGATATGCTCATCTAATTTCACTGATAATGTTGATACAAAGATTTTAATAGCAGTGCTAGGAAACAGATTATAGCAAAATGATACCATTTGTTATTAAGAATGTTCAAGCAGGGTAAAAAAACTAGGCATCCATTAGATGATATACGGTTTACTGTAGATATAATAGACTTAAAATAAAGGTCAACTTGTAATCTCATTATTAGATGCTGAAAAACTTTTGATAAAATACACAAACAATTCATGTTCATTATCTGTCTGTCTGTCTGTCTGTCTGTCTATCTATCTATTTATCTATCTATCTATCTACATATATACATACATACATACATACATACATACATACATACATACATACATACCTTTATGCCTGTGTGTGTATGTTCCAGCATAACTCTGGAATGCCTTTAGCAATTTCAACCAAACTTAATATACAGATGACTTTCTGTCTGGAAAGTCTATGGGTAAGACACCCCAACACCCCCTCAGTGTATGTGTGTCTGTGTCTCTCTGTGTGTATTCCAGCATCACTCTGGAACCCCCGGGCTGCTAAAATGAAAAGGAATGAATTATATCTATAGTGTCAAATCACAGTACTTTTGAAAGTGGTAGTGTGCTTTTTGGATTCAAGTTCTGTTAAGATACAGCCTGTTGTGCCTTAAAATGGCATCTACTGTACAGCACAGTGCAGTTGCCATGGTAACAGCTTCACAGTACTCCATGAGGGGGCTTCCTCTGGTAAGGGGTATTGGTTGTAAATAAATACCCAGGGTGTTAGATATTAACATATATCGGGGAAAGTCTTCCCTCTGGTCCGCTCCTACAGCGGGAAACAGGTATCCCTCTGATTGGTCGAGGGGCGTACCCAATCCCTATAAAAGGGGAACCCTCCGACTACCGAACAAGCTGGATCACTACTATTACTAATAAAGAGCTGTTAAGTCACTTCGTGTCCGCAGTCTGTCTCTCGTTGCCCAGATCTAACATTGGCGACGAAGGTGGGATTGAGAGACAGATAGGACGAAGAACGCTACTCCAGAATCTCCGGATTTGATCCAGCCCAGGAATTCGGCAGCAATTCCGACAGCCATCTCAGATCACCGCAGCGCGGCAAATTCAAACTGAGAAGATGGCGATGCATGCTCCCCCCGCTCCTTTCGACCCAGAAAACGACGAATGGGAAGCTTTCATGATTCGTTTCGAGTGTTTCCTCGAAGCAAACGAATACACGGGGATCACCGATGCGAGGAAGAAAAACATCTTCCTCGGCTACTGCGGAAAGGAAGTCTTCAATACGGCCAGAGACCTCACTGCGCCTACTCCAATACAGGCAGTATCGTGGACGACGTTGCAACAAACTCTGCAAACTCATTACGCGCCAAAACCTTCCCGCCATGTCTGCCGCAAGGAATTCAACATGAGGACTCAGAAGGCGGGAGAATCAATCAATCAATATGTTGCAGCCCTACGAAAAGCAGCAGCTCACTGCGAATACAGAGATTTGGAAGAGCACATCTTAGAGCGGCTCATCTGTGGGGTAAGAGACATTTCGTTGCAAAAGAAGATGTTGGCAAACCCGAATTTAACCCTACAGGCAGCGTTAAACGAAGCAAGAGCGTCAGAATCAGCGGAGAAATCAGCGGTGACCATACAACAAGGGGCCAGCGCATACCAGCCAGCACCGAGACAAACCAGAGTTCACTATGAGGACACAAGCCCCGACTACGAGAATCCCGAGTTCGAGGACAGTCACCTGATGCAGAGCAGTCACTTGAGGCCTGGGGGGAGACCCGGATCCCGTTTGCCGCCCTGCGCAAGCTGCGGAGGGAATCACCCCAGGTCTACTTGCAGGTTCAGGAACGTTGTTTGTTCGCACTGCAACAAACTTGGGCACATCGCACGAGTGTGCCGGAGCGGAGTCCCTGCCTCACGGCAGCCACCCATGTACCGCCAACAGAAGCCCAACCCAGGGGCTTGGCGAAACCAAAAAGGGCGCCCAGAGAGAAATCCACAAGTGTTTACCCAGAGAGAAAATTTCCAAAGAGCTGAACGAGCGTATTCCCAGAGAGATTACTCACAAGAAAGTGAGCGAGCGTATCCCCAGAGAGAATACACACAAAGAGCTGAAAGAGCGTTCTATCAAGACGCTCAACGAGAGTATTTTCAGGATGTTGACGGTGAGATAGAGTTGACCCAGAGAGAGGAGTTGCGAACGTATCTCACCACAATACATCAGGTCCGCCCTAAGCGACCAAAAAGGCTGAGAGTCACAGTCCTCTTGGAGGGCTCACCCTGCGAGCTAGAAGTTGACACAGGATCAACCCTGACGATCATTTCATGGGCATCCATGAAACAGGCTATCCCTAGCCTCAGAAAGAGCCAACTACACGCCCCAGACGTCCTGCTACGAGACTACCAGGGGAACCAAGTCCCCATCGTGGGCCAAGGCACATTCCACATCCGTTTCAAGGACATCGAAGCCCAGCTGCCCGTGACCATCGCCAGCGCGCCATTGCAGAACCTTCTGGGGCTTGATTGGTTTGAAGCCCTGGGGTTAGAAGTCACCGGGATCAACGCCATAAGAAACAGCAGCGCTGAACAGATTTTTAAGGAATTCGAGGATGTGTTCAGCCCCGGTCTTGGTAAGTATGTGGGTAAACCAATATCATTCAATTTAGACCCTAAAGTGGCGCCAATCCGACTTAAACCAAGACGAGTGCCTTTTGCACTCCGCCCTAAAATAGACAAAGAGATAGATAAGTTAGTGGAGCAAGGAATCCTTGAGCCGGTAGATCACGCGCGCTGGGAAACGCCCATCGTGACCCCAGTCAAGCCAGACGGATCAGTCCGCATCTGCGCGGACTATAAGTGTACAATTAATGTCGCGCTACAACAGAGCGCATATCCTGTGCCAGTAGTACAGCACTTATTGCACTCGTTGGGACCAGGAAAGGTATTTGCAAAGTTAGACATGGCACAAGCTTACCAGCAACTGCCAGTTGATAGCGCCACAGCGGAGGCCCAAACTATAGTGACGCATAGAGGAGCATTCAAATGCAACCGGCTACAATTTGGCGTAAGCATTGCCCCAGGACTGTTCCAGAGCATCATGGAACGACTGTTGCAAGGGATACCAGGAGTCGTCCCCTATTTTGACGACATCTTGGTGTCAGCTGCAAACGAGGAGCAATTAAACAAAAGAGTCAGATCTGTTTTGGCCAGAATCAGAGAAAAGGGTCTCCGCCTTAAAAAAGAAAAATGCCAAATTAACGTGCCTAGCGTAGAATTCCTGGGTTATAGAATCGATGGTCAGGGAATACACCCCACTTCAAAGAAAATTAAGGCGATCCAGGACGCCCCCACACCACGAAATCAGACCGAGTTGCAGGCTTTCCTCGGATTACTTAACTTCTACAGCGTTTTTCTGAGGCAGAAAGTGACCGTTGCTGAGCCACTACACCGTCTACTCCAGAGGAACGCACCATGGAAATGGGGACGATCAGAAGCTGCAGCTTTCGCCGGGGTAAAGCGCCTGCTCACCACTGACTCACTGCTTGTTCAATACAGCCAGACCCTACCGCTGGTATTGACCTGCGATGCATCACCTTTCGGAGTTGGAGCAGTCCTCAGCCACAGGATGCCCGACGGAAAAGAAGCACCCATCGCATTCTACTCCAGGACTCTTTCATCGGCCGAAAGGAATTACAGCCAAATGGACAGGGAAGCGCTGGCTGCCGTCGCGGGAGTAAAGCGTTTCCACGAATACCTCTATGGACGTGATTTTGAACTGATCACAGATCACAAACCGCTGTTGGGACTTTTGGCGGGAAACCGCCCCACTCCGGTCTCCCTTTCTCCTCGCATGACCAGGTGGACTGTTTTCCTGGCTGCGTATTCATACAAATTGATACATCGACCGGGCTCCACTCTTGGACACGCAGACGCACTCAGCCGTTGCCCATTACCTGACATTCTGCCAGACCCCACTCCAGAAGTACCGGTATTGCTCATTGACTGTTTGGATTCAGGACCGGTTTCTTCCTACGATGTTGCAAGGTTCTCCTCTAAAGACAATTTAATAAAGCAAGTTCAAACTTGGGTTTGGAGGGGGTGGCCAAAGGGAAATGTGGGCCTGGAATTCAAAATGTTTTGGTCAAAACGGGACGAGCTCTCAGTAATACAAGGATGTTTGTTGTGGGGGGATCGAGTTGTTATTCCGTATGCTTTACGTAAAAATGTACTAGATGCTTTACATATGGGTCATCCGGGGATTGTTAGAATGAAGGCGTTAGCAAGAAGTTACGTGTGGTGGCCAAACATGGACAAAGAAATAGAGGAGTGGGTGGCCACTTGTGACCCATGCCAGGAATCGAGACCAGCACCCCCGGAAGCGCCCGCCACAGAATGGGAGAAACCCAAAGCACCATGGTCGCGAATACACATCGACTTCGCAGGGCCATTCCAAGGTCAGACTTTCTTTATAGTTGTAGATGCATACTCAAAATGGCTAGATGTAGTCCTAATGACTTCAACCACGGCAGAGGCAGTCGTAAAGGTTCTACGGCGACTCTTCGCCACCCATGGCCTGCCAGATCTCCTCGTATCCGATAACGGGCCCCAATTCACGGCCATGCATTTTGAAACATTTTTAGCAGGGTTGGGAATCCAGCATGCCCTCATCGCGCCATTCCATCCAGCATCAAACGGACAGGCGGAGAGAATGGTGCGATTCGCAAAAGAGGCCCTCGCCAGGATGGGTCCAGGTGATTGGCAAACACGCATTGACCATTACCTCCTCATTCAACACATTACCCCGAGCGCAACGACGGGTAGGAGCCCCGCGGAACTACTCATGGGTCGTCGACTACGGTCTCACCTAGACCGGCTCCACCCGAATTACTCTGCCACGGCTCCCCCAGACTCTACAAGTAAGATCCGGTCTTTCAGAGTAGGGGATTCAGTTTACGCTCACAACTACACGGGGGGGACATTGTGGATGCCGGCAAAGGTCATTGGCATCACAGGTCCACGATCGTATTTGCTAGAGCTAGAAGATGGGCGGAATTGGAAAAGGCACATCGATCAACTACGGGGTCGCCTAGCACACTCCAACCTTCGAAATGAAGACGAAAGTTTCCTGTCTACGGAAAGTCAGCCACAAGAAAACCCCATCGTAGGAAACAACGACGCCGGCGAGCCAAGCGTAGGACAAGACTACACGCACGTAGCAGAGCAACCCCCAGACAACGCAGCCGAACAAACTCCTGAACGCCCGAGCAACGAAGGCACAAGACCTCCAGAACGGGAAATAGAAAAAGCACCCGATCCTGCAACTACTTCGAACCAACCCGAAACCAGTCCTGCAACCACTTTAAGCCAACCCGAACTACGACGTTCCTCCCGAGCAAGACAAACACCCACCTACCTAAAAGATTATGTTACCTACCGCAACATCCCATCTAGGAGGGGAGGGATGTTAGATATTAACATATATCGGGGAAAGTCTTCCCTCTGGTCCGCTCCTACAGCGGGAAACAGGTATCCCTCTGATTGGTCGAGGGGCGTACCCAATCCCTATAAAAGGGGAACCCTCCGACTACCGAACAAGCTGGATCACTACTATTACTAATAAAGAGCTGTTAAGTCACTTCGTGTCCGCAGTCTGTCTCTCGTTGCCCAGATCTAACACAGGGAATGCCAGGTTATCAGCTAGTGTTAAATAGATTTGAAAATCCCTTGGAATTCATAAAATGGATTAAGAATATTATATCTACTACTAAAGTAAAATTTTAATGACATTTTCTCCAGTTTTCCATAATTTAGAGAAACTAGACATGGATGTCCAGTTTCCCCCTTACTTTTTAAAGTCAGCATTAATTAACTTCAATCAATATTTAGTAATCAATTTTAATGATTTTTGGTTTGTGTTATTAGACAACAGAGAAATATCTATGGAGTACTACATAACTCAGTTGAATACAAATGCCCACATTCCTTTGTTTATTTTGAAACCTCATACTGTTGCTTTAGTATTGATGCAAAATAACAGAATATTCTATTGTCCAAATCAGAATTGATATTAATAGGTAAAAATTGGGTTACCCATCACTAAATATCAATTCCATATTTAGACTGAATCCATTAAATATTTGACATACACATATGTATGTATGTATGTATGTATGTATGTATGTATGTATGTATGTATGTATGTATATACACCAAAGGATACAACATGTAATATAAACAAAATTGTTGGAGGGATGTTTCTTCAGATATCAATAGATGGATATCATTAAATCTTACTCTTTGGGGAATAGGTGAATGCTCTCAAAATGTATTAAATACTGAAAGCTAATAATTAGAGTAAATTTTCCAAATTAGGCAACCTTGGAATATACCTATACAGCACTTTTGGTTGGATGGACAGTATTAGGATCCAAATATACAAAACTCTGGTACCTCTGAAACCAATTACGTTAGTTATAAACTTGCGGAAAGGAATGTCTACTTTTAAAGCACTGTTTTTTCCATGCCATATTGACCCTATGGTCCACACTAAATTGGCACTGGACAAGAGTTAATGGAATTCAAAGATAGCTGGACTTGGACTGCTTGTGGAGACATAACTTCAGGATGATTCCTCTCTTGACTCTGCATCCCCCAATCTGCCTCTCTTTCTCATATAGAAACATCCTTCAGTCTTTAAAAAAAGTAATCACAATAGCACACAACCTGCTTTTTCTAGTTAAATTTGATTAGAATGTTTTCTGTTTTACTTCAGTATGACTGCTGTATAGACTCTTTGTTGGACAACTAAGAGACGGTGCTACTCTTTTTTCATTCTTATTATTGCTGCCTTAAAACAGTAGAAGAGGAATGTTTCAACATTTATATCAGAATTCTATAGAACTCTTTACGTACTCATCCAAACTTTGCAGTGTTGATCAGAGATGGCATTCTACCAGTTCGCCATTTGGGTGAATCAGTAGCAGGAGGCTCCACCCACCTGCCCAGACGTCATCACAGACACTCTGCACATGCACAGAGGTTCTCCACATATGCAGATATGCCGCGCACAAGCGCACACTCCCAGTTCAAAACCAGTAGCAGAGGTAAGAGGATCTCATGCCTGGTGTTGATACCCTCAAAGGTATCTACTATGTTATTTTCATTTTATTCTGTACCCCAAATGAAACGGTTATAGACATTTTGATGCTTTCCCATTCGAGTCAAAAACCCAACTTTCTTGAATTTATTTAACATGATCTTGATCTCAGATCTCCTATATGAATCAAGTCTTGCCACCTTTGGATCTTAAATTGGGATTGGCTTTTGGTTAATTTGCGCATTCATCTTGTTTATTATAAGTGAAATTCCACTCTTGGTCTGCAGTTAATAATGATAGACAAACAAGTGGTATGATTTAACATAAGAAAACTCTCTATGTTCTTTGATGAGAAGCCCATGTGGCACCTCTGTTATAAATAACACAACACATTTGATATATACTCATGAAACTTTTTCATGTATATTTGCAACATTCCATATTCTTTCCCTTCCATTCCATGGAATATTCTAAGAATAATATACCTTAATTACCTTTAAATGGCACATTACAAATTCATGAAAATGGTGGTTCCATTTTGGATTACTGAAGACTGAAAGATGTCCCAAATCATGTTGTAGATAGCTTGCTTGAGTCTGAAAGAAAAGGGTGATTCACCACAGAAGGACTACCTTTTGTTCATTCTACAACTTATATCCAATGGAAATCGCTATGCAAGAACTGCTGGGATAGATAAAATAAAGATTCATTCATTCTAGGATTTTTTTATTTAATCAAAGGGGCAGCCACCCAGAGAAGCATCCCAAACAGGATAGGCACAAGAAACCAATTCTACAATACAACCACAAATATATTC
Source organism: Natrix helvetica (assembly GCF_964273705.1). Classification (NCBI taxonomy): domain Eukaryota; kingdom Metazoa; phylum Chordata; class Lepidosauria; order Squamata; family Natricidae; genus Natrix; species Natrix helvetica. Next base: position 118,117,885 of record NC_138548.1, on the reverse strand, counting down.
CCCAAACATATCTGATATTTTGTGATAGACAGTGAGGATACATGGCTGCTTTTTAAAGCTGTATTCTAGTTTCATTACTTACTGTCCTTCAGAATGGGAGGGATATAAGATGACATGGCATCATAGAACATAGAATTTAAAAGGACCTTGCAGGTCTTCTAAGATAAATGGCTGCCATGTCTCTTCTTTTCTACAGAATCATCTGTTGGGCAAAACAGAAGTGGCTTTTTATCTAACTGAATTGCTTAGTCTCCTTCAAAGCTTATTCCTCCAAGTAATTGAATGCAACCTAAATATGTGTTATTTTCTTTATAAAGAAACTATTTTAATTTGGTTGAAGGACAGTCTGCTGTAGAAAGCCAAACTAGTGGAAAATGCAATTTTAGCTAAAAATAAAAGCAAGAATATTACCTGAGCAAAGGTCATCAGCACTGTGGCAATAAGAAAAGATGTCATAGATATCCCAAAATACCACAAAACAAACCAGCCAGCAGCATCCAGTACTAAAATATGCAGAAGCATCAGGAAAAAGAACAATAGGTTTGGCTTGAAGAGTCCCATCTTTTTAACAGTGGACAGCAATTCCCGAAAATCTTCTATTAATAATTGCTATGGGAAAAAATTCAGAAAATTTGCAGGAGTTTTGACTTTATGGATACAACATAGCTAGCCAGTGGCATCAACAGTTAACATCAAGAACTCTTGGTGTAATTGCCCTCCAAATATCCTTTTCCTTCCAAACTTTTAATATTCTTTCAAAAACATTAAATGTGGAAGAAAACAAATGAAAAATGGTTGCATAAATATACTATTTTTCTACTTAGTGACTGCTAGACAACTTAGAGCTCATGTTTGGGACGCTAGAAATCAATGCCTATCTGTATTTAATAATCTTGGCAAAAAGCACTAATGGGGAAACAGAAAGAGGGGGTGGGAGGGAGAGATATATATGATTTCATGGTATAGCTTGGTATAGTTTGGTAATGTATGGCTTTATTGAGTGTCCACAAGGCAGCACCAATTTATATATTCCTCTAATGTACATACTAATCTATGATTGGAGAATTACTAGTTTAAACTAACCACTGACTGTTGTGTTATTCAGTACTATTTTTATTTGTATATTTATTGTAAACTATTGGCACATTACATTCATTTATAGAATATATTTGTACTATATATCAATTTCATTAATGTTTACTTAAATGTAGTATTTTATTACATTTTTAAAATACATAATTAATATTGTGAATTAATATTAATTATTATTTCTGATTAAATACTTATGGAACTCAATGGGGCTCTATTTACCTACTTTAATCACTTTATAAGCTGCCCACTCAATAACTTTCAGCAGGTTACATCATTAGAAACCTATTGGCCTGAAGTCCTACCACAGGACACTCCCAAGCATGATCAATGCTATTTGAGGGCTCTGCCCACGCAAAAATCATCTGATGGGACATAAAATGCGGTTGCTCTACATCTGGAGGATGAAAAGGATAAAACTGAGTACATTCACTCTACATTGGACACTAGCTGGATATGTCTTGTTGAGATGACAGAAGCGTCATCATGGGGGGAGGGGTTGTTTGGACTCAATTTGAATCTGTGGAGCCTAAAGAAGCAAACAGGGCTATCTCCATGTTACTCTCACTGTGGATTAGAGTCTTGCTTGCTTAGTGGAAGCAGACAGGGAGATGAGAGGAGGCCAAGTGTGAGGATGGTGAAGATATATTTGGGAAGAATCAAGTGCGGCTTCAGGGCAATGAGGTGGAAAGTGGAAGGGAATGAAATGGCAGATATTAAGATCACTTCATAATTTAAACTCGGCTGAAGGAAATGGACTTTTACTGTTTTTATAAATGCCAAGAGACAATGCAGAAAGATTGAGGAGCACCTTATAAAATCTCTTCTGTTGACCTTAATAGCAGATCAGTTTTAATGACAAAAGTGATCTTTGAGTCAACCCAATAATAATTAAGGGTTTGCAGATTAACACCATAAACCACTACCTCAATTTTCTGTCTCCAAACTTACATTTTTACTGGGTTCAAAGCTGGGCTGATCAGGTGCCAATTCCCCAATCAAAAGTGATGCCATGTGCTTCCTTACTAGGGTCTTGTCAACGTGAAAGGCTGTAAAAGGATCCTAAAGCCAAAACATAAAGAAAAAAGGGGAAAATATTGTAATAAAGAACCAATTTAAAGTCAACCTGGAAGAAACATGTTTAGGCTGAGTGGTTATATTTGATTCTTATCTTTCTTCTCTCCAATTCAAAGCATGACAGACATAATTCCCAGGAGGTGCTTGAACGCATTTCATTTGAATCTTGACTCTCTAAATCTCAGTTTAACATGGCAGATTGACAAAGTTTGTTCCAGTTCCATAATTCAACCTTTAATCACTTTTGTCCTGGTTAATTAAACCTTCATTGACATATATATTGCAACTCATTTCAGGGAGAAACACCTGAAATTGATGCGGCAAGAGTTGATACGTTCCAACGACTCTCTGACTTTGCCTAACTACCGGTAATTTTTACTCTGACTGATGAAGTTGCTTGGATGAGCAACTCAATATCTCAGATTAACAAAGTTTGTTCCAGTTGCCATTATTCAACCTTTAGACACTTCCATTTTTAAAAAATTCCTTCTCTTTTTTATTTTTCTGAGTTTCATTTGTATTTGATTTTACTAGTATGCTGAAAATACTTATCAAAAAATATTTTAAAAATTAAAAAGTAAGTAAAAGGTAACAGTAAAAAATAGGCTAATGTGCTTTGAAAGTGGGTTATAGCGACTGAGTGCAGTCTTATTTTTTAAATGACAATAAAATTATTATTTTTTTCTTCTGTTCAGTCATATCCAATTCTCAGGGACCGATGGACAAATCCCTGCATTTTTTCTTGGCAAGGTTTTTCAGAAGTAAGTTGCCACTGCTTCCTTCCTAGGGCTGAGATAAAGTGATTAGCCTAAGATCATCCAGTCAGCATCATGCACAAGGCAGCACTTGAATTCACAATTTCCCAATATCTAGCCTGATGCCGCAATCACTACACCAAACTGGCTACATGACAATTTTTGTGATTAGTTGAGGAAATCATGTCCAACCCATTGCAACCCCATGGACACATAACTTATGTCTTATCTTTTTATTTTCTACATCCAGGTTGTTGTTGTGTGTGAGAGAGACAGGGGGGGGGGGATGTTTTGTTTTCTGAGCTCCTACTTGCAGTCCGTATTAACAGAGGCCAGATACTGGTTTTCCCAACTGACCGAAAAGGTGTATAAGTATGTGCATCTTCAAATAATCATGTGGTATAGATCCAGTTTCTCTCTTTGCAAAAGGAAAGACAGATAGGATAGTATTGCATGACTGAACTTCTTGCTCCTTGTTAAAGTTGTGTATGATTAATTGAAAAATTACAAATTGATTATTTGGCCAGCTGGTCTTCGGGTCTCTGCCGTGCATGCAGGGAACACATGTGTGCATGCGCAGGGGGTGGGGTATGTGCATGGGGGGTGCTCGCATTGCGTTTGGGGGGCTTAAACGGTGCCCTCGTACCCTTTTTTGGCTTCCAGATTGGCGCAGGAGGCCTTCCAAGGCCAAAACAGAGCACAGAGGGGGTGCATGTGGTCCCCCGACCCCATTTTGGGCGTGGGATGTCTCCTACATCAATCGTTCCCTCAATCAGTGGTTCCATTCTCACACAACACTTGGTTCCTCCACATTAAGCCTGTTTACTCAGTCCCACTTAAGACTTTTCTTCTCTAGGCTCAAGAGTTCAGTTTAACAATTCCTTCAGCAACCACCTTACTCTCTCTTTGTGGCTCCTGTTCCAACTGTTTTGGACCTTTCTTAAAGTGTAGCTCCACAAACTGAGCAAAGAGCAGAATAAATGGATTGCTTTGTAAATAACTGAGAAAGCCAAATACTAGCAAAAAGAAAGTCAATATCGGCTTCATATAGCATAGAAAGAATTTTGAAAAGTGTTCAGAAAAATGGGAATCTGTCGTCCTCATGAGAAAGTTACATACAAGTCAGGAAGCCACAATACAGGCAGAACATGGCAAAACAGACTGACTCCAGGTTAGCAAAAGGGTACAAGGCTGTGTACTTGACCCTTATATTCAACTTATATGCTGAATACATATGAAGGGCAACTGGTTTTAACATTGGAGGAAGAAACATCAACAGCCTGTATTATGCTGATAGCCCTACCCTGAAGCTGAATATACAGAAAATCTGCAGGTTTTCATGATAAAAGTCAAGGAGCAGAGTGGAAAATGGGATTAAAATTAAATATAGAAAGAAGACTAAACTAATTATAACCACGTACAATGACATTGGCAGTGAAGAGACGGTAAAGGAACAGGCAATCAATAAATCTGACTAGCACTCAGTAGAGCTACCACAGAAGCCTTGGAAAAGATATTTAAGTGCCGTGCCCATAGCTACAAATATTGGAATTGCGTAAACTATGGTATTCCCTGTGACACTTTACGGGAGCGAAAGAAACTGGCCAACCGAGTCCTCGCCTGTCAGCTGCCCCGCCCCTTACCGTGGCATCCTGCCCTGCGTACGAGCTGATAGTCCGAGAGCCCCCCGGGTGCCTCCTGTGGAACCGGCTGATGTCATAGACTTTCCTGTCAATCACCAGCCAGCGCTCCCGTGACGAGTCTTCCTGGCCAGTGCGCCGCCCGATCTCTTCCCAGGTAAACCACCGCGAAGGGCCGGACTGATCGGCCGCAGGATCAGCCTCCCTCCTCCGCCTGATCCCGGTTTCTGCTTGCTGGGAAGCCATCTCCACCGGATTGAGGCTTTGGGGAACTTGACACTGTGCTTTTAGCACCATCGGGAGGGCGGACTGGGCGAGTCCGAGCAAGCGGGTTGCCTCCCTTCTCCGCCTTCGATTGGCCGACAAAGTTTTATCGACTAGAGTAAGATGTTCGGCTTTTCGAGTACGAAGGAGAAGCTGGCTGCCGACCGGTGTGAGTCATGGTATTTTGAAAAGTTGCCCTCCCCAGCCGATAGTGATAGGAGATCAGCTGTGCTGAAATTGTTTATTTTGGAGAACAAACTTAGCTGGGATTCAAAGAGTCACTATTGATTCATCTCTGCCTTCTCTCCATTCCTGGAATACCACAGGTTGAGGATTTCTACTGGCTATACAGAAAGGAGATTGGCATAATCTGAAACTGCTTTCATTTGCTTATAGTGACAAAACACACATCTTTCTGGCAGCTTGTGACAGAGGCTTATCACTAATACACTACATCCTTATCTTGCAGTTGCTCAATACCGAAACTCAGATCAGGCAATAAGCCAACAATAGGTTGGTACTGGTAAAGAATTGAGAGGATTCACTGCTCTAGCTTGAGAATGAAAATCTGACACCAGGACTTCCACAGTATCACTATCCCTGGGAATAGTCATTCTCTCTGCATTGGGAGACCTTAAACGTTTGAAGTATAATTAAATAAATAGCTCCCTGAATAAGAGACATTTACAGGCAATGGTTACTGAGTATCTTACTCCCATTTTCCTACCTGTCTTTCACTGGAAGGTAACAAATGGGATGTTTATGAAGGAAAAGAGAGCAGAAAAGAGGGAAGTCTGGAAACAAGTGAGGGTTGTCAGGAAAGGTTTTCTAATAGGTTAAAAATCAGCTCTTATAGAAACCCCTTAATGAAATAACCAAGTTTGTCCCAGACAGCCTATTTAAAGAATATCAAAAAATGAGTTTTCTCAAAGTGTATTTTCTAATTATTATTATTTTATTTCTCATAATTACTTATTTCCTCATGGAAGCCGTATGGTTTCTCTGGATGTACATTGGAAGGAGGCTTTGTGGCTGCTGTGATGGAAAGGGAACAGGAAATGGCCCTGAAGGGCAGGAGGAAGAGCTGCTGCCAAGGTCAGATAGGCGAGACTTGAACAAGCAGCAAACTTAAAAAGTTCTCTCGGACAAGCCTCTCCCTGATTCACATGACAATAAAGAGAGAGGGCACATTCTAACTTGTAAGAGTCTGTTATTGTGTTCCAATAAAAACAGCTTATTGTAGCATTAGTTCTGATCTGCCTAATAGTACCGAAACCTGTCTGGAACATGAAGCAAAAGAGGCAATAGGGTCAAAACATGTACAATGAGAATGTACATTAACAAAGTTGGATGCAATATTTTAAACTTCCACTGATTTCAGGGAGAAATAGAAGCATTTAGTTTTTCTTTTGTGCAGCCCCAAATCTGAGAAATCTTGCTTTTTCATGAAAGTTTGCATTAATTTGAGAAGTGAGATGTAAATAGTAATGTTGAAATATATCACTGTCAAATATACCTATGAAAAAGTGCACTGAAATTGTACAACTGAAATAGTTCCAAGTGACTATATAATTCTGACCTCTCAAATGTGGCAAGTGTGTCATTTGCACACTTGAAGGTATATTCCTTGAAAATTTATTTTATTTTAGGCAGTCCTCACCTTACAAACAAAATTGGGACTGAATCTTGATCATTGAGTGAAACAGTAGTTAGGGCAAAACGTAGGGGGGGAAAAACCCCATCATAACTAGATTCAGCAGTCCATATGCATTTGAAAGACAAAGGAACTCTTTTGAAGACAGCAAAGCCCACATTTTGAACAGAGATGACCGCTGGCTTGAAAGAGGGGGTCAAAGAGGCCATATATGTCAAAATTGAACATCCCTCTCTCAACAGAGATGGAAGGATGTGACATCATCTATCTCCAATCTATAACACAGTCCTTTCAACAGTTCCAATAAGGCTCCACACCCATTTGTACGATTCTGGTGTACCTGATGAGACAGATAAACCTTCAGGTGGCCCTTAATCAGAGCTGGTATTCAGCAGGTTTTGAGAACCGGAGAACCGGTAGCAGAAATTTTGAGTACTTTGGAGAACTGGTAAATACCTCTGACTGGCCCCGCCCCATCTATTATCTGCCTCCCGGGTCCCAGCTGATGGGGAGGAAATGGGGATTTTGCAGTAACCTTCCCCTGGAGTAGGGAAGCTGGGACTTGGGAGGCAGAGAATAGATGGGGTCAGGGCCAATCAGAGGTGGTATTTACCAGTTCTCTGAACTACTCAAAATTCCTGCTACCGGTTCTCCAGAACTGCTCAGAACCTGCTGAATACCACCTCTGTCACCCTCCCAGTCCAAGAATGAAGAAAAACACAGAGATATAAACATACATGGTCATCTTGGTGATATTATTTGTTTGGTGGTGCATGATACCTTTTCATTATTCTTATTATTAATGAATGTGGAAGAATTAGTAGATTTCTCCCAGTATTGGAAGCCCTGGGTGAGAGAAACATCAAGTAAATAATATGGAATCTCCAAATGATGAAAACAAAATAGAAGAAATATGGATTGATTTCCTAGCTGCTTTTTGTATGTGCTGATGCAATTTAATCTCATATCATAATCCAGAATCCACTGCAACAGGCATTAAGTTTATTTTCACAACCATTGCAAAACAGAGGTCAATTGTAAAAAGCAGAAACAAAGCAATTCAATGAAAAGTATTAAGAAACTTTATTTATTTATGATACATCGAAAAGCCAGAAGCAAGAAAGGGGATGGGTGTTGCTTGCAATGCTAATACTCATTAGGAAACATGCCAAAAGTTGAGCCAAGGCCAAAAGGCTCTCCAGCATTCTGTTTCATTCACAAATTATTCTAGGTTTTCTATGCCTGAAGCCTTTCAAGGTCCATCTCAGATCTATCTTGTCTCTTCACCCTTCTTCCCTTGTTGAAGGCAGATTTTAGGATTTTGTGTTTTCTGTTCAAGATAATATGCTTTGAACCATATTTCACCCGCAACCTTCAAGGAACTGAAAATAACAGAAAGTAAGTTTCTCTTCCTTGCCATGAGAGTTAAGTCCTACTTAGGAAAAGCCTGCCCCTGATTCAAGCAGAAAAGTGAATTCAAGTGCAGTAAATTGAGGACACAAAAAGAGTAGCACAAAAATCTCTCAGTGAGTGATACTTATCCTTTTAGGTATTTGACATGTCTTGACAGTATGCTTTATATTAAGGGTGAAATCCAGGAGGTTCTGGAGAACCGGTAGTGGAAATTTTGAGTAGTTTGGAGAACTAGAAAATACTACCTCTGGCCAGGGCCGGATTTAGATGAAAGGAGGACCTAGGCTATTCCACTTATGGGGCCCTTTCACCTCCCATTTTTAAGTTTGTAAATTACATGAGAGATAATAAAATACATCATTACTGTGATATATATCGATATATTAAATGAAACATGTTGCAATTGGTACTAACCTTTATAAAAATGTGGCAAGGATAAATAAAAGGCCCCTCTTGATCTTGAGGCCCTAGGCTGAAGCCGTGTTAGCCTATAGGAAAATCCGGCCCTGCCTCTGGCTGACCCCAGAGTGTGGTGGGAATGGAGATTTTGCAATATCTTTCCCCTGCCATGCCCACCAAGCCATGCCCACAGAACTGGTAGTAAAAAAAATTGAATTTCACCACTGCTTTATATGGAGTTATATAAAGTCTGTATACTTTATCTAAGCACCCAAACTTCATAGTCATGATGATAGGGAGAAGGCAGAGTCTGCCTATCTTTAGGAGGCCATCTGGGTGTGCAATTTTCATGCAAGCAATATGGAAACAGTTTGCCATTGCCTGTTTGATGTTAACTGATAACTGATAATTTAATAATAAATAATTTTATAAAAGATGCATGTGATAGAACACATGCTTAAGGACTAGCATCTCTCTATCTCTCCTATTAGGCTTATCTTTATTCTTAACGGATCTACATCCAAAATCTTTCTTCTCATTAACAGTTTAATACTTTGCACACCAGATCTCTTTTGCTCAGTTGATATATTCACATGTATATAAGTATGTCTATATAATTGCATGTTCTCCTTTCCCCGACTCTTGAGAGCAAAACCACGCAGATCCTTCATTTGATTTGATTCATTTGATCTGTTGGGCTAACCTTTATATGTTGAATGTTTCCTAGATCCCCAATTCCTTTTCTGGCCTGATAGTCTGATACTTACTACACAATGTCAGCAAAGCCAGCGAAGAGAGGTTTTGACTGATACTCAATACCATGTTTAGCACACATGGATTTCACCAAAGGAGCCACCTTCCAAAAGTTGTGCCGAGGCATCGTAGGGAAGAGACTATAGGCAGAAAGGAAGGCAAAGAAGTTGTGATACTTTACTATCTTTTTGCCTTATTCAAACTATGAAGCAGTTTCTCACTGATAGCTTAAAATCTTATTGCCCTAAATCAGTACTCACTGGTGCTCAATTTGAAAATTCAGGTGCCCCGTTACCCAGTCATTGAAAAAAGATTGATTCACATTGCATGTTGACTGAACCTGGGAGAAGAGAGAAAGACAGGTTTTAGTCCAGACATTCTGTGAATGAAGGAAGATCAAGCAAATGTCCACAATATATATTTATATTTGTTCATGATTTATATTTATATTCATGTTGGTTTGTTTGTATGTATTGGTCTGTATTTATTTCTAGACAAATATATTGAATTTTGGAAATCTTAAATTATATTACCCTAATAGTAGAGTTTAAATACTCATTTGTTATCAAATCTGATAGTCACCAGAGTACAGCTTTGAAAATATGGACAATTAAAATAGAATTATAGTAATATACTTATTTTTCATTTTGTGAAACATTTCTTTTCAATAGTAATTTTCAAAGCTTCCCCTTACTTATTCCAGACTGAACCAAGTTGTCTGGTATGATTTGAATTCACAGGCCTCCTTTTCTAAAAAGAATATCCTGGGACAGTTGACATCATGGTGAGAATGGCTGGAAAATAGCGAGGCTCTGCTGAGCCCCATGAAATCCAACCGGTAAATGCTGATGGGAGACCTTATAGCTATCCTGGAGGGACAGTGAAGGAAGGAAAGGCTCTTTGCTGACCTTGAGAATCTTACAATTTCCTCGTTAGGTGCAAAGCAAGCTCTCCTGAATGACAGCAGGGGCAACTGCCATTTTTGGGCGGTCACGAAGGTGGGGCAACTGGGACAGTAAAATTTGTGCAGGAGTGATATTGAAGAAGAACAGTGTGGTGGCTGTGTGAGAAATTCGTGTTTTTTTAAAACTTCTGTCAGAAATGCCCCTTTCTAGAAAAGATTGATCAACAGTGGGGCTGAAAAAGAAGGGGGTAGTTTTGTCAAGCCTCCACCCCCTGAAACAGTAGCGGATAAGCACAGAGCTGAAAGAGATCCAAAATAAGATATATTGTTTGATTATTTGGATACTATAAATGCCAAAAGAAGAAAAGCAGAGTGGCCATCTAAGGATTTTTTTTAATAATATTTTTTTATTGTTTTTGTCTTTTCATCACATATTACAATCTTTATATCAACAGTTTGTACAATGTTACATCGTCGTATCTGTATATGATTTCCCCTCTTTACCATTTATTACATCATTATATCATCTTATCTATACATTTTTATGCTCTTTTACATATTTACCTACTTTTATATACAGTTCTATGTTTATTTATGTATATTGTTTTCGGCTTAATTATTTTTCTTATTTTCCAACCATTCATACCATTTATTCCAAATTTCGTAGTATTCTGATTCTTCTTTGTCCTTTAATTTTAGAGTTAGTTTGTCCATCTCTGCACAAGCCAAGGTTTTTTTTATCACTAATTCATCCGGCGGTATATTATTTTGCTTCCAGCATTGAGCAAAGGCTATTCTAGCTGTGGTTAATATATGTGTTAGTAGATATTTAATTTTTTTTGTGTAGTTCCCTTTAGTTATTCCTAGTAAGAAGGTTTCGGGTTTATACTTTATTTGTTCCCCCGTAATTTCTTGGGCCCACTTCCAGATTCTTTTCCAATATTTTTGCGATTCCAAGCAGGTCCACCACATGTGGTAGTAGGTCCCTTGTTCTTTTTTACATTTCCAACAGGTCGGTTTCAGTATTGGGTACATTTTTGCCAATCTTGTTGGTGGTAGGTGCCAACAATAAAACATTTTGTATATATTTTCTTTCAGTGTTGCTGATCTCGTTAATTTATAATTTGTATTCCAATTTTTTTCCCAATCCGCTAGATCTATATTATAACCAAAATTTTTGGCCCATGCTATCATATAGCCTTTAACTATTTCTTCTTCTAAGTTTATTTCTAGCAAATACAATACAATACAATACAATAGTAGAGTTGGAAGGGACCTTGGAGGTCTTCTAGTCCAACCCCCTGCCTAGGCAGGAAACCCTATACCATTTCAGACAAATAGCTATCCAACATCTTCTTAAAGACTTCCAGTGTTGGGGCATTCACAACTTCTGGTGGCAAGCTGTTCCACTGATTAATTGTTCTAACTGTCAGGAAATTTCTCCTCAGTTCTAAGTTGCTTCTCTCCTTGATTAGTTTCCACTCATTGCTTCTTGTTCTACCCTCAGGTGCTTTGGAGAATAGTTTGACTCCCTCTTCTTTGTGGCAACCCCTGAGATATTGGAACAATGCTATCATGTCTTCCCTAGTCCTTCTTTCTCTTAAGCTAAACATACCCAGTTCCTGCAACTGTTCTTTATATGTTTTAGTCTCCAGTCCCCTAATCATCTTTGTTGCTCTTCTCTGCACTCTTTCTAGAGTCTCCACATCTTTTTTACATCGTGGCGACCAGAACTGAATGCAGTATTCCAAGTGTGGCCTTACCAAGGCATTATAAAGTGGTATTAACACTTCACGTGATCTTGATTCTGTCCCTCTGTTGATGCAGCCTAGAACTGTGTTGGCTTTTTTGGCAGCTGCTGCACACTGCTGGCTCATATTTAAATGGTTGTCCACTAGGACTCCAAGATCCCTTTCACAGTTACTACTACTGAGCAAGGTATCACCTATACTGTACCTGTGCATTCCATTTTTGTTGCCTAAATGTAGAACCTTACTCTTTTCACCACTGAATTTCATTTTATTAGATAGTGCCCAATGTTCAAGTTTGTCAAGATCCTTCTGTATCTTAAGCCTATCTTCTGGAGTGTTGGCTATTCCTGCCAGCTTGGTGTCATCTGCAAATTTGATGAGTTCCCCATTTATTCCCTCATCCAAATCATTGATGAAGATGTTGAAGAGTACTGGGCCTAAAAAAGAACCTTGGGGTACTCCACTGCATACTTCCTTCCATGTAGATGCAGTTCCATTGAGAACTACACGTTGAGTGCGGTTGGTCAGCCAGTTACGAATCCATCTGGTGGTGATGCTGTCGAACCCACATTCTTCTACTTTATCTAGTAGTAGGTTATGGTCTACCTTATCAAAAGCCTTACTGAAGTCCAAGTAAACTATATCGACGGCATTCCTCTGGTCCACTAATTTTGTCACATTATCAAAGAATGCAATAAGATTAGTCTGGCATGATCTGTTTTTGACAAATCCATGTTGGCTTTTGGCTATTACTTTGTTTGCTTCTAGGTGTTTGCAAATTCGTTGCTTGATTATTTTTTCCAGAATCTTTCCTGGTATTGAGGTCAGGCTGATAGGTCTGTAGTTTCCTGGATCTAATTTTTTCCCTTTTTTGAAGATGGGAACCACATCAGCTCTTTTCCAGTCCTCTGGTAGTTCCCCGGTGCTCCAGGATCTCTGAAAAATATAGTTAAGTGGTTCTGAGATCTCGTCTGCTAGTTCCTTCAGAACCCTGGGGTGTAATCCATCCGGTCCTGATGATTTGAACTCGTCTAGGGTAGACAGGTGCTCACTTACCATTTTCTTCCCTATTTCAATTTGTGTTCCTAATCTGATTTTTGTGGTGCTGCTTTTGATAGGTTGGACTGTTTTATTCCTTTCTGTAAAGACAGATGCAAAACATGAGTTAAAAAGTTCTGCTTTCTCCCTGTTGCTTGTCACCTTCTTGCCACTTTCTCCTAGCAATGGACCAATTGTTTCCTTAACTTTTTCCTTTTCTTTTCCTTTCCTTTCCTTTTCCTTTTCTTCCTTTCCTTTTCCTTTCCTTTCCTTTACATTTTATACAAATATTTATACATTTTCATTATAAATTTGTTTTCTGGGCCAATTAAGATTTTATCTATTTGTTGCAGTTCTGTATATATTCCATATTCTTTTATATCTTTTTTATATCTTGATTGTAATTGGAGGTATGGCCACCAATCTATATTGATATTGTTCTCTTTTAGTTCTTGGTTCTTTTTCAAATTCCCCTGGTTATCTAAAATTTCACTATACCTAACCATTTTTGATAGATCTAGCGTATTGGGGTGTGTCAAGGCTTCCATGGTGGAAAGCCATGCCGTTATTTTCATATAGTGTTTTGCTTTAATTTTGTTCCAGACCTGAATCAATGCTTCTCTAATATAATGTGTATTGAAATATTTTTGCTTCTTTTTACTCTCTTCCCATAAAAAAAGTGCCATCCTGTTTGCAGGTCATGGCCTTCTATTGCTAATATTCTTTTGTTTTTTAAATTTATCCAATCTTTAATCCAAATTAGTGCTGCTGCATTATAGTAGAGTTCCCAGTCAGGTAGCCCCATACCACCTCTGCTTCTATCGTCCTGTAATGCTTTCAGTTTTATCCTAGCTTTTTTCCCTTGCCAGATGAATTTTAGTATTATTTTGTTCAGTTCGGTAAAGAATTTTTTCTCTAGTTTTATGGGGATCATTTGAAATAAATATAGGACTCTTGGTAGTATGTTCATTTTTATAGTTGCTATTTTCCCCAATAACGATAGTTGTAATTTCCCCCATAGTTCTAAGTCTTTGTTTATTTGTTGCACTAATTTTGTATAATTATTTTCTTTTATGGTTGAGCACTTTGCAGTTAGCCATATTCCTAAATATTTGACTTTCTTTACTACCTGGAGTCCTACTGTTTTTTCTAATTCTTTGTTCCGTTCTTCCTTCAGATTTTTGGTTATTATTTTGGTCTTTTCTCTATTAATTTTTAGTCCTGCCACATCTCCATATTTTTCTAGTTCTTGCATTAACCTGTTCCCTGTTTCTAATGGATCTTCTATAATAAATACTAAGTCATCTGCAAAGGCCTGTATTTTGTATTCTTCATTTTTAATTTTGGTTCCTCTTATTTCCTGATTTTTTCTAATTCGTATCAGAAGGCTTTCTAGTGTCAGAATAAAAAGCAGAGGTGATAGTAGGCAGCCCTGTCTTACTCCTTTCGTTATTTCAAAGGACTCTGTATTTTCCCCATTCAATAGTATGTTTGCCTTTTGGGTGGAGTATATTGTTTCTATTAATCTTTCAAATTTATTTCCTAAATTCATATTTTTAATTTGTTGTTTCATGTATTGCCAATTTAAATTATCGAATGCCTTCTGTGCATCCAGGAATACAAGTGCCACTTGTTTCCCTGTATGCACCTCATAATACTCCAAGATATTAGCTATTATTCTGGTATTGTTTCTAATTTGTCTTGTTGGGAGAAATATATTTTGATCTGGGTGTATGTAGTCATTTAATAATCTTTTTAGTCTCTCCGCTTTTATTGTTGCAAATATTTTATAGTCCGCATTCAGCAACGAGATTGGCCTGTAATTTTGAATTTGGTTTTGGTCTGTACCTTCTTTATATACTAATGTAATGTATGCTTCCCTCCATGTGTTCGGTATTTTTGCTTTCGTCAATGTTTCGTTATACATCTCCAGCATTAGGGGTTCTATTGATTCATTCAGATCGTTTATCGTTTTGTACCATTCTGCTGGGAATCCATCTGGGCCTGGTGTTTTATTATTTTTCTGTTTTTGAATTGCCTGTTTCACTTCAATTTTTGTTTTTTGTTTTGTTAGCATTTCTTTCATCTCTTCCGGTATTACTGGGGATTCTTCTCTGTTTAAATATTCTTGTATTTGTTTGTCATCTATTTGTTCCCCCTTATATAACTTCTCGAAATATTTATGTACGATCTTTTTTTTCCTTCCATTGTGTGTTGTAATTCACCCATTTCCTCCTGGAGTTGATATATTAATCTTTTTTCTCTTTCTTTTCTCAATCTATAGGCTAGCCACCTCCCTGATTTGTTTGCTTGCTCGAAAAATTTTTGCTTCGTTAATTTTAAGTTTTTTACTATTTCTTCCTGGACTAATATGTTTAATTTGAGTTTCGCTAGCATCCACTCCTTCCTAATTTTGTCACTTTGTGGTTTGTCTTGGAGTTCTTTTTCTAGATTCTCAATTTCCTTCTCTAATACTTTCTGTTGTGCCCATTTTTCTTTATTTCTTTTTGCTGAGTAAGCTATAATGTTTCCTCGTGTATAGGCTTTCATAGTGTCCCATAGGTTTTGTATTGATGTCTGTTCTTTTGTATTTTCTTTAAGAAATAGTTCCAACTCACTCTTACACTTTTGGATAAATTCTTTTTTTTTTTTTTCCAGATTTAATGTCCATCTTCGTCTAGTTTTTTCCCCCACTTTCCAGGTTATTTTAATGGGATTATGGTCTGGCCAGGTGTTTGGTAGTATTTCAATTTTATGTACTTCTGCCCCAATTTCCCCGTTCATCCATGCCATGTCGATCCGTGACCATGATTGGTGTGGATTTGAATAGAAGGTAAATTGTTTTTTATTTGGTTCCATTTTTCTCCAAATGTCTATTAAATTTAGTTATTCCATCATCTCCAAACACATTGTTAGTAGTATTTTTTTTTATTTTTAGTTTTTTTGTCACTTATATAGTCTTTATTGCTATCTGCTATGGCATTATAGTCTCCTATTATACAAATGTTTCTTCCTCCAATTTCTCTAATTTTTTCATGTAATTTTTTATAGAAGTTTTTCTGGTCTTCGTTTGGGGCATAAATTGCCACCAGAAATAGTAGTTTTTGGTTTATCCATATTTCTAATATTAATATTCTTCCCCTTGGATCTGCATAGATTAAACTTGTCTTTATTCTCTCTTTAACATAAATTGCTAATCCTTTTCTTTTTTCTTCTGATGATGCTGTGTATAGTTTTCCCAGTTTCGGACATTCTAAGTATTTTATATCTTGTTGCTTGATATGTGTTTCCTGTAGGCATATTATGTCTGCTTTTTGTTTTGTTAATTTTGCCCAGATGTGTTTTCTTTTTGTTGGTGAATTTAAACCATTGACATTTACAGATAATAGTTGGATTTCTTCTTCCATTTTCCTGAATCTCTACTTATCCTTATTTTTATTTGCCTCTAGTTTCTTTTTGACTTCTTGTTTTTGGTCTTACTTCCTCTTCTTTCTGTTGTTCTTCCTCTTCCCTGTTACGTCCAGCCTGTCTTCCCTCCATTGCCTTTTGTTGTCTTTTCTCCTTTCTTCTATATTCTATCTCCTCTTCTGTATTTTGCCTTTCTTCCGGATACATTAATTGCTCGTATAATTCCTGTGCTTTTTCAAGGTTGTCAATTTTGATTCTCTTCTCCTGCCATGTTACCAACATCCCCTCTGGTATTAACCATCTGAATAGTATCTCCCGCTTAATTAATTGCATCGCCAGGAATTGGTAGTCTCTTCTCTGTTCCCTCACTCTTCGTGGGATTTGTTTTAGTATTAGTATCTCCTTCCCCTTGTACATCATCGGTTCGTCTCTTGTCATTTTATATAGCATGTCTCTCACTTTTTTCCTCGCGAACCTGATGTGCACTTCTCTGGGTAGTTGATGTTTCCTCGCATAGTTGGTGGTAACTCTGTAGATGTCGTCCAATTCATTTATGATCTCTTGCTTATCTCTGTTTAAAGTTTCTGCAATTAAGCTGGACATTATCATGGTTAAGTCTTCATCTTTTGCCTCTGTCACATTCTGGAAGCGAAGGTAGAAAGCTGCTCGGTCCATCTCCATGTGAATAAGCGATTCCTCTAGATTTTTGTTTGATGCTTTCATTTGTTGTTCAACCTGGTTTATTTTTATTTCTGTCTATTCTGTTCTTTTTTCTACTTCTGTTATTGATTGTTCATTTTTTCCCAATGCTTGTTGTATGGTTTCCATTTTATCATCTAATTTCTGTATGTCTTTCTTGACTTCGCTTTTCATTTCACACATCTCTGCTTTCATTTCATTCATATCTGTTTTCATTTCATCATGGTTTTTTGTTGCTGTTTCTTGGAGTTTTAGCATAGTTTCTTGAATGGTTTGCAGCACTTTCTGTATGTTTTCAGTATTCGACCCCGCATTTGTTTTTTCTGTTTCATTCATTTCTTCTACTGATCCTTTGGGTGTTGCGGGGGGGGCGTGGATCCCCTTGTTGTTGGATTTATTGCAGGGTTGATGTTAGTCTTTTTACCAGTTCTTAGTGCTGTTGACGTTATATTTGCCATTTCTCTTATAGTTTTATCTTGTTTTGAAAGTATCTTGTATATATTGTCCCAAATTGGCATTCAATCTTTCCCACCCCTTTTTTTCCCTTGTATTAGTATGTCCACAGTAATCTTAACATACTATATAAATTTTAAATAATACAGTATAATAGTACTAATATACAATAATATCTAGAGGTGTTAGCAGAAGGGGTTATATAGGCAAGGAGGGAGGATGGGAGGGTCTCAATGTTTGTTCATATTAACATCTACAATGCTATATTTTAAGTACTTCAGTGCTTAGATTGTTCCTTAATAATATTGAATTTTAACATAGCATAGGCATGTAGCATAGGTATAATTTATCCAAATTTATCCAATCTTATTATAAATAAATAGAGCTATTTATCTAAGGATTTAATAAACTCTTATTTGGATTAAAATTTGGTTCCAGAACTGAAAAAGAATATGGTGTAAACAAAGGAAACTAGGGAAGAGAAGTAGAAGAGAAACAGTGCAACAGCGACATCTTCTGGCCAGAGCAAAACCCAGAGGGGGAAGTGTGAAAAAGTAGAGGGAACAAAGTGTGGATTAGAAATTAATCCTGAACAGTATATTGGAAACAATGTTACAAGACTATCATAAGAATTAAATAAATTGTCTGCACCTGGAATTTGTTTACTGAAAAATTTACAGAGAAAGAGAGTGGAAATAGTGTACGCTGTAAACACTGTATCTCTTTGATTGGATACAGACACTAGTGGCTGTATAATTGAGCAACTGGAATTGTGGAATAATAGAAATTGCTTAAAAGATAAAAGAAGAATTCAACATCTCAGCTTTTAACATCTTTCCCTGTAGATCAGTGGTTCTCAATCTTCCTAATGCCTTTAATACAGTTCCTTATGTTGCGGTGACCCCCAACCATAAAATTATTTTCGTTGCTACTATGTAATTGTAATTTTGCTACAGTTATGAACCGTAATGTAAATATCTGATACGCAGGGTGTATTTTTATTGCTATAAATTGAACATAATTAAAGCATAGTGATTAATCAAAAAACAATATGTAATTATATATTGTGAAATAGTTATTTCTAATTACAAATAAATGAAATTTTGTCTTGAAGCATGGTGTAGCACAGGGGTCGGCAATCTTAAACACTCAAAGAGCCTTTTGGATCCGTTTCCCACGGAAAAGAAAACACTGGGAGCTACAAAACATGGGTGTGGCCAACTCAACATCACTCCTTCTCAGTCACATGACATCCCCCCTCCAGACAAGCCTACCCAGGTTTCATGGCTCAGTGTTTTCTGTGGAAATAGGGTCTCTCTCACTCCTCTCCCCCTCACTCTCATTTCTGATTTTCTCTAATTTTCCTCTCCCTTTCTCTTCTTTCTTTCTTTCCTTCCCTTTCCCTCTTTCTTTTTCTTTCTTTCTCATTGAACATGATAACAAATCTAAAATAAAGTTATTAATTGTAGGAAATTGCTTCTCTGTCATCTTTTCATAGTGAACTCTAAGTTGATACCGTGTTTCCCCAAAAATACGACAGGGGCTTATTTTCTTTTGCCCCACGAAATATGCCCTTGGGCTTATTATCAGGGAGGGCTTATTGTTTTGGGGCTGCCGGGCGGCTGCTCCCTTGTGAACTGGCTCCCGAAGAGCCGGGCACAGCCTCAGGGGCGAAGCAGCCATGAGGTAACCATGCTCACGAGCAGCCGCCTGGCAAATCCCCTCTCCAGCCGGGAAGAGCGTCATTCACTGACCTAGGGGGTAATCGCTAAGGTGCCAAGCCATGTGGCGCTCTGCCCACCCTCCAGCTCCCGCGGCTTTGCACATTCGGGATACCCCCTAGGTCAGTGCATGGAGCTCTGCCCAGCTGGAGAAGTGGGTTGCGCGAGCGCCTGTTCCGCCCGCAGCTTCACCAAGCACTTGCGCAGCTCTCCCAGGCCACCGCCGCTGGCTGCTGCTGCCTGCCGCCGTCCCGCCGCCGCCCCGCCGCCGCCCCGTTCCGCTCCGCGCATAACTTCCAAATCCAAAACTCGGGGCCGAATGTTCCAGTATCGGACGCTCTAGGAGTGCTCTCTATGGTGGGCTGGCTGCCGGACAGAGAGTCTTCGGGACAGAGTCTTCCAGTATCGCCCACTCTAGGAGTGCTCTCTATGGTGGGCCGGCTGCCGGACAGAGAGTCTTCCGGACAGAGTCTTCCAGCAGCCAGCCCACCATAGAGAGCACTCCTAGAGCGGCCGATACTGGAACACTCGGCCCCAAGTTTTGGATTTGGAAGTTATGCGCGGAGCGGAATGGGGCGGCGGCGGGGCGGCGGCGGGCAGCAGCAGCCAGCAGCGGTGGCCTGGGAGAGCTGCGCAAGTGCTTGGTGAAGCTGCGGGCGGAACAGGCGCTCGCGCAACCCACTTCTCCAGCCGGGCAGAGCTCCATGCACTGACCTAGGGGGTATCCCGAATGTGCAAAGCCGCGGGAGCTGGAGGGCGGGCAGAGCCCCACATGGCTTGGTACCTTAGGGATTACCCCCTAGGTCAGTGAATGGCGCTCTTCCCGGCTGGAGAGGGGATTTGCCGGGCGGCTGCTCGTGAGCATGGTTACCTCATGGCTGCTTTGCCCCTGAGGCTGTGCCCGGCTCTTCGGGAGCCAGTTCACAAGGGAGCAGCCGCCCGGCAACTCTCCCCTTCGGCCAGGCAGAACGCCACTCCCCAACCTAGCGGTATCCCGAAGGCAGAAAGCAACGTGAGCACTCCCCCCCCAGCTCCTGCGACTTGGCGCTTTCGGAATAATGCTAGGTCAGTGAGCGGTGCTCTGCCTGGCCGGAGGGGGGGTTATTTTTGGGGGTGGGCTTATATTTTTGCCCACGCAAAAAATGTGGCATGGGTTTAGTTTCGGGACAGGTTGTATTTTCAGGGAAACACGGTAGAAGCTGGCAAGATTGTACTAACAGCAATAGGATATATATATTGATTTCTTTTGCATTTGACAATATAATACGTTATCCAAAATTATAAATAATCTTATTTTCAGCTGCATTTTTGGGGGGGCATCTCTGTTATTTTCTTTTAAAAAAATCAGACTTGCTTCCAATTTGTGCCTTCTGGCAAACTGCAGTTTTCTTGGCAAGAGATCTAGCTTGCCATTGCTTTCGTCATAGGTCTGAAAAAGTTAGTTTCTTTCTTTCTTTCTTTCTTTCTTTCTTTCTTTCTTTCTTTCTTTCTTTCTTTTCTCCTCCTTTCTTTCCCCCTGATTTTTCCCCTCTCTTTTCCCACGCTCTCATTCTCCTCTTTCAGCTCTCTTTCATTTCTTTCTCCCTCTCCCCCTTCTCCCTCTAATTTGTTTCCATCTATTTTTCATCTCTCCCACTCTCTCCTTACAGCCCTCTTTCATTTCTCTCCTCTCTCTCTCTCTCTCTTTCTCCCCTTTTCTCTTTCATCTGGATTGAATAAATAAAATAAATAAAACTTGGGGGGAGGGGAGAATATCCTGATCTAGATGAAAACCAGATGCTGGGAATGGAAAATTTTCTTGCACTGGCCAGTTTCTATTTCAGTTAGTACTATTATCTTAAAATGAGGCCAAAGAATATTTGTTCTACTCATCTCATTTCCATTTTTATAAAGTCCAAACAAAAGCAACGTCAATCATAATCTATAAGAAAAGGCATAGCATTTCTAAACACACTTCAAACTTTTCTATGATAGGAAAAGCACGGTAAAAGAATTAATAATAGGTAAAAATAACTTCCAAAAAGGAATTCAGTTTTCACATGTGCAAATTATAATTGATTATTATGGATCTGTGAATTATTGTGATATAATAAAATTACGCAGACAAGCTAAAATTTAATCATATACAGCCATCAATTTTATCTCCCAGATCTCTCTTACCTGTGTAGAGAACCAATCCATGTTTTTATCATGATCGATGGGCATAGGAAGATGACTCGTCTGTGATATCCATGTAAATATAATACTCTCAAGAACACTGAGAGACAGAAATGAGGCAAAGTCAGGCAAATTAGGCAAAGTGAAACTATATCTACACAAACAAGCCTTTAAGTAGAATAGTGGGACAAATTTATTCGTTTGTTTGTTAGGCTTAGAATACAAGACATTTACTAGACCTAATGATGCCTTTCTATGGAAATCAATACATTTCTAACACTCCTCCAGTGACAATGAGCCAGATTCAAACCAAAGATCAGGACCCCCAAACTTTCTGAGTTGGTGGACAAATTTGGAAGGTTGACCAGATACCGTGGAAACTGATCCCAAATGGAGACTACAAAGTGGCTTGGCTTTATTCCAGATAGCTATTATAATGGCAATGGTAGAATTGAAGCCAACACATATGGAAGTAAGGAAAATGATAATCTAAAGCCGGGATGGTGGACTTATAGTACGGTGCCACAGGTGGCATGCGGAGCCATTTGTCAGGCCATTCGAGGCGTTGCCCTGTCAGCTGGCCAGCGTGCATGTGCGCGCTGGCCAGCTGAGTTCAGCCTTTTTTAAAGCCATTTTTCACCCTCCCCAGGCTCCAGAGGCTTTATAGGAGCCTGGGGAGGGTGAAAACAGCCCCCCCCCCAAGAGGCCCTCTGGAGGCTTCAGGAGTTTCCTTGAAGCCTCCGGAGCGCAAAAAACGGGCCCTATGGGCAAACAGGAAGTTCGGGAATGGACTTCCGGTTTGCTCGTAGTGTGGTTTAAGCCCTCCGGAGGCTTCAGGGACTTTCAGGAGGCTTCCCTGAAGCCTCCAGAGGACTAAAAAGGACCCTACAAGCAAACCAGAAGTCACTTCTGGTTTGCTTGGATGGTCAGTTTAAGCCCTCCAGAGGCTTCAGGGACCTTCAGGAGGCTCCCCTGAAGCCTCCAGAGGACTAAAAACCACCCTATGTGCAAATCGGAAATGGGGGGAGCACCTCTCTTGCGCAAATGT
Organism: Natrix helvetica; assembly: GCF_964273705.1. Classification (NCBI taxonomy): domain Eukaryota; kingdom Metazoa; phylum Chordata; class Lepidosauria; order Squamata; family Natricidae; genus Natrix; species Natrix helvetica. The sequence continues at coordinate 118,095,662 of NC_138548.1, read as the reverse complement.
GCACTGGGTGATCATGCATTGCATTATGGGTGTGGCACGCCCACGCATGACCCCTCCTGCATTTCCCCCCCCCCCTTATGGCACGCGAGCCAAAAAAAATTGCCATTGCTGATCTAGAGAATAGTCAGGGTCTGGGAAGGGATAGTGAAACACAAAGAAAATAGTATATATGATGAACAGTACTTCAAAAGAAAGAGGTATCCCAAAACACCCTTGAATCCCAATATGGGGTTGAAGGCAAGAAAGAATCGGATAAAATATGCCAGAGCCCATGCCATTTCCTGTAGAAGAGAAGAGAAGGAATGAAGATTAGAATAGCATCTTTCCTTGCTCCAAGTAGACACCCTACATGGAATCTTACTCAGATCCAGATGTATATCTTCTGGAAACTCTGCTCTGTTTACTGCCCATTTTGACAAAACCAGTTCTACCCTGGGTTCTTTTTTAACGGATTGACAGATTTAACTGATTGAAAAGAGCCATAGAAAAAATTCACTAGACAAGACTGAGTATGCTTGTGGTTTTTTTTTTAAGTACAATATTTTGAGCTTACGTCATTCCAGAAATGATAGAGATGGAGAGAAGTTTCTTTGCATGTTGTTATTAGGGTTTTTTTAATTAGTCAGGGAAGACAAACTTTTTATGTAGTGATTATCAATACAAGAGACCAGGTGTGTGTTTAAGCACCAGTGTTGCTGTGCATGTGGACCTGTTTGAGCTCATAAAAAACATTATTTTCAATAACTGATATGTTTATGTGATATCAGGTGAGAATGTAGAGATTTTATTAATTTTGATTATCCCACAAAATTTCAACCATTTTTAATTTGTGTATTGACAATAGTGCATGGCAAATTCCCATTTTAAGCAAGGCTGGAAAAGTCTTGTCTCCCATCTTCTATATTAGAAAAAAATAAGTCCAAACCCATTTACAATCCCTCTAGATATTTTTTTTAAAAAAAGATGAACCATAACTTTATAGTTGTATTCAAGCCACCATAAATCATTTTTAATCAAAGCCCTCATAATCACAATGTCAACTTCTAAAGCATTGCCATGACTATTATCAGGCTGGCATGGAGGGAGAAATTCCATGCATGCCTTCGGCCAGAGTCGGATCTCATGTCTACAGCCTAGTTGGAGAATATGAGTTATGATGCAGGACAGAAGGGAGGGGATACAGGGGTAAAGTTCAAACGCAATTAAGTGAAAGCAGTTTTGGCTCCACAGGAGTCCACGCCAGAATGTCGATCCCAATAAATGATTGGATTTCTTTTGAACTTTGTCTCGAGGCTCATAAATTAATTTGGCCGTCTTCTGGGAACTTCACACACTACTTGAGAAAACTAGATTGTAATTCTTGTACATTCTTAGTTCAATCAATGTTATTGTCCAGTTGCCTCTAATGTTTCCCCAACATGCCTTCTATATATTTATTTTCCCAGGCAAAAATTGAATGCCTTCTTCATAAAAGGCCTTTTGATAGTCAGCAATAGTTTATCTGAAAGCACTTTGGAATTGGCATTGATTTTCCCATTAACAATATCCCCATGCAAATTTTTATAAGCGTCTAAAATGGTTTAGCCTTTTCAAATCCTCTTAAGGAAATAAAATTCTAAACCTAGAAATGTAACATGGGGGGAGGGGTGTCTCAGTATTTTAATATTTAATATTTGGTAGGGATTATTTGTGTACTCACCCTCCAGAGCTTGCGTTGGAATATAAAGTACAATGAGTAAACTTGAAAAGTTGGCACTACGATCAGTGGCAATGCTGGAGAAGGAAACAAGATGCATATAACCATTAACTGTCCTTTCTAAACATAAAAGAAGCAACAACCACACTCCTGAAATGATTTGTATCTACCATTTTATTTAACAATTATAATTGTACTTGAGAATCTCATCATCAAAAATAAATCAACTCCAAAACTTCTATGTGGCAGACACTGCCTGAATTGTGCCACTCAAACTATTTGTGCTGCCTCCATTAGAACCAATTGACTAAAATACACTTGAATGAGCTAAAGGAAACTCTGTTATTCCTTGTGATAAGTGGACAATACTATCTTACTCCATTCAGATTTATTTAGAGGAAAGCCCTGGTAAATCCAGTGAGACCAGCTCTGAAGTGTTTATATATTCATTCATAAGAGACATCTTGTAAAACTGCCCATCTTGTAAAATACAATTCTGGGTGACTTACAACAATATAAAAACTAGAGACAGGGCAAGCTACTAGTATATATAAAGAGAGCAAACCCCACTACCTTCTTGCACCGATGATGTTACCTAATTGGGTAATGAAACATCTGCAAGGAGCACCAAGGACCCCACAGTTCCACCCCAGCTACAAATATTATCTTCTATTGGAATCACTTGAATAAAAGACATTTTTCCTTCAAAAGAGGGGAGGGATTAATAGTCCAGAGGAAAAGAAGCATAGAGGCACAACAAGGAAAGTTGCAAATACTTTATTTGTTGGCCAATAGCAGAAAAGAAAATGAGAAGGAATTCCAAAGACAGGAATTAAGGGAGAACAGTGTTTGTAAGAAGAAAACATTATTATATAATAGTACCACAGAATACGATATTGTAATAGAGTATAATAACTTCAATCATTATAAAAATTGTAATTAATGTAACAATATAGAACTAGCAATAGAATAAAATATGAAGTAGAGGCAATAGAATACACGCTTACACCTGTAAGTTACACATTTTGCTTTTATATCTTGGGTTTCTTTCAAAATAAAATATCTCTGTATCGATCATAGGAAGGTATGTTTTTTTTAAAAAAAACTTGTTCAGAGTCCAATGCTTTAGTGGTTCTTGAGACTCAGACTCAACACTCAATCTAATTGAAGATAGTTTAAAAAATACTTATGAGAGGTTTCCTCTGACCTGCTGTAAGCAGTTAGCTGTGGTGCCTACCAGCTTGACTGGCTTCAAGAAAGGATGGAGCTCATGGAATTCATAAGATTCAATGGCTATTAGCTTGGATGGCAGTGTGGTAGCTTCTGAAGGCCATCTGAAGGAAGACCAGTAGATTTCCTTGGTTGGTTATTGTGAGAATGGACTGCTGAACTTGATGGGCCAAGGGTTAGATCCAGCAGGCACCATTTATGATCTTATGAATAAAGCAGTTTCAAAAAGAAAAACAACTGCTGGTGAAGAGGTTGGACTATATTCTCCATTATGTTCCTCTCTCTCTTCCATGGAAATTTTCTTCCACAGTAATTTGATTTATGGATGCTCCTCAGTTGTGTCTATAGAGCATCAAATAATTGAGCAGTTGCATGAGAAAGTGCAATACCCTCTCCAGCTTGTCGTGCCTCTCTTTGCACTGTTTAGGCATAGTCTGTTTCTGAAGGTATGGACTGAGAATCAGGATGCCTCCCTCCACCTTAAATATGTATATTAAACTCATGGGAATCTGTGTTTTCTCAGAAAGGAAAGATTTCCTCCTCATTCTCTGCAATGTTCTGTAGTTGCTACTACTGCTCTTCACCTTCCCTCCTCCTCTTTATCTTATAATTATCATTTATCTTAATAAGAGTTGTTCTTAATCTAAACTGTGCTGGGGATTATGTACAATGCATATATATAATCTGCCCCTGAGCTCATGGTTGAAAAGATAAGAGTCCAAAGATGATGTGAAAATGTTTTTTTTTTTTTTTTGACAGAAGAAAAAGTTCATTTGGAGTTTAACAGGAGGTAGGGGGAGAAAAGATACTCACTGAAGAAAAAATACTTGTGCTGATAGTTATAAGGCATGTATTTCTTTTTCTGCAAACCCAACTGTAAAAGAAAGGCATGAAAGAAGCAAATAACTTCCAATAGGTAATTATAACTTAAGGCTCCATTTCTATAACATCCTTTTCATCTGCTCTGTGAAATAAATTCTCAGGCAGGAAAAAAGCAGAAAAAAAAGTGAGATGTACATAGCTGTCACAATAATAAATTGTAATTGTGGTAATTAGAATAGATTGCAGTCTTTATTTTCAAAATTTCCAGGTGTAGAAACACATGGTAGAGTGAGATAGCTTTTAAAATTAAGCCCTGCAATAGAAATACAGAAAGAACAGACTTAAACTTAGATTTCTTAGTCAGGAAAGGAAGCTGTCCCTTTTGGTAGCAGAAACACTAGATAAACTTTTACTAATCTTCCCATTAGTAGAAGGCCCCAAAGGAAAGTATTACTGATGGACCTGGATCCGATGGGTTCAAAGTGTTCCATTATCCCAATATCAGCTCTTTAGCCACACCATCCTATAGCCACCAAAATAAATGTCCCGACTGGTTTCAGAAGAGGTGAATTAACAATAAAAAGGGAATCCAGGATCTCAGCTAAATAGGCAGCTTCTTCATTTTGATATTTTTACTGACTGCCACATCCTCAGAACCTCACAACCATCAGAGATAGAACATTTTCTACCAGTATTTCTGCTTGTGAGGCATAAGTAATTCTATATTTTGTTTGTTTGAAGTAACAGCCAAGGCAGAATATGCTTATCAAATCTGAAACACTCCACTGAGATAATTCACACAATAGTCAATCCAATCCATAACATTAACCAGAGAAAGAGCAAAAGGGAACAAACAAAGAGATGCTTAAGCTCCATATCACCCTCCATCTTTTAATCTATCCTATTCCTATCAGAGCTGCCAGGATTTTTGGACAGGAAGACAATCTGCTACTTTGCTTCCCTAACTCATCTTCTTGGGATTGCGATCACATGGCCATAAAAACTTGCTGCTTTCCTCAGAATCCTTTTGTACATGATTGTTCAGTCAATCCCGTGAGCTAATTCCCTCAATAATCCAGTTCATAATATTCAACTATAGCTATGAGCTACCATAGGAGAATCAGTTTTAAGGCATCAGGCTAGAAACTGCAAGATTGTGAGTTCTAATCTCTCATTGGACAATGGCACCCAGCCTTAGAAAGTAGGGGTCCATATCAGTGGTGGGATTCAAAGTTTTTTACTACCGGTTCTGTGGACATGGCTTTGTGGGCATGGCAGGGGAAAGATACTGCAAAATCCCCATTCCCTCCCCACTCTCAAAGTTCTGCTACCAGTTCTCCAGATCCTGTCAGAACTTGCTGGATACCACCTTTGGTCCATATAGAGAAATACACTTTTGTTATGGCCACCTTGGGTGAACATTTTGTCCAACCCTATTAATCTACTATCTCAGTGAGATCTGTCTTATCAAACGCTGCTAATAAATATAAATAATAAACCCAGTAGACTGTGTTCAACTCTAACAAATTGACAATGAAATGGCTTAACAGTTGCTGTTCTGAATGCTGATCTGAAAGGAGAGTGGCCAGGGTTCAGTAAAATCTGTTGTCATCTAAGCAGTTGCTTCTTACCTCCAAAGAAAGCGTTTCCCCTAATGACAAAATAAAGGGATGAAATGAAACATCTGGGTCCTTCTCGAAACAGTTGGGTTTAGCATGATGCTGGGAATGGTGCAAAGACCACCAATTAGCTGAAAGCCCCTGTAGAGGAAGAGGGAAAGAAAGCATTCAGGCTCTTGTAAAAGATTGCTTGACTATTTAGTGCTCTGCTTTGAAGAGGTAATGGAGAGGAGATTCCATTGAACCTTTGAATCGGATTTTCAAATAAGTTTGAGATGCTGAATCAGCTGACTTTGAATTATCTTGGAGAGGTTCAAAACAGTTTGAAGATTAAGTGCACTTTCTAACTTTGAAGAATCTCAAGCATTCATTGCATATCTGGACAAAACTGGGGGAATTTTGAAAACTGTAATGAGTTCCCTGACATTAACATGAGTAGGTGGCAAATGAGTTTTATCACCTTTCAAAACCCTGCCTGTCAAAGCACTGGAAGAGGTGCTGCTCTGCTATTTGTGTATTTAGAGAGATTCACCTGTGGGGACAAACAGAAAACAAAATAGAGACCTACATCTATTCTGCTCTGTCTCTCTTTTAATGAGTCTTGCTTTTTCTTGCTTCCATACCATTTTATTCTTATTTTTCTTCAACTCACCTGTAGTACAGTCCCTATTAGCTTTGGGTCCAGTATTTTCCTTCCTTTGTCACTGGCATTTAATCAGGCTTATTGATCAGGGAATTTTATCACTGGCATTTAATCAGACAAAAGCAGGTGAAAATAACACCTGACATGCTCATCAAATTTCACTGATAATTTTGATACAAAGATTTTAAAACTTAATACACAGATGACTTTCTGTCTGGAAAGAAACTTAATACACAGATGACTTTCTGTCTGGAAAGTCTGTGGGGGTAAGACACCCCAACACCCCCTCAGTGTGTGTGTGTGTGTGTGTGTGTGTCTGTGTCTGTGTCTGTGTCTGTGTCTGTGTATTCCAGCATCACTCTGGAACGCCGGGGCTGCTGAAATGAAAAGGAATGAATTATATTATAGTGTCAAATCATAGTACTTTTGAAAGTGGTAGTGTGCATTTTGGATTCAGGTTCTGTTAAGATACAGCCTGTTGTGCCTTAAAATGGCATCTACTGTACAGCACAGTGCAGTTGCCATGGTAACAGCTTCACAGTACTCCATAAGGGGGCTTCCTCTGGTAAGGGGTATTGGTTGTAAATAAATACCCAGGGAACTCCGGGTTATCAGCTAGTGTTAAATAGATTTGAAAATTCCTTGGATTTCATAAAATGGATTAAGAATATTATATCTACTACTAAAGTAAAATTTAATGACATTTTCTCCCACTTTCCCATAATTTAGAGAAACTAGACACGGATGTCCAGTTTCACCCTTGCTTTTTAATATCTGCATTAATTAATACTTCAATCAATATTTAATAATCAATGTAATTACTGATATTTAATCATTTTTGGTTTGTGTTACTAGACAACAGAGAAATATCTATGGAGTACTACATAACTCAGTTGAATACAAATGCCCACATTCTTTTGTTTATTTCAAAACCTCATACTGTTGCTTTAGTATTGATGCAAAATAACAGAATATTTTATTGTCCAAATCGGAATTGATACTAATAGGTAAAAATTGGGTTACCCATCACTAAATATCAATTCCATATTTAGACTGAATCCATTAAATATTTGACATACACGTATGTATGTATGTACGTACGTACGTACGTATGTATGTATGCATGCATGCATGCATGCATATACACCAAAGGATACAACATGTAAAATAAATAAAATTGGTGTTTCTTCAGATATCAATAGATGGAGATCATTAAACATTGCTCTTTGGGGAATAGGTGAATGCTCTCAAAATGTATGTTATTACCAGATAAATTTATATTCCGAGAAAAAATCCAGTTTAAACATCTGGAAAATATTTTCAGAAAATAAATTCATTTCCAAGGAGTTATTTGATTCTGAGAATATCTTTACAGGAAATCCAATTTCTAATTAATGAGGCAGGATTCAATTTTTAGAATCTGGAACTATAGTCAAGTATTAAATACTGAAAGCTAATAATTAGAGTAAATTTTCCAATTTAGGCAACCTTGGAATATACATATACAGCACTTTTGGTTGAATGGACAGTATTAGGATTTAAATATACAAAACTCTGGTACCTCTGGTTGGCTTTTGGTTAATTTGTGTGTTCATCTTGTTTATTATAACTGAAATTCCACTCTTGGTCTGCAGTTAATAATGATAGACAAACAAGTGGTATGATTTAACATAAGAGAACTCTCTGTGTTCTTTGAGAGGGAATGCAAAAATGAGAATCCCATGTGGCACCTCTGTTATAAATAACACAACACATTTGATATTTATTTTTTCATGTATATTTGTAATATTCCATATTCTTTCCCTTCATTTCCGTGGAACATTCTAAGAATAATATACCTTACTTACCTTTAAATGGCACATTACAAATTCTTGAAAATGGTGGTTCCATTTTGGATTACTGAAGACTGAAAGATGTCCCAAATCATGTTGTAGCCAGCCTGCTTGAGACTAAAAGAAAAGGGTGATTCGCTACAGAAGGACTACCTTTTGTGTCACTCCTACAACTTATATCCAATGGAAATCACTATGCAAGAACTGCTGGGATAGAAAAAATAAAGATTCATTCATTCTAGGATTTTTTTATTCAATCAAAGGGGCAGCCACCCAGAGAAGCATTCCAAACAGGATAGGCACAAGAAACCAATTCTACAATATAACCACAGATGTAATTGTATGCAACCTTCTCAAAGCGCATGACAATTGAATATGTGTTATTTTCTTTATAAAGAAATTATTTTAATTTGGTTGAAAGACAGTCTGCTGTAGGAAGACAAACTAGTGGAAAATGCAATTTTACCTAAAAATAAAGGCAAGAATATTACCTGAGCAAAGGTCATCAACACTGTGGCAATAAGAAAAGATGTCATAGATAGTCCAAAATACCACAAAACAAACCAGCCAGCAGCATCCAGTACTAAAATATGCAGAAGCATCAGGAAAAAGAACAATTGGTTTGGCTTGAAGAGTCCCATCTTTTTAACAGTGGACAGCAATTCCCGAAAATCTTCTATGAATAATTGCTATGGGAAACAATTCAGAAAATTTGCAGGAGTTTTGACTTTATGGATACAGCATAGCTAGCCAGTGGCATCAACAGTTAACATCGAGAACTCTTGGTGGAATTGCCCTCCAAATATCCTTTTCCTTCCAAACTTTTAATACTCTTTCAAAAACATTAAATGCGGAAGAAAACAAATGAAAAATGGTTGCATAAATAAACTATTTTTCTACTTAGTGACTGCTAGACAACTTAGAGCTCATGTTTGGGACACTAGAAATCAATGCCTATCTGTATTTAATAATCTTGGCAAAAAGCACTAATGGGGAAACAGAAAGAGGGGGGAGGGAGGGAGATATATATATGATTTCATGGTATAGCTTGGTATAGTTTGGTAATGTACCTACTAATCCTTGGTTGGAGAATTACTAGTTTTAACAAACCATGGCTGTTGTGTTATTCAGTACTATTTTTATTTCTATATTTATTGTAAACTATTGGCACATTACATTTATTTATAGAATATATTTGTACTATACTTAAATGTTTACTTAAATGTAGTGTTTCATTACAATTATAAAATATGCAATTAATATTATGAATTAATATTAATTACTATTTCTGATTAAATATTTATGGAACTCAATGGGGCTCTATTTACCTACTTTAATCGCTTTATACAGCTGCCCACTCAATAACTTTCAGCAGGTTACATCATTAGAAACCTATTGGCCTGAAGTCCCACCACAGGACATTCCCAAGCATGATCAAGGCTATTTCAGGGCTCTGCCCACGCCTGAAAGCTGACTGAAAAGGATCCAGATAAACCATTTTCTCTGGACTCTCTGAGGCTGCATTGCAATCACCTGCTTGTTAATCTTAAGAAAACAGGCTAGGATTAATTAGGCGGAGGCTGAGGAAGGCAGCCCAAAAGAACTGAGTTTACTTGCCCAATCTGATAGCCAACTACACTTTTAGAAATACCTTGGATCTTGTTTGGCAGAATCAGATGAAAAATCATTTGATGGGACATAAAATGAGGTTGCTCTACATCTGGAGGATGAAAAGGGTAAAACTGAGTACATTCACTCTACATTGGACACTAACTGGATATGTCTTGTTGAGATGACAGAAGCGTCATCATGGGGGGAGGGGTTGTTTGGACTCAATTTGAATCTGTGGATCCTAAAGAAGCAAACAGGGCTATCTCCATTTTACTCTCACTGTGGATTAGAGTCTTGCTTGCTTAGTGGAAGCAGACAGGGAGATGAGAGGAGGCCAAGCGTGAGTGATAGTGAAGACATCCTCCCATTATATTTGGGAAGAATCAATTGCGGCTTCAGAGCAATGAGGTGGAAAGTGGAAGGAAATGAAATGGCAGATATTAAGATCAGTTCATAATTTAAAGTTGGCTGAAGGAAATGGACTTTTACTGTTTTTATAAATGCCAAGAGACAATGCAGAAAGATTGAGGAGCACCTGATAAAATCAGTTCTGTTAACCTTAATAGCAGATCAGTTTTAATGACAAAAGCGATCTTTGAGTCAACCCAATAATAATTAAGGGTTTGCAGTTTAACACCATAAACCACTACCTCAATTTTCTGTCTCCCAACTTACATTTTTATTGGGTTCAAAGCTGGACTGATCAGGTGCCAATTCCCCAATCAAAAGTGATGCCATGTGCTTCCTTACTAGGGTCTTGTCAAGGTGAAAGGCTGTAAAAGGATCCTAAAGCCAAAACATAAAGAAAAAAAGGGGAAAATATTGTAATTAAGAACCAATTTAAAGTCAACCTGGAAGGAACATGTTTAGGCTGAGTGGTTATATTTGATTCTTATCTTTCTTCTCTCCAATTCAACGCACGACAGACATAATTCCCAGGAGGTGCTTGACTGAAGATATTGAAACACTTGCAAGAAATTAGCTCTGAAGTGTCATGATTATAATTATTAGTAAATGATTTTGGCTTCAAGTAAAGTCTGGAGCAACAGATGACAAAGAAACTGCAGTGTTTTGCAGAAAATATCAAAGACGGAAAAATGTATAAACCACATAATTTAATTGTTTAATACTTTCTTTCTAGAAAGTAGTATTAAGATAGTTTTTCTCAGCAATATAAACCAGTTTTACTGCTTTACTCTGCAAAGAGAATTCCTGCTTTTCTGCTCTCATTTTAATTTATTTATAGGTGGAACATGCACAATTTGCTTAGTTATGCATTAACTTTTATTTAATTTTAAAGTTGAGAAAAATATATACTTCTTTTTAAAGACATTAATAGTAAGTATAAACCTAAAGAATGTAAAATTTTCAAAAATACAATATGTAGACCAAGTAAACAAATGGAAGAATCTGCTTAAGGCTTTGAAAAATAAAGGGGAAATACAAAAAACAAATAAAAATAATGATTTGGATAATGACTTTCCAGTGGATCTAAAAAGAGGTCTGCTAAAGACTTGAAGAAGCCTCTGTGATACAACAAGAAAGATAACATCTGAATGAATTAAAAATGAAGAGTGTTCAAAGTAAAAGAAAGGAATATAAAGTTGCTCTGTTTGATCAAGATTAAAATAAAATATGCTTTTTGTAAATCGCTGGTACCTCTTTATGGGGCTTTGGTTAAAACCAGGACTGAAAAATTGATCATCTATTGTTATGCATATAGAAGGATAGGTTTTGGAAAAGATAGACATTAGTTTGTAATTTTATAGCAGGTAATAAGTTATCAAATTTCTTTTTACTTGGCATACTGAAGATATTAAATATTGCTCTTTTCTTTTTATTTCTTCTACTTCTTTCCCTTTTGTTTTTCTATTTTTTCTTTACATTTTTTAATGTATGGCAATGAAGACTCAATCATCCAGGCTAAAGGTGTTTAAAGGTGGAACTGGAACATGGAACTGGAACAAACTTTGTTAATCTGAGATGTTTCATTGCTAAGCCAAGCATCTTCATCAGTCAGAGTAAAAATTAGTTAGGCAGAGAATCATTGGAATGTACCAACTCTTGCCACACCCATTTCATTTGAATCTTGGCTCTCCAAATCTCAGATTAGCATGGCAGATTAACAAAGTTTGTTCCAGTTCCATAATTCAACCTTTAGTCACTTTTGGACTGGATAATTAAATCTTCATTGACATATATATTGCAACTCATTTCAGGGAGAAACACCTGAAATTGGTGCGGCAAGAGTTGATACATTCCAACGACTCTCTGACTTTGCCTAACTACCGGTAATTTTTACTCTGACTGATGAAGTTGTTTGGATGAGCAACTGAATATCTCAGATTAACAAAGTTTGGTCCAGTTGCCATGATTTAACATTTAGACACTTCCAATTTTTTAATTCTTTCTCTTTTTTATTTTTCTGAGTTTAATTTGTATTTGATTTTACTAGTATGCTGAAAATATTTATCAAAAAATATTTTAAAAATCAAAAAGTAAGTAAAAGGAACAGTAAAAAATAGGCTAATGTGCTTTGAAAGTGGGTTATAGCGACTGAGTGCAGTCTTATTTTTTAAATGATGATAAAATTATTATTATTTTATTCTGTTCAGTCATGTCCAATTCTCAGGGACTGATGGACAAATCCCTGCATTTTTTCTTGGCAAGGTTTTTCAGAAATGACTTGCCACTACTTCCTTCCTAGGGCTGAGATAAAGTGACTAGCCTAAGATCATCCAGTCAGCATCATGCACAAGGCAGCACTTGAATTCACAATCTCCCAATATCTAGCCTGATGCCACAATCACTACACCAAACTAGTTCCATGACAATTTTTGTGATTAGTTGCGAAGTCATGTCCAACCCATTGCGACACCATGGACACATAACTTATGTCTTATCTTTTTATTTTCTACATCCAGGTTGTTGTTGTGTGTGTGTGAGAGAGAGGGGGGGGATGTTTTGTTTTGTGAGCTCCTACTTGCAGTCCGTATTAACAGAGGCCAGATACTGGTTTTCCCAACTGACCGAAAAGGTGTATAAGTATGTGCATCTTCAAATAATCATGTGATATAGATTCAGTTTCTCTCTTTGCAAAAGGGGAGACAGATAGGATAGTATTGCATGACTGAACTACTGGCTCCTTGTTAAAGTTGTGTATGATTAATTAAAAACTTACAAATTGATTATTTGGCCAGCTGGTCTTCAGGTCTCTGCCATGCATGCCAGGGACACATGTGTGCATGTGCAGGGGGTGGGGTGTATTCATGGGGGGTGCTCACATTGCATTTTGGGGCTCACATGATGCCCTCATGCCCTCTTTTGGCTTCCAGATTGGCACAGGAGGCCTTCCAAGGCCAAAAGAGGGCACAGGGGGGATGCACATGGTCCTCCAACCTCATTTTGGGCCTGGAATGCCTCCTGCACCAATCTGGAAGCCGAAATAGGGCATGAGGGCATTGCATGAGACCCCAAAATTCAATGGGAGCCAAAACAGGGCGCAAGAATTGCAGGCTACATATGCAGGGGGATGGGAGCATGGGGGGGGTGTCACACACACATACATAGGAGTGGGGCACATGCAGGTGGGTTGTGCATGCATTGAATTATGCGTTTGGGCATGTTGTCACACATGCACGTGTGTGCTTTTGGCACATGAGGACAAAACGGTTAGGCATCACTGGCATAGCGTATATCAGGAATAATATGTCCTTGTGAATGTAAAAGAGAAAGAAAGAATCTCTGTGCTGATTTCACTGCACCATTTTGTGGGTAGGATTCCTGTTTTATTTCTCCCACTTCTATTTAAATTAACAATGGGATTTACAAGGTTTGGTTCAGTCCTTCAGAGTTGGGAAAATCATAGACTCATAACACAATGGATTTTAAAAGGGACCATCCTCTCAAACCTCTCTTCTTATGTGTGATTCCTCCTTAATGGAAGGCTGCCTCGTCTCTGCCTGAAGACATCCAAAAAGGAAGCCCACATCTTTCCCTCAATCTGTGGTTCCATTCCCACACAACACTTGCTTCCTCCACATTAAGCCTGTTTACTCAGTCCCACTTAAGACTTTTCTTCTCTAGGCTCAACAGTTCAGTTTAACAATTCCTTCAACAACCACCCCACTCTCTGTTTGTGGCTCCTGTTCCAACTGTTTTGGACTTTTGTTAAAGTGTAGCTCCACAAACTGAGCAAAGAGCAGAATAAATGGAATGCTTTGTAAATAACTGAGAAAGCCAAATACTAGCAAAAAGAAAGTCAATATCTGCTTCATATAGTATAGAAAGACTTTTGAAAAGTGTTCAGAAAAATGGGAAGCCCAGAATCTCGTCGTCCTCATGAGAAACTTACATACAAGTCAGGAAGCTACAATACAGGCAGAACATGGCAAAACAGACTGACTCCAGGTTAGCAAAAGGGTACAAGGCTGTGTACTTGACCCTTATATTCAATTTATATGCTGAATATATATGAAGGGCAACTGGTTTTAACATTGGAGGAAGAAACATCAACAGCCTGTATTAGGCTGATAGCCCTACCCTGAAGCTGAATATACAGAAAATCTACAAGTTTTCATGATAAAAGTCAAAGAGCAGAGTGGAAAATGGGATTAAAATTAAATATATAAAGAAGACTAAACTAATTATAACCACGTACAATGACATTGGCAGTGAAGAGACTGAAAATGGCAAATAGAATCAACCCTGAACGGTAAAGGAACAAGCAATCAATAAATCTGACTAGCACCCAGTAGAGCTACCACAGAAGCCTTGGAAAAGATATTTAAATGCCGTGTCCATAGCTACAAATATTAGAATTGGTAAACTATGGTATTCCCTGTGACACTTTACGGGAGCGAAAGAAACTGGCCACCCGAGTCCTCGCCTCGTCAGCTGCCCCGCGCCTTACCGTGGCATCCTGCCCTGCATACGAGCTGATAGTCCGAGAGCCCCCCGGGTGCCTCCTGTGGAACCGGCTGATGTCATAGACTTTCCTGTCAATCACCAGCCAGCGCTCCCGTGACGAGTCTTCCTGGCCAGTGCGCAGCCCGATCTCTTCCCAGGTAAACCACCGCGAAGGGACGGACTGATCGGCCGCAGGATCACCCTCCCTCCTCCCTCTGATCCCAGTTTCTCCTTGCTGGGAAGCCATCTCCCCCCGACTGAGGCTTCGGGGAACTTGACACTGTCCTTTTCAGCACCATCGGGAGGGCGGACTGGGCGGGTCCTGGCGAGGGAGTTTCCTCCCTTCTCCGCCTTCGATTGGCCGACAAAGTTTCATCGACGCTGCTCTCGTGGGACAAACGCAGACTGAGAAACTCCCGAAAAAGCAAAACACACATCTTTCTGGCAGCTTAAGGGGAAGTGGAACTGACAGAGGCTTATCACTAATACACTACATCCTTATCTTGCAGTTGCTCAATACCTAAACTCAGATCAAATTTGTTTCTATCTTGGGAAATGTTTATTTCAGGGATTATGTATACTTTAGGGCTTTGCAGTTCTTCTGTATTTATTCTAATGGAGTGATTGCATTGCAACAGGCTCCAAGGTTTACTTTGGAAACCTAGAAAAAAACTTTTCAGAACAACTGATTGAAAATTGTGGACCATAGCTGGATCTCAGCTAATAGGACTTGAAAGAAATGTTTTTCTAAACTGTAAGAGAAAATGCTGAAGGATCCAGGAAAACTTGCTATAGTCCAAAAACAATTAAAACAGCCTGGTGACAGAATTTTATATGTTTAACGTTTTTCAGTAGGTCAACCTAAAATTTTATACACGGTTACAGCAGCAAAGTAGAGGGAAAGATAAAGCAATGAATGAAGTATCTGTTAAATCAGAAACCAATGGCTCATCAAACCTACCAACCTTGAGTTCTCACTAGAGACACAAATGATCAGGCTCAAATTATCCTATTTTGGACACATTATGCAAAGACCTAGGTCTCTGGAAAAGGAAGGAAAGAAAAGAGGATAACCAACATCAAGTTGGATGGACTCAATTTCATTGGCAATAAATGCATCCCTGGAAGTCCTGGAAGTCTTTTTTAGGGATCATGGAGAAAATATATATGTTCCCTAGAAATCAAAATCAATTTGATGGCATATAATCAATCATCAATGTTTCTAAATCTCGATGCACAATGGATTTTCTCAAAGCTTCCTTCTCTAAAAATCTGCTTTTTGGTACCAGCAGATGGGTGATTCAAAGACAATAAGCCAACAATAGGTTGGTACTGGTAAAGAATTGAAAGGATTCACTGCTCTGGCTTGAGAATGAAAATCTGACACCAGGACTTCCACAGTATCACTATCCCTGGGAATAGTCATTCTCTCTGCATTGGGAGACCTTAAACGTTTGAAGTATAATTAAATAAATAGCTCCCTGAATAAGAGACATTTACAGGCAATGGTTACTGAGTATCTTACTCCCATTTTCCTACCTGTCTTTCACTGGAAGGTAACAAATGGGATGTTTATGAAGGAAAAGAGAGCAGAAAAGAGGGAAGTCTGGAAACAAGTGAGGGTTGTCAGGAAAGGTTTTCTAATAGGTTAAAAATCAGCTCTTATAGAAACCCCTTAATGAAATAACCAAGTTTGTCCCAGACAGCCTATTTAAAGAATATCAAAAAATGAGTTTTCTCAAAGTGTATTTTCTAATTATTATTATTTTATTTCTCATAATTACTTATTTCCTCATGGAAGTAGTATGGTTTCTCTGGATGTCTCCTTTGAGCCATATCCCCCCTGAAGTGAAAACATTCCCATTTTTCTGCTTAGAGGCACCATCTTTCCGTTATTGCTTTGGAGCACTTGATCGTTGAATATAGCACTTTCATGAGTGCCAAGTAAGTTGTCTGGTCAACAAAAGCATTGGGAAAGAGCCTTGATTCTTTGCCTGGATTAGTTCATTGCCTTGCCTGCTAGAAAAAGGGATTATGTTGCAAAAGAAAAAGAAGGGAGAAGAAGGATTGAAGCAAATAATCCATGCAAGAAATTATTAAGGAATAGGAGAGATTCTCCAAGAAATGAAAGAAAATGAAGTATATGAAAACATTTTAGCAGGACGATGCTGAAGCTGATGCCGAACATAATGGGGGAACATTAAAACCTGACATTGACTATGTCAGCAGCTTATCATCTGATGCTAAAGCAGAAGCATAAGAGTACTCAGTAGCAATATAGTATGTTGGTGTATTCATGATGCTTCCACAGATATGCAGAAAATAATACTCAGCATAACTAAACTCATATGACAGAAAGCATTAGTTTTCCTGAAGCTATTGCCTAAATTAATGCTAAATGCTAAGAAGTTAATAACACATTTCATCTTGCTGAGAACAAATTCCTTTGAAACCGGTGGGGCTCACTGCTAGGGCCCCACTTTTCTGGGAGTTTAAATTCAGCAGGCACCCTTTGTTGGAGGGTGTGCTAAGCAAATGCAGACTATTTGAATATATACAAATATGCGGATTGCTATTTATATGGCAGAATGATATTCTTCTCAATATCATTGTCTTGACTGCATCGTGCAAGTTTAGCCCAACTATCAAATATAACTGCTGTTCAATCTCAATTTATGGAAAATGAATGCCTCACTTCTATATGAACTACACCTTGAAGAGAGGGAAGTACAAGAAACTCACATAGAGAGTGGATCTGAAAACTCTCTTTTATCTCTTAAAGACAGACTCTCATGTAACTAACCATAGGGCAGGCCAGAAATAGACACAGGGTCAGTAGGTGAACCACTTCTCCTTATTTATTTGTCATCATTTTCCAAAAGGTGACAAATGGTTAGGTGAAAAGAGAGAGTGCAGTTGCCAATAGCACTTTTGAGTGACATCCATACTTGGAATCTGAGTGATTTGCTGGAAGTTTCATTTTAAAAAATGTATATAGGGACCAGGACAAAACCTACAATTTATTCCATTTCATTTTATTTACATACATTTATATTTAAAAATAGTCCTTGAGTTACAAGTGTAATGGAGCCTGCCCTCTATGGTGGAAGGTCGAGACAACATTAAATGAACTGCCTCAAACAATGACCAGTCATCACTGCTTTCTCCAGGGCAGTGGTCGGCAAGCCGCGGCTCGCGAGCCACACGCGGCTCTTTACACATTTTAATGCGGCTCTTCTGTGTGCTGGGCGCCCGCTCCCCTCCCTCCTCTTGGGCACTTCAAAACAAGCGCCCCTTTCCCTTTTTTCTTTTCGACCCACAATGATTAGGGAGGATCCTGAAGTCGGGCGGGGACAAGAAGCAAGGAGGGAGAAAAAGAGACGGAGGCCAAGGAGCTTCCCCCCGCCCCCTCCCAGCAAAAATCTAACCGGGGAGCCGGGCGGGCAGTAGCAAATGCCCGCCCGGCTCCCCAGTTAGATTTTTGCTGGGAGGGGGCGGGGGGAAGCTCCTTGGCCTCCATCTCTTTTTCTCCCTCCTCGCTTCTTGGGGCTCCACCAATGGGGGAGCAAGACCCGCCCAGCGCCAGGCTTTGGGCTAACACAGAGGTCTGCAAAGTTGGCTGTTTTAAGACTGGTGGACTTCAATTCTCAGAATTCTGGGAGTTGAAGTCCACCAGTCTTAAGAGCCAATTTTGCAGATCCCTGGGCTAATATGATTGATGCCCTTGGTGGACTTCAATTCTCAGAATTCTGGGAGTTGAAGTCCACAAGTCCACAAGTCTTCAAGCTGTCAGGTTTGAAGACCCTGGGATTTTTTTCCTAAAGGGTTAGGGGTGCAAGGATCTTGTAACTTGACAGCTTTAAGACTTGCGTGCTTCAAATGCCAGAGTTTATTGAAACTAAAAACAGTGTACCATCCTATGTATTTTCGGTTTTAAAAATGTGGCTCTCAAAATAAATTTCAATCATGGTTTTGGCGAGATTTGGCTCAGTTGAAAAAAAAGGTTGCCCACCACTGCTCCAGGGCATTCGCTAAACAAATGCATGGAGTTATTACGTGGAGTTAAAGGGTGGGAGGCCTAGGGCAGGCACAAGCCTGTTTGTTTCAGGCCCTTCTAGGCCTACCCCACCCTGCAGGCAGGCCCATCACACAGCTGACTGTTTTTCTAAGGAAAAACAATGTGGAAGGAAAGCACTGTTTTCTGAGCTGATCAGCTGGCCCCCTAACAACTAGCCATAAGGAGACTACAAAGCTCTTTTGGTTTTTGCCTGGCTTGGCAGCCCTTGCATAAAAGGCAGCTTCAGAATGAAATTTCCAAAATATTTGTCTTGTTTAATCTCCTCCCTCCATCCCCTCCCCAAAGAAAGCTACATTTCTTCCCCCCAAAAAACCCTGGGAGGGACAGACCCCTCCCCCTCCATTACCCTAGTTAGGTGCTAAAACTAAACTCTGTCTCTGCTCTCCAATCTCTATCCCTTTTAAAAACCTTGTCTTGACTCTAGAGTGAAGAATAAAGGAATGCAGCGAGCAAGGAAATGAAATCTTCTGCCATTTCCCTCCCCCTCCCCTGAACTAAAAAAAGGTCATCTCCAAAAATTGTGCAACAAAAAAATGCAACTTTTGACTTTTGTCTGACTGCCTGTAGAAGGAGCCTACAGTTTGGCCTTTTAAGGGCTCTAGGATTAAGTGTTACTCTTTACAGAGCCTCCCTATGATAGGAAGCAACAGTAGCTGGAAAGAAAAGGGCCAATTGAAGGGCTTCACCCGCTGTCTCTTTCTCCCTTAGCTCTCAGCAACATGCAATGTTAACCATTCCTGGTTCAATGGCTGCTTCACTGGGCACCTGGACTTCCAGATTCAGTGAGTATAAGCTGGAGAAGAGACCAGGCCATAGAAATGTATGTGGGAGTGGGAGCCTTCAGGGCAGTCATGCATCACAGATTGCTGATGTTAAGCAGGTCTGCCATGTTTTGGACCTAGCAAAAGTTCTGGGATCATCACCTGACACCCTCTTTTCTTCTTGTAGCCTTTTCCCCAGCATGCCTTGACACAGTTATTACAAGGCGGCTCCTCTGATGAAATCTCTCTGTGCCAAACTCAGTTTTCCGTATGAGCCCATCCTCACTGCTTTTGCAGACGTAGTAAGTTCACAGCTGAAGGACACTCCTCATAGGAACTGGCTTACAAGGGAATGCTGCAGCCAGAAAGAGCACAAAAAAGATTGCCTGATGAAGAAGCCCTCACTACTGCCCGTCCCCTTCTCTTTTCTCTTTCTGTAGCTGCCTGAAGGACTCTGGGCAGCACTGGCAGGGGAGAGGGAGAGGGTGAAAGTTAGGTAAATAAAATTAAGAGAATAACTGATAGCAAAAGGATATAATTGTCAATGGTTCTCTTATTTACAATTAGACAAGTTTAAAGTGACACAATAATTTACGGTTATGAACATTGTAAGACTAAATTTAAAACAGAACTATATACAAATGATAAACACATTATTGCTAAAATGTATAAAATATTAAAATTTGAAACAGAAAAAGAACAAGTGAATGAATGTATGACACTATGAGCTAAAATTTTTGATTTTAATATACAATGGGAACTATAGGAAAATATGTGGGGGAAAGTATTGAAATTTACACTAGGCTACAATCTTAAAGAATGTTTACAAAAGGATGTATTATTGGTACATGTCACAAGAGAAATTATCTAGAATGTATACAGGCACTTCAAATTTATATTGGAAATGTGAACAAGAAGAAGGAATATTTTGTCATGTTTTGGAGTTAAGAAAAAGCTAGAAAATTCTAGATTCAAATACATGCACTGATTCAGAAGATTTTAAAAATTAATATACAATTGAGGTTTTTCTTTTGGAACTGGTGGACAAACAACTGAACAAAAAAGTTATGGATCTTTATTTTCATATACGAAAGTTTTTTTATGCACAAAGGTGGAAATATTTGACACTGTCCACAATGGAGGAATGGTTCGTAATAATGATGAAACTTTCCTACATGGCTAAAACAATTTCTTTGATTAGAGAAAACACAGCATGCACATTTAATGTTGACTAGAAACCCATTAAAGGATTTTTTTTTGCACAAAACAGGAAAAAATGAACGTATGATTTACAATTTTTATGATTAGACAGGATTTATAGGCATACTAAAAAGAAGAGTGTTGTTGCAAATATAGAGTAAGAAGTAAATGTATAATTACAGTTTGTACTTACAACTGCTGTAAAATAGATCAGAAGCTACTTCTTTGTATCTTTTTTCTTTTCTATTTTTCTTTTATTTTTTACCTTTTTTACATTTTTCGCTTTCTCCTTGATTCCCCCCCCCTTCCTTTATATAGTTTCTATTAGTTTTTAATCTTTGTTTTTAGAAACTTTTTATAAAACTGTGTGTATGTATTATATATACACACAAACACACACATGTGTTTATGTCTTCATTCCCACCTGCCTACATTGCAACTCAAAGGTGGGGGATGGGGAAGGAAGAGAAGATTTGTGGTACTATAGGTAGGGGTGCAAAGTGAGGTTGCTCCCCCCAGCATGGACTCAAAAAAAGGATGTCCATTGGGAAATGCAAAAGTGAATGGAACAATGAGCATCTAGAAGGGCTGGAGAAATAACTTGAGGGAAGTGCCTTGACTTAATGGGCCATTGTTGGATCAGCTGCAAGATAATACTGTAAAAAAGGCTAATTGCCAACCAGCAGTGAGCATAGTAATTTGGCAACCTAGGATGAAGTGGTTGCACAGGCCCGACATTAGCTTCTGAAAGGAAGGGGCCATGAGCTATAGGTTGGAGCTTTCCCTAAACCAGAATGAAAAGCCACCACCATTTGTTCAGAACAGTTTAACACAGCTTGGGACACAAAACAGCAGTTTTATAGCAGAGCTTCAAACCCCAATGCAGGTGCATTTAGGATGAACTGGGAAGGATGAGAAAATGTCATTGTCTTTTATTGCATTCAAGAAGAGAAGGATGACCCCTACTGTTGATGCACCGGGCAGAAAATGTGGATCTCCCTTAAAAAGTGAAATCTCCTTCAAGTCCAGTTTAGCAACCATATGGAGGTTACTTGCTGTTGTCTTCCAATTTGGGATGTGTATGAAGGGACATCCCAGTCTATAACCCTAGGATTCCCAGGTAATTCTCCTCTAACTACTAACCTGTTTCGACCATGCTTGCCTTGTCAAATCAGTCAAGGCCAGCTAAATACTACTGCACTCTCTAATAACTAATAAATCAGCACAGAAAGATCCTATTGTGTCCTACTTTTTTCTTTATTATTGCCTTTCTCCATTATTGCCATAGCATCAGTATTTAACTTATAAATTCTCAGGACAGTGCCACTGAGAGGATTATTAAGTGCTGGAACAAGACTAATATGGGGCCCCTCACCTACACATGGACACCTAAATCAATAATGTCATAATTGTACTGCAGGGAGGCCTACTAGGCCCAAAATGGGATGCGGGGGGTTGCAGGCCCTCCCCCATGGCCCATTTTGCTCCCAGGAGGCTGTAGGAGGCTTACTAGGCCCAAACAGTGCCGGGGGGGGGTTGCAACATTCCCCCCCCCCCCACAGCCCATTTTTGCTCCCAGGAGGCTGCAGTGAGGCCTATTAGGTCCAAAACGAGGGGGTCGCATGCCCATAAAGGTTATGTCAAACAAGGCTGCATGGCAGTTTTGCTGTACACACAAAGTATAGAGTATTGTTAAAAGGAAAAAGTTTCCTCCATGGGTTCAGTCTTCCCGGCTGGGAGAGCATCCCAGCACGGTGAAAGAATTTAGGATCGAAGCAAGCTGCGTTGAAAGCAAGTTTCCTTTATTTTTCAGGAAGGCAAGACCAACAGTGGCATGGATCAGTGTTCCTGGGTGAGCTGACCCCGATATGCAGTAAGTGTACATTTTTATACCATTTTCCTCTTTGAAGTCCTTGTGTTTTCTTTGTAATATTGGGTGATCACTTTTGTGTATGCCCTTGCTAATTGTTCCAATCCTGTCTTGTGTTTTGTTTTTCCTCTGCCCTAAAGTAATCCCCATGGGGCAGGGATGAGTCTTAATGTCTTCTGGTATATTTCCCATTTCACTCTTTTATGATTAAATATTCACCCTGAGCTAATCAATTCTTCATACGCCTGATTAATCTTTGCCCTGAGTTAATCAGTCTTTGTTATCACTCTGACATTTCTTATTTCAAAGGTCTTATTCCTGTACGTCTTTTGTATTATTTTGTATTCTGCAGCTGTTTCTAATTGACCTGATATCCTGGTAATTATTCACAGGAAGTTCTTTTAAAATGTATGCTGGCTTTGTTATTCTAGTGACTTCTAGTTTGGTTATGGGCTGTACCAGTGACATGCGGTGAGGTTTATAGCTGGCGAGGCAGCAATTTTTTTAGACTTGTGGACTTCAACTCCCAGAATTCCACAGTCAGACATGCTCAGTTGCGACCTGCCACCCTCCGCCCTGGGATTCGGCCACGGCACTGCCTGCCAGAGCTGTGCGGAATCCGGGGCGCGCTTGTCGGGCAAGGGCAGCGCAGATGGGGAGCGGACGGAGTGGAGGAAGCCTCTCCCCCACCCCCTCACTTCCCGCACCCAAAAGAACAAATGGAACCTCTGCCGCCGCCCGGGCAACCTGGCCGGCCTCTCTCGCAGCGGCTCTCTAGTGCCGAGCTTGGGAGTCCCTGGAGGAGCTGGCGGGGGCTGCAAGCACCGCAGGCTGGACTGGAGCCTCGAGTCTAGGGCAGCAAGTCATTCGATAGGAAACTTGCCTCTTGGAAGGAATGACTCGGCTTGGCTCCTGCGTTGTCTCTCCTGCCTCTTCGCTTCTCCGTTCGGTCGTTGGGCGGCAGATCGAAAGCGGGAGCCAAGCTGGGTCATTCCTCCCAAAAGGCAAGTTTCCCATCGAATGACTCGCTGCCCTGATGATGAGAGGTTAGGCTGTGCCTCACTTGCCTCACCTGACTGCACGTCACTGGGCTGTACTGTTTCTAAGTTTTCTGGCCTGGTCTTCCTAGTACAATACTGTCTCGGTGAAGTTCTCCTCCTACAATCTTACTTTTTTGGTGGGGGGAGTTGAAAGCAACTATGTGTGTTCTTTCGCCTTTTCTGTTTCTAGTGTAGTGTCTGAGTATATTTGGTATGTGTGGTCATCATGAGGGCTGCCTGGTGCCTGGTGGTATCTGGTGGGGAGGGAGTGGGTCAGCAAGTCTTTAAACTGGCAAGGCAGGGAGGAAGGCAATGGCAGAGACAACACAGGAGGGTCCCTATGACACAAATAGCAACAATTCTTGCTAGAAGGACTTCGAGCCAATGGAGGTTCGGCAGCCAGGAAAAAAAGCAGGAAAAATATAGGTACGATTGGTTATGGCTAATATTCTATGCTAGCTCTTTCAGATGATGGATGTCCTTATCTACCATTTCTGAACTTTGTTCCAGGTCAAAACAACACAGCCCTCCAAATTCCCTGCATCCATGGTTATGTTTTAATAATAAGAAATCTATTGCTGCACAATTATCCAGGGTGGCTTCTCTGCCCTATCTTAGTTCTTTGTTTAGAGCAGGGGTGGCGAACACGCGGCTCACGAGCCGCATGCGGCTCGCGGCCAAAATAAATGAGGCTCTTTGCCTCTTACCATTATTTAGTATGCTGTGGCTCGGATCGCGCGCTAAACCCGTAAGTACGGTCGACGCGACGACGCTTGCCTGCTGGAGCGTCGTCGCGTCGACCGTACTTCCGGGTTTAGCACGCGATCTGAGCCACAGCATACTAAATAATGGTAAGAGGCAAAGAGCCTCATTTATTTTGGCCGCGAGCCGCGTGTTAAGTTAAGATGAAGTCTTAAGTTAAGATGAAGTGGAAGATGGGTAATAATTAGGGGAATGGAGACTTTGGGTTGTGGAGTCCACTTTTTTAAAAAAATACAAAAAAACCAGCCCTTAGAACTTGAACTTTGCTAATCAGAATAAAATGCTAAGACTAAGTAGTCAGAGGAAGGTTGTAGCAGTACTGTCAGTCACCTATTGCACCTCATCATGAATCAAGTATTCTATATTTTAAAAAATACAAACTTATATCTTAGTTACTAGAGATCAAAGTGTCCAAGGAAATAGATTAATTCAAATGCAATGAATTAATCATTATACTGAAGTTAAAAGACAAGCAATTATCAGAATGGTGGCTATGGCAGAGATCTTTCTAAAATTTTAACATTTCATTTAACTTAAAATACTGGAAGTTGGAAAAGATTGGTGATCTGCCAATCATTTGTAGATATACCAAACCCATAGAATCACAGGGTTGGAAGGGACCACAGAGATGATTGTTCAATTTTATCTTTAAATAAGATTAAGACAATTTGCTTTGTAATCCAGTCTAAGATTAAGAAATGCTGCTCCTCTATATCTTTCTTTTGAGTCTTGTATGATTTTGAATCTTGCTCCCCCACCCCACCACCCAGCTTCCAGTTGGTGCCATTTGGAATAAAACATTTATCTTAGATAATATCTAAGTTTCAAGGAATTGTTCATTTCATTCAATAATTTGTTATAATTGTTTTCAAATGTATTATTATTATATCCTATTAAATAAGAGTTCTAGATATTTCACTATATTTTTCTCATATCCCAATCCCCCTTTTCATGTTTTTTTTTCATTGGAAATTGAATGCCTTATTATCTTACTTTTAATTTAATTTTTTATCTCTAAAAGGTAGCCAAAAATCTTTGGATTCTGCCATTAGTATCTTATGGAGCTTTGTGTTTGCATAATCGTTACTACTATATCATTTGCATAGCATTTCATCTTGTATCTCTTTCTACCTGAATCTTTAGCTGAAATATTTGTTTAGCTTTTCAGTTCTGGCCCGCCAGGACCTCCTAACCCAGGGGTGTCCAAACTTGGGAACTTTAAGACTTGTGGACTTCAACTCCCAGAATTCCCCAGCCAAGTTTGGACACCCCTGTCCTAACCAATTATAAATAATAAAAGAGAAAATGCCCATCCTTGCCTTTGACTTTCCATATTAAAAGATTGTAGAGATTATTCCATTTACTGTGAATTTTAACTTGTCAAAAGCTTTGTGTCTAAAAATATTTCCGTTGCCTTCCGTTGCAGCTCTAATGGGTTTATAAAAATTTATAACAAAAAACACCTGACAGAGCATGTTATATTATGTGTTTAATATATTATTGTTAAAATTATATGCTTTTGTGTGAGTGTTTGTCTGTTTTGGCAGGTCACTGCGTGGTGTGGCTCTCTGACTCTCACAGTTTAAAATTTTGGCTCTTTTTGTCGAACTTGTTCGCCACCCCTGGTTTAGAGCATCCAAAACATGGGAAGTCAAATTTAAACTTTTTTCTAGGGTACATGCCAGGCTATTCAAATTTCTAGAACTCCACACTGCTAGTCCTGGCACTCCCGCTAGTGATACAGGCCAATGAAACATATTCAGTTTTTGTGAGAAGGGATACTTTGTAGTTGCAGTCCGAGTCTAAGGAGTGGAAGGCCCTTTTGTGTCACTTCTGTAGAGAGGGCATTAACATGGTTAATTTGCCCAGAGTGCATGGTCCCCCTGTGGAGTTAGTGGGTAAGTATGAGTAGGCTTGCAGTCCACACAGCATGAACCATCCATGAGGTAGCCTCATATAGCTTTGGGAGAAGGGAATGTGCTCTGTGTGATTGCATCTAAGTTCCTTGTTATTTAGGTTGATGCACTTTTCACCCTCTTGTGGTTGGCATCCTTCAATTCTAAAGCACCAAGATGAGGTGGTGATGGCAGCTATGTGAAGGGTATACATGTCTAGGTATTTTGTTCTAGATATGTTTCCCCAGTCGGAAATGGTTGAATATGATGGTGTGATGGGAAAGTATCTAAGCCTAGTGTGGTTGTGGATAGCTTGAAGTCCTACTGCTACTCCCATCAAGCATGTCTTGAGGATATCTTTTATTGATCTTCCTCCCACTAAACAGAAATCAGTGGTATTGAGTACCTCCTTTGCTAGGTACTCCCAGATGTTTCCCTTCTCTGGGATGAGATTTGGTTCCAGGAATGCTGTTACTTGAGTTACAGTTAACAATATATAATGTAGATTACATAAAACATTTACAATGGGTTTCTTCCCCTCCATAGTGTAGTTATATCCCCTCCTCCCCCCTTTTTTTGTTGTGTATCAAGAATGGGACAAGGGAAGAGAGGAAAAATAAAGAGAGAGAAACGGTAAAAGGAGAAAAGAAGAAAAAAGGAGAAAAGTCAAACAAAAATCTCTTTTAGGATTCAAAGTTCTTTGTTGTCAAAAAAAAAATGCTTCCAGAGTCCACTGTTCAGTTTCTCTTTAATTTGATTGGTGGTATCCCAGGGCTGAGGTCTACGACTGCTAGTTTGGTATGTGTCCAGTCCTTTTCTGCATCTCTAATGGCTGTTTGTGTGGTCAGTAAGATTTAGTAGGGTCCTGTCCACTTGGGTTGCAGTGGTGAGACCCTTGTGAAGAATTTTATCCATACCCAATCACCCAGCTCCAAGGGATGTAGGTTCTCCTCCAGAGGTGGAGTTTAGGTCAAGGCACTCTGTGTCCACAGGACCTGTAGTCACTTATGCAGGGCTGTAAGAAAAGAAGAGAGAACCATATCCCCCTATCTAAGCTGAGGGATTGTGGGTCTAGGCCCTTGCCATGTCTGGCAGGCATCCAAAATGTATCTCAAAGGGAGAGATCCCTATATCCCATCATGGCCTTGTTCTGATATAAAACAGGGCAATGGGCAGTACTTTTGCCCATGAGAGGTGTGTCTCCTAACAGTTTGCCCAGTAGGATCTTGACCTCCCTGTTAGCACGTTTTGCCCCACCCGACGAGGAAGGTGATTAAGGGCAGTGGAGGTCCTGGGTAATGCCAAGGGCTTGAAATATGTAATTGAGGACCCGAGCTATGAAATGTTTGCTCCTATCCATGTCCAGAACACTTGGTACCCCAAATCTGGGCACAATGTCTTTAATGAGGTAGTCTGGCAGTTTCAAGGGCTGTGGCATGGTGGCAAGGGAAGGCCTCCACCCGGTGTGTCAATTGGTCCCTACGTACAAGTGCATATTGGTATCCATCTGCCTTAGGTAATTGTATATAATGCATCTGCATCCTTTCGAAGGGTCTTTGTGCCCATAGTCTGCCCCCTTCATGAATGGTCTTCCTGGATGTGCTCTTATTGGCTTGGCATGTTTGGCAGATGCTAGCCACTTTAGCTGCCTCGCTATATATTCCAGGTGCATGCCATACCCTCCTTGTGGCATCTACTATTGCTTGTGTCCCGCAGTGGCCTTTTGAATGTAGCCTCTGGCAGATTAGTCTTATGAGATGGCATGGGGCTATAGGCCTACCATCCGGGAAGCTCCAAAACCCTTCTGTAAAGACTGCACCTAATCCCCCCCCCCCAATTTTTGCTTCCCCTTCCCCTAAGAAGTCTTCATAAGGGATCAGCTCTTATAGCTGGGGCTGCTATATTATGTGGGAGGGATTCTGTAACTACCCACTTTGCTGTAGCATCAGCATATTTATTCTCTTTTGTGATTAAGGAGTCATCTGTTTGGTGAGTTTTGCAGTGGAAGATTGCTATGGATTTGGGTAATTGGATGGCTTTTAGTAGTTTAGAAACAAGGGTTGCGTGACCTATTTGGTGGCCAGCTGATGTTAGGAACCCCCATTGCTTCCATAAAGTTCCTGTAGAGTGACAGACCCTGAATGCATATTTGGAATCGGTATACACATTGGTAGACTGGTTCCTAGAGGCTTCGCAAGCTTTTGTTAAGGCGATGAGCACTGTCTCTTGCACGCTGTGCTGGTGGGGAGTGGTTCTACCCAGACAATCTCATAGAGTGAAACTACCACAGCTCCTGCAACCCTTTTTCTGTCATGGATATATGAGGAGCCATCCGTGAAGAGTTCAAAATCTGGATTTGGTAATGGAGTGTCAGTTAAGTCTGGGCACAGTAGTTCTGCGTCTTGTATTAAGTGGAGGCAGTCATGGAGGCTTTCATCTGATTGTTCCTTGGGCAGCAAGGTAGCCAGGTTTAAAATATTGCACTGTTCAAATGCAGTGTGGTTGGAAGTGAATAGTTCAGCCTCGTATTGCGCTAAGCGTTATTGCATAAAGGCGTGGGTTTGGGATTTTAAAAGAATGGCAAAGACTTCACGGGGCACCCTCAGAGTCAGCGGCTGTCCAAGGACTAGATCTTTGGTTTGTTTACTATTTCTATGGTAGCCACCACTGCTCTTAAGCAGGGAAGTGTTCCCTGAACCACTGGGTGTAATTTTACCGTATGCCACCGGTCGATATGCAGGACCGAAGTGTTGAGTTAAAACTCCTGATGCAATCCCTAATTTTTCATGGATGAATAGGATGAATAGTTTATCATAATCGGGGAGACCCAATGCAGGGGCTGATGCCAGTGGTTTGGTTGTTGTTGTTGTTTTGAGGTTTTGATCTAAGGAGTTGGACTAGGTTATGGGGTCTGGCATGTCCTTTGTGATTAATTGTATTAAGGGTTTAGCCAGTTTTTCAAATGATGGGATCCAAGGACGACAGAATCCCAAGTTACCCAGGAGGGTTCTTACATGTCTTTTTGTATGGGGGTTTTTCATTGCTAAAATGGGTTTCCACCCGGGTTGGAGCCAGTTTTCTCACTCCTGGAGCGATAATATAGCCCAGGTATGTCACTTCCTGTTTCAAGTATTGCAAGTTTGAGGGGGAGGCTTTATGTCCCCTCTGTGCCAGAGATCTCAACTGGTGTAGGGTATCAATTTTGCAAGCTTTTTCGCTGGTAGAAGCTAGTGTGAGATCATCCACATACTGAATTAAAGTTGATTTCTCAGGCAGTGAAATAGATGATAAATCCGCCTTTGGGATCTGTGAAAATAGAGTGGGGGACTCTGTATAACTTTGGGGCAGATGGGTCCATGTGTACTGTTGCTCCTCGCAGATGAAAGCAAAGAGATACTGTGATGCTCAATCTACCAGGATACTGAAAAAAGTGGACCACAGATCTATGACTGAGAAATGGGTGGCTGAGGCTGGAACTTCCATTATTATTGTAGGTGGGTTAGACAATGGGGGCTCGGGGTATCACATGGTCATTAATGACCATCAGGACATGCACAAATCTGTAGGTGAGATTCCCTTCCTTATCTACTTGGATTTTTTTACTGGAAAGATTGGGGTATTACAAGGAGAGGTGCATTTATGTAAAACTCCTTGTTCCAGATATGCTTTAATCAGTTTGCATATGGACTCGATGGCCTCCGCTTGGATTTTATATTGGGGGTTGCAGGGGGGGTCCCTCTTTCACTTGGATCATAATAGGGGTGGCCCCTTTTAGAAATCCTACTTCTGTGGCGTCCCAGCCCCATAGTGAGGAAGGCAGGGCTTGCAGATCAGAATGAAGCGATGTCTCATGAGTGACCAGCAAAAACTCTGTCTCCCTGATATGGGTTTGCTTATTAAAGTGGACATAATTTTACCTTCAGTTTTATTCTCAGGGTTAGTTAGTGGTGTTTCAGTCATTAAATTTTTAGTTGTAGCTAATTCAGCCCAGCAGTACCAATAGGGTATGTAGTTGGGTTTTATTTTTGATCTAAGTGCTTTTAAGGTGTTAAAATCAAAAGTACCACTGTCAGGCCAAAATTATTTCCCAGTGTCATCTCTTAGCAAAGCCCATTTGTCACACAGTTTCCTTGCTCTCTTTTTATTCATGCCAGCCAACATAGGCATGTGCCTAGCATCCCAGGCTTCAAGGAAATCTCAAAGGGAAGTTCTTGTCACCCGCGAGCTAACGTTTCCCATGACCCTTTAAATGTAAGGCTTAGCTGGGTGACCCGCCGTAGGTTTCGGGGGGAGGGGGGAATTCCAGGAAGGACTTCGATTCCCTCAATGAAGTATTCGGACCCTTTCCTTATAGGGAATTCTGGCTAAGGTTTTCAGATCCAAAAAGGGAACCTAGGAGAACCTCTGCCCCTCTGCAGTGAGTACTAGCACCTCCTTCTCTCTTTTCTGCACAATGGACCTTTACTTTTTCTGACACATCAGGATTCCCTTATTCCTTTTATTACCCCCTTTCTTTCACTATGGTGTTCGCTCAGTTTCCATTCCCCTTTAAACAGAAAGTCCAACTTTCAGCACCCCCCTCCCCCTTGCTTTCCTGATCCTGACAGTCACGGCTTGTTGGAGCTAGCGACAGGTGGGGGACGGTTAGAGGTTGTTTGAAGAGATGATATCAGGCTATTTTTCAGATGAAATCACACACACACACACACTTCCATTCCCCTTAATTCTAGGGAATTTTAGATTTAAAGTTGTACTCACCTGATTTCAAGCAGCTGTTGAGTTCAAGGCTCAAAGACTCCTTTTACTACTTGATGCCTCCTGGGCAGGGTCCATGGATTTTTTCCTGGACGAAGATGGTCTGTGCCGACTGGGTTGAATCTCCAGGCCCCGTATGGTGGCTAGGTTCACTGTGAGTCCCTTCATGAAGTCACCAATTGTTAAATGGAAAAGGTTTCCTCAATGGGTTGGGTCTTCCCGGCTGGGAGAGCATCACCGGCGCGGTGAAAGAATTTAGGATCGAAGTAAGCTGTGTTAAAAGCAAGTTTTCTTTATTTTTCAGGAAGACAAGACCAACGGTTGCATGGATAAGCATTTCTGGGTGAGCTGTCCCTGATATACAGTAAGTGTACATTTTTATACCATTTTCCTCTTTGAAGTCCTTTTGTTTTCTTTGTACTATTGGGTGATCGCTTTTGGGTATGCCCTTGCTAATGGTTCCAATCCTGTCTTGTGTTTTGTTTTTCCTCTGCCCTAAAGTAATCCCCATGGGACAGGGATGAGGCCTAGTGTCTTCTGGTGTACTTCCTGTTTCACCGTTTAGTGATTAAATCTTTGTCCTGAGCTAATCAGTCTTTGTTATCACTCTGACATTTCTTATTTCAAAGGTAACTTCTTCCTGCACATCTTTTGCATTATTTTGTACTCTGCAGCTGTTTCTAATAATTGTCCTGATATCCTGGTAATTATTCTCAGGAGGTTCTTTTAAAATGTATGTTGGCTTTGTTATTCTAGTGACTTCTAATTTGGTTTGTACTGTTTCTTAAGCTATCTGGCCTGATCTTCCTAGTACAACACTGTCTTGGTGAAGTTCCCCTCCTATAGTATGAAGTATATATTCAGTATTGTTTTTCTTTTTAAAAAATTGGTTTTGTAATTTTTTTAAAATTTCCCTTTCATGGGACCCCTTTGAGCTACATGGGCCCTAGAACAATGTACCAACTGCACCCCCCTCTCATCAGGATTGCCTCAGGAAGCAACCTGATCTTTGCTTATTCTTTGTGAGCATGTTATTTCATTGCCATTGTCTCTGTGCATGCCTATGGAGATTCTTGATCATCCAGGTCATGGTTGTTTTAAAGGCATGCTTTTCTAAAAGGTAACTGAAATTTCTTGGGTTTTTCTTTCTTTGAAAACATTCTTTGCAGTCATCTGGTAGCACTCTGAAGGTTGGTCATTAGCTTTCTGAGAGATGGAATTCAGGTGACTCTGTGAATGGAAAAATATAAATCCTTCCATTCCGCACCATTTGGTCAGAACTGAAGAAGCTTTTTGGATGAGAAGCTAAACATTTTCAAGCAAAGAACCAAGAAAACCCATGTGTCTTTTAGAGAAGCAATTTGAGGCATTTCCATGGGCATTTTAGTTCAGAAAAACCCTAATGTGCAATATTATATATATATAGAGAGAGATACCTTTATTAAAACGCTGATTTTGCTTAATAGAAAATATTTCAGAAATATTTCAGATCTATTCTATGTATAGTTCCTGTCAAACAAGTCAAACTTGCCAAGCAATACAATGCTGTGTGTGTTTTCTGCTATAATGGTAGCATAGTGTTATAGCCCTAGTAGACTTGAAGGGGAGGACAGGGAGAAGGGTAGAGCCAAGGACTTTTAGGGATAATAATTCTGGAACAGGTGATTTTGGTTGTATTGAAGACCAGAGCCAGCAAAACCCCAGACCTGCATCCTGCATACATTGACAGCCTCTCGAGGACTTCATTTAGCCACTCTACCCCAAGCAGTGGCAGGTTTTAAACAGAGGCTACACATCAGGGGTGGGTTTCTGCCAGTTCTAACCTCTTCAGTAGAGGAGGTTCCAGAAATCTACCGAACCAGTAAGAAGAGGTTCGTCACAGAACACCTGTCCCGCCTCCCTTGCTAACTTCCCCCGCCCATTCCATCGCCACTCGCAGGCAGAGTCTAATGCAGCGCGGCCAGCCTCCTAGGACCTCCCCGAACTTGCCTAGGAGGCATGGCTGCCAGCAAAGCACAGGGGCATTCCAGGGGTCCCACCACCACTGGTTCCCGGCACAGACCTCTTTGCAGTGCTGGGAGGAATCCCTCCCCCCCAGAACCAGGTTGCCCAAAGAGGTCAGTGCAGGGCTCCGGTGGCTGCAAAGCATGGCATGAGGGGCAGAAGTCCCCGAACCCAGCAGGGCAACGCAACTCCAGCAGTAGCAGTAGTTCCCCCCTTCCTCCGCCCAGCTCTCCGTCTCCTCCTTTGCTTAGGCTCCCCGCTAGGTTCGAGGACTTCTGCCCCTCATGACGTACTTTGCAGCCACCAGAGCCCCTCATGGACCTCTTCAGGGTGCTGGCTGGGCAACTTGGTTCTGGGATTTCCCCCTCCCCAAAAGACTGCCCACCCATCTTTCCAGATCTTGCGGCTTTTTCAGGGTTTTCTTTTTAAAAAACGCCTCTCTGAATGATCATGAAAACCTGTGAGGTTGCTTTAAGAGGGGGCAGACGGGCAGCATTTCCCCCTGCCCCCCTCCCTGGGCACCTTGGAGCCTGCAGCTTTAAAGCAAGCCTTTGCACAGTAAAGAAAATATTTTCACGAGCGTGAGAAGTTCTTAATTGCCTTTACTGTGCAAGTTGCTGCAGGCTCTGAGGCTGCAGGTGCCTAGGGACAGGGGGGGGGAATCCTGCCCATCTGTCCCCTCCCAAAGCAACCTCGCAGGTTTTCAAGATCATCTGCAGAGGCATTTTTTTTTAAAAGAAAACAATATTTTTTGGGGGGGAATGGGTTGGAGGACCCGGCGGCCAGGGCCCCCTGAAGCAGCAGCAGCCAGCATGTCTCTTAAGAAGAGCCCCAAGGGCAAAGTCAGCAGCGCTGCACCCACCTCCACCCTGCCCACTGCTCAGCAACGTGCCCCCGCCTCCTCCTCCTCAGCAGGAGGGGTGGGCAGGGGCGCAGGCATGGCCCAGTAGGGAGCAGCCAATGGGGGGGCACTGGCCAGCTGGCTGTCAGGGCAGCCTCCATCAGTAACCAAGAAAGAAACCACTCAAGTCCAACTTCGAAGAGTTTCATGGCTTGAGACATCATAAGGTTCTCCTCCTCGCCCCCCTGCCACTCAGCAGCTAGTCGCCTCTGTCTCCTTGTGGTGACCCCAAATGGAGTTTCCTTGGGATCATACTTCTGCCCCACTCCAAATGTCCATCTGGGGCGGACGGATTGTTCTTCCAGGTGTAGTCCAGCCATTCGCTCCGTTTCCAGAGAGCAAGAAGATTCAGTTGCTCCCATGTCATCCTCCTGGTCGCTGCCTGGCTGGGACATTCTTTTGAAGTTTGAATTTTTATTGCACTCCCCTCGGAAGGTGTTAACTCCGGGTTGAATGCAAAACTGAGATCTTGCTTAATGTCAGGGCAGCCTCGATCAGTAATCAAGAAAGAAACCACAAGTCCATTTTTCAGAATTAAGAGTACTTTTACTGGTTATGAGTAGATAGCAGCTAGCAAAGCAAGATCTGAGGCAAAAGCGCGTGCAATCATAGATATCAATATGTGACCCAGCTCCCTCCCCCTAGTGATCCCAACCCCCAGTTCAATCCCCACACCCCACAGGTGTCATATGGGCTGCAGTTTCAAAACCCATCATCAGGATGGTATACCAGATGGTTGGCCTTGGCGGCAATTCCATTATCTGCAGCATGCGCAGTAGATGGTGAGAAAATGACTCCCTTCTTCATTCACTCCTGTGCTCCGGACCAGTGAAGTGAATGGGCTCCGGACCAGTGGAGCCTCGTCCTTCTTTTTAGCCAGGCGATCTTTAACCAGGCAATCTTCGGCTGCTGCACAAGCCCACGGGCACACGCTGCTTTCTTCTCTCTGATAGCCACCTGGTTAAAAAGAAGGACAAGGCTCCGCTGGTCTGGAGCCCATCTGTGGGGGGGAGGGAACCCCCTCGCATTCCTCATCTTCCCGGATGGGCTGGTAAGGGGACAGAAAAGGTTGTTCTCCAGTCCCAGGTTTCAGCTTCCTGGCTTCAGTATCTCTTTCCAGCTTCTTTTGTTGAGCCTGCAATTAAGGTTCTTTTTTATGTCTTAGGAAAGATCACCTGGTTAAAAAAAAAGATAGCTGCCTGGCTAAAAAGAAGGATGAGACTCCGCTGGTCCGGAGCCCATCCGCAGGTTGGGAGGGAGAGATGGACAGACAGGCAGAGACACAGAGAGAGACACACACACAGAGTGAGTGATTAAGTGGGTGAGTGAGAGAGAGAGACAGACAGACACACACATATACACACACAGTGACAAACAGAGAGGAAGGGAGGGGAGAGAGACACAGAGAGATAGAGAGAGAGGGAGGGAGAGAGACAAACAGACACACACATACAGAGTGACAGATGGGGGAGAGAGAGAGACAGAGAGATACAGACAGACAGACAGACAGACAGACAGACAGACAGACAGACACACAGAGAGAATGACAGAGAGAGACAGAGAGGGAGGGAGAGACAAAGAGCCACACAGAGAGAGAGAGAGACAGACAGACACAGAGAGAGAGACAGAAAGAGAGAGAGAGAGAGAAAGAGAAAGAAAGGAAGAAAGAAAAAGAAAGTGGGAGAGAGAGATGAAGGAAAGGAAAGGAAGGAAGGAAGGAAGGAAGGAAGGAAGGAAGGAAGGAAGGAAGGAAGGAAGGAAGAAAGAAAAAAAAAGAAAGAAAGAAAGAAAGAAAGAAAGAAAAAAAGAAAGAAAGAAAGCTTATGACCACAATTGAG
The DNA here is from genome assembly GCF_964273705.1 of Natrix helvetica. NCBI lineage: Eukaryota > Metazoa > Chordata > Lepidosauria > Squamata > Natricidae > Natrix > Natrix helvetica. The sequence goes on along the minus strand of NC_138548.1, from coordinate 118,060,197 downwards.
CCCAAAATTTTGGTTGCTAAGCCAGAGTGTCGTTAAGTGAGTTTTACCACATTTTCCAAGTTGGCCATGCCCACCTGGTCACATGACCACAGAGCCACTCCTACAAAACAGGCCACACCTACAGAGTAGGTTCTAAAAAAATTTGAAACCCACCACTGCTACACATACATAGTTCCCTTAGCTGTTCATTCATATGATTTAGCCTCCAGACCCCTTATCATCTTTGTCGTTCTTCTCTGCACTCTTTCCAGGGCAGTACTTCCCAACGTGGGGCCCATGCCCCACAGGGGGACAATTTGATTTTTAATGGGGGCAATTTGAACCTTGTTTAAATCAAGTTAGTGGCCTTGTAGGCTTCCTCCGCATGAGTAGAGTTCACTTTTTAATTATTTGTCACAGGGTGGGGGGCATTGGGATTTTAGAGATGCTTAGGTGAGGCATGGTCAAAAAAAAGTTGAGAACCACTGTTCTAGGGGCTCAGAATTTTCTTTGTATTCTGAAGGCCAGACTGCATGCGGTATTCTAAGTATGGCCTCACTAGTGTAGTATAGAGTGGTACTATCACTTCCCATGATTGTGATGCAATCCCCCTGTTGATGCAGCCTAGGACTATATTAGCTTTTTTTTCTGGCAGCTACAACATACTGCTGACTTATACTTAAACAATAATCCAGGACACTTAGATCCCTCTCACAGGTACTACTGTTGAGCCAGGCACTGCCTATGTTAGCGTTCTAAATACCATGCAGAATTAAATCATTGTCCAAAGCAAAGTTATCCTTAAAGGTCCCATTTATTCGTACAGGCAAGTTAGCACGTCTATGGAATTCCAACACTGATTTACATCCTGGAATTCCACCCAGTTGAAAGTTCATGATCTATCCCCACACCCACAAATCCATCACATGTTCCAATCATCATCTTCCACGCTGGCATCTACACCCCTCTGCTTCCGGTCAGGTGTCGAGGTGCGGAGACAAAAAGATGACCTTGGCTTCTATAAAAGAATGTCAACAATACATTCCACAATCCTACTCCTTTCTATTCCCCCCTCACAACTACTACACTAATGAAACAGCATAGAAAATTATAAGAAAGTGTGGCAGGCCAAAGATCCTAAAAAGAACATAACTACAGGCCTGACAGCCTATTCTGTACCTGTGTGTTTGGTTTTTCCTGCCTAAGCACAGAACTTTACAGAATGCCATATTGCAAGCTAATTCTGTCCACAGCCAAGTGTTAAATCCTGACTGGCTCAAGGCTGACTCAGTCTTCTATCCTTCTGAGGTCAGTAAAATGAGGACCCAGATTGTTGAAGACAATATGCTGACCTTTGTAAACCACAGTGCTGTAAAGCACTACAGAGTAGAATATAAATCTAAGCATTATTGCTATTCCTATTCTATCCTATTGGTTCCAAGGTCACATCTGCCAGTTCCTTCAGTACTGAGATATACCGTCTTATTTTCTTTTGACCCCCCCCCCCCAAAAATAAGCACTTGGCCTTATTTTGGGGGAGATCTTATTATTTTTGAGGTGCAGGAGGCAGCAAGCATGGTCATCTCATGGCTGCTGCAGTGTTGCAATATTTTGGGGGAGGGCTTATTTTCAGGGGAGGGCTTTTTTTTAGCTCATGTGCTCAAAAGCCCAATTGTGCTTATTATCTGGGGAGGTCTTATTTTCAGGGAAAGAGGGTAAACCATTTGGTCCCAGAGATCTCAACTTGCCCAAAGTGGGTAGGTGTTCTATTACCAATTCCTTGCGTATTTTGATCTGCATTCCTGTTCTGTGTCCCACAGTGCTGGTTGTGATAGGTTGTACTATTTTCCTTTGCAGAAAGACAGCTAGAGAGAAGGAACTCAGCAGTTCTGTTTTCTTCCTACTACCTGTCGCTTTCTTGCCATCTTCTCTGATTATTTCCCTGACTTTCTTCTTGTTCCTTACATAGTGAAAGAAACTTTTTTGTTATATTTTTTAGCATTTGTTGCAGGTCTTAGTTTATTCTAAGCCTTAGCCTTCCTGACTCCATCCTTGCAGCTTAAAACTATTTTCAAGTATTCTTTTCTAGTTACAGTATGTGTCCCTCTTTCCATTTTTTATACTTGTCCTTTTTGTCCCTCTATTTTTCAGAAAGCTCTTTATATAACCATGTTGGTTTCATCTGGAATCTCTTGTTTTTCATTCTCTGTGGTATTGTTTTTGCTTGGACCTTTATTATCTCATTTTTAGAGTATCCCAAGAATCCTGGACTGTTGGTTGCCCAGGATTTTTATCAATGGATTCTTCCCTATTCTCTCTCTTAGTTTGTCGGGAGTCTGTTTGATCTCACTGCAAAATTTGTTTCTCAGTTAATGTCAGGGTAGTTAAAGTCCCCCAATTAACTATAGTGGCATATTTCCTGCACTAAACTAACTGATTAGCAAAAGGTTCATCTATTTCCTTTGCTTGCTTGAATGGATGGCCTATAGTACACATGTATAGCAATGTTGGTTTTTTTTTCCTCTAGTATTCACCCAAATATTATACAAATTCTATAAGTAAAAGGGATTCCTCACTTCTAAAACATCTGTCCGCATTTGCATATCTCTGGACTGCGGCAGGCATCCAAATAACTTTCCTGCCTGCTGGCAACCAGCAGTGCTGGCACATAAAAACATATTTATATTGCAACAGTGACAGATTGCTCAAACTAAGCAGCAATTAAACAGCATTTCCAAACAAGTTTTTAAAACATGTGATAGACGTTTAAACTATGACTTTGGAAAAGATTTCAAAATTGTTTTGAAATTCACAGAATAAATTGCTAAAGTAACTTAAGAGCACAAGCTGTAACTCCACGAGATCAAAGCAATGCAAAGACACAGGAATTTACAGAACTCAACTGTCAAACAAGCAAGAATTTTAATACATCATGAGAATCTGGGGGTCTCCACCCAAATCTTTCTGCACGATCCAGTACTGGCAGTTTGAGTGAGGATATCAGGAAGCAATGCAGATGGAAGTATGAAGCTATCCTTAATACAGAATCTATTTGAGCATATCTGAGCACCTCACCCTTCATTTGAATACTTCTGGTGAAAAACTCACCACTTCATATAACAAACTTTCTATTGACAAAGTCTACACAGCTGGAGAAATTCTCCTTGACAGCTTGTATGCACTTCCTTCCATGTAATTTTAACCTATCAGTTCTGATCCTGGTCTCTGGGGAAATAGGACATGTCCACTTTTCTTCTGTATTTTAGCCGTTCAAATACTTGAAGAGGGCTATCATATCTTCTGTAAGCTATCTTTTCCCTAGGCTGAAAATAGATATTCCTTTTACACATTCCCCACAGTGCTTGGTTTCCTGATCCTTCCCTTCTTTGGTAGCCCTTCTCTGCACTTGCTTCAATTCTTATTGTCCTTTTTAAATCAAGTTTAAAGTTTAAGAACTGGACACAATATTCCTACCATGATTATGGAAAAATCATAGGGGGAGTACTTGGCTCTTGTTTAGCTTCAAGGCAGCAAAGTAATTGACAACTGTACTACATGGATAATCTGTGTAACACCCATATAAAGTGTGTGCAATAAAATCCAGTACAATCCATCCATTTAACAACAGAAACAATATTTCCCTCGGTGCTCATTTAGTGGTATGAATCAATTTATGCTACAATGTGCCTACATATAGTTATCCTTAAAGAGTATCTGGAAACTGTAGCTGGTGTGGTACAGAATGTGTGCTAATGAGCTGTTCTGGGTGTCCCAAGAACTATGTTATCACACCTCTGCTGTGTGAATTGCATTGGGTACCAGTTTGCTTTCAGTTCAAGGTGTGGGTTATTATTATTAAAGCCACTCATGGCATGGTACTGGTTACCTGAGAAGTTGTTTTACCCAAATTACCTCAACCCATAGCACCTAGTCATGCTGAGAAGGTATTTTATGGCTCCCTTCAGTTAAAGAAATATGATTGATGGGATCTAGGGCGACAGCCTTCTCTGCCATTGCCCCACCCTATGGAACATTTTGCCCCTAGAGATGATATTGGTTCCCATTTTTCTGAGGAAGAGCACGAAGACTTGGCTCTGTCAACTTGCATGAGAATCAAAGAGTAGCCTACAACTTTGGGGGTGGTTGGTAGCCATTCTGGCTCAGGAATTCTGGGAGTTGAAGTGAACAGGTCATAAAGTTTAGAGGTTTAGTCCTTCCGGAGGCCAGTGTTTAATTCAGGCATAGAAAGTGCCCATAATAAATAAGCAATACCGAAAGACTTGTTTTAATTCTCCTCTTGCACTCCCAAAATGTAACAGCAGATTTGCCCAAAGAATAAACAGCATTTATTTGCACTAATAATTAATAATAAGTCCATCAACATTCATTAGTCTCCTTTTACTAACTCGTCTTATACAACTTATAGAAGAGGCAAGTGGATAATTATATTCTTTATCCTTTTAAGTAAAGTACATCCAGGAATGTCAGAGAGTTGTGGCACAAAAGACAATCCTCTTTTCCTCCCCATCGTTAAGCTTGCCTAACTATTCTCTAGTGCTTGTGAATTACATCCAGGAACTGACTGATTTATTTCGATCAAGGCTCTCAGCCCCTCCTTTGTTTCTTCCTTCTCCAAACTTCTCCAGTGCTAAGCTATGACCCAGTTTGAATCTCCCCTACCAGGAGTTTCTATTCCCAGTGCCTGAATTTCTCTTTCCAGGTTCTCTCCTTTCACCTGCTTCCACAAAATAGGCTCTTGTACTCCATAATGAATAGGCAACTAAGGTAGCGGGTTGCTGTTGTTTTTTGCTAAACACCAAGTTTAGTGAAGTGGCAGTGAAGGCCTTTCCTGGTATTGCTTTCTAGTCCTGAAGGCTGAAGAATATGCATTTTTGAACAAACTTTCAGGTCCTCAGAAAGAAAAGAGAGATGGTAGATACACAAGTTAAAAGGGGAAATGTGAAAATGTTTGGAGCAGTAACACAGGGTTTCAGAATTCAGTTCACAAGGGTAAGCTTCTCCAACTGAACCAGGCACTTGCTTTCTTCAATTGCGGAGGTGACGAGGATGGGGAAAACTGTCCCATGATAGATGGTGTTTGGCTCCTACTGGTGCAAGTAGGCATCCAACCAGAGCTGCCCCGATTCCTTGAGAGAGCTAGAAGAAAGAATAGAAAAGAGGTGAAGCCAGCTCAGGCACTATGAAGAAGTGGGGTATACACCAATGAACAAATGTGAATGGTAGGATAAGAAACGTAAGGATCATCTAAGATGTAAGAACACGGACTGGAGAGAATTAAATTACAGGGATTAAGGCAGTACAATCTGCTGGAGAGAATGACAGGACTTATTTATGTACATAAACTCATCATGAAATGATAGTTTAGTCCTCAACTTACAACAGCAATTGGGATCAGAATTTCTATCCCCAAGCAATAGGGTTGTAAAGCATAACGTTATCTATTTCCATCATTTAGCCATGACAATCCTGGCAGTCCTCACTGCCTTCATTAAGTGAAGATTGCAGGTCAAGCAAGGATCTCATGTGACTATAACTTGCGATTTCCTGCCAGCTTCCAACAAACAAAGTCAATGGGGAAACTAGTAGGAAATCCAAAGTCTCAGGCAGCTTGCAAGCAGGCCGGCAGCCAGGCAGGTGAGTGTTATGAAGTGCAGCTGGGTGAGTGAGGGGACAGTACAGCATTGTGCAAGCAATTGTGGCTGGGCGGGGGAAGGGATGCTGTTAGACCATGCAAGCACAGCCAGGTGAAGGGGGTTGCTACACAATTTGGGCAGGGAATACTTTAGGCAGGAGCGTGCTATGAAATACATCCCTGAGATCTCATTCTCTGTAGCAGGTTCCTCAGGAAAAAAAGGAACAGAAAAAAAGCAACAGAAGCAACTTGCAATCTTCCCCCCTGGGAATGATCACTTCACTGTTAGATGCTGCAACTTCCCCCGCGGTGGCAGGGGAAGTTGCTGCAGTGCTCAGAATTTCAAGGACTATCTGTATGGTGAAATAGAGGCTCATAGGTGTTAATAAACCATGGCAGTGTTTTTATCACATTTTGAGGCTATTATCTCAATAGTAAACAGGGAAAGATTTATACGATCTGAAGAGAAACTAGAGTTTAAAGCTATACTTTTCAATAGATTTGGTTCACACATTTGTTTGTGACTTGTGGGAACCAAGTAATCACCTGAGAATTTTCCTTGTGCTTTACATCAATTTGCATGCCATTCAAGAGACAAATGCCGTGTTTCCCCGAAAATAAGACAGAGTCTTATTTTCTTTTGCCCCATGAAATATGGCCTTGAGCTTATTATAGGGGGAGGGCTTATTATTTTCTGGAGCTGGTGAGAAGCAAGGCGCACCTTTTACTTTTCCAGCTCCATCGCGTTCCTCGCCATTGTGTCCAGGGCCACTGGTAAAAAAAAAAACCTTCTCGTGAGTTCAATCAAACTTCTTGAAGTCGCGAAAAGGTTTTTTTTTTTACCAGGGGCTTCCCTGGACACAATGGCAAGGAATGCAACAGACCTGGAAAGGTAAGAGGCACGCCTCACGGCCCAACACCGCCTACCTCGCCCCAATGGTAAAGGTAGCCTGCCTGGTTCCCTTCCCCGCCATCCCTTTAGCGAGGGATGACAAGTGGGGTGGGGGGAGAAGCAAGGTGCGCCTCTTACCTTTACAGGTCCGTTGCATTCCTTGCCCTTTCGTCCAGTGAATCCCCTTGTAAAAAAAACCTCATGAGTTCAACTCGCGAGGTTTTTTTTACAAGGGGCTTCACCGGACGAAAGGGCGAGGAACGCAGCGGAGCTGTCAGTCTCTGTTAGCGCTAGGACACGTGTCTCGCTTCTCCCCCCCACCTGCCACCCCTCACTAAAGGGACAGTGGGGAAGGGAACCAGGCAGGCTGCCTTTATCATTGGGGTGGGGTGGGTGGTTTTTTTGCACGAGAAGGAACAGGCGGGAGAGGGTGATCGCATTGCTGGCCTGCTGCTCTTTTTGCGGCAGGCTCTTTTTCTGCAGTAGGGAAGGCCAGGGGGTTGAAGCACTTTTTCTGCAGGAGGGAAGGCCAGGGGGTTGAAGCACTTTGCTTTGCCTGCTGCTGTTTTTGCAGCAGGCTCTCTTTTTACCCCGCAAGCTGTACCGGTAGGTGGTACAATGGTAATGGTGAGGACCGATTGTGCATGCGCTTAAATAGTTGGGGGCGGGCTCATTTTCAGAGGAGGGCTTATTATGGCGCATGTTCTGAAAAGCCCGATTGGGCCCCCCCGCTCCCCCCCCGCCCCCCCCCCGCCCCCCCGCCCCCCCGCCCCCCCCCGCCCCCCCCCATGGATGGATCTGCGATTTGTGGTTTCTACGCACTTTAAGAACTTAAGAAGCACTTTAAGAACTACCTCTGGGCCTCGATGGTGGACTGTTTGACTATTGTGGTTTGGCGATGTAGGCTTCCTCTCTCCTTTTAGTTACCTTTTACATCTATTTATATCTTGGCCTTTTTACATTTATCTACATCTTGGACTTATTGCAAAGAAAACCCTGCCATAGCCATACTCACGGACTGAGTAACAGCATAATTTATTCTAGGGCTGACATTCTACGACTGCGGGGGTCCCCCCTCTCGCAGATATGCCCCCCTGCCCTGGTGAGGGCCCACCTCGATAAAGGGTTTATTAACCCAGAGAGGTGGAGGAAGCGGGGGATTAGGGGTTTTTTAGCGAAATGTTTTTTAAAATTTTTAAGGGGTTCCAGGGAGGGGGGGAGGGTTATTCAACCTGGGGGTATGGATACAGCCAGGTCAACAGGTGGGATCAGGACGGAGGGGAGCGGAGTGGGGGAGGCGAGAGGATACAGTATTCCTATAGGGGGGATTCCGATAGCGACGGTCGTAGGGAGGGGCGGGCGCGAGGACACCAGAAGAACGCATGGTCGGTTGGGAGATTGGGGCTGTTGGACACGCCCAGTCGCTTGTACCAACCCCCGCAGTCTAGGTGGACAGGATCGGCAGAGCCTGGGCCTTAGGCTGATGCTGTGTAACGCGAGGTCTGTGGTTAACAAGGCCCCCCTCATTAGGGACTTGATCTCAGAGGGGGAGCCGGACCTCGCAGGAATAACGGAAACCTGGTTGGGCCCGGAGGGGGGGTTGCCCCTCGGGGAAATGTGCCCTCCAGGTTACCAGGTATTCCATCAGCCACGGGCCCAGGGTAGGGGCGGTGGGGTAGCGATAATCATCCGGAAAGATTTGGCTCCAAGAGAATTCACTGTGTCGCAGACATCTGGTTGTGAGTCTCTGGGCGTGAAATGGGGCCCAGGGAGTCAGTTGGGTCTGTTGATAGTATACCTGGCTCCCCGCCATACATCAACAGCCCTGCCTGGACTCCTCGAGCTGATCGCGGAGATGGCGGTTGAGACCCCCAAGTTATTAGTGATGGGGGATTTCAATCTGCCGTCGACGGGAGAGGCATCCGAGGCAGCCCGGGAATTCATGGCTTCCATGACAGCCATGGATCTGACTCAAGTAGTTCGGGACCCCACACACGAAAGAGGCCACATACTGGATCTTGTGTTTGTCTCCGACCAGTGGACGAGTGATCTGGGAAGAGGGAATTTAGTCATCACGCCCTTGTCATGGTCAGATCACTCACTTCTCCAACTGGACTTCCCTGGCGCTACCCCCCGCCGCGGGGAGGCGGAACCAGTTGGTCCCAGATGGTTCCGCCCCAGGCGTCTGATGGAACCAGATAGGTTCCAGGCGGAGCTTGGGCCACCTCCTGCAGACCTGTCCCGCTCCCGGGCAGAGGACCTGGTGGCTGCGTGGAACAGTGCGGCCGCCGGGGTCTTGGACCGGGTTGCGCCTTTGCGGCCTCTCCGATGGCAACGATCGACTCGGGCTCCCTGGTTTAACGGGGAGCTAAGGGCGATGAAACGCCACAGGAGACGCCTAGAGAACAAGTGGAGATCCTCCCGCTCCGAATCCGATCGAACACAGGTAAGAGCCTACTTAAGGACCTACCTTGTGGCAATAAGGGTGGCCAAACGCCAATATTGTGCCAGGGGGGGCGTCCGAGGCTAGTCTTGAGATTCCACGCTGGGAGGAGTTTGACCCTGTTGTCACCGAAGATTTGGACAGGTTGCGCAGGCGACTGCGAGCCACCACATGTTTATTGGACCCGTGCCCCTCCTGGTTGGTACTGGCTTCCTGGGAGGGTTCACGTGGCTGGCTACTGGGACTGGTGAACGCTTCGTTGGGTGAGGGCCTTTTACCAACCGCCTTGAAAGAGGCGGTGGTGAGACCCCTGCTCAAGAAGCCTTCTCTGGACCCAATGGAGCTAGCAAATTATCGTCCTGTCTCCAACCTTCCTTTTTTAGCGAAGGTTGTTGAGAGTGTGGTGGCTCAGCAGTTCCCGCGTCACCTGGAGGAAGATGATTATCTAGACCTGCGCCAGTCCGGCTTCCGACCCGGTCACAGCACGGAGACGGCCTTGGTCGCGTTGGTGGATGATCTCTGGAGGGCAAAGGATGGGGGTTGTTCCTCCATCCCTGTCCTATTAGACCTCTCGGCAGCTTTCGATACCATCGACCATGGTATCCTATTGCGCCGTCTGGAGGGGTTGGGGATCGGGGGCACCGTATTGCGGTGGTTCCGCTCCTACCTCTCTGGCCGGACGCAATGTGTGTTGACAGGGGAGCAGAGGTCGACCCCGAGGCCCCTCACTTGTGGGGTCCCACAGGGGTCGATCCTCTCGCCTCTCCTGTTCAACACATATATGAAACCGCTGGGCGAGATCATCCGTGGTTTTGGGGTGAGATATCATCTGTACGCTGATGACACTCAGCTGTATTTTTCCACCCCAAACCACCCCAACGAGGCTGTTGAAGTGATGTCCCGTTGTCTGGAAGCCCTGCGGGTCTGGATGGGTGACAACAGGCTCAAGCTCAACCCCTCCAAGACAGAGTGGCTGTGGCTTCCGGCACCCCGGTACAACCAGCACATTCCATCGCTGGCCATCGGGGATGAACAATTAGCCCCGGTGGAACGGGCACGCAATTTGGGCGTCCTCCTTGATGCCCGGCTGGCTATGGAAGATCATGTGGCAGCCGTGGCGAGGGGGACATTCCACCAGGTTCGCCTGGTGCGCCAATTGCGACCCCTTTTGGACTGGGAGGCCCTGCACACAGTCACTCACGCGCTGGTGACGTCTCGCCTGGACTACTGTAATGCTCTCTACATGGGGCTCCCCTTGAGGTGCACCCGGAGACTGCAGTTGGTCCAGAATGCAGCCGCGCGGGTAATTATGGGGAGATCGAGGTTCTCCCATATAACACCGCTCCTGCGCGAGCTGCACTGGCTTCCTGTGGCCTACCGGGTGCGCTTCAAGGTGTTAGTTACCATCTTCAAAGCGCTCCATGGCACAGGGCCTAGTTACCTGCGGGATCGTGTCCTGCCCCATACATCCCTGCGACCCATTCGCTCACACAGAGAGGGTCTCCTCCGGGTGCCGTCCTCTAGAGATTGTCAGAGGGCGGTGCCCAGGAGTAGGTCCTTCTCTGTGGCGGGCCCTACCCTTTGGAACGACCTCCCCCCAGACATTAGAACAACAACCGATCTCCGCTCCTTCCGCAGTAAACTGAAGACCCACCTGTTTCGGCTAGCCGGCCTGGCATAATTCGACAACTTTTCCACCCCTAGGTCATTTTTAATTGTCAATTTTAGTTTTTAAACTATTAATGTTATTTATTGTAATTATTTATTTATTTTTTACCTCCTCTGTATGACACTGTGCTAACTGTTGCTTGTGTACGTCGCCTCGAGTCCCTGTGGGGAGAGGGGGCGACTAATAAGTTTAAATAAATAAATAAATAAATAAATTATTAGCAGGGCATGTCTTATTTTCAGGGAAACACAGTAGGCACAGAATATCTTAGAACACCTGCATTTTCCTTCTATATGCTACCCCTATCAGTGTAATGTCAGAACTCTAAGACTTCCTCAAAGACAATTAAAGGACCAAAGGTGGTGACAGCTTCTGTAATAAGTTCCTGACCTGTGACTGCATTTATCCCTTCTGACTCAGTCCTATGGCCTAAAAATGCCATCCAGAGAACCTGGACCATCCCCAGTAATGATACTGGGGGCCAATACCTCCAATAAGGAGAGAAACAGATGAGGATCAAATATCTCCCCAATGCAGAGACAACACAAAATATGAGTGACAGATGTAGCATTTCAGGATCTCCTTAATCCCTCAGGAACAAGTCAGGCTCCTCCTCAGCCTTCCAAAGCTTCAACCCAAGTACCCTCCAGAGCAGGGAAATAACCTCCTGAACAAGTCACATGCACTTCCCACAACCACCTTGCTCAACCTTTCCATGAGGTTTGGCTTTTGTCTGCAGAAATCTTTATAGTACATAATTTAAATCATACTGCAGTTCAAGGCAGACAGCTTCCAACAAGCCCTTGATTTGCAAATCATCCATGACAATTAAATGTCAGGGTTAAAATGGCAGCAGAAGCTGGCCCTATAGGCATTTTGACAGCCTGCCCTACAATGTCAACAGAGCATCTGGAAGCAGTTAATGCAGCCAACTACTGCTGTGTTACAAAAAAGCAACTCCTCCTAGAAATCCATTCTATGGCAGACTCATCACATCCAAACTATCAGAGTCCTTAAGAACAAGGTAGTCTGTGACTTTATTACTGGAAAGTAACAAATGGTCCTGACTCTGTCATTAAAGCCATAAAAATGTACTGTACATAGCAGTAAATCTGCAGGCAGGTGCATGCCAGTAAATCTGCCAGCCATGTCAAAAGAGAAAAGCCAAAACACACTTTAAGGGAAGAAATTAAATCTATAAAAATAGAGAACACATTTTGAGAAATCTGAGAAAAAAACTAGCAGACATCAGAACAACAATTTTCTCTCTCTCTTTCACACACACAGAGAGAGAGAGAGAGAGAGAGAGAGAGAGAGAGAGAGAGAGAGAGAGAGAGAGAGAGAGAGAGAGAGAGAGAGCAATATAGATGACCAGCACAAACATCTGCCCAATTAAGCTGCTTACTTTCTAAACCATCTCACGCTGTTGTCTGTCGTTTGACTCATACAAGACAAAGCTGACAGCACACTTCCTCACCAGTAATAGTGAAAGTGACCCTGGCCCTGATTCCCCTGAGAGTTCCGTACCAGCAGTACTCAAAGAATCCACATAACTTCAAGTCATGCCAAAAGAAACTGTCTTGTAAGCGAAATAAACTCCAGACAAGCACTATCTTCATAGAAAGGTATGCCCTCATCTGCTTCCCAATCTGAGGGGACTTTCCTGCATTAAGAGAACCCGATGCACAAAAGAAACAGCAGAGCTCACCTTTTCTTTCCCTAGATAAGCCAAAGGACATTTCTGCTAAAGTGTTATGATCCTTGATTGCCAGATCCACATTTTGCTATCCATGCTGCAATGATTGTGTTGCACTAATTGCATGTAGCTAAGACAAACAGATACTCTGCCACCCCAGGGGACACTTAGCCAATGGGGGACCATCGCATTATAGGTGGTTGATAGATTAATAGCATATTCCACCATCACCCCCTCACCCTACTCTCTTCCTCCCATCCTTTAGTTATAACTGATAATTGGTTTCTGTGTTGTTTTATTCTTTTTAATATTGTAAGCCACCCAGTTACCTCATAGTGAGATTAGCGGCAAAGTAAGTTAATAAATAAATATAAATAATAAATAGATATAAATAAATATAAATAAATAACACATATTACATCTAAACACTGGAGGGCATTTACTCTAGCATGATATCATGCCCTCCCCTCAGCTCTCCTTGAAGGCTGATACAGGAAGATTCCTAATCTAGTGAGATCATGCTCCTGTGACTTTGGGCACACTGAAACAATAGAACATGTGCTTTTCCAGTATTACAGAGACATATGTAGCCTCATCTTATCATAATTGCATAAATGCCAGGCCACGGAGGACAATTCAATACCTGTGACCAACCTGTTTTATGACTGTCATAACTTACAATTGTGATGAGCAAGCTACATTATGGCCGTAAGTCAATATACTTCCTCTTCTTCCTCTTCCTTATGGTTAAATGAATCAAGGTGACATCTGCCTGAGCTGATTCTGAATGTCATTTCACTTCTCTAGATTGAATTTCAACTTCCTTTGTCTAGATAATAGTTCTTACATATTTCTGTCAAAGTTATTTTCCTTAGTCTTTCCAAAAATGCATTCCCCTTAGTGAAATTGCTTTGCCAAAAAAAGGTTTGATGTCTACAGAGATTTTCTATCATCCAGGTTATGGTTGTCACAAAGATGCTTTTCCAAAAAGCAACTGGACTTTCTTGGTTTTTTTCTTTGAAAATGTTTCAGTTCTCATCTAAGAAGCTGAGAACTGAAGAAACTCCTTGGATGGGAAGTGAAACATTTTCAAAGAAAAAAAAAACAAGGAAGCCAGTTGCCTTTTGAGAAAGCACATTTGGGACGAAAAAGGTTCAACTTTGTTATAAGAGCCAATGCTTACCATACAACATCTGCAAAGGCTGTGAATAAAGGCTTAGATTGATACTGAATGCCATGCTTTTCACAAATGGACTTCACCAAGGGGGTCACCTTCCAGTAATTATGCCGAGGCATGGTGGGAAAAAGGCTACATGAAAGAAGAGAGAGAGAGAGAGAAACCTGTAAGACGTCATGCAGTCTATGGCTCCTCTTTTTGTAACAATGAGATAAGCACACATTCAATCCCAACAACCTCTTCCCAATGGTGCTGAACAGAAAGGTTTAGAAGAAGCACCTAAGCAGAATTCTGGCATCCCTTGCCTAGCTTGATTGAGTTCTTAAGCAAAATAGGCAGAGATATATCTAAGATTGATTGCAAACTGGGTTTTCCTTCTACGGCTATGTCTTGCCATTTTTTTCCCTTAAACATCCTCACAGATTATTGTAATGGGTCTTGTCAGGGTTCAGTGGCTGAAAGATTGAACTATCTGAACGGGAGACCTGGAAAGAGGAGACTATAACAAGTATCTATCATTGACACTTAGCAGGGTTAGAGGAAATCCAAGTCTCCTCTCCAAAAAGGGTGGATCGCAAGAGTGTGTAAAATATTCAAAATTTAAATGGTTATAAAGTATGAGAGTTGATCTGCATGAACAACTTGATATAGTGCAGAAAGGTCCAGAACTATTTCCTCTCAATGAGAAATAAATAAATATCTGTCATAACTCCTGTTCCCTGCAATAGGGGAAAAATGTGATTTCTAACCACCATGTTCATCTCTTTTGGAGCCTGGTAAGTCTGTAGGTCAACTGACTGAGTGGTGTACAGCTTTTGTAGGCCAGTCATTCATGCTACTTCAAAACACTGAGAAGAAGAACAGGAGAAGGGTTGCATGTGAAGAGAGACCATATTAACAGAAAATCTGGCCAGAGAGGAGAGGGGCAGAAGGAAAGTATCACCCCATTGAAGTATTCAGTTTTGTTGAGAGTAAATTGGTTATGATTTTAGGTTGGCATACGAGGAGAAGTGAAAGAGGGGGGAGTGGCAGTTTGATTTTCTCAGAGAAAAATAAGGATGAACATTTGAAGAATAAGCAGGCAAAGGGAGAAGGGACTTAAAGGCTAAAGAACAAAGAACAGGCTTTGTAGGAGAAAGTAGGAGGATTCAGATTAAGTTCTCAGGAAAGAGGGTAGAGGAAATTTGTTCTAGGTAAAGCAACAATGAAAGTTGTGAAATGCAACTTGACATTCCTTGGAATGTGTCTGATGAATTATTAGAACATAGAATAATAGGGTTTGAAGGAACCTGGGAAATCTTACTGAAGATTTTTATTCTGCATAATACTTATGTTCTTCTTCATTCAAGATCATATGTGAAACTTCAGAAAAGCTAATATGTGAAACTTCAGAAGACAAATATGGTGAGAACAACAGTGAAAGAGGTAGCAAACACAATTATCAAGCAATATCCCCTTTATTTTCTAGTTTATTTGAAACTGTGATACCGCCCCTCCCCAAATTTCCATTTCCCCTAAGACAAATATACTTACTGGTGCTCAATTTGGAAGTTGAGGTGGCCTGTAAACCAGTCGTTGAATAAGGACTGGTTTACATTGCATGTTGCTTGAAGCTGAAAAGGGAAGAAAGAGAGGAATAAGCCAACTCTAAGAATGTATTGATTTTGTTTCTTGCTGGACATTTCCTGCAGCTTTTTCAATCTGTTCTCTAAACAAGAAGAGAATTTTGTACTTTGGATCAAAATCAAGATAGTGTGGTAACTCCATATAAGCAGAAAGGTGATGCAATGATCACCAACTTTAAGACTTGTCTCCACTTTCTAGAACCCTGATTTTATTTGTGCCACATAAGGGTTGGTCTCTGAATCAGAGCTAGGCTTAGATTCTACTTTTTTGGATGGAATAAATTGATATCCTTAGAACTCACTGACCTGCAAACAAAGTGTAATAGCATGGTTCACTTTATAAATATTCTGCTTATAATGGACTCTTAATTTGGCCCTGAATTGCACCCACAAGGAAAAGGCAAGTTGAACAATTTACACCCATGGTTGCTATCAAGACTATCACAAAACAAATATGCTTTCTCACTTGTGCTCTGAACTGCAGAAAATCAAAGTGACTTCCAGGTTATGTCTGCAATGACTTTGAGAATCCTACCATTGGCAAAAAAAAAATCCAAACGTATGGCTTATTCCTTAAATGGTAAACTGTATTTCTAAATAAGAAACTGTATTTCTTAATACAGGCTCTGTGATCTCAGAGAGTAGCAGAAAATCTCAGCCAGATCTCAATCCCAAAAACCCTTCAAGGATCTGCAGGTACCTAACTAGTCTTGTGCAATGTTTTAATCCCAGGACAGATCTTGATCTGCATGCTCAAATACATGCGGGCGAGAGGGGAATTTTAAGTGGCAAAATCTATTTCATCATATATCTAAAGACTATCAAAGCTTGAGATCAGATAGTTCATGCCTCACACCAGTTTTCTTCCTCAGAGGGAGAAATTCATTTTTTCTCTTTTGCCTTCCTCCACTCCATCTATTAGATTGCATTTATATATGAATATGTCACTTGAAATAAGGGTTGGGGAGATGTACATCTCACCTGCATTGAAACCCAGTCCATGTTCTTATCATAATCAATGGCCATTGGGATGTGGTTCATTTGTGTCACCCAGACAAACCAGTGACTTTCTATGATTCTACGCAGCAAAAATAAAAGCAGATTACAATTTTGCAACCTACACAAAAGTACAAATAAAGCAGTTTGGAAGTAACAGAGAAACACCAGAAGAGGAGAAGAATTAGAGGGAAATGCAACTAGAAGAAAATTAAACAAAAGCAAACTAACCAGATGCATATTTCTAGCAAAGAAAAGCTACTGAAGAATTCATGATCATTACTATTCAGAATAACTGTAGTATACTAAGAACCTCTACTATTATTAATAATAATTATAACAATATTTTTTATTAACAACAATAACCCTAACAATAATTTCCCATCTTTATTTTGTACAATTCAAAATGGTGTATGTGGTGTTTCTCTTCTTATTTTTCCTACAATATGAACCCTGAAAGGTGAGTTGGGTTGAGAGAAAGTGATTGGCCCAAAGTCACCCCAATGGCTTTCATGCCTCAGGTATTCTGGAACTCACAGTCTCTAGCTCAGCTCCTTAATCATTATACCAAATTGGTTCTCTATTTGAGACAAGAGGAAGAATTCCAGTTTTGGAGCTGTAGATTTCCCTGTGAATTAGAGCAGATTAATCTCGTATTCTCATGGAGAAAATCGATGTTGTCACAAGAGTCAAAAACCATTTGATGGCACATAATCCAGGGGTGGGTTCCTGCCAGTTCTAACCTCTTCTATAGAGGAAGTTCCACAAATCTACAGTGCTGTTTAGAACCGGTTCCAGCTCCCTCCCCTCCACCTGTCCGCACCACGCTTGCCCCGCCCACCAATCACTGATTGGCTGGCTCACCAATCGCCCTGCCCTCCTCTAAGAGTCCTATCTAAACCTTAAAGTATTAAAGCTGTCAAGTTTGAACACCCTTGAGGATTTTTTTCTAAAGGGTTAGGGGTGCAAGGGTCTTGTAACTTGACAGCTTTAAGACTTGCACACTTCAATGCCAGAGTTCCTGAGCCAACATGACGGGAGGAGGAATTCTGAGAGTTGAAGTCTACAAGTCTTAAAGCTGTCAAGTTTGAACACCCATGGGGGGGGTTCTAAAGGGTTAGGGGTGCAAGGGTCTTGTAACTTGACAGCTTTAAGACTTGCACACTTCAATGCCAGAGTTCCTGAGCCAACATTTTGGTTGCTAAGCAAGAGCGTTGTTAAGTGAGTTCCACCACATTTTACAAGTTGGCCACGCCCACCCAGTCACATGACTGCCAAGCCATTCCCACTCAGTCCCATGGCTGGCAAGCCACTCCCACAAAGCAGTCCCACCTACAGAAGAGGTTCTAAAAAATTTTGAAACCCACCACTGACATAATCCATCAAGCTTCATGGTAAAAAATAGACTTGGGTGTAGCCTATTTAGCATTTTTTTCCACTGAGAAAATGTCAGTATAATGGCTGGGAAGATGTGAAAAGAAAACCCTGACCCTAACTCTGATTAAAAGAAAAAAAAAGGAAAAGACATGTTCTTGTTGAGTTCACCTCTATATGATTATATACATGTTCCTTGGCAATGTGATAGAAGGGATTTGACCTTCTCTTCTTCCAGGAAGATTTTAAAACTTCCAGGTCTAACCAACAACCCTGAAACTTCCAGCGGGAGGGGGGGGTGTCTAAAATCCAACTACTGTAACCATGGTCAAAGCTGCTTGGAATCTTGGCCATTCCAAGATCAACTAAGGTTGACTAGATTTTGCCATCTGCTGAAAAGCAACTCTGAGAAGACACAATGCATCTATAGATGCAAAAAGGCATTGTACATGATCATGCTCCATCCCACAACACCCTCTCAGGGAAGGCTAAGGCATTCCATTCCTGGTCTGAATCAGGGCACTCAAGCAAGAGAGAAAGCAAAATGCTGGTTTGGGCTCTGAATATTGATGTATGTATTTATTCAATTTGCCCCAATTGGTGTCCTCCCAAATGTGCGAGAATCAACCCTTTGGTATCACAGAACCTGAAAGCCAATACACGTGGCTGCATAAGGCACAAAGCTTTGTCTACAAGGACATGGCATGGCAACCCAAAGAAATCCGGAAAAGTGTGGGATCAAATGGAACTAACCTCAGCAGGAGGAAAAGACACAAGAGGCTCTTGAGATCTAGTAGAAATGAGTATGTTATGAAGAACCGAAGATAGAAGGTCACCATCCAAGCCAAATCCTGTCACAAAAACACAGAAATATTCTGTCAAATAGTATGGTATAATCCCATACCAAGATGCACCTGCAGTATCTTAAAAACTCGTCTACATTTTTGCTGTGGCTCCCTTTATTATGCTATAATGGAAATGCAACCTCCTTTTGGAACCATAGTGAAAATACTACTTACCACCCAATTTTTGCGCCGAACAACGAAGTAGAAAACATACCACTGCAGGTAGAAAGGCACCAGAGCTGGTGGACCAACTAAGAAGAATGCAAAGTTACATGTCTAAGTAAAATCAACTCAAAGCAAAGTATAATATTTGTAGCTCAAGGTTAAAATGAGGGGTCCTTAGTGCTTTCTAAGCTT
This sequence comes from Natrix helvetica, assembly GCF_964273705.1. Taxonomy (NCBI): domain Eukaryota; kingdom Metazoa; phylum Chordata; class Lepidosauria; order Squamata; family Natricidae; genus Natrix; species Natrix helvetica. The sequence continues at coordinate 118,041,491 of NC_138548.1, read as the reverse complement.
TGTTGTTTTCTTGAAGACATTTCATTATTCAAACTAGGTAACATCATCAGTACTGAGCTATAAATATTGTCCTTTATAGATATTTAATGATCTCACTTTCTCTATTCCCTACCTAATGAATAAGAGGAGGGGGACTTTGTTAAGATTCAGATGTAGTGTCTCACTTTCTTGCAAGCCAGAGAAGAATTATGCACTCACTCATTGGCTCTAAGTGTCAGGAAGACCTAAGAATTGTTTTAATGGATCAAACCTCAGAGCCTCACATGCCCAACAGATGTAAAATAATGCTAATATTTTCCCCACAATAAGTAGGATGTCTGTAGCAATAGCAATAGCACTCAGACTTGTTTACCACTCCATTGTGCTTTACAGCATGGTTTACAAATGTCATCATATTGCCTACAACAATCTGGGTTCTCATTTTACCAACCTCGAAAGGATAGAAGGCTGAATCAACCTTGAGCCAATCAGGATCAAACTCCTGGCTGTGGGCAGAGTTATCCTGCAATACTGCATTCTAACCACTGTGCCACCACAGCTCCTGTAACCATGAGGATCCCATTTGGTTGACTGTGGCTCAGTTCCATTTGTCATATGCATCTATATCAGTGGTGGGTTGCAGGCGGTATGCCAGGTACAGGTGTACCGCAGCCTGCCTAGAGCACCAGATACTGTTCCGGTATGGTGCTCTGGAGGGCCCACCCACCCGCCCGAGTTCCTTACCTTGCTTTTAAGGCTTCCGCGCTTCTGCCCACGTGCATGGCACGTACAGCGCCTGTGTGACGCTCCGCGGAGGAGCTGGAGCATCTCAGAGGCTCACGGAGGTGCTAAGACGCATGCGCGCACTGTGTGTGCACGTGCTGCACACATCCATGTGGACACTGCCGGGCCCGTTCCAACCGTACCAGTTGGAATGGGATTCGGAACCCACCACTGATCTACATCCACACTATTTTCAATTAATTAAAGGGGATTCAGACAGTATTGATCCAGGTGGACCAGGTCTGTGTTAACCCAGGGATGCAAAGCTTCATTTGCCAGGTGTAGTGCAGTTTGCCATGGAGTATTAAATATAATTCGATGGGTAGAGACATTTGAGATTATAATAGGGTGACATGAAACAGCTACGGTAATATTGTACAAAGGCTGCAAAAAAGGCCTCCTTCTAATGATACTTGACAGGAATATAAGTAGATGACATGTTTTACAGGAAAAAGTTATCCCCGTATCAGAGGTGGGTTCCTACTGGTTCAAACTGGTTCGGCTGAACCGGTAGTGGTATGCCGGCCTGGGTCACCAGAACTGGCAGTGACCCAGGCCTGCCACGCCTCCAAACCGGTTCCCCAGTCGGCGTGGCATGTTTTTTTAAAAAATGTTCTACGCATGTGCAGACCTATTTATAGGTAACTGCGCATGCGCATGGAGCAATAAAATTGTGTGCGCGCCGAACCAGCAGTAATGCCGGCAGCAAGCCATCCCTGTCCCATATTTCTCAGATAAATAGGGTTTCACTCTTCCTTCCAACCAATCACAGCAAAATCACACTACACACAAAAATCTCTGGGGGGTTTTAGTATCCTATATGCCCTTAATAAGAATATGAATATTTCAGAAAGAAAGGGTTACTCACGGAGAAAGAAGTATTTGTGCTGGTGATTGTATGGCATGAACTTCTTTTTCTTTATGCCAAGCTGTGAATGGGGAGAAAGGTTCATGGCAAGTCAACATTCAACAAATCATACCAGATAAATGCACAAACTTGTTCTGGCAAACTTAAGTTCATCAATGACTCTCTACCATCCATGTCAAGGTTATTTGAGCCAAGGTTAAGGATATCTTAGCAGTGCCAGTGTTTCCATAGTCCTGACCTATAAAAGATTGTACATATACATCGGCACAACACAAATGAGATTCAAACCCAGTCTAATAGCAATTGCAGTTTCTTCAGTTTCGGTTTTAAAAACCCACCTGCAATATGGTTTAGGTAGTTAAATGCATAGTACACCACAGTGGTGGGTTTCAAAAATCTTTAGAACCTAATCTGTAGGTGTGGCCTGTTTTGTGGGAGCGGCTTGGTGGTCATGTAACAGGGTGAGCATGGCTTGGCGGTCGTGTGACCGGGTGGGCATGGCCAACTTGGAAAATGTGAAACTCACTTAACTTAACTCTTGCTTAGCGACCAAAATTTTGGGCTCAATTGTGGTCATAAGTTCTCTTTCTTTTTTTTTCTTTCTTTCTTTCCCTCCTTCCTTCCTTCCTTCCTTCCTTTTGTCTCTCTTTCCCTTTTCTCTTTCTTTCATCTCTCTCTCCCACTTTTTTTCTTTCTTTTTTCTTTTTCTTTCTTCCTTTCTTTCTCTTTCCTTTTTCTCTTTCTTTTCCCCTCTTTCTCTTTCTATCTTTGTCTCTCTATTTTTTTCTCTCACTCTCCCTCCATTCCTGCCTTCCTTCCTTTCTTGTGTGTATCTCGTCCACTTTCTTTCTTTCTTCCCTCCTTCCTTTCTCTCTCTCTCCTCTGTCTCTCTCTCACACACACATCCCTTCCAATTATATTCGTAGATATATTCTATGAACTAAAACTGGTGCCCAATAAATCCTATGATCACGGCATTCTGTGTCCTACAAGCCAATTCACAGAGTTCCCAATTCAGCCTCTTCCCACTCTGGGCGTTATGGTTAGTCATACTGTTATCTCTTGGCCTTGGTTCCTACCTTTTTAGCAGAGCGGCAGTGAGGGCTAATTTCAAACGGCTTTTTTTCCTTTTGCCGAAGCCAGATTTCTCTGCCACATGGCAGGTGACCTGGTGGGTGTCCAAAGGTGTTGGGCATGCCGCGAAAGGCACACATGTCATGCACACACAGAGAGAGACACACCGCACTTGCTGCAATGCAAGGTGCATGTGCAAGGGGGACTGGATCAATTGGGAGGCTGGCAAAAAAGCAGCTTCTGTTTCTCCGTTGCCGTAGCTCGCAGAGGAAGGAGGCAGGGATGCTGGCTGGCGCTCTCTTCACTTACTGCTCGCCTCTGAGGCCTGCCAGCTGCAGCCCTGCCTGGGAGGGTGGCTGGCTGGCTGGGAAATCAGCGAGGGGATGAGTGCCGGCCATCATCCCCGCCTCCTTCCCTTGCGAGCCACGGCAGCGGAGAAACAGAGGCTTCTTTTTTGCCAGCCTCCCAGCTGATCCAATCCCTCTTACACATATGCAGTGTGTGTGTGAGAGAGAGAGGGAGAGAGACAGCAACCTCGTTTCCAATGGGGGAGGGGGAACCCATGAAGAGGGAGGGAAAACGCATGGATCCCCCCCCCAATTGGAAACGAGGTGGCTGTCAAAGAGAAGGGAGCAGTGTGCGCCACATGGGCTTGTCCAACAGCGGAAGAGGGAACAGGAGGTGAGGATTCAGCTGTTGTGAGAAGCCCAAGTGGTGCACGCTATCTTCTCTTTGACAGTCGCCTGGTTTCCAATGGGGATGGGGAAGAAATCCATGCATTTTTCCTCCCTCTGCATAGATTCCCCACCCCCATTGGAAACCAGGTGCTGTCAAAGAGAAGACAGCTTGCGCCACTTGGGCATCTCCCAATCCTCCGAAGTGGGCGGGCGGGGCAAGCCTGGTGCGGACAGGCAGGGCGAGCAAGCAACAACTGGGCGGGTGAGTGGGGGAAGTAAGCGAGAAAGCGGTGACTGGGCAGGTGGGGGGAGCAAGCAGGGGGGCAGGCCAGGGGAGGGAGCGTTCTGGTACAGAGCCTCCGGAAGCTCAGGTACAGGAAAGCACGCTAAATTTCACGAAGCAGTACGCGCAGACCGGTGTATACCGGCTGAAACCCAACCCTGGTACACCACTGACTGAAGAGGTAGGTAGAGAATACAAGAAAGTGTAATCTCTTGGCCTACAAGAGAAGCTGGATCCTGTGTATCTGCACTCAGCTTGTATGACAAAGCCACACTCCCAGGAAAAGGAAGGAGCAAGCTGTCTCACAGGAAGGCAGAATACAAACCTCCAGAGAATTGCATTGACAACTTTCCCTATTGCCTTGTGAGCTCATGATCAGTTAATATATATGTGGCTCCTAGTAGGTGATATATAGAAGATGGAAGAATACACATGAAAGAAAAATAGAGGGGAGAGCAGCTGTCAGCTTGGAAGGAAATGAGAATGGCATATGGTTCTAGGTGGAAACAGTTAAACCCACATGATGGGTGAAACAGGAAACTAAGGGAACAAATTGTTTTCTATCATGTTTGAGTGCCTCTTTCCCTTCTCTTGCACCTTGCCTTTATATTTCTATAAATAACATTGCAAAGATGTCATTAGTCTGCAAATGTTTTCCACCCAAAAGAAACTAAAACCAGTAAACTGTCCTGGTATGTCTCACCATTTGAAAAAAAGGGAAACACACTTCAACTTTGCTTTATTTCTAATAAGGCTTATCCTGGCAAATAAGGTGACAGCTAACAACCAACGAGGTTCTTCTATGAAATCTGGCTAGCAAAAAAAATTAATGGATGAAAGAAATCCCCCAGACAAAGAAAGAGTTCAAACTACTCTTGCATACCTAAGTAATCAAAGCAGTATGAGCCTAAAAGGAGGTACTGTGTGCGACTTTGTATGATTTCTTTCATCCATAATCTAGCCACTAACAGAACTGGAATCCTTTAATAGGTTTTTGTTACTGCTGCTGCTGCTACCGCAGCTGTCGTCAAGGAAATTATAAAAAATTCATTCAAGACAACCAGGGGTGGCTTCCTGCCAGTTCTAACCTCTTCTGTAGAAGAGGTTCCACAAATCTACAGTGCCGTTTAGAACTGGTTCCAGTTCCCTCCCCCTGCCCGTCCACACATCATCAAGATGAAGAGCGGGAGGAGGAATTCTGGGAGTTGAAGTCCACAAGTCTTAAAGCTGTCAACCTGGGGTTTTTTTCTAAAGGGTTAGGGGTGCAAGGGTCTTGTAACTTGACAGCTTTAAGACTTGCATGCTTCAAATGCCAGAGTTTCTGAACCAACATTTTGGTTGCTAAGCAAGAGCGTTGTTAAGTGAGTTTCACCACATTTTACAAGTTGGCCACACCCACCCAGTCACATGACTGCCAAGCCACTCCCACCCAGTCATATGACTGCCAAGCCACTCCCACCCAGTCACATGACTGGCAAGCCACTACCACCCAGTCACATGACTGGCAAGCCACTCCCACAAAGCAGGCCACACCTACAGAAGAGGTTCTAAACAATTTTGAAACCCACCACTGAAGATAACACATTAGAAAATGCAGTAACAAATCTATTCGTACTTACTTGGGGATAAATACATACAATGAGAACTTAAGAATAGCCCTTAAGTGGTTCATCTTACTCCAACAGTTTGTTTCTGGCCAAGCAGATTTTTCTGAGGTGCCTCTAAGCAGCACATGGAAACCTAACTGTCACTGCACCTAGTATGCCCCCCCCCCATACACACACAACTGAGTGACAATGTTCAATACTAACAGACTAGTCTTCCATGAATGTAACCAATTCCTTTTAAACAAGCTGTTAGCTGCCACTATGCAGCCTTGTGGTAGAAACTCCACAAGATAATTATGCATTGTTCAAGAAAGTGTTTCCTTTTGTCCATTTTAAACTTCCTTTCAAATAACTTTATAAAATAACTACTGGTCTTATCTTTTCAAAAAAGGAGAAAATTTCTCTCTGTCTACATTCTTTCCACATTACACACGATTTTACATGTCCAGGCATGTTCCTTTTCAGTTGCCTTCTTTCTAAGATAGGGTGTCCCCAATACTGTTGGCTTTTATTATCCTGAACAAATTAGAATCATGTGCAGCCTTGGCCACCTCACCACTTTCTGATTTTTACCCAACAAGAAATCAAGCAAAGGAAAGGTCCTCTGATCTATAAGCTGCTAGATTTGCCTCAAGAGTCTCTGATGAGAATTTTTCTTAAAGGCTTTTTGCAAATCCAAGTTAAGAGCATGCTCAGTGGTGGGATTCCAAATCTTTTCCTACTGGTTCTATGAGAGAGTGCTTTGTGTGCGCGCACCTAATGCAAGCTTCACACACATGCACAACACTCAAAGACCGCCCACAGTGTCAGCACTGGTGAGCTGAGCTGTGGTTTAGCTCAGCTGAGGTAAACAAATAAGGGAATATAGGACAGGGAACGATGGGGGCGGGGCCAACCAGAGGTGGTAATTGCCGATTCTCCGAACTACTCAAAATGTCCATTACCGATTTACCTGAACCGGTCTAAACCGGCTGAATATCACCTCTGAGCATGCTGACATTCTCAGAAAATTCTAGAAGGTTGGGGAGGCAGGATTTACTTCCCCAGGGGATTATTCTCAATATGAGAAGATACAGAGCATCTGTCTAAGAGTTAGGTCCCCTTTCTGGGAACATTTCTCTGAAATGATATCTTCCTTCCCCAAGCCCTTCCTTCTTTCTCCCTGAAAGGAAAGAAGCTTTCCTCTTGGGAGTGAAGTGAACCATCGCATTCCAAAATCTCCTGAGTGTGTACCTGTCTGGGTGTCTAAGCATCTCCAGCTCTACAACCTTCATTTCAAAATTGCTCTCTGTGCACCAAAAGCTCATGGCACTGACAAAAACCTACAACTTAAGCTCAAAGTACAAACAGTCACACGTGTGACTCAATGGTGGGATTCAAATTTTTTTACTACTGGTTCTGTGGGTGTGGCTTGGTGGGTGTGGCATGGTGGGCATGGCAGGGGAAGGATACTAGGAGTGGGTTGCTACTGGTTTTACTACTGGTTCGCAACTACGCACAACCCACGTGCTGTTCAATGTAAATTGTTCTTTGCACATGCGTGGAACAATTTACAGTGAACTGCGCACACGCAGTCATTAAAAACCAAAATGGTGGCAGCCTGGCAGCAGCGAGGGAACTGGTTCAGAGGCGTGTCAGGCCTGCAGGGTTCTGCATCCCAGGCCTGAATTCCACTACCGGTTACAGGAGCAACCCACTTCTGAAGGATACTGTAAAATCTCCATTCCCTCCCCACTCCAGGAGAAGATTACTGCAAAATCCCCATTTCCTCCTGATCAGCTGGGACTCGGGAGGCAGAAAATAGATGGAGGCAGGGCCAGTCATAGGTAGTTTTTACCCGTTCTCTGAACTACTCAAAATTTCCACTACAGGTTCTCCAGAACTGGTCAGAACCTGCTGAATACCACCTCTGGTCTGACTCTTTATGAAGTAAACTAGAAAGCACCTTAACCCCTGGTGTTCTATTTTTACACTGAACTTTGACCTGAAGTAAACAAATTCATCCCATTTGCCATTCAGATTTCTCAATATTTTCATTTATTTTAAGTCAGCTATCCTTACTTCCATGAGATTTAAAACCTAGCCATTTAAAAATATTTAAAGTCAACACAAACTTTTCGTCTTTTTATTGTTTTAAAGCTGTGGTTTTGACCAATATCAATTATGATACTTAATCTTATCCACTATGTTTTTATGTTAAATATATACAAAAAAGACCAGTGTTCACATAAATCTACATAACTGTGCTTTTTTATTTGAAATTGTATGAAAATTTCTGAATCAGTCTAAATAACAAAATAAGCTTCAACAGCATTTAACTATTAACTCATGTAAAGAGGCCCAGGGAAAAAATTAAGTTTTTGAAGATTTCATTCTCCTAATTCATGTCACTATCCCAATGATGTAATTGATAATTTTTCCATTCTGTTAAGATTCAATTTTTGAAGATCTAAAAGTATGTTGGGTCTCCATTAAAAAGGTGATGCTTCAGGGTGCATGCAAAATTTCCCTTTTCATACAACATTCACCAAATCCCACAAGTCTCACCTCCACAGAGAGTATCTTTCCCAGGGCAAATAACAAAGGATGCATGTTGAGATCAGGATCCTTGCGAAAGCAGTTAGGTTTTGCATGATGCTGGAAGTGCCAGTGATTCCACCAGCTGGCTGGTGCTCCCTGCAAAACAAGGCAAATGAAGAGGCCTCTTCAGATATTTACCATATTTTTCGGAGAAAAAGACGCACCTTTTCCCCCCCAAAAAGAGGGTGAAAACCTGGGTGTGTCTTATACACTGAATACAGCATTTTGGCCTATCGAAATCCCACCCCTTCCGAAAAATGAATGTGCAGAGGGTTTGGGAGGCTTGCAAAGTGTTCCTGGGGGCTGGGGAGGGCAAAAATGAGCAAAAATGGATCATTTTTGCCCTCCCCCAGCCCCCAGGAGCACTCTGCAAGCCTCCCAAAGCTCTGCATGCCCTTTTTCTTTTTGCAAAAAACGAGGCGTGCAGATGGTTTGGGAGATCTGCAGAGTGCAAAAACTTTTTTTAAAATTTACCTCTTCAAAATCATGGTGCGTCTTATAGTCCAAAAAATACAGTATTTCCTGTCTAGGCAGATTAAAATCTGAGTGCAAGGGACCCAATCCCTCGTGAGCCCCAATGCCATGACATGGCTAAGAGCAAAGCCCATTTTCATGAAACTCACCTTCAAATGTCCAATCACAAATTTGTGGATCCAGTGGTTCCATTTAGACTTGCCAAAGACAGAAAGATGTCCAAAATCATGCTGTAGCCAACCGGCTTGGGTCTGGAAAACATTGCCATAGCTAGCATGACTACAATGCCTTGACTGCACACAATGCTTTACCATATAACCTGTGAAGTCTTTGGTCCCAGAAGATTACCCAGAGAGAAGGTTGAAGGAGGAGGAGAGAAGGAGATCTGAGTAATACAATACACAAGCTTAACAGGCAGATGGACTTAGATCTCAGGAGTTAAACCAGGGGTGTCAAACTCACATCGTCACAGCTGAGTCACGTGATGTACTGGGACTTTTTTTCCCCTTCGCTAAATTGGGTGAGGGCGTGGCCAACACGTGACACATCTGGCCCTCATGCCGGGAGTTTGACAGCCCTGAGTTAAACCAATAGTTTCATGAAAAAGTAGACTCCAAAGGGAGTTCTGAAGCAAAACAAATATTAGTAACAAACTTGGAGGGAACTTTCTTTGCATAGATGAGCATATGATAATGGGCATTATTGTCCAAAATGGGAAACCAAGGATGACCAAATGAAAAAAGCGATGATTACCATATTCATTTATCTTGAGAGAAAAGCTGAATTAGACATTTAGGGTAATGCAAGTAGACACCTCTCCTCACAGAGGAGTTACCACAGCTCTTCAGGGTTTTTTGGTTTTTTTTTTAAGCTTCAAGCCCTGCTCTCCTTTATCTGATAACAGATTACCTGGACAGTCCCAAGTAGCAAAGCAGTGATGAGGAATGGCACCAAGGAAGTTCCAAAATACCACATATTGAGCCAGGCTGATACATCCAGCAGCAAGATGTGAAGAAAGGACAGGAGGAAGAAGAGATGATTGGAATTCAGTAGTCCCATCTTTTCAACGGTGGCACGGAGCTCACGGAAGTCTTCCACAAGTTCTTTCTATGGAAAACCACAGTGTTTATACTTCCTTTGTTCTGAAGGCAACTTTTTATTTACAAGTGGGCAACCTGACACCTTGGGCTGTGGGCACATCTAAAGACCACAATAGTCTGAAGCCTTTAAAGTCTTCCAAAAATTATGACCAAAATAGCAATAGACTTATATACCGCTTCATAGTGCTTTACAGCGCTCTCTAAGCGATTGACAGAGTCAGCCTATTTCCCCCAACAATCTGGGTCCTCATTTTACCCACCTCGGAAGGATGGAAGGCTGAGTCAACCTTGAGCCTGGTGAGATTCAATCTACCAAACTGCTGGCAGCTGCCAAGTAGCAGAAGTAACCTGCAGTACTGCATTCTAACCACTGTGCCACCACAGCTCATATAACAAAAATATAACAATAAAAAACATACAAAGGGGGAAATATTCAATTTGTTTGCCAACTTTTACATTAATAAAATTAAAGGCAAATGTGGCTTTTGTCCTGGTGCTACTCAATATAGCTTAGAGTGATGCCATCCTTGTTCTAATTTCATGACAAAAGACTGCAATGCAGACTGTGTGGCTATGTCCATGTTCATCTATGTATATTTTTTAAAAGCCCATTCCTACTGAGATATCATTCTAAGTTAAATGTCTTTGCTCTGAGAGTCAGCACATGAATATAGGAGACATTTGACATCTTAGACAGTTAATATTTCTCGCTCCAAACATCTCCTAGATCTTTTTTAAATTCTAATTCATCATTTTTGTTTTGTTCTGGTACTACACAGTCTTCTCTCACCTGAAAACTGCCTCTCAACATATCCCATTCCTCCTTACAGTATGTTTCTGTATTTCCCATTTTAGGCAGACCACCAAAGGAAGGTATCTTTGACTTTGTTCCCAAATTTTTTTACTGCAGGTTCCTCATATGGTAGCATCAGCAAAGATATCTTTCTCAAGGCAGTTCTCAGAATAGCTTACATTTTTGTTGGGTTCAAAACTGGGCTGATCAGCTGCAAGCTCCCCAATGAACAAAGGCTTCAAGTAAGTTCTCACTAGATTCTTGTCCAAATGGAACGCTGTGAAAGGATCCTGCAAAACCAAAACAGAACCAGGCAAAAATAATAGGGCTATGCGTCCACCCAAAGTGATCAATATGACAAATCTTTGGGTTTTGTTTCAGAAGATGTCTGCTTTTTATTAAAGGAATCTAACCATTAACCTGGGGGAAAATGAAATTGAAGGAATTCATTCAACTCTTAAAGCTGGAGCAAATTTTGTTATCTCTCGTTGAGTCAGCAAAATGTTGAATAAACATGGTTGTGGTGGTTAAAGATTTCCATTTTATTGGCTTCATTTTAGAAGCATGCTATTTTTTTCCTATAATAAATTGGAATTATCCCCACATAATTCACATAGTTGTCCAAATAGTTTCTCCTGTAACCTTCACTGAAGTCCAAGTTTTAAAATTACAAACAAAAAAAAAGCCACCAAAAAGAGTCTGGTTCTCCCTCTCTGCTCTTCCTCATTTAGTTTAAATTCTGCCTTGGTTTAATCATTTGAAGCATCTAGTCTTAAGCACTAGTCTCCAGCCAGCACATTGGTTCCAATGGCATCTTCCTTTTGATTTGAAATCCTTTGCATATTTTGGGGGGGGGGGGGGCAGTTCCTGAAAGGAATCTGAATAGAAGTCAAGACAATTAAATCCCTACCTTACTTTTTTACTTTTGGCCACTAGATGCTGCTCTAGAAACGTGTTTTCCTGGATTATTATATTTTGTCTAAAATGTCTATTCTCAAACAAAAGAACTTTAGACTGATAAAACAGCTGAGTGATCAAATGAGTCAGTTTTATCACAAGCATCATGAATCAATAACATGATTTCATTCTTTTTATGTAGATGCAAATACATACATACATACATACACGTATGCATGCATGCATACATACATACATACAGCATTGTTATTTTATGTCAAGGTTGATAGCTATCCAGTGCCTTTGGCAATGAGTAAAATAAATGTATCTTCCTGTAACAATTAGCTTACTGATGACAGGAAACTTTGGTTATCATCAAGAATATATTCCGAATAATACTTCCTTTCTGATCACTGTGTTCATAGCCACAGTGAACCACTATCAAACTCTCTATACTTAGAATAAATTGTCTCCTCCATTGTTACCTCCTAGGCAATTATTTCTACAAGTGAAAGATAGAAATGAATTGAAAGATGGGTTACACAAAAAATATTGTATGCTTTATGAAGTAGTGTTGAGTCCATGAATACATGGGCCAGATTAAATTTCTTTAAATGCTTGAGAGTTTCATTGTTACATTTGTACGTAGCTCACACTCTCTCTAAGCTGCCAACATCCTACTGTACCATAGGAGTAGCTTTCTCCAGATATGTACCGAAGTCCAGAAAGGCCAGCTGAAGACATGCTGAGCGGCTGTTGTACATATTGGGCAATATTAGTTCTTTAATTGGTGTGGCACCAAGAAAGGGCTTTAATCCTATTGTTGATACTGCAGCTTCCAGCTGAGCTCCCGAATCTCATCCGAGAGAAAAAACACCAAACCTTCCCTGGTAAAATGTATCTGAAGGGAGGGAGAGTGAGAAGACTCTCATTTCCTGCCCAGTTTTTTTTTTTAAACTAGAAATGGGAAAGTGGGTGGGTCACAGCCAGAGCTGAAGACTGTGGTACCATAATTTTCAACCAATCATCAACAATGGTGGATATAAAACCTGGCAATAATGTCTGAAATGAAGAGGAAGGAAGCAATGATGGGCAGATCATTTCCACAGCACTTTTTTTTTAGAATCACAGTGCTTTATGTGTCGGCAAGACACAAATGAGGGTCTGGTTGTAGACATTTTTTTCTTTCAAAAATAAGCTTGCCTGCTTTTCTTAGCATGCCAGTGAAAAAGGTCTTTTTTTTAAAAAAAAATGAATTATTCCAATATTTGCTTTCCTTACATGAGCAGCTTTGTTTCAAAAGCCGCTTTGTTTCAGATTACAAAAAGCATTGTGCTCCAGCTACATTAAGACTAAAGCATCTATTTCTCTCTAGTGAACTAAATTGTCTTAGATTATTAAAACAATTGCTGCACCTCTGAACAATATGGTTCGGGAGGCTCGTATAGGCTTAGCTTTTGCTATGTTTGTGATGAACTAGGCCCATGAAATGTTTCTCAGAAATAGAGAGAGATACTTTGCTCTAATATTTCTCAGAAATTCTGAGTGGTTGAAAGATTGTTGCAATGCAAAATCACAAGGACTGGGTTTTGATAATAGGTTCACAGTGTACATTAAAAAAAAATCTGAATACAATTAAACATTAAATATTAAATGTAGACATGATTCCCCTCAGTTGGTAGGATTAAGGAAAATTGTAGATAGAGGTTTAGATTAAATTTCAGCGCAAGATCCTATCGGTGAAGAGAAGACTTAATTTAGATATAAATGGAAGCTCAGCAGTGACTATTCTCAGCAAAAAAAAGTTGGATTTTAAATGCACATTAAAGCAAATGAAAATTTTAGCTTCCATTCTCAGAGGCAAGAGTGAGAAATAAATCAATCAATGCAGCATTCTAAAAATCAGCCATTCGGAGTTTTTTTGTCTTCTGCACCATGAGCCAAATCGCCCTTATGCTGCTACAAAATCTTTCCAACAGGTCACAAAAAAAACAAACTTTTTTTCACTGTCATGTTTAACCGTAAAAGTATCAGAAAAGCTCAGAATGTTATCAAGAAAATACACCAGCATCAGAAAAGTTGTTCTCAAAGCTTAAAGAAAAGTGAAAATTATATCCAGATTACTAATATAAAATACTTCATCCAGAATTTCTACTAGGAATATCATATTAATATATCCAGCCCATTAATTAAAGAGCGATTTACAATACATGCCTGAACATGTCAAATATTCAAATAATATAAACTTCTGAAGATGAAGTCCACACTGACCATTTTTGAGAAGGGCAAGAGCCTTGATTTATAGTGAACTAGCCAATAACCCGGCGTTACCCGGGTATTTATTTATAGGGGGGAAATGTCCAGATCAAACATAATTTCTAATGTTGGATTTTCCTCCTTACTACAGGGAGCCCCCATGTGGAGTATTGTGAAGCCATGGCAACTCCACTGCGCTGTACAGTAGAAGCCATTTTAAGGCACAACAGGCTGAATCTTAACAGAATACACACCCCAAGAGGTTTTAGGACCTGTGTCTTACCCCCACAGTATTTGTTTCCAGAGAGTAAGTCATCTGTATATCAATTCCCAACATACACACACATAGCTGTTTTTATATACATAGATAGATGAGCCTATATGTATACATGGATGTGGTCAAGATTTGGGGAGCTTTTTCCCAAGTTTAGGAAGTTTGATCTAGTGGTTAGTTGCACCTCATGCGAACTGAGCCGAAACAGAATGATTTCACCCCTGCATAAGGTGTGTTGTAGGGCTTACACTACTGGCTTTGGTGTTTTCCAGCTCAAAATAATAAAAAGCCAAGTCACTCTTTTTCACAGTTGTGGTTCAATGGCCTCAGATCCCAGCAAGAAAGAAGCTTGGTGAATACATCTTGCATGCAAACTTACAATGGCTTGTTTCACAAGTCCTGTTTTCAAGAATCCTGGTTGGACATTAGATGGCAACCTGAACGTGGGGAAGCAAAGCCAAAGACGTTCTTGCAGAGACTTGTTGGGGTGGAGACCCCAACAAGGAATAGAAGAGCATTGCTCAATGGTTAAAGCAATGTTCAGCATGGAGAGCAACCTAAATTAAGACCATGGAACCAGTTGATCCTAGAAGATCCCCACCAGAGAATTGCTGCTGATATTCTATTTGACAAGAAGAATCAGTGCTTTGCTTCAGGAAAAGGAGAAGCTTGTTAGGTACTGTTGCATAAGATCAAAGATAACAAAAACCAACAGCTACCACTTGAAAACTTAGTCTTGCTCCTGGTGGTTGCTTTTTTTCCTTAGTAAATTGAGGAAAATGATTGCCTTTAGCTCATCCCTGTCACATTCAGGGTTTTTTTATTGGCAAGAGGCCTTTTTTCAAGAGGAGATATACAAGGGTGCAAGTTATTGCCTACGATCTGAAAAGATATACCACAACCCAAGAACTTCTTCCTGATTATAATGTAGAGTTTTGTCCTTGGAAACAGAACATTATGCACTTAGAACTACTAGTTCCAAAGGCAACTGTTAGGGCTTCAAACAATTATCTTTATTATTATTTTTATTTTATTTCATTTCATTGGCCTATTAAGTGGCCAGCTAGCCTGTGTATTACATATTAGCTTCCTATTGATTATTGTAAAATTACACGATAAATAAGCTTTTCCAAAATATTAGATGAGAAAAAATGTCAGGGGAAATATTCATGGAAATAGTAACATCCAGATCAGAGGTGGATTCCTACCAATTCGGCCGAACCGGTAGTGGTATGGTGAGGTGGATCGCTGGAGCCAGCAGCCACATCCCCAAAGTGGTTCTCCAGTCAGCGCCGTTGGTGCCACCATCTTGTTTTAAAGTTCTGTGCATGCGCAGAACAAGTTTGATTGAATTGCGCATGTATGCACAGCACACATCCAGTGTGCGCAAAGCACGCACATAAGCGAACCAGCAGTAAAGCCAGCCAAAACCCACCCCTGATCCAGATACCCAATCGTAGAATGGGTTGAATCTCCTTAAATATTCTTCACTGAGGGAGAGAGGTGACCCTTCTTATGAAGCCTTGTTATTCGAACGGTATGTGTGAACCAGAGAAAATATTCTTTCTTTGCATGGCTAGGTTGAAAGTTTTCCAGTAGAGGATCCACCTTATAATTTTTATACGTAAAGGTGACTACAGCCTTCCTTGGACATATATTCTAAAGCAGTGGTGTCAAACTCGATTTCATTGAGGGCCGCATCAGGGTTCTGTTTGATCTCGGAGGGCCAGGATGTGAGTGGCCAGGGGTGGGCATAGTCATGGTGGGCATGGTCATGGTGGGGCATTTGACAAGCTCAAGATGTGTTTTTTTCCCTTTTCTTCTTTCTTTCCACAGTTCTTTACTATAACCATTTTCCTATCTCTTCTACCAGATATTATTGCCAAACATTTATTACTTATTCGTCATACACCACTAAACTTTTTATTTTTAAACTTACCATATTTTTCAGACTATAAGACACTCTGGACTATAAGACGACACATAGCTTTTGGGGAAGAAAACAAGAAAAAAAAAATCTGCCTCTGCCTCCCAGCAATTTGCCTCCTTGCAGCAAACAGCAAACAGCCTGGTCAGCTTCAGCACTTCCTGATTTAGCATGAGCAGCTGATTGGCGGTTGGATCAGCCTCCCAGAATACCACATATCAGTTGTTCCAGGGGATCACTGCCACCTATTTCTACCTATACCCCATTTTCAGCCTCCTCGTGCCCCGTTTTCGGCCTCCACACACCCCATTTTCAGCCCATTTCAGGCAGCGAGGGCGATCACTGGCCAGATTGAAGCACCCTGAGGGCCAGATCTGGCCCACGGACCTTGAGTTTGACACCCCTGTTCTAAAGCCTAGGTTCAAATATTTTTATTAGTTTATCAAAATATAAAATACAGAAATACAAAGGAAAATGAAAATAATGGGAAAATAGAGAGGAAAGGGGGAAGAAGAAAAAAGGGTAAAGGGGAGAAAAAAACAAAAATCTTTTCTTTAATCAAAGAATCAATGTAACCATCTCTGCTAACTCCATCAACTTTTGCAGCTATTCATCCATTGTGGGAATTAAAGTATACTTCCATTTTTATGCATAAAATATTCCTGCTGCTGTCATCATATATAACATCAAAGTTCCATTTCTTCTTGGACATCTATTCTAATGCCTATGGTACCTATGGATGCTAGCATGTGTGCTAATTCCTCCCCGGCATTTACCAGCAACATGTACTACTGGTTTTTTCTCTCATTTTCATTTCATAACAGTTAGATGCTGTAAATTGTCAAGGTCAATTATTTTATCTTTATTTCTAGGAATGACTCTGAGACCACAAAAACCCCAGGCATTCTAAGAAAATAATAATGTGGGTGACCACAGTTGTTTCACCCTCTAGCCACAGAAAAGGTAGCTATGATAATAGACAACATCTTGGGTGGTGGCAGGAAAAACCTCAGCATGTTACCTTCTGATCACTGATCATGCCCTACATAGTAGTAATCACTTTATGGAAGGGCCCATGCTACATTCTCTGAATTCTCATTTCCACTGGCTGAAAATTGAATGGAGGCTCCTGGTCTATGATGCTATTTACCCACATGGGTGTTCTTAGAAAGAGCTAGAGATACCTTCATAGTCCAATTGCTCTACTGTCTCTCAGGGAACATAGCCCAAGTGACTCATGCTTCAGCTACCTTGAAGGCTTGTAGGTGGCAATAAGACTCCCTGCCCATGGTCAGAGATCTACCACATTCAGAGAGCCACTGGAGTTGCAACAGATCTGGGGCAAATTCCAAGCAAAAACGTAGCATAGCTTCCAAACAGAACATCTTCCAGAAGTGATGGACTAAGCTAAAATCCAAAACTCAAGAAGGATAAGGAGTGGAGGGGAAAAAACATACAAGTCCTTTCAGGACCTTTACTATGTTGGTCAATGTCTACTCAGTCATTCGTGTGGTTGCAGAAAATTATTTACCATACCTCTGATCCAGGGATTGAGTTTTTGCTTTTGGCATAGTAAGGTAAATGTCTACATTCCTCACATACACAGTCTTCTTTGTTCTCGTCCTTCTCATCTTACTTTTGATCATAAACATTATTCAGTGGAGGGAACATTCTAGCAATGATTTTCTTGGATTGGGGTCTATGGGTGTGAAAATGTAGTACTGAACAAGCTTTCATCTAGTCCAGGAAAACTCATGCCACATTAAAAAGTTTCCCTTCCATGAACTTCTAAACAAGTTCTTTCATCCTGGTAGTCATTCGATAACTCTGAATTTTTAGAAATCACTGCTCACCTCAGAACTCAGACATTAAGCCATTGTTCTTCTGAACATGTGCAGAGTGCTCTTTCTTTCACCAGACAGTAGCTGCTGTCAGTTCTCCTGCACCTTGTTGCCAGAGCAGAGGCTTACTGTGGACCCTTCTCTAATTTTGATCCAAATAACAAATAGAGCATAATACTCTGTTTGCTAGGAGAACAGGACAGCTTTGCCATATAACAGCCTGGCTGGGTGGAGCCTTCTAATGTAAGGAAGGTGCAGACCACAGTGCTGTTCCTGGGAACACCTGGGCAGCATGGAGATAATTTCTAAGAATGCATAATGTGGACTGTGATACATAGAAGCTCATTCGTTTAGCTTCAGATACTCTGCTCTGCAGGTCCCTAAACATCTTGTCCCTGAAGCATCTCTCCACCCATGCTTCCAATCGAGCTCTCTGCGAATGCACTCCCAGCCGCCATCATCAAACAAGAGGATGCTCACACAGGATCTCTGCAGCCCCGCCTCTCACGTTCCCTCCCAGGGCCCCAACAGCTTAGAGGGATCTCTTCCAGACAGACGTCCTTCCTTCCTCCTCCTCCCCCTCTTTCTCATTTCTCCCTCTCACCGTGGCGTCTTGTCCAGCATAATGGCTGATCACGCGGGAACCCCCCGGATGCCTTTTGTGGAACTGGCTGATGTCGTAGACCTTCCTGTCAATCACCAGCCACCGCTCTGGAGCCCGGCTCGACTTGATCTCGTCCCAGCTAAAGAACCTCGGAGAGGAATCCATCCCAGCAGCATCAGCCTCAAGGGAATGAGAGTAACTCTCGCTCTCTCTTGCAGCCAGTGGTCCGTGCGGACTGAGCGCCGTCCCCTACCGAACGATCAGCCTGGGCCTGCCTCCAAGCCCGCCCCTCCGGAGCCCGATTGGACGGCCGCTTTCTCGGTCTTCGCACCGAAAGGGTCGCCAGATTTTTGCCCCTGGAAGGGATCCCCCCACGGTAGCGGGATGCCTGCGCTCTGGGGACTGGTTGCTTTGATGGAACTACGCGGTGCCTTTTGTTTTCCCTGTCGCAGCGCTTCATTTTTCGTGAGGATACCGTAATATCTTCGTGGTCCTTTAAATACATTTTTTTTAAAGTCGAATTCTGGGCACCTCCCCACATTCCCAACAGGTTCTCTTTTTAGGAAATTGCTTGCTTTCCATTTGATGCTTTTGTTTAGGAGGAAGAAAGCTGGCACGCTTTTCCTAATTTAAGGCATTTTCTCCACCTGGTGCCTTTCAGATCTGTTGGATGAACCTTCCTACTATAATTCCCCACCAGACAAGACCATTGATTGATGGTACTTATTCCTGTCTTTCCCAAATGCTTATCTTTACACCCAAATGCCTATTTGACAATACTGTACTACAGAGCATCTGTGTGGCCACTAATTAGTAAGACAACTAATTAGCCCCCAGCACCCCCACCAAATCTGTGCATGAAAGCGAACGCACTTCCAAGAGAGAATTAATATGTACTATTAATGCAGAGATTATTATAACATGAGTATGTGATCATACCCATGGGCTTCCATTTCATTATAGGGTATATGTTTATCAGGAGTTGTATTATGTACATTGTTATATTATTATATATTACGTTGTGTATTATGTACATTATACGTAATAAATTGTGTTATTTATAATGTACATAATATACAATGTACACATGTATTATGTACATTGTTCTACAGAAGAATGTACAACAATAGCATTGCGATACCTGAGGCAATTCTACTCGCAAAATCACAAGTGTTGAAGTAAATCAAGCTGAAAACTACCCAAATTTCCACACAGATTCCTGGGCCTCTGTGGAAATGTTCCAATGGAATTATGCAGTGTGTGAAACAAAGAAATCCTGATTTCTTATTGTCTGACAGTTCTCACTCACATCCATGTACACTCTTGATCTGAATGGAATCTTTTGTGGCGATGTTCAAACAGTAACAACACATGGCATTTGTTCTCCTCAGAGGGATCTCTATTGATGTCTTCATAGTTTTCCAGAAAAAAAAAGACCTTTGAAATAAATACCATTCACCAGTTGAGAAGATGATGTCATGCCTACAGTACAAAGATTTGAGGGGCAGAGTCCACTGCCAAATGAACAGCATCTGGTATTCCTCCCTGTGCAGTTACAATGAATTTGGTTCAAAGTAGAGATTGTGGTTTCTGCTTATTAAAAAGGCTTGGGGTTTTTTTTTCCCTTCAATTATGAGCACCACAGACATACACACCCATCATGTTGTTTATTTTCTGGATAAACAAAAGGAAGTACATAAAGCACAGAAAAGGGAACATAATAAGCAGGTGAGGACAACTATTTGAACAGTAGCTGGAACAAGAAGTTGCAAGTCTGTGTTTATGCCTAGACAGTAAAAGACCACTTGATACTAAGAAAGCCTGCATGCAAAACACAAAATCAAGATTCAAACTTGCTTTGGGATTTTAATGAAGAATAAGTAAAAGAGTAGCAGGCTCTGGGGACAGAGTCAAAAGAGGAATCAGTCTAAAGTCTCTACATTCCCACAAGTCATCTAAGTCCAACTCCTCTTGAATTCCATTAACCCTTATCTAGCACCAAAATACTGCTGACCGGTAGTTGACTAGATTCTTGTGCCTAGGTATGAGCAATAAATCAGTTTAATTGGAACATAATGTATTAGAACAACAGAGTTGGAAGAGACCTTGGAGGTCTTCTAGTCCAAATCCCCTGCTCACGCAGGAATTGTCAGATCCATGAATCTGCCATTCTTCAGAGGAAGAGAGGGACCCTGATTCATTATGCATCTTTATTGTACTTTGTATACTTTTATATTTTATTATTCTCTGTCCTATATATCCTGCATCCTATAACCATTGCTTTATAACCTTTAGCCTGGCACCTAGGCACACTGGCATTTTCTCACATTTTGGGGAATGTAAGGAGAAGGAGGGACATGTGAGTTGTACTGCTGGAAAGCTGGCAGATGATGACCCTGAGAAAGTTCCCTTATCACTTTCTCAGAGCGGCTGGTACAATAACATCTTCACACTTGCGGATTGGCTGAATCCACACTGAATGGTTGGGAGGGGTTTCTAATTCCTTTTGTTCTAACTGTATGGCCTCAGAGCCAGCTTTGCTTTCGCCCTGCTGTCCCTTATATTCAATAAAAGGTTCCTTTTGAAATGCTAAGTTTTAAGAGTCTTTACTTTCTTGAATAAGGAGGAGCGGCCAGGCCTTACAGGAACCTTATACCATTTCAGACAAATGGCTATCCAACCGCTTCTTAAAAACTTCCAGTGTTGGAGCATTCACAACTTCTGGAGGCAAGTTGTTCCACTGATTAATTGTTCTGTCAGGAAATTTCTCCTTAGCTCTAGATAGGACTCTGGATTTTGCACCTGACTTTATGCTCTAAATTAGTAATCCAGATTCACTTTTAAAATATAGGGGGGAAACCCCCCACAAAGATGGTGGATAGCTCAAAGATCACATTAAAGCCATTGGAAGATAACTTTGGAAAAAGAAGAGAAGTTAAAGAAGAACATAAAAAGATTGCGTGAATGATACACAGTATATTTTGAATGAATGAATTATGCAATGTTTGTTTGGAGTAACTCCATGCCAAACAGTTGTTACAGTGCAAGCCTTATGAACTATTTTGACTATCTGATTCTCTGCCAAGATATAAACACCCCAGAGGAAGGCCAAAACTCCCATATCTTTGTAAGGAACAAGAATCTCCATATTAACACCTAGAAACTCAGGAAGTTTTGCCTATGCAACTGTACATGAAGGGCTATCAAAATGATTTATTTCTGCTCTGCCTGAGAATACAGCAAAAACCACAGCGTTACACAGAGAGATTCAAAAAAATTTTAAAGGATAAATTCCTGAGTGGAAGAATTGCAGGTAGTTCTCAACTTACAACAGTTAATTTAGTGATCATGCAAAGTTACAAGAGCACTAAGAAAAGGAACTTACAAACATTTTTCATACATACAACCCTTGCAGCATTCCCAGGGTCACATAATCAAAATTTGGATGATCGGCAACTGGTTCGTATTTATGATGGTTGCAGTGTCCTGAAGTCATGTGATCACCTTTTGCAAGCTTCTGACAAGCAAAGTCAATGGGGAAGCCAGATTCACTTAACAACTGTGTTACTAACTTGACAGCTGCAATGATTCACTTAACAACTATGGCAAGAAAAGTCATGAAATGAGGCAAAACTCACTTAAGAAATGCCTTAATTAGCGACAGAAACTTTGGGCTCATTTGTGGTCGTTAGCTGTATTAAGGGCTGTCTGCCTCCTGGACTTCTGGGGGCTCCACCATTGGAAGTTTTCAATCCAAGGCTGGTTAGCTATTGGTCTAGGACAGGGGTGTCCAAATTGGGAACTTTAAGACTTGTGGACTTCAACTCCCAGAATTCCCCAGCCAGCCATGCTGGTTGGGGAATTCTGGGAGTTGAAGTCCACAAGTCTTAAAGTTCCCAATTTGGACACCCCTGGTCTAGGACAATCTGAGAATTCCTTCCATGGGAAAGAAGTTGGACTACAAGACCTCCAAGGTTCATTCCAACTCAATGATTCTGTACTTCTCTGTGATTCTATATCTATAAAAAGAAGTCTAATTTATATTTAAATCATATCTAAATTTCATTTCAGATTCCTGGAAAGATTATTGCACCAAGCCTTTCACTCACATTTCTCATCTATCTTGTAGCTAAAAATATATAAGAACACTAGCCTCCACATGAGAATTTCTATAATAGCATCTTTTAAAAGATAATTTCTAAAGGGAATCCTCTTCCAATAAATAGAAAACTGGTAGGTAAAAAAAAGGCAGAAGAAGTAGCACCTGGGAAAACTTCTGTATCACCTTTTTTCTGTCTGAAAGGAACAGCATCTGATGAGGAAGGGAGGCATGTAATTAGCCAGAGCTGGTTGAATTCTTCCCTCTTGGGTAGGATTATTCTTCAGCCATATTTACCATATTTTTCTGAGTATAAGACACATCGAGTATAAGACGCACCAAGATTTTGAAGAGGCAAATTAAGAAAAAAAGTTTTTGCACTCTGCAAACCTCCCCAAAACAGCATTGCACAGCCTTTAGGATGCTTGTAGGGTGCTCCTGAGGGGTGGGGGTGAGGGCAAAAATGAGCTTAAAATGGGCCATTCTTTGCAAAAATGGGCCTGTTTTTGTCAAAAAAGGGCATGCATAGCCTTTAGGAGGCATATAGAGTGCTCCTGGGAGCTGGCCAAAATGGAGCAAAAAATGACCCATTTTCCGCTCATTTCTGCCCTCCCCAGCCCCCAGGAGCACTCTGGAAGCCTCCTAAAGGCTATGCACAGCCATTTTGGTGAAGGAGGTGGGGTTTCAGGAGGCCAAAAATGCTGTATTCAGTGTATAAGACGCACCCAGATTTTCACCCTCTTTTTTGAGGGAAAAGGGTGTGTCTTATACTCCAAAAAATACAGTAACTGGTTATGCAATATATAAAATTGTTCAATGTCCTTAAACCTTTTTGGAGGATCTAGAGCATGGGTCTCCAACTCTTTCGTGTCATGGGATATATCATGAAGGTTTTTTGCCTTTGCAGAGCTGGGATGAGCGTGGCCTGCATGTGACGCAGCCGGCCTGCAGGCTGCCAGTTTAACAGGCCTAGTCGAGTGGCCCATGAGAGCCAGTTTAGTGGTTAAGGCACCAAGTTAAAAACTTAGAAGAAAGACCATGAATTATAGTCCTACCTTAGGCAGAAGCCCATCTAAATAACCTTGAACCAATCATTTTCTGATCTGTAGGAAGAAGATAAACCACATCCAAATAGCAGTAGCCATCGCACTTAAACTTATATACTGCTTCATAGTGCTTTGCAGCCCTCTCCAAGTGGTTTAAAGAGTCTGCTTATTGCCCCCAACAATCTGGGTTCTCATCTTATTGACTTCAAAAGAATGGAAGGCTGAGTCAACCTTGAGCTGCTCAGAATTGAACTCTTGGAGTGAGCAGTGAGTTAGCTCTGCTGTCAGACTTGGAAGCCATTGGGGGATAGGGCCTCAAGCCTGCCACATATTCAAATATAGTTACTACAGGAAACTGAGAGGGGGGTTGGTATGGAGCTTGGGAGATGTGCAGCCATAATAACATTCTTTCTCAGAAAGTCAAGGTCACCTTATCCCTGCACCTGGACGGATGTGGATGGGAGAAATCTTCATCCACGGCAGTAACTGATTGGACCATTCAATGGACTTATGGGTGTTGGGGCAGGGTCTTGAACTTTCAACTGGGTGAGGAAAACCTGAAGCTTTCAGATTTGGGTTTTCCCAGATGTGCCAACATGGCTATTCTAATAAATTGGTGTTTTGAGGAACTTCTTGCCTCGAGCGATTATTTCATAGAGGATTCTATTTGGAACCTTGACACTTGCAGTACTGCATTCTAACCACTGTGTCACCATGGCTCTTACTATATAGGGACCAGTCCAGGCAGCCACCAGGAATCAACAGTTGCTCAAAGGAGGAAGAGGAGGAGGAGGTCTTCCATTTGCCATGTGCTTATTTTAATGGGTGAGCTTTTGGAATTGTTAAAGAGAAGTAAAAGAGTTTCCGGTACTCTGTATGTTTTTTTTCAGAAGACTTTTTCTGTTCTTTGCAAAACTCCCCCTACAGTTTTTAACGAAATTAGCACCATTTTTTGACTATTTTAATTCTTCCAAATAAAGGAAATGATATGTTAAACTATATAGATAACTCTGAATTTCTGCAGGAGGTCTTTTTAAAAGTTTTTTATTTTTATTCTCTTATATATAGTTACAGGTTCACATAGTTATTGTTCTTATTCATCTTTATCACTTTTACATATTTGTTTTTCCATATAAAAGGTTAAAATAGACATTCTGGGTTGCTTTGCTTACCATCCCATACACCTATTTTGTATTATCACCACACTATTTTTTTCTTTTCTTTTCTCCCTCCCTTCTCTACTTTCTTCCTTCCTCCTCTCCTTTCCCTTTCCTTCTTCCCTTGCCTGTCCCCCTACTCCTCTCTTCCTCTTCCCCCTCCTATCCTCTCTCCTTTTGTTTCTATCCCTACCCTCCTTCCTCTACTTTCCTCTTTCTTCCTTCTCTCCCCTTTCCTCTCTTCTCCTCTCCTGCTCTCTTCCTTTCCTTTGCTGTTGCTGTGGTTATCTCTTTTCAACTCTGAACTGGTGTATTTTCGGGTTGGTATTCCCACAAACCCTGTTTGCAGGAGGCTTGAGCTGCAGGGGATTCTCTGTATATATATTTTTTAAAAACCCAGCATCTGTTTTCCCATTCTTTTATCTTTTTGTTTCTTTTCAGTTTCTGCCCTACACTTTTTCCTCCCTTTTCCTATTTGTAATTCTCATCTTATTTCTCCCACACACCACCCTCTCAGTTTCCATCTCTCTTTTTCTCTCCAGGACACAGAGCATTTGTTTAATCAGAGCAATTCCAGTCTGCACTAATTTCCCAAGCTGTTGCTACAATGTGTAACCTTTTGCCTAATTGGCCACTGGCACCATGCTTGAAAGAAAATAGGGTGAATTAATTGGTATTCCCTTCTGTGGCCAAAGTTGAATGCCTCACAGAAAGATGTTGTTTGGGATGCAACCAAAGCTGAAACTCAACTAAATGAGGTGAACTGATCTTCTGCATAGTAATACTCATAGCCTAAGGATTTGTTGTCGTTAGTTGAGAAGTCTATCCGACCCATTGTGACCCTATGGACAACATTCCTCCAGGCCTACCTGTCCTCTACCATCCTCTGGAGTCCATTTAAGCTCACACCTACTGTTTCAGTGACTCCACCCAGCCATCTCATTCTCTGTCATCCCCTTCTTCTTTTGCCCTTAATCTTTCCCAGCATTAGGCTTTTCATGTGAGTCCTTCCTTCTCATTAGATGGTCAAAGTATTTCAGTTTCATCTTCAAGATCTGGCCTTCTAAAGAGCAGTCAGGGTTGATCTCCTGTAGGACTGACCAGTTTGACCACCTTGCAGTCCAAGGGATTCGCAGCTGTCTTCTCCAGCACCATAGTTTAAAGGCCTCAATTCTTTGGTGCTCAGCCTTCCTTATGGTCCGACCTTCACAGCCATCCATTGCAACTGGAAAAACATAGCTTTGACTATATGTACTTTTGTTGGCAGGGTGATGTCTCTGCTTTTCAGTATGCTATCTAGATTTGCCATAGCTTTCCTCCCCAGGAGCAAGCATCTTTTAATTTCTTGGCTGCAGTCCCCATTTGCGGTGATCTTGGAGCCCAGGAAAGTAAAATCTGTCAGTACCTCCATTTCTTCCCCATCTATTTGCCAGGAATTGAGAGGGCTGGATGTCATGATCTTAGTTTTCTTAATGCTAAGTTTCGAGCCAATTTTTGCACTCTCCTTCTTCACCTGCATCAAGAGCTTCTTTAGTTCCTCTTCACTTTCTGCCATAGAATGGTATCATCTGCATATCTGAGGTTGTTGATACCTCTAAGCAATGGGAGGCTAGAGAGATGAAGCACCAAAGTATCTACTCTTGGTAAAGTCTGGCAACCATTGTGTGCTTTTTGGCTAAATTCAACATAACTATCCTGGCATCCAATCAAGATGTTATTTTCAAGTTGGAAATCCTCCTCCTCAATCTGGTGACATTGTTAACTAGGGTAAAAGACTAGCTTTTCCATCATGAATTATTGCTTGAATCCCTGATTCCCAAGTTTTTTTCCACCCTAACCCTTAAGAGTGTTGAAACTATAACTGTCAGCTGTAGGATGGCCAACTTGGGAAGCTGTGGTCCTTAACGGAAAGGCAATAGGTTGGAGAAAGCTTTTCAGATGTTTACAGTATTTTGAAGGGGTAGACTAGCTGAGCTTAATCATGCATGGGTGAGGTGTGGATAAGTGTGGATAATTTCGTATATGTGACCTAGCTCTTTAAGAGAGAAGTTTGCAATGCAATGTTTTTTCTCCCTGTCCCTTTTCCCACATTTCTATTAGCCCCACTAAGCATTTTAAAGCATGTTGTATCACAAACAAGCAAAGAGGAGTCTGTGTGGTAACACAAAAATATTTGTGCCTCTCCTAGTCTTAGATGAGGTACCCAGAATTGTAAGAAAATTGCCTCTTAAATGATAAATGGGAATCTTATGAGAAGTCATTGTTAAATATTTAAAGAGTAACCCTATATAAATTACTGAGGTTAATTAATTTGAATGCAATTTGAAGAATGGGATGCTATACAATGAAACATTATAAATAGGAATAATGGTAATGGTGTGGCAAAAGAAAGTAAATATTGTATCAAAGGTAATAGGCACCCTGAGTGCAATATCAAAACACCTGGAGCAACACTTGAGCACCATCGGCATTGACAAACTCACCATCAATCAATTGCAAAACGTAGCTTTGCCTGGAACAGCTTAAATTGCGCAACAATATATTTAACAGCAGAAACAACATCTGCCTATCGTTGGTCTTTGGGAAGGACTTGATAGATGGACAAAAAGGCCAAATTAATCTGAACATTTAATTGACTGTGCGATGAACCATGATAATAATAATAGTAATAGTAATAGTAATAATAGTAATAATAATAACAACAACAACAACATTGAAGGAAAATGTGATTACAACTTGATATGGACATGGCTTAATATGGGAACTATCAAGAAAGAAACGGAAGGTTTAATACTGGCTGCTCAAAAACAAGCACTACAAATTAATGCCATGAAAGCAAAGACACAAAAATCCACTGACAACCCAAACTGCCACTTTGCAATAACAAAGTTGAAAGTGTTTCACATTTAATATGTGAATGCAGCAAAATCGCACAAACTAATTACAAAGCTAGATATGACCGAGTTGCTAAATTAATCCACTGGTCATTATGTAAAAAAATATGATTTACCTGTATCCAGAAAGTCATGGGAACATAAAGTGGAAAAAGTTATGGAAAATGAGAAGGTGAAGATCTTGTGAGACTTTCGAATACAAACGGATCGTCATTTGGAGCACAACACGCCAGATATCATGGTTGTAGAGGGCCAAAGTGTACAGTTTATTGATATCGATGTTCCTGGAGATGCCAGTCGAAGAAAAAGAACTAGAAAAAATAATGAAATACCGCGACCTGGCCATCGAAACTACACGGCTATGGATGAAGCATGTAACAATGATACCCATTGTCCAAGCACTTGGCACTATGTCCAAGAATTTTACAAGATACATCAACAAATTGCAGCTTCCTGCAATAATGCCAGCGGAACGGCAAAAAACTGCGCTACTCGGAACATCTTATATTTTAAGAAGGTACTTGGTTCATACCTAGAACGCTGGCAGCAAACCATATCAACCATTAGCACCAGTCACTGGTATTTGTAATGCATTTTTGAATGTTCAGTTGGCTGAGTTTCACGTTTAATCATCATCATCATCATCATCATCATCTTTTAATTAAATTCCATTTAGTCTTTATTTTTACTCAGCTCATTATTGGGAATGTGGTCCAGGCCCATCACCCAAAGGCCAGACATGTCCTTTGGTTTGAAAAGTTGCTGGTCTGCTGATATTCTGATGTGTGCTCTGAACTATGGGAGAAAGGTGTTCCATGTTGGGAATACACCTGAAACTGGCAGGCTGGATGTGCAGAAACTGACCCGCATTGAACTGTCTCAGCCAACATTAAGGGAGAAGCCTCTTCTGTAACCTTAATCAGGCTTTTCTCAGGAGGCAAGCTGTACAGAAGAAGGCTTTCAGAGCTCCAGAGGGAAAACAAGGCCAAGCAGCATTGGTAGTAAAGCAAAATAACTGTTTTAGTTCCTGGAGCAACTTTGAGAGACTGCTCTGTTTAAATCTTTTTTTAATGTTTTTTTAAAGCCTATAGTAATAACCTAAAAAAAAATTGTAATGTTTGGTCTGCTGTTAGGAAAAAAGGGTGTTGTTGTTGTTGTTGTTGTTGTTGTTGTTCATTGCACAATCAGCCAGATGTTCAGATTGGGTCTACTGAGTCCTTCCCAAGGGACCTGGGAGAAGCATATGTGGATGTTTGATGGCGTTACAGATATGATTGAAGGATGTAAGCTGTTCCAAGTAAACCTGCCTCTTGCAATTGACTAATGGTGAATTTGTCAACGTCAATAGTGGTGCTGCAATTGTTTCATTATTACTATAATTATTAAATATTATTGTATGTAGAAACATAGAATATTTGTTTTAGTTATAAAAGTGATGCCAAAATTGACTTTTTATTATACAATGGAATAAGAATCATATAGAAATCAATTGACATTCTTGTAATGGGAGAAGGAAGAGGAACTGAAGTTACCTAAACACCAAATACCTTTAGACCTAAAACAAAATAACATTTTTAAAATATTTCTTTCATTCTCTAGGTTCTAGATGGCATACACAAAGTTCCTGACAGTCTTTCTCCAGACTCTTTATCCATCCCAAATCTCCTAACCTTCACAAAGTGCCTCAGATTATATTGTACACCTAAAGCTGCCTGCGTAATACGTATAATAATTGTTTATAATTTAAATTATAAATTGTTTATAATTTAAAAGAACCAAAACACAGAGATACAGAAAATAACTGAACATGACCTTCAAGAACAATGATATTTGTATAGTATTTTACTAAAACAGGGGATCTCTCTCTCTTTCTGTCACCCATGCATAGAAGAATTAATACTGATTATGGACAAGTATATTTCCTACGGGTACTTTTATATTTGTATGGGAAACAAAGATTGTATTATATTGGGAAAATAAATGGAATATTTAGGAGCAGGAAAGGGTGAATCAGATTCTTTGGCATGCATCTCTTCTGCAGTTAGATACATTTCAGAACAAGCAAATATAAGAATAAGTTGTTGAAGGATTGCGCTATGATGAAGTAATCTTAAATTCAAGTCCACTCTCCACTGTGAAAAATCACTGAATGGTTTTGGGCTAGTCACTTTCTTTCATCTCAGTCTGCCATACAACATGATAATTGTGGGGAGAAAATGAAGATTTGCTGATATGAGCCATTCGAGTTGCTAGAGGACGCTTTCTATTCAGTCATCCAGTAATTTATTCAGGCTGTGGGCTCTCTAGATGATGCTGAATTACAACTTCCAGACATCCACCATGAGTGAAAACAAGAGATTCTGGTACATAAGAGTTCAGCAAAAACGGAAGGGTTGCTGATCCCACCCCCATCTCTCTCTCTCTCTCACACACACACACACACACACACACACACACACACCTTGCAAACAAGCTGAAGCCCAGCCTAGGAAAAGACTCCCTCATGATTATACAAACTTTTGTTCCGATAGCCATTGTGACTACAGATGTTCAGGGATGGGTCTGAGATGGCAGCTGCCCTATTCTATGTGCCAAATATCAGAAGCCAGATGTGCAGAGGTTGCGGCAGATGTTTATATCCTCCCAGCTTTTTGAGTGACATGCAGCTCAAAGATCATGACATGTCTGCACTACAAGAATAAATGCCCATCTCAAATTATATATCAATAAGCTAATTATATAAACCATGTAATTACTGTAAAGTTTGAGTCAGTTAGCTAAAAGGATGATAGATGGGGTGGACAGGGAAAGTATATTAGAAAATGACTGCATCACAGCACCCAAATAGCTGATGAATTCACAAACTGCTATCTTTGGGAAATGTTGGTTATCTCTCATCCACCCCATCCCACAATCCCATCTTCATTTCTTCCTTATCAAGAAATGGAACCGATCCTTTCCTCCCAAGGTTCAGGTGATGGAATCTTAGATAAGAAACTGATGTAATGAGTGATGCCTTGTTTTTAAGTGAAGAAATGTGATGGTCCTAGTTCTTTTTCATTAAAAAAAATATCCCTGTGACATTTGGATAGCTGGCACATGTGCACAATAGGAGCTAACAATTGAAAGACATTGTGCTCTTACTCCAGATTTGCATCCTTTGAATAATAGCAAAATGAAAATCTCTACCATTAAAGCCTGCCGACTAATTTGGGATCATCAGCCATTCAACGTGTGATCTGGCAACATTTTGTGATTAAATCACAGTCTCTAAAGCTCCTTCACAAAGAAGGAAGGCGACCAGGTGGGACTTTTGAGTAAACTGGCATTTGGGGGGAGTATTCGGTCCATCCAAAAATCCAAGGGTGCTATGAAGCTCTCTCTTGGCCGGTTTTTTGGTTCCTCTAGCATTGGCCTAAGCATTCCGGGGAGATGGCTCAGTAATCTTAGAAATGAAGTGAAATTTCCATTTCTTTTTCATTGCGTTTCATTTAATAGAAAACGAGAAGGCAGCAAAACGAGAGAATCAATAAGGGGGGGGGGATGGGGGAAAGGCATCCTTTAAAAGCCAACCGTCTTAAAATTAAAGCGGTTTCCTTTTATACCCGCCTGGGTGTAACAAAAAGAAATAAAAATAACGGGAGAAGCAAGCCGGGGCTTCAAAGACAACGTCAGATCTCTCTCTCTTCCTGCCGAAAAGAGCCCGGCGGCGCCCTCCGCGCAGCATCTATAGGGAGGCAGCTTGGCAATGTCGGATCGCGTCGCCCCATCTCGCCCCGTCTTCAAATGTAAGCCGAAGTTGGCTGGCCTTCACATTCGAAAGATGGTCGCCAGCCAATGGCAGACCATCCCTTTACCGGGGGAGAGCGGGGATTGGCGCGCCGGCTCTGCTGATACACTCTGGAAAGCTCCTTGGTGTTTCCTGGAGTGGGGATGGAGAGGCGGAGGTGTCCCCGGCTGGCGTGGGGATTATAGGGCGAAGGAAAATCCTCCGCGGCAGCCTAGGGGGCACTCCGAGCTGGCGGCGGAGCCGAGGAATCTCACACGCTTGGGAGGCAGGCAAGGTGGGGGGGGGGGAGAGAGAGAGAGAGAGACAAAGAGGGAGGAGGGCAAAGCAAAGGCGCAGAATTACGTCGGGGGGAAGAGGGAGGGAGGAAGGGAGGCTAGAGCAGCCCTTTCCCTCTTCGGCCAGGCAAGCTCCCGCTCAGGATACGGAGAAAGGCGGACGAGGCAGACAAAGAGAGCGAATCGCCCATGGGGAAAGGTGGGGAGCAAGGCGAAGAATGCGGCGGCGGCGGCGAACGGGAGGCGCCGATTCCTTCCTATACCTGGGAGGAGATCCAGAAGCACAGCCTGCGCACGGACAAGTGGCTGGTGGTCGAGCGAAAGGTGTACAACATCAGCCAGTGGGTTAAAAGGCACCCGGGGGGGATCCGCGTGATCAGTCACTACGCCGGCGAAGATGCCACGGTAAGCGCTCTAGCAGGAGGAGGAGGCTTCTTGCCTGGAGCAAATGGCTGCTACTGCTGCTGCTCCCGTCCCTCTCTTTCTCTCACCTGCTGATCTTAGAAACGCAGCCACGGGGCTGGGAAATCGGTCGCTCCGGCTGGAGCGCTGTGGGGACACGTCGGACGGGATTGCCCCAAACTGCTGGGGGGGGGGGGACTGCTTTGCTCTGCTGCGGATTTGCTGCCGCCGGCCGGGAGTTTCTTCGCCCAAGAATCCGGTAGCGCCGAGGGACAAAAGCGGGCGCTTGTAAAACGGGAGCCGGGAGCAAACCGGAGCCGCCCATTTCTTGCATCTCTCCCTTTTTCTGCATCGAGGTGGTAGTCCCGGGGTGACGCCAGGTCAGCTCTAGAGCCGGCTGCCTTTTCTAGCCCGGCTTGTTGCCTTGGATACCTTGGATCACCACCATCCCTTAAAAAAAAAAAAACACCCATCGCGGCTCCTTGCAATAGTAGCAGAGTTCTTTTCTTACAAAGCCCAATCAAATTTGGCAAAGCCGGCGGCGTCTTTGCAACCCGGTTGATTTCTAAATCACAAAGCGCAGCCTAACCCGGGCTTGATCCAGGACCAACTGGAATCCGTGCTTTGTAGACCAAAGGCTGCAGAGCAGCAGAGGTGCCCGACTGCTAAGGTGGTCCAGCCAAGCCCAATTTTTTGCAGGGTTCTTATATGACATTCCTGGAGGGGCCACCAGGCACCAAACTAACCAGGAGGAAAGGTAGAAGGCTCGGGGCTAACAGTAAAGCCTTCTCTAAGGTGGCTAAGTGTGAGGTGATGAGAGCTGGAGGAAAGGATCTCTGCATATGCTCAGAAGCGTTGTTTTCATTCAACTCCTAGATCCTGAAACTTAATCCTGAGGATGTCTGAGAGAGAAACACCAATTGTTAGCATTCAGTGATCCTGGGCATGAAAGGCATTGATGGCATTGCTATTTCTCAGTTCCTAAATATACTAGAGCTGACTTTTTTATTTAAGAGAGGCACTCTAGATCAATGGTTCCCAATGTGGGGCCCACACCCCCACAGGGGGGGATTCAATTTTTAATGGGGGCAATTTGAACCTTGTTTAAACCAAGTTAATGGCATTTTAGGCTTTTGCCACTTGAGTAGAGTTCACTTTTTGAGTTAAATAAGAATTATGTGCCAAAGGGGGTGGCATCCAGATTTTAGAGGTGCTTAGGTGGGGCATGGTCAAAAAAAGGTTGAGAACCACTGCTCTAGACAATAATCCTGTTCATTTGCATCATCTTTTTTAGGGTCTACAGCAAAACCTGAGTAGCCAGAACATGCTTGTAGCTTAGTGAGTTGACTCATGCATTTGTTTTACCACCACCATCAACTCCCCCTCTTCCTCCTCCGTCCTCCTCTTCTTCCTCCTCCATATAAAGAGAGGCCATCCCATTCCCAAACAGGTCCTTTTAAGTTTTTCCTCTACTTTCTCAACAATGGAGCGCACGCCTGAGCATGCTTTAAAGTGTTGAAAGAAATGTCCTCTTGGGTTCGGCTCCAAGTGGGGAAAAAGACGCTGGAGACATGGAGGCTGCTTGGAAAGATGGTTTTAATGGTGGACAGGACCACATGGCTTGAGTCCTGAACAGAAAAGGTGATCACATGCTTCAATGTTGGGGAGAAGAAGAGAAGGGGAAGGGCAGAGAAGAGGCTTGCTAGGCTTTTTATAACCTGTTCAGTCCCACCTCTCTGTTTCCTGTTCCTGTGTAAGAAATGTATTCTGATTGGTTGTCAGACTCACATGGGCCCATGCAGGGGCAACTCTCTAGGCTGAGTTTTGAATCCAGGTTTGGTTGAGTTCAGATGCCATGTGGTCAGTTGAGTAAAGGCTCATATTATCATGCCTTAATCCCATCCCCCTGGAGTTGAAGGGAAGAACTCTTTATTATGTAAAGTGGACTAGCTTGGCCTTCTTAATGGCCCATTGACAGTGGGGATGGGCAGAAAGCTGCAGGAATTTACTTTGTGTTTAAAATGTGTTTCTTCCTTTTTCACATCCAGGAAAATATAATAATCTGCCTTTTCAATATTTCCTAGGACAGCGATGGCGAACCTTTTTTGGCTCGCGTGCCACAAGTGGGGGGAGCGCAGGGGGGTCATGTGCGGGCGTGCCGCACCCATAATGCAACGTGCGACTCCCCCCATTTTTACATGCTTTTTTCGCCCTCCCCAGGCTCCAGAGGCTTTATAGGAGCTTGGGGAGGGCGAAAGAGCCTCCACCGCCCCCCCGGAGGCCCTCCAGAGGCTTCAGGGACCGTCCGGAGGCTTCCCTGAAGCCTTCGGAACGCTTAAAACGACCCTCCGAGCAAACCGGAAGTGACTTCCGGGTTGCTTGGAGGGTCGTTTTAAGCGCTCCGAAGGCTTCAGAGACCGTCCGGAGGCTCCCCTGATGCCTTTGGAGCGCTTAAAACGACCCTCCGAGCAACCCGGAAGTCACTTTCGGGTTGCTCGGAGGGTGGCTTTAAGCATTCCGAAGGATTCAGGGAAGCCTCCAGACGGTCCCTGAAGCCTCCAGGGGGGGGGGAGGCTCTTTTCGCCCTCCTCAGGCTCCTATAAAGCCTCTGGAGCCTGGGAAAGGCGAAAAATAGCTTTTAAAAAGGTGAACTCAGCTGGCCACGCGCGCATGCGTGCTGGCCAGCTGACGGAAGCGCCTCGCGTGCCTTGACAAATGGCTCCATGTGCCACTTGTGGCACACGTGCCATAGGTTCGCCATCACTGTCCTAGGATATTTCATTTTTCTGGGAGAGGGCTGGGTGATAATTTCCTACAAAAGGACTGAGAAAACCTTTAGCCCGAACTGTGCTGTCAGCGTTGGGATTTAGATTTGCCCACCATAAAGTTTTTGTGGAATGTTGTGTTGGTCCAGAAATCCATATCTTTTCAAAACAATTGAATCTTCAAAGGCTAAAATGATGGTGAGGAGGAGGGAGCATTTCAAAAGATGGAATCAAGTTCTTGTCAATTATTCTCCCCCCCCCCACCCTTGAGTTTGCAATGGTGTCATATTAAATATATTGGTCCAGATGATCCACCAATCGGGCAACTGTAGTTATCAAATTGTTTATACTACAGTACAGTTTATAGTTGTTCCACTTGTCTGTGGTATCAGTTTATGAAATACAGCGATTGGTTCTATTGTCTCTGTTGTTTCAAGATACAGTGAAGGCTTTCTAAGGCAACATTTTTAAAAACTTGAAACACTGTAAGCTAAAAGATCTGAGCTATGGAATTCTGTAGAACAAAAGGATTTTTTTTTAAAACATACCACCATTGCTTTCTATGGGATTCTAATTTGGGATGGAGAAGGAAGCAACTTTTCATCACTAGATGCCTCTAATAAACAACCCTTTGGGGCCTGATCAGGATAAGAGTTTTAAAAATATTTTATCCTTCAGAAACCATAAGAGTTCTGCCCAATGATGCAAAGATGTCACTGGATGAACATAAGCTAATAATTTAGGCCTGGGGAGGGGGGGTTGTTTGTTGAGGGGAAATCTTGGGGTTTTTTGGTTTTTGAAAGTGTTAAGGGTAAAAATAGTTGCCGTTCTCTTGCAGAATGATATTGCATCAATTTCCTTGCTTTTGCAGGAAAAAAAGCAAAACATGAATGATAGAAAACCAGTCTTTTGTGTATGTGATGGAGTCCACAAAATGTGGACTTTTTAAGGCCAATGGTTTCCCTCATAAACTATGGGGCAGTTGCTAATCCTATTTTCCCAATGATTTAGCAACCTCAAAGGATAGCTTTCACCTGCCTTTTGTCCTCTTTTTAAAACAAACTCTACCCTATTGATATATGTATTAAAATCTTCCTGCTCCTCTGTCACACACAAATTCTGGAATCCAAGAATTATGCCATGTATATATTTGTTGGAAGGAGATAAAATATCTCTTAACCCAGTTTGAATCTTTGGTTAAGAAAAAGTAAAATGGGCATTGGCCTTTCTGCCTTCTACTCTTTTTCAGATGAAACTTTAACAACTTAATCATATTTTTTCGTAAACACAGTCATTCATAAATAAGCCCCACTAATCCAATACTCTGAGGCTTTTTATTAATTAAGGGTGCTCAGAATTTCAGGCTAAAAGTTGCTTCCAATTAGCCCAATTGGGAAGGGAAAGATACTTCCTCACTCTTGCAATTCTGACTCCAGTGTAACCATTTAGAATCCATTAGGAGTTGGGATGGAGGCTGCCAGAAGAGGATGACTGGAAATTGCCACCTTCTCAGTTAGAAGATGCTTTCTAACAGTAAACTGAATATTAATTAAAGCTGCCAATGGTACCCACACTTTTTCTGCAACTGTAGTTCTATCAAATCAGGACTCTGAACCCCTTGAGGTTCAGAGTCCTGAAATTAAACAGGACTTTCCTGACATCACATTTATTTCCCTTTTCCTCCTAGATGTTCAGACGTCTGCTAGTCACAAAAAAACAAATAGTCAAAGAAAGAAATGTGAGAATTGACTCAAGGATAATCCAGATAATAACAGTGAATCTTGGTTGGATGTGTGGAAATGAGCAAGACATACAGGGGGCTTAGAGCCCATGATCAAGGTTGATTGGTAGCAGCGGAAATGCAAGCTGAAGTGCACAGGGAGAGTGTGACTGATAAAATATAATGGGAGGAGCCTCTTAGACAGGTGAGGAAGCAACAGACTTCTGCTGATATTCAGCATTTAATAGAATCTGTATGACTGGTGCTAGTCATCTTTGAGGTCCAGGAATATGAAGTATACTCTGCAGACATCTATATCAGCCGTTGTGGTTGCAATATGGCTTGCCACAAACTTGAAGAGTATGTAGTAGCAACAGCAGCTGCATGTTCTTAAATGGATTATGAAATACTAATAATGTTGCTTGCTTGTCACTTACAGTAAACTATGTGTATAATCCAGGGATCCAAAGCTTCTTAAAACAGATTCTTTGTATTCTATTTCAGTGTTTTACAGTAGAGGTAGATTGTGGAAAAGACTGTTTTACTTTTTAAATGGGCAAGTTAAGTTGCAACGTACAATCTTATGTACATTTGTTGAGGAATACGTTCATTTAACTACTGCTACTATAGTCATGTCAGAGCACCAAAGCACTTTGGGTTGAAAGGATTGAATGGTGACATCATCATTGCCTGGGGGGCTCCTTTCACATCCCTGTTAAGTTGCCCATCGAAGTAGAACCCATTTATCTATTTCGCAGTCACCTGCTTTTGAACTTCTGGGTAGACAGGAGCTGGAGCATATGGCAGGAATTCACCCCCTCCCATGGCAGCAACCAGATCTCAAACTGAAGCTTGCCAATCATCAACCTAGCATCCTAACTTCATGAGCCACCACACTCCCTTGTCCATTTAACTTAATAGGGTGGAATCATAACTCTAGGATTAGATTAGACTAGACTACTTTTTTTTATAAATATGCAGTTGAAAAGGCAGCAAAGCAAGCATACAATGCTCCCCTATAACAGAGTTTCTTCAACTTTTCAAAAACATGGAACACCAGAATATTTTTTTAAAGAGGAATAGCTTGACTGTTACTTTCAAAACAAATAAAAGGATACTTGGTACATTCAGTACCTGGCTTGCCTTTGCAACAGCCCATTTGCCTGGGTGTATATGCCTTACACATGGAAATCACAGATAGAACACCAATGAGCTAGTTGGGCACCCAGCCTGAAGGGCCACACTACAAGCTGGCCACTGGAGGTCAGCTGGACTTGCATAGCAGATCTGTAAGTTGTTCACAGAGAACTGGTATTCCTTAGAGCAGGGGTATCCAAACTTGGGAACTTTAAGACTTGTGGATTTCAACTCCCAGAATTCCCCAGCTGGCTAGGGAATTCTGGGAGTTGAAGTCCACAAGTCTTAAAGTTCCCAAGTTTGGACACCCCTGCCTTAGAGTCTAGTTTAAAAACACAGAGCCAAAGAATGTGAAGCCTTGAAGTTTCTGATGGCCAGCTACAAAATCCTGGGCTGGGACTATTTTTCTCTCACTAGTGAAATCTAACCCATACAGAAATCCAACTTCCATCCTCCAGGGAAGTAGAAATGTGATCATTTCTTCCCTGGTGCCTGTCCATAAGGACACATTTGACCCCGGGGTATCATGGCTCTTAAGGAGACCCATGCTCATTATTAATGAAAGAGGAAAGTTTATTGGACAGGATGAAAGCAACCTTTGCATAGGAAATCAGTTACATGTACTCAAATGTGTTACATATTTGCATCCCATAATATCACACATTCATTAATTTGAGGTCTGACATCAGTATAGGGTTTCCTGCCTAGGCAGGGGGTTGGACTAGAAGACCTCCAAGGTCCCTTCCAACTCTACTATTGTATTGTATTGTATTGTATTGTATCAGAAGGGGCATACATTGCAAGGAACACAGTTGCTTTGAGTTCAAGAAAGAGGTAAAGCAGACCCTGATTTATGCCCCTTCTGTGTGTGTCTCTCCCTGGGGGAGTCTAACTGGGGTCTCATCCGAGGTGAGGAAGGGCTCCGTCTGAAGGCAGGAAAGTCCCAGGAGTTCCCACCTGCCTCCATTCATCCCCTTCTGTCACAGTCACAGTCTGGCCCTTTGTGTGCGATTGTGTGTCTTTGTGTTTTTTTTTAAACAATTTTATTTGTGTTTGAACAAGGATAAACAAACATTTTAAAAAAAACATTTCCCATTACAAATTGTAGAAAGCGTGTCAGTTGGTTACAGTATTTCCATGCATCTCTTCCATAGTCACCACCTGCTTTTCACATCAAATTGCATATTTTAAATTCACCTATATTCCTGTATATCACAATTATTATATCTCAACCTTAATTTGACTATAATCGTTTTTAAGTCCTTTTATATATAATATTCAAAATCTAGAAGAGGATTATATGATAACAGTCCATTAAAGCATCCTAAAATCATTCAATCACAATACATCTTTATAACATATTCTAGATAAAGCTTTTAAACCTCCTCTCATAATCTCCATATATTGTTTATATAAAATTTCATATTATCAAACCCATGCTCATTATTAATTAGCTTTTCTTTGCTTAAATCAAATGTGTAGGATTGTAACAATAATTCCTTTAAGCCCCATTAGAAGCAAATTATGGTATATGCAAGTGCTAAAAGGCAGCAGAAATAGAGAATATAAACAATCTTCCCACATTCTTTAGTCCATTAGCAAAAGATCCAGATATTAGGCCCTAATGGTTACTTTTCAGGAACCTCATATTTTCTCTGGCTCTAAATGATGCTGTCCAGTAATCTTTTGCAAAGGCAATTCTGACCTGCTAAAGACTTGTTTCTTTTGCTGCCTTGCCTGAGAATCTTTTATGCAAACAATTCTCTGACTCAGCAGTAGGCCTCCACAGCTTCTTTCTGCCAAATGTCCAGTTTCCAGACAGTTTGTCCTGACATTTGTTTGAATAAAGAAGAGTCTTTTCTGATTATACCAAACTTAGAAGAAAAAAGATTTTTTAAAAAGAAAAGCTGCTAGTGATCTAAATGGAAGGGGGGACGGGGGACTGTGTTGAAGACAGTTACTTACATTTCCAACATCATCCTCTTGCAGTTGAAATACGAATTCAGCCATGCAAATGACAAATTCAACTTTGTCCCCTGAATAATTATCAACCTGGGGGGTGGGGGAATGGGAAAATTGGAACCCTCCTTTGCATGTCATCTTTGAAAATGAATCAGTACATCAAACAGTACAATGACATTGATGGAGGATGCAGGTTTTTTGTTGTAAAAATAAATAAAACAGTTCAATGGGAAGCTGCTAGGAGCATTTATATTTGTGCATGGCATACAAGGGATACCATATCCAATGCTGGCTTATATAACCATGTAGCAGGGCTGTAGAATCCTCTTTTGAAGTGCCGCAGTTAATCAAAATGGGAGACACTCAGCTGCATAGACAAAAAGCTGGGAAAGGTATATTACAGGTAGTTCTTGACTTGCAACCACAATTGGGGACCAGAATTTCTGTTGCTGAGCAAGACGGTTGTTACTGCTCCTAGTTGCTTTTTGTTAAGCAACGAGGAGCAACCTAGTTGCTGATTATTAAGTGAAACACTGTGATTGTTAAGTGAGTCATGTAAAACGGGTTCCTCCCATTGACTTTACTTGTTGGAAGCTGGCTAGGAAGGTTGCAATTGACGATCACGTGAACTTGGGGATCCTGCAATGTTCCTAAGTGCAAAGACCAGTTATAAAGTCACTTTTTCAGTGCTGTTGTGACTTCGAACAGTTGCTAAATGAATAGATATAAATCAAGGACTACTCAGACTTGTACTAGGACTACAAAACTATAGAGATTTGTATTTCATTAGAAAGATGGTTTTGACCCCAGTTTTCAGATAATAGAAAATTACTCTTCCTGCATTTCCCTTTGGTTGATCATTCAGTTTTCACAGAAGCAGTTATTGTGTGGGGTTTTAAAAGCCCATTTGCAAAACATGAATGCAATAATATTCTCCCATGGGTGTTCCTTAACAACTATTTTTAAGAAGTATGAGAAGATAAAGACTCCCTTGAGTCTCCTGCTAATTTCATGGACATATTACAACAGCCTCCAAATGATTTGTCATTGCCTTCTTTCGTAGGGTTAACCATACTGGTCTGCGGAGTGCCAGATGACTCAAGATGATTGCAGAGATGTAGAGAATGTCCTCATTACTGCCCACAGCAGTCAACTCTTTTATAGTAACCCCATGGTTTTGTTTTATTTCATTTTTTAAAAAAAAATTTCAAATCCAGTCTATTACACTGGTGTTCCCTGATGGTTTCCTTTCCAAGTACTAACCAGATCTGATCATACATTTTGAAACCAGCCAATCTCTACTAGTATTTGTCACTGAGCTCTATAAAAAGAAGCACCCTGCCTCTAATAACAGGGGGAATATCGTCTCACCATAATTAGCAGCTATTGATAGGCTCACATTTCATGAATTGTTTGATCTCCCTTTAAACCCAAGTTGGAAGTCGTTTGCATATCCTGAATTAACAAATGTAATTAAATGTCCTTATGTTATGACAATCCCAAGATGTTCCCAAGATCTAGTACTCTTAAAGAATAAAACTCTTTGGTAAATATGTTCTCCTTATGATATGTGTGTGTATATAAATGTATCCACATGTAGCCCGCAGACATATATCCGATGATATCCCTTTTCCAATTGTTCCATATATAGAGAAAATAGAAGAAAATTTGAGCCAGAAAAGTGGAGGGGGGACGACTTTCAGCCTATAAAAGGTAGAGGGGAAAAAACCCTTCAAATTCAACTCCTATGGAGAAAAAAAACCCTACCAGTGTGATGTTGCTGCTGTTTCTGGAAGGAAAGAAACAGTTCAGCTTTCTCCAAAAAGACAATACAGAGTTACTCTTTCCTCCGAGTTATTGATCTGGTAAAAAGGAATAATTTTCCTCCAGATCGTTCCTTTCTTAAAAGCATTTTTCAAGACTAAATGGTCAATAGGCTAATGCTTACCTGGAAGCCCATGTCTGTTCAGCTATTTGATGATCCCTGTCATCCTAATCTTGTCCCTTTAGTTCTGCTCTAAAAAGAATGAAATATAATGGAAGACTTTATATTTTTAAAATGATTTTTTTAGTGTGGATTATACAAGGGCTAGATTAGCAGTCATGCATTTCTGTACATGAGGGAGGCTGCGATGAGAAATCCCATTTTAAAATAATGATGCCAAATGTCCATAAAAAAGAAAGGTAAAAATTTCTCCTGGTCAATTATTTCCAAATCTTGGGGTGGGGTTTGCTCATCCCTATATCTTAGCCATGTTTCCTTGGACATGTGGCCAGCATGACTATATGCTGAGAGGCATGCCTCATGGAACACTATTACTTTCCCATCGAAGTGCTACCTATTTATCTACTCACATTTGCATGTTTTGAACTGCTAGGTTGGCAGGAGCTGAGGCAAGAATAGGAGCTTGCCCTGTCATGTGGTATTTGGACTGCAAAATGCCTACTTTTCAGTTGACAGACCAGCAACTTAACCACTAGGTCATAACTACCGGTACATATAAAGAAACTTTGGAGAAGGGGAATAACAAGGGAAGACAACTATCATACAACCAGGTTTACAAATGAGAATTAAGAGGTCATTCTAGATGGTTTAACTCTAACCATGCTTCAGTCTGTACTTTCTCACTTTTTTATAGGGTAAAAAAAATCCTAGTGAATAGTTGCAGTCAGAAGGGAGAATCAGAAATGAATGTCGAAGGTATAATGTAGATAAAGTCTCTTAGGATATCAATGCTTATCCATCTCTTCTTTTTTATTCTAGGATGCATTTCGGGCCTTTCATCCAGATATCACATTTGTAAAGAAGTTTCTTAAGCCATTATTGATCGGAGAGCTTGCTCCAGGAGAACCCAGCCAAGATAGAGGAAAAAATGTAAGTAAGAGATGGCTTTCCTTTCTTTTAAATGGGAAGACCGAAAAGAGCATGAAGGAAGTGACATCACATGAAGCATCTGTAAGAGAGAAATGGAGAGAAGCATTGAGGTTAAAAATAGGGTAGCAAGAAAATAAAGCGGGAAAGAAAGTAACAAAATATAGAGAAAATGAAGATAAGATACTGAAGAAATTGCAAGTCTTAAGTTGGGAATACAATACATTGATGTGTCTCCTTGCCTAATATTAGCTGAACTCCTCTCAGGCAACAAAATATGCAGAAGGAAATCCATGCATAAAGCATTTATATTCAGATATTTCACCCAATAGTTGTACAAATCTTTGAAGGGGTGCTTCATTTTAATAAAGACCCAAAAGAATCAATCTTTGGAAGAGCCAATGTTGCTTCTCATCCTCCCCCTCCCCCTCCTTCTTCTTCCCCCTCCCTCCAATCCTTCCCCTCCTATCCCTATTGCCCCTCTCCCTCCCCTCCTCCATAAAAGACTATGCAAACAACTCAGAAAGGAAAAGAAAAATAAAGAATAGAAAGTGCAAGAGAAAAAAATACTCAAAAGAAGAAGCAAAACAAGAAAAAGAGAAAAGAAATATTTAAAGAAATGGCTTTCACTTTTCACCACAAGAACCACAAACAATTTTAGTAATTTTCAATTTCTATAGTGTTGCATACATGTATCTCTTCTTCCTATAATATATTTCCTATCCATATGGAAATCCATAAATCAGGGTCAGCAATATGTATGTAAAGGATTCACAGCATTTTATAGAAACATGTTTTATTTTAACCTTGATCAAACAAATCAGCTTTCTACTTCTTCCTTTTGTCTCTACCAATTTTTATCTTTAATTCAATTAGATGTTATCATAGGATTTAATAACTTGTCAGTTTTTTCCATCTCAAAGGCTTCTTTGAGGCTTTAGCAAACCTCTTTTGTGAATCCAATAAAGCATCAGTTCCCAGGTCATTCTCTTGGCTTATCATTTGTATTTCTACTTTGTCAACTCTGTCCTATAAGCCGCATCTTTTAAACTTTTCCAGTATTTCAACAACTTCTTTATAATATTTCTGCATTGTAGTTGCTAGTTTCTGTCTCCATTCTTCAAATATCTCCTGGAGTATTTCAAATGCCATACAATTTTCTGTCATTTTGTTATTGCTTACCAATAACAAAAGCAATCCTGTCCTCTCTTTCTTTTCTGTTTCTTTCTATGCCTGAAGTCTTTAGTCCTCTTTAGTATAGAATATCTGAAATCATGAAGTCTCAAATTTCTATTAGAACAAAAGGCAGATTAAAGAATTTGATTCCCATGGAAGTAGTGTTTATTTAAATATTTTCAAAATCTTATAGCAAAAGTACTAATAATCCAAAATTGTGTGGTCCTTTAATTCATTTATAACTTTCTTGAATTAAATTTTTATTTAGGGTTTTGGGGGAGGGGGTTGCTGTCTATTTCAAATTCTTTAAGTTCTTATGGCTTATAATTAGTTTTTCTTTTTTCTGGAATGAAGGCAAACTCACAGGTTGGCTTTGCAAACTTACCATTTTGAAGATCTCTATCTCTATTGAAGATCTATGTTCAGATAGTTAAATAGGTAACTCATAAGAGTGATTAGAAAATGAGTTAGTCCTTTAAAAATCTGCACTGCTGTTGAAAGTATGATAATTCCTCTCTATTTCTCAGCATTAAGATACAAGAAAACAGCTATCCTGTATGGATTTTATTTATTTATTAAATTTGTTTGCCACCCATCTTGCCATGCAGAGACTAGAGATAGCAGGGAGAAGCCATCTGGATGACAAGTGGGTGCTCTCCTGTCCTTATCTACATGGGACTCAGCCAGTTTCAACTGGGAAACTCTGAGCATCCTAGACCAAACTAAATCCAAAAATGCTAGACAATTCCTAGAAGTTTGGCATTCAAACAAATCACTAGATAATAGACAGATAGAGCTGAGCTATACCTACATACCATTCAAAGAGAAAATAAAAAGACTAAGATGGAAATTAAAAAAAACCAAAATGCATCCTCTCCAACAATCAATGC
The DNA here is from genome assembly GCF_964273705.1 of Natrix helvetica. Taxonomy (NCBI): domain Eukaryota; kingdom Metazoa; phylum Chordata; class Lepidosauria; order Squamata; family Natricidae; genus Natrix; species Natrix helvetica. Next base: position 117,997,289 of record NC_138548.1, on the reverse strand, counting down.
CCAGATAAGCATTAACTCTAGACAAGCAATACCCCAATCAATACCGTAATCAAGGAACTACCAATGAGAAAATCACATCCCCACCAAGGAGACATGGTACTGTATACAAACAAGGAGCAAATCCTATACCTACTAGCACTGGTGTTACCCAGTTGGACAATGAAACGTCTGTAAAAAAAACAAGCAAGCACAGTCAAAGATTCCACTCTGAGTTACATGTATTCTCTTCCCTGGAACTGCTCTATTTCACAGTTTTTGGTCATGACCATGACATCGTCTCTATTTGTTCAGAGATGTACTAGCTTGCCATCCCTCATCTAGAAGACTGTCTTCTGAACTTCTGATGGTTTCAAAATTGAAAGTTCCAGTTGCAATGCTAAAAGTGCAAGGGCGTCTATTCAAAACATGTGCAGTATTGTTGATTGAGGCTTTAAGATGATATGAAACATCTTGATGAAGACTGCTGTGTTGCCTTTGAAGTGTGAACTTTGCTGAGGCTAAGCTCAGACTCCTCACACAAGCCTAAGCATGCAGCCGAGATTAGAAACTGTGGTGCCAAGAAGGAGGAATAGTCAGGGAAGCAAATATTCAGGGATTTTTCATCACTTCTAATTCCACCTACTAGGATTTTGCTTCCTGCCTCCTCTCAATTAGCTGCTCATCAAATCAATCGTATATATTTCATTTTCAAATGAAAAGGGGAAAAACATTTTGGAAGTCATATATATGTGCATGTAGGATCTATTGGGAATTCCTTAATCCCTGCATCTTTCTTAGGATATAAAGCACTTTTTCATCTTCAAATTTAAAGTGCTCACAGCCCTCTCCCTTTTCCTTCTTCTTCACATGAGATCAGGTCTGGTTTTTCTGACTGAAAGCAACCTGCGCACGGCCCTTTAGTAACCTGAAGCTTTTCTGAACTCTGACTTGGAAGGTAGCTTCACAGAAATGTCCCTGCCTCTTCTTTCTCATCTGTCCCTTGTCTCCCAGCCATTCAGAATCCTGTAACTCCCAGCTGTTCAAGCTATCAATTATTCAGCCCCTCTGCTTTGGTTGAGCAGTTGCAAGCAAAAGCCCTTCTGTTCCCTCTTTCTCCTTTTGGGGGTTACAATTAGGACAATAAACCAACGTCTAAACATCACCCTGCAAATGCTCCATTAATGCTTTCGGTATTCCTTATCAAACAAAGAGGGTTGTGATGCATAAGTGGTGTTAATTGGTTCCTACAGCTAGGTGGAAATATTGAGAAGCATAAGGTTCGGTATATCATGTTATATCTCATTAAATTAGTCCTGCCTGACAATGGCCACAGCAGCCACCACAATTTTCAATGGCAAAATACTTTGGTACTCTCCAGTCCAAACATCATGATTAGGAATTCAAAGAACCTCAAAGGAGATGTTACCTTTTTACTATTTATATAGAGAAGACCTTGTGTAAAAGAGCTTCCCTACATTTGTGCCATCTATATCTGAAGGATGATACAAAAGAGGTGACTGAGCAGCAGGATTCCTACTGCCCAGAACCCAAATAGTTACCCGCCATGTCAAATTATTGAGCTTTCATTTAGCAGCCAACACTAAAGTCAAGAAGAGTTCAGAAATAAAAAGTAGAACTCTGTGTTCTGTGCATCCTTGGATCTAGAATGTAGCATTCTGAGAATCAGGGTGCATATAATATATTTTGTTGTGTTATGTTGCATCATATACCAATCATATATCGTTATATTTCTATCCCACCTGTATTGTTTTTATAAATAATTCAAGGTGATGAACATACTCCTTTCTTCTCTTTATTTTCCCCACAATAATAACAACACTGTGAGGTGAATTGAGCTGAGAGAGTGTGACTGGGCCAAAGTCACTGAGCTAGCTTTCCCGAGTAAGGCAGGACTAGAGTTCAGTCTCCTGGTTTCTAGCCTAGTGCCTTAACCACTAGACCAATATTAATATTTTTTCTTCTATTCAGTTTTTAAAATATATTTTTATTGTTTACATAAAAAATATATTGAATACAGTGTAACTGGCTTTCCACTTGCCATGAAACAAAGGTAAAAACAAATAACATATATACTATTTTAAACAGTGCTAGTGTTGTACATTTATTTTTGACCATCATATTCTAGAATGTCAATTTATCTATCATTCTAATACCTACATTCTAATACCTACATAGTGTCTCTTTCCATGTCCATCTAACCTGATTCTTTCGCATTCCAACTTCTACCTCGTGTTTCTAACCATTGATAGAATCTATTCCATGTAGCATAGTATTCTGCATCTCCTTTATCTTTTATTTTTAGGGTCAGTCTGTCCATTTCCACACAAACTAGTATCTTCCTTATTGTCTCCTTCTCTGAAGGGGTGTTTCACTCTGCTATTCAGTGTGTTTTCTTCTATTCAGTTTGTATCCAATTCTCAGAACTGTCTGGACAAGTCTCTGCAGTTTCCTTGGCAAGATTTTTCAGACTTGGTTTGCCATTTTTCAGAAGTGGTTTCCTAGGGCTGAGAGAGAGGAAGTATATAATGTTTTGACAGGGCAGTTGAAGTAGATACGGTTATGAAAATTATATGGAAGTCTTGCTAAACAATCAAGCACTGAATCCATGAAGTTCAGCATTGGCCTGACAGAGCAGGGTGAAGGTTAAAACTGAAGCCGCCCATTTGAGTATGAAATATCCGATACCTTGTTTTTTCTTTTCAGCCTCAGCTAGTAGAAGATTTCCGTGCCCTGAGAAAGACAGCAGAGGACATGAAGCTTTTCAAATCCAATCCTGTATTTTTCTCTCTTTATTTGGCTCACATTATTGTGATGGAAATTTTGGCTTGGTTAATGGTATCATATTGTGGGACAAGTTGGAGCATAACCTTTGTACTTTCTATCATCCTCTCAGTCTCTCAGGTGAGTTTTTGCTAAATACTGAACGCTATCAATGCTTGGTCACAATGTTCATTTGTCATTGAACTCTTTAAATAAATGTACAAGTTACTTAAACTTCCAGGTGACTCTGCTTTTTGGTGGGGAAAGTGAAACAAATTATAATCCAAGAAACTAAAATCAATCAGTCATTATTCGAAAAATGATTTGTTCTCAATATTTTTCTTTTGCTCTCACCCCAAATAGTTGCCAACTGTCTGCTTTTGACTTGCAAACTTATTGAATTTATCCTCTTACTTTTTAAATTGGTTTTTGCCAAGTAAAAGAAAATCCTATTAAGTTTCATCACTTCCCAGGCCTAGCGTAATGTCAACCGAATATCCTGTGTTCCACACAATGGAGTGTTAATGACTGAAGATTGGCTTGCAAATGTTGAATAGAAAGCCACTTGCACTATTTAATATCTCATGTTAAGAACTGAAAGTCAGGAAGCAAGAGAATCTGGGAAAATGGAGGAGATGCAGAAATTGCAAATATGCTTCAGGGTAGGGAAAGCAGAAATGACAAGATAGTCGGGATGGTCACTCCGAGTGCAGAGATTTCAGCAGCAGGATCAAATATTGTGGAAAAATATTTAAATGGAAAAATATATACAGGTAGTCCTCAGCTTATAGCCATTTGTTTAACAACTGTTCAAAGTTACATCGGTATTTTTATAAAGTGACTTATGACCAGACCTTGCACTTATGACTATCTCAACATCTCCATAGTCACATGATTAAAATTCAGGTGTTTGGCAGCTAGCATGTATTTACAATGGTTGCTGCATTCCAGGATCATGCGATCATCACTTGTGATCTTCCCAACTGGCTTCCAACAAGCAAACTCAATGGGGAAGTCAGATTTGCTTAATGACCTTGTGATTCACATAACTGCAGTGATTTTCTTAACAACTGTGACAAAAAGGTTGTAAAAATTAGGCTTACTTAACAACTGCCTTGCATAACAATGGGAATTCTGGTCCCAGTTGTGGTCCTACATCATCCAGGACTACCTGCATTCAGATTTTTCTTCCCTTTGAACACAGATGCAATATTTGGAGAAGCATTACTGAATGTTGCTTCCCAGATTGCTGTTAGCAACTTTCCAAACATCTTTTCTCTAAAACAGTTGACAGGGACTGCTGTAGATCTACTAAAAGTAAATTTGGGAGCCTATTTATTTGGGTTATGAGCAGGCAATGTGGTGTTTGAATTCATTTTATTTCAACCACAAAAGCATATAGGACTCTGAGAGGAAAACATGTATAAATGAACAGTGGTTGCACAGTGATTAGAATGCAGTACTGCAGGCTACTTCTGCTGACTGCCAGCTGGCTGCAATTTGACAGTTCAAATCTCAAAAGGCTCAAGGTTAACTCAGCCTTCCATCCTTCCAAGGTAAAATGAGGATCCAGATTGTTGGGGGCAATATGCCACTTAGAGAGGACTGTAAAGCACTGTAAAGCGTAAGTGTAAGTGCTATTGCTATATCTTTTCAAGTATTGGCATCCGATTCCTATAAATACATGTGTTTTATATAAAACAAGAGTGAGCAAATATTATTTAGACAGTTGTCCCTTTAATTAAAATGGAAGATAAGAAGTAGATCAGTCATATGATGTTACTGTATAGAGCAGGGGCAGAATTCTCCTTTTCTCTTTTCAGGGAAGGAATGAACTTTGTAGTTTTGTAGGTTTACTAACACTGATTTTTGTAGCTCAAATTTTAGTGAAGAGACTAAAAGTGCAGCTCATGGATGGTGAGATCCCACTGTGCCATCTTGAAGGTATCTTTGCACTCCTTAATCCTTTTCTTTTCTTTCCAGGCCCAGGCTGGGTGGTTGCAGCATGACTTTGGACATCTCTCTGTATTTCAGAAGTCTATATGGAACCATATAGTTCATAAGTTTGTGATTGGTCACTTGAAGGTAAGGTGTATGCCTTTCAAATCATAATAGAATGATTGCATCAAGATCTAATGAGGCTATGTTGCTCACCCTTTTCTGGGCCTTTCATATCATCATGATAGGAGGTACTCAGAGGAAATGGGCTTCCCAACTCAGGAAAATTTGGAGAACCAGTTTATTATATTTCATTCTTAAATTCTAGCATCAAGCCTACCTGATTTGCTCCAGAGTAAGGAATAAGCAATCAGTTTTAGAAGAGTTTGCGTAGAGAATTGTATGTTAGTAGCCAGCATTCATAGTATTAAAGGAGGAAGAGGAGGAGGAGGAGAAGAATATCAGGACGACTTTCTGGTCTTACTAAAGAACCCATAAAGCAGATTGCTACAACATGTGGTTCTTCCTTACTAGAGGCCTTCTGTCAGAAGCTTCATGTTCTTCTCTCAGAGATGTTTTTAATCTGCACTGAGCAAGGATAGATTAGATGACATTTATAGCTATCTCCAGCTCTGTGGTTCTGTGATTATACATGGAATGAACAAAGTGAATAAACAGAAGTCATCTATTTTAAGCTGATTAGAAGAACACTTAGAACAGCTTTGTTTAAAAATCTCCATATAACACATTTAGCAATCACAATTGGGATTGGCAACTTGTTTAGAGTCTATTTGCATAAACAAGTCAGTTGCTAAACAGGACTACCTATAATTATTCTGTAGAATTTGCAATTACAAACTCTAATGTTTACTACCCTTGATGGCTTTAAAGGAAATTAATTCAATTCACAGAGGACAGTTCTATCAATGCAATTGATCTATTAACTATTGTCTATAGATATTTTCTGGGTCAGGTTAAATCTTATGCAAGAAATATAGGATATGTATATCTAGTTGGAAGGAAGACATTTTGCAGTTGAGTAGCAACAACAAGCTGAATTCAGGCCCTCACTTTTAATGGAAGGAAGAAGTTTATTTTGTATTTTAATACCATGCATCAAATCAAACATAATTTCTTGCTTTTCATAATTCTTTGAAAATTACAATATATAAATGAGGAAAAATTATATATACAAAATCATATCCTATGGAAAACAAGCATTACAAAATGAGAAATAAAATACTATAAACTAATGTAGGCAATCCAATTTTTTAAATAGCAGAAAGAGTTTTAAATCATTGTATAATTGATGAAGCATGGGTGTCTTTCAAATTTGGGAGTATTATATTTTGTAATCATGAAAGCATGCAGTATCCATTTCCATTGTCCTCCTGATTCCAAGCCACTGATATAGAATTGAAAAGAACATGAAGATCCACAAAAACAATAAGCCTTCCGGAACAAAAATAATTCATGAAACAACTTCTTTGTAAAAGGGAACCATCGTAACAAAAGAGCACATCGTATGATCCAATGATGCATTTTGAGCACCTCTCCCAAAATTAGCTGAACCTATCAAATTCTTCCTTGCAAAGATATAAAAAATAATAATGAACTGTAACATAATAAATGCCAATATTTCTTCCGTTCGTGTTCATAGGCTCGCAGGTTATACCTGATCCCATGTTGTCCCATATTTTTGCAAATGTAATTCTATTGTTATTTCTGCTTTATTATTGTGTAAAAACATATTTAATCTTCTGGAGGATTTCTGGCTAACAGCCCATTTCTAAAGGACAAAGGGTTAATAAAAGGTGTCGTCTTTCTGCAATTTTAGCAAAAATAATATTTTTTTATGTTGCAATCCTCAAATAACAACAACCAGAAAATTGTCTTCTAATTCTATTAAGTGATCTAAAGTACTGTGTACATTCCACATTCTACCATTGTGCCATTCCATGCTATGCTTTTGGGGGGGGGGAACTCTTATCAAAGGAGGGAGAAATCCTTAGTTGGCAGGACTCTAAACATTTTTATATTTACATTTGATAGCTTGACAAGTATCAGTTGGTTGTAGAAGATACTTTGAGGAAAGAGTTATAAGGGAATCTATATTTTTTCAGCTGGTTTCATAAATATTTATCATCTTGAATATAAACTGTTACCTGTAATGAAAGAATTGTCCTGCTAAGGGACAAAACCTCACTGATCTTGGCTAAACTCAGAAAGGCTAAATGGGCTCAGATTTGTATTGGATGAGAAACAACCAGCAAAACTATAGGCTTGTAGAAATCAAAAGAATCTCAGAAGCAAAGGAGAACTATTGTGTCATTGCCAAGAAAATCAAATGGTCTGTCTACAAAGTTATCAAGGGGAGCCTTATGTTTTTAATCCTCCTCTTTGGTTGTATGCAAATGATGACCTCGACAGCACTAAAAAAAAATGGATTCTCCATATGTTTCCATAGGGTGCATCAGCAAATTGGTGGAATCACCGGCACTTTCAGCACCATGCCAAGCCAAACATCTTTAAGAAAGATCCAGATGTGAACATGTTGCATCTCTTTGTTTTGGGAGACACCCAACCTGTGGAGGTAAGATGAAAAGATTCAAGCGCCTCAGATCCAAAGAAAATTCCAGAGGCAGTAGAGACCCAGAAAAATCTAGCCCTCAAGGCAAACAAATAAATAAATTACTAATTCCTTGTAGAAAAAGGAATACTACAGAAGCTTCTGTTAGCCAGTGTCTGAAACAAGTGTGCTACCTCTTAGTCTTCATCTCTTGCTTTATCTTCATCACTCTGACGGGGTTCCTCAGAAGGACATATTGGACAGCTTTATTATCAATTCCCTTTGCTAGCAAAACTCACAGCCATGGGGCAATGCATCACTCTTTTTCAGAATCATATTACTAGGACTGCTAGTTGAATAGAGAGCTGATTCAGAGAACTGCCTACCTTAGTAAACATAGTGAAATAATTGATCCAGGTGATAAATTAAAAAAGCAGTTAAGGAAAGGACACAGTTTTATGTCCAATACCATATGTCACCAAAATAGCTGCTTTTTACTTTCTACTCTGTTGACAGAGGATATCTTTTGAAGCAAAATTAGTATATACAGTATTTGTTTACTTGTTTTCTGTTACAGTTTGTTTTTACTTTTTAAAATAAAATTGCTACCCAAATTCTATAGAAAAAAAAGCATTGAAATCTATCACAGGTTATATTTCAATTCATTTATAAAGATTAATATACAGTACCAAGTAGCCTCTTATCTATTACCCAACTATGTTTAAAATCTCTTAACTACTTGGTAGGATGATATCCGAGTGACCAACTTTTCCTGAATCAAAAAGTCTACTTTGGGATGGTTTGATATATGGCATAGTAGAATTCAGAGATGCAAAATTTGTTATGCTTCTTCTTGAAAACCCAAATTTCATTATCCATTGTCTGGTACAAAACACGTACCCTAGAATTAAAGAGTTCAGAGTCCAGAAATTCCAAATCCCAAACTAAAACTTGTTCATAATTCTTTCCCCAATCTGGTTTCCCACTGAGAATCAAAATGAAAATAAAAAAACCTTGCCAATTTACTGCAAATCCTGCAGCAATATACCAGAAGATCCAGCTAGATCTACTTTCTGTTTACACTTTCTCTAAGAAAGTTTCCTTTTCATATTCAGCTAGAGATGACATAAAATCCAGATGAGTTTTGCCTTGTGTAGATCAGCAAGAAAAAGTAACAATATCATGTGGTTGTATAGAACGGCATATTTCTTATGGACAATGCTACAAGAGTGTGCTCCTGTGATAGACATGTCCTTGAGACATGTCTATGTCTCTACTCTTCTTCAGAACAAAAATGAACTTTAGCTAGTTCATCTGCTAGTTCACTTTAGCACTTACCATTCTTACGCAAGGACCACAAGTGTAGTTAAGCAAGCTTCTCATATAATTGTGAGTTCTGATTTCATGCTGGCTTCCCAATTGATTTTGCTTGTGGGAAGCCAGAAGGAAAGGTCACAAACCATGATTATGTGATCACGGGATGTTGCAACAATTAGAAATTCAAGTCAGTTGCTAAGCACCCATATTGCAGTCATGTGCTTGTCAGGTTGGTGTGAGAAACAGAACTTAAGGATCAGTTATAAGTACCACTCATTCAATGCTGTTGCTGAATCTGTGGTTATATTATTATTTGTAAAACCATCCTCTCTGTATTATGGTAGCCACTAAACCTCAGTTCTTTGAAGCAATATAATGAAAAATATTGAAATCTGTAGAAGTCATCTGAAATAGCACAAAGATAAATTTCTAGTATTTAGATTTAGAAATATGAATGTTTTAGAACTACAATGCCTAAAATTTTAAATAAGTATCACCAACAGCAAATTATGTCTGTATCAAAATTAATATATTTAATTTCCCCAATGTCATTGAAGTCTTGGTTTTTTCTGATGTTCATCATAAACATAATTTTAGTGGTATAGTACCAAATTGAGGTTTTATTGTCTTGAATAGTTAGCACTGAAAAGTTTTTGTCTTCTCCTTCAGTATGGAAAGAAGAAACTGAAATACTTCCCTTATAATCATCAACATGAATACTTCTTTTTGAGTAAGTATAGTTCTTTACAGAGAAGGCAGAGCTGATATTTATTTCCTGCTTATTTTTCCATAGGTTGTCCTCAACAATGATATTACAATCAATTCACATATGTTTTCCCCTATATGTTAAAACTGGCTTGTAAGTTAGAAGCCCTGTCTCTTTCTAAACTTTTTAGGAAGTAGACATATTTGAAAGTGCCAAAGCACAGTCCTGGGAATTAGCTAACTTCAAGATTACAAAATGCCCATCATGTCAAGCACAAATTGCTCTGGGCACAGGCAATGCATCTTGAATTTAAAATGTTTCACACTCACAATGGGGGACGTGTTGTTCTGACTGTAGTCGAATGTTAAAAGATGCCTAACTTTGGAACATTTCCAGAATGATTGGAACAGCAGTGAAAGATTTCCTGTAAAGTCAAAACAACTGTTTCTGATTTGGATGGAGCCTTTTAAACTGGAAATAGTATTTTAAGCTGTAAACATTTTAAAATTGAAATCAAAGTACAGTAAAACGCCTACTGAGCACCCTCATAATTCCCTCACCCAACCCACATCTTTCTTAGTACCTTAATCTTACCCTAGTGCAGGGGTGTCCAAACTTGGGAACTTTAAGACTTGTGGACTTCAACTCCCAGAATTCCCCAGCCAGAATTCTGGGAGTTGAAGTTCACAAGTCTTAAAGTTCCCAAGTTTGGACACCCCTGCCCTAGTGTCTTTTTAAAGGCAGATGGACTTCCATCCCAATTCAGGGCTGCACCATCTACCATATTTATTATCTAAGGAGAGCTAGCATAGCTATGCCGAGCATTCTTGTAAATGGTTGATGCTAGAGATTTATGTTGCTTTCAGCATTCTCATTTCCTTTTTATCAATTAAATAATATTTTGAAAATTAAAAAAGTGGACCAGGAGCCATGTGGTCAAAAGGAGAGGTGTCTGTAGTCACATTGGTTCCCAGAGGATATCATGTTGGAAACACAAGTCCTGATTATTTTAATAGCTTAAAACATTGGGCCGAACACAGACCCAAAAGAGCATTTGTCATTATTTACTGCCATATACTATTAGAGAGAGTGGAGGAGGGAGGGAGGGAGGGAGATAGCTTCATTGCAGGCATTCATTTTTATGTTGTTTTTCAGTCCCAGGACACCATTCTATGTTTTATGTTGCCTGCTTCCCCTAATGCGTGTTGTTTTGTTCACAGTTTTCCCACCTCTCCTTATTCCAGTCTATTTCCAAATGCAAATCTTCACAACAATGTTCAAACACAAGTTCTGGGTGGTAAGTGAAAAATCCCACATGCCTTTTATTGCTTTCATTTCTCTGCATGAAATGAAAATTCATCTGAAGAAGATCTCAGCTGAGGGTTGAAGCAAGGTCTCTGTGCATATTCTTTGGAAAAGAAATAATTGTTTGCCTAGAGATAAAAGACATATGACATTTGCCATGTATAATGTTTTCCTTCTCTCCTAGGACCTGGCATGGGCCTTCAGCTACTATGTACGCTACTTTATCACCTACATCCCATTTTATGGATTTCTTGGGTCCCTAGTTCTCCTCACCTTTGTCAGGTAGGGTTAGCTACTAAAATATTTAACAGGTATTTCTGTTGGTTTAACCAGTCTCAGAAGTTCAAGACCAGGTAAATTATAGTTTCATCTACTTCCGAACAAATCTGCCCAATGCACGAGAAGGCCACATTGTGACTGACTGATATAAGTCCTCGCTTAATGATGGTAATTGGGACAGGGAACTCTGTTGCTAAGCAATGTGGCTGGTAAAGGATGACTTCATGTGACCATTCTGACAGTTGTCATTGTTAGGTGAATCCTGTGTGGTTGCAGCAACTCATGGGTATGTAATTTGCAATCTCCTGCCAGCTTTCCCTTTGTCTTGGCTTGTTGGAAGCTGGCAATGAAGATTGTAAATAGCAGTCATGTCACTGCAGGATGCTGCACTGTTGTAATTAGGAGCCAATTGTGAATTGTGATTGTGGAGATGCTGCAATGACTGCAACTATAAGGGTCTGGCTTCAGTTCCCGTGTCCAGTGTCATCATAACTTTGGTTGTGGTTGTTCAGTGAGGACGATATGCTTGTTTCTGCTATAGATAGGCATTACCTGCACTACACTTTCCACCAGTGGAGTATTTTGTTGCCATTTTCCCTCCTAGGATTTTCCCTGATTTTATCAATTGTTCTAATAAAATAAATAAATAAATAAATATTTATTTCTTAGCCGCACACTCTCCCGAAGGACTCGGGGCGGCGTACAATAAAACATATGAAATAAATATATAGACAAGACATACATATAACAAAGACATATACCAAGACATGTACAAGGAGGAGGTCGGCTAATGAATAAAAACAATAAAATACAATATTTAAAAACCCCTAAATAATAATATGTACTTACTTATCATTGATTGATTGATTTGATTTGATTTGTGTGGCAGCTCATTTAATTAATAAATAACCTAGAAAGGCAGCTGATTGATAAAAGCCAATCTACAATGAACTCAGAACCACAACTACACTGGCTTCGACTTACCTCCTGGCTCTCAAAAAACATTCATGACTTCACATTTTCTGGAAGCCTAGTAGAGTGGAGTTCAACCATATCTTAACAGATAAGTGTAGTGTTCTCCCGATGACGTCAGACTTACCCTGCCTGACTGCCAGCAACAGCCAAGCCGCGTCTGATTGGTTAAGGCGCGGCTTGGCTAAACGCGGGCCCTTTCTCTTCCCTGATTGGTTGCCCTACTTGACAGCTCCATATAAATAGCTGTCAAGCAGGGAAGCTTTGGTTCTCTCCTGTATTTTGCTGTTGCGATTAAACAGTTTGAATTACTTCAGCTGTGTCAGCCTATTCCTTGCTCACCTTTTAACAATAAGGTATTCCAAAACCTAGGTCTTACAGCAGAAAAATCCTGTAAGATGATATTAATCAATGCTACTGAACAGATGGGTGGAAATAGCTTCCCTCATATAACCCTTTCCCACTGTTAATTGGACTCTAAAAACCTGTTTTTTCTTGCAGGACTTGAGTTAGAAGTTTCAGAGCAGGGGCTGAGAGTTAGTTGGTGGATGATGCAAATATATATTGCAATGTATTGTTCTCTCAGATGATTGCTGTGATGTTATATAATGTGTGTGTATCTGAGTGTCTATATATCTATAGTTGTCTTTTTTAAAAAACAATCTTGTGAAGCCACCCAGAGTAATTTTGGAGACTTAGAAATTTGACATATAAATCAATAAACCAAAGGCGAATGTCACATTAGAGAACAACTGTATGCCTACAAAATGTGGGAAGTTCAAGACTGTTCTGACCTATTATTAAGTTACTGGACATAAACATAATCTTTGACCCTTTTGTTGACCATAGTTTCTCTAAATTACAGCTTTCAGGCTTTTGAGCTCAATCCCCTCTCTCCTTCTTGCTCTTTAGGTTTATGGAAAGCCATTGGTTTGTTTGGGTTACTCAAATGAATCATATTCCAATGGAAATTGACAGTGATAAGCACAGAGATTGGCTCAGCTCCCAGGTAATCTTTCTTTACTGAAATTTCATTCCTATCTGGGAATAAGTGTCACGGAGTCCAGGGGAGTTTCTGAGCAAGCATGCTTGGGATTCTCTGGTAGAGTACTGGGAATGTGTCCTACTGACTATCTCTCAGGTTTGATTAAACTAACGAAAATGTTCCTCCATGCTCCACACTTCTTGCAAAGCAGACTATAGTGGGTTAAGGATTTAATTTAGCAAAATTTTAATTCAACTAAATCCTTAGTCATCATTAATATTACAAATATCAATCTAGTCTGGCATCTTGAGACAAAGGAACAATGGTTGACCTATTTTTCTAAAAACATGAAGCTGGCTATAATTCAGATCTACACTGTTTTGTTCCAAATGTTGTTTGAAACATATTATTTCTTAATTTCCTGCCTTTTGCAATACCTCACTATTTTGAAGAACTCAAAAGATAACCATTTTAGACTGTAGTCAGAGTAATAGATTGCAGCATGTCCACAGTACTGTAGCGGCAGACTTTACCAAAAAGAAAAAAGTAATGAATTTGAACTTTGATCTTTTTTCAAATTCAGATTTATTGGGATTCACAATTGCCTTTCTTTCACAGCTGGTAGCTACTTGCAATATTGAGCAGTCTTTTTTCAATGACTGGTTCAGTGGACATCTGAACTTTCAAATAGAGCACCAGTAAGTATTCAATGTCTGTTTCTGAAGGAACATTGGCAGTAAAAAAATGTGCACATGATGTAATAGTCACCTTGGAGAAACTGGAATAAGAAAAAAAAATGTTGGCTAACATCAATAACCATAGAATTTCAGTATGCTACAAGGATATGTAATATTTATTAAATTTATATGGTACAGGCATGTGTAATAATTATTAAATTTATATGCTGCCCAGAGTCACTTAGCCGAGTGAAATGGGCAGCATATAAATTTAATAAATGAATAAAATGCAATGTACATAAACCTATTGTACAGATAGTCCTCGACTTAAGAGTGAGCCCAAAATTCTGATGTTAAGTGAGTTTTGCCCCATTTTATGACCTTTTTTGCCACAGTTGCTAAGTATACAATAATACAATAGAATAGCAGAGTTGGAAGGGACCTTGGAGGTCTTCTAGTCCAACCCCCTGCCTAGGCAGGAAACCCTATACTGTTTCAGACAAATGGCTATCCAACATCTTCTTAAAGACTTCCAGTGTTGGGGCATTCACAACTTCTGGAGGCAAGCTGTTCCACTGATTAATTGTTCTAACTGTCAGGAAATTTCTCCTCAGTTCTAAGTTGCTTCTCTCCTTGATTAGTTTCCCCCCATTGCTTCTTGTTCTACCCTCAGGTGCCTTGGAAAATAGTTTGACTCCCTCTTCTTTGTGGCAACCCCTGAGATATTGGAACACTGCTATCATGTCTCCCCTAGTCCTTCTTTCTATTAAAGAAGGACTAGGTGAATCACTGCAGTTGATAAATTAATAGCACGGTTTTTAAATGAATCAGGCTTCCCTATTGATTTTGCTTGCCAAAAGGTTGCAAATGATGATCACATGATCTTGGGACACAGCAATGGTCATAAGTATAAACTAATTGCCAGGCATTTTGGTCATTTTGACCATTCCAGTGGTCTTCCATATAAAAGATAGATAGATAGATGGATGGATGGATGGATGGATGGATGGATGGATGGATGGATGGATAGATAGATAGATAGATAGATAGATAGATAGATAGATAGATAGATAGATAGATAGATAGAGAGAGAGATAGAGAGAGAGATATAATTTTTTATTGGCCAAGTGTGATTGGACACACAAGGAATTTGTCTTTGGTGCATATGCTCTCAGTGTACCTAAAAAGACAAGATACATTCGTCAAGAATCATAAGGTACAACACTTAATAATAGTCATAGGGTAAGCAATAAGGAAACTATCGATCAATATAAATTATAAGGATACAAGCAACAAGTTACAGTCATGCAGACATAAGTGGGAGGAGATGGGTGATAGGAATGTTGAGAAGACTAATAGTAATAGTAATGCAGTCTTAGTGAATAGTTTGACAGTGATGAGGGAATTATTTGTTTAACAGAGTGATGGCATTCGGGGGAAAAACTGTTCTTGTGTCTAATTGTCTTGGTGTGCAGTAAAACATCCAAATATTCCATCTAATTAGAAATGGAAAGGCTAACACACACACCCTGAAAAAAAAAACAAGATTATGAAATCTTTCCCCACTGTTTTAGTTTAAAGTATATATAAATAATACAAATGTGTATATAATGACCTGGATATATGGATAGAAAGAGAACAGAGGTGGGTTGCTCCCAGTTCAGCCCAGATCAGGCGAACTGGTAGTGGCAGCGGCAGGAGGCTCCGCCCACCCACCCGGATGCTTCTGTGCAGGTGCAGGTGCGTCGCACACCCACAAGCACGTGCACAAGCACAAGTGAACCAGTAGCGCTGGGATTTGCAACCCACCTCTGAAAGAGACAGAGAGAATGCAAAAGATGTTGAACTCCAGCCAAGCTCGCCATAGTGCCTCAAAGCAATGTACTCATACTTTAGATGCTGAAGCAATACAGTCCATCAGGTCACTTCAGGATTCAGCTATCTCATCTGGCTGTTGAACAGACTAGGCTCTATTTATTTCCATCATGCATGGCATGTCCCCCAGAACTGCTGCTCCTGAGCTTTCCTCATGCTTTCTTCTTCTGTTTTATTTGAGCTTGTTTCCCACAATGCCACGCCACAACTATCATAAGATAGCACCGTTGGTAAAGTCCCTGTGTGCCAAGTATGAAGTTCCTTACGAAGAAAAACCTCTTCTGAGAGCATTTGCAGACATTGTTGGGTAAGAGACTCAATAGGGGTTGTCTGTCTATTTTAATTTTTGGAGAGTATAGAGATACGAGTACAACTTGCCAGCCAGCCATGTTTATATACTAATTGGTTACAGAAATGCAGAAATACTTAATCTGTACGCTGATAGAGTTCTCTGTCTTTGTTACAAGTGTTTGTTATTAATTCAAGCTTGGGAGAAAATTCAGGGTAAGCTCAGGGCTATCTTAACGCATGGGCCTAATGGGTACTTGCCAGTGGGCCCCATGAGCATAGGAGCCCCATGCTAATCTGTGTATCTTAACCCTTCAATGCACCTTGTATCATATAAATACAGCAACATATTTATTGCATTTTACTGCATTTTTTAATTAATACTAACATGCAAATATATGTTTA
The DNA here is from genome assembly GCF_964273705.1 of Natrix helvetica. Lineage (NCBI taxonomy): Eukaryota > Metazoa > Chordata > Lepidosauria > Squamata > Natricidae > Natrix > Natrix helvetica. The sequence goes on along the minus strand of NC_138548.1, from coordinate 117,981,213 downwards.
CTTTTATCAACCATTTACATTTTTATTCCTGTGAGTAGTTGTTGTAGGGGCCCAGTTCACTGCTTTGCCTGGGGCCCATAATGCTGTTAAGACAGCCCTGGCTGGCTTACACAATCAGACTTCTGTTATACTACTGGAATCTCACACCTGTCTTCTTACTCTTTAGATCCCTGAAGAAATCTGGAGCGCTGTGGTTGGATGCTTACCTCCATAAATGAAGCTGGATTTCGGTGAAGAGAATGATTTAGCAAAGGGGAGGGCTGGGGAAAGGGGTAATATGTATTCTTCTTGTCTGATTTCAGTCTGTATGTGTACATACATTTGGAAAGAAGTTTCCTGTACTGTATTGTCAAACTGAAGTTGAGGCAGATTGAGGGAACCTGTTTTAAATCAGAAGGAATTTCAGATGTGTCAGATCCTGAAAAAAAAGAGAGAGATAAAAGATTCAACACAGGGTAGCTCAGAAGCTTAAGACCTTTTCAAGAGAACAGATAAAGGTGTGAAAGAAGGAGAATGTTGATTTTTGTATCTTCTCCTACGTCTTGCTGTTATAGTTCCAGCTCTGTCTCTTACCCCAGGGGTTTTCAAATTTCTTCAGGATTTTTTCAATTGAAAAAAAAATCAGAATCCAATTAAAATTAAGCAAAGCAATGATTGATCATAAATATGAATATCCCTCCCCAACAGGGTTGGAGTTTTTGAATGTCAGCCAAACAGCCCCACCCTTTCCATTGTACCATGGACAAATTGCTGCAGACACCCCAGGCTGTGTTTGAGTGGGCTTTTTTTCTTACTCTTAGTCTCTCATGAAACTCCAGGGTTCTATAAATCACAATTTGAAAAAAGTTGACAGAGATGGTTGGGTTGGTTGGGTTGAGTCCAGCTATCTATTTGATCCACATTAAATACAGGAAGCTTACTTGGTTCTTTCAAAGAATGAATTGTAAATAAATTTAAGCACTTATTCTCCTTAATAATGGTCCCACGAGATCGGAGGAAAGAGTGAGATATGTTTAATCCAGAGAATAATATCTTAATTATCAGGTAAAACTGCTTACATTCCATCTAAGGGAATAAATCCCACACATTGATTTTTTTAAAGATCAAGTAATTAAGTATTATCAGACATCTAATGGAACCTTTCTTCTTTTCCAAAATCATCAGGTGCTTACATTCAAATGTTTTTGAGAAATCAAATAAGAAAGCATGGTCTCTTATCAAATGAAGCTTCTGTTCCCAGTTTCCAACACACACACACACACACACAGCTGCAAATGTTTTCTCCGAATTTTGATAAAAACTTGCTGGGGATTTGCATATGTGTATGTTTCTTGAATTTTCCCTACCTCTTCTTGTCATACTGTTTGATGAAAATTTAATGTGCTTCACTTACACTGAGCCTCCTGGAGGTTAGTTCCAATTCTCTCTTCAATGAACATTACAAATGCCTGTTTAAACTGAATCAACCAGTCTAAACCAACTCTGGGCCATGTGTGTATCCCTAACTAGATTCCTAACTAAATAAGAGCTACTGTGTGCCTATGAATGTGCATGTATGGTTCACCAGCCATTGCTGTAGACAGACGGCTGCAGAATTTTAGAATAAGCAAACAGGAAAGTGTATTTATCATTCTCCATGCCTAAACAGCTGATTAGTAACAACAATGGGCTGTTCATTTACATTTTTACCAGCAAGTTTATCTTTTACATCATTGCTTGGTTCAGTCACAATTTCTACAGGAGCTAATATAAAACAGAATCATGCTTGCTTTAAACAGAAACTTTTAAAGATTTGCTTCAGGTTCCATGCATGGTAATTCTTAATTACTACTACTTAATTACAATTGCAATCAAAATCACTGGCATTTTTTTCCTTCTCTTAATCAGTCTCATCTACCTTATAGTATCTAATTCATTGGGGAATAGATTTTTTTTTAAATAAACCATTTACAGTGCACGGCCAATGTTTTAAAAGGACCAAAAGTAGACAAACTTTGTCAAACGGTGTGATATATAGATATTGCCTTAAATCTGAGTGGAGTCGCCTGGTCTGTTCTCCAAAATCAAAATAATACAAGCTCTCTCTAATTGTATTCCTGATGTGTATGTGTAATTCCAGAGGCCTTTTAAGAATTACTTTAATCACTTACAATTCATGACAACAGTTTGTTTTTTTATATATTGAGAGGACACTTGACTTTGTTTTCTGTGGTTGTATAAATAATTTCCTGTTAGTTTTGCTAATTAAAAGTGTCCATATAAGAAATGTAAAAAAATCCCAAAACAAGACAATCACCCCCATCGCTTTATCATAGCATCAGAAGTTCAATTTCCAGAAGCAAACCAGCTGCAACTGATATGTTTGTGGCCATTTTCTCTCATTTATTTCTTATCCCTGCTGAGAATTGTGATTCTCTCAGTACAGGGAATCCCTACTTGCGGAGGATAAAAAAGTAGTCTGCATGATTACAAATAGATGACAGCAAACTAAAAAAAAAGAATCTTCAAGTTTTCAAAAAGTAAAAAATTAATAATTTAATTATGTAGCTCTGGACCATATGTGAAATTGTCCCAGATCTGCTGGCATCTAGTTAGAGTCTTAGAAAGTTCAGGTAATTTGATCAGCCCTGAAACTCATTGTGTGTCGGTATTGGAAATAGTTGCCCTGGCTAACATACGATATAGGTTTCTTGTGATTAAAACATTCAACATAATTATCTACCCACATATAGCACACTGAGCTTCTGGGAAAAAAGTTAGTTTCAGAAAGTAATGTCCATGTGAATGTATTCCCCAGAAATGCTAGCGACATTGTGATGGGTAAGGCAATATATTTGGTGAGTCAGTTCTTGGACATTTCAAAACACTAAGAAGTGTTATCAAATATGTATCTTAGAAGCTTTCAGAAATTTCAATTCAAGGAGTTCAATATATCAAGTGTACTAAATATATGTTTGCTACTAGCAAAGAAATCCAACTGAATGATGAGCAAAAAGGCATTTAATTTCTTCTTATAGTTAATGTTGGATTCTTTTTCACAATAGTTTCATTAAAGATTATACAAATAAAACTTTCTGCAATTACATATTACAGAAAGATATTTTAAACATTTAAAAAGTGCAGAAAGGGGGAAAGAAAAGGAAACAAAAAAGATAAAAGAAAAAACCTCTCCCTGTATCCTCAGCAAGCATACTCAACAAGTTATCACTAATACAACCAAACATCTCTTCGTTCCACACCTCACCCTATATCTCTATAAGCCTGTCTCTAAAATGTCCATGTTAATCAGCAAAACCCAGTAAGCATTAGCAGAAATAAGCATTACCTTGGGTTTTATCTAGTGCACTCAATTTGAACCTTTTTGTATTTATATCTAGTTATATTTAAAAGATCCCCCACTTCCTCTTCTCAAATAATCAGTCTAATCCCAGTAAAAAAAAATATTACCAGAAATAACCATCACCATCCAGTCCCAATCAGAAAACTATGTAACCCCATCAGAAAGAACAATTAATTATTTTAATTTTGATCAAATAAAATGATTTGTATTCATTCTTCTTTCTCCCAACGATCTTTGAACTCATCACAGAAAGTTCTAACATCTGCTTTCTCATACTTTTTTTTTCTCTTTTCACAAAATTCTTGTCAGGCCCCTTTTGTAATTCCAGAGTGACTACTCCAGAAAATGTTTTTTTTATAAATCCAGTATAAGAAAATTATCCACATCACTCTTCTGATGTATTATTTGTACAACTTTTAATATTTTAAAATCTTCGTTCAATTTCAGTTTGTAAATCCATTGTTTTCATCTCTTTCTTATAGGCTACAACTTTTTAAACCATCTATAAGTCAATTTCAGTTTAGCCAATGGGATTTGTTCAATAACGCTTTCTGATTCTATTATAGTAGCAATCCCTCAACTTTTCTGGCTCCATGAAATGGCAGTATCAGTGATGAGGGGAGATGGTTTCATGTGTAACCTAATCCTGTACATGCACAAATGAAGCTTTGTGCTTTCGCCCATCACTTGCACTGCACAGTTTCCCACGAGGCCTGGACCAATACCAGTCCATGACCCAGGGGTTGGAGACCCCTGTATTATAAACTCTTTCAGCAAACATTTATTTTAAGGTAGCCATTGGGTGCCATCTAGTGTTGCGCTTCAAAAGTCATCAGTTTCAAAATATAAACCAGAGCATTTTCCCACGAGAGGATCTTTTCAATTTGATTCAAAGTCTTAAATCAAGTCAACTTTATCCCTTGATTTAACATTTTCTAAATCTAACAATACTTATTACGTTGCTGTATACTAAAAAATGTTACAAATCTTATATTTTTTTTTAGAATTGAAGGAAACTCACCCGTAATTTTAATAAAATTTGCCAGATTGAAAGTTTTCAATCGTATTTTTAAAAATGGCCAAATGGTAGAAAAATTAAATACAGAGTGATTAAGAGATGAACCTCAGTCAAATTATGATCCCTATAGATAATATTAGCTGCTATAAGCACAAATAAATCCCATGATTCTCAACTCATAATGAGTTGACCATAAAAAGAATGTGTTTCCTGCTCTCTGCTCACAAAAACAGATGTGTGGGGTACATGCACATAACTTGCAATCTCTTTACTTTGGAGAGATTTTGGCAGCACAAAAGCATTTGGGTGCCATTTTTCAGCCACAATATGTTTTTCTCACATCAGTTTGCCATGATGGCTCATTGGAAGCTTGAAATTTTGGGTTAACCTTCAAAGAGTACATGTCAAATTTTAGTCAAAAAAATTTCTAATGCCTACTCATTGTTTCTTGATTATTGGCAAGTAATGGAATGCCTACTTGTCACTCTGCATATAAACTATCACAAATGTGATTTTAACCTTAATTAGTCAAGATACTTTTTATTATGAATCCGAGAATCTCTGCTTCCAGAATTAGCAGAAACATTCCATATTTTTAGCCTCTTTAGAACATAATATAGGGAGTGAGCAAACATTATATTATGGATAACACAATACTTTGCCTTAATCCAGACTTTTCCTATCTGATATCCTCCAGATGTTTGGAGCCAGAGCCTTTGAGCTTTCCTAGATTGGAATATTGGAGTTTTGAAGTTCTGGAGGGTAGCAGAGAAAGGCTGTCTTAATCTCTCAGGGCATGACCCAGCCAAAGTTAAATGTGAGCAGTTTAAGCACATAATTTAGCATTGACTCATATAAGTGTTGGCATTTGGCTTAGTCATGCCTGCCTAGTTCCATGAATGTACTTCATTTTCTTTGTTGCAACAGGAATGAGCACAAAAATAAAAGTCCTGTAGCATCTCTTATGCAGTCTTCCAATTGGACAGCTCACTTAATCTGAAGGCTTCTGATTTCTTTGTTGTTCTCTCGACCTTTTGTTCAAGAACAATTCATTTCTATCAGAACTTGCAGGAATTTCCTACAGTTTTGTTCCACTCCAGCCACCTTGCATTGCCTGGCTATTTTCTATTTGTTTAACTCAAGAGGAGCCCCAGAATGTTGGGATTTCAGCCTTCTCGATTCAATAGCTTTATTCTTACCAGGTTCTTTTTTTTTTAAGTCTGTAAAACACCCTGCAGTACCAGCAGTTTTGGGGAAAAACAGCTTCATCTATTGGTAGCACCTCTAGGTAAGAATCATTGTTTAAAATAAACAGCAATGTTGCTGGGACAATCCACAAAAGAAGGGGCCAATACACAGTTGTACATAACGATTTTTTGCAAAAATAACTGCCCCACTAGAATAAGATAGGCAGAGGAAAGGAAATGGTGTGATAGTTACTTTTCCTTCCTTGACTAAAACACTCAATGGTTGCTTAATTTTTCTTGTTTGTGAAAAAACATTGAAAATAAATGGTAGAAATAAATTGAAATAAAATGGTAGCTTTTGCATTTGGAAAACAAGTCTCTTTTATTGTACATGTTCTTGGAAATTAAAATACTTGGTAATCACATGCACACATTAATTGGTACATGTATATGTCAATCCATATGATTATTAGCTCTAAATATTGAGTCTTGTGCTCAGTTTTTGGTTTTCTAACCAATTTTTTCTCTCAAACTAAACTGAATCAATAAATTCCAAAGGAGTTTGTGCTTCCTGTGGATTAATGAAACATCATAAAATATTGCACTAAGCAAATATAGGATCCATTCCAAGTCATGCAAAATATTTGTTCCACTCTACATTGTCCTGATCAGATTCTACTTGGAATACTTATCTCTGTAATCCATAGTTCAGAAAAGTTATTGGCCAACTTCAGAGGAGGGCTACCAAAATGGTAAGGGATCTGGAAGATAGGTTATAGTTTCTACATTTGTTTAGCCAATGGATCCGTCAACTGAGGGAAGTTGTTTGAATCTTCAAATACCTGAAGATTATCCACAGAATGAGTGGACTTATTTTTTATTGTCCCAAAGATAGGCCCAAAATCAACAGATTAAAATTATGAAGTAGGCATGATTGATTGTATAAACTTTCAGCCAAAGGAAAGCTACCACATAATATAGTGAGGTCTTCAATGGAGGTCTTCAAACTGATGCTGGATTGTCATCCTTCAGAAATACTCTACCTAATCCTGCTTTGAACAGGGGGATTGGATTAAGTCCCTTCCAATTCTCGGATTCTAAATTGATGAAGTATATTTGCTTGTTTGACCAAATGGGTGCTTGGATGATGAAATAAAGTTATGTAGAAATATATCCTCAAATTTCACATTAAATTTCTTCTCCAACTAAATTATTTTAGGAAGTTGTTTAAGTATTGGACCATTGTATAAGCAATGAAGGAAGAAGAAACTGCTATCTAGCTGGATTGACAGAGATATATAGATAATACTTGTTCAGCTGAATTGGTTGCTTAGGCAGAGTCCTGGCTATTCAGTATACCTGAGATGTAATTATATGAAGAGCTATGGCTGAATAATTAGATTTACAGTATTTAGCTATTTATTTATTTATTTATTTATTTATTTATTTATTTATTTATTTATTTATTTATTTATTTATTTATTTATTTATTTATTTATTTATTTATTTATTTATTTATTTATTTATTTATTTATTTATTTATTTATTGTGTGTCACTCATCTTCTCTAAAGGCGACTTAAAATTACACATCAATGAACATATGTTATTTTATGCTGCTGTTCTACAAATCTTTTCATATTCTTGATTCACCCAGAAGATCTGATATCAGAAACTGGAAAACATATTTAGCTTTTTTTAAAAAGGAAGTAATTTTACTGTTGCTTAAGATAGGACTATGCATTGTCTGAGCTCGAATAATTCTCTCAAGGCAATAGAATAATGAAGCAGCATTGCACATATTAATATATTCAAAAATTCAAATTAAAGCATGCCTGATAGCTTCTGCTTGAACACATTTACAAACAGGAACCAGCCTTCTCATTAGATCATCTATTTTAACATTAACTGCTTTTGCAGTTAGGATTTCCCCACCCATCCACGAACATATTCAATCAGAATATCTTCCTGTAACTTAAATGTCTTGGTTTTTTGGCCTTCACTCTACAATAATAAAGCACAGGACATGATTTTTTGGTACTTTGTACTAACGTATCTCCTTTTAGCCTCCTCACAATGAAACCTATCTCTTTCCCTCAGTCTTTCCTCCTAGGACCCAGTGTCCATCTTTGCTACCCTACCTGAACCTGTTTCTATTTACCTGCATCCTTAAAGTGTAGTGCACAGAACTGCAAACAATACTTAAGATGGGGTTAACCAACGCAGGAGAGAACAGTTAATTCACGTGACAAGGGGAACTTCATTATTGTTATTATTTTGGTGATTATACATATTCATGTTTGAGAACAAGAAATCATAAGGCTGCGTGTACTTTATATACCGTAGTTCATACAGAATGGATTTGCCTATGATTAGAATTTATTTTAGATGCCATTATAGTTAAAGAATATTTGCCCCCAAGGATAGTAACTGCTATATTGGATTTTGTTTTCTGCTTTTGTTAGGATAAGAAGAGCTTCCTTAAGTTTCTTGGTTGATAAAAGAAGAAAAGGCAATTAGAAGCAAGGCGAGTTTTTTTTTTCCTGATGAGAAGAAGTAGGGTAATTCCTAATTGACATTTTGACCAATGAACCTTTAAGATGATTAAATTAGATAACTAATCTCATTAGGGCAAGGAATACTAAGATAGAAAGGCTGCGGCTAAGCTATATCATTACAGTCTTTACATGGATGAAATGCACATATTGTATTAAGATTGCAAATACAATGACAGATGAAAATTCTGCAGGTAATATTAACCACTTGACTTAAGCATGGACAATAAGCCATTTAGAAATAGTTTAGATGCTTTGCTATTTCATTCTTCATTGGTAAGAGCAACCTCAACTTGTTTGTGACAAAAGTCTAGTGTTCGAAATGGCACAATAGTGCCCATGGAACATCTGTCTTGTAAGTGGACTAATAAACTGACTGCCTGAATAAAGGAAATTCAGTTTTTTGTTTCTCAGAAAAACCACTCAAGTAATTTCATTTATTAAATGGCAAACTTGTATATGACTATGACTCTACCTAGAGTCACTGAAATGTTGGACTTAACCACTAGATATTGCCCATCTGTTGCAGTGGTGGGTTCCGGATCCCGTCACAACTGGTACGCTGAGCACAGGGCCAGGCATCCTAGTCGGGTATGCAAACAACGCACGCATGCGCACACCATCGCCCTGCGACACCCAGCTGCCCAGCGGTGGGCACATAGATGCTGCACGCTGCATGTGTGTGCAATTGGCTGGTCGCGTTATAAACAGCCATACAACGCGGGCAGGCAGGTGGGCCAAACAAGCCACCATACAGGTACGGTGGCCGCTGCTCCCGGCTACTACCGATACCATCCGGAACCCACCACTGATCTACTGACTATATTCTGGTATCATAACCTTTTGCTTGTTTGAATAGAGGTATTTGTTTCTCCAAAGAAACTTTCACTTATTTTTTGTGTTTTATAAAATTAAAGACAGTGATGAGGGAAAAGAAAAAAAGAGACTTGCCTAGCAACATTCAAGCAGAAGGTTGAAATTATCTTTTTTTCAACTATAGTCTCAGCAGTGATTCTTGAATATGTAGTGAAACTACATCTCTTTCAACCCACAGGGTTGTTATTGTTGTGGGGAAAATAGGCGGAGGAAGGTATTAGGTATGTTTGCCATCTTGAATTATTTACAAACTGATAAAGGAGGATAACATCTAATAATGAATAAACTGTTATTTATTTATCTAAACCTTGTCCAACAAATTTGAAAGGCACTAGGTTTAGGACTTATGCAACCTATATTTTTATTATGTCTTTTTGTAACTACAGATTTGAGAATTCTAAATATGGCAGCATTTCTGAGACCAAAAGAGCCATGCTGGATCAGTAATGCAGTCTTAAAATAATATATAGAAAAATAAACTTGGAACTCTTGTTATCAGAAATTAATTTAGTGGTTTAATTGCATTTGAAAAGATTGTGCTAGATGTATGAAATAACTTGTTTTGGTTTGTGCAGGTATAGTGTAGCTCTCTGTAAACTTCATGTGTACAGTATGTATTCAATGAAAAATTTAAGTGGCACATCGGAACTGAATGAGGTAATTCATCTTCAACATTAATCTTAATGGTCTGTATCTCAAATCTTCGTTCCCCAATGCTGCTGAAGATATGAATAGATTCTAAAGTAGGCAAGCTATGAAAAATAGGTCAGGCTATTCTTAGAGAGAGATTTACACTAGGTTATAAAAAAGCACCAGGGAAGCTAGGATGAACTTTAATATATGGTGAAAATGGACTGGCTGAAAAGGAGGATGAAATAAGGGAATCATGAATAATGTTGCTAAATTTCAGTGCCTGAATCAGATACTACCCTGGAGATCAGAAAATGCAGTTAAGAAAGGGATGGCCTTTCAATGATGTGGTCATGGCTGTCATCTTTCTTGACATTCACCTTGTGATAGCATTTCCTACTGTTCCTAGCCAATGGTAATCATTGCTGAGGATTGTTGAAGTTGTAGCCCATCAATTTAAAAAAGACTGTCATCAGAGGCATCCATGGAGAATATTTAAAAGAATGGCTGATTCTTCCACAGTCAACTTGCTTCTTGGTTGCCCCGCCCCCAGCTGGAGACTCAACTGATTACTTCTTCTTCGAAAAGCACTCTGAGGGCATCCAGCTACCCGAAGGAGCAAGCTGGTTGATTTCCAGAGCTTCCCTTTACCCAGGGAAGTTTCTTCTGACATTCTAAATACAAAACTTTAGTAGATCAGAAGGAAATGCTACAACCAAGTTACCATGATTCTGCCAGAAGTTTTCTTTTTAAGTCCAGAAAAATTAGAAACACACTTTGGGGGGGGGGGGGAACGATGACAAATGAGCAAATCTCCCAGGATTTTCTACAAAGTAAAAAAAAAATACAATCAAGTTTTGCAAGGTTCATAACCTTTCTTTTATACTGTTGAATGCCTTTTGGGTTTGAGAACATATTAGGACTCCTGCTACAAAATGGTTGCTATGGTAGGAATGGTCAATCTCAAAGTGCCCATACGTCAGGTTTCCAAGTGATGAAACCCATTCAAAGAAGAAATGTGCAAAGTCCATCTTCGGGGGGGGGGGGGAGAATTCTTTTATTTAGGTAGACATCAAATTGGCAAAGTCTGTTGTAATTCTGGATCTGACACAAACCAGAATTACACCACATAATATTGTAAGTTAGAAACATCCCTGAAAAGTCACATTCTCCAAATAACACTCAATCTGCATTGCCGGGTGTCTTCATACTCCACTCTCCGTTCTCAGCAGGAGCAGCCTCTGTTCCCACGGGAAAGAAGGTCACCTAGCCAAAACAATCCTCACTATCTATTCACTCTTTCCACCCCACCTTAAGAACGTGGCAAGTCCCAAAAAACCCTTACATAGTAAAGAGAAGGAAAGTGAATAAATGAGTATAATAGAGATCTAAATAAAATGGCTACACGTATGTCAAATTTGGGCTCAACACCATATACCAGAAAGTAAATCATTGAGGCAGCTACCTACCCACTCTTAACCTTCCACAATGCTTTATATGAGTCAAATATAGACTGGGTGTGTGGTGTTTTTTTTTTTTCATTTGGCAGGTGGGCACAATTCCAAGCAAAGCACCTAGGCTGTGTAGCATCTAAGAGATGGAAATCATAATTAATGTAACCTTGCAAGTGCTTTCCATTGCAGAAGCTTCCTTTTGTTACTTTACCGAACCTTTTAAAATGAAATGGTGAACTCTAATAGAAGTGTTCTGTCCTTTTACACTGTAGCACTACATGTGGGACAGAGATAGATTATTTCCTAAGGAGTCTGCTCTAAAATGATGGCAAATGCAAGGCTGCTGTGCCTGTCGTCCTTGATTTTCCTTCCTCTATCTTTTATCATCCTAAACTTATTTTTCCATAATTGTACTCCTTTGATGCCCAGCGATAGAAGAGCTGGTGATTTAAAGGACTACAGCCTGGATTCCAATAGGAGAACTCTGACTGAACTCTTTGTTCAGCTGGGATGCTCACTACTACAGTGACCTTTGCATCAGGCATTTAACCTACTCCACCTATTATTATTGTGAAGATAAAATAAGAATGGAAAGGACACCACCTTGAGTGCCTTGAAAGAAGTGCACAATAACTGTGTGTAAGATGGTCAGGTTGTAAAATCCTGTTAACTGAACCAGGACATAGCCTACTGGAATTTGCAAAATGTAGTATACTCCAATAAACAACCTAGAAGAAAAAAATCCATTAAGAAGCGGTTAAAGGAATTGTATTTAACCACCCCCTTTTTAGGAGATATAGTACTAGACAGTAGGTGCATGAAAGGTAATGTACAGGTAAGTCCTTGACATGGCTGTAATTGAGACCAGAATTTACAGTGCTAAGCAAGGGAGTTGGTAAGTGAATCATGCCCAATTTATGACCTTTTTCAGCACTGTTTCTATGCAAATCACTGCAGTTGCTTTATGCAGTCGTTAAGTGAACCTGGCTTCCCTCATTGACTGCTTAACAGACCCCAGCTAGGAAGGCTACAAATGGTGATCACATGACTCCATTGACATAAATAAATTCCAGTTGCCAAGTGAATTTTTGATCATGTGACCATAGGGATGCTCCAACCATAATAAGTGTGAGGACCAATTGTCTTTTTTTCATTACCATTGTAACTTTGAATAAACAAATTATTGTAAGTTGAGGATTACCTTTATAAGACACTCTTTTGATCCTAGAGCTCAGTTAAAGATAAACACATGGGGAGTGGGGAATAAAAATTAAAAAAAGATATTCCGTAGGAAAGCTAACCATAGATTGGCATCAGATTCTTACATCCTCCACACAAGAGACTGTTCTATTTTAGAAGGTTTTTTTTTTTTAAAACGTTCATTTGTGCATCAAACTGATTCATGTGCCAGAGAAGATGCGCCTACTTTTCTCTCTCAAAGTTATGCAGTATCTGCATTTGGAAAAGCTCTTCTTTGGAGACTGTCGGTATATCTTAATATAAAAAATACATAATTGTCCCTAACAGTGGAATCCACATTTGATAGACCACGGGCTTTGAACTCTTATTTGGTTCCAGTTCACATGTTTGGATGTTCTTTTATTAAAAGATTTTGCTTCTTTCAAACATATCTCCCTTCACACTTTTGCCTGCTCTTGTAAATAATGAACTTTCCTTTAACTAAGATTTTCCACAAAGGTGCAGAGCAGTAGGTGCTATAAACTGAGAAAGCATTGTTCTAGCATTTGAAGAGATTTATATGACACATATTCTCAATTTAGAAACTGAAAACTCTGCATCTCAGTATCTAGTTTACCCATTTCAAAAGAAAATATAATAGGGTCAAATCTGGGTTGGTTACCGAGAACAGTTTTGTCTTCTGAGCTAGTGTGTGACACAGAAAAGTTCCCTGACTATGGGCTCCAACATGAGTCCAAAAGCTCAGAAGATTAAACCTCTGGTTTCGGTTATGAATCCAGATTGGATCCTGCGACATTATCCTGGGGCACCTATATTCACCTTCATTTGTGAGTAAATGTAATGCCACGCAGAAGGACAAACCGGTGTATAATAGTTTTACACCATAGAAAGTATGTGTGGAGAGAGAAATAATAACATTAGGAGTATATGTTTTGGAAGAAAGTATTGAGTCTCCTGGTTGAGTGAAAGAAAATAAAGATAAGCTTCATTTAGTAAGGTGACCAACTTTTTTACAATGAAAAGGAGGACAAATAAATTGGAAAAAATATATCGTAAATAAAAGAAATATTTTATTCATTGCAACAATAATATACTAAAATATGATATATGCATAATAAAAACATTTGCAACATTTAATATTGTAATTATGCTTACATGCCTGTTAATTACTATTTAAATGAGTACTTTTCCATTGAATTAATATTTTTTGTCAATGTATCATCTTCTAACAATATATTGGAAATATCTGAACAAGAAATATCCTTCATATTGAATTTTACGGCAAGTGCTGCAGCTAGAGTATCAACATTCAATCTCGATTTCTCACTTGTCGAAAAATCATTGGCAATTGAAAAAAACTCTTTCAACTGCTGCATTAGTTCCAGGGCAGCACAACGTAAATTGAACAAGTATAAATAAATGTTCACATGGAATATGTTCATTTTTGAAATGGCTGAAAATATCCACCCATCTTTTATCAATTTCAACATGTTGATTTTCCCATTGTATTAATTTTTCAGAATTTAAATATACATTCAGTCTTCTAATTTCTTCAAAGAGACAATTGTCATCTATTTTAATGTCTAGCATTTCTTTAGATAAAAATTCAACACAAGATTCAATATCTGTTCAATATACTTGCGATGAAGTAAAAAAAAAAACCATTAAAAACTGTTTAATAAGATACATCACATAACGCACAACAGATTAGCCTTCAAATATCAAAAAGGAGGACATGTAGGAGGACACTTTTCGAGGGAGGACAGAACTTACAAAAGAAGGACTGTCCTCCCTAAAGAAGGACGGTTGGTCACCTTATATTTAGGAACTAACCAGGTGATAGGAAAAGCTTAGTTAAGTTATAGCTAAGGAACTCTTTTCCACTGTGGACAGAATGAGTCAGTTAAGTATCTGAATTGCACAGGTGAGAGTCAAAGTGGAAGGAGACTGAGAAGAAAGTAAGGAAAGTGAATAGTTTGTACTTCTATTGGCCCTAATGGTTAATGGTGTTATTGGTGCACTAGGCTTGTTCATATAAGACTGAACTCTATCAAATATGCTCCTCACTGATAAAGCATTGCTATAAGTAGTTTGTGAGATATTTTGATTCATGGTGTATTGAATTCCTTATCCAGTGGTTGTATCTTGAATTCTTCATCCTGAATTCTTGATCTTGAATTCTTGTATGAAGTTATTCCTGTGCATGTTTATGATTTGCTTTCTGCTGTTTATTTATGTATTTTCTCAAGTTTAATCTAACTACTGAAATTCCTCTTGTTGCCTTCTGTTCTCACATTGCCTCCCTCCCCCCTCCTTTTGTCTACTTCTGATTTACTTTTTGTTGTTTCCTGTCTTTTCGGCCAGAACTATCTTTGCAATGGTTTAATTGGAGTAGAATAAAGGGAATAAAACTCACTGTGGCAGGGGGAAGGAGTTAAAAACGGCACTAGGGTTTATGTCCTTTTACAGAGTTTATCAATTAAATCATCCTCTTTCCATAAGGAACTAAGGAACGAACAGATGAGGAATACTTAGAACATAAGGCAACAACCACAAACATTGTAATAAAAGCCGTTATTTGTGCAACACCAGGGAATGGAACCTGCAAGCAGAGGCTCAGGACCAGTAACTTCTAGAGCGCTCTTCTCTACATGAGGAATTTGTCTCCCATTCAGGGGTGAAAATTTCAGCAACAATTGCTGGGTGGGCATGGCCATGGTCTCCTGCACCACGGTGGGGGGATGTTTTCACCTTCCCCAGGCTTCAGAGACTTTGCTCCAGCCTCTGGGAGGGCAAAAACTGCCTCCCCCGAGCTTTGGCGGCCCTCTGGAGGCTGGAAACAGGCCCATTTCCAGCTTTCCGGGACTTCAGGGAGGCCCATTTTTCTCCCTCCACGAGGCTCTGCACTTACCTCGTATCCAAAACGGGCTGCGTGGAGACTCCAGGGTGGGGCAGGAGGGGCAGAGCAGGGTAGGAGGGGCCAGCCAGGGGTGGTATTTGGAGGTTTTCTGAACCGCCATAGTGTTAGCTGCAGGTTTTCCCAAGCCTGGGCAAACCTGTAGTAGCCCACCCCTGGAGTTATTACCATAACATCTATCCTGCAGCTGCACTCTCTCTAAAAGACCATGATAACACAGATCTTAAAAGACAGACCATAATTGATTCTATAGACAATGTTTACTGACAGCTGGCTTATTTCTTACTGTGGCTTTGGGGGCGGTTTCTGTGATGTTTCCAAGAATTTTTATTTTAAGATCATTTATCAGGCCTAGCTTCCTTCAAAGATTCAGGTACAACGACACTCAGGAAGACTCAACTGTTTTGAGGTGGGGGTTTTAAAATGATTTATAAAGAATGTTAACAGTGCAAATATATTCTATAATCCTGTATATGAGTTCTTGAAGCAAATCCCACTAAATTCAGAGCAAGCAATGAAATTATACGTGAACTCAACCCTTGACTTGTTTTGTTCCTACTGTAATTCAGTAATTGGGTAAAGTAGCTTATTTTTTATTCTTTTATTAATGCTTCATCAAGAAATAAAATGCAGATTCTTTATGATGGGCAGAGGAAAATCAACCTGTATGATATGGAAATCTGTTACATGTTAAACTCTTCTTTCCCTTCCTTCAGGATTTCTCTGGGACCAAAACTACTGAACAACCCAAAGTGTGATTGAGCCATGAATTTAATTCTCATAGCCCCTTGCCTTGGAATTTTGCAGCCATTTTATTCAAGCATCCAGCATATATGAACTCTTGTTGTATCAGTTATTTTCCAACTGCTCCTGAGCAAGAAAATGAAACAATCTGTTGATAATTGTTGTTCTTGAAATTAGCATAACAAGGACTGGCTCATTTGAAATTTTGCTACATCCATCTCAGTTTCCAGTCAGTCACTTTATTGTTTTAATATCCTTTTTAAGTAAAAAAAAATCCTTAATATTACTGGATGGATCTTTTTTATAGTTTATTTGTCATATTTACGGTATATGGTATATGCCCATCTCTCAAAAGCTAACCACTGTTGCTAACTAGATCAATATTTAGTTCCCAGAGTTAGGGATTACCTTTAAGAGTGTTGCAGATGCTCCCATTACAATTATACCAGAACCAGGAAGAGTCAGTGTTCTCAACTCAATTTAGGTGAAATATAAATATATATGAATGAATGAATCTTTAATTGTCCTTTTAATACATTAGACCAGGTCAGTGACGTGCGGTGAGGTTTATGACTGGTGAGGCACTGACACAGTGCTGAGTTTCAAATATTTTTAGACTTGTGGACTTCAACTCCCAGAATTCCACAGCCAGGCATGCTCAGTGCCAATTTAAAGCGACAGCATTTGTTTTTCTCCTTTGCTCCTTCTTTCTTTTTCTTTTTCTTTTTCTTCTCCTTCCCCTCCTTCCTCCCTCTCTCCCTTCCTCCCCCTCTCTCAAACACACACACACACACACACACACACACACACACACACACACACAGAAGTTGGATTGGACTATCTCTCCTACCCCTTCCCTCTCTCACTCACTCTCAAACAAACCTCCCCCCACACAAAAGTTGGATTGGATATCTTTTCCAGTGGCTTGAAAGCAGCTCCTCTGCCATCCCCCCCCCATTCCCCTGCTGCCTTTCCCAAACACCTCCACCATTGCAAATGCAGCCTGCTGTCTGGGTGGGAAATGCCTGGAACACAATAAAGCCCACCCACCACCTCCTGCTGGCAGGCTGGGGTGAGAGGAGAGGCAGAGAAGCCGGAGAGGAGCCGAGCCGAGCCTTCCAAAAGAAAGAGGCTGAGGGGAAGTGTGTGTACTACAGCATGGCTCTTTGCCTGGCTTCCTGCCTCCTCCTGTGGTCTCCTCAGTGCTTGCTTGTGCTCTCCCTCCCCAAGTGTAGTTTGATTGCAGGTGGAGCCACGTTGCCTTTTCAAACTTGTAATCAGTGAAGCTGGGCTAGATTTTTATATAGTTTTATCCAGCTGTGTGTGTGAGAGAGAGAAATGAATGGGGGCCTGGGGAGGAAGTCACTACACTTGGGGAGGGAGAGCACCAGTGAGGTTAAGCAGAGTCATCCACGGTGAGGCAGCAACTAGCTCAGCTTTTTCCTTTTACTTTTTTTTTTCATGATGAGAGTGGTGAGGCTGTGCCTCACTTGCCTCACCTGACTGCACGTCACTGGACCAGGTGCTACAAACCCCATCTCCCTGGGGATTGTTAGAGTTGTGGGATCCTTGGTGTTCTCTGATCTTGGTTGTTTTCTTGCAGATGTTTCATTACTACCGTAGGTAATTAGAGTTGAAGCTCAATGCATTTAAGGGGGAACAGGAAGGGAAAGGCTGCTGTAAATAGTAAGAGAAAAAAGCTCTTCCAAAAATGCAAGTTGCTCATCACAGTTCACACTTTCTTTCACTATTTCCCAGAGCCCACAGATTATGTACAGGCAAGATTTTTTTAAAAACACAACAGGAACTAAAACCCAATTAAAGCCAGGGAGACAAGATTATTTCTATAGTTTTATAGTTTCGAATGAGTTAATTTATTAGGCTGTGTGAAAGTCCATGTCTACACTAAATACACAGCACATGAGTAACTGAAGAAAACTAGGAAAACTAAATTTTCACCAGGGCAATGTATTGAACTAAACAGCACAGAGATGAATAATAATTTAATTTCATTACATTTGCTCATCATAAGAGACCCATATATCCCTAATCAACTGTCTTATTAGTGTGTGCACTTATGTTAATTTTACCTCAAAGTTTGCAATATTCCAAGGAGCATAAAATAGAGGGATGACAGACTGTGCTTTGTAGAGCATATTAGTCAAGAGGTAGGGAACACCTGTGTTCAAATTCATACTGAAAACCTTTAAATGGGTGTGGTTCACAGATCTTCTTTCCTTCATTTTAGGATTTGTTTTCCAGGAAGCAAAATTCTAGGACAGAACATCAATCAAGGCCCAGTCCTAAAGAAAAAAATGTCTCTCTGTATTTGGGGGTGTGTTCGAAATGACACATTGTAATTTTCTACCTCAAATAAGTAAGTAACAGACTCAAGCTCAACCCGTCCAAGACTGAGTGGCTGTGGCTACCGGTGCCCTGGTTCAACCAGCTTACTCCATTGCTGGCCATTGGGGGCGAACGTCTGGCCCCCGTGGATCGGGTACGCAATTTGGGCGTCCTTCTGGATACCCGGTTGTCCATGGATGACCATGTGACAGCCGTGGCCAGGGGGGCATTCCACCAGGTTCACCTGGTGCGCCAATTGCGTCCCCTATTGGACCGGAGCGCCCTTCGCACAGTCACTCATGCGCTTGTGACGTCCCGGCTAGACTACTGTAACGCTCTCTACATGGGGCTCCCCTTGAGATGCACCCGAAGGCTACAGCTGGTTCAGAATGCGGCCGCGCAGGCAGTCTCGGGAGTCTCTAGCTACTCCCACGTAACACCTCTCCTGTGCGGGCTACACTGGCTACCTGTGGCTTTTCGGGTGCGCTTCAAGGTGTTGACCATCATTTTTAAGGCGCTCCATGGCACAGGACCTAGTTATTTGTGGGATCGTATCCTGCCCCATACATCCCTCCGGCCGATTCGCTCACACAGAGAGGGACTCCTCGGGTGCCGTCCACTAGGCTGTGCCAGCGGATGACGCCTAGGGGAAGGGCCTTCTCTGTGATGGGCCCGACCCTCTGGAATGACCTCCTCCCCGACATTAGAATGACTACGGATCTCCGCTCCTTCCGTCAGAAACTTAAAAGAGATCCTCCCGATCTGAATTTGACCGAGCACAGGTACGAGCCCATTTAAGGACGTACCTAGTGGCATTGAGAACAGCCAAACGTCAATATTGTGCCGCTCTCATTGCATCCGCAGAGAACCGCCCTGCCGCCCTGTTTCGGGTGTCCCGCTCCCTCCTGTTTCAGAGGCCGCGGGAAGCCCCTTTACAGGGCAGAGCAGAGGAGTTTGGGAAATATCTGCAGGATAAAGTTGCTCAAATCCGGAAGGATTGGGTCCCCTTCAGTGGCCCAGTCGAGACGCCAGTGGCGAGTCTTGAGAAACCTTTTTGGGAGGAGTTTGACTTGGTTGTCATCGAGGATTTGGACAGATTGCGTGGACGACTGCGACCTACCACATGTTTACTGGACCCGTGTCCCTCCTGGCTTGTACTGGCATCCTGGGAGGTTACACGCGACTGGCTCCTGGGCCTAGTGAACGCTTCGTTGGGTGAGGGGTCTCTCCCGGCTGCCTTGAAAGAGGCGGTGGTGAGACCCTTGCTCAAGAAGCCTTCCCTGGACCCTACGGAGCTGGCCAATTATCGTCCTGTCTCCAACCTTCCCTTTTTGGCGAAGGTTGTAGAGAGTGTGGTGGCTTCTCAGTTTCCACGACATCTGGAGGAGAATGATTATCTAGACCCGCGCCAGTCCGGCTTTCGCCCTGGGCACAGCACAGAGACGGCCTTGGTCGCGTTGGTAGATGATCTCGGGAGGGCCAGAGATAGGGGCTGTTCCTCTATCCTGGTCCTATTAGACCTCTCGGCGGCTTTTGATACCATCGACCATGGTATCCTGTTGCGCCGACTGGAGGGGTTGGGGGTCCGGGGCACCGTTTTGCGGTGGTTCGGCTCCTACCTCTCTGGCCGGACGCAACGTGTGTTGGCAGAGGAGCAGAGGTCGACCCTATGCCCCCTTACTTGTGGGGTGCCACAGGGGTCGGTCCTCTCGCCACTCCTGTTCAACACATACATGAAGCCGCTGGGTGAGATCATCCATGGTTTCGGGGTGGGATATCATCTGTACGCTGATGATACTCAGCTGTACATTTCCACCCCGAACCACCCCAACGAGGCCGTCGAAGTGATGTCCCGGTGTGTGGAAGCCGTACGGATCTGGATGGATGACAACCGACTCAGGCTCAACCCTTCCAAGACGGAGTGGCTGTGGGTTCCGGCTCCCCGGTTCAACCAGATAATTCCATCTCTGGCCATTGGGGGCATTCAACTCGCCCCCGTGGAGCGGGCACACAATTTGGGCGTCCTCCTAGATGCCAGGCTGTCCATGGATGAACATGTGACAGCCGTGGCCAGGGGGGCGTTCCACCAGGTTCGCCTGGTGTGCCAATTGCGCCCCCTATTGGACTTGGACGCCCTACGCAGTGTCACCCATGCGCTGGTGACGTCTCGCCTGGACTACTGTAACGCTCTCTACATGGGGCTTCCCTTGAAATGCACTCGGAGACTGCAGTTGGTCCAGAATGCGGCCGCGCGGGTGATTATGGGGAGTACTAAGTACTCCCATGTGACACCTCTCCTGCGCGAGCTGCACTGGCTTCCTGTGGTCTATCGAGTGCGTTTCAAGGTCTTGATTACGATCTTTAAAGCGCTCCATGGCTCAGGACCTAGTTACCTGCGGGATCGTATTCTGCCCCACACATCCCTACGACCCATCCGCTCGCACAGAGGGGGACTTCTCCAGGTGCCATCCACCAGACAGTGCCATGGGGCGGCGCCTAGGAGCAGAGCCTTCTCTGTGGCGGGCCCAGCCCTGTGCAATGACCTCCCCCCGGATATTAGGACCACTACTGACCTCCGCTCCTTCCGTGTCAAGCTCAAGACCCACCTTTTCCAAATAGCTGGCCTGGCTCAACCATAACTTCGTATCGCTCCTGATGGGTTTTTTAATTTAGTAATTTTATTTAAGGGGATTTTAAATTGTGTTTTTAATTGTCTTTCACTTATAAGTCAACTCTCCTCCATGCACATATGCATATGTCTCTGTTTTTTTTTTGTATATATGTTTGTCTTATGTGTATTTTTATCTGTTTTGATTGTACGCCGCCCCGAGTCCTTCGGGAGAGGGTTGCGGCTAATCAAATAAAAATTATTATTATTATTATTATTAAAACCCACCTATTCCAGCTAGCCGGCTTGGCCTAATTCCACCTATCCCACCTCAGTCCTATTTCTAAATTTTTTAAGATTGGTTTTAAGGTCTGTTTTTTTAATTTTTATAAATTGTACAGGGGTTGTTTAATCTGATTTTTATGTATGTGTATGATTGTTTGTATGTTTCAAATTTATTCCTGTACACCGCCCCGAGTCCCTCCGGGGAGAGGGGGCGGTCTAGAAATTTAATAAATTATTATTATTATTAATTATTAAATCATTCTCATCCCCCCACACAAAGAGCTCTTGTTTTACTCATCCAGATGGCCAATGCATGCTTACAAAGTGTGTCAGCTAAGTAATATCACAGCAGAGTACTTGATGTGGAAGTATTTTGAGCAGGCAAGCACTTAATAGAAAAAGTAGGTAATCTGTAGACTGTGCCTCTGACATTCCTCTGATCAAACAAGGCCATCTTTTTATTCTAAAATAAAGAATATGGTCAAAATGTTGTCATGACATACTTGTAGGTACTGTTTCTACTTTGCTCCTTGGTGGTTTGTCTTACCGTGAATTAACTATGCAAGCCAAAGAGGATTGTTTTGGGCTCTGGAACTAGGTGCCATTGATGTCTCCATTTGAACAGGACATGCATCCTTTCCATAGTTAATGTGTCATGCTTCAAACCAATGAGTCATTCTGACCCCAATGGAGATACTGCTGACTTTTAGGCCAAGGCTCTTTTTGGATGTAATTTTGAGTTCGTTATTTAGGTGATCTGATTCTAGTGCTAGTGATTGTATGGGAAAATGTTTGCCATAATGATGTCTCTTTAGTAAGGCAGTAAAATTAATAGTAATTCAATTCAACACTAAAATATACACAATCAATACTGCTTGTAATGCCTTGTTTATTTTATCACTGGAATACATGCAGACTTCCAAAAGAAATCAATCCAATGGCAATAAGAACCAGCTTCAGGTCAACACTGGAGTCCATTTATTAAATAGAAATCAGCATATGTTATTAGAATAGGAACACTGAAGTAAGGAAGAGATAATAATGCAACCAGGAGAAATGATTCAAAGCTGCTGCGATATGCCCCCCACCCCACCCCAAACCAATTCTTGTAATTTGGGAAAACTGGCAGCTAGCAAAGCCATCCATTTCTTTCATCTCTTATCGGACCAGATATTGATAAGTAAATAATGACAGTGTAAAACCTCCAGCCAGTGTGAAATAAACTGGAGGCCTTTGCAGTGAATTTGGTGTGAGAAATACTTTTTGCAGATGAAATTTCAGGATATCTTTCTTCGCAACAGTTCATTTTGTGCTCAAAGCAATGCTAAATCTCCTTTCAATGAACAAACTGCCCTTTCTTATGAGGCAGTCATCATTTCTACAAGGGCCTCTTCAGTTGTCCTTCACCATCATTAATCATTTGCTTGCCTATCACAGTGCCTTAGTGCACCCACCACCTTCTTGCTGTCTTCCAGATGAGCTGGACTAGAGTTCTCAGTTAACCCACCAGGAGGATACCAGACTGGGGAAAGATGATTGAATATCAGAATGCTCTGGGGCACATCCTTAATAGGTCAATTCCTATACCATCTTGTAGGCGAAGTTGCAGAAATCAATATTCTTGAACAAATATTGCTAGAAACTATTTCACTTCTGATTTTAGCTCAATAGGAAAGCAATCAGATACATGCTCATCACTGAATATGAATAGATGTAAGGCCTCCTTTGACCATTTCATTCTGCAGACTTTGCAAGATGCTACATGACTAACTGCTTTCTCTGACCCAAAAGTTCGTTCTTCATATACTCACATATTTCAGGTCATCATTTTAGGTGTCCGAGAGGTGAGATAACAAAGGCAGTAATCTCTGTTGTAAAAGAACCAATTCTAGAAATCTGGCTTATTCGTTCATCATGGTGCCGATGTCCTATGATGCACAGAAATCTTATAGCAGGAAAAGGGTGTGTTATTATTTGTTCTCCTGATCACATAATTTCAACAGCACATTTCCCAAATACATCCTTAAAGAGAAGAGTTCCTGACTGCTGTATCTTTAGCCCTCAAGTGGTACTATAAATGATTAGGATAGTAGCCAGGGGATAGTGAACAGCAAAGCAGTGTGGCATTTTCAGTTCCACTCCAACAACTAGGTCAAAAAAATACTGTTTATGCAACACTATCAAACACTCCCAAGTCAATAACTTTCAATAAAACCCCAAGGAGTGCTTGCTCTATTGCTCATAAACACACATTATTGAGGTCAACTTATTAATTTCAAGGCAAACTGAAGAAAACATTACTTCCCCAAGAATAGAAATGGTAGTGTCCAATTCAGAG
Source organism: Natrix helvetica (assembly GCF_964273705.1). Taxonomy (NCBI): domain Eukaryota; kingdom Metazoa; phylum Chordata; class Lepidosauria; order Squamata; family Natricidae; genus Natrix; species Natrix helvetica. The sequence continues at coordinate 117,957,717 of NC_138548.1, read as the reverse complement.
ATTACAGACAACTCTGTCAGATGTGGCTTCACATAGCATTCAGAACATAATCCCAACAATCCCGCCAATGATCAGTTGACAACCTCTAGCCACTGTGTCATGTTCTGGCTTCCTCCTCTTGTGATGGTAGAGTTGAAAATCTGGTAAAGTCCACACAGATCCAGGATGAGGGTGCAATCATAAGGAGACAAAAGAAGCCACAATATATGCAAAATTCTGCTGCCAACCAGTTATACATGCCCAATGGAACCAATGGAACAATCTCTCAGTAACACAAACTGAATTGATTGGCTAAAATTATCCAAGCAAGAGACTCTGGTTGTAGAGGCTTTGTGAATTCATGGATCATCAACAAAACCTGATTTTCATTGTCATTATTCATGAATGGAAGCAGAAATAGCAAGTGCCTTCTACAATGAGTAACCACCAACTAGACCACTTGGTCTGAAAGTAGGAGGCAATGGCTAACAAGGGAAATTATGTCTTCTAGGAAGCCTGCATCAGTTGTTTTCATCTCAGAAGTTTCAAAATATCATCCATAAGGAAAAGCTGTTTCCTTCTTTAACCAGAGGAAATAAGAGGCTTTTTCATTTTATTAACACCCAACAGGTCATCTAGATATTTGAATTTAAAAATTCAATATCAATTTAAGCATACCCTAGAATACAATAAAAAGAGGGAGGCCCCCATCAATACTGCAGCATCAAAACTGAAGTTTCACTAAATAAATCCAAATAGTCCCCACTTTTTAAAAATGACTTGCTAGAAAATTCAGTCTCTGAGGTCAATCTTTGGATGTGAGTAAAGCAGTGTGTGTGTGTTAAGTATAGAAAATACCTAGCCAGATGCAAGCCTCTAAATGAGAAGTAGGAGTACCGCAGAAATGTGGCCTAAGGAAGATCATAGCAATGGATCCGAGACTAGCATGTTGAATGCAACCAAGCACAGTTGAAGAAGCCTTGGGAGAAATGATTTCAGGTGGGAAGAGCTTGTTCTAGAACATCCGTGGCATAAAAAAAGAAGTCCATTATTTATGAGTGGCTATTCATTAGATCATTTCCCCATCCTTCCATCTTGACTGGGGTTTTGATCAGGAATGGCTTTAATACCAGCCTGCAGTGTGTGGCAAAGTGTCCGTGGATCCCTCAAAGGAAAACCTTGAGGTACAATCAGAAACAAAAGCAAAACTTTTCCCAGCTACCTCCTTCAAGCTCCTAAGAAATACTGGAGGGATCTGCACCTTGCAGCTCTCAAGGAAGGCTGTTTTCAACAGGTGCATGCCTTTGGAAAGCTGGAGCAGTAGTTTATCTATCTAGCCATTATGCAGCAATGACCAACAGCATTTAGCGTTCAGAGTGGCAAGCAGATAATGAGCCCAAGGTCCAGCCAAGGCCTCAGGAATATGTTTTTATATATTTATATATGTGCATATATAGAGTGGTTTTTAAGTAGAATATTATATACTGGCTGAGGAGGAATGCATAGAAAAAAAGGAAGGAGTTCCAACATGGCCTCATTCCAAAGTGCCAGAGTTCATATTCACTGCGTAAAAGATGCTCTCAAGAAACTGAGGTTGCCACTCAACAGGAAAACCCTGTGCTTCTTACATGTTCAATTAATATCGCGCCATCTTGAATATGAGCAGACATTCTGTCATCGATTTTCTGGGTGTCCACAGAATAACTGAAGGTAAAAATCATTCCCGATCATCACCTTCCATTTACATCTCGCTGGGATAGAAGCCCAGTTTAGCAATGGACATTTCCTTCCGAAGCCTCATGACTTCCCAATACATCAATTCCACTGTGGGTCAAAGGAAAAGAAAGATTAAACAGAGAAGCAAATGAGAAATTGTTGTAGCAGAAGCTAACTTTTGCTTGCTCTATGCTAGCTTCCCCAATGTAGTGTTCTCCTGAGTTCAACACTCATCAGCTCAGCCAGCATGGCCAAATGATCAGGAGTCACGAGAGTCATTTAAGAAACCTATCCCTCCCATTTGGAAAAGCCCCTTCATATGAAGGTAGAGGAATTGATGTGTAGCATCTCTATTCCACAAACACAAAAACAAGATCCTTGCCCTACAGTAATGGCTATTTCTCTATGGACCAGTGGTGCGTTGCTGCGGGTACAGCCCGGTACGGCTGTACTGGTAGTGGCCGGAAGCAGTTGAGAGCATACCGGTACAGTGGCTCATTTGGCCCATCCACCCATCCGCGCTCTGTAGGCTGCTTTTATGCCAAAAGGCACACTGTGCACAGGTGCACAGTGTGCGGTGCCTGCGCACCCCCCGACAAGCAGCGGGGAGTCGCAGGGGTGGTGGATTGCGCATGCATGCACCATGCATGTGCACAGCACACATTAGGTTCGTGCACGGACAGATCGCAATCAGTGTACTGGTGGCAACGGTAAAGTCCTTTGCTTAACAGTATGATATCTTCTTTTCCCACTACCATCAGCCCGCCACTTTCTCAAATTACATTTCTGCTCTGGATTCAGATTTCTTTTATCCAAGCATCTTAGTTGGGGCTCTTCCTTCTGTTCACAAGGTTATTCCTTCTACCCAGGACAACCACATATTTAGCTTCTCACTGAATGGAAGGCATTTGGATGTTGAAACCCTACCCACTTTTAATTAATATGCTATCCTGAAAATGGTCGAAATTCTGCAAAGTTCAAATCCCAACTTGGATCTTAACATCACTTGTACCTTCTTGAACGTATTTCTGGAGTTTGGGGTTTGATTTTATGCATATGAACTTTTCAATCCATTACACATTAGATTACCTAGATTAGTTCAGGTAATGTAGCTGAATGCATTAGTTCACCTAGTTTACCGTACTTTTCTATCTGCTTTGGGTAACATTTACAAGGGGGGGTTGGAATAATTCTCTCTTGAGTGTTGCTTTATGAAATGTCCAAAATGCTTGGAATGATTTGGTAGTCCCACTGATAATCACGTAGGTGGGTTTTGCATCTTGTGAATTAGCTACAAAGGAAGAGCCCAACTTCCACATCTCAAAGAGAGAAAAAGGGGGATTCTTACCATCTTGTCTCACCAGTCCCTGCTGGATGTACCGAATGTAAGTGAAGAAGTTGCATACAGCTGTAATCTGAAAGAGAGACCAAACATTAAAGGTGAAGTTTCCCCCGCACACGTGTGCTAGTTATTTCCGGCTCTAGGGGGCGGTGCTCATCTCCATTTCTAAGCCGAAGAGCCAGCGCTGTCTGAAGACGTCTCCGTGGTCATGTGGCTAGTATGACTAAATGCTGAAGGTGCACATAACACTGTTACCTTCCTACAAAAGGTGGTCCCTATTTTTCTACTTGCATTTTTACATGTTTTTGAACTGTTAGGTTGGCAAAAGGTGGGACAAGTAATGGGAGCTCACTCCATTACGCGGTGCTAGAGATTCGAACTGCTGTACTGCCAACCTTCTGATCGACAAGCTCATCGTCTTAGCCACTGAGCCACCGTGTCCCTATAACAAGCATTACACAAACATTATACCTTTTTATAAGCACATTTGGAAAGATTTACAGGAAACATATACTGTATTTTTTGCACTATAAGATGCTCCGGACCATAAGATGCACCTAGCTTTTGGGGAGGAAAACAAGAAAAAAATCTGCCTCTGCCTCCCAGCATCATCGGTATTCGTCTGACTAGCATCCTTGCAGCAAACAGCAAACAGCCTGGTCAGCTTCTCGCAGCCTGATTTAGCACGAGCAGCTGATTGGCAGTTGGATCAGCCTCCTAGAATACCACTGATCAGCTGTTCCAGGCTGCGGGGATCACAGCCGCCCATCTTTGTTTCTTGTCAGGCAGAGGTGACAGCCTTGAAGATGCTAGTTTGCAGCGGTGATTGGCAGCAGCGTTAGCGATTGGCAGTGGTAATTGGCGATGATAGGCAGCAGCAATCCCCGCCATCTGAAACGAGGCAAAAACAAAACATGCAGAGGCCAAAAATGGGGCACGCGGAGGCTGAAAATGGCCAAAGGGTGGGGGCCAGCAGGTGGCGAGGCTTCAGCAACATTCGCTCTATAAAACGCACAGACATTTCCACCCACTTTTTTTTTGGGGGGGGGGTCGTCTTATAGTGCAAAAAATACAGTATATGAATAGCACAGACAATTGTAAACTCTTCTTTCTTTAAGATGATAATTACTCTATTGGCGTCAGATGCAAGATATCTAAAAAAAGGCATGGAGCAAGGCAAAACAAATGCAAGCAAGTTGAACACAATTTTTCTATATGTATTTACACTCTGCTATTCCAGAAAAAGATTGTATTATTTTCTGCTAGGCACGTTACTAATAAGAACTTACCCTCGCCCTGCAGGAAGGGGAAATGTAGTAATAATTCCCAGAATCTCCCAGTTTGATGCGATGCTTGCAGGCTCGAGACAGGCCACTCAGAGCGCATTTCCTATAAAAAGGGAGGTGGGAGTAGAAAGAATCAAGCAGGATATCATCTAGAGGCCTTGATTAAAGGGAACAAAACATGATGCTGGACACCACAATTCAAACCCAAGAAAAGACCTTCATTTTTGCATCTTACAGGTATTAAAGGGTTTCACAATATATTAGTTATTTTTAGTTATTCTCTATACTAAGAATTTATCCTAAAAGATATTAAGGCTATAAAGCTAAGCATAATTATTAGCATAGAAGTTCAACTCAACTCAATTCAGTACCATTTGCACTTCTTAGAATGGATGGTAAATTTGTCGACGTCACATTCGGGATTGTTATATCCTGGCAGGAGATTTCCTATTCCGTCAGCTAAAACTGTGAACGTTCTAAACCAGTGTTTTTAACTCCCAGAATTCCCCAGCCTGCTTGTCTTCGTAGCAGCCATCCTGCTTCTTGTTTTTCATCTGGGGTGGGGAGGGGGGGAGGAGCTAATAAGTGCTTTTGTTGAATCAAACTTTCTTGATTCAAACCTTGCTATTTGTAGCCTGTTTGAAAAGTGCATTTGGGGCATTCAGTCTCAAAACATATTGCTGCTATAGAGATTGCAGAAAGTTTGGAATTTTGCCTTACTAGAAATAAAAATATTAAGAAATGGAAAAATCATAAAGATGCATTTACAAATATTCAGCCTCCATTCGATCACCTCTTCCTATTCCACAGTAAATGAACTCAATTGTCAATATCAAGATTAGCATTGTAGAATATTTGAATTTGTTACATCTTGTCTTTCTTCCTTCTGTAGATGTATAAGTAATTTAATTTAAAAAGAGAAAAGAAAAGAAACTATTACTATTAAGCCACCTGTAGGCAATTCAACATTTCTTGCATTAAAATTTGACATTTGAAAAAGTCTAGCCATAGGATTTGGGAGGTAACCACCAACACAGAAAACCAAGTGAAGTTAATATTACAGGAGAAAGTTGATAGTTAGTAGACAAAAATATTCATCTGAGGTTATATATCCAGCAGTGCAGGAATAAAGATGAACCATTCCAAAGACAGTTGTAATTGAAGATTACCTATATTGTACGCAGTCAGCATCCTGAGTGCTTAAAATGTATTGGATAGCACCAATTACAAAGCTGTTAGTAACAACTTGAGTTAGTAGCTTATTAATAATGGAGTAAATACCTTTTAACTGGCTTAAAAAAAATAACTTACGTTATAATTTGGGACCGGAACCCACTGTGAGAAGAAATAAGAAGTTGAAACTAGTATTAGGCTAGAAATGGCAACATTCATTCTTCTTGGACTAATGGCAGTGTGCCTGTAGAAAGCACAGCTCAAACTGAGAGAAGATTAACATCTAAATTATTTAGGCTACAATCCTATATGAGGGGTCTTTGGAGCTCTCTGAGCTTGCTTGTTTTCTTGCAGACATCTCATTACCTTAACTAGGTGACATCATCAGTGCACATCCTATACCCTGTTTCCCTGAAAATAAGACCTCCCCTGAAAATAAGCCCTTCCCGAAAATATTGCAACACAGCAGCAGCCATGAGGTGACCACGCTCGCTGCCTCCTGCACCTTCCTGAAAACAAGGCCAAGCACTTATTTTGGGGGTCAAAAGAAATAAGACCCTGTCTTATTTTCGGGAAAACACGGTACCTACCAAGAAACCAACAAGAACAAACTCAAGAGTAGCAGAATTCTGGACTGTAGTATTCCTAAAGTTTAAATGGGGCAGAGAAAATGCCTGTCTCAAAGACAAGTTATTCCGAGCCCAGCAGACTGATCCATACCACTTGGGTCTAAAAAGTAACCAAGTGCCCCTTCTTGTGGGCCACCTTGCACTGATGTCAATGGGGGGGGGGGGGGGATTGCATAGATGAACCACCTTAGCAGCCATGCAGTCTAATGGGAGAAAGCAATTGGGCAACTTCAGGCAGTTTAAATCCTTTGTCCAGAGTTGAGTACAAATATTAGCCATAGAGATCAAATCATTCTCATTCTCTCTCTCTCTCTCTCTCTCTCTCTCTCTCTCTCTCTCTCTCTCTCTCATTCTCCCTCCCTCCCTCTCCCTCTCCCACCCCTCTCTCTCAAAAAAATGGTGCCTGAGCATAACTATCGGCAATAATTAATCATATCTCTCAGGCTCCCTTAATGTCCAATTTCCATGCCTGGAAAATAAGCATCCCTTCAGTCAAGTTCTTACTTTGCACCAGCATGCAACAATTCTCACCAGTTTGTAGTTCCTTTCTAGCTACATTAAAGTCCATTAGAACTGCTAATTGTTGCTAATAATATTTATACTTTTGTACATTCGTGTAATCCGATTCTCCCTTTCCTCCTTTCCTTTCTCTTCTGTTTCTTGTGGGCCAAGCAGTAAAAATTGAAAGGAAGGATACACAACAGTGCAACAGAACAAATTCCATGAACAACCAAATAGAAGACCATGTTTCAGAAAGGGAATTGGCAATGTAGCATGTTAGAAACTAAAGCATCTGTGGAAGAAGAGGGGGAGTAAAAAAAAAGGCAGCTGGCCACCTGTTATGATCTTACTTTGGTCCGCCGCATTCAATGGCTGCCACCTTCACTACTGGCAATGCCTGGGTAGCCACTGGTTCAATGGTAAGGGTGTTCTGCTCCACAGCTGCCTGAACTAGCTCTGAAAGCTGCAACAAAGAAAACAAACACAAAGTTTTCATGTCAACAAGGAAGGAGCACCTTCATCTCTCAGAAAACTCTGAACAACTCATCTTTAAACTGACTTCATGCTTGGTGAAGTCCAGGCAAGGGCCTACATCTTCATGGTAAATCCTCTTGAGAAAAGGACATGATTTATCCAATGTTGGAGACTCCTTCCAAGCCTGGAATTCTGCAAACAAGATGGAATCCACCTGCAGTGACAGAAAACCACGAACAGAAGTCTATTGAAGAAAACTAGGAAGAGGAAAACATACACACACAGATAACAGGCACAAAGAAGGAAGTAGATATCCCCTTACAAAAACCAGAACGTTCCTCTAGCGTAGGTGCTATTCATTAGGTAGATGATGAGGCAAGGAAGCAGAATGTGACTTATGCTCCAGCAATAGGCAGCTCTGCCTCCTGCTCCGTGCAGAAAGGGTATGACAGAGAGAGCATCATCAGGAGACAATGTATCCTCCCTCAGTAGATTACAGTAGTAGTATCCCAATAAGGTAATCAAAGGGAACATCACTTATTAGTCTGTAAATATTTGAACATACAGGGGCTCACATGCCCTATTGGAGGTGAAGATCAGTTCCCTCTTCTTCTTGGGGAAGCAACCTCGCATGGTCTGTGATCTGCATTCATACTCAAGCAGTATGTCAATGACAGAGAGGGAGGGGCCTTAGCAAAATATCCTGCTTCTCTTTATGACAAATCAGTTGCTTCCAACAGGTCCAGAAGAAGGGCAAGAATACTTTAGACAGCTCGACTGGACATTGTCCTATAACTCTATTACTATCTACAACATGAAAGTTGAGCTCTTCTAAACAAGTGATATGTATTTTAAATCCCATATATTTGTTCCACTGAATAGGGAGATAACCGTGTGCATGGCTTTCCCATGGAAAGAAGTTTAATTGCCTCCACCAAAAAGGAATTCGCTTCTGATCCCAGCAAGCAAGCATCCCTTCCCCAGTTGAAATAAATGAGTCTTTTCCAAAACAATGATGGCTACTTGGTTGTGTTGAATAAGGGGCTGATTCCAAAAACAACTCAAAGGTGAAGCATTCTATGTTCTGAAGATTCTGACTGTTACAAACTAAGGCATGCTAGGCAGGTAGGAAAGGAGGGATGCAATGAGTCCTTTCTTCTAGCCATGTATGCATACGGCAGGTGGAAGACTCACAAGATCAGAGAGTCTTTTCAATTGCTTGAAAATTGATAGATTCAATTCAAATTTATCTATCAAGTAAGTAAGCCAAGATGTAAATAAATAAATATTTAATCAAGCAAGTAAAGACGATTGGGCAACCATGGTTTTACACTAGCAGGCAGGCAGGGCCAACAGAGGAAAAACATACCTGCTTGGTTTTTAGAGCTATCCCTTAAGAATAAAAAATATTTAAAACATTCTGTGATGAATCAAGTCTCGAATGCTGATTATTCCCAGAAAGGTTTACTGGCACCTTTGGGAAACCCAAGGCAAATAGGACTTGATTGCAGAGCCCTCTTCCATTTTTGCTTTTAGCAACTGCTAAACATTTGGGATTTCTGATTCCAAAACTGAACATAGTATACAGCAATCCTGACTGGTAACCATCCAGTCTTCCATAAATTTGTGAGTTCTCCTTTCCAAAGTTATTAGCTCATATATAATTTGTGGAAAAGATCTTGGCATTTTGGTTTCTCAACCTGGCCCACGGAACTGCCACAACTATAGACAAGACCTTTGTTTTAAATCAGGGGTGGGAACTACGGCCCTTTTATGACTTGTGGACTTCAACTCCCAGAATTCTGGCTCAGGAATTCTGGGAGTGGAAGTCCACAAGTCATAAAAGTGCCGTAGTTCCCCACTACTACTTTAAATACAGGCAATTCTTCAAAGGCAAAATCTTCAAACTTTGGTACCTCCAGGTTTCTTCTTTAAATAAAGGCAATCCTCAAAACCCGGGAGTACCTCCAGGTTTTCAGAAAGCCACCAACCTCACCCAGCATGTTCTCTTTCAAATGTTGGAGAGGGTTAGAAAGTTCCACAATAGAAGCCATGACCATGATAATCAGAAATAGCTGGAGATTCTCAGTCATCCAAATCATTGTTGTCCCAAAGGTGCTTTTTCAAAAGGCAAGTAGGCTTTCTGGTTTTTCTTTGAAGACATTTTGCTTCTCATCCAAGAAGCTCAGAGCTGAAGAAGCTTCTTGGATGAGGAGTGAAAAGTCCTCAAAGAAAAAACCGGAAAGTCCAGGTGCCTCTTGAAAAAGCATCTTTGGGACAGAAATAACTGATTTCCGACATCCCTCGCTGCAAAAAAAGAAAGCAGCTTATAAAAAGTTCCAATATTGGAATATTGTGGGGAAGATTTTTTCTTACTCTCCTGTCTATACATATTTTTAAGAAGCAGAACTATGAAACGAATGTAGCAGTGAATGCAGCTCTCCAGCCGGAAGGAAAAATCTCTACTGACAACGTAGAAGTATTGAGCTACAAGGACTGCTCACCTGAGACCAGGAAACCACCTCAGAGCACCCCTATGGGGAAGGTGAAAACATTTAGAGAGAGAGAAACACACATAAATGACTTGTTAGTGTTAAAGAAAAAACTGAACAGGGGAAAGGTATTAAAAGCACACCCAAAAAGTATTTCTTGTCCCCAGAACTGATCCCCTCCTCAAGATCAGTGAAATCAGTTTCCACTGCCAGACTGATTGGGATTGCAGCTATCAAGATTTTTTTTTGACAGCCTTGATGTTGCAGTCCCACCCTTTCTGGCAACAATTGCTATGGATAGTAAATCAGGAAAAGGAGGACATGGCTCTTTACTGTCTGTACAGAAGAAGAACAGCTTCCCTCAGACTTTATCACCACCTTCACCAGCAAATCTTGTTGGCGCTGTTGTGACCAAATATCTGAGCCTACCTTCTTAGTCGCAGAGCTATTCTACTTCATCCCACCCTAAGAGAGTTTACCTGCCGCGAGAGAGGAGAGGAGAAAGGAGAGTCTGCTGCCAGGAACCGCCAGCCTGGCTCATAGGTGATGTGGATTGCCTTCGCAGGGACGATACAGAGCAGCAGGGAGAGGAGAGTGGGTACCCCAGACTTTAAGGAATGGGAGAGCAAGACAGAGAGGTGACAAGGGCAGAGAAAAGGGGGAAAGAGGAGAAAGACAAGGAGAGAAAGGAAAATGGTGTGAGAGGGACAGAAGATTGGAAAGAAGACGATCTCAGTCACAAAAGAACTTGGGCACAAATACCCCACCCCAGAAGGTACATAAAAGTGGCCATCCTATCTAATCCAGATGTACTGAGAGTGCAACTCCCAGAATTCCCAAATTATCCTTCCCCAACAATATGGGGAACTCTGGTCCAAGATGGCTAGAACCAGAAGACTTCTCGTGTTTGATTCCAGTTATATTTAAGCTCAGTCATGCCTGGTCATACATGATAATTACTGCTTATTTCCTTGACTCTGATTTAGTACATCAAAACAACCCAACCAGAATCAAGGAATTAATCAAAATAGGTCAATGAAAGTATCCTCAACACTTCCTGCAATGAAGCAGGCTGTGTAAATGTAAGGTAAAACAGACGTTTCCACTAGATCCGTGGCCTTACTGCATTTCCCCATCACACACAAAACACAGCATGGCGGATAATATTTTGCTTCCTCCCGGGACCTCAAACTAGACGCGGATCAATCACATTTACCCACCTCTTTGAATTCGATGTTGACTGACTCCTGGGGCGCACTCTGGCCAGCAGCTGTGATTGCACCAGTGCTACTGGTGCTCTTGTTGCGTCCATGTCCCTTTCTGAAGGCTGTTTTGGTGGGGCTCTGAAGTTGTGGGTGCAATTCCCGATTTGGCGAGGAAGGAGTTGACGTTATAACTAACGTCTTCAAGGCTGTCACCTCTGCCTGCAGCATGTCAATCTGACAAGAAACAAAGAGCCATCAGCAATGATCAGCAAAGGACTTGGTCCCAGAATTATGCCATGTCCAGGGGAACATTTAATGACTCATGAAGCCAATCAGTCGTGGCTCTTCTTTAAAGCAAACAGGAAGTTGAGTTCAGGAGTTACTAGCTTTATATCCTCTAAATTACATGTTTTTATTCTTATTTCCTAGCACGATCCCCAAATGTTAAGTATATAAGCTTTATAAAGATTTTCCCCTGTACATCATAGCTACCAAATGCACTAAATAGGAAAGTGTGTTTACATATATTAGTTACCTACATATCTGGTTTTCTTGGTGCATAATTTGTATTTATACAAATACTGGCAAATATAAAAATATTTATACAAATATTGGTTCATGCTATACAGGTAATCCTCAATTTACAACTGTTTGCTTAGTGACTGTTCAAAGTTGCAACAGCACTAAAAAAATGATTTATGACCATTTTTCACACTTGCAACTATTGCAGCATCCCTATGGTCATGTGATCAAAATTCAGATGCCTGTAACTGGCATGTATAGATACCGGTTGCAGCATCCTGGGATCTTGTGATCACCTTTTGTGACCTTCCAACAAGCAAAGTCAATGGGGAAAGCAGATTCACTTAACAACCATGTCACTAACTTAACAACTATAGTGGTTCACTTAATCACTGTAGCAAGAAAGGTTGTAAAATGGTGCAAACTCACAATTGTCTTACTTAGCAACAGAAATTGTGGTTGTAGGTTGAGGGCTATCTGTATTTCTCATATTATGGTTGGGTAAAGCATCTAACACAGGGGTGTCCAAACTTGGGAACTTTAAGACTTGTGGACTTCAACTCCCAGAATTCCCCAGCCAGCCAACAAGTCTTAAAGTTCCCAAGTTTGGACACCCCTGATCTAACACAAAATCTTTCAGGTGATTTGCTTCAGCTCTGCCAACAGATGGCGCTATATTCGCATTATAATGGCAGCTTTTTTTCTGTATCTCAAAAATCCTTGACTGTGCCTCTTGAATTTTTCAATATACAAGAAGTTCGAGTTTAGCAAGTTCTTCTAAGGTTATCAAAAAAGGGATTGTGGAAGCTAAAGTATCAGTGATGTATCACTAATCTCTGGTGTCTCCTGAACAAACTGGTTGAACAAGACTCTTCAAATACCTGAAGGTTTCTCATGCTGGAAGCAAAGACGTTTTCTGCTCCTTCAGAGAATGGGATGAAAGCTAATTGGCTTGAGTTATTGTGGATAATTGGGGGATGAAGATTGGGATAAAAGTGTTGACATTAAGAGAAATCTCACAATGGATCCAACAACTGGGCTTTATCCAGTTCCTTGAGGCAATGTTATTTACTACATTATGTTACTTGATCCTTCTTTTTTTCTTTTTCTTTTTGGCATGGATTGCTTTTGAATGTACGTATATCGGTAGCCCTCAACTTACGGCTATAATTCACTGCAATTTCAATCACAAGTTATGACGGTTGTTAAACAAGTCATCGCGTGGTGGCATCTAACTTTTAAGACTTTTTGTAGCAGTCATTAAGTGAATGCTATAGTAGTTAAGCAAACCCATTGTTATGGGGTGGTTCCCCCCCCCCCCTTCAAACAGGAAATAAATACCAGTTTCCGGAAAAAATGTCATAATAATAATAATAATAATAATAATAATAATAATAATAATAATAATATGGCTGTAAATGTAAGCCAGTTGCTGAGCACCCAAAATACAGTCATGTGAAGGCAGACATTTTAACTTTGAATCTAGGTCACAAAGAGCTTTTTTGAGGGTCTGTAATGGAATGATTGCTAAGCAACCTGTTGTAAGTCGAGGGCTTCCTGTAGTTGCTAAATAGGTCTCCATTTCAGCAGACAGAACATATTTGACTTATCTTTTCTTTGCCTTCTGAATACTTTCTGAACTCTTTCTGTTATCAAGCCATAAGGGTACACCTATTTATGGCCTTGCTCATGCCTATTAAGGCTACAACCCTCTGCTCCCTCTTCCTTATAAGCAAACATCAGAAAACTCAGCAGGATTTGTTTCTTAACTGGAACTGCCAGAATTGCATGGAAAACATTTCCCAAAACATGTGAAATAACACGAGTTTTCAGACAGCTAGAGCCAAGTCTCCTGCTTCAGCAAAATTCAGGTCTTTGACTTCATAGAGGATTTCTCTTTTTGATTGCAGCCCATTTATGTTTAGCTGTTTGGTTTTCAGTTTTCTGAAGTTATTACAAACCCTACTGCATGCATTAGTGACGTGCAGTCAGGTGAGGCAAGTGAGGCACAGCCTCACCGCTCTCATCATGAAAAAAAAATAATGTAAAAGGAAAAAGCTGAGCTAGTTGCTGCCTTACTGTGGATGAGTCTGCTTAACTGTTTAAAAAAAGCCTCTAAAAAGCGCCCTCTACTATGAGGCAGGAGAACTGCATGCCTCCTCTAGTCTGACTTTAGGCGCTTTATGCTCACTCGAGCAGAGTTAAGCAAGGGTTAAAAGCCTAAAAATTCCTGACGTAGTTGAGGCAGCAGTTCTCCTGCCTCATAGTAGAGGGCGCTTTTTTAGAGGCTTTTTTTAACAGTTAAGCAGAGTCATCCACGGAAGCCAGGCAAAGAGCCATGCTGTAGCACACACACTTTCCCCCAGCCTCTTTCTTTTGGAAGGCTAGGATCGGCTCCCCTCCGGCTTCTCTGCCTCTCCTCTCACCTCAACATGCCAGCAGGAGGTGAGTGGGTGGGCTTTATTGTGTTCCAGGCATTTCCCACCCAAACAGCAGGCTGCATTTGCAATGGTGGAGGTGTTTGGGGAAGGCAGCAGGGGAATGGAGGGGATGGCAGAGGAGCTGCTTTCAAGCCACTGGAAAAGATATCCAATCCAACTTTTGTGTGTGTGTGTGTTTGTTTGAGAGTGAGTGAGAGAGGGAAGGGGGTAGGAGAGATAGTCCAATCCAGTGTGTGTGTGTGTGTGTGTGTGTGTGTGTGTGTTTGAGAGAGGGGGAGGAAGGGAGAGAGAAACAAATGCTGTTGTTTTAAATCAGAACTGAGAGCATGCCTGGCTGTGGAATTCTGGGAGTTGAAGTCCACAAGTCTAAAAATATTTGAAACCCACCACTATGTCAGTGCCTCACCAGCCATAAACTTCACCGCATGTCACTGCTGCATTCTTTTTATTGCTTTATCATCACATCCCCATGAGCATTCACTGAGAGAGCAAACGTGTCCCATCAGCTTGGGCTTTGTTACAGTTATCAGCATGGAGGCAACAGGCTAACAACACATTTGAAAAATATACCTCAGAAGCATTTTTGTATGGTTCAATTCCTGCTCTTGTGCAACAGCTTGATTTGGACTACTCTGCCACGTAAAAAGGCTTTTTTAACCTGTTGCCTCTAACCAGGAAGGAGAAAGGAGCTGCAATAGATATTCTACACCCATGTGGCTCCCACTATCTTTAATCGGAAAGAAAAATCTGCTCCAGAACTTCTGTATGCATACACACACTCTCCACACAGTTGGGAACAAGTACAAGCAGGTTTGCTATCCAGATCATGAGGGGAGCCCATATCTAAAAACGTCCCTTTCAATGTCAGGCTCATCGACTTTGGCATATGCTTAGTAGATATGGTCTTGTGGTCACCATGACTGTATGGATGAAGGCAATGTATGAAATGGATTACTTCACCTTCCCTTGAGCCTCCTTCAGCTGCTTCTCTGAGGCTGCTTGCTTGGTGTTTGCCTCCCGGACCATCTTGTGGGCTTCCTAAGGCAGATAAAACAAAACAAAAGGACACTTTTGTCCAAGGCAATCAGGTTCTCAAAAATGACAAGAACATTTTTAAAAGAACATGGAATAGAGGCCCAACTGTCTTTTCCCAAACTTTCACCCATAAGAACCAGCACAGACACTTGGTGCAAAGAGGCACATTAAAATAAGGAACATTTAATCACGTACAGCAGAAGCGCCCAGTTTCTTCTTGGCCTCAATGGTGACAGGTGTGATTTGCAGAATGCAGAACTCTTGCAGACTTTATGAGGAAAGAGTAATGTGGAAAATGAGTGCAGCCAACATGGAAGGTTGGAATACTGAGATTAAATCGTGATTAAAAAAAAAAACACTCCATCCAATTTCTTCTCCACAAGCTTATTTTTGGGGTTTCCTCTTCCATCTGCATATCTGCTACTTTTATGTACTACAAATTGATGGCAGTTGTGCAGGTGGTTTGCAATAGCATAAAAAAAGCAGTGAAAAGGGCGAATATGATGATAACCATACAACATTTTCCCTCTGCTAGAAACATGTACTGTATGTTCTAAGGCAGGGGTGTCCAAACTTGGGAATTTTAAGACTTGTGGACTTCAACTCCCAGAATTCCCCAGCCAGCATGGCTGGCTGGGGAATTCTGGGAGTTGAAGTCCACAAGTCTTAAAGTTCCCAAGTTTGGACACCCCTGTTCTAAGGTGACACTTCCTCTTCTCAGTGCCTTTTCCTTCTTGACAATTAAAATGCCACCAATACAGGTAGTCCTTAACTTACAACAGTTCATATAGTGACCGTTGAAAATTACAACAGCACTGAAAAAAGTGACTTATGACCATTTTTCACACATGACCGTTACAACATCCCCATGGTCATGTGATTGACATTTGGATGCTTGACAACTGGTTCATATTTATGCAGTGTCCCGGGGTCATGTGATCACCTTTTGCAATCTTCAAACAAGCAAAGACAATGGGAAAGCCAGATTCACTTAATAACCATGTTACTAATTTGACAATTTCAGTGATTCACTTAACAAACATAGCAAGAAAAATCGTAAAATGGGGCAAAACTCACAACAAATTTCTCACTTTAACAACATCAATTTTGGGCTCAATTGTGGTTGTAAGTTGAGGACTATCTGTATTTTAAACGTGAGATTTTTATTTAAAAAATACTGCACTGAGACATATCTTTTATTTATCAGATCTAAAAGGGGCTGCCATAGAATACTTTGGAGTTTTGAGAGGATAGGGCTGTTACAAATCCTCTTAGCTGAATCCTAATTCACCAATACAAAAAAATTAGATCCTCACATGATTCAGAGTGTGCAGGCCACAAAGAGCTTTATGTTTGACTGGAAATTTTAAACTACTTTTTATAATATGTGGGATTCCTCCTGCATGTTATACTTTTATTTTCGTAATTTTTCTTGTGAATGTGTTTGAAAGAGCACAACATAATGTTCTTAAGAGCAAAGTAAAAATAAACAAAGCATTCAGTATTCAATTTATATTTAATAGTAACCTGGAGCCATACAGGTGAATATTATTAACTTAACTTATCCTGGTGTATCTTCAGTCAATATGACCTTGCAAATGGATGAGAACAAGCCTCCCTCCACCACATACTTACATAGAAGCAATAGTCAGATATTGACTGCCCTAGTTAGCATTTGTTCACATTTATGACAGTACTGAAAAATAGGTTTGTCACTGGTCCTTAAACTTACAACAGTCACAATGTGCTATGAATATGTAGTTTCCATTTGCAACCTTCACGGTCAGTTTCTGACAAGCAAGAGCAATGGGGAAGCCAGCAGTAAGTTGCAAGATGCAGTCACATGACACTGTATTTAATAACCATAGGTCAGCGATGGGGAACCTTTTTTGGCTCGCGTGCCATAAGTGGGGGGAGTGCAGGAGGGTTGTGTGCGGGCATGCCGCACCCATAATGCAATGCGCGACACCCTCCCAGTGCGCAAGCGCGCACTACAGGTGCTCTCCCCCCCCCATTTTTACATGCTTTTTTCGCACTCCCCAGGCTCCAGAGGCTTTATAGGAGCCTGGGGAGGGCGAAAACAGTCTCCCCTGCCCCCCACCCCGGACGTCCTCCGGAGGCATCAGAGAAGCCTCCGGACGGTCCCTGAAGCCTTCGGAGCGCTCAAAACGACCCTTTGAGCAAACCGGAAGTCACTTCTGGTTTGCTCGGAGGGTCGTTTTAAGCGTTCCGAAGGCTTCAGGGAAGCCTCCGGATGGTCCCTGAAGCCTTCGGAGCGCTCAAAACGACCCTTCGAGCAAACCGGAAGTCACTTCTGGTTTGCTCGGAGGGTTGTTTGGAGCGCTCCGAAGGCGTCAGGGAAGCTCATGAAGCCTCCGGAGGGCCTCCGGGGGGAGGGCGGAGGAGGCTCTTTTCACCCTGCCCAGGCTCCTATAAAGCCTCTGGAGCCTGGGGAGGGTGAAAAATGGCATCATAAAAAGGGTGAACTCAGCTGGCCAGTGCACGCATGCGCGCTGGCCAGCTGACAGGGCAGCGCCTCGCGTGCCCTGACAAATGGCTCCGTGTGCCACCTGTGGCACACGTGCCATAGGTTCGCCATCACTGCCATAGGTGATTCACTTGATGTCCACAGTGGAGCCGATGTAAGTCAGATGATAGTTCACTTAAGTGTCACCTTGCTACGGAGTTACCTGTCCCAAATGCAGTTGTTAAAGAAGACTATCTGAATTAGATGTGGATTGCAGAACCCAACCTCTCTCAAATCTGTTCAAAATTAGGACACTTAGATTATATTCCATTTCTCCTTTTTCCAGCCTGAATGAGTTAGGCCTAGTTCTGTATCAGTTTGCAATTTTGATTTTTTTAAAAACATGCAAAAAAATCTGTATACATCTCCCCCCTTTTGTTTTATTCCAAAGTGCATCGTAAAATTCAGATTTCAGCATTTCAGTTTACATAAGAATTCAGAAAGATAAATTCCCTGAAATATAGGAACTGTGTAAATTTCTCACTCATCTCTAGATAATGTTCAATGGCAAGAGAATGACTGCACACCTCTCTGACCCAAGGCCATGGATGAATAGCCTCTTCCCCCAGAGAAAGGCTATGTGTCCATACAAAATGAGAAATTTCCATTCCTCTGAGGACTACAACACATCAGGGTAATGAGACAGAAAATGCACCAGCTCAGATTCTGCTGACTTTAGGGAAAAAGAAATGGTTGCTCTGCTAACTGAGGAGAGAGTGCTCTTATGCAAACACCCAGTTCCTGTTGGTGCTGGCCTACATAATCAAAGAAACAACACAGTGTGGCTTTTGCTGGATCTAACTTCTTCCAGTGGAAATTGAGCTTTACTGCTCCTACACAGTAAAGCTTTCCTGAACATATAAAATACAGCTCTAGGAAATCCCCTGGGTCAAAATGTTAATTAAAATGTCCATAATCTGAAATAATACAATCCAAAAAACTCCAACATAGAATTCTGTTCTTTCAGCAAGTATGGCTTTCAAAGTCTGTCAGAACATACTTTATGGATGAGAAGAGATGCATGGGTCCTAGTGTCCAAAGAGACGTTTTCAAAGATGTACACCAATTACTTAAGCTCAACTTTGGACTTGGTTTCTAAAGGATCCATACCATTACCTTCAGGATTTGGATGCCAAGTTCAAGTTTAGAAAGTGCAGTACCTCAAATAAGCTTGCTGTCAGCTCTTCCAGTTCCTGCTCCAGCTGCTCTCTGACTTTGGAAAGTCTCTCACATTCTTCATCCTTCAACTTTAATTCCTGCAGAGAGAAAACACAAGAGATAATGATAGTCATTCTACTTTACACAGACAGACAGACAGACAGACAGACAGACAGACAGACAGACAGACAGACAGACAGACATACATACATACATACATATACACGTACACCTACACAGATCAATCATACACTGAAACTTGTTGACAATTGTCTACCCCTATAAAACTGAAAGTAGTTTTGCAAACCTCAACCAAAACGTTTAGTGGGCCTGCTTTGCCAAAAAAATATATATATATTAACTGAAGGAGGCAATGGCAAAAGCTGGACTTGGACAGGGAGCTTAGAAAATGTGGAATTCACTTTCCTACCACTTCAACTGCAGATTGTCAAATATAAAGAAAAGCATAAAGAAAATAAACCCACTTAAATAGCATACCATAATTTAGGCTTTCCTATGGGCAACCAAAGGCAATATGAGACTCTCAGCTGACTATGCAAAGTCCTCAGCTGTGATCTAGAGCCAGATCATATGAGCAGGAAAGAGGGGAAAGAAAACCAGCTGTCAAACAGAGTCTGGAATCTAGAGAAGCAACAGACTGGAACTCTTGTTTGCCGAGCCAGCACAATGTGGGAAGTGTGTCATCCCAAATTCCAGTTCTTATCCAGTTTGTTATGGAAAACCCTGGTCTTGTAGCCAGTCTGTTCTGCAGTCCAAACTACATAGAAGCATTAAAATGTAATGATTCCTGCTTCAAAAGGAACATATCATCATTTATGAATAGGAAGTAGTAAGGATTCTGTAAAAGCATAAGATTTGTGAAACCAAGCTAAGAAATTTGATCCAAGTTCTATTTAGAAAATCCCCAAAATCAGTAATATGAAATGGGCTTAAATAATATATGTATGAACTTAAGAGAGTATCAGGGGAATCATATGTTCTACAGTAAAAACCTAGCCGGAAAAAAATTGGAATAACATAAATCATCTGGTTTTCTGTTTTAATTTCCTAATAGTATTCTAGCGTTTTACCTGCTCAGCAACTGTCTACTTCATGAATTGATATGAAATAGCTTTGGACAGAATGGAATCAATGTAGCTCACAAACACCTAAAGACAAGCAGAGCAGCAGGACAAAATGTCAATTTCCTAATGCAGATGGACAAAAACTCAATATTTCTTGGCAAGCAATTCAGATGAAGCTTTTGGACCCACTGAGAGGCAACATCTGAGCATATGTTTTAAGCTTGACAACAGGTGGGTTTAGGGCTAGTGGCCAAATTCTCCATCCCTTCTTAACCTCATGCTTACCTTCTGAGCTCTATGGAGCTCCTCCTTCAGGAATTCAGAACCCTTCTCACGGATTTCTACCGAGGAGCTGCGTAAGCGGGAGACGTTCAGTTGTGCCAACGACAGGGTCTCCTCCCCACCAGCCAGGCTCTTGACAGAAGGCTCTGGGAGCTGTAACTCTTGCCCTCTGTTAGTTGCTGAAAGAGGCTTCCACTGACCCACCACTAGCTGCTTTTGGAGCTGTGGCCTGGGCTCCTCAATATGGGTCTGGCTGTAAGAAAGAAATCAGTATGTTCAGGATTAAAAAGAGGGATACCCTGGGTCCATATGTCCTTTATTTCCCCTCATGTATATTCCTCTCAAGGATGTCCCACATGAGTTCTATTACATAGTTACTTACACAGAGGGGGGGAGGGGAGTGAAGATGGAGAGACACAGCAAATCAAGCAGGCTGTTTCCTCTTTTAAAACAAAGAGTTTGTTCTCTGCCAGTGAGTTTTGCAAATGGAATTGGCTATCACATGATAAGAAGGCCAGGTTAGAAATATTTCTCTAGGAAGCAATCTCTTCAATGTTTTTTTCCATCACTGAGAACATAAATGGGGCTATTGACAATTAGCTTTGGTGCACTTGTGCTCATCAAGGGAATATGAACTTGGTACAGCAGCATGCAGTAAGTATTTTCTCAGAACACAAAAGAAGGCAGCGTTTACGTGATATCACCCCTAGGCATGTATTATTTATTTTGGCATCAACCAGTGCAGAAGAAGAGTTATAACCCACTTTGCTCCATATACAACATGATTTTCAAGCAGGACCTGACACATCCAAATTATAAACCAGTTTGATTATGTAAATGAAATCACATTCAGAACTAAAGATGGCATCTTGTTGGAATCAACAGGCCTTCAAACCCAATGTTATTCTGCCTTGGTGAGTTTCTCCCTGTTCCTCCTCTTCCAGATCCAAGCAGCTTCCAGACACCTGGACAGCACTCTGACAGCATCTGGGGGAGAACGAGGGCAACACCATATTCCCCACTCAGAAGGATAAACAATCAGTGGTATCAAAAGCTGTTGAGAGATGAAGCAGAGTGCACTATCTCTAACCAGGTCCCTCCAAGTGCAAGCAGGAGCTGTCTCTGTACTCAATCCAGGCCTGAAACTGGATTGCAACAGTTCCAAATAATCTGTTTCATCCAAGGCTTTTTGAATTTTTTCCACCATTTTGTCTTTCTTCAGAAAGAATTTATTTTGTATTTCTGGTTCCTTAAGAAGGGGTACATCACTTTCTCCCTCAAAGAGGAAGGCAGTTCCTCTTCTCTCAAGGATTCATTCACCACCACTGAAACCCAGCTCTTTCTCACATCAACCAGGAAGGAGAAAAGTCCACATTACAGGGGCCGCGGTTGATGTGGAAGTTGCTGTAGATGCCACTGGAAGGAAGATACATTGTCCTAATATACAGGTCAAAAACCTTGCCCTTGCATAGTAATGCCTTTGAATCTATTTCCACATTTGTGGCAATAATTTTTTTAATTATACACAAACTTTTCCATGCACAAATAGATATACATAGAATCTTTGACTTCTACAATATAGCTGAACTTTAATTTCCATCAACCTCTCAAATTGCTTGGAGATTTTCTACTCCTGCTATATAACTAAGTTTTCAGAGGAAACACTTTTTTCTTCTTCCAGTTATTGCGTGTTATTGCGTATGTGTGTGTATATATATATATATATATATATATATATATATATGTGTGTGTGTGTGTGTGTGTGTGTGTGTGTGTGTGTGTGTGTATGTATGTATGTATGTATGTATGTATAAAAACACTTTCATAACTTAGTTATAACAGTCAAAATGGATTATATAAATGACTTCATAACAGTCAAAAATTGGATTATATCTCAATGTACTCTTCAGCTGATCATTAAAAAGATACAAGAGTAAGATCACAACAAAACTATCAACCAATCAGAGAACTTTTCACAGACTTTAGACTGACTTGGTAACATTACTAGGCATAGTTTTGTGTGCATTCCATGCATACTCTTGGTTCCTGTTGAAGTTGAATATCAGAGGGCATTTGACATTTTTTAAAAACTCTTTTATTTTATTTGAAGACATTCTGAAGGTCAACATCAACAGGATACAAGAGCATTCAGACAGCCAAGCAGACATACAAATAAACCACAGTGTAGAAATCAACCAAATCATTCACACAGATAACAATAATAGTCTTGATATATCCAACTTCAAAAGTTTCAGCCAGGCTTATTAATGAAACCAAGTGATGCATTCCCATGAACCACCCATCATAAACCACAAAACAAAACATCTGATACAGCACTCAAAACAACCCAGAACTTTCAAAACAATCCCGCTCTCAATGCCGAGCTTTTGTTCTGAAGATAGAAAGAAACAAAACTCTTGAAGAATTGGATTTTTCTGTCATAATCAGGGGTGGGTTCCTGCCAGTTCTAACCTCTTCTGTAGAAGAGGTTCCACAAATCTACAGTGGCAATTGGAACCGGTTCCAGCTCCCTCCCCCCGCCCATCCGCACATGAATCAAGATGAAGAAGGAGAGGAGGAATTCTGGGAGTCGAAGTCCACAAGTCTTAAAGTTTGAACAGCCCTGGGGTTTTTTTCTCTAAAGGGTTAGGGGTGCAAGGGTCTTGTAACTTGACAACTTTAAGACTTGCGTGCTTCAAATGCCAGAATTTCTGAGCCAACATTTTGGTTGATAAATAAGAGCGTTGTTAAGTGAGTTTCACCACATTTTACAAATTGGCCACGCCTACCCAGTCACATGGCTGGCAAGCCACTCTCACCGAGTCACATGACCAGCAAGCCACTCCCACAAAGCAGGCCACACCTACAGAAGAGGTTCTGAAAAAATTTGAAACCCACCACTGGTCATAATAATAATGTTTTGCATGCCGGAGGTCTGAGATTCAGTCCCTGGTTCCTTCAGATAGGACAAAGAGACACTTCTGCCTAAAATCTTAAGAGATATTTTCAGTATTTCTTATCAATGGCCTAATAAAGTATAGCATTAAGGCAGCTGCTTATGTTTTACATCTGTTCCACACACACAATCCCCAACACACAAACAGACATATCAATACAGGCAATGGGTGTTTCCTTTAGAGTTTCCAGTGGCAATTTTTCCAATTCTGAAAAATGTGTGCTTCTTGGATGAGATGCAAAATGTTTTCAAGCAAAAAAGCTAAGGAAGCCCAAATCCCATTGTAAAAGCACCTTTGGGACAGCCAGGATCTGGCTGATTGGGACTCTCCATAAACGTTTCCACACTATCCCAAGTTTTCTCAAAGGGGGAAGGGAGGAGCAGATAGAAATAGGAAGAGTAGTAACAGCAGTAGATAGCTGTTTCATTCACAAGTTATAATGAATGCAATGGTAAAGTAAATTGTGCCGGAGCTTGGAGCCCTGGGTATTACATTGGCAGGCTATATGAATAATGAATAACACCTAACTCTGTGTTTTATTTTTATGTTTTAGATTGATCGGTTTATGTATTTTATTTGTTTTATTATAAGCCGGCTAGAGTCACATAAATGTGAGATGAACAGCTATATGAATGAATGTATGAATAAATTACTAAAAGGAGTCCTGGTGGCGCAGTGGTTAGAATCAGTGACGTGCGGTGAGGTTTATGGCTGGTGAGGCTGGTGACGTCATCAGGAAGGCGGGGAGTGGGACGTGTGCAGGAGGCTGAGGCAACCTCAGCCTCCTGCACACGTGGTCCCATTCCCCAACTTCCTGAGTTAACATGAAGGGGATTGCGGAGCGCGAGCCGCGGGATCGCGGAGTGCGAGCCGCGGTCCCCTTCATGTTGACTCAGGAAGCGGGGAATGGGACCATGTGTGCCTTTTCCCTTTTCCCTTTTTTTTTCTTTTCATGATGAGAGCGGTGAGGCTCTGCTTCCCCTGCCTCCCCTGACCGCATGTCCCTGGTTAGAATGCAGTATTGGAGGCTAACTCTGTTCACAGCCTGGAATTCTATCCTGACTGGCTCAGGGTTGACTCAGACTTCAATCCTTCCAAGGTCAGTAAAATGAGGACCCAGGTTGTTGGGGGAAATATGCTGACATTTGTAAAATGCTCAGAGAGTGCTGTAAAGCACTATGGGATGGTATATACCTCTAAGTGCTATTGGTAAAAAATCTCAGAACCACTGAAAATCCCTGTGTTTGCTTTAAAAGGATAAAGATCCTAAGCATAATCATTTTTGGATTGGATTGGATTTATTGGATTTATATGCCGCCCTTCTCCCAAAGGACTCAGGGTGGCGTACAACATTAAAAAACACATATCACAAAAGTTAAAAGGAAATTAGATAAATATCCAAAAAACAAACCCAATTAATATAACAATAACATTTTAAAAATTAGATAAAATTAACAGGCTATGTCTTTTTACCTATAATTTATTTCAAAAACAATATATGCCACACACAAGAAGAAAAACCAATGTGGAAAAGATCCAAACAGGAAACTATAGAGGTGTAGCCATTATCCAGACACTCCTGTGAGTTAATCCTGGGAAAGAAATTGCTCAAGTTTAGCCAACATTAGCCTATGGCCAAGATTTGATTACATCAAGCTTGGAAAAGAAATCAGGAGTAAATGAGGTCTATGTATCAAGCAATGGCAATTAAATCAGATTGGTTCAACTTCATGTGAAGCAAGAAACAAATAAAGGATAGCTTTGCAAAAAAATTTTGCAAAATAAGAATAAGATGTTTGATTTGGCAGTTCTTGTCTTATACTTCGATTTTGATTCCAAGTAAAATAGCACACTAGGCAGCCAACAGCCTGACTAGGAGCCCAATGGAAGCCACCCAGATCACACCGAGACACTGAAGCTCAAAGTCCCTCAAAAGGACTAAGTGAAGAGATGGATATTGGTCCTAAACATAAGTAAATGGCATTTATTTAATTGGACCTGCCTTTTGGCTATGATTAAAGAGCCAGGAGCCTGTGTTTCCTCTCCCTGCCTTGAAGGCTGCTAAAGGGCGTATTAGCATCAATCCTAACCAAAGTTAAGAGATAGCATCAGCAGCTCTGCAATGGGGTATTAGTGAGTTTCTGCACATTGTTATTCCATGAAATCAGCTTGCCTGAATTTTGCACGTGCCCAAATGTCTATTTTTATTTCACAAAGCTATTGATATCAAATTCATTCCACCATGTGTAAAGTAGCTATTGGCTCATTTTTTTAGCCCCTAAAGCTCCTGCCAAGTGAAATTTGCAGGCAATTTTCCAATTTCCAGCAGAGCTGTTTGCCAACTTACTTTCTGAAAATGCTTTAAGCCTCCACTAGGCATAGCTTAGCCTCACGCTGGCTGATGATGATATAATTCCCATGCCTCCTCCAAGCTATTGCGAAAATATATAGTTCACAAAATATTCCCCACCCCTGCATTAACTGTATATCAGCTCTCTATTGTTAGATGTGAATTACCATTCCTGGAATCAAGGAAATTCCCCCTCAGCATCAAAAACAATGTGCAGCAAAAGCTGGGAAGCTACTGACACGTCCTGTACCTGACTTTACATTGTTCTTTGCTCAGTGATCTAGAAAAAAATGTAAAACAAAGTGTTCTATGAAATTCTGTGGTTGGGATGAAAGCCCTCAAGTTCTTTAGAGATTGGACTGCATATCTATTCCAGAACAGGTGGGTGTTGTTTTTTTTTAAATAAATCATTTTGAAAAGGTTTGCAGAGACAATCACTTCTGGAGGGAGAAAATGGGTCTTGCTAACGAAGTCTGTAAAAAAAACAATTTTTAAAAGGAAAGAAGTTAGAAGAAAATATAATAAGCCAGGTATTTCTTTGGTGCTCAGAAAAAAAAGTTCCTTATCAAAGCATAACTCTTAAAACCAACCAGACAGAACTGAAATGCAGACGGGTGAAGAATATAGAAATATGAAGGGAACAGTAATACAGGTTATCCTCAAGTTACAACTGAAAGAGAGTCTGCCCATCACAGTTATAACTCATGAAGGTAGTAAAGCAGGCTGCTCATATAACCAATCCGATTTTATGATATTTTGGCAGCAGTCATTAAGCAAACACAGTGATCATTAAGTGAGCCAATGATTTGTTATGGTGCGGTTTTGGTTTTCGATAAAATTGTTGCAAAATAAGTCAAAGGACTGCAAGATGCTGCAAACAGTTGTAAATCTTTTTAAAAAAATAATTTTTATTTATTTTTGAACAAGGCTAAACAAACATAAAAATAAAAATAATCCATCTTCCATTACAAATTGTAGAAAGTATTTCCCTGCCTCTCTTCCATAGTCATCACCTGTTTTTCATATCAAATCGCATATTTTAAATTCACCTATATTCATGTATATCACAATTATTATATCTCAACCTTAATTTGACTATAATTGTTTTTACGTCCTTTTATATATAATATTCGAAATCTAGAATGGGATTATATGATAACATTCCATTAAATCATCCTAAAATCATCCAATCACAATACATCTTTATAACATATTCTAGATAAAGCTTTTAAACCTCCTCTCATAATCTCCATATATTGTTTTAAAAAATTAATATTATCAAACTGATATATCTATATGTATTGTTATCATTATTAATCATTATTTAACTATAGCTATTGTTGTTTCATTTTATACATACTACTAGTAAACTAAATTTAGCTTAATTTTTATTATACATTTTCATTGCATCAACCTGTATCCCTCCAGCAATAGTACGGTCTTATAGCTCTTGACATTTGTAGCATTAACGTTCTAGTTACTTTCTTAATAAATCTTGTATAAACCTCCCTTGGCAACATGCTGTTCCTTTCGTATCGCACAAAAGCTTGAAACCCAATATCTGCTCTTTCCATCAGTTTATCTTTGGTTATCGCTAGTGCTTCTATCAAGATTTCTCTCCTTATCTCCGTCAATTTTTCTCTCTTTTCTTCTGTGCTTTGAAGTTTGGGGTAGAGTTCCAATCCATCCATCTCCCCTTTCCATATTCCGCTCTTGCCATTACCACCCAGGCTCAATTTGTTGTCAGTATCCACAATTTTCTTATCTCTTTGCTCATTTTTTACTTCCATCTTTTGAACTCTGTCCTCCACTTTCTTCATTTGGTAAACATCCTCAGTTTCTCCATCAGATTTTTCTGTTTTGTATTCCATATTCTCCAATCTCTTTTCAATTCTCTCTGTCACAACTAATAGATTTTGAATTTCAAACATAATCATTTGCAATGTTACAGTTTATTTTTCCTGCTGGGCCATTTTTTCAATTTTGCAGATACTGCCACTATAGGGTTCAAGGCTATTTTAATAAACTTCAAACAGGTTCATTTATTATCTTTCAAGTCAAAATGTTGTCTTTCCTCCAATAGCTAGTGATAGAACTTCCAAAAGGCACCTGTATAAACAACTTGCGCTCTTCCTACTATCACTGTAGAACTTCCAAAAGGCACCTGTATAAACAACTTGTGCTCTTCCTACTATCACTGTCAGTAAACAAGCTGAAAGAACCTTGAATCTCAAGTGATCAAAGACAAAGAAGAAAAAACAATGTATCCAGCCTCTAAATGCCAGTGTAACTGTTTTTCCTTCTGTTGTTACAACCCTGTTTATAATCCTTCTTATTTTCTTCTTTATATTCCAAGCTTAAGAAAGAAAGAAAAACCCTTAAATAGAGATCAAAAACAAGTCCAATCAATCAAATCAAGCATTATAAAAAAAGGATAATTTTAATCCATAGGTATAAGCAAAAGTGAAAAAAGAAGAAAGAATTAATCTGTTCAGTTTAAAAAATAGGGAGCTCCTGCAAAAGTTCCATCCGTGAAAAAAAAAAGAAATTAGAAACTGGATAACACACTAAGTTCAATGCAGATCAATCTCACCGCCTACAGTCTTTTGTCTTCAATCTTAACTTAACTTAATTTTTCTTCTTGGGTAGTCTCTTGCTCTAATAATAAAATTTCCTCATCAATTCGACACATTTTCTCTTTCCGCTTTCTTCCCGTTCCAGAGCTGTCTCAACTTCAGCCGCTTCATTAGCTACGTTTCTGTTACCGGAAAAAAAGGCTATTCCTGGATCTTTCAGGGACTTTGCGGTGTCCCTGAGATCAGCAGGAGGTGCCCTTCTCAATCACCGTCTCTGAGGGATGGTTTAGGTCCAAATGGGACCGTCCAGCGGCAGAAATTCGACTGTGATCTTGGAGCACCAAGATCGCATATCGTGCCGTCGCAATGTCAGCTCTCGGTAATCTTTGATAGTGAGATGGGTGGCATATAATTTTAATAAATAAAAAAAATGTGGCCCAATTGCTGAGTATTTATTTATTTATTTATTTTATTTTATTTATTTTATTAAACTTATTAGTCGCCCCCTCTCCCCACAGGGACTTGGGGCGACATACACAAGCAACAGTCAACACAGTGTCATACAGAGGAGGTAAAAATAAATAAATAAATAATTACAATACTGAAAAAGGTTAAAACCTTAATAACATTAATAGTTTAAAAACTAAAATTAACAATTAAAAATGACCTAGGGGTGGATAAGTTGTCGAGTTATGCCAGGCCGGCTAGCCAAAACAGGTGGGTCTTCAGTTTACTGCGGAAGGAGCGGAGATCAGTTGTTGTCTAATGTCTGGGGGGAGGTCGTTCCAAAGGGTAGGGCCCGCCACAGAGAAGGACCTACTCCTGGGCACCGCCCTCTGACAATCTCTAGAGGACGGCACCCGGAGGAGACCCTCTCTGTGTGAGCGAATGGGCCGCAGGGATGTATGTATGGGACACGATCCCGCAGGTAACTAGGCCCTATGCCATGGAGCGCTTTGAAGATGGTAACTAACACCTTGAAGCGCACCCGGTAGGCCACAGGAAGCCAGTGCAGCTCGCGCAGGAGCGGTGTTATATGGGAGAACCTCGATCTCCCCATAATTACCCGCGCGGCTGCATTCTGGACCAACTGCAGCCTCCGGGTGCATCTCAAGGGGAGCCCCATGTAGAGAGCATTACAGTAGTCCAGGCGAGACGTCACCAGCGCGTGAGTGACTGTGTGCAAGGCCTCCCGGTCCAAAAGGGGTCGCAGTTGGCGCACCAGGCGAACCAGGTGGAACGTCCCCCTCGCCACGGCTGCCACATGATCTTCCATAGCCAGCCGGGCATCAAGGAGGACGCCCAAATTGCGTGCCCGTTCCAACGGGGAGTGCCCAAAATGCACTCGTGTGACTTCAAGAAAGGGGGAAGCCATTGGAATTTTCAATTGGTATCTTAAGTAGGTCCATTGGGACTTTAAACAACCAACAAGCAATTGGTCATAAGTTGAGGACTAGCTGTACCATCTCTTTTAAACCCAATTTGAGATATTGAGTACAAAAATGCCAAAAGATCTTTACACGATCAAGAAAGATCTTCACCCCAAATCTTACACTTAATTTCCTGTTTGAATCTGGATCCCATTTTCTGGTTTGCATACTGATTTATAACCTGGAGGAATAATCGGAGGAAGTAGAACACTGGGCAGGCACATCCAAACCAATCCTTCTTTTAAGAAAGTGCCAGCACTGCAAAACAAAAAACAAAAAAACCCTGAACAGCACAACTTTTTTCCTGTAGCTTAAGTAGATCAGGGACTATTTAAAATATAGGTAGGAAAATAATTAAGCATGGTGGGAAAATTTGTTAATAAATGAACAAGTCTCCCAGGAAGACTTAAAAACTAATACCTCCGGAAAAAGCTAAGCCCAACCCAGACAGAAGTCACAGATTTGGAAAACATTTTGGGGTTAGGCAAAAAGAAAAGAAAAGAAAATCAGTGCAGGAGCCTTAGACAATCTTATTTTATGCTGTTGTGCAGACAGTTCCCTAATCCCCCATATCCCTGCAGAAAACTGTATATTAGTGAGAAAGGACACTAGATTTGCCTGAAATCTAGTTTTCTATATGCAGAGATCTTTTTAATACGAAGAATCAAATCCCACCTGCACTGTGACACAGTAGAGCAAATCAAGCTATTCACACTATTCACACTGTCCAGCTACCTTTTCTTTATTAACAAAGTAATGCTGTGATGATTCTATAAATATCTACTACAAGTATCCTTAACTAATCATCATCTGTTGGATAACAAACAAGATAACCTGTACAATGCTGCAGACTGCCAGCATTAAACATTTTCATATGTTTTTAGTTGCCTGAGGGAATTAACAGGGATAACAATATGCATTTGCTTTAATGAAAGGAGTTATTAAAATAATTATTATATGCAATTTCTGATTAATAGAAGTGTGCTAATAGGAAGATAGAAAATGGCTAAATACTTTTAGTGGCAGTAGAAGAAGACTCAGAATAAATTAGGTGATCATGAAAAAGACCGGAAAAGACTAATGAGATATTAGCAATCCCAAATTTTTTGCTGAGTTATGAAGCAGCCCAATTAGCACAGTTAAAAGCCTGATTTAATAGTGATCAATGAAACTCTTGGTTCAAAAATCAATTAAACAAGATATTAAGAATCCATTAGAAAACCTTTTAGTATTCAGTAAAGTGGAGGAAGGGGAGAATGTTGGACAAAATTATTCCATCTAACATAGTAGAAATATGGGATTTAACTGGAGACACTTTTATTCCATACTAGATTTTGCTTTGCATTTACAACAATGATCTTTTCTGAGTACAGTATAGACTTTATTGTCGGAATTAAAGTATTCATCAACCTGTAGAACCAAGACAAACTAACACTTAAAGAGTATTTGGATATTTTAATGGAAAGATTAACCTCACTTCGATGGGATTAGCCACTCCTACCCATTCTGGCAGAAGGGGCATGCTCCAAATCCTGCCAGCCAAGGAATTTCAGCTGGTGGGGTCCAAAAGAAGAGTCTTTTCTGCCATGACTCCCAGCCACTGGAACATCATGCCCCCCAGGTGAGATCTACTCCCAAGCTTTTGACTTCCAGAAAGGCCTTGAAGACACAGCTGCGCCAACTGGCCTGGGGCTCCAATGGGGGTGTGGCAGGATGGACCTGGATAATAGAGTAAATAATACCCCACCTGATCCTTGTGCACACTTTGCTCCCTCGTTCACTGCTTAATTTTATTGTAATTGAATTTTAAATTTAAGATCCTTATTTATTGTTTTAATGTTCTATAATGTGTTTTAATTGAATGTCTGTAAGCTGTCTAGAATCTTCTCTAGCAAGATGGAAGTGTACAACTTTAATAAATAAATAAAATAATAAGTGACAAAACAAAGTTTAACATAACTGAAACTTAGTACACTGGTGAGAAAATAATACTCTTATCCCGGGAAGATTTCTAAATGTTAAGGCTGCAGAATATGTGGCATGGGCAAAAGGGAGGATGGGGACAAAGACAGGCTGGAGAATAAGAATCAGCCACAAAAAATACTTGCGTCAGATTTTCAGAAACTCTTCTCTTCAATCTCCCTAAGTTATCACTGAGGGATCACCAATTCTCAAGAGAGGTTTTGGTTGTTGTTAGGAGGAGAGGTGAAAAATTGCTTTCTATCAGTACTTCTCTGGAACCAAACCAATAATCTCTTCCCATTGCAGCAGCCACAATGTGGGAACTGAATAAATAAATAAACTTAACCCCACAGGGTGATTGTTGTGGGAAAGGGAGGGAATGTTATGTACACTACCTTGAGGTCTTGGAGGAAAAACAGGATATAAATCTACAAATAACTGAAATAACACTTTTAAAAAACCTTCTGAAGATGAAGAATGGTAGGGATTTATTTTTTTGTTTGTAGCTGGGAGCTGGGAGTTGAATTTAACTGCTATGAGCCATCTAGCACACTCTGTAGCACAAACTGAATATATATGTCTAGAGCAGTGTTTCTCAAACTTGGCGACTTTAAGTCCTATGCTGGCTGGGGGATTCTGGGAGTTGAAGTCCACAGGACTTAAAGTCGCCAAGTTTGAGAAACACTGGTCTAGAGTAAAATAGATGATCTTTAAAACGAAGAATTGCATTATTTAAAAGAAGTAACTTAATAGAACTTCTTCAGGAAAAACAAGCATTACTTCCTTTTAAATTTATGGGACGTTTACTAGATCTTATCACTAGTGGTCAACAAGCTGTCTTTTTAAATAATTGTAGAATAAGCCTTCCATAATTTTTATGTTTTAGATGGGAGATTCTGCAAAGTAATATTTGTCCAAGAAATTTCATTACGATCAGTTTAATATGCTGCATTAAAAACGAATAGAAAATTGAGCAGAAAAGTACCAAATAACTTATGCCATTTATGCAACTGGCCCTGCATTCTAGCATGATTCCAGGCGACTCTGGCAGAGTCTGGTCTGCCCCTTAGAAACGTAGAAATGAATCAGCAATTCTTGGTTCCTGTGTGGCTGACAGATATCAAACATACTGAGTCAGCATTTACAGCACATTTGAAAACATCCTTAGGTAATTATTATTCTAGGGCTAGTTGGAACAGCAGAGGCCATAGTAGAACATAGAAAAACTCTCTCATTTAGCCCATGGCACAATTGGGAATCTATATCTTGGTTTCTCAAGTTCAAGAGATCCAAAATCTTTTTTAAACTTCTGATTTTCTATTTCTATCATCACATATTCTGTAAGATGGATATATCACTTGGTTGTTGTGCTTCCATATATAACAGCTAACCTTAATGCAGTGTGATGTGATGTGCAATGAAATTTCAGTTACTTTTGACATATACAGTTTACATGCAGAAGAAGGCAACCATTCATTCACAAAGAGAAACATCTAAACTTCTGCTTGCCTAGTTTAAAAGGAGCCTAGTCAGCAAGAGTTTCTTTAAAAACAACTGTCAGTTGAGCAAAATAGTTCAGGTCCTAAATCACTTCCTAGATCAGAGGAAGAAAGGGATGAATTATATTAAAAGTCTTTCATTCCCACAAATACTTCTTTTATTGCCAATTTCCTGGAAATGCTTATGAACTGCTACTTATCTACTCTATAGAAATTGTAACTATGCTCGCATGCTTTCATGAGGAAAACAAATCTTTCAAGGCTGGGTATTCTGTTAGAAAGAGTTGTTTAGTGACAACACAGCAAAGATAAAGGAGCAGCAATCAGAAAATTTCAAGTTTACTGAGCCTTAATAAAATGTAAACGTACGAACCTTTTTTTTTATTTAAGGCAGCAAACTGAACATTTCCTGTTTTGGGTAGCTTATTTATGAAAATTCTGGGAATGCAAAAAACTAATTTTCAGAAATCCTTGGAAGACAGGAGGAAGTAGGAAAATCTTTATGTGACAAAAAGTAATAAATTTAACAAGTGCTCCTAATAGTGCTTTTTCAAAAGGCAACTGGATTTGTTTTGCTTGAAGATGTTTCACTTCCCATCCAATAAGCTTCATCAGTTCTGACAGTTCAGTATGATGCGGGTGGGGGGAATGGAAGGATTAGTTCTGGCCCCAAACCCTAAGAATTAGTCAGAGCTAATCCTTCCATTCCCCACCACTACCACCATCCAGTCAGAACTGATACAGCTTCTTGAATGAGAATTGCATTTCTATAATGCCTATTTGCTGCAGCCAACAATACAACTGGTATTCTACAGGATGTAGCAGGGATGAATGAAGATGTCTATTAAATGCTCCCATCCTTAAATGCCCTTGTGTACTGAACTTCTTCGTGGCTTTCAAAACGCATTGTCTAGATACAGTTAAGCTATTGCAATAAACCTCATTCCCCAGCTAAAGCCCACTCACAAGAGCAATCCTGGGAAATCAAAGACAAGTCCCGAACAGGTAAATAATTATTATTGTAGATCTAGCATTAGTTAGTCGTGGCAAGGATCAGCTTCTCCAAAGTCTAGAATTCTAACCATCTATATTACTCATACATGCAACACTCATGGTTTAAAACTCATCTCCTACTTTAACAATGTAAAAAATTGGCCACAGCTCTTTTCTCTGGTCTTTGCTGTCTGTTGTCCATTTCTTGCAGTAGCTTATATAATAGTCCTTCCTGTTTCCTTCCTACTTTGCAGATGTCATTTCTGACCTGCATGGAGCTAAATAGGCTTTCAGCCATATCAATATCTAATAATAGTACACTGTCCAGTAATTTATTTTTTTTTGCTCAACTGCAGCACTTTATGTTTATTTGAATTATTTGGAAATTGGAAGCAATCACACTGAAGGTAAATTTCAGACCTATTAATCAGTGCAATTGCCACTGTTAGCCTGGATGAAAATTGCAATCTGGTCTTTATTTTCAAGAACTGTTGCTATTTAGTAATCCAATGTAGCTGCTCTTTTCCAGAAAAAGTTTTTTTTTTTTGTGAAGGAACTCCCCCACCCCAAATTTAAATGAAATTAACAAGGCAATATGATATAACAAAGTATTGGGATAAATGTCAATGAGTATCATGAGTCATTTTCTTAGCAGACTTTTAATTTGAAGCTGTGGAAGAGACAGTCCTCAACCCAGGCTTCAAGGTTACAGATGTTCTTCCCTGCAACACTGAGCACAAGCAAAAGGCTGCAACCCTCCGTTCCAATTTAGTGAGGAAGGCCAATATCTGCCACATAAAGTCTCTTCACAATGGGAAGTTGTTAGCAAGATCGTTTTAAAAAATCTAATTCTGCCGATACAGGAGGAGGGAGAGGGAAATGTGCCGGATCTGCACTTTTTAGCAAAAGGCCCAATGAGTTCCCTGCAGAGCTTGTCTGACAGAGCAATTTCCTCTATGAAATGCCTTTTGATGACTTTTGGTAGAATTCTGCAAGGAATATACCCAACAGAGAAACCTGCATGACTTCGCTCTTCAATGAAAGAAATCTCATCTGACACCAGAATAAAGAGATGGAATCTATGTTCCACATTGCAGTGATTTTTTTCCTCCTACATACATATACCTGGAGAGACATTATTAACTAGGAAACTACAAGACAACTTCATTGTTTTCCCCCCCAGTGCTTTCATATAGACTAGTTAAAGCTCTCTGAATACATAAACATATAACAGAAACAACACTGGCTATTAGCACAGAAATAACACTCATAAGGCTATTATGCTCCTGGCATTCTACTTTGCTTTAATGAGAGAATCAAGCCACTTCATGAAGTTCTCTTTGATTTCCATAATATTTCTCACGTTGCAATGCCAACCTGAATGGGAAATCCACTGACATCTTAACTAAAACTAGAAAGCTTTTTGGAACAAAATCTAAAGTTCTGGGCAGTATATATAAAAATGTTTATACACAATCACTTTAGTAGGATTTCTGGCATAGGAATTCTTAAAAATAACAGTACATATTCCTGGGCAACTGAGCCTACAATCACTGGCTGTCTCAAGATCTATACACACATCATTTCTGTTCTTAGGACTTCAAAGGCACAGCAACAATTGAACCAAGGTAAACATGGGATTCTGCATGTCCACTGCACATGCAAACACCAAAACGTTGTTACAAGGAAAAAGAGTACAATTGTGTACTACGTATCTTTCTGCATCACATCTGAGCTGGTCCTTTACCCTTTCAAAGATAATAAACAGGCAAAAATAGATGCCGAAGAGCCAAAAGTGCTAGATTTAGAATCAGTCTTCCTAGTCTTTACCACAAATAGTTTTGACCTGACTTTAATTCTTCTTTCACGGTCCAGAGCATGAAGATATGAATGTTTAATGTCAAGGATGTTTGTTTCTGGAAATTAGCAATAAAGCTCTGCCTCATAAAGATGCCAATATCAAAGCCAGGCTGGTGGTGTGTTTAAGGTGCTGGCCTAGAAATTAGGAGATGGGTGAGTTCTAGTCCTACCTTTGGCATGAAGGCTAGCTTAGTAATATGGGTCCAGTCACTCTCAGCCCAAACCACCCCCTATTATGCATCCAATGTTCTCAGCCCACCTTTGATCTCCCCTGTGGCTCTTTTTTTTTCAGTTCATGGGGCTAACCTTTAGCTAACAGGCTGGAAAGACGTGCTGTATACCCTTCTGCACAATGTGCAGAGCTGGATCTTTGGGGCAGAGTAATTTTGAGACTAAAGTTATAATTATCCATTCTAATGCACAGAAGCATCAGTAAGGCCAGATTCTGAGGTGTACTTCTGGGGCTCCACAAAAGAACATATGTCAACCAGTGGCTGAAACTACAGCCAAGCACTTTAAATTGTTGCACAACAATAGACGGCCGGCCAGCAGAGCACTTACTTTCCATGTTGTTTGTTGGGTGAGTGGCTAGTTGGTACAAGGAATAGGAAGCAATAGTGGCTGTGAGGACAAGGAAGAGGAAAAGGCAGAGGGAGTATGGCAGACAATCAGGTAGTCAGATGGGTTTGGAGGCTTTCCAAATGTTTTCTCTCAGTTTTCTCCAAACTTAGAAAGGCATCAACATTTCCATTCACATGCATGCACATGCATGCACGCACACACTCTCACACACACACACACACACACACACACACACGAACCCATCTCACTGTTGTCAGTCCTTGGACAGGTATTTCATACACCTGCACGTATATCTTTGGATATGTTTGCGGGGAATTTATGGAATTTCACTTCTGCCATTTTCAAACCTAGAGCTTTTCACTGGGACTGCATGCACCAGAACCTCCAGCTAGATCAATGGTTCTCAACCTTCCCAATGGCGCGACCCTTTAATACAGTCCCAAATGTTGTGATGACTCCCAACCATAAAATTGGTGTCTCAGTTCCTAAGACCATCGAAAATATGTGTTTTCCGATGGTCTTAGGCGACCCGTGTGAAAGGGTCGTTCGACCCCCCAAAGGAGTCCCGACCCACAGGTTGAGAACCACTGAGCTAGATGGAGTTCTGGGAGTTAAAGAGTCCAAACACCTCTGGAATTCAATATTCTGCTTTACGAAGTAAAATTGGATCATTCCAACCGTACCTCACACCAGTTCAAACCTAGACCCCTCGCTGATCACGGTGGACAATTATTCCAATGTACCTCTCGGCCGCAGAACTGCCTTAGAGGGACTACTCCCCGTAATCAGACTCACATAAGTTCTTATCCGTAAAATGCAAGCTAGCCAACAACGCATCCCCCTTCCCTTCTAGTCAGCTTCTCCCAGCCGGCGCTCGGGGACTCGGCTCTGGATCCCACCCCTGCCTCCGCACCGTTCAGCCGCAGCTCCCTGAACCTAGAAGCGGAGCCTCTTCTGCGGATGAGCTGCAAAAAACAGATTACGAGGATTCAATCCTGCCCGATGGGGAGAAAAAGACCGTCAGGACAAAAGGCACGTCAAGTGCCACTGTGATCGTCCTCGCCACCCCCGTCGGGAATTGACTGCAGACTCAGACTTCCTACCCAGTCCACATGCTGGCTTCGCGGCACTTCCAAAGGCGCCACCGCGCCGCGTGCCTCACAAGCAGGACAGGGTATACATCGACCCTTCAGAGGCTGTGCAAGGACCCGGTGATCGATCCGGAGCCGGCGGCCTGTCCCTTCCCCTTTCTTTTCTTCCCAGCTGCGCTGCGGCAGTCGCTGGACGGTGGTGGTGGAAGCCCTCCCAGCCAGCTGCTTGGCTGGCTCCGCAGCTGGGGGGGGGGGTGGAGGAGGAGGAGGAGAGCCGGGAAAGACACGTGACCCCTCCGAAGCCTCTCCTCCCTCCCTTTGCCCATCGCAAAGAATGCACGTGCACATCCCGGCGCGGCGGCGAGTCACATGACCCGCCTCCCATTCACTTCCATGCAGTTCCGCGGCTGAGCTTTCGATCCGGCGATTCTTCTTTTTGCCTTTGCTTGGCCGCTACCGCTAGTTTTCCTTTAGATCTGAGGATCGGGGGTTTACCTTCCGGCGAAGCCAACCTTGCTTACACCTGGTGGAAGATTTGCCAGAAGTTGTTGGTTTTTTTGGAGCCCGGCGGCACAAAAATAAAGTAACCAACAGCTCATGAGAAAAGAGGTCGGGCCACGTTGATGGTAAATCGGCCCGGATTGATACAATATTTATTTTTATAGCCGTGTTTTTCGGTGGAGCTCGGTTAAAAATTCTGGAAAGCCGCACCGTAGTTTCCTTACTGCTTAAATAAAATGGGGACGGGGGGGGGGAGTTGTATCTGGTGTATTTGAATATTGAAATAGTAGAGGGAAAGGAAAGGAAACTAAAATTCAGTGTTCCCTTAAGCCATATTTAGAAAAACTCACGTTAAAGTTAGTTGCAAACGCCACCACAAAATGAGGGGTGGCCTTTTCCTAATTGGGGCACTTTTAATTACAGCATAAACTGCTTTAAAATGCCTCTGACTTTTCCAGAACAACCAATTAATCAGCTGCACTTTACACAAGGTTGTTAAAGTAACTCTAAATCAGCCACTTTTCCATTGCATTTTAAGTCAGCATTAATTGGTTTAAATGTATGAATTCAGAGTTCAGGCCTGTGTTCTGAAGATTATCTCTCCATCCCTTCTTGGAAGTTGGGAGCAAACTTCCTATTTTATCAGAAGCATATAGGAGTTCCAGAGTCTGTTTGCAAGTTCTGATTTTAACTCTCCTATGCTTTCTATCCTTGATTCAAACTGGTTTGGGGAGGCAAGGGAAACTCGTGCATTTATCTTGTGTCATTGGCCCACATTGCTCTGTTATTGAGCCCTGGCAGTGCAAAATAAAATGAACAGGTCCCAGAGCTGACTGTTGTCTCCATTAAGTCCTATGACCAGCACCCAAGAAAAACAAAGTGCATAATTTGATGATTATTGCCCTCATAAATTCATGCCATAAATAAAAAGTGCCACAATTGTTCTTTAGTGATTGTCCTACTGCTGAAACCAGCTACAACTAGCAGTGTGATTATATTGCAAAAACACATCATACACTTTTGAATCATTTGAATTGCCAGATTATTTTCCTGTCCTTCCCAATAGTAACCAAGATCTCTTTATTTTTATGTAAAGTGTCATAGGCTCCAATTATACTCCAATATGCATCCTTACATATTGTGTATGGTATGCTGGCTTGACAGCCACGGACATAAAGGCATTACAGAGTCTGATGAGCACAGCACAAAAAATTATGGGCTGTCCCCTGACATCACTGGAAAAAATAGCCAGGACTCGCTGCCGCAACAGAGTGAGGAAAATCCTCAGGGATGATTTGCACACTGGTCAGCACTTTTTTACTCTCCGACCATCGGGCGTGAGCTATAGAAGCATAGCCAGCTGAATGAATAGGCTGAAAAATAGCTTTTATCCGTGGGCTGTCTGACTTCTGAATGCCACAATTAGGTTTAATATGGCAGACTTGCAGGGACAGCCCAATGTGCAACATGTTCATACCAATGTAATATAATGTTACATACATATAGGTATTTTGCAGTGACGTACGGTGAGGTTTACAGCTTGTGAGGCAGCAATTTTTTTAGACTTGTGGACTTCAACTCCCAGAATTCCACAGTCAGGCATGCTCAGTTGCGACCTGCCACCCTCCGCCCTGGGTTTCGGCCACGGCACCGCCTGCCAGAGCTGCGTGGAATCCGGGGCACGCTTATCGGGCAAGAGCAGCGCAGATGGGGAGCGGACGGAGTGGAGGAAGCCTCTCCCCCCCCCGCTTCCCACACCCGAAAGAACAAAGGGAACCTCTGCCGCCGCCCAGGCAACCTGGCCGGCCTCTCTCGCGGCGGCTCTCTGGTGCCGAGCTTGGGAGTCCTGCAAGCACCGCAGGCTGGACTGGAGCCTCGAGTCTAGGGCAGCGAGTCATTCGATAGGAAACTTGCCTCTTGGAAGGAATGACTCGGCTTGGCTCCTACTTTGCCTCTCCTGCCTCTTCGCTTCTCCGTTCGGTCGTTGGGCGGCAGATCGAAAGCGGGATCCAAGCTGGGTCATTCCTCCCAAAAGGCAAGTTTCCCATCGAATGACTCGCTGCCCTGATGATGAGAGGTTAGGCTGTGCCTCACTTGCCTCACCTGACTACACGTCATTGGTATATTGCAGTGGTGAAATCTAAATCCCCCCCCCTGGTTCTGTGGGCGTGGCTTGGTGGAGTGGTCATGTGATGGTGGGTGTGACCAACTTTTTTTCACTTTATAAAGCATTTTTTTCCTGCCGGTTGGGGCAAATATTTAAAAAGTGGGGGGGGGGAGCTTCCACCAATCACATGGCTCACAGCTAACCTGCACAATCGTGAGAAGCTCTTTTTTTTTTTTTTTTTGCTTTTTAAAGCATTTTTTTCTTGTCTCTTCACCCAAACTGGCAGGGGGAAAAATGCTTTAAAAAGCTGAAAAAAAGCTTAGCCAGCTGAGCCACACAATCCTTGGAAGCTTTTTTTTTACTACTGGTTCGCAGAACCAAGGACAATCATCGTTACTGGTTTGGCCAAACCGGGCAGAACCGAGAGGATTTCACCCCTGGTATATGGGAATGTGTGTTAGTTATTACTTATTTGGATTTAGGGATTCTATTTCTTTCATTTATTGAGTTATTGAGATGTATTTTATGTTTCTGGGGGGCTGCACCAAAGGAGGCTCATTCAATTTCATTGTACACATGTTCTGCATTGACAATAAAGGTTTGATTTGATTATGCTGCATTAATAATAATTAGATTGAAGATAATGCAGGATAATCTTTCTTTTGCCCTTGAATGTTATAATATGGGATAATAAACAGTCCTAAGCAGAAGAGAGATTTGAGCGTACATGCAAAGGCTTGGAGGACACTTATCAAGATGTCCTTGAAAGTCCTTTTGCCAGATGTCATTCCATGGAACACAAGCAAATAAAAATATTGGGCTGGCTATTCATGCAAAATGATCTTGCATTTCTTTGCACATTTATCATGGAATTAACAAAACTTCCATGTCACATTTATGAATCTGTCTTTTAAGAAATTTTAAACACAAGGTTTATTACCTCCTCAGTCCTAAACTCTGCTCTTAAAAACCAGATTCAGATTGCCTTTGAACAAACATTAAAGACATGGCAGTCAATTTGCTAATTGGTAAGGATTGAAATAAGAACCAAGGGTTCATAATTATATATCTGTTCTATTATTTTGATCTGAGAATTTACAGGGAAATGTGGACTGCCCCTTCCTTAGATTCCCTCTCTTCCTCACAAGTCGTTCTTACTTAGTTTAAAATGCATTCATATGGTCCCTAGACTAGAATCTCAACAGCTTTAGGATTTCCAGATTTTCTGTTTCAAACTTGGAAACTTCCTGAGCATCTTCAGTAAGCCATACTGAACTTAGTGGTATTTATTTCTTTTTAAATGTGCATATAAAATTGAAATAGCAATAGTTTTGTTTCTGATCCCCAGTGGGATTTAGAACAAAGTCCCATTGAGTACAATGCATTTCCCCCCTCCCCCATGTAACAAAGTATAGAATGAAAGTCTGTATATGTAATTTTTGGTCACATTTTGGGTGTGGGCAACCAGCCTGCATTTGGGGCCATGCCCCACAGTCACATGACTCAATTTATTATGTTTTTTTTCCAGAAACTAGTATTTGCTTCCAGTTTCCAAGAAAAAAAATGGCTGTAATGAAAGAATAATAGGTTTGCTTAACGACTGTGGTGTTCGCTGCAAAAAGGTTGTAAAATCAGGCCTGGCCACATGATGTCCTGCTTTATGACTGGTATGATTTATGACTACTTTTCAAGCTCAATTATGATCATAAGTTGAGGACTATCTGTATATGTTTCTCTATGTTTTAAATCACGATTGTACACTTCCCATTGTACACCACCCAGAGTCATTTCTGGTGAGATGGGCGGCCATATAAATATAATAAATGAATAACTAGATTTCAGCCAGATCTTTTATATTCACAGATAAATGTATGTGATCAGTGCATGTAACTATAAAGATGCTTTCATCTTTCCTTTCCAAACTGCTCTCACTGGAAGAATCTCTAAAATAAGAGAGAAAGAAAAACTGCTTGTTTGCAAATCTACTTTGCTCCTTTCTGTTTTTTTATTCCAGCAGCAGTGAACAAATGTTTCTTCTTTTTCTTTTGACATCATTATAAATATTTTGAAAGCTGTAAACTTACATCTCCTGGGATTTCTTCCAGCAAGCAAAACATGCAAAGTTTGCGCAAGTTCTGGTAATGTGATTTGCCTTGCAGATGTTTTATTATTCTTGTAGCTCTGCCCACACTCTTTTTTGATTTGTCAACTTCCCTCTTGAATTATTCCTGAAACTGGAATGATCAAATATTGTTCTGAATGGTCTCTGACTTTTCTCACAAACCTGGCCATGAGCGTCTCATGCTCAGAACTGGAGGGCATCATTACACTAATCATCTGTCCTAGGGCATAAGGCCATTCAGAAGTTCCCCGTACAAGTTCTCTTCTATGCATAGGAAAGACAGGGGTGACCCATGTCTGTAATGAAATACATGTTTAATCTAGGCATGATTTCAAAATGTGTATGTCAGACATGTTCTAGGGTGGGAAAAAGCCAAGCCACTGGGATGGTTGGAGAAAAACAGTAGAAAGAGGGAGGGGCAGAATTGGGTGCATTAGACTTGAATCCAAGGGTGGCAGCTATTGAGAGGCAAGGGGAAAGGAAGCACAGGGAAAAGTGAAGAATGGAGAGGTGAGCTGTTGGGTATGCCTTTGTTGAATTCAAGCATGGAAGGGGAAGGGAAAGAAGGCAGTGGAGAGATTGAATGTGGGCTGGCTCTCAGTGCTAAAGAGGAAGTAAGAGAGGAATAAGAGAAACAAGCCTTTCTCTGTTCTCCCCATAAAACAGAGAGAGAGAGAGATCTTATCTTAGCCAAAGGGGACCAAGTTTCATTTGCCTTAACCATGACTCTACTCATAATGGTTCCATCAACTTTCCAACACATTTTTGTTTCATTGCTGTTCCTACCCTAGATAGGAGATTTCTGTACACAGAAGCCAGAGGCTTCTTCCCCAAAGCACCAAATGTTTTGTGATATTGCACTTTCTGGAAGCAATATCTGAGCAAATCAGAGACAGACATAATAAGAAAATGAACATGAAGTTTAAGAAGTCCATAAAAAAAGTTAATCTCTGATGAGCAGCTGGTACTTACTGTAGTTAACTTGACAGCCTGAGAAAAGGAAAAGGTGTCACCTCTGTATTGGTGGATGGTGCTTTGAGAGATAGCAGTGGAGATGGATGAACATGACTTGCTATGCACATGACATGTTTTGGATGTTCTCTTGAAAATAAGTTAACATATATGTGTAGAAAGCCCAAGCTTGGGACAGGCTGGGAAGAAAAATCACAAAAACTGGAGCAGGAAGTAGCTTCAACTCACCAGACAGCATAGATCAGGGGTGTCCAAACTTGGGAACTTTAAGACTTGTGGACTTCAACTCCCAGAATTCCCCAGCCAACTCCCAGAATTCCCCACCCCAGGCTGGCTGGGGAATTCTGGGAGTTGAAGTCCACAAGTCTTAAAGTTCCCAAGTTTGGACACCCCTGGCATAGATACAATAAGGACACATTCAACAAGAACTGACAATGAAGCAGTTTCATTTCATAAAACAAATGAGTATTTGTTTAATGAGTAGATAAGAATGTCATCCAGAAACAACATAAAAGATACTGCACTACTGGAATTCAGAAACAGATGTAATAGGCTTCCAAAAGAAAAGGCCTCTTGGCTAAAAAAGATGTTGCCGAACAGGAAATGAAGGACCAAGCAGCATCTGGCAAGGAGACAAAATAGTTACAGTAATTGGTGATTCAGTACTATGAGGAATATAAATAAATATGCGTTAACCAGGCCTATCAGTTAAATATGCTGCCGGATAGGAGGATGGATCAGGAATGCATCACAATTTCAAGATTTATTATCATTATCAAAACATTAATTAAAAGGAGGATGGGAAAGTTTATATTCCAGATGATTAATAGAGATAATATTAAGAGGATTAGCTAAGATTCAAGAAGATAAGGTTCAAAACAATCTTGATAGATTGTAGGAATAGACTGAAAAGAATGAAACTGGGACAAAGTACAAAAAAATTCACTTAGAAAGAGAAATGAAATGCACAGCTAGAGGATGGAAAACAACTAATTTGGCAATATTACTAGTAAGAAAAATCTGGAAATAGTAATTGCAAAGTAAATTACGAGTCAGCTATTTGCTATGACAGCAAAGAACAATGCACCTAAAGAAGTTGTAAATCACTGGAAGTAATAATTTCACTTTATTCTGTGTTGACTAGCCCCCCTTTTTAAAGATTGGGTACAGTTCTGGTCACAATACTTTAAAAAGTATTCAGATGAATTGGAGAAAAATTAGGAAAAAAATGAAAAGTATTGGAGACAGAAATCCAAAATCTTATGAAGAGAACTTCTAATAGTTGAGGTGAAGCAATTTCACACAAAATAATACCAAGCATTG
The DNA here is from genome assembly GCF_964273705.1 of Natrix helvetica. NCBI lineage: Eukaryota > Metazoa > Chordata > Lepidosauria > Squamata > Natricidae > Natrix > Natrix helvetica. Next base: position 117,913,545 of record NC_138548.1, on the reverse strand, counting down.
TTTGCATAAGGCAGAACATGAAATAATGATTTAAAGATAAGGACAGTCAGATTCCAGCCGAATGTTAGGGGAGGAATATCTAAGAGTAATAGGAGTTTGACAGTGCAAGTAGAAAAGATAGTATCCCTTTCAATGTATTTATGGCAGGATGGCCAATTGTTCTTTGCTTTGATCTAACTTCTGTATTGAGCAAAGATGGCCTAAATGGTGCCCTTCAACTCTAGGATTATATGATTCATTGGCTATTATTACTATTTGAAATATTTAAAAGCTGAAAAAATAGCTATATACTTCCAATATAGGCATATTTGTTGCTACTGCAATTGTGTGTACATAGAATTGACAGTTTTGAACAGCCCTCAATAGCATCCTGTTAAAATGGAG